>NC_137260.1:55659930-56946772 GCF_053477335.1 Acartia tonsa | reverse complement strand
CCCTCCATTGAAAAAAAAGTTTTATCCAGTTTAAACATTTGCTTGTATTTTTTCATATAAAAAGTGCTTTTTGCATACACTATTATTTTGAAAGAGAAATCTGCTTTGCGGTAAATTTATTTGCTAAGCCTCGGCCCCCAAGCAAATTTGGGTGCACATTCGTTTCTGCTTATTACCATTATCGCAAAGTGATAAATATTCGCAAAAAGTCATAATAGTAAAAAAAGAGGAGTGGTGTAAATGAAGCATGGAGGAAAGGAAAACTTGCGCTGTTGCAATAATATGCGACAATTATAATGCAATAATGTGAAGCATATACGGAAGTGAACACACACCCTAAATTTTGCACTTATTTATGATATGTCGCAAAAAAATTTTCTGCATTTCTATAAATATTAACTTTTTTTGCACAAAATATGAACTATCATTTTTATTTTTATAGTTTTATGTTAATATACATTACAGTAATATAATTTCTATTCATGATTTTAAATTTATCAGAATTATGATAAATTTTATCAGGCCAATAGCAAAAAAGAAATAAAATTATGGCCAGCCCCTCTACACTTGGGTTGAATTTGTTCCACTGGCAAGATTTTTGGGTCTTTTGATAACTCGTTTTACCCCATCCCTTATCCTCTACCCCACTTTTGCTTTCATTACAAAATTCTTCCATCCTAACTTAACAACGCTGCTCAATAATGTAGCTCACCAAATTTACACATAAGGTGACGTTAACATGGGAAATACATATAATTAATTATGAAAATAATATATCCAAGTGCGTCTGTCGATAAAAAGAGAAAGACGCAATAAATCATTTAGCTCTTTATTTTTAATTTTTTAAGTTTAAAAATATTGTACTCGGCTATTCCTTGGCCGATTTAGGCTTTTAATCATATCCTGGCCGAGACAAATTTAGACCATTAACTAATCAAAAATCGGTTCAGTTAGAGGGATACCCAACGTCTCAATTTATTGCTACCAAAAGTCTTATAACTACGTTGCAATTATAAAAAAAACCGTAAATTGAGTTTAATCAAAGGAGTATACTGCACATTTAAATCACGCCCCCATCCCGTGATACAGCGTGGAATTAATTTGTCATCGACCCTACACTTGAATCAAATCCACTCCCTCCCCCTCTCAACCTTCCCTAATTCATTCTGTGTGCCTCCCCCACCCCCTCCCACTTCATAACTCTCCATCATAACTTTCTCTAGTAGTGAAATTATGGAAAATATGCCGCCAAAGTTGCGGTCTGGCGGCATAAATATGATCCCTCCCACTTCACCCCTACACTTTACCCCTCTCCCTTTTCATATTTTAGTTATGATATCATTCGAATTTTCTCAAATTTGTAATTTAAAGAATAATTTTAATCTTTTGGTACTTGAAAATCTAATAAACTTATATAAAAATGAAATTTGAATAAAATCTAGAATTTTCTAAATATATATTTGAACATTGGAATACAAATATTACAAAGCAAATAATACCATAAGTACATATATGTATTGTGTATTTAAATACAGGGTCTTCTAGTCAAATTGGCGCATTTTTTTATAAGTAAAAAAATGTGATAAAGAATGAAAAATGTCATTATTAAAGTATCTATATGAGCACCAATATGATTAATTCAAAACTCTAGTAGTTTAAAACAACTGTAAGTAAATCTTTTATTTTTGAGATTTTTTTGAATTCAAAGTCTATGCCAATTTGAAGCCCGGACCCTGTATGACATATTAACGTAGGACACAAAAGAATTATTGTAAAGAAAACTAAGTACCTATTGAAGCATAATAAGGCAAGTAATATAAGTAGTAGAACTTGACCAAGTTGAGAGCTACCCATGTAGATCTTTAATGCTTTTATTATATCGACATTTACACTACCCTCTTTAAAATATAACCATATGATTCTAGTAATATAAACATATTAGTTAGTCGGCCATTGTGAAATTTGTTAACTATTTAACCAATAAAATTATATGTCAACAAAGTAACCCTAAGATTAACAGGGTGAATACAATAAAATATTTCATTGAATATATCAGGAGTGGGCGTATGGGGTGAAGTCATTATACTCAAATGGACCATATATAGAGGGAGAGGGCAAAAAATGGTTCTAAGGAGTAGAAAAATTAAGAAACATTGAGAGGGGGGGGGGGTGGAATAAATGAAAAAGGGGGGCCAATCAATTATACCAATTATGGTATGAAAGGGTGTGGGCTAAGAAAAAGGCGTTACCAGACAACTAGCTGTTTCGTAGCTCAAAAAAAGTGTTTTAAATTTAATATTATTCTAAAAGTTTTAGTAATTTTTTTTTAACAATCCAAAATATTTTGTGTTGATTTTTGAATTGAGTAAAATAATTAATGGTAGGTTTGAGAATGAAAATGAAGTGGTAACCACCAATAAGATAAATTGATTGTTAATCACTTTCAACCCCCCCCCCCTTCTTTCTAATTTGATAGCCTAAAAATTTTAAAAGTGAACTACACCCCTTTTATAACAACCCCTCCTTTAAGTGGCGGAGCTACTTTATAAATCCAATGTCTGTCCGTATGGTTATGGGGAAATTAAAAAGAAAATTACACGCCACTTAATGCATGTGAAAAAATGTAAAGTGTTTTACATTAATCAGCTAAGATATTTATGGACGTTTTCATCCTTGTTCCCCCCATTACTCCCTTTCTTTTGGGTTGATGGAGCCATTTAAAAAAAAATTCCCAACCCCCATAACTATTATGGCTTCTGTTGGTAGCTAGAGATCTGAATAGGATTGGATTGAAAGATTGAATTGAGTCGTGTGCCTCTCATTTCTCATTCTACCATTGATATATGGAACTCTACAATGCTGGCTCAATTTTAACAATCAAAAGTAACATGCATGCTTTTTAGGGGCGAATGATAAATGACATTTTCTATGCTTATCTTATAAGACAGAAAGATTGAATTTCTTAAGATTATTGAGCATCTATTCTTTAACTCAACGTGTTCATCCATCAGTGTAATTTTATATTGTAATTTTATGGATAAAATGTTATTTTTTTAAACGTGAATTTTACCATACATTTTTATTGTTTGTCTTTAAACATGCATGTTAAAAAGTATTTAAAAATGTTGCCATTTGATATATTGAAACATAAATCCTACATCAAACCTTTTCCAAACAGAAAAATTCTTTATCCAACCATCAACTTTTAAATGTGATTTACTCAGCTGCCATATAAGATAAACGCCTAAAATATACCCGCTTATAAATTGTTGCGCTACTTAGGGACATGTTAAAAGTTGTTTAATTTGTTTATGATAAGTTTTCAATTGTTGATAAACTTCAATTGTTTGTTAATGAGGAAAGTTATGTGTGTTTGTGTATGTAAGTGTATGTGTGTGTGAGTTTGTGTATAATGATTTAGTTGATTGGAATTGAAAGTTTGTTTAAATGTGAATCAACTTCCTGGAATTAATATTTGTTCATGGCCTACCTCTTACTACCCCCCTCCCCCTGGCTCCTTTCCTAAATTAAATTGTGTAATTATATAGTTTCTCAACCACCCCCCCCCCCCCGGCCCTGTGATTAAATTGATAAAGATATAAATTTACAAGTCTTCTTTATGACTAATTGTACTAATACTACATAACTTTATTAAGAAGCAAATATATATATCGAACGAACTATTTAACAGTGTGGTTTTAGCCTATTTTCAATTCAGCCTATAGTAACTTTAATGTGATAAAAAGCTTAAAAATTTAAGATTTTTTTAGATTTGCGATAAAACTCCCAATTTAAAAATAACAAGAACGAGAAAGTACATACCTAGCGCACCTACAAAAACAAACAATATTTTTTAAAGAACATCAATTTATACATAATGAGAATACGTGTAAAGACGCCAAGATGGATGGTGGGTAAGAAATACCCCAGTTATATAGTAGCTGCGAATAAAACAAATATTAAAAACTAAAACCACTTGAATAGCCAGATTATTTCTCTCAATACCTTTTTTGTGTCCCCTAAAATCCTATTCTTTAAAATATTTTTTTTGTGGCCTAAAAAACTAAAAATTGATGTATATTTTATCTATTTTATGAGGACATGTAAAGCAAGCTATGTCCCCAAACCTTAAAGAAGGGCTTGGCAGCCGCGCCTACATTTGCGCGGCTGCGGCTGACAATTGTATGTAAATCAGCTGCATCTGAAATCGAAACATTAAGTTTTAGGAGTATAAATTGCTAAAAATACTTCCAATTCAAAAATAACTTTTTAAAGCATGGCTGCGATTATATAGAAAATTTTAAACTCTCGGCTGCGGGTGCCAAGCCCTGGCTTAAACAGCATATTTTCCATATGTATTGGCCGCCCTACATTTCATACATTCCTATTCAATAAAACGCTTAATTAAAATTTATTTTTCTTTTGTTTCTTTTCAATTTTAAAAAATGTATACTTTTCTACAGCGCTGCTACTCTAGTACTAGAATATGTTTTGTACGTACTTCCTTTGATTACTACATTATTATCATTTATAGAATTTAATTCTTTGCCTGTATAACATTTTGACCTGTTAATGCAATACTAATCATGGATATAATAGTCCTTGTTAAATTTGAAACTAAAAGAAAAGCATATTTCAGTTTCAGAAGCTTTGCTTCATTTTTGGAAAGATTACTCACATATTTGTTGTCAATTTTAATTATTAATTGCCGCGGAGACGTAAATATGCATAGGAAATGACAATAATAATTATAATTAACCTAACCTTAGAATTACAAAGTTGGAAAAAGAACTTCTTAATCATAAAACCTTTAAAATTGGTATAAATATATATTTATATAAAAATCATAATATTATAAAGAATATTAATATTGATATTCATAATTAATTAGACCGTAATAATATCTTATTTGTCATAATAAGATAATAAATGATGTGTGTGTGTGTGTGTGTGTGTGTATGTGTGTGTAAGTGTGTGTATATGCTGACCTTACACCGACCAAATCTATCATCATTATGCCATGGTAAGAAAAATAAATCAAGATTATGAATGTTTCACTAATATTATATCATATTATTAGCTGCGAAGCTTCTCTGCAACTTAAACTATACTTACACAACTAAATTAAAACTTAATTTTTGGACAGTTTTTAGGAATTAAAAACTTAAAATGCTAAAGATTTAATTAGATATGAAATTAAATTTTCATGATTAAAAAAAATCTTTTTTTATGCAACAAACAAGTAAGGTGATGTACCTTACATCACTAACTTGGGGAGAAGCCCCTAGAGGCTAGGGGCAAATCCACCAGTACAAACATATTATTCTCATTAATATAGTAATATAAATTACATAATATTATACATGTAATAACATAATTGAATTGTTTCTTAATACAATTATATATCCTACCCTACCATAAATGCTAAATTATACAACCTACTTCCTTCTAGTTAAACTTGGTACCGTTTGTTGATTTACATTTTCAATGACTTAAGTCGATAAAATTATATTTATGTTGATATATAAACAGCATACAAGTTTATTGCTTTGATATAATTAAATTACAATTTTCAAAATAATTAACTATCAATATTCTTGATTTTATTAGTTACTGTAAACTTCAGAAAATAACTGTTAGATTCATAAGTAGCGCAGTAATAACAAGTTATGTATAATTATTTTGATAAAAAAAGAACAGTAAAGAATTATTCAAAGGAAAAGTGAACATAAAGCTATGTTTGTCAACTATAATTTTTGTTCTAATAACAAAATGAAGCTTTTACACTATTTCCTAGGACGAACAGACATAACCTACTGATAGCGTAGCTGCGCTACAAACAAGATTCTACATATGTATGTACATCATTCATCATTCATCTGGTCATTGAAACGAAATCAAACCAATTATGACATTAGATGGTCCATCCTGCAGCAAGCACCAACCTACAACCCTAGCTCCGGTGCATGCAAACTCTGCAACCTAGAGAAGGTGAAGATCATGTTCAACAATGACGTCACCATGCTCAACAAGAGGTCTGAGATCAACAGCAAGTGCAGACACAGAGACAAGTTCCTTCTCACTGAACACCTGGCTGCTAATGATACCTGATACTGCCGTTCCAAGATAGTTTTTTTAAATTATGTTTATTTCTAATTCAAATATTTTTTAAAAATCCTCTAAACTTTATTGAAAAAATCTATGAATGCTAATATTATTGGCAGTATTAAATTGTAACTGAAGATTGCTTAATGCATGAAACATGATGTTTTACAAATAAACTTTTGTTCATTCTATGTGGACTATATGTATGTACATATATCTACATCCAAAGCAAGTTTATGAACCAATCTTAAACATAAATATTCTCCTCAAGGATTATTGGATACGGCAATGAAAAATAAGCTAATCTTATCCTTAGTTATTGAATGTAAATTTATGCTTTCAAATGCATTTTAAAGATGTGATTACAGAATAATTCAACTGCCACTATCCCCTCCCACCCTGAAGATCTCTAACTAAGAGTCCATGTACATTGACATTTTATTGCTTAGAGACAATTCTAGAATTTTAATGAGAAAATAAAATTGATCATGCAATTAATTATTGCTGCGCTAAAGATGTCTATTCAAGCTTATATATTATCTTGCAACTAAGCTATTATAAACATAATAAATTTTGAAACAAAGCTAATAAGGTTTCAATTAACTTTGCTAGTTATTTCAAATTTAAATTTGATATTGAGAAATTAACTATATATACCATACCGATTTTTTAATAATGATATTTTCAAATTAAAAGACAAAAAACCTTTGGTTATAACAGTACATATATTACAAGAGAATTACTTAGCCTTTACTGAGATCAGAAATATATTTAATCAAATACATAAAATAAAGTAAAAAGCTTCAGTGTTTGAAGCAAAGATCTCTAGAATGGCTGATAAAAAAATATGCTGTTCAGGAAAGCTTTGGGATGGTTTTAAGCTAGTTTATTTCAAATAATTTTAACTTTAACGGAGAAAATAAAAAAATCACAAAACTTACCCTCATCGCCGGAGCCAACAGATTGTTCATCGTCATCAAAACTATCCTCTCCGAGCCGGCTCCGGCCGACCTCTCCGTCCTGTACATCATTGCCGTCCACGGGCCGGATGGTGTCATCCTCTTCGCCCTCCTGCAGCCGATTTGGCTTGGCTTGTTTGCGGCGAGACATTTTCGAGTTATCCGTGATTATCATTAAATATGATTTTTTTATTGTCTTTGTTATGATTTTGTTTTTTACTTATTTATAGCAATTTCAGCATGGTTTATAATGTCATATTTTTTCACTTTTTAAACACTATTTTTCGGCGATTTTATTCTAATAGAAAATTAGATAGTTTATTAATAATTGATTGAGATTAATATCACTATAATTTGAACACTGATTTGGTTTGTTCTTGTTTTAGTTGAGAGCAGCTTTCCTGAAAATAATAATAAAATATTAATCATAAGCATTAAAAATGATAATTTTTAAATTATGAATATCAAAAGTATATTTTAATTGAAAATATATTTTTATGAAATTTTATATGCCTTTATTTTCTTTTATATTGCTAAAAAGTTGTGTAAATATTAAAAATATCAAAGTTTATCATAAATTACAACCTATTATCTTTTACATAAAAAAATAATTTAATAATAATCTTTTGTAAATTAATTAATATTTGATAAGAAATTATAAAATGAAATTTATGTTTAAATTTAATTATTAGTTTCAAAAGTTTTGTTCTAAATTTTTAATCAAATGAAGAAATTATAGTTTATATGTATAAAATAATTACCTAAAAAGCCAATATGATGATTTCTATTTAAGCATTATTACAATGAGATTCACTAAGCTCCTTCCTGTTCTATTGTGTTTAGCTACTCTAAGCCAACTGTAGGAGAAATCATCCTCACACTTTAACTTTCAGCAAATACGGGGGGAGAAATAGGGAAGGGGAGATCATAAATGGGGATGGGGAAAGAAAATAAGGACTTAAAAGGAAAGGAGGGGGAATTTGTAGAATGGTGATGGGCAGTAAGGGGCTGGGGGACAACCGCATATACGGCTTAACATACAGAGATATGACGTGGACACAGCCCGGTTAGATATCATTGCGGACGGACACACACACACACACACACCTAAATATGAGATACTATGTATTGAACTTAGATATGGAGGGGTGCAGAAAAAGGGAATGGGAGAGATATGAGGGGGTTTATGATTTTAGAGGGGTAACACGGAGATATCTCATTGTTTTGGGTAGGCTGCTGAAATATTTTGGGGGGATGGTGGCAAATTATAGAAAGGTTTTACTCTGGAAACAGGGAAGGAAAATATGATATGAGCCTCGTTCAATTTTGTCTCTCTGTTCTATGTCTATCTCTCTATACTCAAATATGATATCTTGAACTCACATACATACACATATATTTGCCCTCATACCTCTTAAATTTATATATAGAAATAGCACAAAACATGCTTTTATATTGCAAATTTAAGTTTTTTGCACACCTGATTCAAATGGAAAGTTTGACTAAAGCAAAATATGTAATTGAGAACACATATTGTTTTTATGAATTATATATTAAAAGTTTTTATTTCAATATTTCAATTTCATAATTTAAAAAGTATGACAATAAATTAAAAGAAAACAAGATATGAAAGCATTTTTAACAAAATTTCCCCCTAAAAATATTTTTTTAAAAATAAATTTTTTGATATATTTAATATAAAAATTGGTCAGCCATTTTTTTATGATAAAAAGTCGGAAAGGGTCATAATTCGAGGATTTTGTATTCAGCTAGCCAACAAAATATCCATCTAGAAAACAGGGGGGACACATAGCATATCATACATACACATCATTTTCAAGGGAAAGAGTAAAGACAGGGGTGCCAGTTATTATTTCTTTCATAAAAGAGAAGGAAATTATCATAACTGGGGTATTCTAGGGGGGGAGTCAATATTTGGGGCATTTTCCCCCTTAAATATTATATTTGGGAAGCAGTTGATCATAGGGGAGAGAGGGGAGGTGTATACAGTGTGCGTACTTCAGAAATATGATGTGCGCTATACACTGGCCGCACCCCAATACTAATAATCATACCTCCCCCAATTTTAAACAGTACAACGCTCCCTTCCCCCTCCGTCTATCATCTGGCTTAGTGCTTTGACAGGACGTGACAGTACATTTATGATTTTCCTTACTCTACTCTATAACATATCTACACACACACACACTTACTGTGTGTCTAGGCTTTAAATATGAGTGGGCTACACTGCAGCAATATGAATGTGTGTGTCTTTGGAGGGGCGGTACGGGTCTGTGTATGATTATGACTATAATATGGAAAAGGAGGAAGGATTATGAGGAGGGATCATACATGAAAGAAGAGGGGGGGGGGGATAAAGAGGTTTTGTATTGCTTTAAGCTGCCTTTGCCGCCAGCTGTCATATTTTTATTAAAATAATAATCATATTTTGGTCATAATTTTGCAAGTTTTAAGTCAATAGGACCATATTATTGGTTCAATTTTAGTTTATATATTTGAAGATATATGACATATAGAATGTATATATATGTATAAAGAGAAAGTTTTTATGTGTGTGTGTGTGTATGTATGTTTAAATGTATATGATATAATATTGTTCACATCTGGGCTGCGTAGAATCTAAAACTTATACTAGCATTTATATAGTATATTATATAATTAAAAACGAAGCTTTTCTATATATCTTGATTATTAATACGTCAAGAATTATATTGTCTGTTAGATTTTGGTCATGAAAGAATTGTCTTACAGTTTTGAAACTGAAGTAATAGGGACTCAAAAATTAAAATTCTAGGTTTTTATTATTTGGAGTTTAGTTACTTGAAAATCCTATAATAAGTAGTAAGGTTTTTTGTTAGTCCATTTGTTAATAACTTTTGGAAAGCTTCACATAGGCCCCATTACGGTTTTAGGCTATTTCATTTTCAAGTCTTGGTATTATTTAATCCCTACCACCCAAATTCAGAGTGCTTAGATGCTAATGGTGCAGCCTCTAGTTTTGGAAAAGCGAGTCTACTCTATCATTTTCGCCAAGAGGTAGTATGTCCACAATAAATTTGTTAATTTCTGTGTTAAGCTTACTGGATGTTATTGTACTTGTAAAAAACAATATAGAAAATTTTAAATGGTTTTATGATGTTTTGGTTAAAGAATTTTGAAGTTTTAAGTAGATAGTTATAAAGTAATTATAATGGATATATATAGGTTATACGTGGATATATTGACAGGGAAAAATTTGTCGTTAATTTATCTTGCCAATATTGACCTCATTTATAGGTCAGTTCGTTCGTCCAGTAGAAGTGGAGGGAATTTAGTATTTTGGATAGATGGGGGGTATCGTTATTCTAGCCAGCTGCAAGCATCATTTTACATGAATATCTGGTGCAGCATCCAAGTAATAAAAGTATATAATTATTTGAAGATTCCTGGCGTTTTAAATATACCTAGGAATTAAATAGAAGAACAATGAAAATATTGATTTAATATTTTTAAAATGTTAAAACATAATCAATCAAAAAAAGAATAGAATGTTTTTTTTTATCGCATTGCATTATAGACAGCTTTCCGTGGATAGTAAAAGTAAAAATTATAATATTAATTCCATCTTTATTACACCGAGAGCCGAAGGCACGGGCTAGGAAAACTGGTATCAATTCTAGGATTTCTATTTTAATTTTCGTGGAACTTTGTCTGTAATACAATGCTATACATGATTTTTCAGTATGGATGAGAACCGGTTCTAATCCAGCGGATGTTAATCGGTTTCAAAACCATACTAGAAAATGTATTTTTTTACTGTAAAATTGTTTACTGTAATATTTGTGAAAATTGTAGCTAATGACTAAAAAGTCGTTGAACCTTACCTATTATATTTATTTTTCAATGAATGCGTTTGCGTACTACTCGCCCAATAGTTCACTTAAAACAAGGGTGACAACAAAAGTACAAGCGAGGAAAACATTCTTACTTTTGTAAATACTAAATACAATACAAGAAAAGCGATATTTATTATTTTGAATATTGTATTAATGTATTTCCTATTTTTGTCTGAAACTTAAATCTAAACAACCACTGAAATGATTTGGTTCACTATTTTGGAATGTTTTTCACATTAGTCCTTAGATTTGTTTTTGCTATTTTGTTTTAAGATTTAGAAGTCTTGGGATTGTTTTAAGCTATTTTCTAGGTACCCATGCCCCTTCTAATACAGGGTCCCTAGATGCTAGGGACGTATACACTAGTAAAGAGTATAGAGTAGCTGAACTTTACACATGGTTGACAAAAACACGAGAAAACTTATCAAAATGTATTTTTTCTTCAAATGTATAAATATTTAAAATGTTTGTTAATATTATGATGTTGCTTTGCGTCATAGAATGTAGTTTATCTATTAATATGATAAATAAACATGGTTTCATTTTGATTAGATAATTCTTTCATATTTGACTTAGCGATGTTGTGACATCCAAACTCTACTTATATAAAATCTTTGCTTTAAAAAAGGCTTACCAAGGCGAGTGGGAACGAAAAAAAGAGGTAAAAAAAGCATAATTATTTTGAAAGCATATTTTTGTCCATTTTTGAGTATTGAAAGATGGGGCAAACAATTTGAAAGATTTATGTGTTTTCAACTTACAATGTCTTCTAATTTTCTATAGGAAAACTAAAGATCAAGTCTGTAATACGGTAAAACTTCTGTTTTCTAGGTCTATTATTGCACAACCAAACCAGTTTTACAAAAATTAAAATCTTATAAAGCTTATGTGCACAAAAAATGCGCGAAAAAATATTTTAGGCGCGTTTTCTCCAGTTGTGCACTACTTGTGTTTTTTGTTATCTTAGCTATTTCAGATTATTTTAGGTGGTTCTAATGGACTGTTTGGCTAGCCGTTTGGCAGTTAAATGCCACTAAAACTGTCGATAAAGAGAAATTTCGTCTTATTTCTTACTCGATCCCAAACATATAATACACAATTTCTTGTTACATGTCTCTTCAATACAAATTCTTTAATGGTAAAAATATAGAATTAAAATTCCTTAATAAGATCATAAGATGCCCAGATTCAAGAACTGAAATAACCTAATCTAATACTCATAAAATAACATAGTAAATATTTACATTTATGGTAAATTAGAAAAAGAATATACTCATTTAAATCTTGTAGTGGCAATTTACTGAATGTCCATCTGCAATCATTATGTTTCTTTAGTTGGAGCAGCTTTAGAAAGAATTCATCCGCCAGGCAGTCGGACGCAATTTAGCAGCATCAAAAGAAAAAATAAGTAACTGCTTAAATATGATCCACATTGAGAAGAATGTAGACATAAGCCGAGAAACATTTTAGACGGACAGGTGAACATACAGACTAACAATTGAAATTATAGAGTATAGCTTCCTTACAGTTTAAAATGGGATAAAAAGTTTATTTAATTAAGTTTTGCCTACTAAAATATGTAAATATATGTATGTGTTTTGTATGTACTTAATGTTTTGGTATGTGATTCATATTCTCTTGGAGACAAAGATGGACACTTAATCTATTTGTCTTTTTTATCCAGAGCTCGACAGCCGCCTATTTGTAGATCATCTGGCTACCACTGCAGTTAATAGTAATGTACCTTTATATAATTGAAAAAGTTGTTTAAGTTGGGATGTGAAATTAATAATTATAAGAAATACTACTTGATCAAAATAGTGTTTGAATTGTCATCATCCACAATTCTATTCTACAAAAAAAGTTTTTTTTAAAGTTTAGGTGGCTGATTTTTATGATTGGGAGGCTTTAATTTACCAAAGGAAGGTTCGGCTGAAATCGGCTGCGGACGCGGATTCGAAGTCATGATTCTATATCTCTTTTTTTCTTCTCATTTTTTATTTGTCTCTCTTTCTGATATAAGAATGTAGAAAGGTATTTGTAAGAGGCGACGGCAATTAAAAACCTGTTTGCCTCTTTTAACTTGAGACTAGCAGGGATACATAGATAGGTATATGGGAGGTAAATAAATCCCCCCCCCCTTATTCCTAACTGTTCAATTCTTCATTTTATTGTATTAAGATTTTTTTTTATTGTTCAAGAATCACAAAAAGTCTTTGTGTGTTACTACGTAACAAATTGGTTAAACATTTGGAAAATTATTAATTTATACATTATTAGTCCATCCATATGTCCCTGCAGAGACAAGAGTGATTTGCGAGCAGAGATTTTTATTGGAAACGCCTTAATCCGAATTCAAAGTTTTGGAAACACAGAGATTTTGGGATTCTTAAATTTTCAACAAAATACGGATGTCATTTTACAAAGATCTAAGTCAAAAGAATCGAACAATAGATAAAGAATGATCTAAATTTAAATCTTTTGGCAGGATTAGAATGAGAAATTTTTTTGCTCTTAAAAATTACCCATTGCTAACATAATTTCGACAAATATCATCTGATTCATACAACAACTTATATTTGTTCTATGTAACGCAGTTCTAATAATGATATTGTGACACTTACACCATCAAAGTTTTCTCATATAGAAATTGAAATATCAACTTTTTCCTTTAACTGTATTTATTTCAGATCAATAGTCTTTGAATTATAATTTAAAAATCCCATTTTAATGCCTTAATTTTCGTTCCCTATTTGTTTAGAAATTAAAAGCTATTAATTTTAATAAATAAATAAAAATTTGGCATTGCTATTTGTTGTTGAAAGCATACATTTATAAATTTTGATGAAGCTAGTCACACCACAAAACTTCAGGGACACAGGCATAGGACAATGAACTAATATTTTGTTCGTCCATGTCCATTAATATCTTTGGAAGCTTTTGAATATTTGCCTTGTGTGTAAGTTAATTAAACTGCCATTGTCTTCTCCCTCCCTGAACAAACTTTGACAACGCTCCTTAATTCTTTCTTGCTTAAAATACCTAGGGAGGGAAGGATTATTGGAATGAAAATTATATTGATACCCAAATTTTTAGAAATACTTTCTCAATCATTCTCTCAAAACTTTGGGTACCTATCTTTTTAACCTACTCAAGGAGTAATTTTGTTTAATTGGATCTGTACATCAATTTATTGTCCATTGTCTTTTCGATAGACGTCCAAGATTTTTTTTTTTTGGGGGGGGGGGGGGGGGTAAAATGGCGCGCGAAGCGCGCGCAAATTTATTTTACCCCCCCCCCAAAATTTTTACCCCGGGGTAAAATTTGCTTGGGGGGGGGGGATTTAAATTAAATTAAATATTTAGTATTACAAATGCGCGCGAAGTGCGCCAAAAATTTTCTTGTTAGAGATTTTTTATTTTGGGGGGGGGTATTTATCCCCCAAAAATTGTTTGGGGGGGGGATAAATACCCCCTCCTAAATGGTTGGGGGGTGCCGTAGGCACCCCCAGGGTAGGGATAAATTTTAAATGGGGGGGGGGATAATCGCCACTTTACCCCCCCCCCCCCCGGAACGTCTATGGTCTTTTCAATATATATCTAAAAACACATTGCTATATAGGCAAAATTTTATAATGTTTCTTACAAAAGCAACTTACAACTGAAAACCATTGCCTTATGAAACTTTATTGATAAGGGAAATCTTCACAAGAATTTCCAATAAACAAAGTTTTTGTTTTGAACTTTTATTGCACATACAAGATAAGCTGTAGAGTAACTGTGTCACTAAAAAGTTTCGGTTAAGTATAATGCAAATAAATGGTTGATATAAAAAGTTAAATTTTACATAAAGTGTTGAAAATATAACAAATACCAAATAATGTTTAATTCATCATCTGTTGAAATAAATGTCTACAATAAATTTCAGTTGGGCGGTTCAATCAATTTTTAATTTCTTACAATAAAGAATAGTTATCTATCTAATCATATTTGGACAGCTATCCTCGGATAAAAGATAGAAAGAATATAAGACTAATTCCAATTTTGTTAACCCCGAAAGAACTATGTTAAAATGGTACCTACCTGCTTTGTCCAAAAGTTTAAATAGGAGGAATTCCTTGGAGCAGCTCATTACCATGCACAGTGAGGATCTCAAGACAAAGATCGTACAATCAAAGGGTTGGTTGTCTGCTATGTCACGGGTATGAGTTGAAGGACCAAGAGCATAGCCCAAGAGTTGAGAAATTGACGAACACAGTAAAAGTGTCGGACTGATTATGACGTACAAAAAAAATTAGCCAATGACAGGCCATTATTGACCAATGGTAAAATTTATAGTGGCCTCTCATTGGCTAATTTTTTTTACGTCATAATCAGTCCAACACTTTTACTGTGTTCGAATTTGACTGTTTAGTCCACGAACAACTGACCCATACGACATAAGTATAGATTATTAATCTCTTTAATGAAGCAGAAATATTCTCATCATCCCAACTTTATTTCGTGTTAAATAGGTTTTGCAAATAATCAAAGGAAATGTATTATGTATATTATTAGTAGCGCAGCTACTTTATACATAGCATTGTCTGTACGCCCATATTCGGTTTTTCATAGATAAACTAAATTTTGATCATATCTCAAATGGGGTAATTAAACCCCTCCCCCTCCAATTAGCCTGGACCATAGTAAAACATCCCTGAAACAACCAGTCCAGTCGTTAAATTTTTTAAAAGAAAAGTCTCAATAACTGATTTTTGACATTATCTTCCAAAAAATTGTTAAAAATATCTTTTACTTCGGTTTTATTTTAGCACACCATTGCTGCGCTATTTATTAATATATTTGTCTTTGTTAACAGTAGATTTGCAAACTTTCAACATCTTTTATTCGCCAACATTTAAAAGATGGCATGCAATGCTAATTTTTCAATATTGTGTTTTTTTGCGCGTTTTTAGGATCAGTTTTCAACTTGTTTTTTTTTCTACTTCTAACAAATTATGATAAAATATCTATGTTTACATGGACTGGTTAGGTTCAGCTTTTTAGGAAGCCTTTTACTAGTTGGTAATTTTAATTCGGTTGTGGGAGACTCTATATTTAAACCACAGCTCTGGGGATTGAATAGAGCCTCTTTTCTAATAATAAAGATGAGATGACTTTGTTCTTAAAGATTTATGAAACGGCAGATTTGATAGAACAGCCATTAAGGTATGCTTCGTGTTTTAGGAGAGCATAGTTTATTCTATTTTTTTTTCTCAGAATAATTAAAAGAAAACATAGATCCTCATTTTAGCTTTTTTTAACCTATCCAAATATACATAAACAATATTTTTTTGTTATTAAAACAAATAACAATACAAAATAATAATAACAAAAACTTATCTTTTGTTATAATGTAAAATGACACTTTTGAAAAAAAAGAATTATATTAAAAACTTATCTTGTTAAGAATGAAACCGTTGGCAAATTAAGGCAGATATTCACAGATGTAATTCAATATTGGTGTTTTATCACTTCAACTATTGGTCACTTTTCTATCATCGCAAAAATATCATCTTTGTAAACATCTAAATGGTTAAATATTTGAAGTATAAAATGGATTTGTTATTACAGTTTTTCATGTTCTCTAAGATAGTGAACCTTGTAGCGGGCTAAAATAATGGTTTCTCCCCCCCCCCTTTGCCACATCCCCACCTCTCCTACTGGACAAACAAATTGACCAATAAATGATAGGCGAAATAGGAAATTAAATTAACGACAATTTTCTCCAGTCATAATATCCACGTATAATCTACATCCATTATATTAACAAGGTTTTTTACTTCTGGTTTTCGCGATAATATTAAGTTAATATCAATGCGTTAATGATGGCACACTAATTGAATATCACATGGTGATATTACAATAAAACCACAATAATACAATAACTAAAAAGAGATAACTAACCAGCTACCTATTTACAGTCTAGCCTATGAAAGTACACATATAATGCCTGTTTTAAAAGTTTTTTTCGTATAAGTACAGATATATAACCCAGACAACTATATGGAATAAGTGGTGGGGACGTTTTTTATCTGCTAGCAAATTGCTTTTTGCTCTTTTGTAGCAAATTGTCTTTATATTTCCGACGGTATTGTTCTTCAAAGGCTCAATTGAAAGATTGCACATTGTCCCCACCCCGTGGGTAGAGTTACATATAGCTCGTGCCCCCTCTAATCTTTGTTTTTGATGTGTGTATGATGCTGATTGCTATACTTTCCCTTAATTTTTCACTCAATTAAGGCAAGATATATACGGCCACTGTACTATATTCTTTCTTTCTATCAGAAAATCCTCATAGACTACACTGCTATTTATCTCATCCTATTATTAGATAAAACCAAAATGGTTTCAAATAAGTCTCTAGAAGGTCGAAATTATACACCTTTTTTATTGAAACTAATTGTTGAATATTTGAATGAAAAACACTTTTTTGCAACAAAAAAGTAAAATATTCTTATTAGCAAATTATATATATTATCATTCTGTTGTTATAACGACTCTAACGGTGGGGGGGAGGGGGTTTAGTAAACCCTCCATTTTTCATTATCGTATTAAAAAGAAAAGGTAAAAAGATTTTTTTTGACGGAGAAGTTACCCTCCCCCTACCCCAAAAAAAAAACTTACAAACCTATCCGAGACCAATGATAAGCTTTACTGTAAAGGAGACCCATATCGGTCCAGCGGTTATCGTGATCCTTCGGTACACACAGAAAAAGTCAGACAGGCAGACTTCAAAAATCCTGTTACTTTTATATTTAAAGATATGGCAACCCTTTTCAATATTCACAAACTGGAAACCCTGTATTGGTTACTTGGCAGAGTCATAAATCAATCATTTTTACAAGCCTAGCACTAAAATTTTGTTGTGTCCAAGCGCTTATCGTTTTGAAAAGGCAATAAAAATATATTATTATACTTTGTATTTACAAACCAATAGTCTGATCATGCAACCAGTAAAATATAAAGAAACAAGCACGATATTGTTCATAAGTTGCACAACATCAAATAGAAAACTAGTGAACGAGGATAGTTATTTAAATAACAAGCACAGCTAATTAGATTTTAAATACTAGAATTATTCTAACAAGCTTTATGAAAAAAAACCTTAGTATAACATTTTTGATAGGTAAATTGCTCATTTTAACTTAAGAATATGAAAATTCTGTCGTTTTTTAAACGACATACCTTATAAAAAAAAATACTAATTATGATTAATTTCTCGGAGCTTCGCTTCATATAGTCATATTTGTTCTTGTTGCTTTTGTTTTAAAAGAAATATATCAAAGTATAGAAGCAGTGGGGCCTCTTTATTTAGTTTACTTTGAGATATAATAATGTTTTTGTATGCGGTATGCTTTATAATAAATAATCTGTTATTCCAATATCATTATAAATATTTACTACAAGTTGTCTGATACCAGCTATTAAACAATAATATTGCAAGCGTAGCAACTCTATAAGGCATGGTTTGAAGGTGTGTACGTTAATTTTTAAAATTTATTTATTTGAACTTTTATTAAAGATAATTAGGTATTACCATGTTAAGTTAAATATGTATATTATTTTTTTTGCCTTGCTTTTCTATAACGATTAATGTACGTTTGTATGTTTGGTTTCATTTCATGGATGTTGTTATCCCTGTGTATTTAAGTGTTATTATCAGGAACAAAGGTTACATTGGATTGTAATGTACCCAAAGTTTTATTTTTAATCTACGTAAGGGTTATCAATGTATTGCCATGTCCTATCCCTTATGATCCCTGGTTGTTATATAAGGCGAGTAGATTTCAGTTAGAAATACTTTAACAAAATATAACAAAATCCATAAAAGCGAAGCTCTGAAATGGAAGGACAAACGAACATTAACACTTGTAGAGTGTCAGAAATGAATAATCAGAATATAAATGTATACAATTCGAAACAAAGTTGTAAGTAAATTTACTGAAAAACTGCTTACATGCAGGACAATGTTTTAGGACATACTTACCTTTTTAGGACTTGATTATAGATATGCTTCGTTTATAACATTATACATTGTTGACCTAGGAATCAGTATTCCACAAATCAGAACAATCGGATAATTAGATCACATAAACATTTATTGTAAAAAAAGTAGATAAATCAACATGTTTAAAATGGACGTACGGACATTCTGGTAACGATTATAGAGTTGCTACGCTTTCAAACTCGTACCCATTTTCTATAGGAATCATCATGCAAAGTTTGAAATCGATAGGAAAATTCTGACATGCCTAAATTAACGAAAAAAGCTTTTTGCCTCGGACGGACGGACGTACGGACCGACCCTAATTATAGAAAAGCTTCGCTTTTAAAAATGTGATGAATCTAAAGGCTTGGGTTTATTTATCAGTTTTAACCTTTTTAGCGGCGCAGCTACTCTGAAACTAGGGTGGGCCTGTTCGTCAGTTTGTACGTCTCTACTTCACTAGGTCAAATATATTTTGACCAATGTTAATGATTTTCCTTGTTTGGTGACACTACATGATTTAATATATTTCATTAAAAATGTTTGTTGAACTGCGCTACTTTTGTCCTTGTTTTAAAGAAGACCATAAACAGATTTAATTGTTTGATAGTAATTTTATTTCTGCTCCCACTTCAATATATGAATTTCAGTTGATCAAAACTGACATGGCTCGTCAGCCGCACATTTTAACGTCTAATAAATGCGACTGTGAAATGTTTGTGAATTTGCGGCTGCGGATTTTTTGAGAAAATATCAGGTTAAGATAAAAATAAAATCCTGTTTAGAAAATTTTATGGCTAATTTGTAGATTTAGGATTTCAAAAGATTTGGTAAGCGGCTTAAAACGGTTGCGGCTGCCGAGCCCTACAAACTTGTTTCAATAATTAATCCAAGCCGAAAGGCATAAAGATGAACCAGATATAAACACAAGAATAACAACATTTATAAATTCGAGGTTCTTAAATAAGTAATAAAATGTTGATGAACTTACAAATAGAAATAGAAAATTTCTTAATTAATTTAGAAGAGATTTTATAAATGAAAAAAAACTACGCGACAATTTAAGAATATATGCACTCCTAACATTGTAAACGACAAAAACATCAATTTAAAAAAAAAATTGAATCTTTTCTGAGTAAAAAATTAATATGACAGGCATCTTAAGGTAGGAGATAGTAGGCCTTAAATTGATGTAAATCCTCAATAGTATAAACAAAATTACCCTCTTACAGATTTAAATCATTGGTTAAATAGTTTGAATACTGCTGGTTTCAATCAACTATCAAGATTTAATTAAAGTATCTAAAGTTCTTAAGCTAACGAATGAGAGAACTTGTTGGATATGATTCTTAATTAACTACAATAGATTCAACTGTCTTTGACTGCTGACTATATAATGAACAGACCCTAATCATAGAAAATATTTGTCTTCAATAAAAGTTATACAATATTACAATAAATATACAATTAACCATTTTTGTGTAACAAATAAAATTAGGACAATTTGTTTATAGATATTTCCCCTAACAGATAGTTAAGAGGATGAGATGGGAGGGGGGTTAAGTATAACATGTGGAGTTAAATGGTTGTCTTGGTGAGGGGGGGGGGGGAGGTTAGGTAGGGGGATATTGAATGATGATCAGGGTTAACTCTAGAACAGATGTCAACTTTTATTACGTACAGGATTAACCCTAACTCTTGCTTTATTACACAATGCAGTCTCGTATAGAAAGTGGACAAAAAATGTAACTCAATCACGAATATAAAGAGGGAGAGAGTTGAGGGTAGTGTACAACAGTGAAAAAGAACCGAACAGAAAGGAAAACAAACAGACAGACACAATCACTCAATTAGGATAGCTAAGGTACAATATTTTTTTTGTCAATCATAGATCAATGTGCAAAAGGTTCCATTGAGGAAAGGAAAAAAAGAGCAAGAGAATAGAAAGGGGAAAGGAAGAGAAATAGAAATAGAAAGGAAAGGGGAGAGGAAGAAAAGAGGCATGGGTGAAGGATCAACATTAATGTTTCATGAATTGACAAACAAATCAATAAAATTAAGTTCACTTGTCATAAAGTAAAATCTTGATTGTTATATTTTTTTGTTTCGAGGTAGGTAATAATTCAATTCAGAGATCTTAATCCACAATAATATTAAGCTCTCTTTAATATAGAGCCGTTATTTTATCAACTTAAGAATAAGTATTTGGTAGATTTTGGTTTCTAATGACAAAAATTACCAAGGTGCCGACGTAGATTGACGAAGCCCAATCTGTACCACTTTTACACCACTTTTGATTCCTGTGACGTCATAAAATGAGGGAGATGAGGGGGTGATAAGTGGGAAAGAAAACCCCTAAAAAAGAGATGGAGAATATGACGTCAAAAGTGGTGCAAAAGTAGCACAGATTGGGCTTTGTCCGTAGTTGAAGGGATAGGACAATGGGTGGGTAAACAGTCAAACCCCCAATCCTTATGCATAATTTTTTAAGGATGCATGGATGGGACAATAAACAAAAATTGGTAATATCTGTGAATGTAGTAGGGGGACAAAGTCACTCAAAAATCAGACACGTGACGTCATAAAAATAATGGAGAATAGAGGAGAAGTGAGAAAGAAAACCCCTAAAAACGAGATGGATAATCCCTCATTTTTATGACGTCACGTGGCTGATTTTTGAGTGACTTTGTCCCCCTATGTGAAAGTATGCAATTTTCTTTTATCAATTGGGATAGAGTTGGATGAAGATTAATTTATCTGCTATTGTCATTCCCCTCCAAACCTTGCAGCTTAAATGTATAGTTTTGTTAATTATGATATTCGTTATCTAGCTCCGCCCACACGTCTCCTCCCACTATAATATATATTGATCCTTGTTACTAACCATCTCTGAAATAATAAAATTGATTATTATGGCAGATTTGTATTATTGGTATTTAAGTTATTGCAAATTTTTGGGGACGAATGGACGAAATTTGCAACCTTTCTCAAAAATATTTTTGCTAATTTAAATACAGCTGACTGTATTCGAAAAATTTGCATCCGATCTCCCTGAATTTAAAAATCGAATAAGCTGTCTAGATGCCAGCTATTTGATTGCTGTCACATTTTCAAGAGAAATAAATGGTCGCTTAAGCCCCAAGGACGTTCAAGCTTTTTTTCAAGATGGAGGGGTCGTAGAAATCTCAAAATGTGGGCAATAAAGTTTTTTTTTGAGAAAGAAGGTAAAATTGCGTACCCCTGAGTTTTTTTGAGGGGTTAACACACCCCCTTCCCTTGTACGTCAGCAAAACCCCAATATGTCTTCACATGTCTCATTAATAACCCTTTTCTTATTGGGCAATAACCATAGCAAACCAATTTGACAAATAAGTATACCAGAACCAAATGGTCATAATACATAATATACATAACACATAAATAACAAATAAGTTCTCCTCCCCCCCCCCTCTACCAATAATAATCCCTTAGCCTTTCTAACCCCCGAACAAATAGGGTTAAATGTTATGGTAAGGTCCAGATGATGAACCATTTGTAATATTCATAGTAGCGAAGCTACTCTAAACTAGAATTTTCTGTAAGTCCATCTATTTGTCTTAAAAGGTTAATGTGCAAAATAGGGCATACAAATTATCTACTTACCATAATTTGAAGGTAAAATTTCATTAAAGTCCCTTCTAGCAGCCATCAAATCAGCTGTAGCAATTTTACAATGAATTGCATCCTTCATATTAATCAGCCGACTTTTTGTCTTCAAAAATCTTAACCCATAGTCAGCCGTCGTCCTTAAAAATTTGGCGTCTACCATAGTACCAATCCTTGGTAAAAGGGGAAAGGACCTGAAATGGATTGGATGTTGTCCGATGATTGATTAGCATAGATAAATTATAAATTATAGATGCACAATGCAATTCAATACATATGGTGTCATCAAAGGACTCCTATCGTTTCCGTATATTATCACATACAATGCTTAAGATCTCAATAACTACTGAACTGATCGAGTTCTACTTGTTGGGGAATCTTTACTTAGGTCTCGTGATGGGTTTAGGCTGTTTTGTTTTTAGATTTAATTCTCGGAATGTTTTTTTCTTCTGACAATTCTATAACCTGGGTAGATCCCCTAGATACTAATGGCGCAGCTGATAGTATTTTCAAAAAGACTCAAACAAAATGGAGTATGTTATTTGAGGGGATGTTTTGCAATTGTAATAATATGCGGTTCTGATTAATTGATAGTTTGTTACAGCGGAAGTCAAGGTACACTGTCATCAAAATAAATAATCTATATCTGATCATTAAATGTTAGATCACAAAATAATATGTCACGGTCAAATGTATTATATGTTATACTTATTATTATAGGAGTTATTATTCAATATATGGAGTTTAACAAGGACGTATGGATTCACAAAAGCGAAGCTTATTAAATCCAAAAATTGTTTATATTCAAGATTTTTATGTTAATTGTTACAAAATATAGTTAAAAGTTTAATTAATCTCGCTTCTCCCAGAGATACAGGAATAGTTATCTTATATAAATAAAGTATTCTTCTCTTAATTCTTATTTACAATTGTTTCTTTTATTGGGGGATGATAAGAACCAAGATTAATTTCTCTCCTCTTCTGCAACTTCTATAAATACTCAGAGAAAAATACTAAAACTTTCCTTTTTAAAAAACTTTCCCTCCAATAATTTAAATCTAAAAGCGGGATTTTATTTAATATACTGAGGAAAATATTTCATCGTCAATTGTCTTTTCACTGAATCTCCAACTGATATTTAAATGAAAGATGAAAACTTTGTTGAAGATTAATTTGCTGTCTAAATTGAATATAAACTAAAGGAAACAACAATATACACTTTTGTTCATTAGTGGACCATCCCACCATCCCACCCCCTCCATAACAACTTGTTTTTAACTTAAGGTAGGTTAAAATCTTCCTCCAAGAAATTATAATTGCAAAAGATCTTTCTGCCAGTCAAAATTAACAAATCATTTATTTACATTTTACAACTTTTTTGTTATTCAAATAAATCACTTAAACTAGTAAACTAAAAGAATAAATAATGGAATGAGGCTGGGGGGGGGGGGGGGGGTATTAGAACACAATTGATTAACATAGGAAAATGTTTACATAAGGTATAAGTATAAACTGTCTACAATCATTAAACATAAAACTTTTCACTAACTACATTTAATTTGTGTATTTTTGTTTCTCATCTACTTTTAAACAGTAATCTTTAATTTTTAACAAATAATTAGAATTGTCATATCTTTCAAAACTTTAAAAAAGATTTATACAACAATTTTGGTTGGTTATACATAGATATAGAATATACGTGGATATCATGACTTATGAAAATTTAGTTGATGTTGTCAATTTAGGTTGATAACATTGAATCACAAATTGGTCAGTTAGTTCGTCCAGTAGGAGAGGAGGGGATGGGTGGGTAGATCGTTCTTTTAGCCAGCCAAAACTTTCACTTTATTAGAGTACATGATTATCTGGTGTAAGATCCAAGTAAAATGAATTCATTACAAAAACAATACTAAAAAAGGCTAAAATATGTCAGATTTTTTCAGTGAAATAGACACACAGATAAGAATATATGAATTCATGTTACTGCTTGCTACTTTGTATATTAATTGTTCTTGTTATGAATATATAAATAACTACTCCGGAAATTATCCAGAATCCTTAGTCTTATACAAATAATTACAAAGTAAGAATAAATATTAGGCTGGTTCGATTTTCAAAAATTAAATAGCGTAGCAAAGTTAAAGTTATATTTGAACCTTTAGAAAGCAATTTACATCTAAACAAAATGTCGTTTTTGAATAAATCAACTTTGGTCTAAAAAGTAAATAAAAGTTGAAATTAAAAATAGAATTGTTATTTTTTTGACTTATTTATGAACAATTGACTTCTTCTTCTTATTTAATAATTTATTCTTTTAAGAACAAACTATACATAATTAAATCACATATTAATTTAAAGGAACTATCATACATTCAAATTAAAAAAAAAACATGAATATTTTAAAGAATAATAAAAACATGAAGCTAACTACACAGTAATAATAGAGTTAAAAAATTGTAATTAGTAAATTGTCAAAATATATGACATTGGACCCGCTAGGCTTCGAGTAGGGTGAGGGGGCTACTCACAATGGGCTATAGTGTGTACAAACATATAGCATTCATCAGTATTTTTTTCATTAAATACTGGATAATAATGTTTATGGTAAACATATACCAAAACAAATAATAATGTTCCCATGTTACTCTGCATGGGTGTACATTAAGGTGGGTTGATATTGGATTGGGTGATTTTCCCAATATGGCGAGAATAATATGGCACAATATAACCTAGAAAATTGCATTTTCAATTCAAAATATGTTTTTATAAGCATCGCTGATATAAAAAAAATAATCGTAATTTTTTATTTTTGACGCCATTTTTTTTGTAAGGTTTCGTGATTTTTCAAAAAAATATCTACCAAATGGTTGACTCTACATAAAAAATGAACCCATTTTTGAATTAGTCGACCCCAAAAACCCCCATTGTCGTATATAATACTTATCAATAACACATAAATTTACGGAAATATTAGAAATTTACCTATAAACGGACAATTAAGATATTATGTTAAGATACAAAAATTGATATATAATACGTAAGGGATTCAAGCATGCACTAATAAAATGTGTCTTCAAGCTAGTTAATATAACAATAAACCCCCATCAACCTACTTTACCCCATTCCCTCCCCTCCTACTGTAGGAACAACCTGACCAATAAATTATATTAATATTAGCAACCGAAATTGACGGAAAACTTTCCACTCTGATAAAATCTATTCTATCTATCTATCTATTTATTTTATATCTATTAATTGTTTTAACCCATTAGTGCCGAGCGCCACTTTTATGGGCCGATCGAGCTGTAAGTTTCAGGGAAGCTTTATAATGGTCAAAACGGAATTCGTATTTTTTTGTTTTGCTCTAGTGGCGTGCACAGGAAAGTTGCAAAAAAACCCGGTTCGGCTTGGCCATAAATACCAACCAGGCATTAACACCCGTTTTTGGTGCTTTCCCCCAGTTTTAAAACCCGGTTGACCTGTATAAACCCGGTTATTTTGACCAAAAATCGAAAAATGTAATTTTTGAACGCCAAAAGTGAGATGAACACTTTTTAGAACTTTGATACGATCCGTAATTGAAAACTACACAACCTCATGTAATCTAAAGAGCTACAAGTATAATACGAAGCGATTTATTTCAAATTTAGTGTTTCGGCTATAGGTGCCGCCGTTTTCGGGTAAAAAAACCCGTTGCTCGAAGTTTTAAAAGACACACACTACAAAAAAAGAACATATAAAATTTGGGTGTTACATATCAGAAAACGAGCATAAAACTATTGGGTGACACCTATAGAGATTACTAGGGTTATTAGGGTGGCTCAAACCCTTACTAATGACGTAAACTGTTATTTTATTGGTTGAAAAGTTAAAACCGGGTAATAAAAACCGAAACCGAGCCGGGTTTTAAAATTTTCGGGTATTTATGGCCAAGCCGAACCGGGTCATAATAGGGCGTAAAAAAACGATAAAAAAATCATATAAAAAATTATAATTTGAATAAAACGAATTCACAAATAGATGTACTTGTCAATAAACATTAGATTTCACAAAAAAAATCAGCGACTTTACTATAAAAACAAAAAAGTTAGAAGGGTATTTTGAATTTTCATGATTTTCAAATTTTGTTGAGCTATACCAGCAAACGGAAGTAAGCTAAACTGCCTGCTCCAGGGGGAAATGAAAGTCAGGGTAGTAGAGGGGGGATTCATTCTGAGAATGATGCAATTATGAAGCCGGAAACCGGTTTTTTTTCCATTTTTCGGAACCGGGTTTTAGTGCCCGGTTCGGCACTAATGGGTTAAGCGAAGCTACTCTATAATTCACTTTGTATGTCCGCAAGTCAGTCTGACAAAAACTTCAAGTGCTTTTATTGTATTTAGATGTAAAGTTTTTAACAAATAATATTTATTTAAGAAAAGGTAATTTTGTTTTTCAAATTATTGTTCATTGTCTTATCCCTTAAGAAGGCTGGTATTTTGGAACTTGTTCCTTATGTTGATAGCTTTTAGGATTTTGGTTTGCTAGGTATCCAAAGTTTTATAAACATTTTATTTTATTTTAAAATTATGGGAACTTTAATTGAATTTGATTATTTGATTGGTTTGTTCAAAACAAGTAGTAAACAAAGTTATAAACCAATAAATTTAATCTACATAAGGGGTAATTACAATGGGGATGTATGTAATTTTACTGTCCATTGTCTTATCCCTCGTACATTTGTTCCTTTTGTTACAGTTCTGATGGTTTTTATGATTATTAGTTCATTACAGGTACCCAAAGTTTCGTAACCACGTTGGTTCCTAAACTATAAGTATCTCCTAATTTATTAAATTTTGATTAGTTTGTTTATAATCATTGGAATGTATAACTTTTTATTGTCCATTGTCATTTCCCTTAAGACCCCTTTTTATTGTAGCTTTAAATATTTTTTCTCTCTAATAATTATGACAGGGATGGAAAGGACATTGGAATATAATTTATACTGGTCCCCAATATTTCATAAAATAATATCATTTGTTGGCTTTACAAATCTACAATGCTTAACTTTTCCACTAATGATTTGAACTTACATTGGGCGATTTAAATTAATTAATCATCCATTGTCTTATCCCTTATGTTAAATTCTTGGTTGACTAAATATTTTTATTAATCAGCTATGTCTCTCAGGGATAAAAGGGGATTAAGACTATGGATGATAAATTGATATACATTGTACATTCCCAATGATGATGAACAAAATTATTGGCTAACAAGTTTGAACACTACTATTCTGGAAACAATGAATCAAAATTCGATAAAAATACTCAAAATAATTCTTAAGCTGAATGTTTTGTGACTATCATGATACACAATTGCATCATTGATAATAAGTGGAATAGAATATTTATCAGTTCCCACATCCCTAAAAATCATAGTAAGGGGGGATGGAGGGGTGTTAAAACTTGAAAGACAAAAATAAAAGAAAAAAACATGACTTTATTATTACGATTAAATAAAATACAGTTATCTTTAAAAAAAATGAAAATATTATGATATTTGATAAAAAAAATGTGTTGTATCTTTTTAGATATCCTTTCCGGCTAATTTATTTTCAGGTTATCGTTTTTGTGGTTAAATTTACGTGCATTTTGATAGGTTTACCATTATTGTGGCTTTAAAAATAAGAAAATAAGGATTTTGAGCTTCTACACCAAAACCGCGAATTTTAGAGTAGCTGCGCGAAAGTTGTTATTTGAGTAAAAATGATTTTTTAAGTTTCAGGGCCTTTGAAATACATATTTTTAGCTTGGCCAACTTGGGAAAGTGTGAAAATCAAGAAAAAGGGGTAAATCAACCCACCTTAGTGTACATATGATAATAATAATGATAACCAACGAGATAATAGATTTGTAGTTAAATATATTTATGTTATTCTTCAAGTAGATATGTTCTTTAAATTGATGTAGTCAAAATTACAAGGAAATAAAGATGGAGGAAAACCGTCTGCTTTGCTTTAAATGAAGTTTACTATTGTCACTTTTTACACTTTATACAAGATCCACATAGACAGGTATCAATGCTTCTCGGTGCTGATTTCTTATGCAGTGTATACCATGACTTTGAATTGAAGGGAAAGTGTCAGAGATCACTGCAAGTCGTCAACAGCAAGACGCCAAAGTTTTAATAAAGAAACCTTCTACCCATAAAAAATGGCAGCTGCCTGGCATGAGTAAAACCAGGAGATAATAACTGAAACATCAGGAGTTATGTAAAAAACAAATTAGTTATCTCCAAGCTAAATTGTTTTGTCCCATATTTACCAATGTGACGATGCGAAGTTAGGTTCAGATTACAGCCAAGCGTCACCCAGCGGTCAGGCTTGGGAGGAGGGAGAAGGGGTTAACAGGTTCTTGTAGAATGATGTAGGGAGGTTCTTCTATAAGGAGGGTGAGGAGGAGGGTTGGTCTGCAAGTAGGGTTTGTGGGGAAGTATATTCCCCAACAGATAACACAGAAAAACATCTTTGAAACAAAAAAAGAATTTTTTCTTATATTTTAAGCTGGCTTCACTGAATGGTTTTGGTATGTGGAAATTTCTTCATGCTGGTTTTCTCACTTCTTTACATAAATTGGTTTCAAACACATTTTTTCAACCTGTATTATATATAAGCTGACTGTGTATAAGAAAGACTAAATAATTACAGCCATAATGGGAGCAAGCTCTTTAGCGTCCACACACGGCAAAGGCTACAACATAACTGATGAATAATTGACTAACATGTATAATTTTATCCATATATAGAAAAATTAAAAGGGTGTTTGCCAGGGATAAGGGATAGGAAACCTGGCCATAAATTAGGTCTCGGCCTGGTTTTGAAAGGGATCATGCAACTTTTACCATTTGCCTAATTTAATGACCTTACTGGCGGACGGCTCATATTGGCTACCGCTCTAAACCAATAGTGTTCTGTGATTTGGGCTTGTTTTGTATCAACCAATTACCAATTGGCGAAAATTTTAGAAGCAGACAATTCTAGAAAAAATAATGATTTCGTCTGCTACGAAAAAATAAATATAAATGGTGTTAGATCAAATTAGTTTAATTATTAAATCTGCTTAGAGTTAAACATTAAAAAAGGGCCATATAGAAAAAACAAAAATAACGGGATCATTTTTTTGGAAAGAAGGTAGCTACGAATTTTCATTTGGTAGTTTATAAATTAGATGTTGTATTTTGAATTTTAAAAATTTAGTACGGAATTGATACAACACCTTAACCCTAATTTTTGTACAATACAACACAGTACAGATATATCATTACATTATAGTATCCAAAGAACTTGATAGAATGTTACCCAAGTGCATATTTATTTTTTTATTTTGAATTTTAATTAGCAATGAAATTTTCAAATAAAATTTTTACTCATTAATAAAAATGCAAATAATACAAACTAAAATCTGTCTGAGGGAAATCCAACGATAGCTTTCTGACAGTTCAAATTACCAAAGTAAAAGATAAAAAAATTTTGGGAGAGAAAAAACTTCATTTTAACAAAAGCCATTAATATATAGGTTTATTAAAAGTTATGTTTTTTACTTTAAACTAGCTACCTGAATTTGATTCTATACTTTATCTACACACACACACACAGCTTTTTCATTAGCGTTTAGGACGAACCACTGCGTCATCCCAAAACTGGTTTATTAGGCCTAGGCTTGAAATAGGCCTGAAATAATATTTTCCTACGTTTCCCATCCCTTATCCCTGGGTGTTTGCCTGTGTGTTTGAATTAAATAATCTACCTAAATGATATGGTTCTCCTTTACTTTGATGCTTTGCTTATTCTATTATTATTATTATTTGATTCTTTATTTGTCTTAATCATTTTAGGTCCAGGGAAGGGTTAAAACTTTATTGGTTGAGGTTCTCAATAGAAATATAGAAAAACATTCATCTTAACACTTTGTATTTACTAAGAAAAAAATCGAAATCAAAGTGGATTGTTGATTTCCTCCCCCCTTCCTCCAAGTACCCATAAAGGGTTCAACGGGCTTAGATGCTAGCTTATATGGCTCCAAAAATATCGAACCATCCTAATAAATAAATAATATATATTGTATATTTCTATCATCAAAACTATCCAAGTGCATACAGGGACAAGTCAATGGAAGTTAAAGTAGCCTCCAACAAACAAATTTTAGAAATTATATTTTTGTAACAAAAAAAAAGGGAAAGCTTGAAATTAATTAAAAAAGTATTTATATTATGTTTCCCTATCCCTGAATACCTAATAATAATATAGTGATGAACCCTTATCTTAATTCCAGAGTATGGCATCCCAATTTAATTATCTATGGGTCATACATATAATTACATTATACTCTTTTACTTCCGTATGTGTATCACATTATCAAATTATCAGAATAGCAATAGCAGAATAGCAATAGCAGAATAGCAATAGCAGAATAGCAATAGCAGAATAGCAATAGCAGAATAGCAATAGCAGAATAGCAATAGCAGAATAGCAGTAGCAGAATAGCAATATTATTACAACAGTATTAATTTAAATGCCCCTCTAAATATTTGCTTTTTTTGCGATTTAACAACTATATTAGCAATCCCCTTCTCTAAATATTTGCTTTTGTGTTTTTCTGCGATTTAATAACTACACGAATATTCATAGACGTCCAAGGGTGGGGGTAAAAGGGTGTTAACCCCTCTAAAACTTTTAAACACCTCATTTTACCCCCCCTCAAAATCATACAGAAATACATTAGATTACCTCCTTATACCTTTGAAACCACAATTGATATATTATTATTTGGATTGTACACCAGATTTTCATGTTCTCTAATAAAGTGAAACTTGCTGCGGGCTAAAAAAAACGATTTTCTCTTTCAACCCGTTACCCCATACCCTCCCCCCCTACTGACCAATAAACGAGTTCAATATTAGCAAGCTAAATTGAAGACAATTTTTCCTCTGTCATAATATCCCCGTATATTCTGCATCCATCAAAACTACTCATTGACCCCCCTCAAAATAAAAAGCTTGGACGTCAATACGAATATTATAATAAGCGGAAATGAAAGCACATTTATATACACACATAATTATAAATGAATAAAAGTATACATAATTATCTTATTCATACGATTAATATTTATTTATAATTCATAGTTAATTTTGTGATGATATCAGTCTACAATTTGTTGGTGGCTAGGGTATTCATGGAACAATCAGGCATAATCTGTGAAGCTTAGCAACTCTGTATTAATTAAATAGCACTTATATTGTTAAATTTATAATTTTCACTTTTGTCTTAAAACTAAATGATAAAATTTCGTCACATAATGCCATACTAAGCAATTTTATTTTTCTAGTTTTCTTTTTTAAGCTTTGCTATTATGGATGTTGCCATCCTTGTTTATCTTTTTTACTCTGAATGAATTAGCTTTAAAAGTTTTTTAAATGTATGACTATAAAGAAATTTTAGCTGTTTCCCTCAAAGCCAGCACAGAACTTTGCCCCATTATTCTAAAATAAAGATAATTATTTGGAGGGGGGTTACAGTTTTTTTGTATGTTTGCTGTTACTTTAGGTCAGAATTAGGTTTAGGGTAGCGCGATGTTTAGGACCACCTGCATGTGTTAAATATACAGACCACCTCTTTACCTTACCTTATCTTAAAGCTATTTCATAAATAAGTTGGGAGGGGGGGGGGGGGTGTTCTGAGCTCGCCAGGCATTTTAAGGGAAAGCGCCGAAATTTTGATAATGTGTGTGTGGCAAGATTTCAAGTTAATCCAATCAAAGTGTGATAACACTTTTTCCAGAGAAAACCAAGCCCCAGAGCATGAGTTGGAAAAATCACACTCTTTTTGCTAAAACAGTGACACGATTTTCAGTGGGGCAATGTACTGCATAACCGACAGGGTTAGAGTATAGTAAATTAGCATGAATGCGCTGAAAAATGGTTGGGTGCGCCACTGATTTTTGTGAATATCAGTTCAGGAAGGCGGAACTTGTATGGTTTTTTTCTAGCGAGATTAGATGATTCGCTACCACCACCAGCTTGGTAACCCTTTCAACAATTTAATTGAAAATTTCACATTTTCTATTCTCAGATTTTAAGATTTCTAAAATAAAAACATGTCGAGGGGGAGGAAGATAATACAAAGGTGGGATGTTTTTATTGTAAGAAATAATTAACTTTTTTTTGCAATGATTATTCTGTGAATTTTATTTAATTAATTAATTACAAGAATGACCTGTTCCATATCATTAACTTGATGAAAATCATTCACTTTAAATAAGTTTTTAAAAGTAACCATTAAACAAGAACAATTATGTGTATAAGCGCAGCATTGACAAGCAAAATTTGTATTTAATTGTTTTTTCGTTTATTATTTAGAACCTTTGGCTTCGCCTTTTGGTGGACGGGCTTTACTCCAAGCGGTTGTGGGGGCCCCAAACCCCAATATTCATAATTTTTTTTGGAAAAATTATGAAAGAATTTTTTCAAGCTGGGATGGGTTTTTCCATCATCCAAGAAAGTAGCCTAAAACATTGATATTACCAGAAATATTAAAAAATAAAAATAGATTAAAATTTCCTATAAACAAACGAGATAATTAACTAAGTTTGGATTTGAGTTAACTTGTTGCTTCTTGAATGTTTCTAGTCCTCATTTACCATGATAGGTCACTACGCTAATGTCAACTTTTATAATTTAAAAAATCACTATAAACATTAAAACATTGGATAATAAGTTTTTAGCAATTGAAATACTAAACAAATAAGATTTACATTTATTTATAATTCCATATAGAATTTCATATCATAACACACATATATATGTGCAGCATATTAAATATCTTACATAATGCCTGATAGAATTCAAGGTATTCCCCCGAAGGGAAGATTTAATCAAGACTATAATGTCTTGTCTTGGAGGGTGTGTAAACAATATTTCAAATACAAAATTTTCTATTATTATAGTAGCGCTGCTACTCTGTTGCTAGGGTATGTTTGAATGCCTGCCTGTTCACCGGTGTCACATAATTACGGCTGTGGGCCTATACTTGCGGTGCTCTAACCCTGCAGGACTACCAAATAACCAATATAACCTAACATAACCTGACCTGATAAATAAACAAATAAAAGACTACCCCCCCCCCCTCAATTATTTTCAATTTTTAAAAAAGTTTAAGTTAAGGGCTCTACAAGTTGTTCCGGAGAGGGGTGTTAACAAACCCATGGCAAAAACCTGTGCAAAGCAATCATTTAAGTCATATGACAATGTATTTGGATGATGATTAATTTTCTCTTTCAGTAAGAATCTCTTTTCTCATCCCTTCAAAGAGTTGAATAAACACAAATAAATAAACCATTGTCCTATCCCTGTGTTTAATATTTGTGTATGATATTGAATACTATAGGATTTATGTAAATTTTCATAAGACTTTTATCAGTTAGAATGATCAGTTTTATATGGTGTGCAAATACTTCCGCAAATATATTACATAGCAAATTATTATTACAATAGCATAAAATGCAAAAGCTCCTTCGATATACTTACATCACAAAACCACTAGCATTTAGGGGTTTGGTATTCAAATTTTGCACAAAAAATAGCCTAAAACCATCCTGAGGCTTAAATTAGAAAATTTGGATCTACTGCAGTTCACGGTAAAATATTGCTGGTAACGAATATTGCCAAAAATCTATGAATTTTAAAGGCTGCTAGCTGCCAAACGGCTGAACTTACAGATTATACCCGCACACCGTTTTAAGCAGTATAAGAAGGCCTACAAATAATCTTGAATACCCAAGATTCAATGATGCACAGGGATAGCTTCACTAAAGAAAAAACGCGTAAAATAGGCCTTTTTCGCGCATTTCTCTGCACTGCGAGATAATTATGCATTCTTGATTTATGGCTATTCCAGATTATTTGTAGGCCTTCTTATGCCGCCTAAAAAAGTGTTCGGGCATGATCTGCACGTTCAGCCGTTTGGCAGCTAGCAGCCTTTTAAATTCATAAATGTTTGGCAATATTCGTTACCAGCAATATTTTACTGTGAACTGCAGTAGATCCGAAAATTTAATAACTAAAACTTTCCCAGGATCTATGTAATGCTTCTCTAAAAGGGAGAACATCGTTAGTTCAAAAGTAATTGAAATCGTAATTTTCAGACAAAAAAACTTACTACTTTACATAATAGGATTTGCCCTTATGTGTCTTTTTGTTACAAAATATTCGGCTGTTAATATGCGGAGGTAAAGGCTATACCAGTTTTATACATTCCATACCTTACTCATCTCTCACGGTCTAATCTTACACATACACATTGGGGTATCCACGCTTTTAACCATATGGAAATAAATAACCGGACAATGAATTTTAAATCTCTAAAAAGGAGCATTACTTCTAAAACGAAGGGTTCCAAAATCATTTATCACACCTCTCAAAAAACTTCTAATCAATTAGATAATTTAAAAAGTTAACAAATATGAATATAGAATGTGATCCGGTTTCTGTACTACAACAGAGAAGAATCCATGGTTACCCTAATACACACATATAAAACCAACAAGTATAATCCGTAGCTGTAGGGGCCTATGTATTTATTATCAGCAAAGCACTTCCGTATTTGTATTTCTGTTCGTCCGTCTGAAGCCTATGTCCATAAAAACTGAACATGTTAGAATTGCCCTATCAGTTTTTAAAATGAGAATTGATAATATAATGAGTTGTATTCTTGAAATCGTTATTACCGAAATATCAGCAATATACACTAGATTTTTTATGGTGATTCTTAGGACGATAAGGCACAATATCAAATTAATTACCAGATTTATATAGAATTTTTGTTTAAATCATAAATTATATATATATTTTTTTTTAGATATTTAAAGCTTCGTCATTCCAAATTTTCTTTGGTCCAAATATCCGATGTTATGAATGTTGTCATTCTTGTTGTATATGTGGTTGAGCTAACCAATATTTAAAACGCTATAGGTGTCAAATATGATCTAGGATTTAAAACTTTCTAAGTTTTGATTTAAGATTGATTTGATTGATAAAAAATAACCAATTTTCTAACCGTCAAAATATATAGTTTTTATATGTTCATAGATTTTAATTTAAAATTCTATTATTTCAAAAAAAATACAGCTTTTTTTTTATAAAAAAATTAAAGAATTACATTTGACAAACAAACTAAAACAAAAGTAGCAGTTTTAACTTATCAATCTTGTGAGGTTACTTTTTCTAAAAAAAATATTTTTTTTCAACGCAGCATTAGTGTAGTTATAATACTTTATCCAAATTTCTGAACTTAAATATCCATGCAAATTTGAAATAAATGGAATAATAAATTAGCTTGAAATTTATATAGATTAAATGTTTATGGATCACCTAAATAAATAATTTTGTTATATGGTCTTATTTTTAACACGATAATTTATTTACATTTCTCGTATTCATTCGAATCCGGTGGATACGAACCGGTTCTCATTCATACGAAAAAACTATGTCTAGCATCGTATTATATCCAGCTTTCTACGAATATAAAAATGTACAACCATAAGATTAAAACCAGTTTTTTTAGCCCGTGCCTTCGGCATTCTATATCCGCGGAAAGTCGTTTATAATACGATGAAAGAAATAACTATTACATACGTACAATGTTGATTGGACACAATTTAAAAAAATATATTTTTAAAAAAGTTTTAACCTAATATTCTATCAATTAAAAGTTGATGACCTTTTCTATTAAGAAATCCTTTGGTTACACAACCTTTGTCTGGAAGTCCTGACTTAGCATAAGTTTTTTATGGGCTAATAGGAAACAAATTGTCAGAATTTGAAAGTATAGGATGTGAAACATTTTTTAACGTCTATAGTTAAATGGTGTGGAATTTGCATGGATTCGAACTCATCACCACCCTATTTCAAATTACAGCTGCAGCTTAAGTTAACGTTTAACCTAAGCCTATGTCTGGCGTGATACTAATGTAGAAATGCCTTAGCTTGTGGGCAGGTACATTTTATTAGTTTGCACTGTTAAGACTTACAAACAAAGGTCATTAAAATAAAATAGTTAGTTGTTTGTTGGATGTTACTAGGTAATAGGTATGTTAACGATCCCTTTAACCCCTGAAAGCATATGCAGCATCAATTGTTAAAAGAATTAGGTAGAAATTTGTCAATAGCCGCACAGCAAGGTGTGCGAATTAAGTAAAAACCGACAATAACTGAAACATGATCAAGTTTTAAGTAGCTCAGCTACTTGATAATTAGGGTCTGTAAGTCTGTCAATCAGACAGTCTAATAGTTCTACTTTTAGCATTTAATTTGCATTATTTTAGATTTTATCTTTAATGTATTACAGATTACAATAGTATCTTATCATTTTCTATTGTTGCTACGTTACTTATGAACAACTTTGTCCTTGTAGCTATATTTTTTTCTTCTGTTTTTTGTTATTGTGTTAGATAATATAAAATAACATACACATTATACACATATGATTTCATATGCATTATGTTCGAAATAGATTTAATATAGGATTAGTTTTGAGAAAAAAACTACAATTGGGCAGTTTACATCCCCCCCATCTACAAAATTCTAATTTTCCATTTAAAAAGAAAATATTCATTGGCCTTTAGCAAACAATATGAAAACTATAATGCCTTTTTAAAGAATCAGAAATAAAATGTGAAATAGTTTGTAAGGAAAATCTTTTTTATTTAATACCTAAAACTATAATCAAAGCTACTCTACATATAACACTTTTTGAAGTAAACGCACTTTTCAGTTAATGCTGTTGTATGACTCAAAAGGAACCCTTAAAAAATGTTAAAAAAATGTTAAAGTCTAAAATATTGTGAACTATCGAAGTTTCTTGTAAAATACATGGCATAATGCATTACTTATTTATTTCAAACTCAATACATTACTCAATGATAAAATGAAATTAAAGACTTTTTTGATATGGTAAGAAATCTGAATAAAAAAGATAGTTTTAAAGTAGATATGGTTTATGCCTTAATGCAAGCCTCACGTATCAAGATAGGTAGCACTAAACTTTGTGTGAATAAGCTTTGCAGGAATAAAGTAATAGTAGTTCGTTCTAAAATAAAAAAAATATATATACTATCATATAAAGCAGAGTGTTTTTTTTGTCTGAAACTTTCAATAACTACTGAACCGATTAAGATTATAATTTGAGGGAAGCTACATTCAGGTCCCGAGATTGTCTTATTCTATTTAATTCAGATTTAGGTGTTGGGAAGGTTTTAGGCTATTTTACTACCCTTTTCGAATACTGATCCTCTAGATGCTAGGTAGTAGGTATTAGCATACCCAAAAAGTAATTTTGAAAAAATCTTTAGAGCTAGTTAGTTTTCTGACAATATTTCATCTCTTTGAAATTACTTTCTACTGAATAATAATTAATATAATAATAATAATTAATTATTAGTTTTTAAAATGTTGCCAATTATTGCTGCGCTACTATTAAGTAACACTATCGTGAGAATATCAAAAAAAAGGAAAAAAAATTCGTCAATCTGTTTGTCCGTGATGCTCATCACAGTTTGAGATTAATCCCCGTATAGTCGGTAAATAGTGTGCCATCTCTACAACATAAAAACCCCCTTAAATATTGGTTTTAATCAGTTGGAATACGAGACATAGCAGGGGACAATGGACTGTTTAATTCACTAGTTCCCTTAGTTTTAAAATAACAAAATAACGTTTTCTTATTCGTTAGCTTAACAACTTTGGGGACTATAGTTAATTTTGATTGGTTGGCTCATTAAGTGGAGAATTCGAACGTTTCAATCACTAACTTATCTACATAAGGGGTTATTTGGTTTATCATTGTACTTATTTATTGGGGATGTACTTCAATTTATCGGCCTAAGTCTTTTCCCTTTAGATCACTGAGTTGTTCTACATGTTATATCTAAAGCCAACTGAATATTCTTATTGTCCCGCTTATTTTATTACACATGCTATCAATCTTATGATATTGTTTCTTTTTGCAATATTTATCACTTTGCAATTGCACTAAATTAAACAAAACTTTAGCGGAAACTAAGAAACACCTTGCTAAATTGGACGGATTAAAATTTTCACAAAAAAATATTTTCTTCTTAAAGCAATCTACTTTCTCGTGATATGAAATAAGCAATTGTATGTATTAAAAGTAGCTTGATGTGTTTGTCCATTAAGATATCAGAAATCTACGAACGATCCTCTAGATAAAGACCCCTAGAGAATAGGTGCAAAAGTCTGCCAGAAAAGTATTGGATTAGGCGGTTGGGGCTGCTAGTCTTTGTTCAAATTGAATTAATAAAATCGACAGCCAATTAAAATAGTTAATGACGACTAGATGCCATTAAATGATCATATATTATATATTATTTAAATGACCGTATGCAAGCTAAATTGCATGATGTGTATGTCGACATTTTATTCACTATAAGTATTTATATTACTAAAAAAAAATATTATGCATACAGTCTAACTGTCTAGTGTTGGTAAAATTGTACCATAACAAAATTAACAGAAACATATTCCCCCCTTTTCAATCTTTCATTTTACTAAAATGATTTCTATCTTCAATTGTGTTCTTCTTTATCTTCCTTTTATAATAACCTAACCATTTCATACTACTTGTTTTAAAGTCATTGAAACATAAAATTGTATTTAAAAAAATTGTCAAAGTAAAAAACTTCGTACCAATACATGGTTGTGTTGGTTTGGAAAAGGTTTCGTGAAAAATCTTAATATATTCTTGAATTTTTCTCCAAACCTTTGTTTAAAATGTCAAACAAAGATATATTTTACAAAACCAATTTTAAGTTACAAATATTATTTTCTTTTTCCCCTTTCTGAAAAGACTGCAAAGCGCCCATAACCTATATTTCTTCTATTCAAAAAGCTAATTATTTTTCATTCCTTTTCCCCCCTACCCCATTTTTCTGACATTAACCACTAAAAAAACTCCCCCAAACTAACCATACCTATGCCCTCAAAATGGGTTAGACAAAAGTAAATCAAGAACAATTATGTCCTTAAATAGCGCAGCAACAACAAGCTAAATAAAGATAAAGTAAACTGTTATACAGAAGTAGTTTTTAAAATCTTAATTCATATTTAGTAGTAAAACGGGTACTTGCTTACATGTGGTAGACTGGAGCACCGAAACCCCCCCCCCCCGCTTAGTTTTGACAAAAATCAAAAATAAGGGGGGGGTAGTTTTTTAATGTCTGGAAAACGGCAAGGAGGAAAAAAGCTCAGCAAGGCAAAGACTTAACCCCCCCCTTAACTTTGAAGAAAATCAAAAATAAGGGGGGGGTAGTTTTTTCACTGTACACACGCCAGAAAGTTGAGTGAGGTAAATCAAGAAAATCCAGTATACCAGAAGGGAAACCTTATTACAGGGATATTCATGTTTTGGGGCATAATTTCCTTATTTATTGACTTTGGCCAGTAAAAGGTTTTAATTTTGCGCAAAATAAGGAAATTAAGCCCCAAAACATGAATATCCCTGTAATAAGGTTTCCCCTCTGGTATACTGGATTTACTTGATTTACCTCACTCAACTTTCTGGCGTGTTGTACAGTGAAAAAACTACCCCCCCCTTATTTTTGATTTTCTTCAAAATTAAGGGGGGGGTTAAAAACTACCCCCCCCTTATTTTTGATTTTTGTCAAAACTAAGCGGGGGGTTAAAAAACTACCCCCCCCTTATTTTTGATTTTTGTCAAAACTAAGCGGGGGGTTAAAAAACTACCCCCCCCTTATTTTTGATTTTTGTCAAAACTAAGCGCGGGGGGGGGTTTTTCGGTGCTCCGGTCTTCACATGTAAGCAAGCACCGTAAAACGTTAATATAAAACAATGGGAACTAGTGTAATAAACAGCCCATTGTCCCCTCTGTCTCTTGTATATTTGTGTTTACTGAATATGTTGCTCTTCCTGGCGTCTGCAAACTAAAGCATCAGACAACCCCTAATCATCTATAATACAAAGTAAAACGATGTCTGTCTGTCCGTCTGTCTGTCCGTCTGTCCCTTAAGATCTCGGTAACCACTGAACCGATCGGATTCTACTCTTCAGGCTATATACCTATTGGTCCTGTGGTGGTTTTTAGCTATCTTCTTGGGGGGTGGGACACCCATAACCCCCATAAAAATGAAAAATCCCCCCCCCAATTTTTTCTTCTTCTATAATTTAAAATTAGTCGTGGAGGGGGGGCTTCTACTTAAATTTTGTTTTTATTAATTAGCGAAGCCGCTAGTAATATATAAAGTAATAATCTCTTTTTGTCTGTAGCGAAGGTTCTCGCTAACCGCTGAACGAATATAATTTTCCTTTACAATGAAGCTTTTTAAAGGTCCATGAAAGGTTTTTAACTATTTTGGGGGAGGGGTATCTCAATAGAAATTTGTCCCCCCCAAAATTTTTTCTTCACTTTTTCTTTTTAACACTTAAAATAAAATGGATAAGGAGGTCGAATCCAAATTTTTTTTACCCCCCCCAAAATTTTTACCCCGGGGGTAAAATTTGCTTGGGGGGGGGGGGGGGGGTAATTACCCCCCATGAAATCTGTTGGCAGGGGTAAAATTTGTTTACCCCCCCAAAATTTACCCCCGGGGTAAAATTTTTGGGGGGGGGTAATTTAGATTTTATCAAAATCTTAGTATTAAAAATGCGCGCGAAGCGCGCAAAAATTTTTTTTGTTAGAGATTTTCTATTTTGGGGGGGGGTATTTACCCCCCCAAAATTGTTTGGGGGGGGGTAAATACCCCCTCCTAAATGGTTGGGGGTGCCTACGGCACCCCCAGGGTAGGGGTAAATTTTAAATGGGGGGGGGGGTAATCGCCCCATTACCCCCCCCCCTTGGACGCCTATGGTCGAATCTTCCCCTTCTTAGGTGCCCCTAGAGGCTTATATGAGGCGTAGCCGTTAGTAATCATAAAGTAGCTGCGCTACTTAAAAAAAGCTGTAAATTATTGTATGTGGACATTTGTGTAATCTAAACTGTCCTTCAAAAAAACAGAACCGTTGCAATTTCTGTGTCCCATCCACTCCACCAAAAGAATCACACTAGCAAACAGTTAAAATCGCAAATTATGACTACAGTACAAACTTCGCCTTTCCCTTTGATATATTCTCATCTTAAAAACCATCCTCTAATATATTGTCTTTATATCTTGCGAAAATAAAAAATGCACGATTAGAAACATGCGGTAGCTATGGTACACCCGTAATTTCTGGTAATTTTAGAATATTCAAAGTGCTTATGTTACTTATAGTTGACAAAGGAGTGTCACTAATTCTAAAATGGTTAAAAATTAAATGAAAACATTCTCAATTTTCAATATTATACCAAAAAAACTTCGATTGTTTTTATAAGCCTTTTATTCTGAGACGTGTTAAAAAATTGAATCCAAAACCTTTACAGCTAGACAAAATAAAGCCACAAAATGCAAATGGTAATTCTATTTTAAACCATTGCAAAAAAAATATTTAGAAACGTGACATTTATCTATAGTTTATTTAATTTAAAGCAACTCAGTCAGTATAAAATATCCTAGTAATAGGGGAATTGTCTTATTATCTTTAACCAAAAATCCAAAAGTAACCCTTTGAAAATTGTTATAACAATGAATTTAGTATACTTGGATCTTACACCAGATTATCATGTTCTCTAATAAAGTAAAACTTGTAGCGGGTTAAAATAACGATTCCATTCCTCTATCCACATTACCTCATCCCCTACCCCTACTGGATAATTGAACTGACCAATAAATGACATTGGATATAGCAACCAAAATTGACGACATTTTTCCCCTGTCATAATATCCACGTATATTATACATCCATTGATACAATATTAACAGACAATGTGATTTTCTGACAATGCATAGTAGGTGGGGGATGGGACAAATAATTGCACCTGGATAAGAAAAAAAATGCCACAATACTTCCTTAAGAAACATGAGAAAATTCCAATCTTATCGGTTATTTATTTTTAAGATATTAACATTAAAAACATGACGATTTATTCACCTTAAGATTAAGAAAATCATCAAACGAACATTGAATTTCAACATGAGAAATAAAAAAGTTTGTACTTGAAGTTGTAAGTATATTCAAGAAATGACAGATATAGAGAAATTAGTTTTTATTTCTATTAATTCTTAAAAATCGTAATTTGAGGAAGGGAGGTAAAACCGCCCTCTTCCCCCGTAAGAAATTATTTCTTAATAAATAATATGACCATCCTGGCGTCCGCAGGACTCCAACAATCTTTGATGTACATTTCAGTTAAGGTACAAAACTATATTTATGAAATTTTACCTAATTTAATATTAATAAAAAAATCTCTGAATCAATGTCCCTAATCCACTAAAATGTCTCGTTTCGCCTTCAAGTGAATAAGGACATTTATTTCTTTGTAATTTACTTTCAAAATTAAACCTTTTTGCTATTGTCCACATTTTTAAGATAATATCGACATGCATGCTTTCAAAACAAGTAAAAAATGAAGTTAGATAAAAATAGATATATTTTTATTCCTTGAAGGCCATACATTTATGAGTAAAGTGAAATTGGTTATTCGAATATCTGTTTTATTATCTTTTTTTCTTCTGAATATCTTTACCACCCTTGTTTAAAACTGTTTTCTTTGGAGAAATTCTCATCACAATTTCTGTACAGGTGACGGTTAGAGGCTATTGGTGTAATATATGATTTAAATTAAAATCAAACTCAGGACGTTATATTGACATACAATCTCAATGTTTATGGCTTTAGGTTAATTAACAATGACTGTAAAAAAACTTACTACTTTATTTTATAGAAAACTAATATCATAAACATTTAAAAATAACTGCTGCATTGTCAGACGTGTATCAATAAAAGTTATATGTACTTTTAAACATGCTATTTGATTACTTTTAAAAATCCGCATCTAACGCGTATAGCTGGCCTGCTCTTTTAATGAGAAGTGTCAAAGGCTCAGTACGAAGCAAACATATTTAAGCTTATTTGTAAGCAAAACCGATTCCTTACTAAAAACCAAGAATGATTACGTCCATAAGTACCGCACCAATACAAGCGTAGAACAATAAAAAAATAGTAAAGTAATATACAGTAAAAAAAATGTTAGCCAAAGGTTTTAAGAAAAAAATAAATATAATAATAATAATAATATAAATAGACTGTCAATTTTTCCCCTAATTTGTAAGTGACTTTTGGACTTCTATAAGGACGTTTGTATATACCTGTCACAGAGTAGCTGCGCTACGAAAAGCATATATCTTGGTTTGTCTGGCAGTTTTTAATGACATAACCAAAATATGTGTCACATTTCTTTAGCTTGGACATTTACTATGTGAGTTTCACCTTTTCTTAAAATAACAATTCTGGATATAACCTTTTGAGGTCACTTGAAATGAAGAAGTTAACATCGCATTACAAACACTCAATTGCTTGAAATGCATTTTTACTGTCTTTTGTTATGACGCGGTTGTGAACGACCGGATGTGCTACGTTGTACGCGAGCGACACTGGTTTTGGTTACTTGATCCGTGTTTTTAGTTAGTAGTGCATTTTGATCACTTGTTGAGTAATTACTAAATAAACATTTTACGAATAAAGCAGATAAAGAGAAAGAAAAAACTTGTCATAGATTAAATTGGTTAATGTTCGTTTGTTTGTTTGTCTGACTTGTTGGGCTTTGCTTTTATGAATGTTGTTATCCTTGTTCTCTATGGCTGGGCAATATACTTGAATTAAGTACTTTTAAATGCGCAGAGTTTTGTTTATCTAAACTATCGATATTAAATGTGATCATAAAGAACATAACATCTCAAATAAACATAACAATAACTTAGCCTAATTTACTTGCTAATGCCAACACTAGGGATTTGCAGCCGCAAAAATTTATTTCAGCTGACAGCAGCTGAATAACGGGGAATGTCAATCGAAATTTGTATAAGAAATAGATTTATAGTATATTGTACATACAGATAACTACCCGCCCCCCTTTTCCAAGAACCTTTTTTGTCTGATAGCAAATTGTTTTCTACTACTTGGCTGTGTTAATATTCCCGACACTATTGGTTGATTTTCAAAGACCCAATTGAGAGTCGGCACAAGGTCCTTGATATGTCGAAATACATTTATTCCCCCTCAAGTGGTTTACTAAGGCTACTGGATAAATCTTAGGAAAATCAAAGTAGCTGATTGGTATGGTTAAAGTGGCAACGTTGTGTTTATTTTAGTTTTGACTGAAGATTATCAAAAACCCTGCGTATCAAATGGCAGCTGGCTGCGGCTGCGACACCCTGGTCAATACGAAAATATTCTGCAAACAATTTATTCAATATGTATTTGTATTTGCAATATTGTAAAATTGTTGTCCAAGTTTAATGTTAATGCAATAGAACTATTAAAAATAGAGTTTTTTACATATTGAATCAAAGGTTAAATGATTTTTTTTATGTATTCCTTTTTACATTTAATGACTTTAATACCTTTATTTATATTAATCCTTAACGATATTTAAGCAGATCCTATCGCCACTTATAATTGTCCTTTGTTGGGAGGTCCTAACTGTTAAAGTAATAGGCTGTCACTTTAAGAAGGCCAAGATGTTCTCTATATCTAATTGATAAGGACTACGGCTGGACGTAGAAATACTTGTGCAGTTATTTTCAGAGATCTATCACTTTCTCCTATAGTCATATTTTGAAGGTGTTTTCTTCAACGATGAGTAATAATATCTGCTTATATGTAATAATATACGATTCTTATGATTTGTTAATGTGATACAGTTGTCGGCAGAGATGGGACACCATGATTTTCTCATCTTATATGCAAAGTATTATTAAGAGCGAAGCTTTTCTACAGTTTCTGCGCGTTTTTTTATAAAAAAAATTTTATCTAATTTTTACAGATAATCCTTATGAACATTAAGGATAACTGTTTTATTTTCTCAAAAGATTAACCAATTTTCATTAAAGCAATATTGACAACATATATCCTTGAAATTGCATGTCGGTATAATACAAAAATTTTGGATAGGGAACCTTCTATTGCTGCGCTTTATGCAGATATAATTGTCCTTGTATGCAAAGCATTATGGTTTAGGCAGTAATCATTTGGCTGACCAACAAATTGTCTACATTTAAAACCAAACAGTAGGATTATACATTTATTTAAGTACCATACAATTAAATAATTATATACATACATCCATTTCTGTAACATTTTTTTTTATAACCCAAGGCATTAGCTTATATTTCAATTTCAATATAGCCTAAAAATTCATAGTTAGGGGAATGCTTTTGTCTTCAAACCTAAGATTTTCACTACCATGTATATTAAGGAACTTTAGACAAAGATCATGCAATCAAAGAGTCTATCATACTAAAAAATGCAAAGGTTAGAAGGTAAGCTGCTCCTATGAGACATACTGTGCTTGAAAGTGTCCAAGCTTTCAGAATATAATTTTATAAAGATTCTAAAATAAACTTACTTTTTTGAAATGCCATTTTTAGACACAATCGCCATATTTCTATTTGAGGTAAAAACGTAAAAAAGTAAAAAAGTGAATCAATTGTCTGTGACCCAAAATGACCATAAATGTGTTTTCATTATGTCTTAACATCAAAACAAGAACAAAAATAATCATATAGCAGTAGGTATTTTGTTCAAGGTAAGAAAATACCCAAAGACAAAGGTTGCTAAACAAGAGGGTTGCAAAAATTGCAAAACCTGTAAGAAAACTGTTTAGACATCTAGTTTTCATATGTTCTTCGTAAGGTAGGCATTAAGACCCACCCCCCCCCCCCCCGTATATAGAAATGTTTGTTCTATAAATATTTCTTCCTTTTATTTATTATGTAAAATAGTTACTTCAAGATATACTTCGCTCCATAAAAAATGCTATTAAAAGAATTTAATGTTGGCTGCGAGAGTGAACTATCAGCGATGCATGAATAGGTAGATTGAATATAGATCGATCTTTCTCAAATCTAAAACTTTAAATGGATTATGGAAATACATATTTTTAATATTTAGGGTAAGAATTATTTTAGTAAAAGTTCGCTATTGAACACTGATACCGCCCCTCCCTCCTTTTTTTGAATGAAAAAAACTGGAGCGGGTTTGTTTTTCATTTGATTGTTTGCTACTTTAGATCTGGTTAGGTTAGGTTATATTGGGTACTGGGTAACCCCACAGGATTAGGTCAATGCAGTTATATGCCCCACAGGGAAAGTAGACAATTTCGTTTAAACTAATCTACATTACTATCTTTTCCCCAAAGCTATAAGAAGAAAATTTGGCGCATGGCAATTATTCTTCTTCATCGATGTATCTCTTTATCCCTGTTAAGCTTTTTACACATGCTGACATGAAAAGATCCAGCAAACGTAAAAGTATGTAAACAAAATGTAAAAATTGAACAGATAAAACACAATAGGATATTTAATCTGTCTCATTTCATTACGTTCATGCCAAAAACTAATGGACATTTCAAAATTCACCTTAACCCTTTAAGTGTGATTTATTCAACACTGTGTAATTACTTTGTTAAAGAAACACTTAAAATTATAAAAGTCAAGCTATTCTTAATCATATTTTTTGTTATTATTCTTCAATTCTACCATAAGTTGCCAGTCTTGAAAGCTTTTCATGGAACTGTATTTTCTTTTATTCGTTTCGCTTTTTTAAAAATTGGTGCCCAGGCCTTTATTCTGGGCAGGGATAGTTTCTTTTTGTAAATTAGCCTAAAACCTTTCCAGGAACAAAGAAAATATTTCCCTGGAACTTGGAGATACGGAAAGTGTCATGTGTGACGTCATAATATACGAGTAAAAAGGAAGGATGAGAGGAGAAGTGAAAAAGGAAACCCCAACAAAGGAGATGGATTTAGACGTATTTTTTACACGTCACACATGACACTTTCCTATCTCCCAGGAAATTATGTTTTTTTTTGTAACAAGGTTTTGTTTTGCATATTTCTAAAATCTTAGTAGACATACACCATATTTTAAGCTTATGCAACAGCCAACCCAGGTTATGAAAGTACCAAATATGCATTAAAATATGTGAATATGTGTAATAGATTAGATTAGATTAGATTTATTTTGACACACAAAGAAAGATAAATTAGCAACTAGTATAATTATATGTACAATTTTATAGATCTTCTTTCTTGTGTAGCCGGGAACTAGGTAGCCGACAGGGTGGTAATGTATCACCCCTTACAAGGTCAGCTGTGAGTTGCCGCAGATTTAGCAGCCATTCTTGATAGGCCGGGCATCCGACTTGTGTGTCAATTCAGCAGCTAGCTATGAGCAAATGCCTCAAGTTTCGCTTCTCATTCCTTTGTGGTCCAAATTTTATTATTATTTTGTATGCTTATGTTGAAATACATATCTATTTATCTATCTATCTATATTACTCACACTACATACTAGTAATGGATATATTATTACTCGGATGTTACATCAGATTTTCATGTTCCTAATAAAGTAAAACACAAAACAAAATAACTATTCCCCCCTCACACCCTTTACCCCATCCCTTCCCCTTGTATGGGATGAACGAATGAACTGACTAATAAATGAGTTAGATGTTAAAAAGTTAAATTTACTACAATTTTCTCCTGTCATAATATCTACGTATATTTAAAGTTTTAAGAACTTTTTAAAGTATCAAAATTTGGCAGTAAAGGGTTTTTTCTAATGTAGGAATCACAAAAAGTGCTTTATAACAATGCTGACTGTTCAGATCAATTTTATTACTCCTCTGGGTTCACAAAAGAATCTTTTCTTTCATTTTTACATACCTTGATCTTTTTAAATATATTTTCCACTTGGGGTATTTTACAGGTAATTTATTTAAGATTAGACTATATGTTGATAAGATATGATATCCTATATAATACAGTATCAATTTGCCTCTCTTTAAAGATCTTGTAAACGTCTGAACTGATCGGCAATTATTACAACGACACCCACCCCTTGGTAATATATTTCCCCGAGAAAAAATTAACTCCATCCCCCCCTTCCTCCTTCTTCTTAGTTTGATAAAAAAAAATTAAAGTAATACATATATGTTAGGAACAAAGGCCCAGCCAACAAAAAAAGATTTATGATTTATATTCATTCCTAATTAGTTAGATTCGTAGCCTGGCCTCTTTAGAATTTAAATTTTATAAAGCATTTCTATTTGTTATTATTTCTTTTTTTTACAATCCAATAAGATTTTTTCTAAAAATCAAAATGAAAAAATCCTCCAAAATAATTAGATATTTTAGTTATTCTAAACAAGAGATCAATTCAAATGGCCATTTCAATTTAAAAGCAGATGCTACCTTTAACAATAAATATAAGAGATTAGATGCACACTACGGAACAATTTGACGAAAAAAGCGTTAAAAGTTTTTTAGCTGAAAGAAATGTATAACCTAGTCAGGGTTAATGGCAATTTAAATATTTTTCCCTGAAAAAGCATAATACGAGATCAATAAAGTCTTTTTAAGGGTTTCAGGACAAACACAGGAGTCCCAAACGTCGAAGTGGACAAACACAGGAGTGTTAAAATATTGATTTAACTAAGTATTTCTATACAGGTTAGGTTAGGTTATGATATGAATATACAAACAAGCCCCCCGCAGTTGTTAGGCATTCAAAAAACATTTGATTGTTTTTAATTAGGTTAGGTTAGGTTAAGTGTCCACTCCGACGTTTGGGACTACTGCGTTTGTCCTAAAACCTTTTCAAGGATGATATGCCTAATTACTTACATGTAGAATACTAGAATCAGAAATATTATCATAAATTTGTCCATTAAAAAAAATTAAGATTACAGTTTGATTGGGCATTGTGGTTGTTAGACCCAAAACAAATATTATTTCATTTTAAATTATTTTTTATTTCAATTTTTGATAAATTAACTTTGCATTAAACTTAAAATATTTGATATTGAATTATGTGTTATAACCTGTTAAATTCACTGCGATTTGTAATATACATATAAATATGTACCTCCTAAACCCTCTATACATGTAACTCTATTCTTTCTATCCATACCAACTCTCTATATCTCTCCTAATGTGTAAGGCATCCATGTATGACAGATTACCTCATTTGAATTCAACAGTCCTCATTTCTTTGCCACGCTGTCCCTTAATTCAATCAAGACTTTCTTTAATTTGTTAAAAGAAGGTCAATTATGCTTCGTGAGCTTTTCTAGTATGGCCTCGAAACTGATTCATAGCTGCTGGATTAGCACCGTTTATCATCCACACTGAAAAATCATGTATAGCAACATATTACAGACAATATTCAAGCATATAAAATGAAAATCATAAAATGACTACCATTTTTGTTAATCCTGGCCATAGGCCACTCGAAACTTACAAAGCTGCTTTAAATCTTTTAATTTTTATTTTGATATCCGAGGAAAGCTGTCTATTATAAGATGATATAAATAAATACTATAAAATTTCCATCTTGTTGTTGTTGTTTTAAAATTTATTTCAATGAAACAAATTAAACACATTTAATATTTGGTATAATTATCATGTTATGATAATACAATATTGTAAATTATAATATCTAACTAATGCGAAATAAGTGGACATTATTTAAAATTTCTTTAAAAGATACAAGATGGAAATTTTATTTGATGCTCAGTAAAATTTCCATCTTGTATCTTTTAAAGAAATTTTAATTTTAAGATTCCATTTACCAACCATTCAAGTCAATAAACAACTATTTTCCAAACAGTATTTTTTAAGTGATTTTTATATATAATCTACAGAAATTTGTTATTAAAGCAATTTTTAAAAATAATATCAAATATTTTCTTAAATCAAAGAACATCGTTTAAACATTTAGACTTTGCATCTGAAGGTGGTTTGGTACAGGCCCATTTTGTTTTATTTGTTTAGAATGTACCAAATCTTGATTTCATTAATGAAAAGCGTGTAGCATAAACACAGCAGAGATTGATGGAGAATATTGAACCAGTTTTATTACTTTTATTTCACCCAGGAGACACAATTTTAAATTCTTTTTTCTTGGACACTCATTAGGGAGATTCAAAAATTAGTCACATTTAAAAAAATACTAATATTAAATTAAACCTGCATTGACAAAAAGGTTAAAGGTTCGAGTCTCTCCCAAACCGTGATTGTGTATGTATGTGTGTGTGTGTGGTGGATTGTAAAAAGAGTAGAAGCAATTCTTCCTTGCTTCATGTTTTGGGGGAAGGGGGTGTTCAACCCACACCCCATGTTCTCAAGCAGGCCATTATTCAGGCGCCTGACGATGATAATAATGCTTTGGCTCTTATCATAATTAACTCTATATTATGCACTCTTCTCTTATCTTACAAATTTTGTTTATTGTTCTCTCTCTCTTCATATATTCCTCATGTTAGGCATCATGTTTGCTTGTATTGGACATAATCGTCCTTGTTAAAAATCCAAAACACCCTAGTTTAACAAAAAAAAGTGGTATGTGTGTATCCTGGCGGAATAAACAAACACAAAAGCAGATTTGTATTGAAATCATGTTGGTAAAATAGATTTCAACAGGGAGGGAGGGGACAATGGCGAATATGTTGGTCAACAACCCTTTCTTCTTTATAACATATAACATCTAACAAAGACAAAATTCACACATTTAGATTTGAGAAAGAGTCCTGTAATGTCCTATCCCCGTAATGCCTGAACTTCACCAGCACATCAAATAAATCTTAGAAAATGGGGGAAATCTTCTTTTTTCAATTGATTTGGTCACTTTAAATTTAAATCTCTTTGAAGAATAGGTAAAGGATTTTTATTTAGATTTTATGTAGAAATAATTTTATAACTAAAATTGATCAATTAAATGAACCATTTTACACAAATTATAGAAAATTGGTGAATCTTTCGATCAGCTTTTTAGTCTTTAAAAATGTTATGCTTTTTGGATTAAAAATAAAAAAATTCTCTTATAGTAATTTTAAGGTAAAAAATAACAATCTTTTTCTAGGGTTTTCTATTGAATTTGTTCTTTTTTATTCAATAATCATGTCTTGTATTAAACGTGAATTAGATATAAGCAAAGTATTTGATCCATGAAATACAATTGTTTAGGCAAGTCTCTAATTTTAAATCATGTAAATGATTTTAACAAGAAAGATAACAACTTTTTTATAAAAAGTAACAATTAAAAAAATATTTACCTTAAATTCATAAATAGATTTTCATTTTAGCAAGATTAACATATACTAGGAAGGGAAAGGACTATGGTGCCTAAATTTAACTACATATTTACATACTAACAATAGATGGGATAAAAATATAGTACCCAATGTCTTATCCCTGAAAAAAATGTACATATTTACAAACATAGAAAATACTTACAATATGAATCCCTTGAAGATAAGGTACAAAGCTTTGAAGTGGTCTATGGTCAACATTATATTCAAATAAAGAATATCTAATAGATATATACGACTAGATGTTCACTTTGATCGTATATTGTATTTTCCTATTATATAATGCAGTTAGGTTTTTTGTCTGTAGATTTTGATAATTAATGAACCGATTAGATTCTTCATTTTAAAGAAATAGGTTCCAGGATGGGTTTAGGCTGGTTTAAATTGTATATAATGAGACTCAGTCTGGTTTAAGGCTATTTTTTCCTTTAATATAGAGTCCCAAGAAGCTGGGGCGCAGCCGCTAGTATCATATAAGTCAATGTGATATGCCAACTTTTTAAATCTTTTAAATTTTTGTCCTTCCATTCTTTTAACTTTATCGAATATCCAATAAAGAACAAACAAATTTTAACACTTTTATTGAATAAAATTTAAACCTTCGAATTGAAATGTAATTTTCGGACATTTGAATAATTTTAACACTTCAATAGATGGAGTTTTGAGGAAATTGAATTTTAAATAAGATTTTATTAAATCTTATTTTATTTGTTTTGAGAAGCGTAGCTGGTCTACGAGTATGAAGTGTTGGTCGCTCGGATCAATACAAATTAAAATTGACGTAAACCATTATATGCAAATATGTAATCTAATAATAAAATTAGCAAATTACCTCTCCAAAAAGCGCAATAAAACTTTCTTTGATTGTTAGCTTAGAAACTTTGGAGACTTTTATCAAATCATAATTGGTCGGTACAAACTACCAATGTCTATGGGTTAAACCTATTATTTTAATCTTCAGAAGGGGCAATTTTATCATCATAAGGGGTGTACATCATTACAACGTCTTTGCATTAATTGTGGCAATATTATTAAAAATCTGATAGATTCTTTTCTGTTAGTAGGCTTAATAAAATAATTTTACTGTTCTTTTTCATAACAAAAATCTGACCTTCCACTGTTTTCAAATTTTTTATATGCTTGTGAATTATACATTCTTGGTTTAAATTTTAAGTTTACAAAAATATACATTTATATTTTAAAAGGGCATGCCTTCCTTTCCGCAAAAGTGTTTTCATATTTGCTAAAAATTACAATAATAACGAACACTTGCTTATGGGTGTTAAGCAAAGGGAAAAGTTATTTGCTGTTGCTTATAGTGCCTTTAAAAATTATGTCATACAGTACAAATGACCATTGGACTACAAGCTGCTTCTTTGCTGTTGAAATAATATGCCGTTCTTATGATGTGGTAATATACTGATTATACGGAATTGAATTCTCACCCTTGAAAGATATCCATCATTGTACATAACATATTTGTCCAAATCCATTTACTTATAAATCTCCATCCACAAACCTTTCAAAGGAAAATTTTAGAGAAAAAAAATCAGTTACCCATGCTTCGTTGAGCTTCGCTTCTCTGTATGGTGGATACTAATCCTGCGAGGAATGGACATACAGAATACAGATGGATGGATAGTTAGGTCCAAAGACTTTCTGGGAAGCTTTAGCTAGGTTTTAAGCTATTTTGCAAGAAACCCTTTAATGGAAAGATTTAACATTGGTCCGATTTTAATGAACTTTTACAGACTATTATTGTTTTGATTCCACATAAATTTGTCTAAAAGTCTGTAATATTAAAGGGAATTTTACCTTTTAATCAATGTAACACTTCTTGAAAAGGCACCAATTTTACTTTTTTGTTTATGCAAGGTTTGGACAGAGATTAAAACCCATGACCCTCTTTAACAAATACAAAAAATCCCCTGTCTGTCTATTCTGTGAAAATTACTTTTGAGTTTGGCCACAGCAAAGAAAAAAAATGTATCAAATATTCTGTTTGAAAAAGGAGAGAATTATATACATCTCAGTAAACAGTTTTTAAAATTATATAGCGAAGCTTTTTAAAAGGGTAATACTGTTCGTTGGTGCACTAATTTTCAGTTTTGGTATCAAAACTTGAATACAAATTCTCGTAACGATAAGATTTAAAGTGTATCTTTATCTAATTGGACATTGTTTACATAAACTTGGACTATTACATTGTTATATTTATTACCTGTGATTTCTGATTCCTGAAATGATTAAACACAATTTAAATGGGCTGTTTGAAGAAAAAATAATGTTGTTTTAAAACTGGTACCTAGAGTTACTTGTTTTATCCAATTACCAGTGAAGGAAGATATTATTGTATTATATCACACTAGTGGTTTCGCCCCTAGCTTTTTTTTGTGTGGGGGGGGGGGGGGATTTTTCACGGAGTGCTCTATAGTGTGATGAGGATCCCCATACTCCTTATTTGTTTTTGTTTACAAAATGTAAAAATATAGGTTTTTTTTTCGGGGGGGGGGGGGTATAACTTCTTGTGGTTATGTGATAGCTTAAGACCACCAAAGGACCAGCAGGTATGTTCCCTGAATAGTGCCCAATCGGTGTATCGGTTACCGAGATCTTAAGCGTCAGAATGATAGACAAATATATACACATCGTTTTTTTCATAATCGCAAGAAGACACAATAGCCAATTGCAATTGAATGAGAAAAGAGCTTTATTAATCTGATACTAGTAAAACAAAATGGAAGGTGCAGTTTTGATGATTTAATAATGTAAAACATATGCGTAAGTGTATGCACACCAGATATTATTGTATTATGTCATATTATCCCCAAAAGGTTCATTATAGAACATTTTGATACATTTTTCTTTTTAGACAAAATTACTTTTTAAGAAGCTTTTCAATGTTTTGTGTATTTTATCATATGCTGTAAAAGATGTGTCAGTCAAGTCAAACACACTAACGGATATTTAAGATATAAATGCTTATTAGTTAATTATACATATAATTGTTCAGAATTCTATCTTTAATAATAGATGAGAAAATAACATTTTCTTTAATATGACGGTACTTGGAAATATAGACAGAGAGAGGGATAGGGGACAATGGACTGTTTATTAACTGGTCCCCAAAGTTTTATAATAACGTTTTCATTTTTCTTATTGGTTTAACAACATTGGGGACTTTTGGTAAATTTTGATTGGTTGGTTCATTATGTTGAGTGTTCAAACGTTTTAACCACTAATTTTTATCTACAGAAGGAGTAATTTGGGTATCATTATTTGGTATGTACATCAATTTATCGGCCATTGTCTTATCCCTTTAGATCCCTGAATAATAGAGTAGATTTCTGATTTGCTACAAAAAAAAATACTAAGAAAACCCATATAAACATGGTATGAATCCTGCACCCAAAATACAAAGTCTACCAAAAACAGAATGTTACAGAGAAGAAAAAAGAGGAAGGTTAGTTTATCGTCTATTGGCCTATCCCTAAAAGCCTGTTGTTTACCTAACCACTAGATAATGGTTGGCTCCTGGCCCGGGGCAACCACAACCTGGAGGCCGCCTGAAGGATACCCGCAAGGTATATAGCATACAAGTTAGATCAGAAAAGCCAATATATATTAAATATATCTGATATTATATAGGTACATAAAAAATAAACATTTTTCCAAAGCAATATAGATTTGATGCTTTGAGTTGATTGTTTTTTTTTAAAGCAAAGCTTTTTCTACATTTAGGACGTGTCAATAAATCAATCAATAGCTCCGTCAATAAATTTATCTTTAAAACTGTACAAGGATACAAATAACAATCAGGTATAATAAATAAAGTGTAGCTATTCTAAATTAATTTCGGATTGTCATTCAAATCATTTTAAACATAGGTTTCTTTATAACATTATGATATAATTGTCCTATTAACTTGATATTTCTTAAGACAATTAAAATTGTATGTTAATCGTAGTTTCTCTATAATTAAAATGCGACCAAGGCTATTGTAGCAAACAAATAATTATCTTTTTTCATATCTGTGGACAACATTTAAAACGACACAATAGGAATATATTTTAATTTTCAGGGGGGTTAATGAATCATTTCTAGCATATGTTGACCAAAATGACAAAAAACTAAGGAAAAAGAGTTGTTGTATATTTAACTGGTGCAGATGTAGACAAAAGATTTTAATTCTGGTGTATCCTCACTTCCCCAAACTGTTTCATTTGGGCAAAAAAAAAATAACAAATAAATAAGAAGTTTTCCTCAGTGATGATGAGAATAAAGCAAAAGTGGTGGGAGAGTTTGCTCTGTTGTAATATATTGTGCGACTCGATAATGTGATATCCTTGCAGAACTGAATTCACACCTAGAATTGTATGTATAAACAAATCAATTCTCCTACTATTAAAGGGCATCGAGGCGTTATTAAAACTGTAACACATTGGGTGTTGTAATCCACCCATAGCTTGTCCCCATTCCCCTAACTTTTTAGTAGCACAGCTGCGCTATAATAAGTGTATTAAATTCAGTACGTCCGCCTGTTTGTCACCCCGTGCTTCCAAACCGATTGATATTAGCTTGATTAGAACCGGTACTGATAAATCATCATGTATTATAGACAATTTTCCACGAATAATAAAATAAAAGTCACAAAATTTGGACCAACTCAACTGGTATTATACTTATAAATTTTCAGTTTACAATCCAAGGAAACTTGTCCATAAAACGATGGGATAAATAACTATTCCTACTATATAATAAAAAAATTACGCGTCGTAATTTTATATAAATATATATATATAAATAAATATAATATATATATAAATGTTGCTGGTTTGTTATTAATGCGCTGCTTATAAACATAATTATTCTTGTTTAAACTTGCTGTGCAAACTATGTAGATATATTGTATATATTTGTCCTTGTTTATTAACATGTTACATATTCTAAATACTTCCAGTCAAATTTATATTCTTTCATAAAACCCTAGTTCATTAGACTGTGCTCGTGGTTGAGCTCTTTTTCCATAAAAAAATATTAAAAGCATGCCCGTACCTCTATAAATCTTCCCTGAAATGAATCATCTATAGTTTTATTGAGATTTAAAACTGTTTATTAAACAAACACAGCAAAGTAGGGAACAGAAAAGATCGTGGATATAGAGTAGCTTTGTTACTATGATATTGTCCTATTAAAAAGATGCATTATAATTTGCATTTTAAGGAAACTGGCACGTTAATCTAATCATCCAAATAAAAAAATGCATTAAAACTTCAAATCTTTTTGCATTTAGCACCTAATAAACCCGCAGATGTCAACATATTCATATAAAATGTATATGATACATATGTATATTATATTATGTATTTGATTAAACAGTGTGCAAACATTTCCGCCAATTTATACCATTTCCAAACCATCTGGAATACATTATGTTATCCCCATTTTCGTCACTCTTTTAATTTTTTAACACCCCATATTTAAAACTAAAACGCTTTTTTGGGAGACAACTTTTACGAAATTACAAGATTTTAAGATGCAAAAATGTAGATAATTGCAGATAATTTTTATTTGCGATATTTTCGCGAATATAAAAAAACACTATGCAAATGTGATAAAAATGCGAAATTGTAAGCACACCAATGGTTTAACATACGCTCAGTTTATGTGTTAGTAGGGGTGAGAAAACAATTATTGTTTTTTTACGGGTTCATAACAAAAGGAATATTTTTTTAGGGAGCAATTTTAGTCTCAAGATTTTAACAATTTTAAAAATATGGATTTTTTAACAAATTTCATAAACGTAAAAAAATGTTTGCTGTGTTACACCTTCTTTAGATTATACTAGGTTAAAAAATTAGACACTGTATAACTAACTAATCAACAGTGTCTAAAGTTCTTATCTAGTTTATAATCAGTATACCAAAAACATTAGATGAGAGACTTATCAACTGATAGGACAAATATAATCACTGACTGACCATATATAATTTATATATGTTCTTCGAAACAGAATGGTAGGGAGCTAAACTCTTTTGAGCTTATTCATTAAAATCTCAGTTCAGTATTTTGGTTTTGACCATTGACTTTATAAAAAAAATTCAATTAATAGAATAAAGCTCTTACAATTTTTGTGCATTTGCCAACCTTTAAAGTATATAACGTATTTTGATCTCATCAAAGCTTTTGATAAGATTAAAATATTTTATAATTATGATTTTAAAAATTTAAAATGAATTCAATTTAAACATTCAATTTTTAGAATAATTTGGTATACATTAAATCAAATGTACATGGCATGTGCTGAAATGAAAACCTCAAATAAAGTTTCTCAATATGGTTTTATAATTTTCAATTTAAAACACATAATTCCAAACTATATTATTTAGATTAATATTTAGATGTATGGAAATTTTGGCAGTGCCTCTTAAATGGACAGTGGGACACCCATAATACCCCCTTAATTCTAGGCAAACTGATTAGAATCGTAAATGTTCGAATGTCCGTTCGTGTATTTGTTTTTGTGATGCGTGATTTTAAGGACGGACGATTGAATTTTTGTGAAGATTTCCAAGGTAAGTGGACAAGTGACTTAAAAATCAGCCATGTGACGTCATAAAAATGCTGAATTATCCATTTCTTTTTTAAGAGGATTTCTTTCCCAATTCTCGTCTTATCTCTTTAATTCTTATGACGTCACATGGCTGATTTTTAAGTCACCTTGTATTCTAACTTCCCCAGCATCTACTATACAAGTTACCTTCTTCGCCTGTCTGTCCACAATGGTTCGGAGAAGATTTAATCTTAATTTTCTCATGAATGTTGTCATCTTTGATTATTTTTGGTAAAATGTATAACTTTAATTTTAGGTTGTCTAAGGTTAAGAAAGGTTCAAAGGAGGCCCGAAGGTTCAGAGCTTATAAAAGTGGTTTGAAAATGTAGGGGAGAGGGGAGGCTGTGATCCACTTGGAAATTTCAGAGATGGTACCAAAATTTTGGTAGAGGGATTTATTTACGGGGATTTCATTAGGTTTTACGAACATAATATACATATGGAAATACAGATCAAATTAAACCATCAAAAACAGGGGTTGTATTTTCTTTAAAAAATTGAAAAATTATAGATTGCATTGACAATTCTAATATTATGTTAATTTTTGAATTAAAACAAAAGAATAATATTGATATCCCTTGCAGAAAAAATCCCTGAAAATTTTAAATATAATGATGTGTCAAATATAATGCTAGGTGGTACACGCACATACATTTGAAAAGATTAAGCTTTTTAAATCCGTTATGTTGAAATGGCAAATGGAGAATCGATGATGAATTAATAAAGAAATGGAACTTTTTTCATATATTTTTATTGCGAGTCTATTCTTTAACTCACTTTGTCTGTTTGTTTGAAAATATAATTCCATTGCAAAGAAAAATCAGAGAGATAGAGGGGACAATGGGCTGTTTATTGTACAAGTCCCCAAAGTTTTATGATAACGATTTATTATTCGTTGGCTTAACAACCTTAGAGCGTTTAATGAATTTTGATTTATTGTTTTTTTATTAAATTGAGTGTTTCAACCACTAATTGTAATCTACATAAAGAGTAATTTTGTGTATTGACATTGGGGATGTACCTGAATTAGTCGGTCATTGTCTAATCCCTGAAGAAGAATTCATAATTAGTCCGCATTAGCGCAAAAGTGAAAAGGGACTTTTAAATTATTGTAAGATAGGCATATGAAATTATGCATGAAGAGTACTCAAATACTTATTCTACTCTAAAATTAACTTTTGCTTACATTCTGATTATTTGGAGCAAATATTTTTCCGTTTGTTCTGATTCATATTGACTTTGTCATCCTTGTTTTAAATATTTATTTTTCGACGCATATTATTAACCAAGGGGAATATTTTCATTCCAAATTTTGATGTTTAATTGATATATCAAAACATAAATATAATCATTAAAAAGTTGAAAATTGCATTTGTATCAATTTAAATTTTTACCTCATAGTTTGTGTCTTAAAATGTTTTATGACCAAGTTAGGAAGCGTAGTAACTCTACAAAGATTGTCAGAAGGTTTGTTTACCACAGCTTAAATAATTATGCATTGTTGCGCTCAAATTGCTCACTTTTCATTAGGTATGAATCATAAAAAAGCAGCCGCCTCCAATAATTTTTCAACAAACCGCAACTGTAACTTATTCGTAAATGTTGGGACCAAAATCTGCAGCTGCATTCGCATCCGACAATTTCTGGACAATCTGCTTACACCAGAGCAGAATTTTAAAAAAATAGCTATAGCAAAACCGTCTGTTTTAAAACATTGTGCCAAATAGCCCATATTAAATAATCTGCAGCTAAACGCAGAATATTTATAACTGCCATAAAAATTAACATTTAAAATTTTCAGAAAATAAAATAACACTTAAAGTATTAATTTATTTCGTTTTCAGGTAAAATAATCATCCATCTTATTTATTGGCTCGTAAGTAAAAACTGAGTTCATTATTGCTTTCAAATGTAAACCTTATTTCAAAAAGGCAGCCGTTCATTGCACATTGGTATAGAAATGAATTAAAGGCTACATAATGCAATTTTTATTTCGCTTTTAGTATTTTGTAGGGGTAGTGTCCTACAGGATTTGAGCTTCCCGTAGGGGCTCCAAATAAGATATTTGATTCATGAACTTTTTATGAATTTTCTATTTCAGCATAATACTTAGTTTAGCATGTTATCCGTGTTTGGTACTTCTATTACTGTATTAGTAACTAATGGCTGCGCCCTTAGCTCTAAGAGCTCTGTATTTCACGGGTAAAGGACATCAGATATACAGCCTAAAATTGTCCCAAGAGTTAAATCTTTAAATAAAATAGCTTTAAACCATCCCAAGACCTATATGTAGCTTTCATAAATGTGTAACTCAATCAGATCACAGGTTATCGAAATTTTAAGCTACCAACCAAAAAAAAAGTACTTTACACATTAGGATATTATAAGAAGGTCAGTAAAGCATAACATAAAAAATGCATACTAATTACGTTCGTACATTTAGTTCTTTTTGCACATTTCTATTCCACTGTGTCTAATCTCCCAAAAGTGTAAAAATATTTAGAATAATGAACAAAAGGATAAATGTGCGCCAATTTAAAAATTTTTGAAGCGAATATTCTCTATATCTAGTGTAGGTACGTGTTTACAGCAATCTGTATGTCACACTGTCACTCAACGACCGCTAAGACCTTTCGAATACAATGTCTAAATTCTGCATTTTTTAGCAGGGACATTTGACTTCACTGCAACTCAAAATTTTGTAAACCCGTTAATTCATTCGTTGGCTTCAAATATTAATTGGTCGGTAGAAACTATCAAATAGTTCTATTATCAGGTTTTTGGCTGTTTTCCCATAGGTTATGTAAATAACTTTACTACTATAAAACATCCCCCTTTCCCAAATCATAAATCGTCTTTTCATTGAACAAGCCGTTTTGAGGTTGAATATTGAAATAAAAAAAAACAGAATATATTTGATTAGGCTCAAAATTTTGAAAAAGTCCACCATGTACTTCAAAATTGACAAATGGTAAAATAAAATAATTTTCAAGTCCAAAATCCCACACAAAAGCGCGCACGCTCGCGCCCATTCTCATAATTTCCAACACCTATGTATGTAGGGTGTGCAAACGAGCCATTGGGGGACACCGAGGGACAATGGGGGGCAAGATGACGTGTGTACAACATTTAGAATTTGACCATAATTTAGATGCTTTTATCTGTCCCCTGTGGGGGGTATGCATCTGCTTTAGGTACAGAAATATAACAATTTTTATTATTAGCAGCATAGATTTTCTACAGTTTTGGAATAGTTGTAGGTTGGTTAATAATTTCCTGAGGTGGAAGATATATACACAATACACATATTTACATAGATTAGAAGTATTTTTTTACAATAGAAGCTCCGCCCCTAGCATCTAGGGGCTCTTATTTGAAGGGTTGGAAAAGAGTAGAAAAATAGCCTAAAAGCATAAAAAAGACTTAAATACAAAACCATCCTATGTGAAGCTTCCTAAAAAGGAGAACTCATGGTTCAGAAGTTTTTGAAATCTTAAACTACAGACAAAAAACCTTACTACTTTCTACAATAGAATGTAGATCCATTCGGTAGATAGATATGTCTAATTTGTTGGTATCTTCAATAAAATTTGATGTAAATTGCCATAAATGAAAAAACATACATGTATTTTTAGATGTTAGATATAACTTTAATGGAGGTAGGTACATCTTTTGTAGAAAAAAACAAATTATTAAGTAGTTGCGCTTCTATGGAAAAAATGTTCTGTCTATCAACGGTCGAAATTGTTGTGATTGTTAACTATATTGAGAATATTTGATTTATATTATTACTTATGTAATATCTTAACATATTAATTTAAATAGTTTATGTTCTAAAAGTAGCTGTAAGTGTGTTTGTGTCTGTTAATTTGGATAAGGCAGATTTAAGCACATTATTCAAATTAGGCATGTGAAGGTAGGAAAAGTTGGAGAAAGACCAAATTGCTGCAAAATTGTGTCAAAAATGATCCAAGTAACGTCATAAAAATTAGGAAGATGAGAGGAGATGGATAATCCCTCATTTTTATGACACAATTTTGCAGCATTTTGGTCTTTGTCAAAAAGTTGCACTCTGTTACGCGAAGCCTAGTTAGGCTATGTGCGAAGCCACTTTTAAATTCAAATTAATTTAATAATTAAAATATACAGAAAAATAGCAAATATTCCCCAATTTTAAATTTAAATTCACGCCATTACAACTCTTTTCAGTTTACCAAAGATTATTATGGAATCAAGGATGATAACATCCACATATCCAAAGTTATAATCTCCTAATTATATGCACATATTTAAAGAAAATCTTTATAAGAATGTACTAGTATTTTTAGTTTTTTCCTTATAGTAAAAAATTACATGCTTAATAAATCATATTGATTGTCACAGGAATCATCATGCAGAATAATTTTTCATCTAATTAAGATTAAAAATAAGGAACCTATTTAATTTTCGTAAGATTTATTAAGATCTAACGTTATCTTTAGAGGAGGTTTGAAAACGATTAGACTGTGCTAACAGTATTCGTTTTATATTTATAGCCACCCGTTAAAATATACTGACGACTTTTCTGAACAGAAAAGTTTTGCTTTTAAAAATATATCTTAATGTGTATAATTTATGTTTAAAATACGACAAAACTTTAATAAGAAAAGTAAACAATAAAGAAATCATTTGGGACTTTTGTGGATCAATACCAGATCATCTCAGTCATACAGGGATAGGTATATGGAGGATTAATTAAAACTAAACAAATGGATGTAAAATATAAGTGGATATTATGACAAATTGTCATAAATTTAGCTTGCTATCATGGAACTTATTTATTGGTCAGTTCGTTTATCCTGTATGAGGGGAGTGGGTGGGGTAAAGGGCGTGGAAGGGGGTGAATCATTGCGTGTTTCACTTTATATGTCAGCCGTTGTCACTTTTTCAAATGCAATGAATTCGAATTAAGTCATTACAAATGTAGACAAAGTTTACAATTTTAACACTGCTTCTTTTTCCCTAATAAATGTTATAGCTGTTTTTTTAGTTTGGGCTAATTCATCTTCCCTTGTCCTATCCCTTCGCCCCTGGGTTGATCTTTAGGGACAAAAATTGTAGTTTCATGGCTGCAGATTTTGGGGCTGGGTAGGAGAGGAGGGGGGAGGGATGAGATATGAGAGCTTTCAACAAGGTTTTATATTCAGGTTTAGGTATTAGATAAGATAATTTCTCGTATTCATTTGAATCCGGTGGATAGGAACCGGTTCTCATGAATACGAAAAAACTATGTCTAGCATCGTATTATATCCAGTTTTCTACGAATATAGAAATGTACAATCATAAGATTGAAACTAGTTTTTTTAGCCGGTGCCTTCGGCACTACGGGGCTAAAAAAACTAGTTTTAATCTTATATTTGTACATTCTATATCCGCGGAAAGCCGTTTATAATACGATACGAGAAATAACTATTATCATGCATCCTATATTTTGCTGCTATCAAAAAAATCTTTTTTAAAAAATTGTGATTATTATCCATCATTTCATCTTTAAGTATAATAAAACAGCATTGCTTATTGTCAGAACTATTGCATCCCCAAACTGGATATCTTTATTTTATTAAGCATATTTCATCAAACTTTTCCTTAGGATAAAGACAACTTTACTACATTTCATAAGATATTCAGTTTACAACATTTACTGACCCGTCTACCTTAGCCTTCAGACAGAGCCATTCCTTTTCCTTTACAGAATAAAGTTTTACTTAACACTGAAAAGACACAACCTTCTCTAAAACCTTGATGTTCCTGTAGGTGAACTACAGCAGACCCGAGATGGATATCTATATTTTATAAATCTAATTGTCCAAATAATTGTGTTGGCGCTAATCTACATAATATTGCGGCTCCCACGGGACCTCTGGACATATGTGCCCCCCCTTAACATCATTTTTACTAATGTTAGAGTAAAGTTAAACAGGAGACTGAGGGAATAATGGCAGGGATATTCCAACTTAAGAAAAAAATGCCAGTCAATCTTTAGATAAAAAATAGTATTTGAAAGAGGTAATCTTTATATAAAAGTAACAGGATCTGTGGCTGTCTGTGTGTATTTTGCTGTATGTCCCGAAGGAACTCTATAACCAATATAAATTAGAAGGGTAGACTCACCCATTCCCCACCCACTAGAAGCCTCTAGGGGCGTACATTTAAAAGTTTTAAGATGAATAATATGTTTGAGAAAAATAACAAAGATTTTTTTACAAAAAAAGACGCTTTTCCGTGCTATTTCCCAATCACTGTGTGTTAAAATATAACTAAAAGGTTATATTGGAAGTATTTAAGGAGTTTTGTTATTTTTGAGTGTTTTCAAAAGTACAGGTATAGAATAATGGTGGTTAAATTGATCTTCCAACATTTATGATGATGAAAATTATTTCTTAAGCTAACTAAGACAAAACGGTTATAGTCCCTTTAATGACAACGTTTTTTTCGTATTTTCACAGTAGCTTTTGATATGTTATTTTAGGTTAGGTGATTACCCCGCAGGTTTAGAGCCTCTCGCAGTGGCTAGAAATAGGGGAAAATCTACTGTGAAAATGCGACGAAACGACCTTGTCACGAAAGGGACTATACACGACAAAACTAGTTAATAGAGTCCAGAGAGGGAAGTGGGGTGATAATTTTTCATCCATAGCCCAATCCCCGAAGTCTTGTAAGATGTTTTTAGGGGGAGTTATGTTATTTTTGAGCCATATGGATAAGTGGAGAAAGATTTTCGTGTATTTTTATATTTACTTCCTTTTATTTAATATTTGCTAAAGATAATTAATTTGCATTTTAGAAAGAAAAGATCTTCTACATGTATGGTAAGTCCGTAATTCTCATTGAGGGAGGGGACATTTGGCTGTTTATTACATTAGTCCCCAAAGTCTTATAATATCGTTTTCTTATTCGTTGGCTAAACAACCATGGGGACTTTTATTGAATTTTGATTAGTTGGTTAATTTATTTGAGTTTCAATTTTTTTAAAGACTAATTATAATCTACAGAAAGGGTAATTTTGTGCATCATCATTGGGCATTTACATCAATTTATCAGCCATTGTCCTATCCCTGGTAATCATTCTGTTTGTAACATAGCTTTTTATATTTTTTATGCGAATCGGCTCTCTGTTTTATTTTTAATTTAACAGTGCTTCCATTTTTTTAAATGTTGATTTTTAACTATTTTGCAAACACTTTTTACAAAAAAAATGATTTAAGGAAAAAATAGGATGGAAATAAGCTAAAGAATAGATTACTTATACTAATTTGACTCAAAAAAAGATAAATATTTTGTTTTGGTATTTTTTGGTTCAGCAAACACAACCTCCCCGCCCCCCCCCCCCAAAAAAAAAAACCAAACCAATGAAATAACAAAGAACAAGTACATAAGTAGTGAAGCAATAATAATATCCTTGATTTAAAAAGCTTATGTAAAGATTAAATATTTTTAATCTAGTTTTAATATCAACTTATCAAGATGAAAATTATAAAATTATATTTAATAAATCAATGAATATGACATTTTAATGACAATGAAATTATTTTTAGTGTTTTAACCTCTAATTCACATAAAGATTACATAAACAATATCACGGTCGGATAAATTGGCGTACAACCACCCAAGGTATAGGGTTGCTTCGCTACTAAACAATGTACAGGTTGGAGAAAATTATGGAATTAGAGTGGTGGTGGTAATAATAAGCTTGTGAATAGAAACTCAGTCTCCCACAAATATTGAAGCATTGTCACAAGAATTAGTTAGGCTGTGCCCACAATTCCACAAATATTGAACTATTGTTACTAGAATTAGGCTGTGCCCTCACTTCCACAAATGAATGTAGAATATACGTGGATATTATGACAGGGGAAAATTGTTATTAATTTGGTCAGTTCGTTCACCAAGTAGGAGGGGAAGGGATGGGGTAAAAGGGATGGATGGGGGGGGGGGATCTATATTCTAGCCCGCTTTATTAGAGAACATAAAAATCTGGCGTAAGATACAAGTAATAATATATCCATTTTCTCACAAGAAGTCCTGCGTTTTACTACTTTATCGACGTTTTTAATGACCCTCTCTCTTTTTTATTGCGTAATTTTCAAATAGTTATATGCAGAAGTGATATATCACCAAGAATTAGTCCTATTCTTGACTATATATGAGGATTAGCAATTATTGAGGGGCATATACAGCTCTACTTTTCCTATATTTTTTATTCTTTAAAACAGTTTGAAATATAGAGTAGGGCACTTTTTCCTTTTAGATGAATTTAACATTTTTTTATTTTTTTTTCCACGGAATTTCAGGAAAAGTAAAGTCAACCTTTAAATTATAAATGTATAAGAGAAATCTAGCTAGGGTATAGTCCCTTTCGTGGTAACGCCTTTTAAGGAACGTTTATTCGTATTTTTACAGTAGCTTTTCTCCTAGTTCTAGCCACTGCGGAGGGCTCTTACCCTGCTAGGCCAATTGCTTAACCATGCGGGGCAATCACCTACCCTAACTCAACATAAAATAACCTTTAAAAAGCTACTTTGAAAATATGACGAAACGCCCCTTAAGAGGCGTTGCCACGAAAGGGACTATACCCGAAAATTATTATTTTGAACATAATTGTCCTTGTTAACTAAGGTTGAAAAAAAATTTTTTGAAGAAATAATAGAATATATTTCCCCCTGTAACAAATAAATAAACACGTAGAATTGGCGGAATTTTCTGCTACATTGGACATCTTTATGGATTTATGATTATCAGAGCTGATTTTCACACATTTTTCTAAGATTATTATTTTCTTTTTTAAAAGCAATTTTTTATACACTTAGTGTGTGTCCGTACGTACTCAGTTTTAACACGTTTATTTTTATTTTTTTGGCCTCTTATTATCCTATTGACTTTGTTTTAGAAAAGGCGAATAAACATAATGTTAGAAAAGCGTTTTACTTATTAATTTTTTCGTCTATGTAAGTCAATACTTTCCTAACATATAAAGTAATAAGGTTTTTCTGTCCTTAGCTAAGGAATTCCATCAATAATAGGAAGCTTGACATAGGTTACGTCATGGTTTAGACTATTTTATGTTTAGATTTAAATCTTAGGTGGTTTTAGGCTAATTTTATCCTTCCTTATCTCTTCGAACAAGATGTTAGGGACGCAGCCGCTAGTGTAATCTATAAAGTAAAAGATTTGCATGCGATCATTTTTGTAAATTTTCACATAGCTGTTTGTCCATCTGTCATATAAGTTGAGCTTCGCTGTTGTTGATGTTGTCATTCTTGTAATAAGATTATTTACTTAATTTTCTTTTTATTTTACTAGTATGGGAATATCTCAAGAAATATTGAAAAATAGGGAAATAAATAAATACTAAATAAATTATATTATTTTGAAATTACTCCAAAACATACAAAACAAATTATGGAAATAAGTAGCAGGCCTTTTTTTAAAATGATGATAGTAAACTTATTTACAGATAAATATAGGAAATCTTATTTGCATGGCAATATTTTTTTCGTTTTGCTGCCAGACTGTCGGACGAACAATATAAAGTATTTTTGCTTCTAAAAGCAAAGATTTTAAGATTGTAAAAATACTATGTTTTCTTCTATTACATAATTTTTTTAAAATTGTTTTAAAAATATTTTGATGCAATTACTTTGAAAGTAATTTTAAAAATTTTAATTGTCAATTTTAAACGGTAAAGATAAAACAATGACATTTGTGTATATTAGTAGCGCAACAATCTGAAGCTCTCTATATTTTTGGTTAAAAAAAAGACAAGAAAAAAGTATAAAACTCTAATAATCATAATGATTATCAGAAAAAAAAGATACCTTAAAAGATTTACATCTGAAAATCCACGAAAAAAAATCAGTTTTTAATTAAAGGTGTACCTCATTTGGACTTACATTGACGAACTTACAAACCTAGTTTTAGATTAGCTGTGCTGCTAAATAAGAAGAATTTATATTTGGGAGGCCAGGGGAAGGACAGGTAAAGAAATGGGACAGGACGGCTGCAGGACAGGCGGCAGGATAGTCAGAGTCAACACACACCACCCTCTCATTTTACACAATTATTTAGTTTCTAATGGAATGTTTAGATTTACAATTGGGTAAAGAGTGATGCGATACTGCAAAAAATAGCAGATTATTCGCCAGTTCTTGGTGGGTGAAATAATTCAAAAACGCCTGTTTTGTAATACTTTTGCTTTTAGTTCTAGTATTTTTGCATCTCCAATATTTCATCTACATGTATGTATCATATTAAAGAACCATATTTATCCAAAAACCATTGCTATTGTATTTACTAATGCTATTTCATTTTCTTGTATTTTCTTTTAGTAAATAACTTAAATAGCCATAAACAAAACTTCAATATTAGGGGCCAAGGCTTAATTAATCTACAAAAGAAAACAATTGATGGATCATTCTAATAAGCAGTCAAATGTATTAAATTGCCGAAAATTAACCCATTTATTTTCAAATCCCAACGGTTGCCGTTTGTCTGTTTGGAAGGTCACAACATAGATTGACACTTTTGCACAAAAAATGTGAATTGAAAAGTTTAATCTAAATACTTTGTTGCTTGATCACATTTATCAGTATGGCCTATGAGAGTAGTGCTGATATAGTAAAATTTTATTTGGTAAATATAGATATCTTATCTATAACACGGTAAAGAATACCTTTCTTATTGGTTCTATGCCTTTTCCTTAAATCTTCTTAAATTTAAATAGCAAAATACCTTAGTTTGATATCAAAGACAAAATTGCACTCATAAGACTTTACTTTGGGGGGAGGGGGATTCTTCATTGTTCAATGTCCTCTATCTTAATTATGTTACGGGCTATAAGAAAACCATTGTCAAAGAATACACTTGTTTAATATTTCTTTCTCTATGATATATGAAATAGTTTCATGTGCTAAACTGTTAATAGGAATAAGATAGTGGAATTTCTTTCTAAGCAAAAAAAGAAATAGGATTGATATCTTACAGGCTCTATCTAATACGGTGTACTATCATTTCCGCATGTTTTCATACCTGCAAAGTTTTTAATGTTCGCAAAAAGGCACAAAAACAGAAAATTATAAAAAAAAACTGTTATGATAAAAGGAGTGAGAAAGGAATAGGTTTTGCAAAGATTCAATAATAGTCTTCGGTCGTAATGATATTACACATTTTGCGGAAATAATGACACACCTTCTAATATACACATTATTATATAGAATTGACAGGGAAAATGCCATGAAACATAAAATAATATACCAACTAATTCTAATGTTTGAAATTTAGCTTGGGAGAAGAAAGGGGATGTAAATTGTTTAAACTTCATTATCCTTTGATTCCTGAAAATTCAATTGTATGTTCTTTTGGTCATTTGTCACTGTATTTCTATACCTTTGCAAAATTTAATAGTAAATATCAATATACTTAAAGACATATACATTATAGCCTTTATTTCGGTGCTTTCCCTCAAAGTACCTGTTGAGAATTGAACCCAACCCCTAATTATTTTAATAAATTAAAATGAAAGGTTGTTGAGGGGTAGTTTTTTCCATGCATAACCACACTTGCTGGGAATATGGCATAGTTTTCTGTCTATTTTAAAAGAGAAATTTGTTTTATCTGAAAAAAAATGTTTTATATTGTGTTTAAACAAAAAACTTCTTGTTTTTATAATTTTATTAAAAGTTTAAATTAAGATAAAATACAATAAAAAAAACATTATTCATAATCAATATCATCCAACAAATATTTCAGCCGTTTCCCCAGATTTCTACTTTCCCTCAAAGCTTCCTCTAAGTCATCTTGGAAATTTTCATTCTTGTTTATTTTAATTTTTGGTTTCTCCTCTTCGAGTTTGCCACTGAAAAGTTTAAGTAAAAGGGAAGTATTTACTTTTTCTGTAGTTTTTTCTACATTCACATTGCTATCTTCATTTAGTTTCTTGTCAAGAGCATCCAAAATAATGTTAAGAAAGCCAAGAAAACCTTTTTCTTCTTTATCATCTTTTTCAACTACTGTAATTTTAGGTTTATTGGTAGTTGTAGTTGTGGTTTTTTCCTCATTTTTCTTTAATTTTTCTTTCTTTTCTTGCTTCACCACTTCACTAATTTCATTCAATGCAGTCTTGTCTCCATTGGATTGGTCGGTTTTAATTTTGTTGATAAAATTTGAAATTATAGAGGAGCTTCTTTCTACTTCATTGGTGGGGAGAGGTTTTGAAATTGGTGACTGTGATTGTAGTTCGATCAAATCTTTCTAAAAACATTTGACACATAATTTCTAGTATTAATGCAAAGGACAATTATGTTGATAAGTAGCGAGGCAATAAAAAGTCTATATTATCATAGGTAATCCATGATTATAAAGATTTGTTTCATGAATTTAGAGTCATTTAAAAACAATATAAGTTATACAAATATTACTCAGACGGACGAACAGAAATAAATAGTCATTGCGTAGGTGTGACACAAATGAATATAGGCCAATGGGTGATAAATAACTTAAAAAAATAGGATTATTTCCAGTTTTGTTATCCCGGGCAATCGAAAATAGCATTTTTTATCGTTCGTAGAAAATTGTCTATAATACATTACAATACAAGATTTTTGAGTATGTCTTAGAACCAGCTCTAACCCAGCAGAAGCCATAATGGACAATCCCTTCCACATTATTTAAGTTATAACTTAATATTATTATCTTCTGGTGTCCTTTTCTGTATTCTAAAAAATATGAATAGGCTGAATTTTACCTGACGCTGAAGCTGACTTTCTGCATTCTTTGCTGCCAACTGGTGTTGCTGCCATTGTTGTAAACCTAGAAATTATGAAATTTAGTAATAGACTTTTCATTTGTTTAATCCTTATATAAAAGAAACAGGTTCTGTGTCTGTCTGTACCAAAGGATCTAGCTAACTGCAGAACTTATAAAGTTCTCCTTTACTATAGAGCTACTCATAGGTCCAGGGAAGGGTTATGACTGTTTTGGGGGAGGTTACCACAAAAGAGGCTAGCGGCTAGAAAAAAAATACACCACTTCAAAAATGTTTTACATTAAAAAAACTTAATTTGAACGTTTAGGGTCGACTCCCCTTTCACCTCCTTTTCACTCAAGTGCCCCTAGAAGCGTAGCCACTATTAGTTATATAACCTGGTACGTCAGCTAAGGACTGAAAGATGGAGTTTTCTGCTGATGAATCTAATGTTGGCTGGCGTCCTTCTGCCTCTGCATGTGCTGCCAACGCTGCCCTCCAGGCTTCTAAACCTGCAAAGAAAATATTTCCTGTTTTAAAAACATAACTAAACGTGTATTAACAATGAATTTAACAAATTAAATAGATAGCATTTCATATCAACAATTTTTCTCAGGTTTAAAATCATATGCCATTAAGCAACTGGTTTTTGTTATCTTAAGTTCCAGTCTTGAACTTCAGTGCTACACTGATGCAAATGACAGAGCTAACGGACACGACAAGTTCAAAGAGTAACTTCACTTAATTGATAAATTTCTGGAACAGTCAGTAACTTAACATCATCGTAGACCAACCAGAATTATCAGTCATACTCTTTTAGTTGCTAAACTATTTATGTACACCATTTGGAACTGGATCATATGCAGAAGCAACTCCAAGAACTAACAGATGCAGATTAGTTATCGAGCAGCAGCACTATCATCAATGCATACCTGGATAAGTTGGAATTGAATCCTGCGCAGATGCAACTACCAGAATTAACAGATGCGCATTAGTTAAAGAGTAGCTGCACTATCATCAAATCATATTATACTGGAACTGGATTTTGTGCAGATACAACTACCAGAACTAACATATCTGGATTAGTTATAGAGTAGCTACACTATCATCAATGCATACCTGGAACAGTTGGAACTGGATCCTGCGCAGATGCAAGTGCCAAAACTGACGCCAGTATGGATAGCACCTAGGTCAATATTTTAGTATTAAAACGTTTGACAATTTAATGAATTCTAAAGATAGTTTATTCAAGGAGCAAATATCTTACATGTATTTCGTTGATTTAGTGATGTAATGTTTAAATTTTATATTTAAGCTTTATTATGATAATAATTGAAAATATTTATTCGTGTGTCTGTTTTTTACTTTACAATAGGTAAGATTACATTATATCAGATACAAGGTAGACCCGCAGGGTAAGAGACAACGAAAGTGGTGTGTTCTGTGTTCTCTATCTAAATAATCTGGAGGAAATCACCCTACAGTCTTCTTAATTAACCTTAAAAACCAACAACATAGAGTAGAACTAGACAATACTCACAAAAATATTTTGCTTTCCAACACAAAAATAAAAAAAAAACACAAATAAACAATAAAGAAAAGTATAACCTTCATGGTTAAAACACAGAACTGTACTAAGCCTTATAAAGGTTAAAACATTTTAAAGCACATTTAACCCCTCATTGGTTTTCAATGTTGAAATTTGTTTCTCACAAAATATAACCAATAAAACATACTTTTAAATCTTTTTAAACTAGCTTTTTATTAGTGTAGCTACTTAATACCAAAGTTATTTTTTTAGGTCCGCATCAATGAGTGGCGACACTTACGGAACTGAATTGTTTATAACACTTCATTGATGGATTTTAAAACTTTAAATTTATAAAATGCTCTAAAGGAAACCAACTACATAATGAAAATATCATAATCATTAAATGACTAATCAGTCGAAAAAGTCAATAACTATTGTTAAATAATAACCAAAAACATACATGTGACATTCTAAATTGTCTCCAAAATTCCTGACCTTTCAGTGGGGTTTTCTCAGTTATACAAATTTTTATTAATTTTTTACAACAACTATCATACCGTTGATGTGATGCGCCTGTATTTGGCCAAGACATTCTCCTACTCTAGCTATTATTGTCGTGCTTCTGACATAGAAGCTGTATGTACAACTTTTAATTGTGAGGCAGTCTACTACCTTTTACTCTTCTCTTCATTTGTGTGGAAGTGGATGAACGTCCTTCTTATCTCTGCAAAGAAGTTGTTGTTGTTGTTTGTGTCTGTGTGCAGTTGTAATGGTTGTTGTTGCCGGTGAGTAGCCTTCATACAAAATAACAATTAATCATCTTTGTATGTAGCTCAATAATTCCTGCTATGTCGACATACATATTATTTGATTTAGAACATTATTACTTTATTCTTGATACTAGCGGCTGCACTCATAGCATCTAGCAGCTCTGTATTCGGAGAAGTTAGGAAAGTAGGAAAATACCCTAAAACCTAAAAGGGACTTATAAGAAGCTTCCATGAAATAGAGAACTAAATCAGTTCAGTAGTCATCGAAATATAAAAGCTGCAGACAAAAAAACTTTTAGAAGTTCGATAAATTGTCAGCAATTATTACTTTTAAAACAAGAAAAGGCTACACCTATTATTTTTCGACATTGACTGTCATAAATGCTGAGAAAAGAAAACAGTTTATCTTCAGATACACATTTCTTTGCCATATCAAATTACTTTTGCCAAAAGAAACATTTTTAAATGTCATTTGATTCAATATGGGACCACTGTATTAAATAATTGCTTCAATTAAGAAGTGGCCACTCTATGTCTTTAGTCTAAGATAAGATAAGATAAGATTTATTTTCCTCAAAGGTACAACATATTTTATTAGATATATATTATAAATTATGTTACTATGCTTGATTTGTTTGATTCATCTGGTTTGTTGTGTTTGGTGCAGGTTAGATAATAATATACATAATAACAATTATTAAGTACCTAGCATGGAATTGGCCGAACTTCATCTCCACCTAGTTACCAGGCCAGTTTAAATTGAATGGAGACAATATTTTACAATAAAAATTCCATGCAACATTGTACCAGATAGTTGGCATAACCCTTTAAGGGTTGTGGAGCCACTGGTGTACTTTGACGCTTGCCAAGCCGATACAATGTTATATGTGCAAATAAATAATAATCTTAACAATGAAACAATATCTTGCTGTGTATTTCAGACATCCTCCTACTATCAGTTGCAACTTCTCCAAGCGTGAATTCGGAACAATTAAGGAACCAAAACCTCCATAAGGAGTCGCTATTCCCGTTGAGATCCCTTTTCAGCTCCAAATAGACAGTTTCCTTTATATCAAATTATTTTCATTATAGAGTGGAGTTTTGTCCGGGTTTTAAGGACATCTCCACACCAATAATTACAGGATAACGGCAAATTTCGCGATAACACTTGGTCCAATCCAAAAAATCCAAAAAAAAACCAAAGAAAAGTCCAAAAAAGGACAAGAATACCCTAATAATAATCATATCGTGTACTTAAGTGAACAAGGTGTAATGGTTGGTTTCGATTCCTACGGAATCTGATTTTTATTTTTGAGAATGGATATAAAAAATCCTAAGAATAGGTCATATGCGATTCCTACGGAATCTGATTTTGGTATTTTGATAATGGGAGTGTGTCCCTAAATATGTATGGTTCGATTCCTCCGGAATCTGATTTTTGTGTTTTGAGAACTGGTCACAGCATGGCTGTGAATGGGGCAACAAAATGGGAGAGGAAGAGGGGGGGGGGGAGGGGGTTTTAAGGGAAGGCGAAAACGTATCATTAATCCATTGATTCCACCCCTTTTTGAAGGTAAAAGGGTGAAAGTGGGTCATGTTAAAAAAGACTGTGGCGTGCTATTGCGCGCGTAATTTGGTTATAGCTTTGCTTTAGTGAGGTTTAAATCTTACTATTGTTTAGACACGAAATGTTCGGAGAGGAAGAATACCAACAAATGTGGCAGCCGCTACGCAATAGATTGACAATAACATATGAACGACTTCTCAATATAGTTAATGGTGACAATGTCAGTGACGAAGTACGTCGTGAGGTAGCCCGTCTTCTATACCAACAGGGTTATTTAGAAACCGAGTTGGCCCTCACACTATACAACCCAAACAAGGACATGGAGTTTCATGAAGCTAAATTGGGTGAAATTGCTGAGCGGATAACTGCTCAAGAGGGGGCCTGTCTCCAGCTATAGTTCCAGAAGTTGGCCATTTCCGGTTTGAACCAGTTACGGTCAAGTTCTCTACGACTTTATATACAAGATATCCGCAAAAATATCCGCAAAAACACCCGCGGAAATGTCCACATGATGTTCACAAAAATCAACAAAAATCAACAATGAATCAACAGAAAAAAACTGCAAAAAGTTACTGATATGGCTATTGAAATATAAAATTGTTTTTGAAGAATAATACAGTTTAGTTTTATCCAAAAAAGTAAAAGTATTAAAATATCATAAATTATCATAAATTCATTGATTTGTTTAATAAATCCTAGATATCTTGCTATGAACTTTTATTTTTTATGAAGGATGTATAGAGTAATAGGATGTCTGTTAATATTTCGCTATGGATTAATTTTCATTAGCATAAAAAAAAGTGAAGTGAGAAACTGGTTAAAATAAGGGAGATGGGTCAGGGAATTCAACAGGTTAGGGGGAGGAGGGGGGGAAAAAACTAGAAGGGGAGTGGTGGGTGGTTTGTGCGCGGCCGTGACTTCCAGCTAGACAGACGGAGCGGCGCCTATCGTTTGGTATATACTGGGGGGGAGAAAAATAGGGGGAGGGGGGAAGAGTGGGAGACAATTGGTTGTAAAGCATAGGGGGAATACGCGGGAAATCGGAAGTAGGGAAAGTTATTTATTAATTAATAAGTTAAATTAAGATTGAATAATGTATGGTATTAAGACACAAGGGGGGTATAAATATGGGGGTGGGTAGGGTCAAAGTTCAATTGTCTCAGAAATGTCAGATCAAGAAGAGGAAGTTGGACAAGGCCAAGGTGCTTTACCGGATGGGGCGCCGGAAGTTCCGGAGGAGGCTGGAGGAGAAGAAGATGTTCCCCTCCAAGACCAGGTGCAGGAGCTCATCGCCATGTTGAACTCAAGCGATGAAATCGATGATCCTGCACCCGTGCACGGCGTCCAGCAGCTGCTGAACCTCGCGGCAGTGCCTGATCTACTCCCATTTCCGGGGGTAGACAGGCGCTGTCTGGACCTCTGGTTTATGGTCAAGAGGAGGTTAATGGGCGTCGTGTACGAGGGCGACAGACTTATGTGGAGGAGATTCCGCCAAGATGCCATCGATGAGGAGATCCTCCGCATGATGTACTCCAACTATGGGTTAGTCGTGAGGCTAATTTCAGTAATGCCCACGTACGCCCGCTCCTTCCAGGCCAACATGGATTCCATCGCCACCATGGACCGCTTGGTCACCGTCCAGCAGGACCTTGTGGAGGAGCTCCTCCAACAGGAACCCGACGACGTCGATGACTCCAGCGACTACGACGAGTAGATGGCTATGCCCACTACATGAGCTTAACCAGTCCAGTCAGCGATAGTCATATATTAAACAAAATTTTCGATATCTAAATTTGAATAAATAAATATATTTTTGGTCAAAATTATGAAAAAACTTTGTTATTTTTTTATTAGATAAAATAGAGGTAGAGGTTGCGCGATTCGTTAGTTGCTTGATAAAAAATATATAATATAATAGAAGAAGTCAAAGTCAAAATATAAAATGTAAAATGAATAAAGTGGATAAGAAACAAACTATGCTAAAGCTACTCTATACATAGGTATGTATGTCGGTTCCTACGGAACCTACTCGTTGAGATTTGAGGTTAAAGAAATGCTGTTTTATTATTTTTTTGGTATAGAAATTAAGTGCTTACAAAAAGTCGAGGGCTAAAGATACGAATAGAAACTTAGTTAGAACAAAAAATTGTTAAATAGAGGAAGAGAAAAAATAAAGTATTTGCTTTTTTTTAAGAAAGTAAGTAATAAGTAAGTAAAATATCTTTCTTGAGAATAATTTTATTATCAATCAGTTTAATTTCAAAAATAAAATATTTGCTTTTTTAAAATATTTGCTTTTTTAAAACTCAATCTTGTTTAGGTAATAAGTAAAACATTTTTTCTTAAAAATATTTTTATTATCAATTAGTTTAATTTCAAGTGGAAGGTTGTTGAATATAGTTGGGAAAGAGTTAAGAGGGGCGTGCAGGAGAAAGTTTCTATTGGTGCCCGGTTCGTAAGCAAAGTTGTTCCTGTTCCTAGTGCCATACGTATGTCTGTCTTGAACAAAATTCCAGGTGTTTTCGAAAATTTTGGGAAAATTGCCTAATTTATAGGCGTGCATAAATTTACAAACATTGAATTCAATTAACAGGTTAAATGGAAGTATGCCATTAGATTTAAAGAATTCAGCTGTGTGAGCTCTGCTAGGTAAATTTTCGATTATTCTAATGGCTTGCTTCTGCAACTTAATGATTGGTGCTAACAGATACATAGGACAGGCAGTGAACAGGAGACAACAATATTCGATATTCGACTTAATATAAGAAGAATAGAGTAGCTTTAAGTGTTTCTTGTCCAACAAATGACGCATTACTTTCATACTATAAATTATTTTAGAGACTTTGCTATAGACTTTTTCAAGATGATAAGAAAACTTCATTTTCTCGTCCAATTGAATTCCCAAGTGTTTGATACTACCCTCATTGGTACCGCTCACAAGATCCAACTTAGTGATTTTTGACTCATCATTTTCGTTATGATTATTCATGTTTACATAGACTTCAAAGTTGGTCTTAGCGGCGAGCTCAGCGGGGGTGAGTATCTCACGGGGGGAGGAAAAGACCATACATTTGGTCTTGCGGGGGTGAATAAGAAGTTTATTGGCATTGTACCATTGGGTCAGTCTGGGGACAAGCTCCTTTGCAAGGTTGATCAATTGTATAATATTCTGCTTTTCAATGAAGCCCACTGCGTCATCAGCAAAGAGATTGATTAGGATCTCTTCACTGCATGAAACAAGGTCATTGATAAAAATCAAAAAAAGAATTGGTCCCAGGACTGACCCCTGAAGTACGCCAATGATAATGAATTCAATTGTGGAGGAGAAAAGGCCCTTAAAATATACACGCTGTTTCCTATTTGCATAATAACTACGGAACCAATCAAGTGCAACCCCCCTTATCCCTGAATTCTCCAGTTTGCTAAAAAGGATGTCCCTATTTATCATGTCGAAACACTTCCTTATGTCCAAAAATATGGCCATACAGGAAGTGTCTCGACTGAGTGCTTGGGTGATCAATGTGCTTAAGTTCAATACATTGTGAAAGGTTGAGATTCCTTTCATGAAGCCAAACTGGCGGTTGCTAAAAAAAGACCGATCTTCCAAGAACTTAACCAGCGTTTCACAGACATATTTTTCAATGGGCTTGGAAAAGTTGTCAATGAGTGAAATTCCTCGATGATTATCTGCCTCGCTGAGTGAACCTGATTTGTGAAGGACAACTATTTTGGAAGTTTTCATTTTTTCAGGAAAAGTGCCATTTTGAAGTGATAAATTATAAACATGTGTTAAGGGAGTGGCAATGGTATCAGCACAGCGAGACAGAACATACATCGAGACATCATTTATGTCTGTGGAACGCTTAGGTTTAATACTACGAATGATATTAATAACCTTGAAGGGGTACAATGGCTCAAAGAAGAGGGAATCTTGACATGGGGGTGGTAAATATTCAAAGAAATTTTTGGGGGTGGAAGGAATTTCAGGCCTTAGGGAAGACCCAATCTGACTAAAATAACGATTAAATTCATTAGCTATTTCTTGGTCATTTTCAATTTTGTTTGGGCCTACTTGAAGGTATGTGCACTCAGGGGAAGATTTACTAAACCCAATGACTTCCTTTAGGGTTTTCCAGAGTTTTTTCCCATCCCCGTTTGCATCTCTTATTTGTTGTCTGTAATATTCAATCTTTGCTCTTCTCACTTGCCTATTGTAATTATTCCTATAGACATTGTAAATACTTTCATTTTCAATTGTTTTGTCTTTTAAAAAGTTGCTGTACAAAATATCTCTATGCAATCTACAACGCAATAAAAAGTCTGACATGAAAGGCTGCTGAGGCTGGGTACGTTTGTTTTTTCGTTTTTTTCTAACTGGACACTTTTCATTATAAAGTCTCAAAAAGGTTGAAATAAAGTTATCATAAGCAATGTTTGTGTTGTCTTGGTTTAAAACGTGATTCCAGTTAGTGTGGTAGAGTGCATAGTTTAAGGCATCAAAGTTTTCATCATTCAATTCTCTTTTTTCAAAGAAATCTGGAGGTTTGGGTTTATTTACTCTGTCTATTCGGAATGAATTAATAATTGGCAAGTGATCGGAGATTTTTGAAGTTAAGACAAAGGAAGACATTAGGTTTTGAATAAAGTTACCTACCCCGAATAAATCAAGAAGGGTTGCAGTGGTTCTAGTTACTCTAGTAGCTCTGGTAACGGTATTTATGATACCGTTAAAGGAAAAAGACTCAATAATTCTCATGGAGTTGCTATTTATATTATTTATTTTGAAAAGATCAAAATTGAAATCTCCTACAATGAAGTATGGTATGCTTAAAGCTGCTATTCTATCAATCAGGTCCAAAAAAAGTTCAAAAAATTCTTCTATTTCAGCACTACTCTGATTGGGTGGCCGATAACAGTTTAGTAAGCAAAACTTTAGTCCATTGTGGGAAATTTTTAAGCAAATAGATTCAAGAATATTTTCTTTAAATGAAAATTTATCAAATAGTTTATCTACTTTATAATATTTGCTTACTAGAATACCCACCCCTCCCCCCCTACTTTTTGTGCGGAGTTTAACATGCCAATCGTAATTATTAATTCCATAGCAATCCATATTTACATCCTTATTCAGCCATAATTCTTGAAAACACAGAACATTTAAGTGGATATCATGTTGTCTAAAGAAGTCTACAGTGGAGACAATATCATTGTATTTAGAATGTAATGACTGACAATTAATACTAAAAATATTGAGAAGGTTTTCATTGAATGTTTTCAGTTTCTGTACGATACCTTGTTCACTTGAAAAAACGCAATTTATTCCGAATTCGTTCTCAAAATCGTTAAAGTAGTCGCCGTAAATCGGATTCATAAGATTTAGACCAATGTTATCGTTTAAGTTACCGTAATCCTGGTTAATCTGATCATTAGGGAGGTTTGTCATAGCAGAGCTGGTCCAGGAGCACCGCAGGAGGAATCGTCTTAACATCAAGTATGGACATCTGAAACACAGTAGATATTAGTGGACAAATAAAAATAGGTAATATACAATATATTATCGTTAAAGCGAAAAAAATTACCATATTTACTATGGTTATTCCGATAGCGTTTAGTTTATGTGTGTGTTGGGGGTGGCAACACATTTCAAGCTAGTTTAGTTCCCCCTACTCATTTTCATACAAGTTCCAAGTATTTTATATGCTAATCAGCAGAAAAATAAGAAAAATAGATTGAAATTAATATGCTATGTTGGCGTTCTAACAAGTTGGGTAATATTTAATATTAATATTATAATAATATAGAGTTTACGTGGATATAAACATTAAGTTTTTCGAAATAAATCACTTTGTAAATGAATTTAAAAATGATGATAATAATTTTGTTAAGTACCTTTTTTTCCGACGTATAAGATACTTAACCTCATGATGTGATTACCGCCTTTGTAGCTTTGCTTTGCTTAGCTTTGTTGGCGGTGTCTCTAGCTTTGGCCCTCGTGGCCACAGGATCAGAAGGTGCTGAGTCAACGACAGGGGCAACAGGTACAGAAGGTGCTGAGTCAACGACAGGGGCAACAGGTACGGAAGGTGCTGAGTCAACGACAGGTGTAGATGCGGCAGATGCGGCAGACGTGGCGGCAAGTGCGGCGGTGTGTGTGGCGGTAGGTACGGCAATAGATGCCGCAGGTACGGCGACAGACACGGCGGCAAGTGCGGCAGACGTGGCGGCAGATGCGGCGGCGGTCACGGCGGCAGGTGCGGCGGTGAGCGCGGCGGCAGGTGCGGCAGTGAAATCAGCTGTAGCGGCGGCTGCGGATGCGACGGCGGCAGGTACTGACTGTGTGGGCTGTGCGGCTGGTGCAACGGCTGTATGTGCGGCGGTTGCGACGGTTGCGGCAGAGTCTATGGGAGGGAACACAGCTAGGTCCCCAAGAGCTGGGGCAGGGGCAGACGTTAAATTATGTTGAATCGTGCTGGAAGGGTGGGCTGTGATCGTACTAAACTGTCTTGGGAAGTCATCCTCTGTTAAGTCAGCCTGATTAGAGAAGAATGTTTTCCTTTCCTCAGGCGCTAGCTTGTTGAAACAAAGGATAGGCGGTGCCTCTGACAGAAAAAAATCCTCGCTTCCAGGTATGGGTTGGGCCATTTCCTTCAGGTCTTTGCCAAACGGGTTAAGGCAGCGTATCCAGCGGCTGCCGTTCTTGAGCTGAAATTGGACATGTTGGCCAGCGACTTTGGCCCTCGAAATCTGGTTTGTGGCATACACAAAGGTCATGGTCTTCCTGTTGAGGTCGGACATATCTTGCTTCGCCTGGACTAACCTATTGGGGAAGAACGGGACCGGTGACGCGTTGTTCCTGGGATTGAACCTCTTGATCTCGGCGTTGTAACGGTCAAGCACAGCCTTCTTATTGTTCATCCACGCGTCGAGGTAGGATCTAGACATAAAACGAAAAATAAAAACGGGGATCTGGCCCTTTGTATATGGGAGCATATGGGCACGCTCGACGATATCACAAAAATGTGAGGGAATATATTCTAATTCTCCACGTTTAAGAGCGGCTTCAAGGGTGGGCCTTATAATGTTTCTAAATATGATAAACTCTGTAATATTTTCACGGCTCCACGGCTGCTGAAAATTCACTATTCTACAACTCCAATCGCGGCACCTTTGCTCTCTTATCGAGTTTTGTAGAAGTTGAAATTTGACGAAATTTTCTCTCGACGATTCAATAGAGTTTAAATAGTCTTTTTGTTGTGTAATCGTGGTCCTAATCGCTTTTTGTTCACTTGCAACAGATTTAGCATCTACGAAATTTTCTATACCTTCGATAGATTGAATTTTAACATTTAAATCTGAGACTCTCAATTTAATATCGTTTATTTCGGTTTTATGACTGGCAAAAGTACTATGAATAAGCTCATCCCTTACCTTAGCTATATTCGCATCGTATTCTTTAAACTTAACATCCAAAGCAGCGTCCAAATTTGTTTTAAACTTTGACCAATATTCTGGGTTGTCACACGTACTACAGGCCATGATGAAGTGAAGATGGCGGAACCGAGGGTGCTGAGTGAGTGTGGGTCAGCTGACCAATGGTGGGACGCGAAAAAATGTTAGCCAATGGGAGAGCTTATTTGTCGGGAGTACTTTGCGCCGGTAAAAATGTTGCCAGACCGATAAATTATCATAAAATTATCAAAAAAAAATTTGAGAGTGTTTTCACCAAAAATTGTTCATTAAGTTAAAGCGATTAGGTTACACATAAGTTAAAAAAAAACTTTTTAATTCATTAATGTTTTATTTTCACTTTTTTTGTGTTAACAATTGACCGATACGTTAACACATACACATTGCCAGGCCTAAATACGAGGTGCCCTCTGGCTACAGTGTCTTCCCTTTCCTCCAACTGCGGAGTGACCACGGGCAGTGGGGAGAGGGGAACTAGTTGAGAGAGAGGGGGAAGGTAGAACTGAGCTTAACACATGGGGTAGGGCGGGGGAGAGCTTGCTAAATGCGTGTGCTCAGCCCGACTCTCTGAACTAAACTAAACTAAACTACAGCTTATGGTATTGGCCGAATTCAAGTTTTAAACTTTTTTTTATCGAATATTAAGGCACTATTAAGCTTATGCTAAGTAAGGTATCACTGGTGGCTTGCCTTTTCTTGAGGGTGGAAATAATCTCTTACATTCAACATTTCTAAAAATCTGATTTACTTTATTTTTTAGCTTAGTTAGTGGTTTCCCACAAAGTGCATAATCGAGCACAAGAACCCCCCCTCTTTATTTTGAAAATATGTGGGGTAAGGGTAAAGGCATTTTTCATTTGTATGTGCTTTACTTTAGGTCGGATTGGGGCACCCTGCAGAGGTTAGCCTTAGAAAACAATTATCCCACATTTATTTCAATTATTTTTTTTAATGGGTAGAGGTTTACTGCGCTCGCTAGTTATTTTGAGAAAAACTACCTTTTCTTTTGTAATATACAGTTTTAAAATAAGCAGGTGTGATAAGCAAAAAATAATGATTAATTTTTTTGCAAGAATTTTGCTTATAATGATTTTTCACAGAATACTGAAGAAGCCAAGTACAGAATAATAAGAAAAAAAGCTGTAATCATAAATTTCAAATGCTTTGCGCATTCTAAATCCTTTTCTTTGGCATTTGTACACTTTATAATGATTTTACATTGAGAAGAACATATATTCAGCATTTCATGCTATGATTGTGTACAAGAAATTCTCCTTTGGTAGCTAAAAATATCCAGAAGTAAGATAGACAGAAGTATTTCAAGGGATAAAAAACGAAAAATGTATATACATTCTAAATGATGAGAAATAAAATACCCCTTATATATATTATTAACTTGTGGTTATGTTCCTAGAAACCTCTAGGGGCATGTAACTCCTATTTTAAACAAAACAAGGATGACAACATCCATAAAAGCGAAGCTCTGAAACGGTAGGACAAACGGACATTAACACTTGTGTAATGTCAGAACTGAATAATCAGAATGCGAATGTATAAGAGTCAAAGCAAAATTGTAAGTAAATTTGTTGAAAAACTGCTTGATACAGGATAATGATTATGGACATACTTACATTTTTAGGACTTGATTATAGAGTTGCTTCGCTTATAATATTGTACTTTGTTGTCCCAGGAATCAGTATACCAAAAATCAGACCGATCAAATAATTAGGTCACATACAAATTTGTTGTTAAAAATGTAAAAAAAATCAACATGTTTAAAATGGACGTACGGACATTCTGGTAATGATTATAGAGTTGATACGCTTTCTAACTCGTACCTAACTATTACAGGAATCACCATGCAAAATTTGAAATCGATAGGACAATTCTAACATGCCTAAATTAACGAAAAAAAACTATTTAAAAAAGTAAAAAAATCAACATGTTTAAAATGGACGTACGGACATTTTGGTAATGATTATAGAGTTGCTACGCTTTCTAAATCGTACCTAACTACTAAAGGAATCACCATGCAAAATTTGAAATCGATAGGACAATTCTAACATGTCTAAATTAACGAAAAAAGCTATCCGTTACGGACGGACGTACGGACGGACCGACCCTAAATATAGAAAAGCTTCGCTTTTAAAAAGAAAATAAAAATTGGGGGGTTATGGGAATTTTTTGGGAGGGTGGAGATTAAAATTAGTTTAAACCTTCCCTGGATCTATCAGAAGCTTCATTGTAAAGGCGAACCAAATCGGTTCACCGGTTAGCGAGATCCTTTGCTACAGACAAAAAAAGCTTACTACTTTATAGAATAGGATATTGGTAGAAAATTGTAGACACTATTTGTTTGAAACCAATAAATTACAATTCAATAGAGGTTTTTGAGTTGGCGAATAAGATAAAATTTTGAATACTAGTGCAATTCAAACTCCAATGTCCCTCCCTGGGTATTATCAGAAAGTTTGCTCAAATGATAGAGTTAACACTACAAGATTTAAATAGCCTAAAATTTGAGAATGTTTGTCCCTGTCCTCAAGATAGGAAAAGATAAAGCCATAATGCAAAATTATGACAAAGAATGTTTTATTTTATGCAGCTAGCATAAGTCTTTTGTTTCTAGTAACCATGCTACTATTAAATACGCGTTGTCCGTCTGTTCGTCTTCACATCTGGTTGTATTGCTGAAAGGGAGAGTGATTTTCTCAGTTTCTAATTGAGATAAAAAGCTAGATTGTTTGTGAAGATTCCTATGCGCATCCATCATTGATTTTGTTTTAATGGTTTGTGAGCATTTACTCTGTAACTCACTTTTTCCGTCTGTCTGTTAAATTTGATTTAGTTTTCTCAGGTTCAATATGAAATTAGATTCTGTGCAATTAGATGCATTTTGTTTCGTAGGCTTTTTATTATTTTATTTATTTTAAAATTTCATATTATTTTGTAGAACCCTTTAATGTTCTCTTAAAATCCAATTGTCATAAGCTTTTTTTTGCTTTGCACTTTGTCGTTCTTGCCAAAAATACAACAAATACAGATTTTTATCTACAAGGATAATATTTAAAATCATGGTATATAAATTGTATCTTCATAAGCTTTTTTATACAAAAAACAAAATAAGGGGGAGGGGTAATTAAAGGTAAATTTAGGATATAAAAAAAGGAGATTTGTAATACAAACAGACAAAGGTCTCTTGTGAAAAACTTCGCTTAAAATGAGTTTTCTATTTCTTATTTTCATGAAGAATAAAATTGAAAAGAACCTTTTTACAATTGTTGCCATAAATTTGTTTTTCAAAGTGACAATCACAATATTTCTCCAATTGTGGGTGTAGCCCCAATCACCCACTCCCCCCTCCCAAACCATTTTTCTTTATTTTTGACAAAAAAAACGATATTAAACATTAGTACAACATACACGTGAAACAGCATATAGTGTCCCATAAAAAATGACGTTATACTGGCCTATCATTGGTCTTTTGTATTGTATGACGTCATATTTTAATAGACACTATACGCTGTTAAGTTTAATATAAAAACTAAACAAAATCTTATTTATAATTGCTGGCAATAATTATGGGTAATGGTATATACTTTGGTCCATCGGTAATTTAGAGGAATGATACTCGGCCAATTGTTATTTTGTTGTTACTTTATTGAAATGCTTTTTATACATTATCAATGATTTAAATTGAATTTTGTCCAAGTTTTGTGTACCAGGGTTTACAATGCTTTTAGAATTTCCAGAAAGATTTTTAAAAATTGGCAAGGTGTAAAACACCAATTTTGGTAGGAAGGGGGGGATGTTCAACCAGCAAGACAAAAGCTTAAACCATCACAAGACTAGTAAGTTCCATGAAAAGCACATAATTGATCCAGCGGTTACTGAGCACTGAAGGGACAAAAGAATGGACTGGTATACTATAAATATTTGTAAATGTTGCATTATAGATATTTTTGGCGATGTCCTCAAGTGACAGACAGATGAACCGACAAATTCCACTTTTGTGTATGGAGTATCTTCATATTCCTACGTCCCTATTTATTATAATAATCAAAGATCAAAAGTATTATCTCACAAGGAATTGAAGTTCATTGCCTAATCCTTTTATTCCTGAACAAAGAAAGAATTATTTCTTTTTAGTTACTACCTATCCTCGTATCCCTGGGTATAAAGCTAGTTAGATTTGTATTCTCTGTACACACCCGGGAATTCAAGTTTCTTCAAAACAAAATATTCCACGGAGTAGGGGAAACGACAATGAAAAAAAATAATTTATTCTTTCCCTAAAATTGTTTGCATAAAATTCTATTATAATAGGATTTTAGTAAAAACTAGAGGGGAAAGGGGTTTAATAAAAGTATCTCCCCATCGCAATGACCTTGTGCCGACTCTCAATTGGGTCTTTGAAAATCAACCAATGATGTTGGAAATATTAACACAGCCGAAAAGCAGAAAAAGGTCATTGAAAAGGGAGGGAGGTATTTATCTGTATATACATCTATACTATAGATCTGTTATGGCAGGATTAATGGGAGGGATGAAAGAGATGTAGATAAATGAAATTTAAATACTATTGTTATCCTTAATCCCTGAAAATATTCTCACTTCTTTTATCTTATACTCGCTCTGTCCAAATAAAAATGGAAGTTTTGAATAAATTACTATTTTAATTTATTTCAACTTTATTTTATTTCGCAAAAACATTAATACAAATTTGGAATGAATATATTGATATTTTTAGCTTTTGCAATGGCCAACCCAGGTTATGAAAGTACCAAACAATGCTTAACTTTTTAAAAATAAAAACTCCCTCAAGTGCCCCTGGAAATTTACAATTTTTTAGGATAATAAAAAATATAATTATTGCTTTCTAAACATATTCCCATCCATAAAATGTAAAAGGGCAAATAATAAACATTCATAAAATACTAATATAACAAGGATGATAACAACCATAAAAACTTAACTTAATATAAAAAGACAGAAAATTTACAAATATAGAGTAACAGCAGCCGTTTTAATGGTAAAAAAATTACTTATATTCCGCCTAATCCTCCCAGGAAGCACCCCCTTACCTTTTAGAAAATCAATTGAAATTTTGATAAAAGGGGTAAGGATAATAGACAGAAAAAGTAGCAGCGCCTTTTACAAGATAAATTTTTTTTTAGAAAAAATATTCAAATTTGTTTTCTCACGAAAGATTTTGAATTTCCCATTGATTTTAATTTTTCTAAACAGCTATTTCCCCTCTCAAATATGGTGTGATTTCACTTCCGTATCATAGTCTTTCATATTCACAAAAAAAGCCAGAGATCTAAAGGGATAAGATAATAGCCAAACTGATGTACATCCCCAATGATATTATAAAAAAATTACTTCTTCTGTAGATTACAATTAGTGATTGAAACGTTAGGACACTGACTTCATGAACCAACCAGTCAAATTTTATTTAAGATCCTAAAAGTTGTTAATTCTGTGAATAGGAAAATGTTATTATAAATATTTGAGGACTGGTGTAAAAAACAGCCTAATGTCCCCTCCCTAAGGTGATAAGAGGGAAGCAAAGGGGAAGTAAGCAGTTTATCATTTTGTATAAGCACACTCTCAAGGTAACGTATCACACCCCCAGTTGAATCGCTGTGCACGCCACTGTGTGGAAGTATATGCACATCCTCATATATGCATAGGATGTTTTTCTATTTCCGTATTATCCCCCTCCTTCTACATTTATGATATAACCTCTTTCAATTATTTACAAAGCTATTGGAATTAGAGGTTTCTTTATTCTTAATATAATAATTGATAATTTTTTTTATTAAACCAAATAACTTAAGGAAAGGTATATATATCAAAGCCCATAAACTATGTATAATATTAAAATAAAATCAGATAATAGAAGTTATAATTTTTATGTCGTTTGTCAAAGAATTCTTCATAAAATATTTGTAAATAGAAGTCGTACTGACAGACCATACTTATAGAGAAGCCAGGCTATTATACTTAAGCAACAAACAATTTTAAAATTTTTCTCTATAAATTTACCTTTATGTTGTCCACCTTTGGGAGCTACATATTCAATATTTAATAGTTAATATTCTCATCAATTCAGGGAGGAAGAGGACATTGACAATCAAATTCATCTACAAACTTTTTTCCCCCAATATATTATACAAAGCGCATTATTTCGAACATTTCGTTCGGGAATCAAATAGGTTATAGGTCTAACCATAGGGATAGAAAGGAATAAGACAATGGCCTATAAATTAATGCACATCCCCAATGATGATACACAAAATTACAACATTATAGATTGCAATAAATGGAAAAAACGTTTTGACACTAAACTTAATGAACCAACAAATTAAAGAAAACATTATTACAAAACCTTGGGGACTAGTGTAATAAACAACCCAATGACCGCTCCCTTCCTGTATTTCCAACATGAATGACAAGAATCAATTTATTCTCATATAAAAATGGTTTCATGTTGACTCCTTATAAAAAATTCATATGAGATTTCACATTTTGTGAGGCAAGGGTTCAAATTTTCACAATCAAAACTTATCTATTAATAGTTTTTGTACATTCGTCCATCGTCATTTGAGGAATGTTAGAATAGTCCCATCTATTTTAAACTTTCCATGAAGGATTTATTAGGGGTACAAATTTGAACGCAAAGAAACTTTATCAACCAATTTTATTTAAACATGTATGTATTTGTTTACAATCACATTAATTTTATTTTATTTAAATGTTGATTCCTTGGAAAAAAAAAATTCTATAATATTAATATATTTCATCAACCTGTCCCCGAATCCTAGTTTTACATATGCATGTGTAATAAAACAGGACAATAGTATAGAAAGAAATATTTACAACAAATATTTGAGGAAAAAGGTTGGAAATTTAATTGTCAATCCTGGGTAATTATCTACACTTTTATACAGTGGGGATATTAAACTAATTAGAGTGTACTTTTGTGGTGAAAGAAATCAATCATGTTCATCTGTTAGTTAAGCAAGAATCAAGTGACAAATAAGAGTACATGTTAATCACACAAGATCATAGTAGTACAACCAAACTCCACACTGATATAGCACAGAAAAAGAAAGCAATTAAGAGAATAATATAGTCACACAAGAACATAATAGTACAACAAAACTCCACACTGATTTAGCACAGAACAAGTAAATGAATAAGAGTACAAGTAATCCACACAAGAACATAGTAGTACAACCAAACTCCACACTGATATAGCACAGAACAAGTAAACAAATAAGAGTATAAGTAAAACACACAAGAACATAGAAGTACAACCAAACTCCACACTGATATAGCACAGAACAAGTATACTAAAACAAATAATCGTGCAAAATATCTGAAAAATCCTAGAAAATACTCAAATTTTAAATTTGACCGGGTGGAAATAGGACCTATTAAACCTAGGAGTGCTATGTTGACTTACAATACCAGTGGTTTGATACACTAAAATAATGAAAGGATAATAAAAAGAATAAAAGTAAACAATACTACTCCACGCCGAACTGTCAATACTAGAGTTAAGTTAAATATCTATTTTATTTAACTTTTATATAACATTTTGGTTAAATGTCAGCATTGCAAACCTTAATAAATAACATAAAGTCGACATTAAAATGTTATGTCGAAATAATTATATGTATGTAAATTAAATGTTGATATAATAACAGCGCAAAAGTATAACAGGGGCTATACGCCTGTATTAAGGTGGGGGAGGAAAAGGATAAGATTTTAAAAGCAGGCATTAATTCTGTCACTAATCAAAAACTTTTTGCTCCTGAGATTTTTGGAGAGGTGTGTAATCACTTCAACTATGTAACTTGTTCGCATCCGGGAACTAAAGGGATAAGACAATGGCTGATAAATCATTGTACATACCCAATGATGATACACAAAATTATCCCTTCCGTAAATTGCAATCATTGTTTAAAGCGTTTAGACACTCAACTAAAGAAATCAACAAATCAAAATTCAGTTCCCAAGGTAGTTAAGACAATGAAAAAGAAAACGTTGATAAAAGACTTTGGGGACTAGTGTGAAAAACAGTCCAATGTCCCATTCTAGTGTTTCATTATCGCAAAAATTATAATAGCAAAAGGTGACAAAAGGCTATTCAAGAGCGGAAGTGTATGTACATTTAGAGATTTGAGAGAACAAGGAATTTTTAAATATCCGGACAAGACACATGTACATAAAACAAGGAATACAATATTCAAAGCTGAGCATGTTTTGTAATGATATAATAAAAATTGATGATAAAACAAGATGGAAAATGACCGTGCTTCTCTGTAAACGCTGTGTAATATTTTTTCTATAAGAAAAATGATTTTATCATACCTAAACCATTAAAAAAATTAAATTAAAACGCTAGATCTGAAAATACATCAAATTTAAGTGGTTATGAACTTATAATTCAAAAAAAAATAGAAAACAAATAAATTTTTCATCCACCAAACTATCAGACAACCAACTTTTTTTTACTGCATGACCTCTATAAGTCATAACTGTTCATATTGGTGAATTGCAAAAAAAGTAAATTGTTAAATCAAAATTATTTTTAGATAACAGAAAAACTAATATAATTGATGCTTCGCTTACAATTTTGTGGAAAGGTATTTGATACAAAAAACTATTTAAAAACGTGGGGAATTATGTTTATTAATGTTTCTAAATTATAATCAATATATTTTCAGAAAGCTGTCAGTATATAAGTTTTAACACATTATATCCGAAAAAAAAGTTTTAATAGTATTTCATAATCCATGTAAAAACTTGATTTTGATAAGTTTTTATCTTGCATAATACTGACAAAATCATTCTGAGAGCCAGAATAGTATTTAGACTTGAACCTAGTAAAAGTGTCTGACTCTGATTATGAGGTAAAAAATTATTTTTTTTATATTTAGGAAGTCCGGGTGCTACCCAGCATCTACTAAAGTGGTTTTGTTTCTTTAGAAATGTTGCATTGACATGTCGTTAATTTTCAATACGTCTTTTTTGTGACGTATTTAAAGAAAATGACTTATTAATATGGCCTTAACTGTTTTTTATTTGCCATTATTTTTCTTAAAAAAAGAAATTACAAATTAATGCCTGATTAAATATAAAATTTAAGGTTGTTTCAATACGTCATATTCTATTTTTTCCACATATTTATATATGTTATAGAATACATATTAATGTGACAGTAAATAAAATAAATAATGTTGAATCAAAATGTCCTTTATTTGTAATAAGTCATCTTTATTAATTAAATAATTTAAATGACGTATTGATAAATAAGGACGCATTAAAATGATCTTATATAAATTTAAAAAGGAAATGGATCAAATAGTTACTGATTTTGACACTAGATGGCAGTTGAAATCACTCATTGTTTAGCTTTGTTTTCTCAATGTTTTGACCTTATTTTTAGTTTGACAATTATTATTTTGTAATGAAATGAAGGATATTAGTACTACAGACACCACTATGAATTTATATTTTATTTCCTTTATGCATGTATATTATGAAAACTAATTTTTTTGGTGAGACCTTCTACAAAGAATAGAACCATATATATAGGTCATGAAACTTTTCAGTAAGCAATGAAATAATAGAAACATATTGTGTGTTTGATTCAAAATTGTTAGATTAATTTTAACCCTGAATTATTTCTACTATTTTGTTTGTAAGTAAATAATACATTACCAAATTTGGTAGCCATATTGTTTTTTTTGACGTTTTATAAAAATTTGACGTCTTAATACAGCCTTAAATGATTAAAATTGAATTAAATTTAATCATTTTATTTACCACAAATAATAAAAAATTCTAATACAATTTTGAAAGTTTGGCGGCCATCTTGTTTTTCTGGACGTTTTAAAGGAAAAATTGACGTTATAATGCGCCGTTATTTAAGATAAAATGTCATTAATTAAATTCAAAATATTGTTATTATTTATATTTTTTTGGTGACGTTTTTTTAAAGATAACGACGTGTTTTTGGTACACAACACGTCCTTTAAAAAAATTTAAAAAATATGAAACGTCATTTGTATAGTAATAAAAAAGTTACGTCATTAAGGACGTATTAATGCGACATGTTTCTTAAAATAATGCGATAAAAGTATATGCTGGGTAACAACCTTTCAGCATATTGTTCTGTTACTATCAGGCAAATTGTTCAATAAAAAATCTTTACACATTTATTTTTTCTATTCATGAATTTTAACACTGCACTGGAAGGGTTATAATTATGTATAAAAGTTCATCAAGAATTAAGGTATTGGAAAATCCACAATAGATAAAAATCTTCCAAAATACTTGTATGAGTAAATGTTCCTATAAAAGTTGGAGAGAAAGGTGTTTTAATATTAAAGTGCTATTACCCTCCTCATTCCTGATAACAGCCCATTTTTTTCGTTGTGTCATAGTTTCCGCCAAGTGTACCACAATATCAAATTATTAAATCCGCAAAATATTGAAAACTGACCTTTCCCTTATGCTTAAATCTCTTTAATTTATTTGCTTATGTGTCTTTTTTGGGAATATAAAACAGCTGGCTATTATGACACGACATTATGCGGAAGTGATAGCCATATCCAACGTTTCCTAATCTTTCATTGAAGTCCATAAATTGTTTTATAATTCCCCCTTTTAAAAGTTTGTATGCTAGGAATTTAAGAATTTGATAATGTCTAGTGATTTCTCTCTATAAGTATGAACAAGGGCGTAGTCAGATGTTTAAAATAAATAATATATTTGTACCGAAAGAGCTCAGTTAAAAGAAGCTAAACCAAAATTTTAGACTCATTGAAGATTTTAATAACGTCTATCTAATTTTGTCTCAAGGAGAGGGCATGGGGTCAGGAAAATAGGCTAAAACCACCCAAAAAGATGTTTACTAAGCTCCAAAAAGTACAACTAATTCAGACCAGTATTTTTGGGATCTATAGCTTCAGACAAAAAAATACATTAATACTTTATATAACACACTGTTCTGAGTTTTAAAATAGATATTCAACCATATTTAAAGTTATCTATCTCAAATGATTATTATCAATTTATTTCACCCACCCTTTATGTACGCAATTAAATTCACTCATTACACAAAAAAAGCAATGAATTTATTGTGGAAAATTTAAACTATTTATTGTATTGGAAAATATCTAATGTGACATCTAGTGTTAAAAACTATCTGACAACCCTGGTAGACGGAGAGGCTTTGTGTTGACATATCATCAACATGCTTTTTATGGCATTTTTAAAGAAACAATATGATAATAAATCAAATTTGTCGTAATTGGCATATTTTCGCAAAAAGTTAATCTGATGTCATTTTCAAGATGTTTATATAATAAGTTTACCCAAGGTTAACAAGGAAATAAGATTGCTGGAAAATTTAAACTTATGCAATTCTGTCTTTTATTGTGCTTAAAGAATGTTTTTGATGCTTGCATTACAAAAAATAAATAACAAAAAACAATAATTACACCATCCATAAGTTGCGAAGCAAATCCTAAAAGAATTATATACTTACTACCTGCTGTGGTCTTAGAAATTCGAGGTACTGTACTCAAGGGGTAGGGAAATCTTATAAAAAGAACCTCAATTAAGCATGAAAATCCAGAAAAAAAATATCCCAAGACCTAAATCTAAAAATAAAATAGCTTAAACCATCCTGGAACCTCTGAAAGGAAGAACTTAATCAGTTCAGTAGTTCTCGAAATCTGATAAAAATAGCCTGACTACATTATATAACAGGATTGAATAACCATTCCATAACATCACCGACCGATCGACGCGACGGCCAAATAAAAAAATCTTCACAAAAAATGTCAACCGTCTTTTCCAATTCATCCTTTAGCAGTAAAGACGAACGGCCAGACGGACAAATTGAGAATATTTTCGCTACTAAAGAAGAAATAATTGCGATTAAATGTCTAATCTTAAAAATCTAAAATAAATAGTAATTAATCTTTCATTTAACATTTTTTTGTTTTAATTTCTTCAAAGACTATTAAAGATAGTTTTCTTTTTAAAAGCGAAGCTTTTCTAAATGATTTTCCGTCGTAAAGTCAACTATGTTATAATAGTCATTTTAGTTTCAAATTATGCAGTAAGTTTGACAGTTTTTCAATAAAGGAAAATCGTTTATTGCATTTAGACTGCCATAGAAATATCATAGAAAATTATGTTTGATGCATAACTATTCTATACATTAGTTTAGGTTTAGTAAATGATATGCAAAGCTCCGCTATTAGGAAAATTGTCATATAAGGTTGTGTATCTTTGAAAATTAAATTTATATTCTTACCTGAATTTTAAAAAGTAAAATCTTTGACCTGTTCTGAGCAAAAATGTCTTCAATTCATTTTTATACAATCAAGAAAATAAAGCATAAACTCAACTGATGTTTTTAGAAATTGAACTTAGTTTCATGCCGCCAACTGTAATAATGTTATTGAAACGGAAGAAATATAGAGTACAATCAAAGGAATCTGAAGAAAAAAAATATTTATCTATAATACAAAGTAGAATGATGTCGGTCTGTCTGTCCGTCCGTCCGTCTGTCCCTATAGATCTTAGTAACCACTGATCCGATTGGATTCTACTCTTCAGGGTATATACCTATTGGTCCTGTGGTGGTTTTAAGCTTTTTTTTTTGGGGGGGGGGGGGGGGGGGGCGGGGGTTTAATGTTTTTTTATATTCTTTTATACTTTTTTTATATTCTTTTAAATTTTCAATTATCTTTCTTCTTTTTAAATTTCTTCTCTTCTTTTAAACTTTGTTTGATCAAATTCAAAAAGATTGTGAAACCTTCCTTCTTCTCTAGGGGCGAAGCCACAAAAAGGCTAATGACAAAGACATTTTTAAAAACATTAAAAAAAATAAAAAATTCGAAGGTTTTAAATAATATAAATCAATATAAATAAATATAAAAAGTTATAAAGAGTTATAAAATGTTATAAAGAGTTATAGAAAGTTATAAAATACAGAAAATATCTAAAATAAATGTAAACAAAATTTTTAAAATTCTCCCCTGAACCTTCAGGAAAAAAGCCCCTAGAGGCTAGGGGCGAAGCCGCTATTATCCATAGATAGCAACAGTTAATATCTTTAAGGAAAATTAAACTAACATGCAATAGAAAAAAAGTAAGTTTTAACCAGGCATCCATGTATAAAAGTAACAGGATGCCTGTCAGTATGTGTGTCTGATTGTAGCTAAAGATCTAACTGTTGGACCGACATGGTTTTTCTTACTGTTAAAAGGTCGTCAAGGGAATGTTAATAGCCATTTTTGTGGAGGGTACTGAGAAAAAATACCCGCACTTAAAGACATTATTTGTTTTATTAAACTAAATTGGAAAGTAGAGCAGCTGGTTGTAAGTAAATAATATCTGAATTTTATTTAGCTGACTCGCTAATACATTTTGATAATTCAAGTCACTAATAATATGAAAGAGCAAAAACATTAGAAAATCTGGAAAATCAAATGTTACATTTCCAATTTTCATTATTGCATCATTGCCAAAGTAATGGTGTCCCAACACTTCTGCAAACAATAAGCGTCAATTTTTTAGCAAAACAGCTGCTCTATAACTAGGGTTCGTCCAACTGTGTGTATGTCTGTCCGACCAACTGAGATCTTGTTTTTCTACAGAAATGTTTTAAATTCTAATGATTTTACTATATGCTTTTACGATAAACTTATTATTTTGTTACTTTTAAAACTAATCTTTGTAAATCAAATGAATTCTTATAAAAAAAGTAACAGGATGCCTATCTTTGTGTACTGAAGTATCTTGCTAATTACTGAACCGATCTGCTTTTTACTTTATAGTGTAGCTTTTGTAGGTCATAGGAAGGGTTTTTTATAGCCATTTTAAAGAGAAATCGGTCATAGAAAAAAGGACCCGCAATTTTTAAATTTACTTTTGTTTCCAGTAATTATCCCTAAAATGTTGGATTGTTTACTGTTCAATTTTAAGAGAAGCTTTGTTGGTCCTGATAAGGTTCAGGATTCTCTACCAGTGAGCTCATACCACCCCCCCCCCCCCCCCCTCCATCTGAAGAATAAAATATCGTTACATTGTATGGACGCCAAAGTAACAAATCTAGTTGAAGGGGAAAGAGGTTTTTATGAGCACTTATATTTATCCAATGGTTATTGCTGCACAGACACACACACACACACCTACATACTCATTCATTTTAGCAGTAGCGCAATTACATATCATTTAGGGCTAGTCCGTACGTCCGTATCTTTAACTTGCCTTCATTCTGTATGTTATGTGAATATATATTTATCAAATGGTTATTGCTGCACAGACACACACACCTACATACTCATTTGTGTTAGTAGAAGCGCAACTTTCAATATTCAGGGTTTGTACGTAGGTACGCCAGGTACTGTGTCTAGCCGTCATTCGTTACCGTTTGTTGCACAGAGAACCACCTCACTTTCCCATTTTCGAATTGGTTGGAATCACAGCTAATCTATGATAGCGGTCCGTTTGTCCGCACTGTTAACGTAGTTTTTATTTCTATTCTACCTTTCTTGATCCTCATTTTAATAAAAAAGTTTATTTGTTTTAGTTGCGCTACTTATGGAACAATTGTCTTGTTTCATCACGATTTTAGCCAGTGACGTGCACAAGATTTGACCAGGGTACCATTTGTCTAAAAGAGATGAATAAAATAAGAAGAATAGAAGATGTAAAGTAATATATTTGTTAAAAAATGGGTGTAAACAAACAAACATATTAGACTTATAGATTTTCTTTACTGATATATAAAACATATAGTTTTAAACTGGACTTATAATCTTGTAATGGGTTCCATATTTATTATTACTCTTCGGAGAGGTCAAAAATATTTCGGCTCATTGCTTTTTCACCCCACCCCTCTATTTCCCCTTTTTTATCAGACAGGGGAGTCTATAAATTAGGATTCAGCAGCCGCCGATGTTTAAGCAACAAATTGGTAAAAAAAGGGAATCTAGATCATAAAATTTTGGCATTTTGTTAATGAAGAATGTTGGCTGCAATTCTATTTCGCGACACCACAGCTATGATCTCATTTTTAGCTGCTGCAAATTGACCGAAAGTAGTCTGGCTTGTGTTTAAAGTTGATGGCGATGGTAAGCATAATAGAGACAAACGGCTAAATGCGAATAATCATATCAGTTGTTTCCCTAAAAGTGCATATTTGAGCACTGAATCCTCTTTTTACCACTGTAAATTTTGAAGAAGAAAAAAATTACATTTAGGGGGGAGGGGTTGTCTGCAATGCATTTTACTTTAGATTTGGTTATGTTAGCTTACAGCTGCTTTTAAAAGAAATTTATTGAAAAGTGGCCTTTACTGTTTTAAGGTGATTCTGCGGCTAAAAAGCCCTTTCATACATATTGGAATCAAATATAGTAAGATGTAATTATAAAAATTAATTTCATTATTCTCAGAAGAAACATTTTTCATTACTACAATATTTTATAGAAAGTAAATTATATGTGCAAGGGTAGGACAATGAAATATATATTATTTTCCTCAAATTATGAATTGGTCGGCTTGGTAACTGGAAATTGACAAAGTGTCTCAAAAATTAGACATGCAACGTCATAAGAATGTGGGATTATCCATCTCTTTTTTAGAGGTTTTCATTCCCACTTCTTCCTTGTTTTAATGACGTCACATTACTGATTTTTGAGACACTTTGTCCAGTTACGTCGGCTTGTTCATTTTTTAACATGATACTCTTTTAGCATTCCTTAAATGACAGAATTATCCTTTTCAATTTAGTTTTTAATGATTCCTAGGACAATTAGGTACAATGTTATCAGCGAAGCATCTCTTTAATTAAGTATTAAATAGTATTTAAATAGTGATTTGTACGGAGTTTTGTTTATTACGGTCTCTAAATAAATTTGAAAATTAAAAACTGGTTTGACATGTTTACGTTCTTTTGTCTAATCGTCTAATTTTTGGAGCTTCGCTTTTATGGATGCTATCATCTCTGTTCAAATAAAAAGTTTGGGGAAAATTATAATATTATGAATTATATAGAATCTTTTAGGATATTCTCACTTCCGCTAATAAATAACATTTTTTACATTATCAAAAGGTTTCAATTTTACAATGTAATACTACAGCACGCATATCTCCTTCCCCTCATCTGGCTTCATCTGTAAATATCCTCTCTGATATTTGCTATTTGTCTTTTTTTTCAGTTATGGCACTTTAGCGGAAGATATAGCACATCCAAATCTTTTGATTATCAACCCTTTTCATAATTTTTTACCTTCCCATTCAAAACCGACTTTTTTTCTATAGGATGTGAAAATTTGAAAAGTCTTTATAAGTATTGATTAATTATTATATGTCAACATATAGATTACTTCAACATGAAAACATGAATGTTTTTTTTGTATATTATTATATTTTAAGAGTCATTCTGTGTACTTCATGCATCATATAAAGGTTAGATAACATTACCTTTATCAAATTTTTAAAAGTAACCATTTGTCATTATGCATTTTAAAGCATTTTTAATAAAGTAGCCAAAACATATAAATAAATTTAGTAGTTATTAGGTCACTTTAAGTATGAAGTAATTAGAATGTCTGTAGGGGCTTTCAGTGAAAACTATCCCAAATTTAAAGACTAATGTAAACACACCCTATACCCTAGAATCCAACGAAATCTGCATAAGTAGCGCAGCAGTAAAAAAAAGCCCTTTTTTAAATCAAGATGTAGTTTAAATAAGGTGTTGGTCCCTAGAAGCGAAATGACATCCAAAAAGAGAAATGGGGGGCGGAGGGGAATGTAACTGGACAAAGTGTCCTAAAAATCAGCCCTGTGTTGTCATAAAAATGAGGAAGATAAGAGGGAAAATGGGAAAGAAAACCCCTAAAAATAATTCTTAATTTTTATGACGTCACATAGCTGGTTTTTAGACACTTTGTCCAGTTACGGGCGAATGGGTGATAAACCCTCCAAACAAATTTCAGGTATGCCCCCCCCCCCCATATTGGTTTCTTGTACCCTTTTTAAAATAAAAAGCTTTTTAACCTTTGTTAATATGTCATAACTTTGCTTTCATTTATTAAAGGACGTACAGACGGAGGTGATAACCCTAATTATAGGGTAGCTATGCTCCAAACAATGAATACACCTGTGAAATTATTCATCATGTTTATACATCTATTTACATTGTGGCAAAAAATTACATCAAAGCGAATCTCCTTGATCTAATGTAATAATTTGAACAATCATGCTACTGTGAATAAAAAAAACTTTTATGTATCTCTCATATATATATATGTATATAATATGTGTAAATAGCATCATCTCACAAGGATGACAACATCCATAAAATAAAAGTTTTAAACAGTTATAGTATCTTTAAATTATCAAAGATTTTTTTTAAATTTTACAATTTTCCTTTCCGACTGTATAAAATTGCTTAAAGCAAGATACTTTATTTTAATTAGTAGATACAGATATAAAACTCATATAGAATTGTGCCAAATCGCCAAAGAAATTACCATTTAAAAATCAGATAAATAGTCAAATTTTTATGTGAAAATAATGTTGATACAAACTCTAAATTATACCTCATAGTCCAAGGAGTAATTCTACGTAAATAAAAATATATCAATCATTGTTTGTATGGAACACTGCCATTTTGACATCCGGCAGAAATATAGCTGGATGTTTGAATCAAAAAAATTTAGAAATTAATATGATTTTCAACTTTTTAAAATTTATTATAATCTATATTTTGATGAGAAAAATATTGTATGAAGAGGTATAGTCCCTTTCGTGAAAACACCTCTTATATGTTTCGTTTTTTTTCTAACAGTAGATTTTTTTCCTATTTATAGCTCCTGCAGGGCCAATTGCCTAACCCTGTGGGGCAATCGCCTTACCTAACATAACCTAAAATAACCTATCAAAAGCTACAGTGAAAATTAAACGAAACTCCCCATAAGAGGCGTTAACACGAAAGGGACTATACCCGTATAAAGTTCTAGATGGCTGAATTTAGAATGATGCTAACATATTAAAGCATGAAGATGCTACGCTACACAATCTACATGCCAGGGATAAGACAATGGACGGTTAATTAATGTACATCCCCACTCCCCAGTGATGATAAACTAAATTACCACTTTTGTAGATTATGATTATTGGTTGCTAACTTTGGACAATACTTGTTTGAAAACAACCAATTAAATTTATGGTTTCTAAGCCAAAAACTTTGGGTACCAGTTTAATTTACAGTCCAATTTCCCCTTCATCCCTGGCTAAAAGCAGATACAGCCAATGTTGGAGAGAGTTAAGAAACAGTTTCCATCTATTTTGCAGGGAAGCTACTTTACAACTCCTAAATGTCACGTAAAAAAGCAATACAAAAACAAATATTTCTATCTCTACCTATCATTTATCTTAAATCATGACTATGAAGAAAGAACTCTAAATATATAAATGTGTACTTCAAAAAAGTAATAAGGTTGTCCGAAGCTTAAGCTCTCGGAAGATACCGGTCCAAATTGTTTGTACTGGAAAGCTTCATTATTTTGTATGGTGGTTTTAGGAATAAGACCGTAGCTTAAAATTTTGATAACCACTGAATCGATTGATTTTTCAATTTTAAAGAAAATTTACATATGTCCAATGGTGGTTTTCAGCTGTTTTATTTCTATAATTGAGTCTTAGGTTTGTTTTAAGCTTTTCTTATTCTCTTCTCTACCCCTTCCAATACAATACAGAGCCCCTAGATGCATGTTGGGGGCATCTTTTAGTATTTTTAAAAGGATAAAGTATTACTAGTTACCTTTGATATGCCTTAAAGTTAGAGATACTTTTTTATAACTCACTCTACTAGTCACAATTTATAAATTTAATCCTACTCAAATGATATTAAAACGATGACAATATCCAAAGAAGCAAAAAATATCATAAATTATCTCAAATCACGAAATCTATAGCAAAACATCATATAGAATATGGACATTAATGGCACCTATACAACAAAATATTTATTAGATAGTTTAGGATGGGTTAAGTTTAGTTTTTCAATGTTCAATGTCTACTTATTGGCTAGAATCCTGCAAGAGTTAAACCAGTTAGTTGCGTGGGTACATAATTGGGAACAGGGAGGGAGGGGAAATTAGACTGTAAATTATACTGGTCCATATATTTTTGTATCTCATTCGAAGACTTTAAGATTTAGACTTTTATCCAATATTTAATGGGTCTTGGGGATGAAGTGTTCATCAATTTATCATCCATATTGTCTTATTCCTTAACATCTCCTTTGATTTGTAACCCTACGACAATGTAATTCATAAAAAAAAAGAATATGAGTTAAATAGCAGCTTTAGTCGTATGAAAAGCAAATCTTAATTTTCTTCTTAAAAAACTGACAATAAACAAGAAACGTTTAAACGGAACATATTGCATTGAATTTGCATTTTCACACGCATTGATAAACTAAGATTATAGAGTAGCTTTGCTGCAAAAAAAGACGCATGAATAGCATACAAGCCTAGCGCTTTGCCCTTTTAGTTTTTTCTCACAAAGAAAACCCCCCACATAGGCGTGCAAAGACAATTAAACATTTTGCAACAAGGACATATACGACAAAAGGTTGTGCAACAAAAAAAACATTAAAAATAAAAAAGAATAGTTCAACAAGGTTTATATTGATGAAAAATAATATAAATAATCAGTAGAAATCGATATAGTATTTGGATCTTACTTCAGATTTCCATGTTCTCTAAAAAAGTGAAACTCACAGCGGGCTAAAATATCGATTTTCCCTTCCACCACCATTACCCCATTCTCTCCTTTCTTAACAAAATGACCAATAATCTCCATATTAGCAAGCTAAATTTTTTCCCTGTCATAATACCCACGAATATTCTAAATATATCCATTTCAGTAGATAATCTGTTTGTGAATGTCAAGGATTGATTAGTTGTTAAATAAAATAATGACGTAAGGCTAACGGACAGAAAATATATATAGAATAGCTGCGCTACTTTTAAAATAGAAACCAGGCCATTTAATAATCCAGCATTATGCCGCTGCATCATTTATATAATTACCTTGGCGATGTTTTAGTTGTTTCTGAATAGAATATTAAATATCAAAAATCATCAGCTTTATTGAGTAGCAGGAATTAAGGACAATGTAATATGACTTAAAAATGTTTCCTGGGATAATGGAAATATCCCTCAAAGGGCATTGTCAAGTTTTGAAACCTCTCATTTTTTAAATAAATTGAAAATAAGGGAAGGTGGGGAGAATTTCCTTTTTTTTATTACTTTAGTTTATGTTAGGCTCGGTTAAGTTGGGTAGCCACGCAGAGTTATGGCCCCACACATTGGATAGCGACAAGCATATGAGGAAGAACACTATACCCACCGTATTTTCAATTTTATTAAAAACATAAAGGGAGGAGGGTTCAGTGCTCAATAGGAACTCTGAGGGTGAGCACCGATCATTCTAATATTCTGTATTGTACTATGTTAAAAGGTTGTGCGTCACAAAAGATCTCATAAAAGGGAGTTTTTACTTTTTGTCCCTATTCTTATATCAATTTATCCATATGAAAAGTAGGGAAACAATATGGGGAATATGATCGGAGGGAGGGGGGGGGGGGGGGGTGAGCAAATAAAAAAGACATGTAAAGTCATTCTGAACATGTAGTTTTTATTAATATTCAAGCACCTCCATAACTTTTCATTACTGTTATTTTTATATTTCTAGGTATATACCAATATATGTATGTAGTATTTAGTTGTTACACAAATTGTTAAAATTTAAAGCCGAAATTTATCTATAATATAATATAAGTAAGGGTGAAGCTCAATAACTAACTTCTCTTCCTAACCTATCTTAAATAATTTCGCTAATAAAAGATTTATATTATACTCCTTTAGAATCCTTGAATAACAAATTATTTTCAAAATTTTGAAATACGTTCATGAAAAGAAGTATTATTTTATGGAGTGGACATTGTTCGGTAAATTAACCTACAACCCTTCTTTTCCCCAATGTTTACCACCTAATAAAATTAAAACTACAAATGTCTTACAAAAAAGTGCAATCAATAGTTCATTGTCAAATCCCTACGACCCTATATGTAATAAAGTTTATAATTTTTGCAATTGAATTGAAATAACATGAGTATTATTCTATGAACAAGTTTGTTCTTGTTTTATTCTACGCCTTAATATGTGTCTGAATATCTGCAAGGCATATTCTACACGTATAATTTGCATGTACACTAGTTAGATACACGAATGGATGTGGCATGTGAATTTAAAGAGGTATTATAATAGATAGTTTCTTTCAAATTACAATAAAAAATTGCCTTTGCTTTAATAAACACTTGCTTAATCCCAAATTTCTAAATCTGTAGGAAAAAGGACTAAGATATTTTAAATTTCTTACTGAAGCCAACATCGTTATACATTAATAATCTACTTTACTTCTTTTGGGGAAAGAAACTTCCTTTTTTCATAAATATCAAATATTTACATTGGGTTGTTTATTACACTAGTAACTTTTATAATAACGTTTTCTTATTCATTGGCTTAACAACTTTGGGGACTTTTAATAAATTTTTCGGTATAATCTAAAGAGGAGTAGTTTTAAGTATCACCATTATGGATCTACATTAATTTTTCGGCCATTGTCTCATCTCTTTAGACCCCTGATATAAGCAATCAAGGCAAAAATAAAGTTACCATCCTAATACAAATGAGTATTAATTCATTTATGTATCTAACTTTATATAAAGAGACGCTGGGTAATTAAGAATATTAACTCTTTAATGTCAACAATCATATGGAATATTAAGTAGGCAATGGGAAAAAAATATGTTTTCATTTTGATAAACAAGAACAATTAAGTCCAGTAGAAACTTTAGGTTTTCTCATAACTCGTATGTTATAAATAATGGTTGTAATACTAAGTGCTGTTAATGATACCAACTTAAGAAAGGAGGGGACATTGATCTGTAAATTATACTGGTAAGAAGGTGACTTCAAAACTTTGGGTACTTTTATTAAAACTTGATTGGCATGTTCAAACTATCAGTGTCCAAACTTGTCAACCAATAAAGAAGGGACTGTTCGTCAATTTATGTAATTATAATGTAATTTGTATATTAGGTAATTTCATAATGTAACCAAATGAAGAAAATCAAAGGTCGCGGTACAAATACCTGTTCTATGCATAAATATAAGCTTATATATGCAATTTTAGCTTTCTAGAAGCATTCTTAGTGGTAGAAGTTGATTTTGCATTTTTTTTGCCAATACGCGAATTATCTAAAACATCGAGGTTCTTGGTTACCCGTCTTTGGGCTGCCCTAAAGGCAACTTAAAGTAATTTTAGACTATAAGTTCAAATGGCAACTGCCTTTCATTCTTCTGCCATTTCTAAAAAGCTACAGAGCGTCTTTCTGGCCCTTCTGTGAGCTGAGATCTGAAAAAAGTGTTACCAAGGCTCCATTGAAGGATTGAAACCATGGAGCTCGAAAAGTCCATCTTTCAACCTGCCTGCTGGCACAGGTGCTCTTATCCCGCCAGAGTTGGGCTAGAATGGTGTTTAAGGTGTTTGAGAAAGATCTTATTGTGAGTAGGAGATAACATTAAAGGATGCCTAGTCTAAAATTCGTACCCTGAAGACGGGTGACCAAAAAAATTTCAATGTTTCACCTTCGCCTTCAAAATCCAAGTTTGACTTTGCCAGGTCTGCCTAGAGAGCTAAAGACAGTAGACAAATCTTTGTTGTTAATGTGTCTATAGAGAGCTATTATCATAACAAAGAGAAAACTTTAAGGGCTGAAAGTCTATTTTTCACCCAGGTTACACCAGAAGGGCAAAAGTCTTGCAAAATTAGGGTCAGTCCGACTGCCCATCTTTCCAAGACAGTTAATTTAGACATAATGATTCATATAACAGTAAAGTATGATTTTGGAAGCGTAGCAACTCTATAAATCAAATGTTACCAAATGTCCGTATATCCATTTTTATATGATGTAAATATCCTTTTCATCTGATTTTTGGAATACTGATTACTATTACAACAAGGTACAATTATATAAGTAAAACATGTCTATAATCAAGTTCTAAAAATTTAAGTATGTCCTTAAACAGTATCCTGTATTTAAGCAGTTTTGCAACAATGTACTATTTTTTTCAACTTATACATTTGTATTCTGCTTATTCAATTCAGACACTCAATAAGTGTTCATGTTCGTTTGTCCTACCAGTTTGGAGCTTCGCTTTTATGGTTGTTTTTATCCTTGTTTGATGAAAATTTGCAATAATTTGCCATTTTCGTTTTTTTTGTAAGAATTGCTGTAAAACGCTTCAAAATTAAAATATCTTTAAAAAAGGAATACATATACTGGATAAATGTTATAGTGCATACTAACTGACATACTCTTTATCTTACAGGGAGATGCTGTGAGTATTGGTTTAAAAAATATGACGTAACAAAAAAAATTAGCCAATGAGAGTCCACTACGCATGCCGCCATTGGTCAATAACGGCCTCTCATTGGCTAATTTTTTTTGTTACGTCATATTTTTTAAACCAATACTCACAGCATCTTACAGGGAGGTCATTCCATATCGCCAAGTCAAGTCATTAGAGGGTCAGTTTTATTGGTCTTAGGTAAAATATCTGACCCAGCATATTACCCTGACAACAAAAACACCTTTGGAAGTGATTTGGACACCTAGAACTGATTCTATGGCCAATATACTAATCCAAGAATCTTAAAATATTTTCAGTTCTCGACTTTAATGCCACCTTTCATGTCGTTTCAGAATAAATGTTCAAATGGTACCTCCTAGTGGAATCCAATGCCATTACTAAAATGCTAAAGAACATTTTTCTAGCTCATCTGTGGCCAATTTTAGAGTTATTGTCTTAAAAACTTCGATGTTTTTCAGTTCTCGATACATGACTTTAGAATACATAGGGATCCTTGGTTTGACAAATTTTTCAGATCTCAGACCACAGATGGGCCAGAAAGGCGTTCTATATCTTTTTAGAAATGGCAAGGCAAATGAAAGGCAGTTACCGTTTGAACTTATGGTCTAAAATGACAAACCGGTGCCCTTAGGACAGCCTAAAGACCGGTAACCGATGACCTTAATGTTCAGGTTTAAAGATTCATTCTTCGCGTATTTTCGAAAAATCTTGATTTTACCTTCCACCACTTAGAATCAAGATAGAACCAAAAAAATTCATAGTATTGCTTATTTTTATGTATAGAACAGGTATTTGAACCGCGACCAAAAATTTTTTTTTTTGAAATTACCTATTGTATATAGTTATAACGAATATTATGTAAGCCATGACCACTCTTATTTACAGTAATTAATGTTTAAAATTGCGACGGATTACCAACATTTTTACGGACATACCAATTCAAAAACAATATTATCTTTGAATACAGTATTTATTCTCAATAAATATACATAAATAAAATTATCATCTTTGGAGTAAACATAACAGATTAATATTTGGTGAAATATAACAAACAATACTAATAAAAAAAACACAAGATACAGTAAAAATACAATAAAATAAGGAATAGGTGTTTCAACACTTCCGCTCAAAAAAAGTTGAAAATAAACGCCAAAATCAGAAGAGCCAGACATCTATATGTAAAAATATAAAAAAGCAAACGATTACATAATCAAAAAAAGATAGATATTCATCATTAAAGCATTGGTATTATGTTAATCAACAATCAACGATGAAAGAATATTAAAAAATAACTATCTCTAAATAATTACTTAAATAAGTCTCTCATGATATTTGGTAATATCAATAATAAAAAATATTCCATAGGATAGTACAACATTTTAAAAATATCATCATTATCATATGCTCAACTTATTTTAGCGTCAATTTTGCGTTTCTGATTTTCAAGCGGAGACGATGGAAAACCCCAATCAAATAAATAGAAATAAATAAATAAATAGATACACAAATTAAATTGTAATACACTATAACAGTTAGGGAGTTGAATCCATTTTTATAGAAGCAGAAATATAATCTATGATTATGGTTTGGACCCTCTAAAACTGTAATCTACCTTTCCACTTTCCCCTCTCTTGGTGAAGATATCTTCAACGCCGATACGATTTTTGAAATGTAAGATTCTACTTTCCCCTCTCTTGGTTAAGATATCTTCAACGCCGATACGATTTTTGAAATGTAAGATTCCACTTTCCCCTCTCTTGGTGAAGATATCTTCAACGCCGATACGATTTTTAAAATTTAAGATTCCACTTTTGCCTCTCTTAGTGAAGATATCTTCAACAAGAGAGACAAAAGTGGAATCTTATATTTCAAAAATCGTATCGGCATTGAAGATATCTTCACCAAGAGAGGGGAAAGTGGAAGGGTAGATTACAGTTTTAGAGGGTCCAAACCATAATCATAGATTATATTTCTGCTTCTATAAAAATGGATTCAACTCCCTAACTGTATAATGCCCTTAAAGTAATCAAGAGTAAAAATTCCATACTAAGTTTATGTGGTCAAAAAAGGGAAATAAGGAAGAAAAAATCAAATAAAATCTTTGTAAACAGATTTAATTTACATTTTTAGGAGTGAAGCTACTCTATAAGTAGGTTTATCCATATATACGTAGGTTATGTCTTTTATTGTTTGTTCATTTGTAAATATTAAGTTTTAAGAACACGAATTAACTCAAATCAAATTTGGGTTTCAATGTCATTTAATCATTATTAATCTAATTTTAAAAAATTAAATTGCAATTAAAAATAATTTACCTTATGGCTAATATTTGTTAAAACTTGGGCGATTCCTTTGAAAATTGGCCAAACTTTGATGAAATAAAACAATTATAAATAAATCTTTCTTAGGTTTGGCCGTTTTGAATATTAAGGAAGAAAAAGTAGATAAATGGATTATCCCACAATAATAGAATTAGAAAATTTCTGGCCAAGATTGATAAAATTATGGACAAAAAAATAATCAGTACATATAAAGTACAGCAAATTTATATTAGCTCTTTTTCTTTTGGTATTTACATTTTTTCAATTTTTTGGAAATAGTGTTTAGTGAAATCACATAAAACATTTATGAATACCTATTTAGAGGTATACCATAATATATGACTCCACCTATTTTCAGTAATCAAATAAAGCAGCAGCAAAGCTACTCTATAATCCAGTCAAATGGTGTGTGGGTTTAAAATCTGTATTGTCCATAGGAGGGTCTGTTGTATTTGGGCACCTTTACTTTCTTCACAATATCACAAATCTAAAATAAAATAAAATTTGATTATCGAAAGTTTAATGCCTGTTCATTAAATCAAGTCTTGTTTTTTTTTAGTTTTTCAATATGGTTGGCTGTTATACTAGCAGACTAACAATTTTCAAATAATATTACATGTGTGGTCTGTTCAAGGTTCCTGTAGTCACAGTTCCTCTGTGCTGGTCAACTATACCTGTTAGATGTAAAATTACTATTACCTGGGTTGTCTATACCAAGTTTCTGTAATCACAGTTTCCTCTGGGCTGGTCAACTATACCTGGCAGCTGTAGAATTACTATTACCTGGGTTGTGTGTTCCAGGTTCTTGTAATCACAGTTTCCTCTGGGCTGGTCAACTTTACCTGGCAGTTTTATAATTATTATTACCTGGGTGGTCGTTCCAGGTTTCTGTAGTTACAGTTTCCTCTAGGATGGTCAACTATACCTGACAGGTGTATATGAAGTAATAACTGGGTTGTCTGTTCCACGTTCTTTAATCACAGTTTCCTCTGGGCTGGTCAATTTTACCTGGCAGTTTTATAATTATTATTACCTGGTTGTTCGTTCCAGGTTTCTGTAGTTACAGTTTCCTTTAGGATGGTCAACTATACCTGACAGGTGTATATGAAGTAATACCTGGGTTGTCTGTTCCACGTTCTTTAATCACAGTTTCCTCTGGGCTGGTCAACTTTACCTGGCAGTTTTATAATTATTATTACCTGGTTCGTCGTTCCAGGTTTCTGTAGTTACAGTTTCCTCTAGGATGGTCAACTATACCTGACAGGTGTATATGAAGTAATACCTGGGTTGTCTGTTCCACGTTCTTTAATCACAGTTTCCTCTGGGCTGGTCAATTTTACCTGGCAGTTTTATAATTATTATTACCTGGTGGGTCTGTTCCAGGTTCCTGTGGTCACAGTTTCCTCTGGGCTTGTCAAGTATACATGACAGATGTATTATAATTATTACCTGGGTTGTCTGTTCCAGGTTCTTGAATCATAGTTATAATTATCATTACCTGGGTGGTCTGTTCCAGGTTCCTGTAGTCACAGTTTCCTCTAGGCTGGTCAACCACTAGACTGACGGTGGCACGTACATGGTCGGGAGCAAGAGACAGCAGGGTGACACACTGCTTATTTACCTCATCCTATTTAGTAATATTGTCTTAAATTATAATGACAATCAAATATTAAATACAGTACTGTGCTGCTAAAAATTATGTTAATGTTTAAAAATTTGTATTTATCTTTTATTAATGTCATAAAATGCTTTAAATGTGTTATTGGGCAAAAATTTTTATTAACTTTAATTTTAGATTTATAAATCATCAAAAAGTTATATCTTGATATTTAATCATTTTACCTTGCAAACGATTTCAGGCACATCATATCTAAATAAGATTATCAATAGTTTTTATTAATATAGAATTAGATTTTGAAAAAAGTCGTTTGTTCAAAATTTAAGAAAAGCCAATTGAAAAAAAAACCAGTTTTTGGTTATACTATTTAATTGATTAAAAAAGAAAATAGGCCATTGCGTTGACTTTTTCAATGACTGTTACGTCATAAAAGACTTTCCAATTTTTGCTATCCACAAATAATATTTTTAGGGAATCATTAAACATATGTAGAAAAAATAGTCTGTACCTGAAAAGTCTACATTTCTTTTCTGGTACAGGTGCGGCAAGCTCAATAAAGTCATGGATATTGGCAGTAACTGAGGGAAGCCTGCAATGAAAAGCAATGACGGGGTGTGCAAAAGAGCATTCCTTAGCTTTTTTTATAGGAGAAACAGGCTACGCGCAACGTTAAAAAGCTTTAAAGTTTTAAATTTAAAAGCATAGATAGGTTATATCTTATTTATGGTTTGGGAGCCGGTTGCAAATTGTTGGAAAAGTTAGGAAACTTAAATTGCAATCTATTTTGCATGATTTTATGACTCTACACACTTTTTGAGCGGACTCGACAGTGGCATACAAGGGTGTTAAATTTTAAAATACATTACAATTTTCATTCCAAAAAGTTTTAGGAATATTCTTCTACTCCCCAATTATTTGAAACCCCTTTAAAGTTTTGAACGCTTAGTGCCTTGGTTCAATACCTTTAGTTATTAAAATTCAGGTAAATTCTTGTCATTTAACGTCCTTGACTCGAACCCTCGCATTTTTTAGCAACTATTGACCGTGGTTTGAATTTTTATGTTAAAAATAATGGAATGAAAACCTGTATGGAATCTCAACGCCCTCCAGGTAACAGGATTCAACCTCTTTCTCCTACAAACATATATAAATTATAGCTACCATTAAAAATAATTCATCAAAAAATTAATTTGAAATAGTGAGACTAAATATGAAGAACCAATAAGGAATGGATCGCTTAAAAAAATAATAATCAATAAAAAGAAGTAAAAATATTAATAAAGAAAGATTGTAACTTTAATGTGTCAACAATATAATTATTTTACATAATTCAAACAGTTACGGGGAAGCTTTATATTATGTCTATAAAAATGATATCATACTGGCCTACAATTGGCCAATGAAAATATTAACTGGACTGCCATTGGTAATTTATTATGTTTATTGGCCTATCATCGGTCATTTGCATTGTATGACGTAATATTTTATAGTCACTCTAATAGGCTTGAGTTACGCCTGGATTGACTGGGTGGTGGACTTCCAATACAGTAAATTATAGAGATGCTACTCATCTAAAAAATACCTTATATCCTTCTTTTACAATCTTGTGTTCGCAGTGGGTAACAGGGAAAGATTTGAAGGCTCTCTCGTAACCAAGGTCGATAATCCTTGCGGGGGCAATTACCTAAATTGCAAGACGTAAAGGTTAGGAAGCAGCAATAACAAGCTAAGAGCAGTTATTAAAAGTTTAAATAAAACAAGATCAATTATGTCAATAAGCACCGCAGCAATAACTAGTAAGGCACATTTAGTAGGAGTAATAACCTGAAATGTCAACATTAAGAATAAACATAACAAGGACAATTAAATAGGTTTATTAATAGCACAAAAATAACAATTCAAAAAAATTTGAGGGCTAAGGAAAAATCCAACAAAAAAAAGTTTTTTAATGAGGTCAGTCAATTGGTATGTTAGAGTGAATGCACCAAAGAAAAGAATTACAATTGGTAGCACATAAAAAACACAATAAATTACAAGCCAGTAGAAACAAGAAAAAAAACAGGTTTGAGATAGCTACGCTTCTAGCATTTGCAACAATAATTTCTTTCCAACGAATTGCTTCTAATGTGCCCTATTTCGCAATTAAACCAAACAAAAGAACAAAATTAAATTAACGGGCAAAAATAAATACTATGAAATTTATCAGGGATTTAGGGAATAGGACAATGAACAATAAATAAATTTTCCCTTGAATCTTTATACATGAACATTCTGCTTTTAACATTTGAAAGAAAAAAAGGTTTAGATTAATTTAACTGCTAATTTTCGAGTTACAGTTAACACTTATTCTTTGAGATTTAGATTGGTTCTTACAATTTTAACTATCATATACCTAACTAATTATATTAAGTTTCTATGTTATCAAATTAGAATTTGAGTATTGAGATTACTTCTTACAATCTAATTTAATTATAATCCATTATTTTACTAAACTAAAACCTAGAAAGACAATAATCAGAAAACAGGGGACAATATTGGTTTAAATTATTTGGACCCTTTCTTTTCCCCAAAAAATACAAGCTGCCAAAGGTAGAATTTCTCACTTAAGACAATAATGTGCCTATCCTCGAATTTCTGCTTTTGAGTAATAGGATTACTTCTTACAATTTAAGTTAATTATGATCTTTTTTAGTATGAAGTAATTATGTACAAATTAGAAATCAAATATATTAAAACCATCTATTAATCCCATAGACGTCCAAGGTAAAAGGGGGGGGGGGATTCCCCCCTTATCAAACTTTTAAAAACCTTATTTTAAAAAATACAATTAGCCCCCTCAAACTTTTGAAACCCCTCATTTTACCCACCTCAAACTTTTGAAACCCCTCATTTTACCCCTCTTAATATCAAAAGCTTGGACGACCATGAATAATCCTATTAATAGCACGGCTACTCAATAATTTATTAATGCATGTTCGTCTCTTTTTTAGTATGAAGTAATGATCTGCAAATTAGAAATCAAAGAATTATATTTAAAACCATTAGATAATTATCTCAATTGCGAGGCTACTCTATAATTAGCGAATGTATTTTCGTCTCTTCTTCAGTATGGAGTAATTATCTTCAAATTAGGAATAAAATAATTATATTTAAAACAATTACAAGATCATATTAAAAGCACTTTTTTAGTATGGAGTAATTATCTAGTATCTAGAAATTAGGAATAAAATAAATTTATTGGCTATACGACGCGAACCTTTAAACAAAACAACGATTTAGTGACGGGTTACTAATTAAAAGACAAATGAATAAAAACTCAGTGATTGTTGATAATACGTGTGAAGTATGCTCACATTTTACCGTCATTAAATTATTACAGTTTTGATTCATTTTATGATTTTTTAAATTTTAATTCTTGATTTTGAATTACTACGCTACCTATAGCCGGATTCTTGTTTAACAAAGTAAAACAAATAAAAATCCACAAAGAAAGAAAATGGTGCGAGATTGAAAAAAAACATGATTTGCATTAATATAAATTTTACCAGTGACTTTATCATTTACTTTAACCTTTAAAGTCTTTCATGTTCTTTGGAAATACAATTTTTAGTAGCGCAGCTACTCTATAATTAGTTTATTATTTATTTTGTTGTGACGCCTGCGTTCATCCTAGCCTGACTTCAACTCATTAATTAGCAGATTTAAAATAGATGATTGATTTATTAATTGGTGATCGATAGGATTTACATCCAAGTTTTAAAGATTGTCAAAAGGAATAACAGGAATAAAGCTTTCTTAAAAACAACATAAATCCTACCAACCTACTGAGACAAAAACCTGTAAAGTGTCTTCGCTAACATTCTCAGGGGTTGATCTACATATACTTTATCTGTGGTATACTCATGAAAACAAAGATTGATGTTTTTGCCTTGTGTCTCACGAAGTGCATAGCACATGGTGTGTCATCATATCCGTATATAGTTTACATTTGTAGAAGCGCAACTACTCTTTAAATAGGATCTGTATACAAAAAAGGAAACAAGATTAATATGGCTTCTTGATTATATAAGTACAATAAAAGAAACATTTTTGGCTCTTGTGTTGATTTTCGATGTGAAATGCTTATAATAATTTTCAGAAAACATAACTGTTTTAATGGAAGTGAAAAAACATTGCCTAACATCTTTTCTGTCATTACATGAAAACTAAAGCATATCCGGGAATGTAAATCTAGATTTAAACTAAAAATAAATTTGAAACTGACAAGTTTGCTCGTTTTAAGAAGGACAGTATAGACAACTTGACTAAATTCCAAATTAAGAACTATCTATATATGTATAAATATTCAATATAAATACAGGGTGTTTCCTTACCTCATTTAGTATATTTAATAGTGAAAACTGACTATTCTAAACTGCCATCTATATATAAATATTCCATGAAAACACAGGGTGTTTCATTACCTTCTTTAGTTGATATTTATATTTGTATGCTTATTATTCTAAACTACCATAGTTATATATCCAATGAAAATACAGGGTGTTTCCTTTCCTATTTTAGTTGATATCAATATTGGCAAACTTACTATTCTAAACTACCATCTATATAAATATTTAATGAAAGTACAGGGTGTCTCCTTACTTTTTTATTCCTATTCATATGTGCAAGCTTACTATTCTAAACTATCATCTATATATAAATAATCTATGAAAATACGGGGTGTTTTCTTACCTCTTTTTGTTGATATTCATATGTGCAAACTTCTTTTGATACTGTCTGCATTTTTTCCTCGCACACAGTTTTTGTGCTGAAATTAATATTCTTCATGAAATGGCAAGTTCAACATATGGAGAGTGGAGCACACATATCTCCCCCTGGCACATTATAGATATAGTTAACATGCTGCATAAAAAAAGAAGAAAATAGGGGGGGGGGTGGTTCTAAGCGTGATCCACTAATCGAATAAGGGGATGTTACCCACAAATTTGTATTCACAGTGATAAAATCAGACTTTTTGTTAAGAATTGAATATCTTCTTCTTTGTCATGTAATATACTAAAATAGTTACTTCGCGCTTAGCCTCTAGGTGGAGACTAGGTAGATCAGAAAAATAGCCTAAAACCATCTCAAGATATTTATAAAGCCTACCTAAAAAGTACAACCAATTTAGACGATAAATTTACGATCTAACTTCAGATAAAAAACCTCACTACTTTACATTAGAGGATTTGTAAGGATTCGATGATAGGACAACGGACAATAAATAAAGAATTTTAAAGAAAGGTACTTACACATTGAAGCAGTACTGGGACTCTTGGGGCTTCTTGGTGTAGAACTCCAGGTAGGAATCTCGGTTCTTGAAGTTCGGGGTGCAGATCTAGTGGAAACATGTGTTTTTACAAGGAGGAAAAATGCAGGGATTTTAATGTATAAGACTCTAGACAATAAACAAAAACAAGTCATTCTGTAAATGATAATTATTTGTTGAAAAATTTGGATATTGATATTTTGAAACAAGATTTAGTAAAAGTACCCAAGGAATGCAAGTTTATTTTAAAAAACTTTTAGTACAAGTATAATTTACAGTATAATATCCCCTCCTTCCCTGGACAAAACTGAAATGAAGTATAGTCTAATATTCATAAATTTTTTAGGTATCCCTAGAGGCCTCTAGGGGCACCGCTAGTTTATGTAAATGTTATTTAACATTTGTTATACCTGAACTTTATCAAGCTGTTGTTTGTCAGCGCATTCCTCTACTGGTTCTTCCACCTTGGGCTTCTCATAACCACCTACAGAAAAATTTCTTTACTTTAAGCTTTTTTAGTGGGCGTGTTTGTATGCCTGTCACTATCTAGCACTGAAACCCCTTTCCAACTTACTTTTGAAACAAAATGAAAAATGAGTGGGGTAGTTTTTTTTCTATGCCTAGCCTCTGCAAGGTTACTCCTTTTTAACCTAACCTTACCTGACATAAAGTAACAAACATTACAAAAATACTAACCCCCCCCCCCTTATTTTCAATTGGAGGGGAGGGGTATGTGCTCGACTAGGCACTTAAGGGTAAACCACCGTCACTCCCCCTACATGTGTCATAAATGTCATGGCAAAAACCAAACAAACTGTTTCAAGATTATCGTAAATCAAATAATTTGCTGTTTTTTGTGAAAATGGATGTTTATATTACAACATTGTTTAATTCAACCAACATAACCTTGACATAAATTTTGCAATACTTGTATTCTATTATGATACACCGTGAATAAATAAAAAGAAGTCATCACCTCCAGACTTGGTGTCAGCTTTCTCTGTCAGAGGTTCATTCTTATCATCATCATTACTCTCAGTGCTAGCATCACTATTATAGTCATCTTCGCCAGAATCATTCTTGCTGATCAATTCAACCTCTTCAAAGACTTCAGCTTCAACTGTTTCATAAAATGATTGACAATAGTAATTAATTTGGATAAATTTAGATTAAAAAGAATAAAAACATCTATAAATGCCTAATAAAGATTAAGACAGTTTCGTTGCAGACATTTAGAGGAGCAATTTGTAAGCTAATATTGAAACTTACCCCTAGTCATTAGAATTATGGTGTAGAAGGTCAAAAAAATAGCATAAAGCCACCCCAAGACATAAATAAAGCTTTCCTTTAAAATGACATCCAATTAGGATCAGTATTTTTGAGATCTTAAAATTCCTAAAAACAAAAATTCCTACCTTTTTTTTATAAATTTTACAAAAAAATTATATATTTGGTAAATAGTTGCATGTCTAATTGTCATAGAAATCACTCATTAACATATGAAAATCACGATTTCAACTTATATAATTGTCACACATTCCTGTATCGTCATCGGCATCACCACCATCACTATCAGCGTAGTCTCCATAATCATCATCGTACTGCTTGGGCTGTCTGGATTTTTGAGCGCCAGATTTTTTTTCAGATTTTTCCTCCTCCAATTCCAACCTGGCGGAAGCGGCCTTGCCAAGGAAGCTTAAAATCTCATCCTGTAAAAAAAAGTATTTGTATAATCTTTTTTTTTATCTTTTAATAGTTATTTCTCGTATCGTATTATAAACGGCTTTCCGCGGATATAGAATGTACAATTATAAGATTAAAACTAGTTTTTTTAGCCCCGTGGTGCCGAAGGCACCAGCTAAAAAAACTGGTTTTAATCTTATGATTGTACATTTCTATATTCGTAGAAAACTGGATATAATACGATGCTAGACATAGTTTTTTCGTATGGATAAGAACCGGTTCCTATCCACCGGATTCGAATGTATACGAGAAAATTCTTTCCTCTCCTTGAATGTGACTTTCTTTTGGAGCCAAAAAAATCTATAAAAAAAGCTGGACTGAATATGTTTAATTATCCAGTTAAACATTTTAAGGCATTTAGAGGTGGTTTTAGTCTATAAGGGATAGGGACACATTTCTTGAGTTTAAAAGCACCTGTTAAGGAGTAGCTAGTTTGAAATGTATTTTTCTACTGAAAACAAGTAAAAGAAGGTGTATCAACTTTTATTTTATAGCTAGCCGGTTCTTTTAGTAAGTAGTAGATGTAAAATTTTTCATAGAATTCAGATATGCAATCGGTTTTTTTGTAGACCTCTTATTTTTTAAGTAATTTAAGTTTAAAAAAAAAATAATTAAGTCGGTTTTAAGGTACTAAAACGCAACAAAATAAAAGAAGAAAATGGCCAGTAAGAACAAAAATAGTAAGATCTTTAATTTGACACCTTACTTTTAAAATTCTGTTGAGTAATTATTGAAAAAATCTATTTTTTAACCTCGGTTTAATAAAAACTTTAGACCTAAATATTTTCTCAAACAGACATAAAAACATGGGTTCATATATACCTTTAGAATCAGAAAAATATTACGAATCCATTGTAAGCAAAATTGAAAAAAAGTAAAAAAATAAAAAATTAAACAAATGGCCAATTGTATTTTTTGTTCAGGCAACACTATCGTCATCCCTTTTTTACCCCCTCTTTACCCCCTTCCCATTTTTATACTCAATTCAAGAATTAAGATGTTGCCTGTACAATATAATATGATATTTTCATATAATTCCTTTTATTGTAGTTTATATACTATATTTTAAACTTTTTTTTTCAATTTTGCTTACAATGAATTCGTAATATTTTTCTGATTCTAAAGGTATATATGAACCCATATATTTTTACCTGTGAAATAATAAAATTAATGTCAAAGTTTTTATTCTCGTGGGTTTAAAAAAATTGATTTTTTCAATAATTACCTGACAGAATTGAAAAAGTAAGGTGTCAAATTAAAGATCTTACTATTTTTGTTCATAATGGCCATTTTCTTTCTTTTTTTTGTTGCATTTTAGTACCTTAAAATCGACTTAATTTTTTTTTAAACTTAAATTACTTAAAAAATAAGAGGTCTACAAAAAAACCGATTGCATATCTGAATTCTATCAAAAATTTTACATCTACTACTTACTAAAAGAACCGGCTAGCTATAAAAAAAAAAGTTGATACACCTTCTTTGTAATAATTAACGAAGCACCAACAAGCTAATGCTATTCGAATTTTTTAACACTATAATACAGAAAGAAAAATTATTTAATTTAGTAAATGCGACGATTAAACAATAATGGACTATGCGATAGAATATTCCAAAATAAATCAATTACCCTGTTCTTGCCACTAGTCTTGGGACGTCTACGCCTTGGCTTCTCAGCAGCAACTTCTTCATCATTCTTGTCATCCTCAGTGTCAGCTTTAGGCTTTCTGGGCTTCTTCTTATCTCCGGATTTCTTATCAACCTGGAAGGAATGGATATATTCAGGAAAGCTTTCTATAAAGTAGCAAGTTTTTTGTTTGCTGCTTAAGATTTTAATCAGTTCAATCAATAAATCAGTTCTCCATTTAGTGAAGTTTCATATAGGTCTTTGATGGTTTTAAACTATTTTATTTTTAGATTTAGGTCATAGGATGGCTTCAGGCTATTTTTCTGTCCTAACCTAACATTAAGATTAAGTAGCTTAAGGTATGTTTGTAATGTATGTCCTTCAGTTGAGCTAAAGAGGCTATAAAGTGGGGGAGAATAAGTAACCCCCCCTCCCCCCATAATAAATGGCCCGTTAAAGAATATACCTTCCTAAAATTTATATTCTCATTGTATAACAATCAAAAAACCTTCTATAGATTACATTTAGTGGATGAAACGCTAGGACACTCAACTTAATAAAGCAACCAACTAAAATTCATTAAAGTCCCCAAAGTTGTTAAGACAACGAATAAGAAAACGTAATTATAAAATATTGGGGACTAGTGTAATAAATAGCTCATTGTCCCCTCTATCTCGGGATTGAATTGGTTGCTAGGGGATAATACACTTATTTTCATTACCTTAATTTTAGAAGAAACTTCTTTGAGAGCCAGAGCCATCTTCTCAATAGCTTCAGCCTCAGCAGGACTGGCAGAGTTGCCGGCTACTAACTCAATCTCCTACAATAGTAAACATCTCAATCCAGGGTAATGAAAATGTAGTAAAATAATAATGTATTTTGAAGAGTAGGAGGGTAGCCTCTAGGGGCACTAAGGGGGGGGGGGGGCAAGGTGACTCCTTCAATTTTCAACTAAAGCTTTAAAGAAAAAAGTTTTAAAAAATTTGTTGGTGCTTGGTAAATTTTTCTAGTTATAAATTTCTCTCAGACTTCACTTCAAAGTAGAACCATATATAGGTACCGCGGTTAGCAAGATCCTTTGCTAAAGACAAAAAAAAGCTTACAACTCTATAATATTGGATTTGTCATGTAAACTATGAATTTCATTACCTTAGCTACATCTTCTAGTTCAAGCAGAGTTTCTCTCAATTCTTCCTCCTTCTTTAGGTTGTCTTCGCTGATTTCTGCAACAAATAGAATTCTAGTTAAAGCAGGGATTGGACTATGGACAATTAATTTAAATATCGCTCAACTATGTTACATAAAATTACTCAAAATATATATTAACACTATTGATTTGAAAATCCATCAATTCAAAATAACCCTCCAAAGGTTTTAAGCTTACGTTTGGCAGAACGAGATACTGAACCATGAAAGATAATTTACAATAAATTTGATCAGTAATAAGAATGAAATTACTAACATTAAATACCAAACAAACATATCTTTAAATTCTGCTATTTAATAAAAAAAATTATACCTTCGTCATTGAGAAGCTTTTCTTCTGTTTCAGCAGACAACTTCTCAATTCTAAGCAATAATAATCACAATGAGCATTATCAAGGACATCCAAGCTTTTTTATTTAGGGGGGAGCGGATAAAAAAATTTAAATAAAAAAAATTGGGGAGGGGGTAATGAATCTTTATATCATAAAGGCAACGACGTCCAAGCTTTTTTTTGGGTGGGGGGGTTAAAATTTTAAAAAGGAAAAAATTTGAGGAGCTCATTTTGGGGCAAATCACCCCTTTACCCCTCCCCCCCCCCCTTCCCTTGGACATCCCTGAGGGTTATCCACCAAATGGAACCTAGTAATAGTGTCTAAATTTTTATCTTTGTGTCGTAACAAAAATCCATCTCTTTTTTAGGGGTTGCCTTTCCCACCTCCCCTCTCATCCTTCGATTTTTGTTACGTCACAAAGATAAAAAGATAGACACTATTACTAGGTTCCACTAAATGTTGTGCTTTTGCTCTAAAGCAACCATAAATCTCTGTGTCCGTAAGACCGTATGTCTATACAACTTTTGGGAAAGTGTAATCTCTTATGATGTAATTATAATAGATAGCTTAAATTTTTTGTCAAGATTCATCAAGACTATAACTTATTTGTCAATAAATATGCTAGAAATGCTATTAAATAGTATTGCTTTTTTATATCAGAAAGACAGCTTTTATTCTGTGATGATAATGCTGGCCATTTCGTAATTTTTGCCTAACTCTTGTTTTTTCTCTCAATAAAATTACATCAAAGACAAATATTCTACCTTTCAATCATGTCTTCCAGAGCAGCCTCTACTTTGAAGTCATTCTCGAGGACCTCAACTTCTGCCTCTATGTCCCTAAATACACAAATTTAATTGAAAACTATATTTTTTTCAAATTGCATTTTTGATTAAAATATAAATAGAAAATGTAAAATTGATAACTAGTTAAAAGTACAAAAGCAAGCATTTTGTTCTTGTTATGATATGTTTACCTTTCATCATTGCCTTCAAGTCTGGCAAGCATAGCAGCCAGGTCATCAGCAAGCTGAGCACTGTCTTCAGCAGCGGCTTCCAGCTCTGATCTAAATTATAAATTTGTGTGCATATGTTTAGGTAGTTTTATTCTTTAATTTCAAATGGGTCAGAGAACATTTTAGCAAAAGAATTTTACACTTTGTTTCTATAAAAATACCAATTACAACTGAGAATATGTCCTAAATTAGGCTGGTATCAAAAAGAGCAATCTAATCACTGACAGCTTAGATAAAATCTGACTAATCACAAGTTAGAATAGGTCCTACCTTAGTCTGGTATCAAAAGCTGGATCAGGCAGAGCAGATATCTGACCAATCACAATTTAGAAAAGGTCCTACCTTAGTCTGGTATCAAAACCTGGATCAGACAGAGCAGATATCTGACCAATCACAATTTAGAAAAGGTCCTACCTTAGTCTGGTATCAAAACCTGGATCAGACAGAGCAGATATCTGACCAATCACAATTTAGAAAAGGTCCTACCTTAGTCTGGTATCAAAAGCTGGATCAGGCAGAGCAGATATCTGACCAATCACAATTTAGATTAGGTCCTACCTTAGTCTGGTATCAAAAGCTGGATCAGGCAGAGCAGATATCTGACCAATCACAAGTTATATTAGGTCCTACCTTAGTCTGGTATCAAAAGCTGGATCAGGCAGAGCAGATATCTGACCAATCTCAAGTTAGATTAGGACCTACCTTAGTCTGGTATCAATAGCTGGATCAGTCAGTGCAGATATCTGACCAATCACAAATTAGATTAGGTCCTACCTTAGTCTGGTATCAAAAGCTGGATCAGGCAGAGCAGATATCTGACCAATCAGAGCCAAGAAGACTATGCCCCCAACTGACAACATTTTCACTTCAATCTGAAATATTTATCTTTTATTGACACAGTACATCTATCACTATGTATTTCAACATATTTTTCAGCTGCCATTGATTGTGATATTTTCTGACATTTATGATTAAAGTTTATTTTCTGAATATGCCATAAGGTTATAAGGTTTTAATTAGCTTTCTATAAGAGTTTGTTAGCTATCTTTATTTTAAAATCTTTGATAATACATGTTCTTGTTAATTATACTTGACATAATACATGATTCTGTGTGCCTTCAATTCCTTAATGTGTCTTCTTTGCAAATGTTTTATATTAAAAAAAGATGTAAGGTGAATGCAAGAGAAACAAAAAAAGGGCTTTAGTTAGGATGTTGAATATTGTATGATGATGAGATACTTGCAATTGATTGCACAACATTATTCAAGATTTAGATCAAGTGTTAGCAACAGTTTATTCTGTAACGGATACCTCCAGGGATTGCAATACAATAATTCAATCTTTCCCCTGATTTTGTCTGTAGAAGGGTGAACATTTTTTGGAGAAAAAAGATTTGTAGATTAATTCAACTAATTCATTTAGCATAACACTTGAGTGAAATGATTAAAAAGTATTGAATCCTATAGATGTCAACAACAAACTAATAAAGATTTGTAGTTTTGGAGGAAAGAAATGTTTGTAGAGTTTTTTTAACTATCATTGTCTCCTCCCTCTATTATAGATTGGTTATCGTATAGATTTCCTCATCAATGTCCCTTCCCTACCTATATTTAACTAAATGTCAACTAAATACAAACTAATAATGCTTGTAGAAGTGGTTTGCCATGTTTATTCACCAAAAAACTTCTCTCTGAAAATGGGGGGTTGACATGACCTTTCTGAACTACCAAATCATTAACTAATGTCAACACTCTACTAAAACCAATGATCCTTAAATAAAAATGTACTTTGTATAATAAAGAACATTGCCTATTTTTTAAGAACTATAATCCAACATCTTGATTGTCAACTAGTTTTTATCAAAATTATTTTGCCTAACTTTTCTACTGTCTAACAGAACCCAATCATAAAAAGAGTAATAATCTTGTTAGTAGTTTAAAGTTCAAAATAATTTTAAAGTAGGAAGTTTTAAGAAAAATATTTTGATAAATTATATTCTGAACATTATTGCAAGAATTATAACAATGTAAAAAATAATGCACTACAAATATGGAATAGGGTGTGCAATCATTTCAACCTATAACATAAGTGTTTTTAATGGCATAGTGAAGCATTGGCAAATATATTATGATGGTTGTCCTATTTAAACATAAAAAAGGCTAATAGGCAAAGTTTATATTAAGTGTATTAAATCATTTTGCTATAATAATAATGCTAAGATAATAACATACAATTATGAAGATTTGATATTGTAACATTTAGCTAAAGTTTGATTACACCGTAACAATTGAACACGAATCAAAATATAAATTCTTAAGATGCATAGAATTTATAATATCATAACTTTGCAGTTGCATAGCTGCTCTTTAACTAGAGTATGTATGTCACTAAAATATTGTTCATGATCAATGTAACATTACTCACTTTTTAACAGTTTTATTATCCTTTATTGTTGGACTGCCTATGAGCATAATTTGTCCTTGTTTGATTACAAACAGTTAATCTGTTACAACAAGCAATTAAAAGTGGGTGCACAAAAAATTATTTAACACGAAAAGTAGCTAGCTTAAACTTTGTACACCATCTTAAAGGCGTTGCTAAGTTTTCTTTTATTATATAAAAATGCACTAAAAATCATGCTTTGAGTATTACATGAACTATGAGTTTTTAAATCCTCGGTTAATGTTGTAAAAAAGCATCATAATGTTGCAATACTTAAAAGGATTTTGGGATCAAGTAAGAAAGGTCGCATAGGGCTCTAAAGCTGCTAATGGCTACACAGCTGATGGCATATCTGTAATTGACACAAATAATCCCAAATACTTAATACTAAATAATATATAAGGAATGCGCAGCGATAGAAAACGCGCGTTTCTATAGGCTTTAAACATACACTGTACAGTATTGAGTCTTTATTATTGATAGGCCTTTATTTTCTCCGGTTATAATCTTGTTGTTTCACCGTTAGCAACCTTTTAAGTTGTTGAAAAAAGATATGAGATATTTTTCATATTTATTTCTTGATCCTAACTTTAAAATTATTATGGTATCGTATACCAACAGATTATTGTTAGGCCTTTCAACATTAAAAGTAATGTGTCATTCTTAGAGCTGCCTTTTTATAAACTGTAAAATTAGTAAAATTCAAAATAAAATGAAATTATTATGAAAGATAAAAGTTTTTTTGAGTAAATATTTATTTAAAATGATATTCTATTGAAAGAAAAAGAATTTTTTCAAGCTATGGAAGTTTTGTATTTAAATGAAATCAAAGTAAAATATTGTAAAAATTTGAAATAGTAATCTATTAAGCTATATCTATCAAATTTAAAGATTAGTATACCTAAATGTTAAATAGATATCTATGTTATAGATGTATACTTTTTCTAATGTTATTTTGCTGAAATATTTGTTTATGTTTTTAAAAACTTTGAAATGTTATTAATTTACAAAGTGTATAGTATGTTTAAAGCTATTTAGAGCTTAATTTAATTAAATAGAATTAAAGAAATTTTTATTAAATGAAAGTATTGATATAATAAAAAGTTGTTGTCAATTCAATGGTTACTTTCGAAGTGATGCTAAACCAGCACACGCGAAAATGCACATCAACTTTTGACCGTTTTCTTGCACTTTTTCTGCCTAACGGGGTAAGAAGAGAAACTAGTTTGCACCTCTAATCATCATCTTTCATCACCCCCAGCCCCCCCCCCCCTGCACCCCTCCTAACCACCTGCATCGCCCCCATGCCCCGGTATAATTACACCCACAATGTCTTGGACTACTCCTGGGCGTGCAGAATCCAATTAATCGATTTTGGGTTAATCACCCTCCCCTCCACACCCCTGGCAACTTATTTTACTTTTTAGCCCATGCGGGTAGCAAAATTGCTACTCTTAAACCCACATTAACCCTTTCTTAAACAACCTAACTTTAAAGGCAACAAAAATTAGTAATTATTATAAGGTGGGTTAGGTAAGTTGTGGGATCCACTAACTATTAAAGGGATGTTACACAAGGGCGTTACTAGCAGTCAGTAAGTGGTGAGTGCAGTAGAAACTTGCAAATTATAACAAGAATGACAAGCCTTCTAATTAGTAAAATTTATATCCATAAGTTTAAGGTTGCAAAGATTATTTACTTGGAGAAAACTTTTCTTATGAATATTATTTCAATAAACAGGTACTTTTCATTACCATGCATACTTAGGACATCAAAACAAAGCTCTTGCAATCAAAAGGGTTGGTGTGCTGCCAAGTTGAGATGTTAGTACCTTGAAAGCTACTATAAAGATCTGGCTCTACGATTTTATCAACCATCCAAGATTTATTATTAATTGATAATCTACACCTAATTCTTCCACTCATCATTTACCAGGTACCTAAGGAAGAATCTTACAATTTGACATTTGGAGAGTAAGTTTTTTTTGTCTAGTGTATTGAATGGTCAGGAATCTACCTGGATAGATGTCATCTCTGGAGTCCCACAGGGTTCAGTTTTAGGTCCATTATTGTTCCTCATTTATATAAATGATCTGGATGTTGCTGCGCCACTAGTTCAGGTCCTGAGCAAATTTGCTGATGATACAAAACTTGGACATCCTGTTTCTAATACAGCAGATAAAATAGTTCTTCAGCAACAATTAGATTCTGTTTTTAAATGGTCACAGGACTGGAGTATGCAATTTAATGTTGATAAATGCAAAGTCATGCATGTTGGAGCAAGAAACAATAACTTTGATTACTTTATGGATGGAAAAGCATTGAAAAAAGTTGAATTTGAGAAAGATGTTGGTGTCAGAATTAATAAAAACCTCAAACCTAGCCTGCAATGTAAAGAGTCCTTCAGAATTGCTTTAGCTATGCTTAATCAGCTTACTACTCGTGCGTTTCACTATAGAGACAGATTTACCTTTTTAAACCTGTACAAAAGATATGTTAGAGTACACCTTGAATTTGCTTCGCCAGCTTGGAATCCTTGGCAAAGTGGAGATATTGAAGTTCTTGAAAAAGTGCAAAGGAAGGCTGTTTCTATGATATCTGGCCTAAAAGGAGAAACCTACGAAGCTAAGTTGAAAGAAATAAATCTGATGTCACTAGAAACTAGAAGGACAAGAGCAGACCTGATCCAAACATTTAAAATACTAAATGGATTAGATTCAGTTAATGCTGACATTTGGTTTACAAGAGTTGAGCAGGGAAGGCCAGCTACAAGAAACACTAATAGTGAAAATTCATTACAGATTGATTTCAAACGTACAGAAATTACCAAAAACTTTTTTAGTACCAGAGCAGCAAAGTCATGGAATTCACTTCCAAATAATGTGAAAACTGCAGTGAATTTGAACATTTTTAAGAAAAGACTAGATATTTATTTGAACAGATGATTCTGTAAACCTCTGACAATGGTCCTACCTGGACTCTACAGAGTACTCAACAATAAAACAATAATGTCTTATCCCTTCCGCCTTGTATGAACTGTAACTGTATACAGCCTCATTTTTATCATTGTGTTCCCAACCAAAAATTGTCACCCAAAGTAAATTAAAATGCATTTGAACTTGTTTTTTCTCTCTAAAGGTCTTTTAGGATACAAAGCTTTTTTGTTTTAGTATAAAGCTACTCTATAACTCATACAGTGGAAACTAGTAAATTACTCAAAATTAGTGTTAGCAATTTCCTATCTAATGTGACTATTCAATAACTTTGCTAGTGATCTTTTTCGTAACTTTATAACAAAATTAGTTCTCTTTTAAGAAAACTGTGATTTTCTCGGCTGCTATAAAAGGTATTTTTCTGTATTTCTTGTAAATAATCCCCCATCTTCTCTCCTATATCCTTCCGTGTGTTTTGTGTATTTAAAACTGCAAATAAAAATAGTCTTTTTATTATGCTTCGCTTCTCATTGATACTATAAATTCATCTTTGTTTATATCGTACTTTGTAGTTTACTAAGTGCAAACAGAAGAAAGAGTATCAGATTTATCACGATTTAAATAATACTACAAACCTTATAAAATAAACGAAATCGTTTAAATGGTAAAAGCGTAGCAATAAAACTGTTTTAGCCGTTCAGCTTTATAATTATTGTATGTTTGTTCGTCACAATGCCAATCCGTCACTTTTTCTTATATTTGCATTCAAATCAAGAGAAAATCACTTATAAAATTTTAAAGGTAAGGTGATTAGGCTCTCTTAAACGGGATCAAAAAATCTACAAGCTCATTTGAAATAGCCTAAAGACATCCCAGGACCTATGAAAAGCTTCCCTAAAATGGAGAACTTAATCGGTAGATTGGTTATCGACAATAAAAGAAATCATACTACTTTGTATAATAAACCATTAATTTGGGCTTAACATTTTCTTGTATTATTCAAGCAAATTGAAAAACAAACCTAAAACGATTAATAGTTAGGGATGCAGGGATTAAAATTAATATTTTCCCGGACCAAATATGTTGTCAGATGAATTTATACATAAAATAGATCAATTGGTTTTAAATTAATCTACAATACTTTCATCTAATAGAAAGTAGTAAGGCTTTTTTGTCTGAAGCTTAAGATTTCAATAAATAATAAACTGCTTGAGTTCTCCTTTTTGGGGTATCTTGACATAAGTCCTGGGATTGTTTAATGCTATTTTATTTTGAGATTTAATCCTTAAGATAGTTTAGAGCCACTCGATGCTAGGGGCACAACCACTAGGTCCAAAATGATTAATCAATGATAGACAGGGAAAAAAATGATAATTAAAGGGGGGGGGGAATTATTTTACTGTCCATTTTCCTATCCCTGTATCCCTGAATATTACACACAAACCTCCAACATGTATAAAAAATCTAAACGTGCGCAGATTATGAACTATATATTACACAGTAAAATAAACTTACTTAGATGTGAATGTTAAAAAAATATTATTAAAAACTAGGTATGAAAAGAAATGTTTCAAAACCTTAAGGGAGTTGAAACACTGTGGGCAGACTAATATTTCTAATGGGCTTTCTTAAACCTTACTTTACCTAACCAAACATAAGAAACCTTAATCAAAAAGAAAATATTTTTTAATTACTTTTCCTTTTAAATAAGATCATATTTTGATTGCCATTTAAAATAACTAATTTGATATAAAAAAATCTAAAATAATTTTTATTCAAATGTACTTTTAAGAATGTGAACAAATTTCATTGTGGTATCTGATAAATTGAACTGGATGCCCCCCGCTGATAATCAACCATTTAAATGGCAAATACATGAAATATACAACATGTTTACGCTTACCCCCCACCCTTAAACTTTACTTTGTAAGGAAAAACTATTCGTTTGAGAGGGGCCTCATTAGATGATTTTATATAATCCCTAACAACTTTTCTTGAATAACATTTGATTGAAATAAAATAGTTGAATTAATAAGGTAAAATTGTTTTCAATACAGACACTCATCCTTTTACTTTATTATATTTTATTTTGCATTTTTAACATTAAAGTTTGATTTTTTATGTTTGACAATTCTCAAAGATGTAAAATCATTCTGTTTATTTTTTTTCGGTGTATAATGTCAAATTTATAAAGCTTGATAAATAAGTGAAACAAATTAAACTGCAAAGAGCAAAAAATGCCATTTTTTATAAGAAAAAAATGATAAAGCAAAAATGTTTTGAAATTGTCACGCCTAGAAGACTCATTTTGGGCAATTTTTTTTTGGATTAACGGTTTGGATCTTGATTTTAGTTTTATGCATTATATGTGTATGTATCCATTATACTAAAAACTTGAATTTAATCTCTTTTTTTAATATTTACCTACATAACAAGGACAATAAGTAGCGCAGCAAAAACAAGGTAAAGCCATTAAAAAAAAACATTTTAATTGATAAATAAGTTTAGTTCTTTATTAATTTTTAAACAATGATATAGATTTTAATACGTCCATGAACGAGGAAAACGCCAGTACTTTGTATGAAATTCTTAGTGACTGTCAGACAGACTTGAGAGAGTATGGAGTGGCTGCGCTACATTTGTCGTTAAATGAGGTAGAAAATTTCCGTTGTATGTTTAAAGAAGAAAAAGGATTATTTAACAAAGGCGACTGTTAGTAGGCAAATGATTTTGGGTGTAACCATATCATACCCCTCCCCCCACAACTCTCCCCAGTTAGTTTAATTCACCTTAATGACCTTTTTGAATGGGGGTTGAGGAATAAAATGACTAACAGATTTTAAAAAGGCTCTTGTTGTGTTGATATAAAATAAAAGATATCAATACAAAAGAAAATAGAAATTATTAGTTCAAGCTGAAAAAGTATCTAACCTTTTATGCTATGTATAATGTACATTGGTGCTTTTTTATTGCTAATATCATTAAAATAATCACAAACAAATAATAAAAAAGCTTCTTGGAACATAATCTAAAATATATTTTTGTCCATTAGAACGGATTTTAAGTAGCTTAATGCTACTTTATAACTCCAGTATATCCGTCTTACAACTTTTTGGAAGTGAAGGAATACATGTCATTACTGGAATCTGACAGGGATATGACGATAGCCAACAAATTGATGTACATCACCAATGTTAATAAATAAAATTACCCCTTCTGTGTTTACAATTGATTATTAGAACGTTTGGACACTCAACTTAATAAACCAACCAATCAAAATTCATTAAAAGTCTCCAAAATTGTTTAGCTAACGAATAAGAAAACGATATTATAAAATTTAGGGGTCTAGTATAATAAACAGCCCCTTGTCCCCATCTATCTCTCTGGGAATTTGATGTAAGATGTTACAAATTGCACTAATCCTTGCATGAACAAGAATGACAACATCCATAAAAGCGAAGCACTGAAACGGTAGGACAAACGGACATTAACACTTGTATAGTGTCAGAACTGAATAATCAGAATATAAATATATAAGAGTCGAAGCAAATTATAAGTAAATTTGTTGAAAACTGCAAGATAAAGGATAATGTTTATGGACATACTTACATTTTTAGGACTTGATTATGGAGATGCTTCGCTTATAATATTGTACTTTGTTTTCCTAGGAATCAGTATTTAAAAAATCAGATCAATCGGATAATTTTATTTGATACAAATTTTGTTGTTAAAAAAGTTGAAAATCAACATGTTTAAAATGGACGTACGGACATTCTAGTAACGATTATAGAGTTTCTACGCTTTCTAAATCGTACCTAACTTCTTTAGGAATCACCATGCAAAGTTTGAAATCGATAGGACAATTATAACATGCCTAAATTAACGAAAAAAAGCTATTCGTTACAGACGTACGGACGGACCGACCCTAGTTATAGAAAAGCTTCGCTTTTAAAAAGGTCACTGTCAGGGTGGTAGTTTATAGTCTTGTTCTATGTATGTATGCAAGTTGCAATCATTTTTCTTTGTAATTCCAATAATTAAAATACCAAACACATTCTGGATTGCTGCAATCAATAAAACAAAGGGTGACTGTTTTGAAAACAAGGATAATTAGGTTTGATTGGGGATAGCGAACCAATTAAACATTAGAACAACAAGGATGACAACATCCATAAAAGCGAAGCTCTTAAACGATAGAACAAACGAACATTAACACTTGAATAAGCAGAATATGAATGTATAAGTCTAAACAAAAATTGAAGCAAACTTTTTACAAAACTGATTAAGTACAGGATACTGTTTGAGGAAATATTTAAATTTTAAGAATTACTTATAGAACTGCTTCGCTTAAATAGCATAGTACCTTGTTGGAATAGGAATTAGCAGTTTAAAAATCAAATTAATAGGATATTTCACATAAAAATTGTTGTCAAAAAGGTTAAAACCAACATATTTTAAATAGACGTATTAACATTCTGGTAACGATTACAGAGTTGCTACGCTCTCTAAATCGTACCTAACTATTATAGGAATCATCATACAATGTATGAAATCAATGGTACAATTCTAACATGTCTAAATTAATGAAAAGAACTAACCGTTATTGATGTACGGACGGACGTATTGACGGATCGACCCTAATTCTAGAAAAGCTTCGCTTTTAAAAATGATTTAAATTTTTATATTAAAAACTGAATTGTTCTTGTTTTAATGTTAATATTGTTAGCCAAAAGAACCTACATATTTATTCATAGAATTATAGCTTGATGAATTATATACTTTGGAGTTCAAACTAATAAAGACTTTTGACTTGGCAAATGCAACAAAATAAAAACTGCTATGAGCAATTTTAATCCTTTGGCACTACTTTGCTTCCCAGTCTGTAATTAGGAGGAAGTGGGGATTTGTCAATGGGAAAAATAAATCTTCCACCAAATCGGACGCTTCAATATTTGCATTTTACAAAATGTACAGAAATATATTATATTATTTGAATAACTTTACATTATTCTGATTAATAATGCTTCATAAGGCCAATCAGCTCTTCAAACAGCATTTCAATGCTAAAAACACAGATCTAATTTAAAATCAACTTTAATGTAAAGGTTTTTAAGAAATATTTTTAATTGTAGGAGAAATTTTGTAAAAATCTTTTTTTCAGTTTTTTATTATTACATATAAACTTTCCTGGACCCATATATTAAAATTGTAGAAAGATCGGCGGTACTGCCGTTTACGAGATATTATTTGACATTATAAAACTGATAAATATTTATACAGTTGTTCGTCATTTTGTAAAATGTCACCATACTTCCTTCTTTTTAGACGTTTTTTATGACGTCACACGTGACATTTTAGGTATACTCCCCAAAAAACTAATTTTCAACTCAAAAAGTATTATTTTGAGGTAGTCTGTTGTTATACGGGTTAAAATAAGGAGGAAAAAGGATATCGAAATAATGGTAAGGAAAAATTGGTAGAATCCCTTTTACAGATCATACATTGCATTTCCTACCACTTACATGTGAAGCTCTCCTAAAATTGTTTTACCTGGTCTAGCATAAATGTTGTTTTTAGAAAATCAATTTCAAAGTAAACATTAAACTAATTATGAATTTTTGTTTTTTTTAGGATTCTCAACTAGCAATGTGGGGGAAGAGGGGTTATATCAACTTCTACAAACTGCTGCTAAAAAGGATACCTAAAATAATAATATTAATAGATGCAATGGCCCGCATAAACCCTTTAAATTTTGCTTTTTTTTTCATTCGGTGGGAGAAAGGGGTTTCCACCTTCAAATGAAAGGAGATTTACACAGTCTTTTGTGCTGTAGGCTTCTTTAACTTTGACTATTCATCACATTTTTTGCATAAAAAAATTTAACATTTATAGCCAGATACATTATTATGTTAATTTCATGAAAATGCTAAATCTTTGAGAACTGTTAAAGCTTTAAATAGGCAACAATGTCAATAAGAAGCAAAGCAACAAAAATCTATAAAATATTGTTCATAAATAAACAGCAACATGCTCTACAGTAAAAGTAAAAATACAATAAATATTTTAAGTGTCAAAGCAATTTATGTGTCATATATTTAAAATCGTTAACAAACAAGAAATTAACTGTTAAATTGCAAAGGTTACATTGGAATGGACAAAAGTGTGAAACAGCTTAGACAGAGAGTACCTATTCTTATTAAAACAAGGATGACAACATCCATAAAAGCGAAGCACTGAAACGGTAGGACAAACGGACACTAACACTTGTATAGTGTCAGAACTGAATAATCAAAATATAAATGTATAAATGTCGAAGCAAAATTGTAAGTAAAATTGTTCAAAAACTGCTTGATACAGAATAATGTTTATGGACATACTTACATTTTTAGGACTTGATTATAAAGTTGCTTCGCTTATAATATTGTACTTTGTTGTCCCAGGAATCAGTATACCAAAAATCAGATCAATCGGATTATTAGATCACATAAAAATTTGTTGTTAAAAAAGTAAAAAAATCAACATTACAAAATCAATTAAAATGGACGTACGGACATTCTGGTAATGATTATAGAGTTGCTACGCTATCTAAATCGTACTTAACTACTACAGGAATCACCATGCAAAGTTTGAAATCAATATGACAATTCTAACATGCCTAAATTAGCAAAAAAAGCTATCCGTTACGGACGGACGGACGTACGGACGGACCGACCCTAATTATAGAAAAGCTTCGCTTTTAAAAATGTTTGATTTAAAAATTATGTCTTTTTTGAACATTATATGTTAAAAAGTGCATATTTTTTCAAAGAAAAAGCAATGCGGCTTAAAGTGCCCATAAAAGAAAATTATGTCTTTATCATTACAGTTACGTTATGACAAAGTTATGACAATGACGCCCTTTATACGGCTGTCACGTTATTCGTGATTTACTCCTAATGTCTTTATCAAATCAAAATAGAATTATTACATATAAAGTTTCATTATAATTTTTACCTATACATCTTTTTTGTAAATTAGATAAAAAATGTAAATAACAATAACATTTTATCTTTACATGCCAATGGGCGTGGTAAATGAAACCAAACCGAAAAACAACTGAGTATTTTATTTTTATTTTACTCTATTTAAATTATTACACAAAGTTTGCCTTGGAACACTAAAATTTCTATGAAGGAGCGTTACTTCACAATTTTTTTTTTCAAATGTAAGAAAAAAACTTTTTTTCTTAATCTATCTAACTTGTAATGAAGACTTACACCTTCTTAAAATACTTTAACTCCTGCTCAGACGCTGAAATAAAACCAGCCGTTTTTGATATTTTACTGACAAACATAACCATTTCCGGCTACTTATACAACAGAAATATATAGATTTAAAACACATATTATTCTTTCAAAAAAGATAACTCTTTAGATATGATTTTTAAAAAGCATCTTAATGAAGTGTGAAAAACATCATTACGATCTTGGCATGTAGACTAGCCGCTTTCAAAATTCTTAAAGATTTTTTTAACAATTGAAACAACTTGTAGTTTTAATATATTTGTATCATAACTTGAAATTAACACACACAAATCGGATAAAACAAAAACAATTATGTCCGAAATAAGCGCAGCAATCCATAACAAAAAGCAATAAATACAAATTAGCTGCTCAACCTAAAATTACATTTATACATTTTGGACCTTGCTAAAGGTTATTTGAACGAAAGAACCAACACAAAATTGAGTTCAATGTTTGCTTTTAACCTTGTATTATGCCAAAAGTATGTTTGTTTGTCCATAAAGATCATTATTATCATCGCCAGTATCCTTTCCCTTCGCGCAAAAAAGTTCATTAATGACTACAATATCATTGTTCTTATGTATGATACAAATCTTGAATAGTCATCTTATGACATACCGCAAGCCATTAGCAAAGCTACTCTATGATTCTAACCATTCTCATTGTTCAATAACCTGGCACACAAAATAAGGCAAAATATATTTATATGGCTAGCTATTATGTTTATTAATCTTACATATAAAAAGAAATTTTTTTAAAGCTGGTTATTGCTGCTTTAGTTATGAAGAAAATCATCCTTGTTCAATTTATAAATAGTGTACAGAAATTGCATTATTGAAATGACTTGGTTTCTTTTCCTTAATTTGTTTTTTTGCGTCACCCAGTGCCGTTATTTAGGATTATTAATAGATGGAAAAACAGGTAACGAACAGAAAATCAAGAAGCGTAGCTACTCTACAACTAGAAATGACCGTCCACCAGTCTTAATTGAACATTTGCTTCCTGCACCCATTTATAAAGACAGGGAAAATAGAATCAATTAACGTAGCTATTCTATATATGAAGCAGTCTATTTATTTGCTCAGTACTATAATCGGAATAATAGTTGATAAAGTAAGGAAAAATTATAATTGTATGCAAAGCTTTCATATAAACAAGGTTTGTTCGTCCATTCGCCCATTAATTGCAAGGTTCCAGCATTATTTTTGCACTCAAAGAATTTTTATTATCTTATCCATTGATTTTTTTTAACAAAGATAATGTTTTTGAAAGTTTTCACCCTTGTTGAAATATTGCAATTTATGTTTAAAGCGCATCCTTATTGTGCCATCACGTTTACAATTACGGTAGCGTAAAAATTATGTACACTTTTTTTGAGGTGCAGCTATTTTTTATCAATGGTATGTTCGTCTGTCTATGTCTAGGAGTAAATTAAAACTCTCTGTTTTATATTCAATGAAAATCATTTTCAGTAATTAAAAATCTAAATTAAGTTGATAAAAATAGCTCAAATATTACTCATAAATTAATAAGAAATTAGTATTGCATGTTTTAAGAATTAAAAAAACGACTGTTTATTATACCGCCCCCCCCCCCCCTCACTCCTTAAACTTAAAACTAAAGCAATATAAAAACTTAAAAGCCCTGCACAGCAACAAGACCCAAAATTAAGAGACATAAATATTAAATAAGTCCCCAGCCATATTTAGACACAGAGATTAGAAACATTTCAACCATTAAAATTGACCTACATCATCATGGATAAAGGGATTAGTAAATAAAAAAAATATAATGACTTTTGTAACTTAATTTAGAATGTTGTTTTTGCCTTTGCCATTTTGAAAAGATGTCACATTGGAGGATTTAACAAAATTTAGAATTAAAAAAAAAATATTATTTTTTCTTCAATTAGCCTATCCTTTGAACCCTGGCAACATATAAAGATAGACAGATAAAAAAGATAATACGATGAGTTGGGTTGTAAATTAAATTGGCCTTAATCCTAGTATTCTTTATTTTTAGTAGCGCAGCTACTATACAACTATGGTTTGTTCGTCAGTATGTCAGAGGTATTTACTTATTAATGCCTTTTTTGTTTCTTAGAGTATCTTAAAAACAAAATTATCCTTGCTGACCAATTTGTCAAGGTTTCTCTTTTTAACACTATAATATCCTTTTCTTATTTCATATTGTTTGTTTGTTATTGTTGTGCTTTTTAGAGATTTTATCTTCCTTGTTTAATTATTTATATGGTTGTTAACTGTATCAGTCTGTTAGTATGTCAGTCTGACCTTTTAGAGTTGGAACATTTTTTTCTTTGTGAATTATGGGCTATAAAACTTATTCTAAAAAGTTTATATTAACTAGACTAGACTCCAAAATCTAATGAAAGAGAAAGACAAAAATAGTAATATATCTTTTGTCTTAAGGAAAAGGGTCAGAATATAGAGTAAAGTTTTTTTTGGAGTGGGAGTGGGGTCACTTCCCAACGACATTCCCAAAAATTTATTTGATGTGGGAGTAACCCCTCCCCCTCTTGGATGTCTTTGGAGACACTCATAAAGCTCCCCTCAAAAAACAACTTAGTTGAACGAGTCATTTACTACAAAATAGTATTTTTTACACATTTCTTTTTATACATTTTTCATATATTCATATTTTTAAAGAGGTATATTTTTACTGTGATCCTTCAAATTAGCCTAAGCCCTGTCAAGACTTTTTAATCCACAAAATACTGAAATTTAATTGAACAAATACACCCATCTACTGTAATATTTATGGATAAAAAAATATTTTTATAATTTAAGATGCCACAGAAATGCAGCTTCATATAATGCAAGTTAAGAAATAACAATCTAGTTCCTCGTTGTTTTATAAAAAGGGGTCAATACTCAAAGAAAACCTTTTTAATATCTTCTGCATTGTAATATCCAACAGTAACGAGGATGAAATTATTAAAAACACTAACCTTTAAGTTCTATGTTTAAAACTGACAGTGGAAAAAAATCAATAAGATAGATGCAAAGATTTAACATAATTTGGTTATGATTGAACATGCTCTTCAGTCCAATTAACACTGCTGTTATAATAGATGCATGAAATATTATATTTCTTAATATTTTCATCTATAACTAATAGATTTATTTATTTTTGTTTTTGGTGCAGTGAATAATAATTCTAGTGTGCATTCACATCTGCATATGCATCATATCATCAAACCATCGTAGCCGTATAAATATTAATACAACAGATTAAGTGTTCCATCCCTTTTGATTCACATTCATCCTTCAACATTTAATTTTTTATTTGTATATTATATTTTACTAGCAGCTGCGCTCCTTGCACCTTTCGAAAGAGTAAGGAAATAGGAAAAAAATTAAATAGCCAAAAACCATCATGGGACCTTTTAGAACTTTCCATAATATGGAGACCTCAATCGGTTCAGTAGTTATCGAAATCTTAAGCTGCAGACAAAAAATCCTTTCTACTTTATATACTACTTTATATAATAGGATTTGTAAATAAGAATAGTTATTTCTCGCATCGTATTACAAACAGCTCTTCGCGGATATAGAATGTACAATTATAAGATTAAAACCATTTCTTTAGCCCCGAGGTGCCGAAGGTACGGGTTAAAAAAACTGGCTTTAATCTTATGATTGTACATTTTTATATTCGTAGAAAGCTGGATATAATACGATGCTACACATAGTTTTTTTTCGTATGGATGAGAACCGGTTCTTATCCACCGGATTCGAATAAATACGAAAAACATCATTACAATGTTATAATATGCGGGAGTGGAGGCACACCAATATTTTTAACAACAATATCACGAACAAAAGGAATATTTTTAGATATGTTCCAAGATAACTATTGAGAAGTAAGATTTTAGGGTGAGGTTAAAAATCAATTATTAGTTTTGGTAGCAAAGCCACTCTTTGTTAAGGTTTAATGGATGTTTAATCACATCCATTGAAAGCCTGGAATGATACATTTATTATCTTTTGTGGCATTTAATAAATTAGGTCATGGCTGTCATACTGCAGTTTTTATTTCACTTTAAAATTTTTATAATAACTAAACGGCTGACTAGCTATAATAGAAAGAACACAAACTGTAAATTAATATTTACTTGAAAAATTATTTCAAAAGTCTGTCTTTGATGGTTAGTAAATATTGTGGTGAAAAATAGATTTAGATTAATATAACCATAATATTTTACTTTCTTTCCAAGATTTCCTCACATAAATAATTGGGAGGAGAAACAGTTAATGATAAATTTTACAGTCATTGTAATCTTCCCTCCCCCAGCTCTGTGTTTTTTATGCACATAACTTGAGTATGAAGATTTTTATCTAAAAATGCAAATAACTCCAAATTTACAGGTTATTATGTAGATCTTGTACTTTTCTTAGAAATAATAGGCTACATTAAATGACCCTCTCAAAAACTACTTTTTAGTTACAAAAGTACAAGAACCTTACAATCTTTGATTGTTAATATCGGAAAAAAGTATGATTAATATCATATGGGGGGGGGGGGGGGCGGGGGGTGAAAGGTTCAAAGGTTCAAAGTATACAAAAATTGTACGACATAATAAGCTGTTCTGTAAGAAAATGGAGTTATTATATGCATTATCATAAAAACTGTAAATTTAAAATGGTTTCATTTAGTTCTTAAAATTTGAAATGAACTATTGTTTGAAATAAAAGAGGTTGAATTTGTGTCTTTCATTAATTTTTTTATGTGCCCCCCCCCCCCCCAAAAAAAAAATATTGTTTTTTAAATAAAATTTTGGTAATGTATGTTCTATCACCCCCTCCCTCCTAACCAGGTTTTGAAAATAATCTTAGAGGTTTCAACGTTATTTTTCTCTTCATTTTCCCCATATAAAATATGAAACAATTACAAGGATGATAAGAAATAAATGTAGAATGAATCACATAACATATGTCAAAGAAATTAAATCCCTTTTCTAACTAAAATCAATCTTTTGATCAACTAGCAGAACACTCAAAAACCTCCAACTTTTTTTTAGATTTTATAAATAGGGATAGGTGTTTATTGTAATCTTTACAAACCCTACCCTAACCTGATCAAAAAACCTCACAATATTTAATCACTGAAATAGGGTGGGGGGGGGGGGGATGCTCTACTTCTGATCAGAAAGAAATTTACAATCTTTTTTTGAGTGGTGTAAAATTAATTCTGACAATTTGAGTACCATTGCTAAAGGATTCAAAATTACAATTGAAAAGAAATCTTCAATTGCAGGGACATTTGGTCAGGGATATAAAGGGATAAGACAATGGCAGATAAATTGATGTACATTCCCAATGATGATGCACAAAATTTCCCTTCTGTAGATTACAATAAGTGGTTGAATCGTTTGAATACTCAAATCAATAAACCAGCCAATAAAAATTCAGTAAAAGTTCCCAAAGTTATTAAGCTATAAGAATAAGTTATTATTCCTAAGAAGAAAAAGTTATTATTTAATAAACAGCCCAATGTCCCCTCTCTCCCTAAAATTAAGTGATAGAGTTGCTACTCTTTAATATTTTTTGTCTGTAAATGCAATTAAAAATTTGTCAATCCATTTGATGCCTTATAAATACCTTGTGTCTAAGTACAATTTTAATTAAATCGACAATATGGGATTTTAACTTATAGGCACGGCTAATAAAACGTTTATTATAAATCTAACTTTGCTTGTATTCATGTACAGTGTACACATTATCAAAATCAAGAAATACTTCTAGAATCTTATACATACCATAGTAGGATATACAAAAAATGATATTATGCTTCCAATATTATACCCTGAGAAGATATAATTTTATAGAGAAGCTGTGCTATTAAAATATCAAACTATTGCACATATATCAATTTATTTTTGACATTTAACAATATTTTTTGCAAAGATTTTTTTTATCTAGTTATCTAATGTGTTAACAATTAGCGTTAGATTTAAAAGCTGCACATTTACATGCATAATTTTAAATTGATACCAGTTGGGTCCACAAACAAAATACTGTTTACTACAGTTGTTATTCTATTGAATATATTTTATACTTTTGTGTAGACTTTATTGCTATCATGTGTAAGGATGAGATACAATCATAGTTTTGCAAGAAAATATTTTTTTTCTAGAATACAATTAAAGTCAGGCTTAATTATGATCGCCTAATCCTGGCTTGCTAATGGCAGGTGTCCTATCTAGATACTACAAAATGAATGAAACATAACAGTAATATTAAGGATGTAAATTTTGTAAGAATGCAAAAAAAAATATTCTTTTAATTAAAGAAAATTTTTCTACTCCAAATCTACAAAAATAACATTATACCAAAGATTTTTTTGCAGTCTATATGATATGAATTAAAATTAGCATTGATAACCCGTATAAGACAATGTATGATCTTTTTATCATTTGAAAACAGCAAGTTTGGAGTGGAAGTAGTAAACAGAAATGCATTCATGTATCTAACTGAACATTTCTTAATGTATATAAATATAGGTACAGGTGCAAAAATAATTGCATAAAAAAATGCAGATTGACAGTTGGCTTTATCAATCATCTGATAAAACCAAATCAAGTCAATAAATTAAGCAGAATATTTCATATTCATGTAACTAAAACAAAAAACTGGCACTGCTAAGCTAAAAGGTCACTGATTACCATCTGTTTGTATCTGGGCGTGTATTAATGTATGTGTTTGTAAAGCCACAAGTCTACTGAGAAGCTCCGACCTTTTGCCAACATGTAGAGAGTTGGATATATAAAGTAAAGCCAAGAGAATGCACAACGAAGCTCAGGGTTACAGGGATAAGACATTGGAGGATAAATCAATCTTTCACCCAATTATCTTAAACTTAATACTTAATAAATCCGTAAAAATTAAAGGAACTAATGAAGTTAGATTTATTCAATTTTCATTGTCCCCACCATCCATGATTAAACTTAAAACGTCTCAGCTGGTTTAAAATGTAGGACACAAATCCCGTTGGTAATTTATATTTTTAAAAACCGTAGATTTTTTGCTGTATAATACTTTAATACTCTATTTTTTAATTCGGTAATAAGTGTGGTAATTCACAAACAAAATCCACTTTATTTTAATGAATTTCAATAATTATATAATTCCCTAAAGCAACTAATTAAAAGGGTGGAGTAATTTGTACATAAAAATGTTCATTTTCATGTTCAAAGGTGTTAAACCAACTAATTTGGGAGTGAAAATTAAATTTTTCATCATGCAATGTTCTAGTTATTTTTTTTAAATTAAAAGAATAATAATGTCTATAAATAGCGCAGTAATGACAAGATTAATAAGAACAATAAAAAAGAGTCAAATTATTTGTCATAAGGACGGACGGACAGACCTTAGCCAAAGAGTTGCTCATAAATTTTAAAAGAATGTTGGTGAATTTTTAACTGGGCTGGTTTCCTATAAAGCCAATGGTTGCACTTTATCATGAGCTATACACTTCTACGGCTTAGCTAGCGAGGGTTTTGTGTGTGTGTGTGTGTGTGTAGATGGGTGCATGTGTGAGTGGACTTTTTTAGATATCTCTTTCATTTTACTTCCCCATTCTCTTTATCACATTTTTCTCTCTCTCTCTCTCTTTTTATCCCTTTTTAAATCCACGCTTTTGCAACTTCAACGGCAAAATTGAGTGTCGTGGTTGCGCCGCTGTGGTGGGGGCTTTTTAAAGGTCATGTTGTTGGTTGTGGAGCTGTTGTGCAGTTCAGTTGTTGTCAGAGGCTGCAGTGCAGTGGTGATCAACAGCAGACATTTATACACATACACAATAATGCAGTGGCAGGTAGCGAGATTTGTTTTTTTGCAGTATGGCTCTGAATCCGATTCTTTTCCGCCGGCTCAAAACCGGTTCTTGGCTATACTGAAAGTACATGCTATGTGAAAATTCTATAATATAATTATTTTCCTTTTCCGTAAAAAGCTGTCTATAATACGATGCGAATAATATACATTATATATATAGCCTTGGGTACCGGTGGAGGTGTGCATTAACATCCGCATATAATTCATATTTAAAAAAACGTTAATTAAAAAGGGTTGCTACTTGAAGAGCTAATTAAAAACGTAGTGAAAGTTTGTGCTGTAGTAAAAATATAAATTTCTGTCGATTTGCTAATATGATCCATGTGCGGAAGTGAATATACACCTATTAAGCCTTCCTAGGATATTACTCCATAATCAAGGCATGTTCGTACTCAAGTTTTTTCTCATCTTTCAATTGCTCTTCGCTAATACCTTATCGTGTTTAACTTGATTTTAAAACATTATATATAGTAACAAACCTCTAGGTGTGTAAACACTTCCGCTAATGTCTAATACCTTCAAAGTATTGTACATTTGTTAGAAAACACAATAGATTTTTATTGGTTGGTAATTGAAAGTTCCATTTTCTGTTATAGTATTAATCTTAGGATCAAAATTGCCTTTAATAATATTAACCAAAACAACTTTTTGTAAAAGTGATAGCGCACCAGTTAATAAACTTACGGTTTTATAGTAATTTAGGTCATTTTCTTAAATGTCACTGGTCATTATTATAATAACTTGTATATTTGCATAGGACTTTAAAATGAAGAAAGTGGGAGGGGGGGGGGTGGATAAAGGTGGTATCATCCCTTCTTTTCTAATATACATATATATAAAACATGTCTTCAATAAATCATAACCTATAAAGATATTTGTGACCTTTAGGGGGCTTAAAACCTCTACACCATTTCAACAACAACTCGTGCGAGCTCCTCATCCCATCCCTGCGTTCCTGAGTGCAACATGATTTTGATGTTTAAAATAATTATAAAAGTCATTCTTTGATGTGTATTTCAGTAGAATTCCTTTAACCAACAGATAAACAACATGTACCTCCCCTCATTACTGTTTATTACTAGCCCTTGCAAGAGATCTTATCCTCTGCTGGGCCAATATTCCTGTGAGTCACTGCCTAAATTTACTGATCTTAATCTACCCAAACCTATAAGAGGTTGTCACCAAAAAAAGAGGAAGTTATTTGTGGTCTAATGTTCGTTTAGAGGAATTTTACCTTGCTTTCAACTCCAACTGCACTCTGCTGTTTGTAGTTAAACAAAAGATGAAGTTTAAATTACTTATCGCTTCGCCTCTAGCCTCAATAGGTGGCGATTGTTTGTGTTTAATAAAATAGACAAACTTGCAACTTTTAATATTAGACTTCATTATCACATCTTCTCAATTTTCAGATATGTATTCTGAGCCTGCTCCCCATGGCTGTTCTGTGCATGGAAGAGTCCACCGCTGATATGGACAAAGTTACCCCCGTCATCACTGCCAATGATGAAATTCTGCTGGATGCAAAGAAGGACGTTGCTGATACCAACAGAGATTCAAGGAACTCAAAGTCATTAATATTAAAATTTAAATATTTTTTTTATGAAGCTGCTTGTTGTGTTTCCAAAAAAGTGGATAAATGTTACATCGTTTGGCCGAATTATCCTGATTAACGTCATACTAGAATATCAGGATGGTTCGACCATACGTTGTAACATCTATTCACTTTTTTGGTGAAACTATAAATACTACTATACAACAAGGGTATGTCAATATGTACGTCCATACAAGGTCTTGACCGTTGCTTCCTGGAGATTAATGACTGAATTTATAAATATATTTAACAAATTGTCATATTCAGTAATCCTTATACTAAAGTAACAGGATGTGTGTCTGTGTGTTTGTGTGTTTGTTTGTACCGAAGAATCTCGCTAACCACTGAACCAATCGGGTTCTCCTTAACAGGGTAGCTTCTCATAGGTCCCGGGAAGGTTTATAACTATTTTCTTGGGGGGTGGGACACCCCCAACCCCCCCCCCCCAAAAAAAAAAATGAAACCCCCCCAAAATTTTTTTTAAATTTTTAAAACTAAAATTAAAAATTAAGGGGGGGCACGCCCTCCCCCCCCAAAAAAGTGCCCCTAGAGGCCTCTAGGGGCATAGCCGCTAGTTTATTATTAAAGTGACTTAGCCCCCATGCACTAGGGAAATAGGGATTCCATCCACTTTCAATTTTTACTGCACTGATTTTTTACTCCAATATTAAAAAAAAACAAGTACCTAATTATTTAAACACTATATGGTAACTTTTTCCTTCAAACCATCATGTGCATTCTAACTTTGTTCTTGGTCTACTTTCAATTCAAGGGAAATTGCCAATACAGTTGAGTAAAAATTAATAATGCTTGGGACAAAACTTTCCATCACTTTCAACTTATTATATGTTTACTCTAAATGTCAAAATTTTCTTCGGACAGCTGACATTTTGACAACTGACAAAAAGGCAATAATTTTAATAATTGTTAATACAATTACTGCATTGTGTTTTATAATTAAAGGCTTGTTTTAATTGCAACAAATTATGCAAATACACCTTCTCTAAAACTTAAGTCTATCTTTCAGATGCATTAATAAATGTATTGATAATAAAATATAATCTTATATTACATTTTACTGTTAATCAAATTAGTCTTTTGCTTGCTATTAAATATTTGTTGAAAATATTATATAATCATAAGCATAGCCTCAAACATCGAAAGGATAACTAGTAAGCTGAAAATTACTACTTCTTTAACCTAGTCATTTCAAAGATCTTTAATCCAAATATAGAAAGTTAAATCTCTCACTAACGAGTGGACCAACTGGTGTAAATAAGTTCGCCAATTGTGCAATTCCCGCATTTTTGTCAGTTGTTAAATTACCCCCGAATTTTGTGAAATATCCGTATGATGTATGGGATGCCGGCCACATTACTCTTGTCAAATCCTCTTTATCTGATTGTGTCATAAATTTGACGGTCTGTGTAAAGCAAAGTGATCTCTGGATTCCGATTCAATATTTGTATGTAAGTGTGTATGTGTGTGTTGATGTTTCTGTGCGTGTGTGTGAGAGTCTGTCTGTTTGAGGTGTGACTACATTGTATAAAACAATTTTATTTGTGTAAAGCAATATTATCTATTAGTTAAAATTCTATATGCTTCAGTTTGTGTACATTCTATTTAAAAGCAAATTGTTTTTAGCAAAAGTATTTTGTGTTATTATGTTTACACTCTAGAACTTACGATATTTAAAATATTTGCTACATTAACACCACATTATTTTTAAAATACGACAAAGTTATTAGCTTGACTGTTGCCACACCCTAAAACAAATGACAAAAATTACATTTACAAAGTTATAACTTATTGGCGATATTATATCATTATAACAATTAAAACAAAATATGCTACATTTACACCTTACCCTCCCACAACTATGACAAAGACTTTAATTACAAAATTATTAGATTCACTGTTGCCACAACCTAAAACAAATAACCCCTCCATTATAAATAATTAATATTTGCTACAATATGACCACACCCTCACACAAATATGACAAAGATGTTATTTACAAAGTTATTTCACTTGTCAGACAAAATTATCATAAAGATTATCTAAAGGATAGGACAATGGACGATAAATTTGATAACTTTGTGTGAAATTATTCCTTTAAGAGCTGTTGAATACTTTACGTTTTAAGTGTGTATCCAATTATTCAGTATTATATCGAAAATTGATAAAGTCTAAATGTAAAAAAGTTATTTTCATGGCTATTTACAAATAACGGAAAATGTCCCCAAAGATGATAGGTTTTAAAATCAGAAAAATGTAATATGAAATAATATGATAAAGGAGAAAAAAGTCCCAAAACACACCTTTCTTGTTGTCTGTAATACAACCTCCTCAATTTTTGTTTAAGAGTGTTGTAAAAATTTTCTGGTTGAACACTGGTTTGAACTATGCATTTAGGAAATTTACTTTATACTTGTAAATTGATTTAATTAGAATAAATTATACCAATGATTTTGAAAAAAATATTTAGAGCTGTCCCTGGAGTTGTAACTCTTCCAGGTAAAAAAAAATTCATGATACATTTTGTCTTAACAATGATCATTACTGATGTTTTTGATAGCGAAGATACTCTACAACTAAAGAATGCCCGTACGTGCCTCTGCCACTTTATGAAAAGTAAATGATAAAATAAATAGCTACACAAAGAAAATGATTAATTAAATGATTTTCAAACTATACTGTTCTCTTTTTATCAAAAAAAGGTTATTCAGTTGTACTTATTTTGTTCCTATTTAATGACATTAGCCTCATACCGTTTTCAAAAAAACTTATCATTTTGTTATTGCTGCGCTACTAATGGACATAATCATATCTAGTGAACGATATCAGCTCCCTTCCATTGGCACATGGACATGCACTAAAGGAACCCATCAACTTCACCTACCCAAAACCCGCTCCTGTTTATTCTAAGGTAAAGTTGAGAAATGTAAGGGTTAATTCCTCTTTAACTGAAAACGGACCACAAAAAAAATTCCGGAAGATTGTATTTAAAAAATACTTAGTTTAGGTTTGTTTAGTATGTGTAAATGTAGGTTAGGAAAATAGGATAATCTATGGAAAAGTACAAAATTAGATATAATTTGATCTTCTTGAAATTAAAAAGGTTTAATTCCCATAAACATATCCCTGTATTCCGGATTTAATTTATGATATTTACTTTTTTAGGCTAAATGTCATGTTGAAGAAGTAAAGCTTGTAGCCCATGTCTGTATACCAACTGTTGAGTAAGTATTTAATAGCGTAACTATTCTATAAGTAACACCATGTCTGTAACATCTATTTGTTCTAAATTTTCTAAATGACATGCTGAAGAAGTAAAACTTTTATTATATGCCAGTACAAACATTGCACCGTTGTAATGACGTCCAAGTTTCTTTTAGATATGTGGGGTGAGAGAGTGGGGGATTAATAAATGTATATTTTTTTCAATTGGGTACCACACTTTCGGGTTTATTTGCTTTTGGAGGTTTGGGATGAGATCTAATATATTTTTATCGTCTATGATAATCTTTTTGAACGTGTTATTCGCTCATTTTATAATTATTTAAAATTAGGAAACAATGCAACGTGGTGAAGCAGAAGGTGCAAACTTTGGTTGATATGGACGATTGTGTCAAAATTAAGAAAACTGTCTGTGAACAGGTATTATCAATCAACTGCGGTTTAATCTTATTTGTAAAAGCACAACATCTATATGTTTAACAGCCACCTATAAGTCAAAAATAAAGATGCTGATCTAGTTCCATGTTAATTGAATGAATTTTAGAATTCAAGAACTTATATTGCCAAAAGTAGAAAGTTATTTGAAAATACAAGTCAAAAAATTTGCTTTGCTGCTTTTTTCCCCATAAAAAATCATTTTTCATAAATTTTTTCACCACCTGAAGCTTTATTATTAACGATTGTTTTTAAATTTTCCTTAAAAATTTTAATTGATTTTTAAAAAGGGACACACAGAAAACTGTCCCGAATTTGTATTAATTTTGAGGAACAAGACTCCAGTGACGTCATATTTTTCTTTCCCGAAAAAGGGAAGGGGGAAAGAAAATCTCTTCAAAAGAGATGGGGAAAACCCCCTTTTCTCCCATCTCTTTTTTCTTCCCCCCTTCCCTTTTTTTTCCCCCTTCCCTTTTTCGGGAAAGAAAAATATGACGTAACTGGAATCTTGTTCCTCAAAATTAATACAAATTCGGGACAGTTTTCTGTGTGTTTTAAAAAGGAGGTCATGAATATCCCATTCTTTAAATGACTTTGTAATGTAGGAGGATGAGGAGATCCCTAACGAGGTGTGCTACTACGAGTACAACATGGAGGAGATGGAGGGAGAGGCCAAGTCCATCGAGGTTAACTATGATGTCAAGTGAGTTGTTGTTTTTTGGTTTCAATTTTAAAGCTGTTCTTGATTTGATTACATGCCGTCATGGGGATAAGTTCAAGTCTTTGACCTAACTATCTTATAATGAAATAGGTTAAATAATTCCTTTTTTAAGCATACTATCACCAAAAGCTTTAATTTATAGGAAAAGTTATTTGGAATAATAGGTTGATCTTTAAAGCTACAGGGGATGGGTAAAATAACCAAAAAAATAGTATTGCTTTCTTTAAAATCAATTTCAATTAACCTATCATCTTAATTTAACAAATAAGGTGTGAGGATTATACACAAGAGCTGTGCCCAAGCAAGCCTGCCTATGGCCACTCTGCTGGTTATGGATACTGCCAGAAACTTAAGACAGAGGTACCAACTTTAAAGATGATTGTTTTTATTATAAATAGATGTTTATAATTTTCATATTTTTAATAACCTTATATTACTTGTTTTTTTTCTATATGCATTATGTTTTAATTAATATTATAAATTGCAAGATTTGCTACAATGAGCCCAAAACAAGCGAGAAGAAGGAAACTGTGAAAGTTGGCTACCCTGTTGCTAACAAGAAGTGTGAAAATCAGCCTGTAAGTTGTACATCTTAATAAAAAAATTAGTATACTAACGAAGCTAAAGACTATGCCTATTACCAAGCTAGCATGACATATTTAATATTGGGAAAGTGCCATGACATTTGAATAAAAATAAGGCCAGGGAAAGATTCTAATCACTGTCCATTGCCTCATCCCTGTAATAATCCAGGTGAAGTTGCCCAAAATCGTGTGCAAGGAGATGGAGGAGGAGAAATGTATCAGCCTGCCCTACACCAAGGAGGAGGTGGTGGAGCTAGAAAGGTGCACAGCCACCCTCGGCCCTGAGAAGTGCGAGGATGCTGAGATTATTGTTCCTAAACAGGTATTCGTTTCACGGGTTTTTTACATTATAAAAATATTTTATAAGTGTGTACTTTTGATGTTCCCTACAGAACTTACGCCATGAAAGAATATATAGTTAAGGATAAATCTAATAGTTTGCTTGACTGACACTGCTCTAAATCCAGCAAGTTTGTGCAGTCAAAAGGTTGGCAGCCTGCTGAAAGTCAAATGAATTCCTTTCAATCAATCACTTCCTGGTTATGGTATCCCAAAATAAGAAATAATAATATACCTGTCCTCACGAGGTTATCCAATATATCTAAAAAAAATTCTATTGTAGATATGTGAAGAAATCAAGGAGCACTATGCTCCTGCTCCTGCTTACCACGCCCCTGCCCCTGCTTACCACGCCCCAGCACCCGCCTACCATGCCCCTGCACCTGCCTACCACGCCCCTGCCCCTGCACACCATGCCCCAGCTCCTGCCTACCATGCCCCAGCACCTGCCTACCATGGAATTTTGCCGTCCTTGTCAGGATAAATACAATGCAATGTTTATTATCAGGCTCAGTTTGTTTTCTTCATGATACCTTTTTCCTATTGAAATGCAAAAACTCATTATCTCATGTATAAAACTACTTAATTTTAGATTATAGTATATCTAATTCATTATTTATTAATGTATTTGATAAATTCACCTGTCTCTTGGATCACACTGGACTCTCTTGTACACCAGGTTTAAATTAGTTTCAATTCACATATGTTTATTGAAATAAAATTAACTTTTAAAAAGCAGAAGTTGTAAATGAGGGCCAAAAAACACACTAACCTATTGTCCAAATGACATAAATTTAAAGCTCATGGCAAATTTAGACCATCATGTTTTTGAACTATAATGAATTATTATATAAAAGATATAATATTCAAAGTTAACTATGTAGTTGCATGTAAGAATGTATTAAGATTTAATTTATAATGATTTTAGACAGATATTTATATTATTTATTTATTTATAGATCACAAATAAATTCTGAAAATCATATATTTGTTTTTGTTTTTTAAAAAAATTTTAAATCGCCAAATATGCTCCAAATATGCTAAACAGTCACATAATTATACTTATCAACTAGCTGACATCATTTAAGTTAAACCTACTTACTGTTATACACTAATTTTAAGATAGATATAAATATACCTAGGTATACCTTAGTGATTCAAGCTAAAACTATTAGCCTAAGGCACAGGCTAAAAAAATTGATTTTAATCTTATGATTGTACATTTTTATATTCGTAGATATAATACGATGTTAGACATAGTTTTTTCGTATGGATAAGAACCGGTTCCTATCCACCGGATTCGAACGAATACGAGAAAATAATTTTTTTAAATTCCTTCTTAATTTTTCCCCTTTAATATTGCTACTAAGCCACCCACAATAAGATGGTGTTATATCAGAATATCAAAACACTATAAACTAACCTTACAAACGTCTGAAAATATTTTCTTTAAACTAATAAAATCTTGTAATAAAGAGATGATATAGAATAGCAGCTTCTTAAACTTTTTTTAGTCCTAAGAATTTTCAAGTAAAGGTTTTTGGAAATTTGACAGCTTTTCACAGACAATAAAATTAAAAATTATGAGATTAAAACTAGTTTTGTCTTTATATGTGTAAAACGATGCTATAAATGATTTTTCAGTATGGCTAAGAACCAGTTTTAATCCAGCGGATATTGTTCAGTTCTGAAGCAATACTGGAATAGCGGTTCTGCAGGTTTGAAGAAACATCTAATAATGTATGCTTTCAATTTTTGAAAAATGTAAACCCTTTTTTGCGCCTGTGTTTTGTGACGTGCGGACAAAAGAATCAAAATAGCGTTTCATTATAACAGTTCCAACACCCCCCCCCCCCCTCTCAACCCCTGTCATCCAGGGAGGGAGGGGCCATAAGTCTGTCTATTACACTAGTCCCCAAAGTTTAATGATAACGTTTATTCGTTAGCTTAACAACTTTTGGGACTTTTATTGAATTTTGATTGGTTAGTTCATTAAGTCGAGTGTCAAAACTGTTCAACTAAAATCTACAGAAGAGGTAATTTTGTGAATCATAATTTGGGATGTACATAAATTATTTTGGTCTTTGTCTTATCCCTTTAGATCCCTGCCAGTTATCTACTTTCATTTTGAATATAGGTAGGATTTGGAAGATTTTGTGTTCTTATTTTGTCAACATTCAACTAAAGTAATAATATGAACAAAACAATGTTTCGTCGACAAAGTGTCAGTCATGTCTACTTTTATCCCATTTCAGATAATCGACCTAGATCATATTCAACAAACTGATTCAAAACACTTTTGACCCCTTTCATTTTAAAATTTTCTTTGAATTTTACTTTTTACTCTTATTTCCTTATTTTTATATTCTTCTTAAAGCTAAGAACAATCATGGCCATGAGTAGCGCAACAATAAATAGTTACAACTAAATGTAGTAATAGAGTAAAAGTAATATAAGTTTAAAGTAAAACAACAGGTACTGTCTAAAAAACACTGCAAATGTAATTTGCATTGGATGTATTAATATATTTAGGAAAAAAATACGTTTTCTTATTAATAAAAATTCCCAAATACATTAAAAAGTCTTTTTTTAAATTTAATAACATAAAATTATATTGAATGTAATCATCCTTGCTTCAACTTATTTGTCTAAAGTTTCTTTCTCTCTAGAAACTCACACCCACCTCTTTATCTTCTTCAATTGAAAAAAAAATGACGAAAAGCAGAATTTTTGACCTAATTGGTTTTAAGGGACAGTGACAAAAAGTTCAAAAAATGTAAATAACTTGATTTTTTATTCATTGCCTAAAAAAAAATAATTTTTTTCAATATAAACATTAAATACAGTTACAATTTTAATTTAATTTTTAAGTTTTTAGAGTTTACAAGTATATTTAGGTTATTAAGAAAAGATTTTATTTAAATGTAAGCAGTCCCTTGAAAAAATGTTGTGCAACAAGGATGACAACAATCATTACAGCGAACCTTTTAAAACAAGTAGAAGAGACAAACCAACTATTATCAATTATTACAGAAAAGCAAGGTGTTATAATAAAAGCAATTTAAAAATTAATATTCTTTATAGGTATTCCTAGTCGTGATGGGAATCACCAATTGAAGTTTTAAAATTTTTGGGAAATGTTATTGTAATAAATTCGTAACCAAAATATTAAAAATTACTACAGAAATGCTACGTTTAGTAAAATACATATACTTTTTATTTACAGAAAAACTAAATTTTTAATTAAATATCCGATTCTAACATTATAAACCGTAATAACGGAAGTATGGTCAATAAGTGAAACCTCAATTATAGAGTAGCTGCGCTGCTAAAAATATTGTGTGTAAAAAGGATGAGAAATTGCCAAGGTGGACGTGAATTCCTGAATTGAAAGGGGAGCTGTCACTTTTTCAAAACCCAAATCTGTCCTTTCATTAGTAGTCGGAATTTCTGTTTGACATAAATCAGTCAAAAAATGTCTTCTGAGCGTTTTTGCTCACCTTTTGAAAAGCGTAGCATTTCCAACATAGCCTTTGTGTGTATGTCTGTCTGAACAGATTTTAACACCAGCCTTACTCCTATTTGATGTTAAGTACGATTTAGAAAGCGTAGCAACTCTATAATTGGTACCAGAAAGTCCGTAAGTCTATATAAAACATGTCATTGTCAATTTTTTTTTTGACAATACCTTATAATATGATAATTTACTCATCTTATTTTGGAATGTTTATTCCTAGGACAACAAGGTTTAATATCATAAGCGAAACATTTCTATAATTATATTCTAAACTAAAAGCATGTCATTTTATAGTATCCGGTATTTACACAATTTTATAAATTCTAAATTTCTAAAAAGTTCTGACACTCTGCAAACAGTTATTGTTCGTTTGTCCTTCCTACTTATTTTAGTTTTATTTTACCATGTTTTGTTGTATTTAGTGGTTTTATGGAAGTTATCATCCTTGTGAAAATGAATACATGTAGATATTATGTTTTTTCATAAAATATTTATAGAAATCTTGAAAAAAAGCTTTTATTACTGGCTTACTAGATGCGAATCTATAATTATGTTCCTTTGTCATCAAAAATGACATTTACATGTTGATATTATTATTAGTATTACTATTTATAAAGTAGCTGCGCTACTAAAACTACATACGTAATGATATCACATTATAAACACAAAGACTCTAGCTACTTATAAAAGCGGGAAGTTTGTAAATATTTTACTCAATACACTAAATCATTACAATTTTCATGAGAAATACGCATTTTATAAGGCATACAAAACGCTCTAATTTTCATTGTATTTAACGTAATTTTGTAATTTTTTTTGCTGGTTATTTCATTTTACATATACTTTTATCATTTTATCAAAAAAAATTTATCTTTTTTCATCATTTTTTGGAGAGATTAATGCTTAAACTAAGGGTATCTTTAAACGCAAAATTGACGCACTTAGAATTAATAATGCGTATTGAGTACAAAGGGGGGATAATTTCAAGACATGCATGTTCCAAAGATATCTTTTTTTCCATAAAATTTTAATGTTTAGTCCACCGGAGATTACCCTGAAAATCATATATCAATTTAGGAAGATAATTTTTGTAGAATAGTTACTGAATTTACAACTTTATGTACTGTGAAAGTATAGTTAAGATCAAAGGCGTGCAAAAGGTTGGTATAGGGGTTGTTTACACCACCCTTGTAAAATTAAGGGGGATGGATACACCTCCCTAGGTGTCCACCCATGTCCACCCTCTTGACAAGAGCCTACACCCTCAGATACATCCCTCGATAAATTCCAAGGGGGTGTAAAGGAAATAAATTTACACCCCTTAAAATAAAGTGGGGATGGGGGTGTTTAAGGAGGGTGTATTTAAGCAAGTCACTGATTCAGATAATTCTATGCTATCTATTTTTAGGTAAATTAATTACCAGACTTTACTAAAAAAATCTTGCAATATTCTGTACAACTGTACTGTACAACTTTTAATTAGTAAATTGAGACATGAGGAAACTCTCATACATATGTAGGGGGGGGGGGGAGTTAATGCAACCATCCCATAATCAATTAATCCAAATTTTGTTATGAAAATTGGCATGTGTAATCCTTAGTAGGTCTGTTTTTCAAAGTTTAACAAAAAGTTAAGCTTAGGGGGGGGGGTTAAGGCAACCATCACGTAATCAATGCACAAATGGCACCTAGAATTCGAGTTTCATTACAAAACTTGGCATGAGTAATCCTTGGTAGATCTTTTTTCCCAAAATGGAACAAAAAGTTGGAAAACTAATGGCTAATGGCTGTTTAGCCATTTTTGGGCTATTTTCAGGGCAAATCCAGGAATAATTACGTAGGAATCATCCATTAGGGATAGGTTTTAATGGGTGTTGAGCTGAAAAATACTAACAAAAATAGTGGCATCTGGGTAATGGCTTATAAGGATATAAAAAATTGAACATTTCCATGGAATTAAACTTTTCTTAATTAACATTATAACTTTATGTCATGGACATATTACTAAAAACACTTTTTTAATTTCTAGATTTCGCTGTCATAACAGCTGAAAACTGCCAAAAAACATTAGATTTCATGAAAAAAATCAGCGACTTTACTATAAAAACAAAAAAGTTAGAAGGGGTATTTTGAATTTTCATGATTTTCAAATTTTGTTGAGCTATACCGGAAAACGGAAGTAAGCTAAACTGCCTGCTCCAGGGGGAAATGAAAGCCAGGGTAGTAGAGGGGGGATTCCTACTGAGAATGATGCAATTATGAAGCCGGAAACCGGTTTTGTTTCCATTTTTTGGAACCGGGTTTTAATGCCAGGTTCGGCACTAATGGGTTAAGCAAAAAAATGACCCATGCTAAATATTTTTTTCTGTGATGCAATAATTGTGACCTCACGAGCACTTCAAAGTTTTTGAAATCTGCAAAAAGAATGTTGTTTTAGTTCTTTTGTGTGATCTAAATTTTAAAGATTTTTACAAAATTTCAATTCTAGTATGTAAATATAAACCTGAAATTTACCAAAAAAAATGGAGCAGTCTCAATTATAACATATGAAGGTGTAGCAAGAAATCTGCAAAGTCAAATTCCATTTTTGCAGTTTTTCTTACCTAACTTTAAAAAAAATTTTAATTTTGTTTTTCTTTTAGATGCAGTAACTACTGGACCAGGCAGTTACAAAATTTTAGCTCAATATATATCAATTTTGCTCACCTTCCAGCACCAAACCCCCCTTTATTGATAAGAAGACCATTAATTTTATTTGGGGTTTCCCTCAAAGTTTTTACACAGATAGTGTTCATATTTATAGTAAATTATGGCCTCAAATATTGCATTATTTATGTATGCAATTTTAAATTTTAGATAGGTTTTTAACAGTCTGTGTAACAGCCCCAGCTGCCAAATGGATGGACCCCCACTATTTATAGTAGTATTTTTGAGCTCAGTACCAATAAAAACCTACCCCTAGACATGTCACAAGCCCTGTATACTCTTCATACTCTTAGCCGCTCCCAGCCATTTTCAGCCAGTTCTAGCAGCTGGTACAAGAAATTTTAAAAATGGATATTTAAAGCAAAAATATGTTTCAAAAAGTTGATTCCTATGCAATTAATGATAGTTTCGCCCTGATTATAGCCCAAAAACGGCTAAATGACTGAGCCGCCAGCTGTTAGCCGTCACTTTTCCAACTTTTTGTTCCATTTTGGGAAAATAGATGTACCAAGGATTACTCATGCCAAGTTTTGTAACGAAATTCGAATTCTAAGTGCAATTTGTGCATTGATTACGAGATGGTTGCATTAAGCCCCCCCCCCCCCCTTAAACTTGAGTTAATTCCTTTAATGGTCTTGATAGATATATGTTTATAACTTTTAATATATTTTACAATAGTTTTTAAAGTTAATGTTGGGAGGGAGATATATCCCAATCCTCTTTTTATAAAAAAAATTTTAAAATGTAGTAAATTTCTTACCTAAAGTAGTTTTGGTAAAATCTTAATAAAATCACCCTTGATTTTAGTTAAAGGGGCTGTTAAAAGTCATAAGTGGGGTGTCAAAAAATTTAGTTGTTAATAAATTAATGGAATATAACCTGATATTATAAATTTGAAACATATTTTTGATGTACAAAGAGATTAAAAGAACATGTATTACACTTTTCTTCATAGAAGAAATTGAATCATTTTTTATTTGTTTTTTTTTCAACATAAGGTTATTTGTGTATCTCTTGGTACAAGATACCACCATATTATTATTAGTTAAATCTAATTTTTTATAAATTAAGTGAATAAGTCTGTTAGACCAAGGAGGGTAGAAACTCAGCAGATAGACAGACAGACGGGCAAGAAGAATTATCATAGTTTTACTAAAATAGACAATTAATTAGATAAAATCCAATAGAGAACCTGTGAATGATCAGACAGACAGAGGGACAGACAGACAGACAGAGGAACAGGTAAATAGTAACAGACAGTCTTTGAGGCATTAACAAATTACAATTAGGCTATGCTAGATGATTCATTGAAATCCAAAAGAGAGGCAGTTAGACAGATAGACAGATAGACAGACATGTGGTGGGACAGACAGACAAAAGGACAGACAGACAGAGGGACAGACAGACAAATGGGTATTGCCTAAAACAGTTTGGCTGCTATATGAATCATTAAAACCCACTGTAGAAAAGAAATTTACATTAGTTTCTTATTTCAATACTCAACGCCCCCCCCCCCCTCTCCAACTCAAAGGGGTATATTATTTCTTAAAATCAATAAGTGACTTTTCAGCTTAATAAAATTGAATGTACTTTTTATTTCATCAATTTATCTTATATAGAATGAAAGTTATAATCATTTTATTGTCTACAAGAAATATGCTTTGAGTAAAAATCAACATAATTGTCAGTAAAAACGTCATATTTATGCATATTTACACAGTAAATAAATTTTAAAATTGTATTTTATTGTAATGAATTACTTAAGGGGGTTGTATGAATTATCAAAAACCTAAAAAAAACCTAATTTAGTTAAATTAGTCCAAGTAATGATTGATTTAGTACAGTACGTATGAATAAGTTGTCAATTTCCTATCAGAGTCCTTGTGTAAAGTAAGCTTAAAGATTAACTATAAAATAATAGATTTAAGCTTTAGAGTAATACACAATAGGTTTAAGTAAAAAATATGGAAGAGAATGTCCATAAAAGCATGACTCTAAAATACAGTCCAGCCCCACCAACACTTCTGTGATAGAACAAAAAACAACCTCCATCCCCCTCCCCCCCCCCAAAAAAAAAAAATTAAACTGTGTTAGTATAGACAAATTCAAAATCTTGACCACTCTAATGTAATTCATTTTCTAGAAATTTTCCTTCTTACATGAAATGTTAGCAATGTGAACTGTTATGGGGGAGAAAATACTTTCCCCCTCACACCCTTATAATAGGGGAGGCTTTACCCCCTTCAACTATTGACAGGGGAAATTTACAGGGATGGAGAGGACAACTAGGGATAACTCAATCTACAACACTTTCTTCTCATCAATATTTAAAAGCTTCCACATTCATAATTTTACAAATTATATAAAATGGGGAAACACTAATTGATCTTCCATTGTCTTATCCCTGGTAAAATTCTTACACTCGTTTATAAGAAAGGATTTGTATGAATATCAACTATTTAATCAGACAAACTACAATTCTGCCACTGGCGTTTTTAGCCAAAAAACAAAGATTATAGTTATATGTGGGGAAAAGTTTGTACATTGCTAGTTTGTACCAGCCAATCAAGATTTAATAAAAGTCTCTAAAGATCCCATTGCTTTAACCTGGACCGAAAATAGAAAAAAGATGTAAAAAAAAAATTAAGAAAAGGCTTAGGAAAATCAAATGGGATAATTTTTTATGTTAAAAGACATGACAATTAAAATCGGCAGCCGCTGACGTATGCAACTTCCTTTTTTACCAATCTATAGCGCCAGGACTAATATTAAGTTTCCATAATAGTCACAAAGAAACAAAAACGCAATCCTCTATTATTAAATATATCTCTAGACACTGTAGCCGGTGCTGCAAGAAATTTAACAATCCACAGCCATTTTTAAAATTAAGTTCTGACAATTTTTTTGACGAATAATTTTTTGTTGTTTTGTAGTTTAACTTTCAATATTATAGTGCAAATACATTTATTCTCTAATCTCCTCTCACATCAAAAACTATAACAATTTCACAAAACAAACATTTCACCAAGTTAGGGGGATGCTCCTTCACCGCCCTTCCCCTTTCTCTCAGACAAGAAAGCATTTTAAAATTTCTAGGGTTAGGGGGGAGGGGTGGAGAATTTTCTAACCTACCCATAAATATCATTTCTCTAAAATAAACTTTTTCAAACAACAAAATTATTAGATAAAGTTTTACAGAATGTTTTTTTTTATATTCATAGATATATTTACATGAGTTAAATGTCATATTCAATGATTTATTGACAATATTGACTAAAAATACTTGTTTAATTATAAAATACCCTATTGGTCTCTTTGGCACTATGATTTTTATCTTTATATTGAATGTTTTATTGAATGTTGAAATGAATGAGATTTGGATTTATTTTGATTATCCCTGACACCTTTGAAACTTGTCATCCTTGTGAAGAGAAAAAAATGTTCTCCCATGAGACTTGGTTGGGGTGTGCATTCAATTCCGCATATTATTAATTCCGAATTGTGTTTTATATTATCAAACTGAAACAATAGTAAATAACGTTGCTTTCCCTAAAATACCATATGGAACACTGACCCTCTCCCCTTATAAAAAAATATGGAAAATAAGGGGGGGGGGGTGGGTACGGTCCATTTTATTCTTTGTTTAACACTTAGCCGATCCTATCCTGCGGTACCTAATGTAATAAATAAACAAACAAACTATTCCTCTCTTCCTCTATTCAATTTATTAAAAAACAAGAGAGGGAGTTCTGTGCTCGAATAGGCACTTTGAGGGGAAACGTCATATCTTATAGGGGTTGATAAAGGAAAAGGCTGAAATGATGCATTTCTTATGATTTGATATGAGATACATTTGCGGCAGTGAATACACACCAAGACTTGGTTGGGCAGGTGTAGGGGGTAAGGGGACTCCAGTCCAGAGGGAAGGGATATATATCTGGGGGGGAATATGTGCCAGCCAATATTATTACTCAACCATCTCATGTCTACAGTTTTCAAAAACTTTTTAAAAGTATTTCTTAACTTTTATTTTAGATATATACTTTAGGTAAATTCTGTAATTTATATTTTTTATAAAGAAATTTTTTAGATCAAAATTGAGAAATATCTTTTCGTTGATTGACGGATTTCAAAAATAGGAACAAGAATTGATGAAATATATTTAGCATTATGAAATATAATTGAGATTCATCATTCGGAATTATTTTTAATTGTAAGATTTCGTGATTGTTAATTCTAATAAGATAATCTGATATTTACAAATTATTGACTTAAAGTCAGAACAAGGAAAATTATGACCATAACTTACGCAGCTAAAACAAAACTTATGTAACTATTTGAAGAAAATATACAAGGAAAATCATATCCAAAAGTATTTCAGAAATTTCAATTTGATAAAAAAGACAAGAAACGTAAAACAGAAAAAGAAAATACAATTGTTTTCAATCTCTTTCTCTTTAGAATCTAAAGTTTTCTAAGTAACTGTTATTGACAAGCAAGTTTTTTAAGGATTTCTAATAGACACACCCATGTTGAGACCCCCGCTATAGAATAGCTACGCTATTAGAATAATGCTAAAGTATTGCGAATAGCAATGAATTAGCTATTTACCCATGGACAAATTTATTGGGTCGGAGTTGGGAATTTTTATACACATTTTTTACATCAATTTCTAAGAGACGCACATGACATACATAAGAGAATGGGAGGGGGGAGGATTTCGATACTCCCCTCCCCCCTTTCACATTATCTTTTTTATCAGCAAAGTTTTTTTTTCTAAAAGGAATGTACGTTTGTTTTTATAGCTGTTTTCCTCCAAATTGTACATATAAAATAAGGTTTACAATTTTGCAATAGGATTTTAACATGTCGTTAACATGGACATCGGTCAATTCGTTCATCCAGTAGGAGGGGTTGGAGTAAAAAGGTTGGATTAAAGGGATCGATAATTTAGCCAGCTACAAGTTTCACTTTATTAGAGTGAATGAAAATTTGGTAAAAAGTCCAAGTGACAATAAATCCATTACTGTTATGTTATCAAAATATTTATTTGCCTATGTAATATTTATTTGACAGTAGTATTGGCCATTTCGTTGACCCTATGCTATTTATGGTTATGGTTATTTAATTGATACATCAAAATCGTTCAAATCTTAGTCTAAAATGTCCGTTTGTCCTATTAATCTTATAGAAAGCTGCGCTTATATGGATAATGTCCAGATCGCTTCTAATGATTTCTTTCTTAAAATTGAACAGAATGTTTGGGGCAAGAATTTAATATAAAAACTAAATGAGAAGGCTGATCTCAATTCTCATAGCCTCATACGTTGTGCTTTTTGACTATGAAAGTTTGGCGTTATCCTCTTAGAAATTTTTTTTCCAATTTTTTTCAATTTTGTACCCCCCCCCCCCCCCCCCCCGACTACCGACGAACAACTATTTTAGGTTAGGTTAGGTTTTAGGCTAGGGAGCCGAGCGCTGCGGCTAGGCAGGCAAGGGGGCCGAGCGCTGCGGCTAGGCAGGCAAGACTCCGAGCGCTGCGGCTAGGCAGGCTAGGGAGCCGAGCGCTGCGGCCAGAGTTCATAGTTCGCTGTCGGGGGGGGGGGGGGGATACTCAAATTTTCAATATTGAAAAAAAAATTTCTAAAAGGATAATACCGAAAGTTTAAGGCAGCGGCTACATTAAAAAGACACAGTACAAGTTTGAGAGAAGAAAAAGAGTTTATCAAATTTATCAGATAATGTTATTATTAAGAGTTCTATCTTAAATTATAATTTCAATCAAATTTACTTCCCAAGAAACGACCTGGGTATGATTGAATTTTTTTGGAAAATTATCAAAAAGTATCTTTTCAATAGTAAGATATATTGGAACAAGGGACATATTATACTTAATTTTTGTTTAAAAACCTATGTTCCTACTTGAAAAATACACAATACCGTGCTTTTCGGACGTTTAGTCGTCAACTATAACCTTATCTGTACAAAAGCACATCGTGCCACTTTATAGAACAATTTCAGTAATTCTTTGATATTTATAAAAAGGAAGAAATTTAAATGGGAGGCAGATATCAGCCAGATATATTTATATGTGTTGATAGATAAGCTTCACAATAACCCTACAAGTACAAATTGGAGGATTATATCCCCCCCCTTGATAATTTAACAAAAAAAAACAAGAAAATAAAACGAGATTTGTTGACAAAGTGTTAGCATTTAGGTTGTATAAGTTTTATATTTATTGTAGCATTTAAATATGCATAAAAAGACGTTTTTAGTTTTTATTTTAGACTTTTGGGAGGGTTGAACAGGGGACCAAGGTTCATTTTCCTTAAACTTTCCCCCCTTATTAAAATTCATTACATTGGAAGGTGGGTGGAACGTGGTCCACTATTGCATGATGGGATTTCCCATAAGTTTCTTTGGGTGTATTTAAACAATATAATAGAATACAATAAATTTGAATACAATACAATTTCTAATCAGGATCAATTAAAACTAACAAGAATTTTTTATTAAAATTTTTTTGCAAAATATTTTTTGCAAACATTTTATTGCAAAAATTAGAAATATATTGACATAATGCTTTTGCAAGTATGTTTTTTAAGTTAAAGGATAAGTAAACAATGAAATGAAAAAATTAAGATTGAGTATAAGTTTTAAAAACGTAGCTGTAAAAAAATAGTCAAGACAAAACAATTTTATCAATTCTTTGGGATTTATCAAAAAAAAATTATGAAAAACCCATGAAAAGCTTTTTAAAATAATTTAGTGATCCATTCATTACTGATGTGTGTGTGAGTTCGCAAATTCAATAAATTCTCCGCCGATTTGAAAAGACAAAACATTAAAAAAGTATATCACACATAGGTTATCTGTATTATATAAAATAGTTTTTTCTTCAAATTTTCTACAATATTTTAATGCTTGTATCTTTAAAAATAGTATTCTACTATCCTTCAAGGTTGGTTTGTCAAAAACAACGATTTTTTTTATAGCGGGGTTGACCTACCCTTCCTTTAAAACACTTATACCTGCTTTAGAATATAAATTGATAGTATTTTGTTGTTTTGAATTAAGAAAAACCTTTGATATTCATTATAGAAATTGAAACATTAGCAATTACGTCCATAACGAGCGCAGCATAATCCCCTAATATAATAAATAATTACATCTAACAATTATAACAAGAACAATTATATCCATAAAAAGCACAGCAATAACAACACATGACTTAACATTGGCAATGATTATAACTAACATCCATAACAAGAACAAGAACCATTAGTAACTAACATTCTTTGTAACTTAGGAAAGGTTAAGTCTTGTAAAGAAAAATAAAGATAAAAGCGGTCGTTTTTGTTAATAAATTACTTGAAAATTGATCCATATATCTTTAAGTATATTTTTCTATTTTTAAATACCGAAAGAAAAAAAAGATTTAGTCATACTATATAATCAACTTTAAAGGATGTAAGTTTATACATGCTCCCAATATAGAGAAGTTGCGTTACCAATAATAATAAAACATTGTTGTGATGATGGTAAGACGCAGTGACAAACTGAAGGATATAACATAATCTTAGAGTAGTTGCGCTACTTACAATGAGTTGTAACTGTTTACGTATAATGTGTCAACATCAAGATATGTTTATCCCATAATGTATGTCTAAATATGACTCAATCTGTCATAATTTATTTCTTATGACGTCGTGTTTACATTGGGTCGTGTGTCGTGTATTACTCTGGTCACGTGCACACACTGCTAATTAGGACAGGGGTGGATAACAGTCTAATATTATGTATAAAAAATATTCGATAATTGTGCACAAAAATCAAATTTGTAAATGTAAAAAGTTAAAGATTTTATGAAAATATTTTGTTTTACTAAATGACCCCAGGCCTTTATGATTTAATTCAGGAGGTATATGATCCTAATATTTTCCTAAAGATCACGCCCCCTTCTTAAATTTTTCTTAAAAGGGGGTGTGCATTTATTTAAGCAGATCTTATGAAAATAAAAACGGCCTAAATAAATGTTCAATATAGTTTTACACTATCTGACATTAAGAGGCAAAATAGAATTTACCCCCCCAAAAAATCTTGACTAAAAATAAATTAGTGATATGTTCTATGAAAGATTAAAAAAGATATTTGAAATATTTATATTTACATATAATTTTCAGTGAAATATCAAATTTTGGGCGTTTTTTAACCAATGGAATTTAAAAAGCAGTTTTTTGGTTCATTTGACCGCACACCCCATTTTCCCCAATTTTTGTTGTATTGAAAACTCTTAAGCAGAAATTCCCCCCCCCCCTCCCCCTCCCCCTAAACAAAATGTTGATAAATCCATCCTTCCTTGTGGAACAGTTTTTATAAATATTCCAGGTTTACGCTATTTGGAATCTTACAAATTGTCTTAATTTTCAGGAAGGGAGGGGACATTGGGCTGCTTATTAGAATAGCTTTAAAATGTCGTTATTAACAATTTTGGGGACTCTCATTAAATTTTATTTGGTTGGTTCATGAATTAGAGTCTTCTGACTTTTTAACCACTATTTGTAATCTACTGAAGGAATAATTTTATGTATCATCGGGGATGTATATCAATTTATCGGCCATTGTCTTATCCCTGCAGATCGCTGGTTATTTCAGGAATCTAAATTCTTATAAATATCATTAATTTGAGGAAGAAAAAAAACATAATGTTCGAAATCTATTGATAAATAATTATTTTTTTAACCACATATGGACGGTCGAAAATATGTTCTAAAGCTTTCCTTAGAAACAAAATCAAATTATAAGTCTTTAATGTCATAGAGACAGACAGACAGACCTATGTTTAAAAACTGATGATTTGGCTCCCATAAACCATTTCCTGTATGTTGCTAAGTTTTCCATATATTACCACCCCCCCCCCCCCCCTCCTCTCGGAAACTTGTATCAATTCTCCTTCATAACCCTGCTGCTACTCTATAGACCCAGCTTAGAAGCATACATAATATGTCAGTCTGCCATTTAAGAAGGGTCCAATTGTCTTGACTATTATCACTTCATGGTGAAACTTTAGGTGAATATTTTTGTAAGCAAACAATACCTAATCTATAAATCACTTTGTCTGTTTGTTTGTATTGTCCCTGGGTATTAGGTTATATTAGTATTCTAAGTGGCGAAATCTTAGACTCAACGACTTTAAAAATAGGCTTCATATATATTTAGTTTGAAGATTTTTCTGTGCAAACTTGGTCAGCCCGTCTATTCCTTTTTTATCAATTTTTTCTTTTTCTATACTTACAGATGTTATCATCCTTGTTTTCCCTAACCTTTTCCCTAAACCATGTTTACAGATGATATACGAGATAAAATGCTAAAATGAGATATTACATGGGATATCAAAAAAAGTTTCGACTATCAAAATCCGATCTTGGGGGGATAATTTAATTTGGGGGGGAATAATTTAATTTTATGGGTGTGAAATTGTATCAAGAGAATTGTTTTTAATGGTTTACAGATAGCATCTCATTCCCCATATTTTAACCATTCTCAATTGATTGATGACAGTAATATTCATTCCAATGATTTAGATATAATCATAAGAAAAAAAGTATTTTTTTTTGAAGAGAATTTTAAAAAAATATATAAGATAAAGATTAGATATCATTATTTAAAAGAAAGCATATTCTTTTGATTTTAACCCTAATTTTTACAAATATATTTTTGGCTACTATTCTAATTTTATTTTAAAAAGGATACTATGCACAAATTTTTAAAATCTTATTTTACTAAAATCTATAAAAATTGTTTCTTTTCTTTATTTAAATTATTAATACTTAATTATGACGAGCAGCATGTTAATTAACCGCTAATTGCTCAGTTCGCTCATCTAGTAGGAGGGGGGGGGGATGGTTTAATTAAATGGGTGGAAGGGGAATCATTATTTTAGCCTGCTATGTGTTTCACTTTATTAGAGAACATGAAAATCTGGTCAAGATCCAAGTTATAATGGAATTATTGTCGATTATCTGGTATAAAAAAAAGAGGTCACTATTGACATAAAATCAATTTCACTTACTTGTATTACTGACCCAAACTTTAGAGGAAAACTTATTTTTATCAGATGTAATATCAATGTATTGGTTTAAACAATTAATGTATAAGTTTAGATTTATAACCCAGACAACTACCTGGTTCCAGTGGTGGGGACTTTTTATCTAATAGGAAATTGCTTTTTATTCTATAGAAGCGACTTGGCTGTGTTTATATTTCCGACGTTTTTGGAGTCGACACAGGTCACCCCGTGAACATACATATATTTATCCCCTGTCCCCTCTATTCTTTTACTTTAATGTTCAAACATTTTCCCCCTTTCTTTTGGTTTGAATATAAAAATTTGATGTGTCAACTAGAGTGACACCAGGTATAATTATTTACAATTCCATGGTCAAACTTTTAATGTAATTTGTATAATGGGCGTCCATTCAATTTAGCAAATTTTTTGTACAAGGAAAATATTTTAAATTAAGAACTCTATACATATTTACACTAGAGACAATCCTCTGATATACAAAATGTGTAATGTTAATATAAAAGTATAATATTCATTTCTGTAAGCGCTATGCTAAGCTAAATGTTTGGTTCAGTAAGTATATGGAAACTTCTTGGTTACACTGTTTTGAGACTTCAAATGAATTGTTATTATGAATTAGCTGTTCTACTAAAGATATTTTTTCCCATAACCTAATATTATGTTAACATAATGAAAACGACAGAAATTAAGATTGCTTAAAAAAAGTTTATCTGCAGGTTTAAATGTACACTTTTGTACAAGAATACTTTTACATTGTTTTCTTGTAATCTATTTTGAACATATCGGTTAATATTTTATTCAACAAAGTTATAGTGGGGTTATTTGAATGGATATAGAATATACGTTGACAGTATTTAGGTTGCTAACATAACTTATTGGTCAGTTCGTTCATCCAGTATAAGGGGAGGGGATTGGGTAAAGGGGGTGAAAATGGGGACGATTTTTTAGCCAGCTACAAGTTTCATTTTATTAGAAAACATAATGATCTGGTGTAAAATACAAGTGATATTAAATCCATTGTTATTTATGTATTGTGTAAGGGTGTATTTCTGAAGGAAATTTATTATACATTACATTCTTCCTCCAAATAAATAAAGGTTATGTCAAGAATTTATCAATTCCCCATTGTCCTATCACTTGTTGAATAAGTTTGTATGTGTAAGTAAAGTTATTGAAATCAATATTTCTTGTAAAACAAAGTTTGTTATTGGTTTTGGTTTAGTTGTCAGCAAACCATATCACATACCAATACAATCATTTATTATCATATATATATTCATATTCAAATTTACTAATTAATCGAAAACAGGGACAATTGTGTTCATAATTAGGACAGCAACCGCTGATTTTGTAGTCTAGATATAAAAAGAACAGTAGACTGTGATAGAGCAATAACTTCCAAAGTGGTTATGAGACAATTTACTAAAAGCTTTTGAACGTAGGTCATGTATAGAATTATTTTTGTAAGTATGCTAGCGAATGGCATATGGTTGTATAATTTTGTAAAAATACACTAAAAAAACTGTGTTCTTAACAACAACAAAATGTTGGATCGTCAGACGAATCTATCAGATTTATATAGTAGCTGTGTTTTATATTTGAAATTTCATATCTGATATTTCAAATTCATATTTGATAGTTTTAGATTAATTAAAAATGAGTGATTTTTATCCAAGCGATGGCAGTGATTGTAAGTATCATGATCATTAATTTAAACTAAACATTTGATTTTTGTAGAATGATACTTTAAAATTTACATATTAAATGAAGACTATCTTTGTATTAAGGCTACTGTCTGTTCTCTTATTTGATATCATTTAATGATATATTTTTTTTAAATTTTCGCATTCAGTTTCATTCTTGATCTTTTTATACCTTTACATTCCATTTCCCTGTAGTAGGGGCTAATGCTATTCTTTACTTAGAGTTAGTGGTGGGACTTAGGTATAAGGTATAACCAACAAGCGAAATAAATCTAAAATAATATTTGGGAAGCAAATGGAAAGGTCGTCAATTTTACGATGTGTTGCCCCCAAACGACAGCTGAAAAATACGTATAGGTTTAGTGATTTTTTTTCTCGAATTAATTTCGTTATTGGTGTAAGCTGGGTGGGACTCTTTCCCCCCAAAAAATTTACTAAAACATATAATATTTTCTAGATGAGGATGACTACAACTATATTCGGATTGATGATATCGCCATATTTCTGGCCAAACACCCTGATGAATTTATGAAAGAAATTAAGTAAGTAATTAACAACAAGGATGATACCATTAAATGTGCAAAGCATATGTAAATTTTTCCTCAAAATATACTTCAGAAACAAAACCCAGTATTACACTCTTTAGGTCTATACTTAGGGGAGAGTTACATATAGAGAATGTCCCCTCTGTTCTTTTTTCTTTAATACTAGCATAAAAAAAGCTTTTACATTATTGTCTAAAATACCAATATGCACAAATATTTTTTTTTATTTGGATGCAATATTATCTGAACAGAAAAAAATCAAATCAAATGTAATTAGTTTTAAAGAGAAGCTTTACTTAGGCTCCTGGATGGTTTTAGATTATTTTTTTTTTATAAATTTAAGATTTGGTAATGTTAAATCATATTTTCATCTATACACACTTAATACAGCTAGATCTCCTAGATTCTAAGCAAATATTTGTATAAATTGGTACTGTGTAACTTTTGACTCTCCTTTTTATAGTTTTACTGATCGAGAAACTGAACTTAACGTAGACATAGAATCCAAGAAGGAAAGGGATTGTGTCTACGTCAAGACTCAGGTATAGTGAAGCGAAGCTACTCTACAACTAACTTTGTTTGTAATTACCATAATGATAATTGTAACAGGATGGAGACTTTGTTTACTTTGTAGGTTTTCCGCCTAGTACCAGGTATTTAGGGATTGGACAATGGATCGAATTTTCAATACTTTAGGAGTCTCAAACCTTGGGGACTCGCTTAGTACTCATTTACACATTTAGACAAAAATAACTATATTTTGGGGTATTTATCAATTGATTACATACGATTTTTAAAGTATTTTCTGCTCTATCAATAAACTTTCGATTAGAATAATGGATTTATTATTATTTGGATATTTCACCAGATTATCATGTACTCTAAAAAGTTAAACTCGTAGCTGGTAAAATAACGATACCACCAATGCAATCCTTTACCCTATCCCCACCCCTCCCCTCTTACTGGATGAAGAAACTGGCCAATAAATAATGTCCATGTTTGTAACCTTAATGACGAAATTTTTTCCCGTATCATAATATCCACGTATAATCTATATCCAATGTTAGAATATATTTAGATATCTGCTAATCTACAGTTTATTAGATAACAAGATCTGACGTGCTGATTTGACTAATTAATTGTATAATATTTTGCAGGAAGTAGGTACTCAGAAGGAAGGTGATTTTGAGATAAGCTTCACCAATACAGGTGCCTTTTACAGTGTCCCAACATTTCCCTAATTTTATACTAAACAACTTGTTTATTTTATCAAATTCACCAATTCTTATATAAAAGTAACAGGATTTTGTGTGTGTCTGTACCGAAGGATCTCGCTAATAACAATTTTGAGGGAAGATACCTACATCCTCCCAAGAGAAATTACCCCTGGAAGAAACAGTAACAGTTTTCTTTGTTATACTTTTGATTTTTATTCTATTATCTTTTAAAATGTAAACATTTTGCGGAATTGACAGCACACCATTTTAACTTTTGAACATTTTTTTGTCAGTGAAAAAATAACATATTAGATCTCACAATAGTCAAAATATCTTTGAAAACTATTCGAGGAGTGAAGCAGATACTTTTTGTATGTCCATTCGATCCATCCAAACAAATATCACTAAATAAAGCTTTCCAGTCTCTTAAATGGTTTGAAATATAACGAAATTACATATACATTTTTTTTTCAATGTTTAAAATCAACAATTACTTTATACTGAGGAAGACCTAATAAATAAATTAACAAAGTTTGACTATTATTGATGCGCTACTTAAGAAGATTTTTTTTGTAGAAAGAAAGGAGTTTTTCTGTAGTGGAATGAATCATGTCGAAGGAGGGTGGGGCAAGGAATACCAATTAGACGACTATCCTACCATAGAGAGATTCAGGTACGTTTAAACAGGGCTCGGCAGCAGCATCTAAGACGCAAAAATATGTGGCAAATAGAGACGTAAATGAGCTGTAACCAAAAACTGAAAAATATGTGGAGGGGGTTTTCTGATTATAAATTATATTTCGGTTTATTTTGGTTGCTGATTATTAGCTTGTTGGGAATGACTTCATTTCCTTCATATGACCCGATTATTCTTTATAAAATGACATTCTTCAATCTAAACTCTTATTAATAGAAGTATTACATTAATTTAAGCACTGATTTAGTAATTTCTTGGCGGTAAGGTATGCTATGCCTGCTAATATATTATAAAAAAAATAAGAATGAAGGATAAAATCAAATATTTTGTAACCCAATTATGCCACAATTTTTAAACTAAATAGAAACAGTTAAAAACCACAGGAATTTAAAATTAACAATTTCGACACCTCCTACCAAATTTCATTCAAGGCAATCTGAAAAAAATATGTAATAGTTATTTCTCGTATCGTATTATAAACGGCTTTCCGCGGATATAGAATGTACAATTATAAGATTAAAACTAGTTTTTTTAGCCCCGTGGTGCCGAAGGCACCGGCTAAAAAAACTAGTTTTAATCTTATGATTGTACATTTCTATATTCGTAGAAAACTGGATATAATACGATGCTAGACATAGTTTTTTCGTATTCATGAGAACCGGTTCTTATCCACCGGATTCAAATGAATACGAGAAAATATATTCTTAAATTATTTATAGGCGAAAGATAGTTAAAGATGAGAAGTTTAAAAAGACTTTGAAGAAGCTGGGAGACAGGTTAGCACAAAAATAAAATGTTTTTTTCAAATTACATTTAGGGGCATCTCAAAAAAGGGTAGAGGTATATTTATTTTTGTTTTCTTTACCCTCTCACAAAATATGTATATAAAATAGCATTAACAAGGACTAAGATTAGACATCCTAAAATATGAAAATCAAATTTGATCAACTCTAAACGAGATATTGGTACAAGCTTACAAGAAAATTTTTTATTAAATGGATATTCATATTTTTTAGGATAGAAAATGCTCTCCTAACAAACCAATGTTTGCAGGTAAAAGGACATGTTTGCATTACCGATTTTGTTAAACGACCTACCGAACTGTACAAATTAATGATAGTCTGGCTAAATAATTACTATGATTATAGTTTCCAATAAAAAGTTTTTCTTTCATAATGTACTTGTTATATAGATATTTGATGAATATGAATGGGATGAAGAAGAAATGTATGGGGTTCATTTTAAAGATCCAACTATCAATTCCGTTAGTGTTCTCAGAGATTTGAGGTATGCCTTAATTTTAAAGATCCAACTATCAATTCTGTCAGTGTTCTCATAGATTTGAGGTATGCATTAATTTTAAAGATCCAACTATCAATTCTGTCAGTGTTCTCAGAGATTTGAGGTATGGCCTTAATTTTAAGGTTCAACTATCAATTCTGTCAGTGTTCTCAGAGATTTGAGGTATGGTCTTGATTCTAAGGATGAAACTCTCAATTATGTAAATCTTAATTTTAGGTTATGGTCTTTATTTTGAGAATCGAACCATAAATTGTTTATTTTTACTTTGTTAATATTTTTATATTTAAGTTATGGCCTTATAAAGCTAGCTTTAAATTGAATATATTACGGGACCAACCCATTACACATTTTAAATGCTTTTGTCATGATATATGGTCTTTTATTCTAGTGAAGAAAAGAGAAATGTAAGCTCTATGTCATGGAGTACATCAAAGGTAATTTTTTTCAACTATCAATTATCTAATGATATAAAGTAGTATGTTTTTTTTGTCTGAAGCTTAGAATTTCAATAACTACTACTCTGAATGATTTAGGGAAGGTTTTAGGCAATTTTTTATATACTTTATGCAGCCTCTAGTTTCATTAAAAGAACCCACTATGAATAATCAACTTTTCCTGAGGCTAGGAATAAAAAGAAACAAAAATTAAGTTTTATTCTCCAAATATCACTTTGCCTATCATCTTTAGTTAACAACACTTTCAAAATTGGCGATTTATTCCTTTTTTTAAGAATTAGCCTCTATTTCAGACTACTACAGATGACAAATTGGAAGTACATTGTATTATTGTTGTTGAATATTTTAGAGTGATGAAATTGCAGTCTCCTACTCCTCTTGGGAATTCTATTTTGATGAGCCATACAAAAATAATCAAGCTTACATCTATAACATTGAGGTACTGCAGACTTTTAAGAATTATTTTAAAATTTATGTATTAGCTTTTGAAATTTTCAAAATGTAGAATTTTACATAAGATGTGAACGTAAAGACAAAAATACCTAAGATAAATTACTTGAATATTTCAATATTTTGTTAAAAAATAAGATATTATCTTTTAAGGACTCAACAAATTATGTTGGTTACTTGGAAAGTTGTAGCCCAATCACAAACCTTGCCTACAATCCTATACAGGTATTTGTTGATTCAGCATTTGGATATTTGGTTATTTCAATTATGATTTTTTTTCATTTTATAAGTTTTATTGAAGGGAGTTATAATAGCTGGTGGAACTGAATCAGGACACATTGGCATTTGGGATACCAGAAAGGGCGTGGAGGCTTCAGTACATACAGGTATAACATATATTTTACCTAGAAGAACCATAACAGGACATATGGGATAGCAGAGAGGGTGTGTCGAGGCTTTTGTACATACAGGTATGATAAAATTGTACCTGGAGGAATTCATCTGAACTTACATGTATCTTGGGTACGAGATAGAGTGTAGAGGCTTCTGTCATACAGGTATGATATTTGTTTTACCAGGAGGAATTTATCTAAATACATAGGTATCTATGATAACAGGGAAGATGTTGAAGCTTCTGTTCACAAAGTATACCAGGGAAGGAGTAGTTAAGACATCTATTGCAAATTTTAACCTCTAAGGCAAATATTCAAGTTGCATTGTAGATGATATTTTAAAATTTTAGGTTATGATGACCGTCACTATGAGCCTGTTTATAAACTTATTTGGACAAATCCTGTCAAACAATTCTCTGAATTTATGACAGGTAAATTCTTGTTTTTGCTGTTCCAGTTTTGTGTTTAGATTTGCCATGAACAATGAGTATAGTAACCACAAGAAGTCATTGCTGTAGGATGAAAAACTAAAAAAAGGATTTCTAGTGTAAGATCATGTTTGATTTTAGTAACATTGTTTTTGATTTCACAGGATCTTCAGATGGTTATGTAAAATGGTGGGACATGAGATGCCTAAAAGCTCCCATACAGCACCTGTTAGTGGGTGCACAGGAGTTGGCTGTAGATGCCAATAAAACAGCTGACACCATCACTGCTCTCGAGTTTGAACCTTCTATTCCTATGAGGTTCATGATTGGGACAAGCCAGGTGAGCTGAAAATAATTTTTTTATAATAACATGATTGGAAGCTTTACAAAGTGACAAAAAAATCAGCCATGTGACGTCATAAAAATGAGGGATTATCCATCTCTTTTTTAGATGCTTTCGGTATTATCCTCTTATAATTTTTTTTCAATTTTGAAATTTTGAGTACCCCCCCCCCTCACTTTCCCACTTCTCCTCTCAACCCTCATTTTTATAACGTCACATGGCTGATTTTTTGAGACACTTTGTAAAGTTTCATATCTTTAGCCTTTTTCTTGCATAAAAAAAAACAATGCCATTTAGAACTAAAGTAAGTTTATACGTCTAAAAGTCATATTGAATTTACATAAAATAATTACTGTTTAAGTGATTTAAGTTTACTGTTCTTTTTCATATGAAAATAAAAGTTTGTTGTTGCTGCAATACTTTACTGTCTTCATTGATTATATTATTATTTTAGGGAAATCTGTATGGATGTATGAAGAAAGGAAAAAGCAGAGATATGATTGTATCAAAACTAAAAGCACATTCAAACTCTATTTATTCTATTGAAAGGAATCCTTTTATACCTAAGGTAAGTAACCTATATTGTTTACAATTAGATTATTCTTAGTTTTTGACGATACTCATTCTTTTTATTAACAATTCACTAGTCAATTCAGATTTTGAGCAATGCAAATGTTAAAATCAAAAAAAAGTTGAAATGAAAACAATAGAATAGTTTTAATTCTTTATATTTGAAATACTACATGGTAGAAATTAATGATTCAATAATTATATGTGAGATACGCAAAGTGTCATGTATGACGTAATAAAAATGTGTCTAAATCCATCCCTTTTTAGGGGTTTCCTTCCCTATGCTTCTCCTCTCATCCTTCCTTTTTAATCGTATTTATATGACGTCACACATGACACTTTCTGTATCTCCCATTAGATGATATTGACTGTTGGTGGATGGAAGGCAAATGTCTGGTGTGAACATTTAGAGGTAAATACTATTCAGTCTTTAAGGCCAGGTTGGTCTGCTTGTACATATTGATTATTTTGTGCTTTTTCTTAATCACATATTAACCTGAACCCCTTACCCCTAATAATGAAAAAGGGTTAAAAATAAGGGTTGTCTGATTCCTGCGGGGTTCATACCTCCTGTGATTTAACCCAACAGTGCTACCTTGTACCCAATATAACTTAATGACCCCTCCAATTTTCATTTTTTTAACTGTGAGGTTAACCTGAACTGTATGTCAAATTATTGTGTTTTTATTAAGTTATCACCAAGTATTTTGGTTCATATTATGTAAGCATTAGCTATGATATTAAATACCGCCTCTCAATAATATGTTAACTATGAATGCTTTTTGAAATAGCAAGTTAATAAAAACAATTTAGGTTTATGCGGGTGAAGATGCACTCCTTTTGTATTTTTAAGTCCTTATTACATTTACAAAAATATTAAGGAAAAATGATCAAATTTATTTAGGAATCAATTATTAAAACAAGACAATCAACTGAAAGCTTAAACTGTGGAAGGTAAATAATTAACCAGATATAATAGAAAGTATTTTAAATCCAAGTTTGGTTTAAACCCCAGAAAATTATTAACATATATATAATAAAGTCATAAGTCAAAATGATAATTAGAATACTCAAAACCGTTCTCGAAATTTTAATAAACAAAAAAGGTGGTCCACAGGACGAAGCAGTGTGTACTATACTGGCCGAAATGATGGAGTTTTACAGGCATGGGACATTCTCTACACCAGTGATAAACCAGTTATTTCTCTAAAGGTATAATCTTGGTAATTTTCAAATGTTAACCGTGTTCTTTAAAGTTTAGGTTCCCTTACGTTGTATACATAGACGTTATTGTTTAAAACCCTATAAAGATTTCAAAGTCTCAAAAGCTGTAGTTATTCTAAACACTTATTACAATCTGCCATTTCATAGTGGTGATATTCTAAATATGCATTACATGCTCTGGAAAGATTAGATTCCCCAACTCTGTACCTTGATGATTAAGGTTCAAAACGTTGCAAAATATAAGAGTTTTACCAAAGGCATTTTTTTTTGCTAATAATAAACCAGTTAATCTCTAAACTGTAATAGTATCCCAAAGGAAAAGTGTATGGAAAAAAATGCCCTTTGGTAACATTGTAGCCTGATAAAGATATTAATTTTTATATCATTAAGGTTGCACACAGTCCACTAAGATGTATAGAGCCCCATCAAGACTACATGCATTTGGCTATTGGTACAGACGATGGCGGAGTCCACATACTGAAGTAAACACACGCTTTTCTACAATTTAGTTGTGCCTGTACATTTATTTCTTAAATTTGTATTTGTTTTTCTTCCATTGAATAGATAAAAAGTGTCAATTCTATAAACCAAACATTACTCTCATATTTTCATAAAACCAATACAAAGCTTTAAAGCTGATTGAGGTCCAGACGTTCCACAGATCATAAAATGAAAAGGATGGGTACTCAACAATTATTGATACAGTTCATGAGGGATTTAAAGATCAGTAAATCTAATTTACAGTTTTTAGAGGATCGGATGAAATAATGCTGAGCACAAAAGCTGAAAAATTTGCCACAGGTAAAAATTAAATGAAAAATTTGGAAAGTTTTTTTTCCACTGTTGACTCTGCAGCCGCAGCCAAGCTGCAGTTTTTACAACAATTCACATCAATCCACAATTTCCAAACATTTTGACCAGATGGAAGCTGTAAGCTATTCGTCCTAGCATAAAAAATTTTAATAATATATTTATTAGTGGATGTCTTTGACAGAGAATCAAAGAGAGAAAGAATAATAGACCGTTTGAACAAGGAGAAAAAGTAAGCTTTTTAATTAATTTATAAAGAAAATTATGTTGTTTGACTTTAAAGTAACATTTAACTTTTAAAAAACAAAAATGTAAGATATAATGGAATAATTGAATAAGATATCATATTATTCATGTTTTTTTAGTTTTAAAGGAAGAATTGAACAACGAAAATTGGAGGCTGAAATGAAAGAATTAGAACAGGTTTTTTTTTAAATCTAATAATACATATTTTCGGTTTGATTAGGCTACATACAAGTTTAATCACAAAGTGTTCTTGTCTACCGTATCAGACCTGTAATCATCGTGGAGACAATTATTTCTAATGATTTATGTTAACTTAATTAAAATTTAATGTTAGTATTAATGGCTGATTCATTATATATTACTAGCGGCTACGCCCCTAGAGGCCTCTAGGGGCACTTGAGGAGGAGAGAGTCGAATTTAATAATTAAATTTCTTATTTTAGATTTTAAAAGGAAAAGTAAAATAATTTTGGTGGTAGTTGCGAAATTTTTTGGGGGGGAGGGATTTTTCATTTATTGGGGGTTGGGGGTGTCCCACCCTCAAGAATATAGTTATAAACCTTCCCGGGAACTATGAGAATCTACCCTGTTAAGGAGAACCCGATCGGTTCAGAGTTAATTTTTTCTAAGAGCGATTTCTCTTGGGAGGGTGGTGGTACCCTCCCCCAAAATAGTTATAAACCTTTCCGGGACATATGAGAAGCTACCTTGTTAAGGAGAACCCGATCGGTTCAGCGGTTAGCAAGATCCTTCGGTACAAACATACAAACACACAAACATCCTGTTACTTAATTATAAGGATGTTTTGTCAATTAATGTAACCAACATTAGTTAATAATAAAAAAACTCTTTAAAGTTTTAAAGTTTAAAGATTCAGGGGTCGATCATGAGTTTGAAGAAACAAACTAGTTCAAAAGAAGAGCGCAAAAAGGTATAATTAACAGTTATTTATCCTATTGTATTTTAGACAGCTTTCCGTGGATATTAAAACAAAAAATTATAAGATTAAAACAAGTTTTGTTAGCCCCGAGGGGGCCAAAGGCTCGCAATAACAGAACTGGTATAATTTTTATGATTTTTATTTAGAATTCGTGGAAAATTGTTGGAAATACGATTTTTTATTAAGTCTAAGAACTGGTTCTAATCCAGCGGATATAAATCGGTTTCGAAGCCATACTAGAAAAATAAACTTTAAAGGTTTATAATATTTAAGCATAAAATAATCTTTAGATAACAAGTTTGGTCGTACTTTCCTTGGTATATTTGTGCTACATATGAACATAATTTTGCTTGTTAAATTATTATCTTAGCCTGTTTTGCTTTCAGATGACGGCAGGAATGTTTTTAATAAACACGAAAAAATCTATCAAACAGAAAAATGATGATCAACGAAGCAGGTATGAATTTATTTTTAAAAATCCTTTAATTTTAAACCCAATACTAAGTGTGATAGCATTTGATTAAGACAACAACGACAACATCCTTTAAAGTGAGACTTTAAAAACTTTCGATACCATACCATCTGTTAAATGATTCCTTACAGTCGAACTTACGAACGAACCGACTGTAAATGTAGAAAAGCCTCGCTTAAAAAAATAGTATTTGGATTTACCAATTGAACTTAAAATAAAAGTTCAATTTTTTCCCCTATTTTGCGTGATTTTTTTTTTATTTTTTTTTATTTTAGACTTGCAGAAGAACTCTTCTTTCAAAGCATAAAAGATACTCAGGTAAAAATCATGTTTATATAAAGTAAAGAATGTGTTTGTGTGTCAAAAATATCTCGTAAACGGCTGGACCGATCGCTACTCAATTGTAAGATAAGTTATTGAAGTTAGTACATGGCAAAGTTACACATTGTTTTCTTGCAAAGAGCATTCATTTTGCTAATTTTTAGTTTCTGAGTTAGTAATTTGCATCGCCCTTTTCTCACTTTAACCATTATTCAATTTGCAGTTTTTTTTTTTTTGGGGGGGGGAGATTTAACACCCAACATAACCTACTTTTCTTCTTCTTTTATGTTAACTTCTGTTTCGCCGTTTTATTACATTAAATATCCTTAATATACATTGTGTTTTTACAGGAAGCTCGAGCTAGAAATCCAAATCTAAAAGGTTTTGACGTGAAGGCTCATGAATTTGAGACATAAAACAAGAAAGAACAAAACATAGGCAATATCCCTCTAGGTAGGGAGTGGACCACTTACAACCCTACATGGTTATTAAATTTTTATATCCAAGACATATATTCAATATTTCCATTTATTAGTTTAAGTCCTTTCAAATAAGGTGCATTGTATATGGACAACGTTAATGGTTTAAGTCGACCATATGAAATTATTCTCATTACACAAAATTGATAGGGGGAATTTTTGGACCTCTTTGCACAGCAAATTGTTTAAATTCTATTGAAAGTATAAAAGGTCCACTATAAAATAAAAGGAAATTGCCAAAAACATCATTTAAGCTTGTGCTAAAAGAATGTTTAAGAAAATGGCTAATTTATGCTTTAGTATTCAACTTTTATATGTTAATCTTTTTAGTCTAGTTTGTTAGCAAACAAGGAAATGTAAATTTATAAGATTAATAAAGATTTTGTTAAAAAAAAGAAGATTTTTAGAACTTATTTTAGTCTTAACAAGGACAGTTATGTTCATAAGTAGTTGACCCCAAACCGTGGCTCAACACGTAGAGCATTTCCTCGTCGTCAGGGAGGTGAAAGGTTCGAATCTCTGTTTAACACCGTGTCATAACCAAAGACGTATAAAATGGTTCCTACTGCCACTATGTCAGGTGCGCGACATTAACAGATTGGCTAAAACAGGCGCAACTCAATACCATGTACAGTTAAGACTTCTCAGACAAAGGTCGTGCAATCATATAGAGTTGGCTGTCTGATGGGAGTTACTTAACCTAATAGCCCAGGTGTTTGGACAGAAAAGGAGACATTTGGCTCCCCTTATTGATATAGAGTAAGAATAGAGAATTGTTGAGATTTTAATGTTTATAGAATAGATTGACTCAGATTTCAATTTTTTTGGGCAGGTAATGTCAATAAATTCTGAGGTTTTTAAACTTATACTGCTTATCTTATTGTGTTATAAAAGATGCTGATAAAATAATTTTCACAAAACTTAAATTTAAATAAAATGTTAATCTAATCTAATGAACACTTTTAATATAGTTTGTGTCTTATCTGATGTAAATTTTTGGAATTAAGATTTAAAATAAATATGCCAGATTTCCCCTCATTAAGAGAATGTGGTATTCATTCACTTCCGCACATCATAAAAGCAATCATAAAAGCAAATCATCAGGACCGCGTATTATTACAACAGCACAAAATGCACAAAAGGGAGGGGACATTGGGCCATTTATTACAATAGTCCCCAAAGTTTTATAGTAACGTTTTCTTATTAGTTTGTTTAACAACTTTATGGACTATTGTTGAAATCTGATTGTATCCAAACACTTCAACTACTTATTATAATCTACAGAAGGGGTAATTTTGTGTATTATCATTTGGGATGTACATAATTTATCAGCCATTGTCTTATTCCCTACTTCCTCTCCAATTAACTTCACTCTATTCACAACCCCCCACCCCCCTTTAAAATAATTGCTCTTAAGTCTTTTTGCAAATATGTTTTAGTGTAAATGTGATAATAATCGGATGTGATATCACACCATATAATGTATGCGTGTGTGTTTAAAATTGTCTCAGGTGCCTAAAAATACTGTCGTTAGGGGTGTCAACATTTTTCATTCTTAATATCTCAAGTTTGCTCAATGCAGCTACTTTAGAATTAAATTAAATAGAACCTTTGCTAGAACTTGACTTAATTTTTGGATTATCAAGATATACTATCCAGCCGTTTACGAGATCAAAAAGACATACATACTTCCAAACAGACAACGTGTTACTTTAGCATGTAGGATTATTCAGACACCCATAACACAAAAAAAAGTCTGGAATATGTTTATCCAATATATTTTCAACAAGGTTCATCGATTTTAGGGTGTATAAAAAAGTCAATTTTAGAGAAAAATTGACATGTTTTACTTCACAAAAAGTTTGGTGAATAACAAACCAAACCTCTTTAACATGACTTCCAGTCAAAGGTTGTACAATTAAAACTGCAGTTATCTGTAGGAAGTTATCCCAAGTAATCATGCTTTTCAATGCTTTTGTTCAGGTTATCGATATATTATTACTTGGAGGTTGCACCAGATTTTCATATAGTGGTCCTCGCAGCTGGTAAAAACAACGATACCCTCTTTACCCCATCCCCTCCCCTTCTACTGGATGAACAAACTAACCAATAAATGAGGTCCGTATTAGCAAGCTAAATTGACGACGAATTTCTCCCTGTCAATATGTCCACGTAAATCCTGTATCCATAGTTCAGGTATAACAAAATAAGCCTCTCTGGTGTACCCGTTTTCTAGATTAATTTAAACATTCAGAATTAATCTTCAAAATATTGCAATTAAATAAGAAATTTAAACCACCCTATGAAAATGTGACAATATGCATTAAAAAATGTTTTTGTATGTGCTATGAAATTCTAGACAAAACAATGATTACTGTCTAGCTTTTTATATACCGCTATTTATGAGTTAGGCTTTTTTTAAAATCGACATTATTACTGGAATGAGTATTTACCTGGAAAATCTATGAAAATTACAAATCTTATAAATTTGTATTTGCACTGAGATGAACTTTTTAGCAAGCTGCAGCCACTAATAAGTTAACAATCACATGATCAGCCGCTAAGCTGCCCTTTTTAAAAAACAATCTGTTTCTGTAGCTATCTGGCTTTTTTAACATAGATTGACGGAAAAAAGATATAAGGCTAAATAACTTTCTTTTAGGCTAGATTAGACGTCAAGGTTCTATGTGTTTCTTTAAATATTAAAAAGTTAAATCCCCAAACACAGCTTAACTAGCCGCTATTTATAAAATTTAGCCGAAGACAAGCTCTCCCCCCCCCCCAAAAAAAAAAGATGATTGTTGAAATAATTTTGACAAGATGTATAAGTGATGGATGTGTAATGTATATTGTATATACATCATATGAGTGTTGTTTATACATAAATACATGAAAATATTAAGAAAATTGTTTATATTAAGAGTTAGGTACACAAACCAAATACTGTTTACTAGAACAACAACAAAAAATTCCTAATATATTTAGATTCATTGTTTACTATACTGAGGAATATTTCTATATAAACATAGTTTACATGTTGTTTAACAAAGTTCAGAACCGGTTTGTTTCCAGTGGAATTAAATTGGATTCATGAATTTAAAATCTCAAATATATATAAATATGACAACAATTAAAGGACGTCTAAGCTTTTACTTCAAGGGGGATAAACTCTCCTTTACCACCACCCTTGGACGTCTATGCAACAATTCTTGTATAACTAATGAAAGAACCTGTAGTAAAGAAAAATAAGTTTGTGGATGTATAAATGTTGGCATGTGCTAGATTATGAATGTTTATCAACAAGTAAGATTTCTCTGTATCAAATATCTGTAAAAAAGCCGCAAATTTTCTGTTTTGGCAGAAGTAAAAAAAATGAAATGTTATCACTTTCAAATATCATTTTAATATAAATAAACACAGTTGGATACTTTTTTGATTTAGCAAACTCTGTTAAATCTCATTGCTGGAGTCATATTATTATGAGAAATGAAAAAAAATAAATGATTATATATGAACCTAAAATTAAATTAAAATAATGATTTTTTGTATAAAATGATTCATTAGTTAATGTAACAAATGAAAATTAAAACTGATTTTTATTTTTTATTTTGTAGTTGTTTTTTTTTCTTCTAATTATTGTTGATTATTTGACAGAAAAATTGTATGAAGTAAAAGTATAATTATATTTAGCTAAAAACAATTGACCATATTGTTTTACAATATTCACCCCACTGCAGTTGGGAGTTTCAAACAGAGTACAAAACATTTACAAGGACAATTATGTCAAACAGTATCAAGTCAACACCAAATTTTGTTATAAGCTTTGGTATTATCATATATAGAAACAACTGACCTGGCCATGTTATTTTCCAATGTTCATCCTTATACTGTTGGGGGTTACAAACATTAACAAGAACTATTATGTCCATAATAAGCTCATTACTATAGCAAGCTTGCATGTTTTCCTGTCCCTTTAACATAAGTTAGTCAAGGTGTCATAAATAGAAAGGCATAATGGTGTAAGATTTATGAGTTTAAAACTGATTATTACAAATTATCAAGATAATTATCTCTGTATATCATCAATATTATCTTATTTTGTTTGTTATTTAATGCCTTTGAAATTAAAATTGACTTATATTATCTAATGTGGCTAAAGTATTTGATTTCAGGGAACTAGGTTATAATTCCTAACTGTTGAATAATTTATTTTTGTATGGAGTTAACAATTATTTTCTTTATTGTCTTATTGTACAGTTTAAATTATTTATTTCAATTAGGGAATAAATTTGTGAACATTAAAAAATCTTTTGTTGGCTAATTCTACTTTATTCTATTAAAAAATCACTTCATAAGAGATTAAAGGTTTTATTTGATTATAAGCTAATTACAAATATTTTTTAGATTTGTAAATAAACTTGGCAGATTAAGTTAATATAGTAATCTAGATTGTGCACTATTGAATACAAACCCTAGTTATAGAATACCTGCCTAGTCAAACACAAAAGAAACTGATATGTAAAGAACTTCTAGGATGTTTTAAATAGACTCTAAAAACTAATAGTGTTAATTAGTAATCTATAAATGTTAAAATAAAGCTGGTTTAATGTCTCTCATCGTCAGGGATTTTCAGATGCAGCTACTTATTACTTAGCAACATGAACATAAAAAACAGCTAACAACATAACTATTAAAAAGATTTGCAGCAGCAGCAACTTTAATGTTGAGCCTATCTTTCTTTCAACAATTCGCAGCATAGGCTAGCTGTAATAAAATAAGACAGCAGCAAAGCCCTGCTATTTTGTTTACCGACTATCTAATAAATGAGATATAAATTCCTTTTTGATTTGAGTTAAAGCATACTTTCTTATCTTCAAATGGGACTAAAATATTCTCTCAACCAAACATGGTATAAGTATATGTTGTTTACAGTTTGGCAGATAAAAATAACCTCTTTTCTTACATGCCATACGCAGACAAGAAACTGAGGCTTACAAACGCCTAAATTATGTAATTGGGAGTAATATTAAAACTTTCAGTATGTGGTCAAAAAGTGTTAAGGGGGAGGAAACCTACATACATCACCTGCAGGTAAGAAAAACGAAAATACACTCATCCTTCCCCCCCCCCCCCCCCTCCCATAAAATAAAAATACATGCGTATTTGAGCAACACCAGACAGACTAGTTCATAAAGAGTATGAACGCTCCTTGTATTAATTATGCGGTATTTTAAATAATAAAATGTGTTTCAACTGCCCAACTGGTATATATATCTCATAGTCTCGACTCTCCTAATTGGGTCCAAAATATGGCGTAATAAATATTGATAAGATTTTAAAATGAGTCTCAAAAACCATTTAAACCCCCTTTGTAAACATATCATGATTTATATTCCCAAACTACGCATGTAGAAAAAAATGTAAATGCAATTTCAGTATCTTGTATGCAAAACGGTAATTTCTATTTTACAATATGTCTTAAAACTGTAGAACTGTGCTTTTAGGGAAGCTTTATTTGAAGTATCTTATTTTGAGGAAAAACAAACTTTAAGAGGGATGGTCATTGGTCAATAATGAGCAAATAATCTAACAATTTTGGTAAATAAAATGATTCGAAGCTTAAATGTTTATTATAAAATTATAGGATCATGAAAAGAAAATGGAGTAGCGGGTTTCGTCGTATTTTCACAGTAGCTTTTGACTATTTTAGGTTAGGTAAATGTTAATGATTGCCTCGCAGTGTTATATGAAATTGGCGATTCAAGGGCTAGAGATAGGAGAAAAGCTACAGTAAAAAAAAACGATAAAATCCGCTACTTTGTTTTCTTTTAATGATCCAAATTATATTATGACAAGAAAAAATAAATCGTTGAATTGGCCGGCAATACGCAGTTATAATTAAACCTGTTTAAATATGGCTGTAATGTCATTCTCTATCTTTAAAAACAGGAGTAAATATATTCATAACCCGCGAAGCGAAGGATTTAAGAATAAATAGAATTCAATACAGTTTTTAATTTTAGTAAAGAAAAAACAGTATTATTGAATTTAAAACTTTTATCACTAAAATGCATCATCCTTAAAATAAAAAAAGAACAATTAAAAAACCGGAAGATAATTGGTAAACTGTCTCACTCCTGAATGTGTGTGTGAGGTCTGAATATGTACTTAAGAATTCAAATTATACCATAATAGATATTCTATTTTAGATGCTTTTATCTAAACAAGGATGACAACATCATTAAAAGCGAAGCTATAAAATCAGAAGGAAGGACAAACTAACAATGACTCTTGTCGAGTATTAGATCTTGATAAGCAGAACATTAATTTCTAAGTCTAAATAAAATTGTACATAAATTTGTTGCAAAATTGCATAAATGCACAAAAAAAAGTGAACAGATATACTTTCATTTGGGTATGGAGATGCAACGCTTATAATATTGTACTTTGTCCTTGAAATAATTATTTAAAAGTTTGAAAGCGATAGGCCAATTCTAACATAACTAAATTAAGGAAATGACTTAACTGTTAACCGCAGTCAAGCGCTGTGGAAAATCTAAAAACTAAACATAGGCCTAAACTTCTGGGGGTTTTGTAATCTAAGTGTGCTATTTCTATTGATAAATTGAACAGTGTATATATTGCATATCAGAAAATTTCTTCAAATTTATTTTAGATAAGCTAAGTGCCTATTCTTTTTTCAATCAATTAAAATTAGATGCATAATAAAGTGCTAATTCATAGCTTCTCTATAAATATGTCAGCACGTCCGTTCGTCATATTTATACTTAATCCTACTTAGATTCTTTGAGAAGCAGAAACCCAATCAGTTTGACCGGCAGTTAGAAAGATACTTTGGTACAGACAGACATTCTACTTATTGTATACAAAGAAACCATAGACGTGCAAGCTTTTTTATTTTGGGGGGAAAAATTTTTTTTTTAGGGGGGGGTAATTTGCTTTGGGGGGGGGGTAAAATTTTTTTACCCCCCCAAAATTTTTACCCCGGGGGTAAAATTTTCTTGGAGGGGGTAATTACCCCCCGTGAAATCTGTTGGCAGGGGTAAATTTTGTTTACCCCCCCAAAATTTATCCCCGGGGTAAAATTTTTTTGGGGGGGTAATTTGATAATGTTTTAATATTTAGTAGTAGAAATGCGCGCGAAGCGCGCCAAAATTTTTTTTGTTAGTGATTTTTTATTTTGGGGGGGGTAAATACCCCCTCCTAAATGGTTGGGGGTGCCTACGGCACCCCCAAGGTAGGGGTAAATTTTAAATTGGAGGGGTAAAATGAAAATTATTTTGGGGGTGCGGCACCCCCAAATTCGTTTGGGGGGGTAATCACCCCATTACTTCCCCCCCTTGTCCGTCTATGAAAGAGACCTATTGAAGTAAAAGAATAGATGGGACATGAGCTATATGTAACTCAACCTTCAGGGCATGAACCCTGTCCCAATTTTATTTTGGGTCCTTGAAATCAGCTTATAGTGTCGGAATTATAAAATCTTCGAGCCCAAAAGGCTTTTTACTGGCAGATGAGAAGGGTCTCTGATACTTAGGGCAGTAGTTGTCTAAATTATACATTTTTCATTTATTAGATATCTCACAAAATGGTTCTACTTAAAACTTTATTGTAGCTGCGCTACCTAAGGACAAAATTATCTTTTTTTACACATAATTTAGAATTTCTAAAATGACATATTCCAGTCACAAAACAAAGGGATGATATTTCCATGTTTTCTCACGGAACAATAATTGATAAAATTTTCATATCAGGTTCCATATTAAAACTTTAATGGACACTCAACAATTTAAAACATATTCGGGTAGCATATTATAAAGAAAACTCTAGTTATATCAGCTACAGTAATGGATATAAATATACGTGGATATTATGACAAGGGTAATAATATAGGTTGCTAACATGATTCTTCATTTATTGATAAATTATGTTAGCCCCCTGCAAGTTTCGCTTTAGAGAACATAAAAATCTGGTGTAACATTCAAATAATAATATATTAATTTCTACAGTGACATTGGTTTGTCCCAAAATCGAGTATAATTAAAGGTTAAGCATAACTTTAACTTTTAAATATCGATTGTTACTCAAAAAACTCCAGGTGTAAAAAGTGTAAATTTTGCGAAATGAACTGTTTTCGTTCCAGAAAAAAATATATTTCATGTTTGATTTCCAGACGTTAGAATATCGCATCCCGTCACAGTGGATGATGCCCTTGATTCTCTAGATATGTTCCCACAATCGAAGGAGAACCTCGCCCTTACGAGGTAATTACAGTTCATGTTTGATTTCAGAAACCATTTAGGATTATGTAAATTTATCAAAGTAATGGAGTATCCTTTTAAATTAATTATAATTCATGTCATACATGTTTTATTCTAGTATGTCACCAAACTAAACAGTCCTTAGTCTAGCAAGCATCCAAGGATAAGAATATTTATTACAATACATAGTATTTTATGTAGATTTGATAGGATTATACAGCAAATCAAACATCTTAAAAGTCTGATAACAAAATCCTTACATTTAACATGATTTTACTTATTCGAGAACAATATAAGTCTTTGGATAGCATTATAATTCACAGTTCAATGTTCCCTTACTCCCTGACATAAAATCATGTCATAAAATGTACGCATATACAGAAGCTTAGAAAAGAATATTAGAGAAATATGTACAAGCATTGACAAGTATGAAAATATACATAAATACAACAGCTCAAGAATCTGTAAAGTAACATAAAGAAATGTAAAGGGTGTGCAAAAAATAAAAAATAAAAACATATTGATCTGACATGTTTGTAAAAGTCAATTCCATCATACTTCTATCTATCTTACAATGTATACAAATCAAAATCATAGAATTGGTTTATATTATGTGGGCCCCAAGAGACGCGGTCCAGCAAAACATGGATTTGATTTAATTTTTCGTACAATTTTAATATCCATAGTATGTCGATATTGCATGGTCTAGACTCGGAATCTACCGCATACCTGAGGTTATAATTTTTGAAGAATTAGGTTATAGAGTAGCTACGCTCCAAATGAAAAAAAAGAGTATAAGAAAGAAAGAGAGAGATACATGCATAATAGTATTATATAATTCAAATATTCAAGTCAAGTTTTACCCTTTTGTAGGCCAGTTTTTAATACGAAAAATTGAAATATTTTTAAAAGCGAAGCTTTTCTATAATTAGGGTCGGTCTGAACGTCCGTCCGTCACAGACGGATAGCTTTTTTCGTTAATTTAGGCATGTTAGAATTGTCCTTTCGATTTCAAACTTTTGCATGGTGATTCCTTTAGTAGTTAGGTACGATTTAGAAAACGTAGCAACTCTATAATCATTACAAGAATTCCGTAAGTCCATTTTAAACATGTTGATTTTTTTTTACTTTTTTAACAACAAATTTTTATGTGATCTAATCACCCGATTGATCTGATTTTTGGTATGTTGATTCCTGGGACAACAAAGTATAATGTTATAAGCGAAGTAACTCTATAATCAAGTCCTAAAAATGTAAGTATGTCCATAAACATTATCCTGTAGTTATATAAACATTATCAAGCAGTTTTTCAACAATTTTACATACAATTTTGCTTTGACTCTTATACATTTATATTCTTATTATTCAGTTCTGACACTATATAAGTGTTAATGTTCCTTTGTCCTACCGTTTCAGTGCTTCGCTTTTGTGGATGTTTTCATCCTTGTTATCCTATAATCTGAAGTAGGTAAAGCTTAGTTCTAATCCAGGTCAGGTTTTTAGCTATCAGGAGAAAAAGTTATTTGGCCCTTTGAAAAAAACGTACTTAAATGTGTATATATTAAAATGTTTTAAGTAACTAATAAAACATAGATTTTAATTCTAAGATTTTGGTGTAACCCTTGTTCTACATCCATTGACTTACCTGATAAAGCTCAACTTAGCATTTTACTGGTTTATGATTTCTCATTAGACAAAAAAATAGCAAAGTGCCCTTTTTTCTAAATGTAATTAAAAACTGATCTGCGCCCTAGAACTGCATGATATAAATGATTAATATTGATTCAATAGGATGAGACAAAAGAGCGTGTGTGTGTGTGTGTGTGTGTGTGGGTGTGTGTGTGTGTGTGTATGTATGTGTGGGTGTGTGTATGTGTGTTACTCTGCCTTTTTATCAACTGGATTCCCACGGTTTTTTTTCATCTACACCTGCCCTACGTCAAAAGACAAGCAAAAATTTAACTTTTAATTCATTTTTGAAATTGACAAATAGATCAAAACAGCTTTTTTTTGTAAAATGCCTAAGGAAAATTATATTGCTATATGTTTTAGATTTTTAATAACATATAGTATTTTAAGGTCTTTTTATCTCATGCAAAAAATATCACTGAAATGGCTAGTGTTGTTCTATTTGATAAGCTTCCAATGGACCATGGGCTGGTTCAAGGCTATAGAGTCTAGTTTAATGAAAAGTATATGTAGTTTGAAGCAGGAATAAGGTATAACCAACAAGCGAAATAAATCTAAAATAATATTTGGGGGCAAACGGAGAGGTCGTCAATTTTACGATGTATGCCCCCCAACGACAGCTGAAAAACACGTATAGGTTTCGTGATTTTTCCCCGAATTAATTTCTTTATTGGTATAAGCTGAGTTTGAAGTATTTTCTTAATTACAAATTTTGAAACTGCTGGTCTGGTTAAGCTGTGATTTTAAGAGAAGCTTTTAAGATGTTTTGTGGAGTTCTCAAGAGGATAGCGGCGAAGCCGTTATAGATAAAAATTTTAAGTAATAACTAATAAAAATACAAAATTTTTACATAATCTAAACTCATCAATCATTATGTATCATAAATATTGATCATTTTTAATCAAATTTCAAAGTGAGATTTTTCTTAAGATAGGGTCTGTCTGCAACGGGTAACGGATAGCTTTATGGTAAATTTAGGCATGTAAATTGTATAATGGACCTATCAAATCAAACCTTAAATAAGAATTATTGTAATAATTATGTAATTCTAGAAAACACCGCAACTCTATAATCAAAATTATGAATGTTATTTTAATATTCCCAAATCTATGCTATACATGATTTTTCATTATGGCTGAGAACCAGTTAAATTCAAGCGGTGATCAATCTTTTTTAAAGCCACACTAAAAATAATATTCTGTGTCTTTAGCATTAAAATCATTTTAATTTTATATGTTATTATCTTTGGAAATTGTCATCCTTGTAAATAAAATTTTGTCATGATATTTTATTTGCTGAACCTAATTGATCTGTTTAACTTAATCTTGTTAATCTTTCATTTAGTACAGGGATAGGTAAATAGATGATAAATTATTCCCTGTTTTCAATCTTCCTGCTTTATATATAGAAGCTACTCTATAACCTGTGAAAATCCATTCGTATGTATGTCCAAAGTTATTATGGCAACAAGCATTTTTTGGCAAATAATGTTAAGAAGATATTAAGCAACATTTAGATTTTTTTGTAAAAATTCTAAAACTACCCTTCTTAAATTTATGTAGAAGTATAAAATATTTTTTTATTTAGGTAAAATTAAACTAACTTCTATTACCCTCACCCTACATCCCTGAGTTAACATTTGATTGATAATCAATCTTTTCCCTATCCCCGTCATCTAGGATATACATGAAATTTATGGATGTACTGAAATTTAGTTTCCGAAAGTGTATCTAGCTTCCGCGTCCTATCTCAATATTTACTGCTAGCTAAAAAAGCTTCAAACTTCAAAAAAAAAAAAAAAATTTTAAAAATTAAAATTTTGAATGTATAATTCGTTTATACATTATATCGCTTTTCCCTTTGACCGAAGTAGCTGAAAATAGCGTTTGCAATAATTGGGATATCTGCTGTATAACTTTGGAAATTATAGAAGAAATAGGCAATCCATTTTCAGCACATCAATTTATGTAATATGTCATTTATGTAATGACCAGGGTTACTAGGATGTGACAATGGACAAAAAATAATCTTCCATCGTTTGCAGATAAGTCTTAAATACTTATTTTTTTTTTTGGTGGGGGGGGCGGGAGGGTTGAGAAATAAGAATAGTTATTTATCACATCGTATAATAAACAGCTTTCCGCGGATATAAAAATGAACAATTATAAGATTAAAACAGTTTTGTACCGATGGCACGGGCTTACAAAACTGGTTTAAATCTTATAATTGTTCATTTTAATATTCGTAGAAAACTGTATGTAATACGGTACGATACATGATTTTCAGTATGACCTAGAACCGGTTCTAATCCAGCGGATATTAATCGATGTTAAAGACAAATTAAAAAGATTATTTTAAACACCATTGACCTCTACCTCCCTGGTTTAATATAATTTGTGTAATGATAGATTTATTGTAATTTTTATCCTGTTGGATAAATATAGAATACTATCCCCCTACAGCCCATATCCTCCATTTTGGAAACATATCACTAATGCCCCAAAGAATGATTTAAAAAGTGTGCTTTCACTTAAACCTTTTCCTTTAGTATCAAAGCCCTCCTCCTCATTAACCTATATCTAGCCTGTAAGGGGGTTCCAAACCAAAAGGAGCCCTGACCCTCAAGTATACCATAAGCCACCCTCAGCCGCAGAAGTAAAAGGCCTTCAGCATCAGCCACCTATTGCCGCAGAAATCATCAATAAGCAGCTTTTTAGCCGCTGCAGCTACTGTAATAATCTTTCAACAGCTAAGACAAAATGATGTGACAGCTGCAACTAACCGCGCAAATTTCAGAAAGCTGGGTGGCTTGAAGCACAAATCAGCAACTCTATGCCACAATCCTCTTAAGGACACGTACAGATGCTGCCAGCAACAGTCAACATCAGCTGCAGCGATCCAAAGTCATTCTAAGCCATATTTTCAGCAGTATTTTAGTGGCCATTTGCCTTAGCCGCAGAAGCAGTCACTTAAAGCCATTCTCAGCTATATTTTCAGCAGTATTTGCCTTTGGTCTACATTCTTTTTCTCCTGGAAAAAGATGTATTATAATTTGGATCTTTCACCAGATTTTCATATTCTGTAATAAAGAGAAACTTGCATCGGGCTAAAATAACGATATCCCCTCCCCTCCCCATCCACCCCCTTTGCCCCCATCCCTTCTCCTTCTACTGGATGAACGAACTGACCAATAAATGACTGTAAGCAACCTAAATTGATACAATTTTTCTGTCTTAATATCAACGTATATTCTATATCTAATATTGTAATATAAAAAATCCTCCAGGTACTGAATATTCGTGTCCAGATATTACTGAGTGAGTGTTCATCAACAAATTGATAACAATCATGCTGGAAATATTATTCAGTAAGGTGGTGGAAAATGTTTTTCTATTCTTAAAAGAAAAGTTATTTATTTAAGAGAATACTCAATATTTTACCTCTAGGCACCCGAAATATTGTTTATGTTTATAGGTGCTTTCCCTCCAAATGCCAATCGAGCACTGAAAACTCCCCCTTTATTTTTAAAATAAATTGAAATTAAGAGGTAGAAGAACCTCGTAAAAGTGTCTGACTATGACGTCAGAAAAAATTAACAATTAACCAATAAGAAGCCAGTATTCACTGTAATTGACCAATGGTAAAATATACAGCGGACTCTCATTGGTTAATCGTTAATTTTTTCTGACGGAAAACTGCTGTGGGGGTAAGAAATCGCTAAAAAAAATCAGCATGTAACGTCATAAAAATTATGGATTATCCATCTCTCCACTCCTCCTCTCCTCATCCCTCATTTTTATGACGTCAGAATTTTGAGCGACTTCTCCCCTCACAAAACTGCCGTGTTTTAATTTTGAGTACATAGCATTTCATTAAATTGGAAATAACAAATGTACAGGTAGTTACTGTTCTGTTTGAATTAATGACAAAAGTTTCATAATTTATTTGAAATTTGTCTTCAAAGTTGAAAATACGTGTTGCATAAAATGAATTGTGCAAAAATGTCAAAAGTAGAGCAACAAAAACATGTTGAAATATTTTAGATAATAAGCAATAGAAAATCTACATATTACATTAAAGTAAAATAAAAATAGAAAATGTATCTTAAAAAATAAGCTAGGACTGATAATAAGAATATAAGATATACTCTCTTCCTTAACATTCTTTAAGTGACCGTCAGACATACCCTACTTATAGAGTTGCTGCCCTCCTACTTAAAAAGTGCATACAAATATATCCATGACATTATTTTGGGATAAATTTCTAGCTTTTTGGCAAGTCAAGATGGTTTAATATATGGTTGGATTTAGTGCGGGTTCTAGGGGCATTCTGTCACTTTATGTTACAGTAGAAGGCAAGATGATTTTATTTATGGTTGCTGTTAAGGTGGGTTCAAGAGTCGGTATATGCCTTTTCAGCAAGCTTTTTCCTTTTACGATAGAATTATTTTTTTTCTTCAAGTTTCTGGTCAAAACAAAAAGTAAAGGTACTAAATAGATTTGTATAAGCAACTATTTGTAGCAAGATAAAGTTAGCAGTTTAGTTAATAAATGCTCATTTTTAAAACATTAAAATTAGATAGGACTTTTGTGTTCTTTTTTTATCTTAGTAACTTAAAATTTCTTTGTCTATGTTTATAATGTGACAGTGATAAATAGAAACTGAGGCAAATATGTCCTTGGACCCCACCCCTGGTATAAGGGGGATATCTCATGGATATCAACATTTTTTATCATCCAACATATGATCGCTGATTCTTGGATAAAATACCTTAGAAATAAACCCTCATTTGTTTTATTTTAATTTTAATTTTAAACTTTTATTATTCTGTGTATCGGCAGCAAAGGATCACCCTTACCGCAGAATCGATAAAGTGTGAAACATCGCGCAGAGACCACGACACTTTTGGAGGAAAATAAATTTTATTCTTATTTTTCAGTTATTTTAGGTATGTAAGGTTAAGTAAGTGTTACCTTAAAGGGAAAGAGCCCCGCAGGGTTATTTAATCCACTCGTAGAAAATATAGAAATAAAACTCTTTTCGTTAAAATTATTATATACTATTATATTTTTATTGCAAAAAGTACTTATAAAAAATATATTATGCTTTTTGGTATATATCTTTAGAGCACAAATCCGCGAGTAATAAAAGGATGACTTGGAGAGTATCCAAAATTTTTACCATCATAATATTCATTCCTCTTATAGAACCACCTTACTATCTATCTATCTTTTATTATATTTTCTTTCTGAAATAATCGCTAATTTTGGCATTAAGTCTTGTACGGGAATTTCTGTAACGATAAAGCACAATCTTTGAATTCTGAGACCATTTCATTTCAGGATGGAAAAATTATTTTTTTAATGTTGATAGTGATACCTTATATATAACTAGCGGCTGCGACCCTAGCGTCTAGGGACTCTATATTCAATGGGATATGAAAGAGCAGAAAAATAACCCCAAACCCTACCAGCTTATTCATCAAAACAAAATAGCCTAAAACCATCCTGGAACCTATTTGGTTCTGCTTGCTGCGCCCCTAGCATCTAGGGGCTCTATAGCCGAAAGGGTAGCGTAGGGTAGAAAAATATCCTAAAACCATACAGGGGATCTAGTGAATTGAAAATTATATTAGAAATTATAAAAAAAAAAGGATGTTAAAAGCGTATCTAGCATCTCAAGATTACTAAGCTGCTTTTGATCACTTTTGAGGGGTATACCTGGCAAAAGAAGTTATTATGGTTATAAATAAAGACTATACAGACATTTAGAACAGTTTTGCTTTAACAATAACCTTATCATAATCAGAATCATACAATATTACACATATACAAGTAATTTGTTATAAATGTTATTGTTCTGAGTATGTATAAAGCGGTGTGCCATCTTTTCGGGTAAATATTAACAGCGCAAATTCACCATCGGCCAAATGATCATCAGATAATCATATATAATCATTATTATATATTGTTGAAATATTTTTATCCTAAACTAGCTTTTCCTAATTCAAAGAATAATTATCTAGCTGTAAGTATGAGAGGTAACCCATTCTTAATATTGAATCAATATTTTCTGCCAGGCAATCTACATTAAAAGTGTTAAAAACAAAAGCAATAAGTTTAAATATTTGATTATTTAGACCCATTTTGATTTAACAAATTAGTTATCTAAAATTGTTAGGTTATTTTATGCAATATAATATTTTTCGCTATTATTTAAGGTTTTCACATATTGACGACAGTCTATTTTGATTTGCTGTTTTTGTGAGGAAATGTATGCACACCGTGTAGTGCAGGTTATTGATTTGTCTAGTTATCTTTCCATCTTAATTATATACAGTTCGGCAGATTAAAATGTAAAACTAGAAAAAAAATATCAAAATTTGCTCCGGCTTTAGAATAGGTCCCGAACTACCAGGTCCAGGTTATTTCTGAGTTTTGAAACTATTTTTTTACATATGATTTTAAGCTAATTTGAATATTTTACCTGCAAAACTATATGTAGATAGATATTATATATTATCAATAACAATATTGTAATAATGACTTAAAAGTTTATTTTCTAGTTTCCAATTTAAGAAAATTAGGATTATACACATTATCTTATTCTCTTAGATAGAATCATTTGGAAATAAAAAAACTGTCAAAAATATTTCATCTGCCCGACTATAGATAAAATCCCCTAATTATCAATTATTATTCTGTAATGATAAGTAACTTCTCCTGAATTGATCATTTATGTATCATGTTTCTTATTACTAGAAATAGAATAATATGTTTTTGGAAATATTTATTTTTTTCTGTAAAATATATATTTTATGATTTTAATAATATCTTTCATTTAATTTAAATTTAAGTATCTTTTTTTAGTTTTAGAGCATAGATACTTTATAACACTCTATGTCAGTACTACCATATAATATAATCTTCCTAATTCCTCATAAAGATTACTCTAACCAGTGGGCAAATCTGTAAATTAATAATATGCTGACATATTCCAGTTAGATGTTACTATTGACTTTACATCTTTATTGTATGTATTTTGTGGCTGTTTAAGTATCAAAACTATTTAATAGTGATTATTTGTTAGACCTTTGTATCCCTTAATGAATATTAATATTAAGTAATTCATTGGCATATTCCAGTTCAATTTTATGATAGCCTTTTTTGGCTTTTTTACATCTTTTTGTAGTAAGAATTTGTTGTTAGAATAAATTTTGTAGCTGTGTAAAGTATCAAAACTATTTAATAGTGCTTCCAAGATTTTAAGACCTTTGTATAGTATTTGATAGAACATTTTATGAGAAACTAATATTTGTATCCCTATATGAATACTATTACTTAATAATCTGCTGGCAAATTCCATTTTGCTATAACTGTCTTATGGCTTTCTTTACATCTTTAATGTGTGTTTCTGTAGCTATATAAAGTGTTTATTTCGATTGTTTTGACATGTCTAAAGCATTTGATAGAACACCTCATGAGAAACTTATATTTGTATCCCTTTATGAATATTAATACTTAATAATGACATATTCTAGTTAGTTGATATAACTCTCTTTTGGGTTTTTTTACATCTTTATGTGTGTTTAGAATTTTTTTGTAGCTGTTTAGAGTATCAAAACTGTTGAATATTAATCGCGCTCATTTGATGTGTTCAGACCTTATTGAAGCATTTGATAGAACATTTTATGAGAAACTAATATTTGTATCCCTATATGAATATTATTACTTTAATAATCTGCTGGCAAATTCCATTTTGCAATAACTGTCTTATGGCTTTCTTTACATCTTTAATGTGTGTTTCTGTAGCTATATAAAGTGTTTATTTCGATTGTTTTGACATGTCTAAAGCATTTGATAGAACACCTTATGAAAAACTAATATTTGTATCCCTTTATGAATATTAATATTTAGTAATTCGTTGGCATATTCCAGTTATATTTTATGATTGCCTTTTTTTGGCTTTTTTACATTTTTAATGTGTGTTTAGAATAAATTTTTAGCTATTTAAAGCATAAAAACTTTTTAATTATTTCAGTTGTGTGACATGTCTAAAGCATTTGATAGAACACCTTATGAGAAACTAGTATTTGTATCCCTTTATAGATATCAATACTTAATATTGACATATTCTAGTTAGTTCATATAACTCTCTTTTTTTTACATCTTTATGTGTGTTTAGAAATTTTTTGTAGCTGTTTAAAGTATCAAAACTATTAAATTAATCGCGCTCATTTGATGTGTTCAGATCTTATTAAAGCATTTGATAGAACACCTCATGAGAAACTAATATTTGTATCCCTATATGAATATTAATACTTAGTAATTCGTTGGCATATTCCAGTTCAATTTAATGATAGCCTTTTTTTGTTTTTTTTACATCTTTTTGTTGTAAGAATTTGTTGTTAGAATAAATGTTGTAGCTGTGTAAAGTATCAAAACTATTTAATAGTGCTTTTAAGATTTTAAGACCTTTGTATAGCATTTGATAGAACATTTTATGAGAAACTAATATTTGTATCCCTATATGAATATTATTACTTAATAATCTGCTGGCAAATTCCATTTTGCTATAACTGTCTTATGGCTTTCTTTACATCTTTAATGTGTGTTTCTGTAGCTATATAAAGTGTTTATTTCGATTGTTTTGACATGTCTAAAGCATTTGATAGAACACCTCATGAGAAACTTATATTTGTATCCCTTTATGAATATTAATACTTAATAATGACATATTCTAGTTAGTTGATATAACTCTCTTTTGGGTTTTTTTACATCTTTATGTGTGTTTAGAATTTTTTTGTAGCTGTTTAGAGTATCAAAACTGTTGAATTAATCGCGCTCATTTGATGTGTTCAGACCTTATTGAAGCATTTGATAGAATATTTTATGAGAAACTAATATTTGTATCCCTATATGAATATTATTACTTTAATAATCTGCTGGCAAATTCCATTTTGCTATAACTGTCTTATGGCTTTCTTTACATCTTTAATGTGTGTTTCTGTAGCTATATAAAGTGTTTATTTCGATTGTTTTGACATGTCTAAAGCATTTGATAGAACACCTTATGAAAAACTAATATTTGTATCCCTTTATGAATATTAATATTTAGTAATTCGTTGGCATATTCCAGTTATATTTTATGATTGCCTTTTTTTGGCTTTTTTACATTTTTAATGTGTGTTTAGAATAAATTTTTAGCTATTTAAAGCATAAAAACTTTTTAATTATTTCAGTTGTGTGACATGTCTAAAGCATTTGATAGAACACCTTATGAGAAACTAGTATTTGTATCCCTTTATAGATATCAATACTTAATATTGACATATTCTAGTTAGTTGATATAACTCTCTTTTTTTTACATCTTTATGTGTGTTTAGAAATTTTTTGTAGCTGTTTAAAGTATCAAAACTATTAAATTAATCGCGCTCATTTGATGTGTTCAGATCTTATTAAAGCATTTGATAGAACACCTCATGAGAAACTAATATTTGTATCCCTTTATGAATATTAATACTTAATAATCCGCTGACATATTCCTGTTAGCTGTCACCTTTATGTATACATTTATTCTCAAGATGTATTTATTCATAACTGATAATCATCAAATGATTATTAGTAGGGTTAGATCAAATATGATAAATTAAATTAAAATTAATTAAGAAATGAAAATACTTCTTCATAAAAAAATCTGAGACAGCCATCACAACAATATTAAAGCAAATTTGGTTGCAGCCGCTTGCAAGCTTTATTACTCTCCACGGCAAAAACCGGCTGAGCTGTCATTCTCATGAATTCAAAGAATGAAAATTGATAAAGCAGCAGTCACTTCAAATCGTTAGAAATGCAACAAAACGACAAGCCTGTAAGCCACTTAATTATTATAAAATTATTAAAAACAATTATAAAGCCCCATCTATTTAGGTGACTCCACAGCTTTATTTGAATTGATTTATAAATTGATCATTATTTTATGAATATTCTTCACATTAATATTAATAATGAAGAAAAACCATTGGTTATTATTCCACACGTGCCCTGCATAAACCATGCCCACTTTAGAGCCCCCCCCCCCCCTATTCCCCCCCTGACTATATTATTATTCATAACAATATCTTTATCTATTATTGTTTTCTTAAAGAGATCCTCTTCTCACCCTCTCTCTTTTACTTAATATCATAAAGATCAGAAATATTTATACTAGTTGCCTCGCCCCTTGATTCTAGGGGAGGGCGAAGGGAGTCAGGAAAATAGCCTAAACCAAATGACATTTAGAAAGCTTTCTGAAAAGTGCAATTAATTCAGACAAAAAAAACTTAACTACTTTATATTAAAAGATTTATTTTTTTCCTTAACACTAAATTTTTTTTACCACTCTAGGCTTTTAATGATGTTTTTTTGTGGATTTAAAAATAATCTACTTAATATTTGTCTATGAAAGGTTTCTAAATGAACATAAATATTCTGTATAGTATTATAATATATTTGTTAGATAACAGAGTTAGATACACGCCTGCTTTAATAAAGTCATTTTTTTCCTTTTTATTTTGATTAAGTATCAAGTGCTTTGAAGAAGTTAAATTGAGTCTTATTTCTTCTAGGGTCGATTTCACTTGAGACGGAGGTGGTTCATTCACCCAAAATAGTCATAAACCTTCCCTGAGAAACTACAATGTAAAAGAGAACCATATTGAAAAACACACATCCTATTACTTGGGTAAAGAATCTGTCTTTCGTTCTCCTATCCTTGTAGCTTTTGTAATAATTGTATGCATGAATATGTTAAATAATTATCATTATTCCTTAACATACACAAATACATAATTTATTCTATTCTTATTCTTATTTTTATTATTAGTATTACAGCTACTACAGAAGATGATTAAAGTCCCTCAACAGATTATGACTTTATACGATAGAATAGCAAATGAGAGGCCAGTATACACTGTAATTGACCAATGGTAAAATTTATGCTGGCCTCTCATTGGTTATTTTATTGTATGACGTCATAATCTGTTGAGGGACTTTAATCATCTTCCTAGTTTATAGCTATGGCATGTCCGTACGTATATACAAAAAATTGCTATGTATGCTTCTATTACAAATGGTTGTTTCTTTTGAAGGACGAATATATATTGACACTTGTAGAGTGTCAGAACTTGATAAGCAGAATATGTACAGTCCAAACTAAATTGTCTGTGAAATTGTTGCAAAATTTCTTAAATACAGGATACTTTCTAAGTACATACTTATATTTTTAGGACTTGATTAAAGAGATGCTTCTCTTATAACATTGTACCATGAAGTCCTAGGAATTTTTATTCCAAAATTAGATAAAAGGGATAATTATGCCTATTCTTAGAGCTACACTTAAAGATTGACCTATCCTTTAAAAAAAAAATAGAACTAAACCTATAACAAGCGTACTTAAAAATGAAGAAAAAAAAACATAAAAAGAACCCTTCCTTTCTTATATTAGGATACTACTTTTACATAAATTATTAAGAAAAATCTGTATAAAATATACCTAGACATTAACTGTATTTCTGTTTCTTGGCCAAATATATAGACACACATTCATTAAGAAGGATAAATATAACCACAAGTAGCATAGTTATAAAATTTAAGCTACATATATTATATACTTAAATGGAAAAGTATTTTATATTAACAGGTATTTTCAGTAAATAAACTATTTCTGAAATGTAGGTTGAGAAAATCGAGAATTTTGAGAAATTCAAAAAATATACCGATAAACATGGATGTTAGAGTTCTTTTACGGACGTACAGACAAACTTCAATTATAGAGTAGCTGTAAAACTATAAATATATACATTTTAGTATTGATTTGATGAGATTTTATGGCACCATTGAGAAAAGGCAAAATGTGAGGGTTGTAAGGGGAAGTTTTTATAGTTGGATGCTAGAATTGATTGTTGTGTTTTGGGAGAGCTAATTTTTCATTCCCGAGCCCAAAGTTAAATTGGTCATTACTTTGTGCGGATTGAACTTGAGCAGGTTTTTTTCTAGGAAGGATTGTTAGCCCCACCCAAACCCCCGTTCTGGAGAAGTGACCAGAATTGAGTCAGACATCCAACCTTAAACCTTTCCAGCACAGTTGGACTCTTCTGGCGGGCACGTATCTAGTCTCCCATCCAGCTAATATATTACCCTTGAGTTATGCCCTTGCTATTAAAAAATTAGCCTTTCTTTCTAACGAAAATTATTGAATCCTCGTAGAATCCTCTTTATATAAACAAAACGCCATTTTTATTATCACTGAACAAAGAAGTAATACCAAAGTTTTATAAGTCATTCAAGATATAAAATCTATAACTCTTCCAGTACACAGTAATCCATTCATGTATTATACTGTTTAATAGCATTCTGTCTTCAATATAGTATACAAATATATTACAAATATTACTCTTGTAATTAGGAACAAGTTTTCTAGTATGGCTTCGAAACCGATCAATGTCCGCTGGATTAGAACCGTTCCAAAAGTACAATCATAATATTAAAAACAGTTTTGTTAGGCAGTGCCTTCGACATTTAGGGCTTAACATAACTAATTTTAATTTTACAATTGTTCATTTTTTTTATCCGCGGAAATCTGTTTATAATACTATACAATAAATACCTATTACTTGTTTTATTAATTTAAATCTTAATTATGAGGTGGTTGAAACTTTATGATTAGCTTTACAGAAGTATTTTTTGTTTGTACGTTAAGATCTCGATAACCACCTGAACCGATTGAGTTTTTCACTTAAGGTAAGTTTCGTATAGGAAATGTGATGGTTCCAGGCTATTATTCTGCCCTCTCCTCCATTCGAATACAGATCCCATAGATGGTAGGGGCATCCGCTAGTGACTGTTTATAAAGTAGTAAGTTTTTGGTCTACGTGTTAAAAAATCGCTTTTTTCAATGTTCCTTTTTATGTAAGAAAGTTTTTATATATTTTATTTTTAAATCGATGATAAAAAACGAAAATGGTATAATTACAAAGTAGCTACGCTATGAAATAATATGGGGTACTATGATAGAGCTATTATTAGATGGGGAAAATCATTTAGTTGCAGCAAGAAAATCCATGAAAGCGAAGCTCGTAAAATCATCCAAAAAACATTAACATTGATTAGAGCAACATAATTTTTATAAATTATAATAGCATTAAATGTATTTGTTTATGTACAGAATCTTTTGTCATGCTTAGATAGTTGTTGCCCTATATATTACTTTATGATTACAGTAGCAGATTCGCCTCTAGAAGCCTCTAGGGGCACTTAAAATGGTATGGGGAAAATTAACCTTTCCCCTTTTTCAATTAGAGTTTTTGAAAGAAAAAGTAAAAAAAATCTGGGGGGGAGAGATATTCCCCCTAAATAGTTAAAAACCGTTCCTGGATCTATAATAAGCTTCACTGTAAAGAAGAATTATATCGGTTCAGCGGTTAAGGATATCCTTTGTTACGGACAAAAAAAAAGCTTGCTTCTTTATATAATAGGATGAATCTTCGTGCAAGGGTTTAAGGCTAAAATTACGTACATACTAACGGACTAAGACACATGAAAAATAAGAAAAGTTTTACATTTAGAAACGAAAATGTTAAAGCATTATGAGAGGGGAGGGGGCAGAAAATGACATAAAAGGTGGGGAGAGAGATTACTTTCAAAGAAGTTGTATCAACTTTTTTGCTTTTTATTTAAGATAGCTAGCCGGTTCTTTCAGTAAGTAGTAGATGTAAAATTTTTCATAGAATTCAGATATGCAATCGGTTTTTTTGTAGACCTCTTATTTTTTAAGTAATTTAAGTTTTTAAAAAAAATAATTAAGTCGGTTTTAAGGTACTAAAACGCAACAAAATAAAAGAAGAAAATAGCCAGTATGAACAAAAATAGTAAGATCTTAAATTTGACACCTTACTTTTAAAATTCTGTTGAGTAATTGTTGAAAAAATCTATTTTTTTAACCTCGGTTTAATCAAAACATTAAACCTAAATATTTTCTCATACAGACATAAAAAATATGGGTTCATATATACCATTAGAATCAGAAAAATAATATGAATCCATTCTAAGCGAAATTGAAAAAGTAAAAAAAAATTGTAATAAAAGATAGAAAAAATAAAAAGTTTATTTTAAGAATTGTAACTACTAAACTAGCCAATCACAAATCGCAAAAATTGACGAATCGGGAAGCTTAATCTATAAAATTATCCTATAGAATTGCCAGAAAAAAAGGAGAACGTTCATACAATATACACAATAGATACTACAATAAATATAGTGATATTAAAGAACATGTAAAGAATGAAAAATTATGAACAAATATGCATCAGTCTGTTTATAAACTTCAAAACAATGCAGTTAAAAATACATTATTGTTTCTTGTGTTTAAAAAATATCTGCTACATTGCATTGTCTTTTGTTTAGGTTTAGTTCAGGTTTGGTTCAAGCTAACCCTTTAAAGCCGAAAATTATGATTCTTAAAATAACATTATTTTTTTTGTAATAGTTTTATAAAACTTTTTCAATTTTGCTTAGAATAGATTCGTAATATTTTTCTGATTCTAAAGGTATATATGAACCCATGTTTTTTATGTCTGTTTGAGAAAATATTTAGGTCTAAAGTTTTTATTAAACCGAGGTTAAAAAAATAGATTTTTTCAATAATTACTCAACAGAATTTTAAAAGTAAGGTGTCAAATTAAAGATCTTACTATTTTTGTTCATACTGGCCATTTTCTTCTTTTATTTTGTTGCGTTTTAGTACCTTAAAACCGACTTAATTATTTTTTTTTAAAACTTAAATTACTTAAAAAATAAGAGGTCTACAAAAAAACCGATTGCATATCTGAATTCTATGAAAAATTTTACATCTACTACTTACTGAAAGAACCGGCTAGCTATCTTAAATAAAAAGCAAAAAAGTTGATACAACTTCTTTGAATAAATTTTGAAGAATGAAGAAAATCCATTTATCGGAACCGAATCAATCATTCCGCGACATTTGATATTCACACAGTTTTTATGTAGCCAAGCTAAGCTACTCTATAACTAGGTTATGCTCGTCTGTACGTCCAAAAGTCTGATTATAATTGAAGGTACAATAAAATGAAATTGAAAATTGACGAAAATTTGTAGGGATAGCTTAGCAATTACAGTCAAAAGTTACCTTTTGCTTTATTAAATCTTTTTTTAATATTTCAAAATCATTTCATATTTCTCTATTGCTATTACTAAATCAAAATTATTGTTGAATTGTTATTGTCGCGCTATTATGGACATAATGACCATGTTATATTCAATTCTGGAATTTAAAAAGTAATCAAGCTTCTCACTGACTAGTTATTTCCTATCCTATTTAATAAAGCAGTAAGTTTTATTGTTTGTAGCTTAAAATTTCGATTACAACTGAATCGATTGAGTTTTCCATTCTATGGAAGTTTCACAAAGCTCCCTAGATGGCTTTATGCTATTTTATCTTTGGTTTTAAGTCTATTGTTCTTTCTTACCCTTCGAAAACAGAAAAATAAAGTTTCCAATTAATTACATAATCTACAATTAACACGCAACCTATCATTTATTGTGGATACTATATATGACTATTATATTATACCAGAAATAGCTGCGCTATAGGTTGAATAACGTTCTTGTTATAAAAATTTCTATATTTAGATATATTTTCCAAAATCGTTAAAAGATTTAGTTTTGTGGGGGGGATAGTTTTTTTTCTAGGTGTGCCATCACAGCAGTACTTTTTCTACCATGTTTACTTGCAGCTCCGCTCCAGAGGAAAGAAGGGGGTGAGAGTAAAAAGTCTTAGCCCATCCCAAGACTTAAATCTAAAAAAAATAGCATAAAACCATCCCCAGCATCTTTGTGCTCTAAAAAGAGAGGGTTTTTTAGAGCTCAAACGTTACTTTTTGGGGAAAGCATCAATATTTCATTACATTTTTGAAATCCGTCAACAAACTAAATTTTGTTGAACTTTTGACGCAATTAATTATATTTCAACAGCGCTATATAATAAATTTTTCACTAGAAAATAATAAATATTCATAGATTTTCTTATGAAGACAGGTTTCGTGATTTTTTTAATTAACACAAACATAAAAATAAACATAATAGAAAAATAAATTCCCCTCTGAAATAATTATATACATGTTGTATGAACTAGAAAGATAATATCCACGAAGGCGAAGCTTAATAATTTAATACGATGATATGGGATTTAAGGTATAGAGTGAGACTGCACTTTTAATATTTAAGAAACAGAATATTAATTTTAATCCTGATCTAAAATTTGGTTAATACAGCCACACTTTGAGACGTAATTATAGAGACGATACGCTTATAAAGTCGTTCCTAATCGACTAAGGATTTACTATTTCTAAACCAAATTAATATTATAATTCAATTCTAAATAGATTTTGGTGACAAAAATTACATAAAAAAAAATATTAAATATGTTTAAAAAGAACACTCTGATAGTAATTATAGATTTTCATTACTTTCGATGTTATAATTCACATTGTTATAGGAATCATCATGCTAAATTTAAAATCTTTATACCTCATTTACATAGGAATCATTATGTAGATCGACTGATATGGAGCTAAACGTACGGGCACTAAATGAGAAAAATCTTTGCGTCTAAAAACTTGTTATATGAAATATATACATATATTTGTAGAGGCTAGAACAAAAACTTTCTCAATCTGTAAAGCCTCCCTCATTTATTAAATGCCGTGATTAATTATGCTAAGTTTTATGGCAATATAAATTTTAAAACAAGGACAATTATATCATAAGGTAACGAAGCTTTAAAAATATATGAAAAAAAAACAATAAATTGTTATACTTCAACGAAAAATAAAACTTGAAAATGTTGATATTTTGACTAATATTCGGGGTTAAATCGGGGTAAAACTGATTTTGGGATGTACCTAACTAGGGGTGGGTAGAATTGAATAAGGAAAGGGAATGGATTGGAAAAAATATTTCGCTCGTTTGCCAGTATCCTTGTCCCTTGTCCATGAAAATAATAACTTAAGTCTTTAGTATATTTGTGTCCAAGTTCAAATGAGAAAGAAGTTCTCTGTAATTTTAGTTTGTGCTGCGTAGATTATTTGCTCTTTATTTAACTAACCCTATATCTCTTACCTCTATACATTTCGGGAAGTACGGATAGACGTACAGACATACCCTAGTAATAGTGAAGCTGCGCTACTAATAAAACGCTCTGACAGAAAGAATTAAATAGAGATACAATTTTGCAATAAATAAAGCAAAAAAGAGCGGAAATAAATTTGCTCAAGCCAGTACATTAATCAGGCGGATGCTGAATTAATTTGACGCTATTTCTTAGGTGGGGGAAGTTTACCCCCCCCCCCCCCTCCACTCCCCTGAAGGTGGAAAGAAGTAAAAGAAAATTGAGAGAGTTATACAGTGGACTTCATTTTAAAAGAACTTGAAGGTACAAATGGTCACATCCTAATGGAGTGTTTAAGGTTTTCATTAAAAACTAAAGTGGCTTTTAAGGTTTTTCAAATTTCATACACAGAAAAGAATTGGAAAAAGGGGGGAATAGGGAAAGTGTCATGTGTGACGTCATAAAAATACGTTTAAAAAGGAAGGATAAGAGGAGAAGTGGGAAAGGAATCCCCTAAAATAGGAATGGATTTACAAGTAATTTTATGATGTCACATATGACACTTTCCGTATCTCCTAAAAAAAGGAGGCTTTGATTTTTTAACATGAAAAAAAAACAATCTACACTTTAAAATTTATGACAAAGTATTTATTTTAACTTCTTTTAATCTCTGGCCCAGCGTGAAAGAGTAAAGTAACTAAGGGTAGGGTCCCCTTGATTAATATTGCCAATTTTTATCGTTAAATCTGCAAGTTATTTGGCGGATTTTTACAATAAATATTGATGTGCATTCATTGTCGAATGAAATTACAAACGCAAAGTGCTACCTTTTTGCAAGATGCCAGATATTTTGTCTGAAGCTTAAGATTTTGATAACTACAGTATTAAATGAATCAACCCTTTTTATGGAAACTTTACATAGGTCCCGGGAAGGTTTTAGGCTTTTTATTTTTTTCAGAGCCTTGGGATGGTTTTAGACTATTTCTCTGAACCCTTCTTACCACTTTGAAATTAGTGTCTCTAGATGATAGGGGCGCAGACGCCGATATGAAAATAAAGAGATAGTTTTATTATGCCAATACAAAAAAAAGGAAAGGGAGCACTTTGTGGTATTAAAATAATATTCAGTTATGCTGTTATAGTATTATTATTCTGTGTAGAAGTGAATGCACACCCAGATTTTTAACCCAAAATTTTATAGACAAGATTATAGAACAACAAGGATGATAATACCTATTGTGCTCAAATATGAAATTGAGTGTCAATGTAGATAATAGAATCACCATAAAAAGAAAAAGATATTTTGGCTTCGAAATCGATTAATATCCGAAGGATTACACTGTGGGCTAGAATTGAATCAAGACAAAAGTAAGTGCCGAGCCCTGGGACCTATGTATGGTGAAAATAGACATAAAACCATGATGATTCCATGTAAAACCAAAATATTTCAGCGGGGGCTTTTTGAGAAAATTAGATTTGAAAATTAAAAGTTCAATTTTCAACCCCTAGGAGTTGCCGCATAATCACGACAAGAAAAGCAAATATTAATTATTTTAAATTTTGGACAACTTTGCTTTCGTGAAGTCTTTCATAAAACCTCTCTATATATGATTTATGTTAGGCTGAATTTTCGTGACCTTTGCAAAGCAAGTGATAAAAATGGCCATTAATTAACTCTCTTCAGGAGTGGTTTTATGAAGAACTTTATAAAAGCAAAGTTGTTCAAAATTTAAAATAATTAATATTTGCTTTTCTTGTCGTGATTATGCGGCAACTCCTAGGGGGTGAAAATTGAACTTGAAATTTTTAAATCTAATTTTCTCAAAAAGCCCCCGTTGAAATATTTTGGTTTTACCGGGAATTAATGGTTTTATGTCTATTTTTACCATACATAGGTCCCAGGGCTCGGCACTTACCTTTGTCTTGATCCAATTCTAGCCCACAGTGATTAGAATTAGTTCTCAGCAACACTGAAAAATCATGCACTGCTAAGTATTACATACAATTTTCCACTCAGGACTAACAAAACTGGTTTTGATTTCGTAATTTTCATTTAATATCCGCGGAATGCTATCTATAATACAATACGATAAATAACTAATATTTTGTTTTTAAACAGGTTGATGAAAAAGTATTATTATTATTTATTTATTCTGAAGCAATAAGCATAAAATACCTAAAAATGGTCCAAGTTGACATATGACATCTTGATGTGTATTATATAGAAATATCTAATAGGAGAATAAACCCTTCAGAAAAATTAAAAAGTGGGGGTTCTTTTACCTAAGTTAAAACTTAAAAGTGCTTCACAGAAATACAACTTTGAGTAGGAATTCCTATTACGATAAGGTACAATGTAAAAGGAAAAACAAATCTGTTTTAAAAGGTAAAAATTGTTCTAAAAAATGTTTTTTTTTATTCTTAATGTTCGTTTGTCAGATTTCACTTTTATTGACGTTGTCATCCATTTCTATAAAACATATAATTTAAGGAGGATTTCTTGAATGGCCAAATGTCCGATTTAGCTTGACCTGGGGGTTGAAATATGTTTATAGAGACAAGGACAATTATATTCATAAGTAGCGAAACAATGTCAGGATAACATCCGAGTTCTCCATTTTAAGAGAGCCTAACATAAGTCATATATGGGATGGTTTTGGGCTATTATTTTGGTACTTTCTCAACCCCTTTTTTGCAAAGCTCCTAGATGCTAGGGGCGCAACCGCTAGTTTATAATAAAGTAGCATACAGTATAAAGAAAAATAAATTTTAGCCAAATTATGAAAACAAAAGATCGTTTTAAAAAGTATAATAACATTACTTGCAATTATTATCAATATAACCCTTAATGTAAAGTTTTTTTTCAGGTTTTAAGCAATATAGTTACTTAAATAATCACTGCCATAGTGTTTTGTAACGTTGATTATGATGACAGACAAACAAACTGACAAACCACCCTAGCTGTAGAGAAGCTGCGCTGCTACTAATAAAGTTATGTATTGAAAAAATATGTAATCTCTTTATGTTACTCCCTTGTGGATAATTTACTACAGTTTTATAGATATGCTAGAAAAGAGTTAGACTACATATAAAGACATCATACACAGGGTGTGGATTCACTTTCGCATTTTTTCACACCTACTTATATACATTCGCGAAAAGATACAATAGCAAAATGAACATAGGATAAAAAAACAAGGATATTTAGACAGGAAAAAATTTGTCGTCAATTTAGCTTCCTAATATGAACCTAGTTAATTGGTCAGTTCGTTCATCCAGTAGAAGGTGACGGAGTGTGGTAAAGGGTATCGTTAGCCTTCTGTAAGCATCACTTTATTAGAAGGTAAATGAAAATATGGTGCAGCATCCAGATAATAATATAACGATTAATAAAACCCTCAAAAAAAAACTTTTGTAAACACTTCCAAGGTGGATATATAACATTTTAAAGTAGATCTATACATCTGCAAATCAAATTTCTAAGATTTTTAATTGATATGTTGAAGGCAGGGTAGGTTTTTATCTAGAAAACATCGTATTTTTGAATTAACCGTTTGAGGAAAGCATATATATGTGGAAATATGAGAGGATGTTGTAAATTGTAAAGATAAAAATGTGATACATATGTGGAGTTCATTGCACACCCATATACATACATATTTTATAAATATTACTTTCTTACAGGGATTCAGGTTTAGGATAATGAAAGTAAATTTTTCGTGTCTGTAATTCTGTAATTAAAATATAAACCCTTATCAAAAGGCTAAATTTTGATGTCTGAGCTAATAAATCTCGAAAAATACTAGTCCGAATTAGTTATACTTCTCAAGGATGCATTATAATTGTCTTTGGGTGGTTTTAGGCTATTTTCCTGACCTCTAACGCCCTCCCCTAGAGGCTGGGAGCAAAGCAACCTTTAAATTTAAAAATACAAACCTAGTGAAAACTATAAATAGCATTGCAGCAATAAGAATGCAAATTTTGTGCATAAATAATGATTAATTTACAACCTTTATTTACGTGTGCAAATAGGGGCGTGCGTGGGGGGGGGGGTGTTAGTGACACCCCACTGACAAAAATAATTAAGTTGTACTTAAAGTCTTAGTGTGTTAACATATATAAAGCTGCCAGCACATTTGGTTTAATTTTTAATTTTTTTATCATTACCATTTTTTTCTGTAATAGTTTTCCTCATACTTTTAAGAAATGTAGATTACCTAGACAACTAGGAACATCCTAGATTTAAGACAATTTTGCAAACTGACTTATTTGTTTGGGCTTTTTTTCTTCTATATTAAGAGGTGAGTCACTCTATAATTGTTAATGATTAATTGTACTTTTGTCTGATTTGTTAAGCTTCGCTTTTATGCACGTAGTCATCCTTGTTTTCTTGTGCAAATATATTATTTGCGTAGAGTAATATATAAATTAATATATGTGGGCTGTTTAATATATATATAGAAGTACTTCTAGCCCCTGCGTAGAACCTTTAATAATGACAGCTGCTTTATTATTGTATTTCATATAGCAAGACATTTTCTTTCTCCCCCAGTGTTTACTTCTCTTTCTTATAATATTGCGCTCTCTAATGCTCTCTGTCTCTCTCTCTCGCGCTCTCTCTCTATCTCTATATATCTCCCTTCTATCTTATGTCCAAGTAAAAGCTGACCACAGCTGCATATCAAAGCAAACAAAACTACTTTTTTAATCATTGACATTTTTTACTTAATATATACTTTTTTCCTCAAAAAATAAGAATAATAAATAAGGGGAAAACTGAATTTTAAGTGTCTTTATTTATTATTTATCTCAAGAAATTTATCTTAAAAGCAGCTGTATCAAAAAGAAGTGCGAAAAAATGTTGATTTGGTCAGACGAAATCCGCGTAGAGTCTTTGTGATCAGCTGTTAATATCTGAAAAGCAACGGCAGGGGCCCAATATTAAAAACAAGACCGCAAACGGTCAGAGATGTCTTAATATTCAATTTTTAGACTATGCATTTATCAATTTAAATACAAAATAAAACATGCAATAAATACACTAAAAAACATTAAAACATACACATGATACAAACTTAGAGAAAATTTGAAGAAAAACTACTTTGGATTTTACTAACATTCAGAAAGTTAATCAAAATTTTGAGAAAAAAAACTGCTTAAATTAAGGAGCTTTTTACTTATAGAGTTGCAGCGCTTCTAAAAATGATATGCTTCCGTGACGGTACAAATAATCATCTCCTTGCTTTACACACACACACACACACACACACACAATCACACAGAATAACACTCACAAACATAAATGGAATGAAGAAAATTTCATACACAGAGGGGCAGACTTTCAAAATATCAGAAGAAAAAAAGAAGGGAGACGTGGAGAGAAAAAAAGATGATGTGGGGGAGGGGGGGGAGAGGCTAAAGCACTGATCTAATATCATAGCAATACTTACAACAGAAAAGTATGAGTAGTTGGCCCTCCACACCTCCCCCCACACGGCACCCCAATTTTCATTAAATTCTTTTTCCATTCTATCCGCACTTTTAGAGAAGGAAAAAACAAGGGTAGGGAGGGCGGGGGGGGTCTTGGGACAGGGGGTAATTTAAGTACAATAAAGAGGGGGGACAAACATATACCCATCCCTTTTCTTTATACATTTATAGTTACATAGATAGTCAGACATAAGAAAATAACGAGAGAGAGAGAGAGAGAGAGAGAGAGAGAGAGAGAGATAGAGAGAGAGAGAAAAAGAGAGAGATTTGTAAGTTGAGTATATAGTGAGCCATGGTAGTGTGGTGAACCTGTGCAAAGATAAACCCCCGATTTTTTTAGCGCAAAACATTACAAAAATATACCACTGATTTACAGCTTTTTAAAAAATCTAGTATAGTTTTTTAACTATTAAAAGTATAAATTTATTATTTAAAGCTAAGTTAATTTTTGCCTTTAAATCCCCATTGATTTTAAAAATGATCAGTTTTATTTGTCTAAATGTTATTAATAATTTATTTATGATTTGGCAACCCTTATGATAACTATAATTTTGCTTAGAACCATGATTTTTCATACATACGAGCAAATATCAGAGGTTATGACCCCTGCCGTCACACACACACACTCACTCACACACATCCAATCATAACTTTATGACGCGGCCCGAACCAGGGCTGTTAAAGCCAATCATAATTTTATGACGCGGCACGGATCATAACGGCAGGGAGTAGGAGGGGGGGGGGGGGTCACCAAGGCAAGGCAGTTGAAGCAAACTCCCCCTTTTTTTCCTACTCCTGCGCCAATCATATTTTGTACGGCCAATAGAAATATGATATTCATAAGCGCCAATAATATCATAACGCTGAAATATTATAATTCCCCCCCGAGTCCTCTCTCTTTTTCTCCCATTGCTTCCTCCCTTTCATAATTTCATATTTTATATGATATGAGGCCACTCCCCTTTAGGATTTTAAACCAATAACGAAAGAACATTTCAAAAGTTTGATATTTTTTGTTTTGTTAATTAGTTTTTTTTATATTTCAGACATAAAACTGTATAAAAATATGGTTAAGTCTCAGGAGAAAAATCTTCCAATGCTGAAAAACTTGAAATCATAACAAAGAAAATAAAAATAGATAATATTGTGACTTTAGAATTGTTATCTAATACAATCATCTGTGAAATTATAATATTTGTGATTTGTTATTTATAAGAGATTGTAAAGTAGCGCAGCTACTATATAATTACTATACTAGTGATGTCTAGAAGGAAACAAACGAAACCCTTGCGTCTTAACGAGGACGATCCAGCGCAAAATGGTAAGATTAATAAATTTTATATTTTTTAAAATAAATTTTAAATATTTTTTAAAAATGTATCTTGAAATAGGTTTAATTATCTACCAAAAGAGGTAAACCTACTTTCCATTTAGGTTAATCTATCTTGTCTATGTTATTTTATGTGATTTTCTCTACTGAAATTTATTAAAATTTAAGTTTAATGAAAGAAATAGTTTTATTTTACTAAATTTTTATTTTTTAAACTTAAATTTTTCTAATTAAAGATCTTTATAAATTATCAGTAAATATTTTAAATTTCTATATTCATTTCATAAAAAAACATTTATTATGATATGATAGATTATAATGAGAACTTAAAATAATAGAACCTTTTTACCTTCACAATTTAAAGTTCTTGATTTGATAAGTTTATAAGAAAGATAAAACTATCAACAAGAGGGTTTACCTACCTAAGATTCCATATGAAAAACATTACTTACAATTCTTTTGGGGAAAATTAAATTTTTGTTATATTTACATTTCTCTGTTTAAATAAAAAACGACTTGACTTCGCCCATAGCATAAAGAAATTTCTCATTCTGGAAACTGAGAAAATATCTTAAACCAATCTAAGATCTATTGAGAGGAGCATTAAAAGTTCCAGCCTTTACAGAGATATTTTTATTCTCTAAGTTATAAGATTATAAAAAGACATTTCTTTTATTATAAGTTTAATAGAAAATAGTTTCATATTGAATACTTGACAAAAAGTTATTTTTGGAGGAATGATAAAAATTGAGTCAGATTTATCAATGAGGGAAGAAGGGAAAACAGGGAGAATTGATGAAAAATTGAAGCATTTCTGAGAGAGAAAAAAGTAGAAAGAGAGAGAGAGAGAGAGATACTCCCTAGGGAGAATATCATAGAATAATCTAATAGAATATTATCTTATATCTTGATATAGAAGTTAAAATCATTCTTTATAATACTCTATTTTTAATGAACTTTAGCTTTTATGTTTTATTTTATATAATTTCTATTTTCTTTTAAAATTATACGGCTACTTCCAGTTTTGTTATCCCAAAGGGCCTACAAGATAGAGTTTTAAACTATCTGAAAATAATATATCAAATAAGAACAAATGTAATTTGATGTATTTAATTTTCTTAAAAGAATGAAAAAGATAATATTTATGATTTTTAGCTTTTTTAATTTTACTTTTTATGAAATTATTCTTATTAATGAAAATCTTTATTTTGGTTGTTTGTATTGCAAGGAAGTGATATTTCTTCCTGAATATACTATAGTATACAAAATATGGGGATAGAAAAGGGTAAGAAGAAAGAAATTATACAGGAGAGAGAGAAATCAAGGATAACAATATAGATGAAAGTAAAGCCTAATAATAGCCATATAAAGGAGAGTAAGCAGCTCTTTTAAAGTTAATACAACTATAAGTTATTTAAAATCTAAACAAAAAATCAACGTAAATTTGCCTTAAACGACAAATTACAAAGATGCTTTGCTCATAAAATTGTACCAAATCGCCTCATATATCACCATTTTACTAGATAAGTTATTAGAAAAATCTATCATGTAAATTTTAGAATAATAGAAACCCATGAAATCAACAAGTTTAAAAATAGATAAAAGTTAGTGTATGTCTTGAAATGATAATATAGCAATGATTTAAAAATTATTTGATGATTCTAACATAATGTAAATAACCATAAAAGCTATTTGTTACCAACACACGTAGGGACGGACACACTGTAATTGTAGAAATGGTGTGCAACAAAAAAATGAGAGGGAGGAAGGAGAGGGCCGGTGTTGTAAGGAATGGTTTTGCCTTCTACCAATCTTTGAGGCCGATTATGAGGCTGCCAAGCAAAAGGAATGGGGGGAAGGAAAGGGGTGTAGAACAAGGGTCAATAGGGGAATCATATGTGTATTACATGCCAGGGAGGGAGAGGACAATTGCTGAGAGTTTAGTTAATCTTCATTCTATAAATCTTTACTAGTAAATAATATAAAAAGCTAAAATTTATACAAGAAAATTAAGGAATTATTAATTTAACATCGATTGTATTATCCCTGTATCACTGTCTACGATAAGAAATAACAGGGGTTGCTCAAATATTTTGGTGCGGGGGGGGGGGGGCAATATACCGCCCTGAGGGAACGGAAGGTTGATTTATCAAATGGGGGGGGGGGGTTATATATAAAAAGGATAAAGAAGGGGTCAACATAAAATTGGGGAATGGTTTTCTATATAAAAAGTAATTGTTGGGAGAAAAATAGCAAAAACTATTATAAATTGGACTGGACATCACAGCAAACTTTCTGTGTGTGTGTGTGTGTGTATTTGTGTGTATCTGTGTATTGTATGTGTGTGTGTGTGGGTTAAAGGGGATATATTTTGTTTTGATTTCTAATGTATTATAAGATTTTAGATTTTTTATAACTGCGAAAATTCTACTTTTGGTGATAAATTGTTCAATTATAAGAATCAAAAATGCTGGAAGGCATAAATATTCATCAAATAGTAATTTTGGAGTTAAATAACTCATTTTAAGAAACAAATATAACATTTAAATAAAGGACTCTGTAAGATCTACAGATCCTATTTGAAAATGGCTGTACTACTTAAAATTACAAAAAGGTTAATTTCATTTTCTTTAAAAAATCGTATTTGTTTATTTTTAGAAATTTATGTATGTGATTGGCGTGCGCGACGCGCGTTTCACTTGCTTGCTGGGGGCGCGTGGGCGAGCATTTTGGAGATTTTCTTCCATAAATTTTGTGCATGTATTGAAAACACATGACAAATAACCGGGCTGAATATTCTTTCTTTTTATGGAAAATAAATGGTAGAAAATTAAAAAATATAGATATCTATACTTTTTTCCTTCTCTTTTGATTATACTTTATAAGAATTTTTAAACTTTTTTCTTTCCCTTTTTTATCTTAACAACCATTTCAATAGAAAATATTACAATTCTGGAAATTGACATTTTTTTGTATTTTGAAATAGGTATTTTAGTTTTTAAATTTAGTACTTTAGTAAAAAAAGAGTGGCTACGCCCATATCATCTAGGGCTATGTATTCAAAGACAACCATCCTCAACCTTAGATCTTTAGTAAAATAGTATATCACCACTCTGGGACCTATGTGTAGCTTCCCTATATTGGAGAATTCAATCGGGTTAGTAGTCATCGAAATAAGTAACAACAAAAAACCTTGATACTTTATATCATAGAATGAAACAAATGATGTTTTGTTTTGTTTAAATAATATCGATGCCATGTATATGCATATGAATAAAATGAGAATAATATGAAAATAGTCTCAGTAATCATCAATTTTGAACCACCTTTACACTTTTTTTACAGTTTTTGTTTTTATTAGAAATTAATATATATTTTTTTCTCTTTTTTATAAATCAAATAAAATCGTGTACTTATTTAAATTTCTAAAGCTCAATAAAATGTGTATCTACAAAGAAACAGGGACAGTATAATTGAAGAAAAACGTATATTTCTCCCATTTTTATATGTTAAATTCTACCGCAATTATTTATTGTAAAAGTGCGTAGATTAATTAAATTAAGTGCCATTATCCCCTCCATCCCTGATATAGTATCTGAGTATTTCTATATGGGGGTCAAAGATCTAATGATGATTTTATTTACGGCTCGGCAGCCGCATCAGTTATTTTATTGCAGTTTTACTAATATTTTTTGTAAAACGAAAGTTTAGCTGCGTCTGCAGCTAAAGATTTGTTTGGTAAGCGGATCCGGCTGAACAAAATTACGGCTTGCAGCGAAAGCTAAATAGATTTAGCAGTTGCATCAATGTTGTTAAAAAAAAGGTTACAAAAGTAGCTCAGGAAAGTGTTGTTACGGTTGCCGAGCCCTGATTTTATTGATCCTGTGATTTATATTTGAACAGTTAGCCTGAAAACAATTGCAGAGATACAAAAATTTCTCTCCATTTCCTAAAATCATTGACTAACATTTATATTTATTGGAAATTCCACAACAAACTTTCCAAAAATCGTTTCCTTCTTAATGAGCTACTCTATAACCCATTATGTCTGTCCGTCTGTCAGATTTTGACTTGTCTATATGATATTTGGTCTATGTAGTTTGTCTAAGTTTGACTGAACATGAAAGATCTGTATAATATTTAGTCTATGTAGTATGTCTAAGTTTGAACGTACATGACATATCTATATGATATTTAGTCTCTGTAGTTTGTCTAAGTTTGACTAAACATGAAAGATCTGTATAATATTTAGTCTATGTAGTTTGTCTAAGTTTGACTAAACATGACATATCTATATAATATTTAGTCTATGTAGTTTGTCTAAGTTTGACTGAACATGAAAGATCTGTATAATATTTAGGCTATGTAGTTTGTCTAAGTTTGACTGAACATGACATATCTATACAATATTTAGTCTATGTAGTTTGTCTAAGTTTGACTGAACATGAAAGATCTGTATAATATTTAGTCTATGTAGTTTTTCTAAGTTTGACTGAACATGACAGTGGGTATTCGAATTTGTCTTATCTGTCGGAATTCCAAAGCTCCGTTCTAGCAGAAAATGATAGGTTACACGCATCCTTCTCCCCCGTCCCTATTCACGAATGCCCCTTTTTTAGTAGCGGAGCTACTCTATATTTATAGCATGTCTGTATGTCACTATAACCCTAAGTTACCTATAAATGACTGTAACTTCCTTGCTTATTGATGGATTTTGAGTGTTTAACAAAACAAGGTTTTTAAAATTTAAAGAAATATCTATTGAAAATTATATATTCAATGATTTTTGACAGTTCCTTGACTTTTCCTTCTATTTCAAAGTGACAGATCAAATACTTTTGGACATAATTGTCCTTGTTTCAAAAGCATTTAACCTTCTCTTTCTTGGCTTGTCGACAAACCCTAGAAATTTTACCTACCCCAAATTTATCCAAATGTATATTGAATGAATTGGGCGTGCAATCACTTTCGTAAATATATTACAATGTACGATTACTGGATTTGCATTTTATTAAAATAGCACAAATTCACCTTTCCCCTTTTCTTTACTGATATAAATAAAGACTCCCCCTCCCCCCATTATCTATTTGCTTTTGTATTTTTATGCAAATATGAATTGAGTGGAAATAACATGCGGAAGTTGATTTACACCATTTTGAATATAAAGCACAATGCCTAATTTTCATCTTTCAAAATCGGTTTCTGGCTTCACAAATTTTCTGATTGATTTATTTATTTCAATAAATTGAATTTCTTTCTTTTAAAAAAATATGCGCTTTTCAAGGATGTGAAAGTTCTGTTTTTCTGCGACGACGGTAAACATTAATTCCAACAATAAAAGCCATAAACTGATCCTAGTTAAAACCCAGCCCTATCTCACAGTTAGGAACACGAATAGATTTTTGTGATTTGGGAAAGCTGTATAACATATGCAAATTCCGGGGTAAGAAGGTTCTAATGTACCACCAGTATTTCAAAAATGACTTTTTTGTTGAGTTCTATTTCGGATAAAAGTAGGACACCTGTCATGATTAAGCTAGGTTTAGCTGTTAATGATTAAGCTTTTTAGTGACCAAAATGTTGATTCATATCTTTAAGCTTATTCCAAAAATCCATTTAAATCCTTTGGTTGTATCTTAACCCTATACAAGATAAATTTTATAGACAACACAAACCATAATTCCGTCTTGTATTTATGCTCTCCCTTTACAGAATAATCTATTCATGAACCTAACCCAATTCTATAATCTTGCGTCCGCAGCGGCGATAAAAAGGTTTTATTATGAATTTGGTATAAAAAAGTGTTGAGGTTTTATGTTGTATGAATGGCAGATATATGGGGCGATAATGAAACATAAAACCGGAGGTGTCATTATGGGACTGAAGACTTTTTAGTCTTAAATTTTTTTTTTGATAAATATTTACAAGCTTTATCTTAAAATCAAAAACTAATAAGTCCAAAAGCTAAGAAGCTTTTAAGAGCAAAGCACAAACATAGAAATATAGGCGCAAAATGAGAAATAAACAGAGAGCTATGTTTGAATTATAGAGTAGCTACAACTCTTAAAAATAATAATGATTATAGAGTACAAGAAAAACCCTTACATAGAAAGGGAACTAAACCTAGCTCCCCACTCCTTCAAATTTTCTATTCTTGCGTCCCCCCTGTCAAATTTTCTAGTGTTAATTATACGTTTTATATATCCAGATGGTGAGTGACAAATCAAAAATGCTGGTACTATCCCTGTAATTCACTAGTGGACCACAGACACCCCCCCTTTCCCTGTGCTATTCTTGGTTCTAGTCCCTATCTTACCTAACCTTAACATGCAACTTGCAAAAGGAACCCTTATTTTCTTATAACATTTCAGATAAAAAGTAATTTGGGGGGAGAGTGGTTGTGGGGGGGGGGGGGATTGGTGCCCTATTAACGATTTTAGTAACAATTAAAAATTTGTTGATAGTCAGCTCAATAACTCATTATCCAAGTCCCCGAGTTCAACAGGGACTTAAGGGAGATTCCCGGTTAAATTTGTATGCTGTCATTATTTCGACGCCACGCATCTGAGGCTCTGTTTTTAAGGGGCTGCTTTAAAAATGCTTAAATCATCCCAAGACTTTAATCTAAAAATGAAATAGCCTGAAACAATCTTGGGACCTTTGTGAAACTTACCTAAATTATAGAATTCAATCAGTTCGGTAGTTATGAGATTTTAAGTTTTAGACAAGAAACCCTTAGTGATTTATAGGATATTATTATTAGAATAGTATCTCATGAATAAATGTTGAAATATATTACAAGAGTAAGTCAGTAATATGTACATAAATATAGGCCTTTAATAAGCCAGTAAAATATCAAATATCCCTCTTCCCTGTCGCAAGGAACTCCAAAGTAATAATTTACACAAAAATGTTCACGCTAAAATATGCTAAGAGAATTGATCCCTATTATAATTTGAAGTAGAATGGGAGAAAATAGTTATTGTTAAACTTAGTACATCATTTTATAAAGAAAATAACAATAGAGCCGAATACAGTTTCTTATTGTTATATTAATATAATTAAGACAGTTCGTCCCTGTCTGTCGGACGTTTATACAACACTATTGAGTAGCTGCGCTGATAAAAAATTATTTTTCATTAAATTTTCCCCTTCTTTATATTATTACTCCATTGCTTAAAGATTATAAAATTGTCAGAAAATTAATATAGAAACAATGATTTTACATAATTTTGTTTAATAATGATCATGCTATATTAATATAACAATTGGTTCCCACCTAATATTTCAAGTTTGGAAGGAAATAAATTATTTTTTTAGTAGCGAAGCTATGTTCTATATTCGTCTGTAAATTCAAATGAAAACTTACTTTTGCTAAAGAAATTATAATAAACTGCTTTCCAGTATGGCTTATTATCCGATTGACTAGAAACTGTTCTCAGCTATATTGAAAAATAATGTATAAAATCGAATTATAGTAAATTTTCAACGAACAATAAAATAAATGCAAGATTTGTTGGCAGGACCTTCGGCCCCTTGGGGCAAACAAAACTGGTTTTAATCTTATAATTTTTCATTTTGATATCAGCGGAAAGCTTTCTACTATTCTTGCTATTATATAAAAATATGCATAGCTTGTTATTGCTGCGCTAAAAACATAGTTTTCATTCATTTAGAAAAATGAATTCTGTAATAATTCTCAATTTCACAGTTTTCAAAAATAAATTTCATTTTTGACGCTTTTCATGAATTTTAATAAAATTTTGATGATTATGCAAAAATACGAGTCTTTTTGATTTTAGTATAGCATTTGATACCAACAATTATATATGTTCTTTTGATTTTACTAAAGCGTTTGATACAATCAAATAATCATGCATGGTGTAGTTAAAAGCAGGGATCTAAGGGGATAAGACAATGGCTGATAAATACATTCCCCAATAATGATACCTCTTGTAGATTACTATTATAAACGTTTCAAGAGTCAACTTAATGAACCACTAAATCAAAATTCAATGGAAGTCCCAAAAGGTATTAAGCCAACGAATAAGAAAATGCTATTATAAAACTTTGGTGACTAGTGTAATAAATTGTCAAATGTCCCCTCCCTCCCCAAGTTAAAAGTTATTTGTTACCAGCAAAGCTCAAACTCAATTCAATTATCTTCATCAGTAAGTAGATAATAAGAAATAAGTAAAGAGTGAGCATTTTTATGGCATATTTAGTAAATGAAATGTTTAAGTGACAATACCCTAAAAAGGCAAAACTTATTGTAAGAAGAGTAATCTCGTAGAAGTTAAGCTGTACTAAAAGACGTATCCTAACTAGTAGTTTTCTTAAAAACTAATTTTTTGTACAAATAAATTAACCTAATAAAAAGAACAGGTTAAGACTAAAAAAAAAGATTTTAAGTTCACGGGAAAGGACATTCCTGACATTTTATTGTTGAAACATGAATTCTTTGGTATGGCCATGTTTTGTAATCAAAGTCGACGCATAAGAATTAGTTACTATTTAACTCATTACAGTTAAATATTGAATCGTTAATACTTTTTTGTTTTAAATTCAAAAAGTATTTAGTTATTTTTGGATTTTTTAGAGACTTTGCTGATTTGTTGATTGCTACTGCATACCACCGCCATTCCGGAAAGTCTGATCGTCTAGATAAGATCACTAAACTATCAATATTACATCATTTTAGGCAGGGAGGGGAAAATTGAATTGTAAATCAATTTACAATCCTTTATTTCCCCCAAATATTGCAATGATGTTTGCTAGCACCTGTCTAATTAATTGTTTGAGTGAGTACGGGACAAAGAGTGATTTGATGTAGTGACATACGAACATACTTTAATTATAGAGTAGCTACGCTACTAAAAGTTGCAAGTACTAGTAAAAAGTGATTGATTCATTATAACTCGTAAGACAAGTCAGGGATTTTGTTTGAATAATTATTACATGGTGTGGGTTGAGCGCAGTCACATTTTTCTAAAGATTCAGCTGTTGAAAATTTGATCGCAGCGGTTGAACTTTCGTGGATGAAGCAAAATAACAAAATCTTTTGGTTTCTTTTTGTTAATTACAGACAAGATAAACTCTTTTTAAAAATTTATTGGCCTTTTTAACTTGTTGATATAAACCCACACTTTCACCTTTCTTTTACTGAACATTTTTCATGAAAAGTGAATGTTTTTACTTAGCTTACTATAATAATTTCTCACTCAGCAACTACCCTTCTTTGTCTAATCATAATGATATATTATGCAAGGTTCAATAAGTAGTTCTGATACAATTTTAAGTATAAAAAGTCAAAATTTGATTATTAAAACTATTGGACAATGGACATACCTTATCCCTTTCTAAAAATAACCACTATTTCAAATTTTCTATAGATATTTATCGCATTGTATTATAGACAGCTTTCCGCGAATATTAAAATAAAAATGCAAGATTTAAACCTTTTTTAAATTTTATGAATTGTATTTTAATATTCGTGGAAAATTGTCTGTAATAATAATAATTTTTCACCATGGCTGAGAACCAGTTCTAATCCAGCAGATATTAATCGGTTACGAAACCATAATGGAAAAATCTTTTTGTTTCACTTTTATTCAATTCTAATGAGTTTGGGAGTAGCTTGTCTTTAAAACGGGTAGGTAGGTATATTTTGCAGTATGCCATTATTTTGTGCAATTATTTACCCCACATAACACATTAACTCAAAGATTTTAGCCAAGATAGAAACAAGTCCTATGCTGACTTTTAAAAATTTTGAAACATTTTGACACTAAATTTGTTTAATTATCTGAGTGTCTATCGTTAGAATGGATATATTATTACTTGGATCTTATACCAGATTTTCTTGTTCTATGATAAAACAAAACTCGCAGAGGGCTAAAATAACGCTTCCCCCCTTCATCCCATCCCCTCCCCTACTACTGGATGAACGAACCGACCAATAAACGAGTTCCATGTTATCAGTCTGAATTGACGAAAATTTGTTCCCTGTCATAATATCCACGTACATTATGCATCCATTATCGTTAGAGCTTTTAGAAACACAGCTACTCCAATACCTACTCTAAAAAGAACGCCTTTTAAACTATAATATAATGTCAAAAATCTCGTTTTTCGTTTTTTAGTTATTTTTAAGGAGAAAATGTTAGCCGCCTATTTTAAGGAATAAATTTTCAATTTTTAGCTGCTATATCACATTATGTAAGCGGCTTAGCCTCACATTTTCAAAAAAAAGTATTGCAGATGCATGGCGGCTAAAAGCGGCTGCCAAATCATTTTTGGCTTCAGAATAATATTTTATATTATGAGTTGAGTTTAATGACGTTAATGAACTATTAACACAATATCATTCTAAAATAATGAAAAAGAGGGAGATAGAGTGTGTGTGTGTGTGTGTGTGTGAGAGAGAGAGAGAGAGAGAGAGAGAGAGAGAGAGAGAGAGAGAGAGAGAGAGAGAGAGAGAGAGAGAGAGAGAGAGAGAGAGAGAGACTAGGAGAGGAAATTCATTTGAAAAGAATTTCAATAATTTGAAACTTCATAATTTCCCCTTACACTATTTTTAAATTTCATAGAATATTATAAAATAGAATGCAAAAGGGTTTTTCTGACCGTTTTAGTTTTTTTTTCAGGTTTCATCATGGAGTAGGAGACATTGGGGTCTTAATTACACTAGTCCCCAAAGTTTTACAATGTGTTTTTTTTTATTCATTGGCTTTACAACTTTGGGGCCTTTTTTGAAGTTTGATTGGTTGGTTCATTAAGTTGAGTGCCTAAACGTTTCAACCAGTGAACTAATTGTATTCTAAACAAAGGGTAATTTAGTGTTTCGTCATTTGAGATGTATGGTACATCAATTTGTCCCTTTGGATCCCAGGTTTTAAAATAGCATAACAATAATGAACCTTATTATCAATACCTTGACCAAAAAAAGAATAAATTTCATTACTGTTTTAGTTGCACTTTTTTATTGTAATTACACGAGCATTACGTAATAAAAATTGCGCAATACTCTATGAATTGAAATACTTACTATAATAAAGTGAGGGTTATGAATAGACTACTGTCTACTTTAGCTGAAAATTTATTATTTTCTTTATTATTATTTTGTTGAAAGTAAACTTATATTTGGCAATACAACATTAAAAAAAAAATCGTTGAACATAGAAACGTATTCTTGGTGCATATTTTACGTTTATTAAGAGTTTTGCATGGCTAAAGTGATAGAGTCCCACAGAGTAAAAGCTTTTCGGGATAGTTTTTTTTTAATATTTAAATTTCAGTTATAATAGCACAAAATAGGATTGTTGGGTTAGCCGCTCATACAATGAGTAACCTACTCATAAGCCACACTGTTTGAGGCGTGACCAATTCTTTTTTTTCAAATAAAAACTCATCTGGGACACATTCCTAACACCTGATAAACGTTTAAACATCATCTCAGTTAGAAATTGATATTAAAATTTATCTCACTGCAGTTTTACATTTTGCTGTACAAGATCAAAAAAGAAGGATTAAGCTATATCCTTTTAAACTCCTTCAATAAACAAAGAAGATACATTCTTTTATACTTAACTTAACATAATGTAATAACAGACAGACGGACGTATCAAAGTTCAAGAGCAATACAGACAATTAATTAACTTGTTTAGTAGCTTCGCTACTAAAAAAAAGGAAATATATTTTTACAAAATCCAACTATCATCTAACATTAAAGGTTATTAGGGTCATAAATCATAAAAATTATCAATAATGGTGACTTTCAAAAAGAAACAACGCTAAGTGAATAGTTGAACCTTCCCCCCAATGAAAATATTTGGTATGGTTATTATTAACAATTTGTTGAGTTCTCTCCGTAATTTTCATATTGCCAGAAATTCAGAAGTCAAGGTTGTTGATAAAGGTAGCAAAAAAATCTTTTTTGTAGTGTTTCTGACGGCTTTAAATGCACAAAAAAGACAGTTTTTTTGTGGTATTTAAAGCCACATTTCAAAAGAAAGAAAATTATTACTAAAACTCCCTTAAAGGCAGCAAAAAATCTGTCATTGTTAAGTCAAGGAGAAGCCTAATTTTTATGTGAAATACCTACTTGAATAACCTTGTAGGACTACACAATAAATTAAATTATATCAATCTGTTAACTCATATGGATATGTGGATATTATGGGCTAGAGGGAATATTTACAAGGTTCGGCATCTTTTCATTTGTTTTAAAAAGAGCAGACTAACAGCGGCTAAGATTTGTTGAAAAAGAAGGATACAGTACCATCGGTGGCTAATTTTCTTGCAAATGTATCTTAGAAAACTGGTCGTCCTAAATTCAGCATTTGGCTGCAGATTGTTGTAATTCTATGTCTGATCACTACACCCGTTGCCGAGCCCAAGAATATTATTAGGTTATGGAAAATTTATTACCATTTCTTTACAGGTTTGAAAAATATTATAATTTTGTTCACAAAAAACTAAAAAAAACTTCTTTTCTTCTTATTTCACAATTAACAAACTTTTAAACTAAAAACCTTTTAACAAGATTAAATATCCTGAATTATCGTCCGAGGAATCACACCACAATGAAATGTATCAATACAAATCTTTGCCATTTCATGTTGAACGGACAGACAGAACCTAAATATAGAAAGATTCTCTATTAATAAATGGATATTATTCCCATTACAATATGCTTTTAGACTAATTGGATGGAATATATTTCACAATATCATAACAACTCAAATATAAATAAACTTTTTCCATTTTCATAAATTACGAGGGTTTGCGTCCCTATCATCTAGAGGGTTCTATATTTAAAGGGGTATAGGACAAAAAATAGCCTTAAACCACCCTAAGGCTTAAATCTAAAAACAAAGTAGAATTAAACCATTCTAGTTTATGAAGCTTCTTTCAAAAGGAGAACTCAATCAGTTTGGTACAAAAAAATCTTCACACAAAAAAATCCTTTATACTTTATGTAATAGCATTGACCCTCATTCAAACATTTAAAATTCTGCTTATAAACATTTTTATTAAATTAAAAATCTTTTTGCTGTTTTTCTACCAACATATGACTACAGTTATAAGAATGGATATATTATCAAATGGATCTTACACCAGATTTTCATGTTTTCAAAAAAAGTGAAACTTGTAGCGGGCAAAAATAATGGTTTCCCCCTTCCACTTCCTTTACCCCACCCCCTACTGAATGAACGAACTTACTCATAAACGAGTTCCATGATAGCAAGCTAAATCGACGACAATTTTCCCCCGTTATATAGTATCCACGTATATTATACATCCATTATCATAAGATCCTTTTTAGAATAGCTTTTTATTGTCGATATTGATCAATAATTTTATTAGCTTTTTTTAAGTATGGCTTTTTTTATCTAATTTCTGAAGGTTGACAAATATCTAATGACTTTTTATGCATGTCGACATTTCCTAATGTGAACTATAACCATGAACAGCATTTTAGAGGATTAATTTTCTCTTTTCAAAATAAAAGAGCTTTTCTACTTTTTAACAAAATTGGCTTACTTCTTATTTTATTTTAAACTATTTACCTATTTTGAAATATTTTTCTTTCAAACAAAAAGAAATGTATGAAAAAAAGTTAAAAAGAAAAGAATATTTTATTTGAAAGACAGAGCTATCTAGGGCCCAGAGAATTTTATTCCCATGATATTACTCTGCTGTGCATCCACTGTCGCAGATGTATCACTTTATTTTATTACTAGCGGCTACGCCCCTAGAGGCCTCTAGTGGCACTTTAAATGTTTTTGTTTGTTAAAGTTAATTTTTTATGTACGATACCACCTTATTTGACGCTGAAGTCTCCCAGATTTTAAGAAAATTTTCAATTTTTTTGTCATTTCTTTTGGGAGGGTGGTAGTACCCTCCCCCAAAATAGTTAAAAACCTTCCCAGGACATATGAGAATCTACCCTGTTAAGGAGAACCCGATCGGTTTAGCGGTTAGCGAGATCCTTCGGTACACACAGACAGACACACAGACAGACAGACAGACAAACATCCTGTTACTTTAGTATAAGGATTAGAACTGCATATTAATACAACAGTACAAACTACAAACTGTAACATAACCTTCGCTTTCTTCAAATTCAATCAAAGTCTCCAAAGTAGTTGGGGCAACGAATAAGATAATGTTATTATACAATTTTGGGGACTAGTTTAAAAAACTAGTCCTTAGTACTATAAATTCTAAATGCAAATATGCGGAAGTGAGGGCACACCAATTGCTGCGCCTTTTCTCTGTAGATTTCAAAACTAATTTAGAACAACAATTCAATATTCATGGATTTTCTGTCATCATGACGGTGGACAGTAGCGCAGCTGCTATATAAGAAGGCCATAATAACAGCAGTATATACTTTAAATAGCGGTATTTTGTAACCTAGTACATTTTTGTAGTTTTAGGTTATAATCGCTGAGCTACTTATGGGCAGAATTGTCATTGTTTAATGATTTTTCCAGTATGGCTTCAAAACCAATTAATATCCACTGGTGACTGGGTTAGAACCAATTCTGAGCAATACTAAAAAATCATGTCTAGCAGCGTATTACACACAATTTTTCACGAATATTTAAATTTAAATTTTATAATTTTGATATCCGGGGAGAGCTGTCTATAGTTTGATGAGAAAAATAACTATTAAATCTTTATTTTGAAGAAAAATCTATAAACAAGAATTTTAAAATATCTTAACTTTATTTAGGAGTGCAGTTTGTTATATTGTAATAGATGATTTTTATTATGTTTCAAAAGTTTGCGTGATCCAAATTTTAAGACAATTTGAATATTTGTAATCAAATATTTATGTTATCTTTGATTTTCAAATGGCATATTCTCTTTAAATGTGCCATCATTTCCGCAAAAAATGTCAACAGCTAAATGCTAAAATTAGAAAATTGAATTGTAATAATGCTAATTACAATAATGCTAAAGAAGCGACCGATGATTTTTATTTTTCGTCTTTTTCTTCAAATGCCACATTATTATTATTTTATAATTGTAATCTTTAGAATTTATATAAACATAATTTATTCTTATTTGTGTACGTAAATGATTGTCCACCTTTTTTGTTGTATGTATTTTAAATATTAAAGATACTTTCATAATTTTTTGTGACTTTTTTTGTTTAATTTTAAATTGATTTTATTTAAAAAACAATAGTTGATATATGTATGAAATAATCTTTGAAATTAAGTATTTTTGAAATTTATTGATACAATTGTTCTATTTCATGTTGTATATATAACAGGACAGTGCAACCGCCTATGAAATGGCGGCTTAGATGCGGCGGCTGCAAAAACCTTAAAAATGGTGACAGCTTTTAGCAGCTATGACTGCAGAGAGTCTAATATAAGTGACACTCGGATCTTATGGCTAAGACCATACGGATTGTCGCGAAAAATCGGCGGCATAATTGCGGCACAGCTGCGGCTGCCGAGCCCTGTTTTCAGCAACAAAAAAAGAGACAAAACAAAATTATAATCAGAATAAATGCATTGTTATTTCTTAAATTTTCAGTTAGCATCATACCGTCTAAGGGTAAACATGTCAATACATGTATTCCCCTGGTTTGCACTGAGTGTGTAAACAATTGTCAGTAATTAGCTTTCTGAGCGAAATTAAAATGACATTGTTGTGTGAATATGAAAAGAAAACTTGCTTCTTCCATCATCAAGAAGATTCCATCCTGGTTCCTGTGATTTTTATGCATAAATATATTTCTAAATAATAAATATTTAGTAAATATAATGCATAAAAAGAATATACAATTTTCTACAAATAACAAACTCAATAATAACCCCACACACAAAGATGTTACCTGAGCCTAATTATGTTGCACCTCTGTACCCCACCCCTCTCTCCCGCTGCCAAGTTTCCCATCCAAGTCCTACAGATGTCAACAACAACCTACCGTGTCAACTTTCATATCTATATTCATCTGCTTTGTGAAAAAGGAAAACATTTGGGGCTCCAGGATCTCCCCAATTGCTCTTTCCTTTTTATGCTAACTCTCCATTTGTTTTTATACATTTGGATACTTGAGGCTTTGTAGCTGGGCCTTTTTCATGCACCTGTATGAAGCTTTATAAATCTGCTACAAGATTCTTGCAGCTGACTGGCAGCTGCCTTAAAAAATGTAGTTTCTTCATTTTTTAAGTCCTCAACAATCCACAGAGACCTTGGACTGTGGCCCTCCAACACCCTACATTCTCCAACCTCCACCCTGCTTACTATCTACACATATCAACTCAACCATATATCAAACTTGCTAATATCATAAAGTGAAAAGTGGAAAAATAAACCACCAAACAAGCTAACCAATGATCTAACAAACGAACGTGCTTATACTGAAAAACTAGTAATACTATCTTTAACTATTAAATAATGTATTAATATAGTATGTACTAATTTAACCTAACATACTAACAAAACAATAATCATAACTTTTTTTACTTTGTATATTGTTTCATTTAATGAAATAAATATTCTAAATGAAAATTTCTTAAATTTTATTTTGTTTGCTTCAAACATTTTACAAGAAGTTGTAAACTAATTTAAAATTTGTAGCTTTTGGCACGGGTTTGGTGTAGCAAAATATTTATAGCCAGAAATTGATTTTTGGTAATGTATAAGATGTCCTAAACCATGACTTATTAATGCCAAAAGGGTCGACATAATTGTATTACAATGTGTAATATGTAATGTAAATTTTTTTGCCATGATAAACCCACACCAAAGTTGAATATCTACAAGGAGCGGAAATGAATTTGTCTAATATTTGTTATGTCGTATAAATACATACTTTTCAATATTATACACAAAAAAAAAGAGGCAACGAGTAATCATCCTGTAATCTTTTTTTATTATTTTATGTATATAAAGCGTTCGGAAGTGAGTTTACGTTTAGTCATAAAAATTTAACAAGACACTTTTTATGTTTAGTAGCTTATTAACTTTTTTTTAAAGCTACTTAGAGCAAATACCATTTTAAAGGTTTTTTCATTCATAATTTACCGTCAACTTTTCATTAAAAAGTATTTTGGTTTTTTTCTAAAGACCCGAATAACAAGAACGATTCTGAACATATATAGGGCAGCAATTATAGTTTTTATATCAAATTAAATTATTAATTAGGTTAAATGACAAAATATGGCTAAATAGTTAATATCAAACAATTGATATCCCTAAACGTCGGTCATTTTTTGCTAAGTGGTAGGACAAACAGACGGACTGGCAGATAAATGGACAGACTTGTATTATATATGCGACGAACATATTGACGTACGGACGCACCATATTCATAGAGTATCTGCGCTACCCACAAATGTTTACAAGTGGTAAAAAATGATTACCTACCTAACAATACATTAAGACAACTTATGATTTAAGTCAACTTTAGGACGATTACGTATGAATTATTGCACTTAAATGAAGGGAAAAACTTTAAGTGGCGAATTTTCTCCATAATTGTTGTCACTTTTAAAAATACATGGTCGAGATTTCTTTTTTGCTTAAATATATCATTTTGCTATTAAATAGTTTTTAAAAATACAAAAGCTGTATAAAAAATTGTATTTAATCATTCATTTAATTTTTAGGTAAGTTCTTGGCTGCACTCCTTCGGATGAATATTATTCTTGGTTTATATTTGCGCAATAATTTATATTTTCAGCTGTTTCTTCACTTCAGCACATGTATCACATTATAAAATCGTCAGAACCGCATAGTATCACAACAGCTCATAATGAATTATCCTTCCTCTTTGTTACTCTCACAATTTTGGCTATTCTATTTTCTTGACATCAAATATAACTATATTATCGGCTGCATCCCTCGCATCGAGGGGCTCTGCACTCAAAGGGGTAAGAAGGGATAGAAAAATATCCTAGCTAAAATCATCTAAAGGCTTAAATCTAAGATATAAATACACTAAAACCATCCTATGGGCCTATGTTAAGCTTCTCTAAAATGGAGAACTCAGTAAGATCAGTAGTTATTGAAAACCTAAGCGTCAAACAAAAGACCCCCCTGGGGTGTGGATACATCCACTCCCATTATTCTAACACTATTCTAATGTGTTCTTATGTGGACATGGACGCACACCATATTTTATCCCCAAACTATACATCATGCCCATAGCAAACTTTACACTGCAAAAATTAGTTTTAGATTTATATTCTTTCAAGATATAAAAGTTTTGTATATCATAGGGTAAATCCTAAGAAACCATGACTGTTATGTCCATAAAAAGCGTAGCAATCACAAGTTAAACACCTTTTAGCCAATTTTTGCAGGCACCATCCATTTTGCAAGAATGAAACAAAGACCATGTGTCAAAAATTATCCTTGTGACGTCATAAAAATGAAGGAGATGAGAGGAGAAGTGGGAAAGAAAATCCCTAAAAAAGATATAAATAATCCCTCATTTTTTATGACGTCACATGGATCATTTTTGACACAATTTGGTCTTTGTCATAAATGACAATTTTGTTGGATGATTCATAGTCATTTCAGCAATTTATGTTTGAGTTGTTAAAAGCAACTTGAAAGATACAGAAACTATAGACTTGCGACAGACAGACATACGGACGGACACACACAAATAAAAAAGTATGATAATTCATTTTATTTTTACAGTGTACTTTGCATCAAAGAATAGAAAACTTTTGCTCCAACAATTTTTAGATAAGAAAAATATTTCTGTTTCTAAGAGATAACTTGCTCAAAATTATAATACAAACAACGAATTAAAAACTTTCTTTGTTTCTTCTTTTCATAATTCATTATTTGGGGGTAATCCTTACTCTCTTGTCGAAAAACAATGATATTGCAGAATATATATTTTGTCATTTTATTTTATTTAGCTTGTAGTCTGAAAAACTTACCACTTCTGTTCGTCAAAATATTTGCTTTTTGCAATATTTAAAGATGAACTTAAAACTTCATCTTAAGAAAAGAAAAATGTTTTCTGTTAATGTCCAACTGTTTTATGAACTTTATTTTCTTGAAAAAAAGTTTCAAAACAAAAACATGCAAGTAATTTGAATTATTTTTTAGGAGATTGGGCAAATTATGAAGATTTTTAGAGCAGCTTTTAAGCCATAAAAAAACTTCCAATTAAATGATTTTTGCATGCATGGGGTCTTAAAGGAGGTGGGGTTGATGGGGGGAAAGTGAAAACCACATTTCTTGTCGTACGATTTGATTGGTAATAAAGTTGGGTGTTTATCTGTGGGCCAGCCACACAGTCACATTTATAAAATCAATCTATGCATACATATTGCCAATATCCATACTATTTTATCAGTGGAGCACCCCTCCCTCCTACTATTTCAATATTAAATATTTTCAATATATAAAAATACTGCAGCTGAACTTCTGGTTCACAAAAAACAGTGGCAGCGGTCAAATTTGCGGCCTTCATTTGGCGGCTGAATTCATCTGCGATTGTTCAGTTTTGATTTTTGGATTATTGTTCTGATGAGTGAGGGGGGGGGGTACTCCTGACCCACTTGAGATTATTGGGACACTGGCCATATTCCTATCAATCCACTTTTGACTGCGTGTATATACACGTACACACACAAACACACACACACACACAAATACACAGATATGCATTTAATCTAGATATAATTACACTCTTTCTTTATAAGGTTTCTTACGAGTTTTGGTATATTTCAGGCATACACATTTAATTAATTAAAATTTAAGGAAGGTGGTTGTATTATTTTTCCACGTGCCATATCCAACCCATTCATAGTCAAAAGTTCTAGTCTTTCGTAATTTGCTTATATTTAAAAATTCTTTTAACTATTATTTTATTATTAAGTTAGAATTTGGAGAAGAATAGTTATATTTTTAGGCTGAATGCACAGATGTAAAAATTCTTTATGTGAATGCCACGAACAAAACCTGAAAGGATGGTTATGTCCATGAGAAGCGCAGCTGTAGCAAGATGAAAAAATAAAGTGTGAAATCTTAATTATTATACAAAAAATGTATAAAAGTAGTCAATTGCTAAAGATAGGAAGCTCTTTATAGTGCCTACAAAAAATGATGTAATGATTGTCCATTATTCTAATTTGACATCATTCGGGATTTTTTGGCCAAAAGTTTTTAAATTCACTGCCTATAAGAACTTTAAAAACTTTTGTCCGTAATACCCGAATTAAGTCTTATTAGAATAAGGGACTTTTCTAATATGACGTCATTTTATATAGGGACTATAAGGAGCTTATAAAGATTGCGTTGATTTTTTTTGATTCTGCAGGTATGGTCATTAGAGCAAATATTATGGCATTGAACCTCAATTCATTTAAGCAATTATTATTTTTAACTGTTTAATTATTGGCCTTAATCTAGTGACAGACCGACGTACAGACATGCTCTAGTCATAGATTAGCTGTACTACTTCCAAAAAGCCCCAAAAAGCCATCTGATTGATGTTTACTTCAAAACCAGAAATTTTAAAAGATAAAATTTAAGACTAAAATAGTTTTACTGATCGTTTTGTCGTATATAACGACCAATATAATGTATCTCTTAAAATGTATTCTTCCCCCCCCCCCCCTTAAAAAAAGGGGCATAATATAACCCCCCAAAGCGACGGGGACTGGAAAGGCACCTATCGCTTTTTATTTATTCAAATGTGTTTTGTTATTTTTTGAGAAGATTTTGGGGGTATGGTATGAGCTACGATTAAAAAGGGAAACGTAAAGATGCTTCAAAACTATATTTTAAGATAAGATGCCGCGAGGTAAGAGGGCTAGGTGGGGGGAGAAAGGGTTGAAGAATAAATGGTTAGAAGATGGTAGGGGCATGTTTATGGGTTGTATCTTAGGTTTATGTAGAAATCTAATCTTACAAATTTTCATAGATTACACCCCACTCAACTTCAAAATAACATATATTTGACATTTCTTTAACTTTAACAATTTTTTAACAGAAAAAAGGGTTTAGGTATCTTTTTTTTGCAGTAAATAAGATTGTTTTTTTGGTTTATTTGGTAATAAATTTAAGAACTTTAAGACTCGAGATTTGTTTTTATATAGTTATTCAAAAAAGTTAAATTATTTTCTCGTATTCATTCGAATCCGGTGGATAGGAACCGGTTCTCATCCATACGAAAAAACTATGTCTAGCATCGTATTATATCCAGCTTTCTACGAATATAGAAATGTACAATCATAAGATTAAAACTAGTTTTTTTAGCCGGTGACTTCGTCACCTCGGGGCTAAAAAAACTAGTTTTAATCTCATAATTGTACATTCTATATTCGCGGAAAGCCGTTTATAATACGATGCGAGAAATAACTATTTTATATTATAATATCCCTCTAAAAAATTCTGACATGCTAGTTTTTATGACAATCCGTAGTTATTAATGAATGCATGTTTAACAAGGATCTTAAGGGAAAGGACAACGTTCTATGAATTGATATACAACCCCTCTGATGATAAATAATTTTACCCTTCTGTAGATTTAAGTTATTGGTTTAAAAATTTGAAGAAAAAAAAGTTAGGGAACCAACCAATCAAAAATCAATGTTTTTCAGCCAACGAATAAGAAAACTATTGGTACCAGTGTAATTTATAGTCCAATGACCTATGTCCAATTATATTATGAATGATCTCTGTCTGACTTTTGATAAAATAACAGCAAAAGTTATTAAAAACATGGATGTCAAAAAAAACTTTTGTTTTGAAATTTACCCTGCTTTTTTGTATTGTTTGTGACAAACACTTAAAAATACTTTAATATTAATGATACAGTATATGCAAAAAAAACGGTGAGACATCATTCCCGCATAAAGTTACTTTATTCATATTGTCAAAATCATTTGGTTTTTGCAAATTATGGTACAATCTATAGTGACCTTTACCATAAGCTTTAATAATAAATTTTCTCTATTTCTTTTGCTATTATGAAAACTGCAGTTACGACACTTTAACGGTAACCATTACCCACCACAGAAAAAAAACTGAGATTAGATGTGACAAGCAGGAGGGGGAAATATTGACAGCTTTTAGACAGCTTTTTAATAAAAAAATTAAATGCTTTTTAAGGTAGTGGTTTTGCCCATATATACAATACATGGAATTTGCTCCATCCAATCGGAAAAATTTAGAAAAAGGGGGTGAACTTTTAACTTTACGGTATAAGTGGTAGCCACCCCCTTCTTCACGCCCGTGCCTAAATTCACAAAATTTTATTATACTATATCCGTCTTCAATTATAATATAAGGTTGACATCTGAAATTCTTTTCAAAATTCCACTGACCAATGAGAAGATATAGTAATTGATATTTTTTATATTGTTTAAGTATGTGCTTGCCTTCTTTTAAAAATAATTATTCTTCAAATCTAAATGAATGAATTTGTCATGTTTTCTCAAATATGAATGATATTCGGGTTACCTTTGATTAATTAAAACTAAAAGAAACGAGAGAAGTAATGATAATGTAAAAGGACAATAATTTACATAAGTAGCGCAGATTTTAAGAGCCACCAACAGGACTTTTTAGAAAACTGCTTTTTTTGCAGCAAAACATTGAAAACTTTTTGAAAGCAGCATTTTCAATTTTTAGACAATACATGCAAATAAATGACAGTTTATAAGCTTTCTGTAACATACAACTCATTCAGCTGAAGTGCAAAATCTGCTAGTTACAGAGTAGCCTCGCTGCTAATAACTATGCAGAAAGATTTTGCCTAGTTTTGCATATATCTGTTTACCATCTCTGAAACAAGATTATCAGTGCTAGCACAACATTTTCACTCATATTTCTTTCTCTCTTTCCTTGTACACAGTGTACTCTAGATAAGAGCAGTACAACAGATTCATAGTATAGTTGTAAATACAGATAACTACCTGCCCCATTTTTTCAAGGAACTTTTTCGTCTGCTAGCAAATTGTTTTCTGCTAATTGGCTGTGTTAATATTCCCACTATTGGTTGTTTTTAAAAACTTAATTGAGAGTCGCCACAAGGTCCTTGGGATGGGTGGGGACATACAGTTATTTAATCCCTTCCCGCTCTAGTGTTTTACTCTTATAGCAGGACAATATTCAATAGCGCAGTAATAACAAGCAAATAAGGTTTGGATGATAGTAGGTATTTTAATTAAATCATTCAGTATAGCATTTGTGCAACACTGCATTTTTTCTTAAAAATTGAGCAGTTTAAAATTTATGGTTCTATTTTTCAAAAATCAATAAATAAAGCGAATAAGCAGTCTTTTAATAACAAAAGCACCGCGTCAGACCAAAGAATTGCCATGAAATATTTATAGACGTTTTGCTATAACAAAAACGTCCTTGTTTTTAATTTGAAATCAACTCTTTTAACAATTACTCTCATAAGTATGAGTGTCTGATTTTAAAATTCTGACCTTTTTTTCAAAATTTGATTGTCTGAGTATGTGTGTGTGAGTGTGTGTATGTGTGTGTGTGTGTGTGTGTGTGTGTGTGTGTGTGTGTGTGTGTATGAGAGCTCCTGAGCTTATAATGATATTAGATTTCAGAATTTTCTGTGAAAATATTATTCAGAATTAGAACTGTGAAAAGAGGTGGACATCAAAACAACGCAGGGACACAGGGATAGAGCATAACCGACAGACGGACAAAACAGAAGTCCATCAAGTCTGTAATTTAAACTTGTATTGTTACTTTTCTGATTTAAGTGGGCTTTAGGACACTTTTTAAAGCTGACAAAAAAAAATATATGTATGTGTGCATTTTTATCCTAAAAAATACCCTTTATCCCTGAGAGGACGTTTTGTAATGGATATTTTTCATTGAAAATATCGGAAAGTCTGTTACTCTGTCAGGGAGTGAGAGGACAGTGGCAGTTAAATTAATTTTAACCCATTTATTTAACCTTAAGATTAAGAATACAATTCTTAAATTCTATAATAAAGATTACAGTTTTGTTCATTGTCATATGCCTGTATGACAACATTCATTCAAATTTAAAACTTGAAAAATACCCCAAGTACACTTTTGCATAAAATAAACTACTCACAAATATGCATCAAATTTTGTTTGAGGTTTGGAAATATTTGGAATATAAAAATATCTATGATTAATGCTTTTTTTGCCTTCTTAAACTTATTATTAAAAGTAATGGTAATACTGTAAATATTGAAATGTGGGGGAAAGACAAGAAAATAGCCTGAAACCACCCGAAAATATTTAAAGGGCTTACCCTTGAAGTACAACCAAAAAAAACTGTAATTTCAGAGATCTTTAGCTTCAGACAACAAATATTAATATAGGAGACATTTAGACTTTAACAAAGTAATAGATTTAAATTCAACCCCTTATTACATAAGTAATAAGTAGGAAATAGAATTTTAAGAATCCCTTTTGAAAGAGGTAATTAAGCATATTAAGTTGATTAGTTGGATTATGTATATTAGGAGACCCTCAAATTTTGACAAGTTACAGTACAGATACCGGATTATAGCCTTCTAAAATCTTTAATTTCAAGATTCAGTACTATATTTCATACAGAGCCCCAAAGTTTGTCTTATTTTCTAGATGCAAGTGCTTTTGTAATGACATGTTTTTATTTCCATACTTGCGTTAACATTAGGTCATTTCACATATGATCTGGTTTCTGTTATCTAACTTAGTCAAAATCTATGGATCTTCTTTTGTATAATAAGCAGAAGGAATACAAAATTTATGCAGGAATATTTCTCTATTACAATTAATCTTATTAGGTGCCCCTACATTTTAACTCCAAAGTCTTTTTAAAAAGTTAAGAAAATCTTAAAAACGCAGCACATGTATAAACTGTCACTTGATGGAGTTTTTTCACCAAGGATGTCCAAGCTTTTTATCCATAGGGTTTGGGGAAGTTGGTTTACTCTTAGTTTATCAATGAATTTTGACATTTTTAAAAACATAGATTCAAATATTTGAAGTAGCTGATACTGTTGTTAGATGTTTTACTTTATTGTGGACACATTGAACCCGTCTTTGTTTCATATAATTTATGAAAGGGATTATCAATTAAAATTTTACTCTTTCGTCAGTATATAAAACTTATTTCAAGATTAATTTTGAAATTTCCCCATATTATGCTACATTTTTACTAACTTTTTTTTTGTATATTTTTTAACAAAGATTTAAAAAATCATATTTTTGAAGTAGGCTATTGAAATACACTTTTTTACAGCGCAGCTACTGTATAAATGGGGTTCTTGGTGCGTCATATTATTTCAGCAAAATAAAAACAATGTATTTTATTTTCATTGTTTGCTAGGACGTTCAAACTTTTTAATTTGAGGGGGTAAATAAGAACCTTCGTTACCCTCGCCCATGGACGTCTGTGTGTATGATTTGGCTTGGAATCCTTTTTTTTAAATTATGCTTATTTATTTAAGCTTTGCTACTAATGTACATAACTGCCCTAGTTAAATCAATGCCTGGCTATTCTCAATAAAAAATGATAACGATAACATCTAGAAAAATTGTATAAAACAGCCTATCTTTTCCCCTCTATAATCTCACCCCCCCCCCCTATTAAATAAATATGCAATATGCCCAAAATGTGTCGGGGAGACAAAAAAAACGCCCATTGTGTTGCTATTCAAATATATAAAAAAAAAAGATATTTTTTGGGGTGAAAATTGGGATTATAATTCCCTTTTTACTGTTATTTTTTACTTCTTTTGTCATCGATTTTTGTCAAATTGATAGAATATTCATAGATTTTTCTATATTTTATTTTATAATTGGCAGAAACACGTATTTATAATAGAAACAATCAACTTACTAAATCACTGAATATTAGTTGAATAAAAGTGTTCGTTGCTGACTTATTATCGAGATACATTATTCTTATAACATAATGACTACAGTCCTATGTCGATATAATACCAGCTCACGAGTTTGGCAGGGAGCAGGGTCGATAAACTTTTGCATATAGACTGTATATAATACCAGGGATGTCGGGATAGGTCAATCAATGATAAATTAAACTTCCTTCCAATTTTTAGAATTGCTGTCTATAGATATTGGAGAAATTAAGGTATGAAGATTAATTTAATCACCATGACCCTCTCCCTCCCTGGTTGGTGAATGTGTGGTTTACTAATTAAATTTAAACTGTGCTCTAGTTTTTGCCTGACTTGAGAATTTCAGGTGATTGCTTAAGCCACGGGCCATACTCAAATTTAGCGCATTTTTAATCGCGTAAATTTTATTTTCTAATAACAGATAACTTTTAACGTAGAGTAACTTTTAACATTTAATATGACCTACGAAAAAATATCAGTTAAAAAAAGTACATAAAGATTAAAGGTGAAACCTTCTGATATCGTTTTTTTCACTGTCGCCATACTTAATAGCGTTAATTTTAAGATGCGCCTTGTATGTGTTTAAGCTGTGAATCATGATGCACTAAATCCACTCAATTCAACGTATACCACATATTCAAACTTTTAGGGGCGGATTTTTATTCTCCAAAAGCAGCACAGCAATAACAGGCCAGCAACATTACTTTATCAAAATAGAACATTAATGTATTGTACAGAAAAATAAAACATTTGTTTGGTCTAAATGTTATTATAAACCAATATGAATGAATATGAATATTTGGCAGAGGTAATTAATAAATCACTAATTTTGTAAGTTATTTCAAATAATCTTAATTCTTCATATTTATAAAAGAAGGTTTAGTTACCTACCCTAACGGATTTATAGTGACAGACGGACATTTCCGAGTTATTATAGAGTAGCTGCGCTTCTAGAAAGTTTGAATTAAATACCTTAATATCCGCCCGTCAAAAAAAAACTACAAAAAGTAAAAAAATTCATTATCATTGGGCTAGAAAATGTAATTAAAAATGTGAAAAGCAGAAAGATGTGTTGTCTTTTGTCTCGCCAAGAAACGCCACAACCCTTTTTAGTAGCGCAGCTACTCTATAGTAATAGGTCCGTCAGTACGTCCACACTCGCTTTGGCATAATGGCTTTTATAGTCTTTGTTTACAAATAATATTTCTCTATACATTGCATTCCTTTGTACTTCCTTCCGCACTATCATTTACAAAGGCATACAGACCGGTAAACACAACCGGTAAACAGTATCATTTTACGCTTGCAGTGGCTATGTTTAATTTTTATCCGTTATACTTTATTATATATATTAGCGGCCACGCTCCAGCATCTATGAACTCTGTAGAAGAAAGAGTAAGGAAAGTAGGAAAATAGCCTACAACCAAACTTTGATATACAAATTTATTCGGTCTAGAAGTTATGGAAATCTTATTTTACAGAGAAAAATACTGACTACTTTATGGAATAGGATAAGGATATAAACATTAAACATTATTTATTTGCTACTGCTACATATGGTTATAATTGTCTTTGTTAACACTTGTTTTTATAAAGTTTCTGCTATTATAAAGTTTTCCTTTAAATTCTCGTCGTCATTTCCATGTCTAGGAAAAATACTTCAAAAGGTTTTTAAAGGGTTCAATAATTTGGTGTTCAATCATTTCCACACGTTTATCATATAATCAAATCATCATGATCGCATGATATTAAAACAACATAAAGATCCTTTAAATTTACTTCCCTTTCATCGCAGAACACTTCCTATTTGCAATTGTAACTTTTCGCGAATACATAAGGTATGCATATTTGATTATAAGCGGAAGTAAATGCACAACTAATAATTTTCAACTTCGGTCTATGAGGGTTTTTGAGGACAAGCTAAGCAATTTAAGTATTGCCTACCTCATTTAGTTCTTTAAAAATAAGTATTATATAAGTATAGTAAGGGGGATGTAGAGGGGTCTCAAAAACTCCTTCATATTAGTTTTTAGGAAGATTATATATCCTTTTTCTTCACCCCCACATGGTTTAACACCTTCCTGGAAAAACACTTTGTAGGCCACTTACAAAAACAAATGTAAGTCGTACAGCCATAATTGTGTTTTTAAGTAGCAACGCTACTGTCATCTATTTCTAAAACTGCACATAGCATTTTACCCTTCTCATTAATAATGCCATACTTATTTATATTATTTTCTTTAAATATTTGATATTAATGATTGTCTATTTATTTCAGATGCTGAGAACAGACCCGACGTTCAAGGTAGGTTATTATTTTCAGTTACCCCTCCTCCCCCCAGGAAGGGAGGGGACATTGGGCTGTTTTGTGCACTAGTCCCCAAAGTTTTGTTCTTTTGCTTAACAACTTTGGGGGGTTTTGTTGAATTTTAAATGGTTGGTTTATTGAGTTGATTGTCAAAACGTTTCAACCACTAATTGTAATTTTGTGTATCATCATAGCGATGTATATCAATTTAGCCATAGTCTTATTACTTTGGATACCTTGTTTCCCCCTGTCTAGTTTAACAGGGATACAGGGATAGGACAATAAACGTTAAATTAGTCGTCGTCACATTTTTTATGTAAAATTCTACCTTTTAGTGGATCATTTCCTTCTAATTACATGGTTTATATAACAGTAAATGTATAAGTATTCATGAATTACCCAGAAAACTAATATAATGGAATAAATATAAATCTACATGACTATGGGATAAAGACTAATTTTGGCGCTATTGTTCTATCCCACCCTGCACTTTGTACCAACCTCCTAATATTGATGTTATTATACGCCCCTATACACATTATAAATACAATACTTTTCTTTGTTTTCCGGATTAGAGAAAAACAAGGAGGACTTCGTCCTATGGTAGTAAAGTTTTTAAAAGTGATGGATAACCAATATGCCAGATAGATAGGGTAAGAGAGGGAAGAGAAAGATCAAAGTAGTGAAGAAAATTAAACAATTGTGTTGAAGACAGACACGGTCACTTATAAAGAGGCATCGCTACTTGAAGGCTTTATAATTATTAATTAAGGTTATTAAAATTAATTTTAAAATCATGAAGAGTAAAAAATTATATTTTTTTGGTATTTGATCTACTGTATAAGTAAGGTATAGCCTGGATAAAGTTGCGAATATAGTATCTACACCTTTTAAAACAGTCTTTTAATAGCTTTATCTAACTCAATAACGTTGTTATTACTGCGCTACTTCAGCATATATATTGACATGATTGTCCTTGTTAATGTATTTTTAAAGTCCTGTAGGCAAGAAATGGGCGACGAAATTTTTGAGTGAATATTACATATTGTCGGAAATGATGCAGAGAAAAAGAATTTTTGCAAAAATATTGAAAACAGGTGTGACCTCACTTCCGCAAATTCTTTACACTATCACATAAACAAAACTGCATGTTATTGCAGTAAAAAAATAGAGAGGGAAGGGATTGATTGACTAAATGTCCCCACCCCGATGACCCTGTGCCGAATTTTGATTGGGTTTTTTGACCAAAAGCGTTGGGAATATTAACACAGTTATTTCTCTATAAAAGAGCAGAAAGCAATTTGCTAGCAGACGAAAAAGGTCCTCAACAGGTGGATCCAGTTAGTTGACATAAACATTATACGTTTCAAACGGGATTGAATGCGGAAACTGATGCACACTTAGAAAATATTGAGTCATTAAATTTAAATGTTTAGACATTAGTAAAACATTATTCACATATTTTTGACAATTTTTTTCACCTATAAAACATTACCCCTTTAAAACCTGTAATATTTGAGTCCGGATCGTGTCAAAACTAAAGATATTAAAATGTTTCCTACCTCTGTTTGAAAGAATTGGTTGTCTTTTTGGTTACATGGAAACTTTTGGACTTTTAGAAAGCTTCACACAAAACAAACATGTCCTTAAAATTTCTTATTTGATTTTAATATGTATGTTTACATTTGTCATACTCAAAACACACACATACACACTCACACACACACACGCACACATTCACACACAATTTCTAATATAAATAGCCGGAAGTAATATTTAGATGCGAAGCTTTTCTATAAGGTATTCATGTACATATGTTTGTCTTTTAGTAAAGTCCCCCCCCCCCCTCTGCATTTATTTGTCTTTACCTCAACACCTTCCCTTTCATGGTTCTCCTTTTTTGTCTTGAATGTACAAATGTTATTAAAATCATAATTAAAAAGAGGCTTTAGACCTTAATTTAATTAAAAAGCTACGTCCCTAGCATCTAGGGCATCTATTTTCAAAGAGTCTGAAGAGGCTAAAGAAAGCTTAGAACTACCCCAAAACTTAAATCTAAAAAAAACTATTCTAAAACAATCGCAATAACTATGTTAAGCTTTCCTAAAACAGAGACCTAATCGGTTCAGAAGTTACTAAGATCTTAGGCTTCGTTCTTGTTTTAGAAACTTCGCTACATATGGATATAATAAACCTTAAAATTTCCATTGTTTATTGTCAAATCTGTGACAAATATGCTGGAAATGACTAAAAAGGTGTAAATTAAAAATTTTATGGGTCCGCCCTTTACCTTAATATTCATAAAAATATTCCAATTTCCGCTTTTTAAAAAAGAAATGTTCAGAGTTAAAGGAATGGCTTTTTATGGGATTTAGAATATTCGTGGATAATATGACAAGGAAAAGTTTAGATTGCTAACATGGACATTAGACATCATTTATTGGTCAGTTCGTTCATACAGTAGGGAGAGAGAGGATGTTGGAAATGGGGTGGATGGGGAGGGCGTTGTTAATATATTAATCTTTGAAAACAATCCTTAGGAAATATAATTTAGAGTTCATTGTCAACTCCCTTCCTAATCCAAATTAATCAATTAAAATGGATCTAAATATAAATATTCAAAATAGAATTTTATATGTCTATAAAAATATAAAGTTTTTAACATTTCACAGCTTTTAAAAAGCAATAAAGATATGTAGACTGCTATGAATATATTTTCACTACTATAATCTCTCTCTCTCTCTATTTCATAGCGAAGCAACTCTTTAATTCACTTTGTCTTTCGACAGAGTTCACAGAGTTTGTTTGTCTTCGTCAACTTCATAAAAAACCATCTCTACAACTCGCTGGGATGTCTATCAAAACAGAGAAAAAGGGGACAATAGGCTGATTATTACACTAGTCCTAAAAGTTTTATAATAGCGTTTTCTTATTCGTTGGCTTAACATCTTTGGAGACTTTAGTGATTTTTGATTGGTAGGTTAATTAGGTTGGGTATTAAAACGTTTCAACCACTGATTTTAATCTACAGAAATTGTTATTTTGTGTATCATCATTTGGGATGTACATTAATTTATCGGCCATTGTCTTATCCCTTTATAACCCTGCTATCAAAATGCTATAATTTCAATTACTGTTTTTTTTTCATTTCTGTGCTTCGATGAATTATGTTATCCTTGTTTTCTCCCTAAATATGTAATATCATAAAGTTAGAATCATATGTAAAAAGCTGTTGGCGCATTTTAAATGTTATCAGAAAGAATTTCGCATAAATTTACATATCTAGTAGTTGCAGTGTGCGTACACTTCCGTAGATAAACACATCCATATAGTGTGAAAAAAAACGCAATAACAAAAATGGATGTAGAATATACGTGGAAATTATGTAAGGGGAAAGTTACTATCATTGGAATCATTTGTTGGTCAAGTCAGTAGGGGGGAGGGGGTGGGGAAAGAAGGTATCTTAATTTTAGCCAGCTACAAGTTCCACTTTATAAGAGTACATGAAAATTCGGTGTAAGATCCAAGTAATAATAAACCCATTATATAAATTTGGTGATTTTAATTTTTGCTGTTCTAATAACATAAATCTCCTTTAACTTGATAATGGGATAAATTTGTGGAAGTAAACAAGCACCTCAGTAGTTTCACCCAGACTTCAGGAGTAAAGAAATCGCCCAAAAATATAATTTATGATCATAAAAGTTTTAATTCCTAAAAGATTAAATGTATTGTTGCAGTAGACTAAAAGTTTTTCATATCACTCTATTTTAGTCATTCTTCTATTAAACCTTCCCTTTGATTAAGAAAATTTATAAATTCCCAGTCACCTGTTCTTTAATTCCTGAAACTAGAATGGCTATAGAATTTTTTTTTTATTCACCAGTTATGACTTTCTAGTAGATTTGTGTTTAATAGATGAATAATAGAAATTATATAATCATTTAGAGATCCGTGAAGAAAATTCATGTATCACTTGATTTTATATAAAGACTCAACAGAAATAACAGAATGTTGGAAATAGTTTTTGTTATAAGTTTTGGTAAAAAAATATTCTAGATTTTTAATACATAATATTTTACTTTTTTAAAGAGATATTAAGTTGACTTGTTATTGCTACCTTAGTTATGAGTATAATTGTCCTTTTCAAATTCAAAGATACTTCCCTTCCCTTTTATATATAAAAGAATAGAATAGCCCTATTCTAATAATAAAGCATAACATTACTATCCAAATACAAATTATAAAAACTTTTCCATTAAACAGTTAGGGAGTTGAATCCATTTTTATAGAAGCAGAAATATAATCTATGATTATGGTTTGGACCCTCTAAAACTGTAATCTACCCTTCCACTTTCCCCTCTCTTGGTGAAGATATCTTCAACGCCAATACGATTTTTGAAATATAAGATTCCACTTTTGTCTCTCTTGTTGAAGATATCTTCACCAAGAGAGGCAAAAGTGGAATCTTAAATTTCAAAAATCGTATTGGCGTTGAAGATATCTTCACCAAGAGAGGGGAAAGTGGAATCTTATATTTCAAAAATCGTATTGGCGTTGAAGATATCTTCACCAAGAGAGGGGAAAGTGGAATCTTATATTTCAAAAATCGTATTGGCGTTGAAGATATCTTCACCAAGAGAGGCAAAAGTGGAATCTTAAATTTCAAAAAACGTATTGGCGTTGAAGATATCTTCACCAAGAGAGGGGAAAGTGGAATCTTATATTTCAAAAATCGTATTGGCGTTGAAGATATCTTCACCAAGAGAAGGGAAAGTAGAATCTTACATTTCAAAAATCGTATCGGCGTTGAAGATATCTTCACCAAGAGAGGGGAAAGTGGAAAGGTAGATTACAGTTTTAGAGGGTCCAAACCATAATCATAGATTATATTTCTGTTTCTATAAAAATGGATTCAACTCCCTAACTGTTGAATGAAAACAGATAAAAAAAGAGGTTTGACAAAGAAATACAAAAGATTGATTTTCATCCTTTTAAAGTATCAGCTTGTAGGTAACAAAAAACCCTCACACACAAACACACACACACACAAACAAGCTTTATGTATGTATTTATAAGAGTTATTCTACCTTTCAAAAGATATCATTTTTAGAAAGGGGTTTTTAAACGGAAAAGGGTTGAGGATTTTTAAACCCTTTAAGGGAGTAAAGAATTTATCAATAACAAAAATCTATTATAATATACAAAAAAACATCTCAGATAAAAAGAATAAACACAATAAGTTTACCTATTTCCTAAATATGTATTCCTCTATCTACCAATTACATTTAAGTATCTGAGATAATAGGCATACTTATTTTAAAGTGATTTAATAAAATAGCTCAAAAATCAAAGTGAAACTTATACAAAGCTTCCTGGAAAACTGATTTCTTTTAGTCCAGGTATTTACTTTATAAAAAAACACTGATTTTTTGTTAAAAGCAAGTTAAACTTTTTAATTATTTAAATTAACATCAATAAAGGGTAAGAAACGCATTACTTTTAAATAAAAAGACAACAGGACGTGTGTTTCAGTGGAGGGGGGATGAAAAAAGGGGATTGTTTACCAACAAGACGATACTTTTAATTGTTTTCTGGTTATCTGATAGTTGAAGAACCCTTTGGGCCGCTAGTAGTAGTGGTGTCATCTCAAATTGGTTTTAAACCCTTTCAAAACTTTTGTTTTTCAGACGTTTAATTAAATTTGGTTTCACTTTTGTTTTTAATATCAGTTCTTTTAACAACAAAACTTGGTTTAAGTGTTGGAAAAGTTTCTTTTTTCTTGTGTCAAATTAGTATTTTATTCTTTTTTTATTGGGGGAATTTAAATTATTTGGAAATTAATTAGCGTTTTTATCCAGGGATAAAGGGATAGGATAATGGGAGATAAATAGTGATGGATGAAATTCTCCTTTAAGTTGTTTTCTTCCGTCCTATTTAATTTTAAAACAGAAAAAGTTTGAATGAACATATTACCTATGTTACAATGAGAATATGTAGGAATACCTATTTCCTTTTTAAGTATAAAGGCTTTTTTCTTAGTCATACAGGTATGGGGCAATGGACGACTAATTAGACTTCTTCCTGATTCTGTTTTTTTTCGAATTTTGGAGTGAAAAGGAATTGTAGATTAATAAAGCTGTATTCGTATTCTGTTGTCCTGCTTTTTTAGTAGAAAAGTAAATCATTTTCAAAGCAAATTGTTTTTAATGTGGTCATAGTTTTGTAATAATTTTTAAAGCTTCTTAAAACTTTGTTTATAAGCAACAAGTATATTAAGTTTGAGTTTATTAATCAAGTGAAAGTACATGGACTGCATATTGTGTTATAACATGCAGAATGCAGAGGCAATAAAGTAAACATTTTATACCATGCCACAGTGGCTCAACCAGGGATATAAATTTTCACAGTGGGACAATATAATAATATTATTTGTTTGTAAACTTTTTAAAGTTTTGAATGTACTTATAAAAAGAAGTTTAAAGCAAATATTCTTTAAAACTGTACAATAAAAAATTGCTCCCTGTGTGTAACTTTAACAGTTGGGAGGCAGAAAATAGTTTGTTCCTGTATAAAAAATGTTTTAGAATTTAAATGAATTTGAAAAGGATAATCTTTTCTTTATAGTAATATTATTATAATTTTAAAATAATCATTTTATTAAGATGAATAACAAATAATTAAAACCATAAAACTAATATTTGTTTAAGGTTGAATTTTTTGGCTTAACTCAATTTGATTGATTTAAAACATTAATAAATATGTATTTTGATATTATTAGATTTCATTTTAAAGATAGTATAAATATTTGAAACTCCCCAACTGTTTAAGCTTGCAGCAGCAGCGGCATAGTATAGAGAAGGATGCATGCACTAAAACTATACAATCCTTACTTTTCAATAATTCAATTCCTACAAGATTTACACATTTTCCTATGTAACTTCTTCAGAGGTTGTTCTGCTTAGTAAAAATATATTAATTTCAAATGTTTCATGTCAATGAACAAAAAATTCTGGATCATGGAAAGAAAACGAAGTAGCGGGTTTCGTTGTATTTTCAAAGTAGCTTTTCTCCTATTCCCTAACTTTGCGGATCAATCATTAATATCTTTCTAACCTAAACTAACATATGAAAATACGACGAAACTAGTTACTTCGTTTTCTTTCTATGATCAAAATTGTCTTTATTTATTATGTTGGAGTTACAGAAAGACAATATACATACAGAAAGGAAGACAGAGTGAGGGTTGCAAAGGCATAAAAAGATCTGAAAAAAGGAAAAAATACTAGAGTGGGATAAAAACCATACAGGCAACACTTTTTGAATAGGAAATTTAAAACTTCAATCTTTTACAATTGCAGAGAAATAAAAGTTTTTTCTAGATTTGTTCCATGACAATTTTCTCATCTGATCTCATAAACCTTCAAATATATAAAAGCATTTCTACATTTTATGCATTTTTTCTGTAAGAAAAAGAGAATGAATAAAAGTCAAGTGTTCATTCATATGTATTGATTGAAGACATGTAAAATTAGTTTGTTATTTTTTTAGTTAGATCTCAATCATCAAATAGTTAGGGTCTGTTACAAGATTCTCTCTTTCTCTGTCATATTTCAAAATTGACATTTTTATTTTTAATGAAAGAATGATAACATCTAAGTTAGTCTTCTGGTTACATTTCATTTAAAATGTTTAAAAAGAAAGAAAAATTACTGATCTTTGACAAAGAATCAATAAAGTGTATGAAAATAATAAAGCCTGTAAAAACATCAGTAGTGTAGAGTAGAATCTCTACTATGTATAAAAAAAAATATTGATTAATGCAAAAATATTAAATGGAGCTGTCAATTTTTTCAATCAAATCTGTGAAACTATTTGTCTCTCTTGACACTAAACCCTCCGGGAGACAGGTAGAAAAAGTGTCAGTGTGTGTGTGTATGTGTGCATGTGTGTATGTTTGTGTATGCTAGAGTATTATTCAATTTGAGGTTGACACAAGTCAATTTTCGTATGACAGGCCAATTCCCCTGGGTGATTAAGCTTTTTCAAAACAATAGTGGGGCAGCAGGCTACCACAGTTAAATCAATGCAGAAGTTGGAATTTTAAAATAACATGCTAGTCAGAAAGAGATAATACCAAATAACAACTTAATTTTTATAAAGATTTTAAATTCTAATAGAGTCAAATGCTTTGTAAAAGTCACTTAATTTTAACTATGTATTTGCACCTTTTTGAATTTTTTCATTGAAGTCAAATCTGTTGTTCAAATCACCTTGTTGGAACCATATATCTGAATTTTGTGATAACTTTAGCTAAATCAAACCCTAAACAGAAAGTTTTATTTGTATGGTTATACATAGATTTTTAAAAGGGTTTTATTTCACCTCCGTTTCTAGTTAACTGTGTCAGGTGGGGAAATATGATTTATAAAAACTTGGAGGGTGCTGCTATTATTGTGAGGGGAGAGGGTAGGAGAGAAGAATAGAAATATATTAACAGGTGCATTAGGCAAGCAGAGTAAATATGACAGGGCCTGCCAGCCGCCAATTTTAGAGCAGCTCAGCTGCAGCTGCACAGGATATTGATTTACTTGTGGCTCTGCAATTAGGAATAATTTAGGCGGCAGCAATAATTTTATTAGAATTTAGTCGCTATGGTCTGCCATTTTTTTGCACTATTTTTGGCTGCTGATTACAGCTTTGGATTGCTGTTGATTCACCTGCGGCTGCTGAGTCCTGAAATATGTTAGGGGGCGGGGACTAAGGAGAAATGATGTTAAAAGCATTTATCTCCTATACATCTATAATCTATCTATCTAACATCTATAATCTATAGCAGTCTCCGAAGGAATATTAGAGCTTTCAAGAAAAAGTAGTAGTAACTTTAATTTTTATTGAAATTAGTTTATAGAAAAGCTGCGCTTGGGAAAAGCAAAGTTTTAAATACATGTTCTAATTTTATATTTTGATACCCGTCTTGAGTCTTACTTTAATACAACAAAGCTTAACTTAAAAACAATTGCGAATTTGTAGATGATCCAAATTTTAAGTCCATAAGAACATTGTTTATTTAAAAGTTTTAGACGTACTTATACTTTAAAGAGTGCAGCTACTATACAACTAGGATACGCATGTCTGTACTAAATACAACTAAAACTAGAGAATAAGTTTGATATTGCTGCACTACTTATAAAATTAAATATCCTTGTTAATCTATAAATCCTTAACTCTTATTACATTTATAGATAAAATAATTATATAAACTAGGACAATTATATCCATAAGCAGCGCTGCAATAACAAATCAAGATTAAAAAAGAATAATTTTTAGATTAAAGTGTAAATAAATCACTGAATATGATTTTTTCATTATATTTTATTTTGAGTTACATTTAATATTTCAAATCATTTTTTTTTTAGTTGCAGTTAATTTTTCTACGTTAGTCTGACAGACGTACGGACAGTACCGGCCCTAGTTGTAGAATAGCTGCGCTACTAATAATAGAATTGTATAATATTCTATTTGTTTATAATCAAATAAAAATAATTGTGCTATGCCGGGATAATTGGAACATAAATAAATATAATGTCAATCTCAGGGATATGAAGGGATAAGACAATGGATGATTGATTGATGTAAATCCCCAAAATTACTCCTTCTGTTAATTTTAGTTATTGGTTTAAAAGTTTGGACACTTCTAGTTTGGTTCTAACCAATCAAAAAATTACCTAAAACAACTAAGATATTTTTTTAAAAACTTTGGATACCAGTGAAATTAAGATTCCAATGTCCCCTCCCTCCCTGTGCCAATCTACAATATTATAGAAGGAGTAAACATAAACATACCCTTTACATTTCTTTCCCCATATCTCTCTATATTTCCAGGGATACAGGGGTAAGACAATGAATTATAATTTTAATCTAAGAGTTAACATATATTTTTTTAAATCATGAGATTGAAAATGGTATTTCTTAATTCTAAATATGATACAGAAAAACTAATTATTTTGAAACATACTTTAGTTATATTATAGTTATTTCTTGCAACGTGATTCCGCGCGGACAGTAAAATAAAAAAAATTAATTCCAGCTTTTATGCCAAAAGTGATCCGGTATCATTTTCGTGGAATAATTGTTTAGTTTAATACAATAAATAATTTTTCAGCATGGCTCATTAACAGATTATAATCCAGCAGAATTGTATAGGTTTCGAAGCCATAAGGAAAAATGACTTAAATTGGTGTAAATTTGTTCTAATAAGATATTGATCTGTGACCCGTTAAAGTTAATTTACCAATGGCCTGAAACCACATCACCGTGTCTCTAAACCATTTTGTGGTTTTCTACTTCGCACTCTTTTTATTCAATGAAACCTCTAGTTAGCTTGCGGTTTTGTAGCTAGCGAATCTACTCTATAATTACAAATTTCTTATTTCTTGTTTTTGTGGAGTTTTTTTTATCTGTAATTACAAGCTGTGTCAGTAAGCATTACTATTTTCATGTTCTTAATAGCTCAATATTTACTGATGTTGTCATCCTTGTTTTGTTATATATTTCTGTATTAAAACACAACATTATTATTTTTATAACCCTGCATTGTTAATAAACATATAATATAAATCATATGATTCCTTTCTGTAATATAAAACAAGGATTAAACTTTTTATAGAAGCTTTTTAGTTGTTCTTTTAATGAAAATTATACCAGTAAAAGAACATATGGACTGTCGATGATATGTCAGTTAAGACTACTTTCTAGAGTCAACAAGTACCATTTTTTTTACAAAATGTTACCTTGTCTTAACTTTTCAAAGCCCTTTATTATATACATTAAACAGATCTATAGTATAGATGTATAAACAGATAACTACCTGCCCCTCTTTTTCAAAGACCTTTTGGTCTGCTAGCAAATTGTTTTCTGCTACTTGGCTGTGTTAATATTCCCGACACTATTGGTTGATTTTCAATTGAGAGTCGGTACAAGGTCCTTTAGATGGGTATATACAGTTATTTGATTAACCCTTTCCCTGCTAGTGGTTTACTCTAATACACATTATATACTTTCTAGCAGACAGACCTATAAACAACTCAAAGAGTAGCTTTACTACAAAAAAAACATACATTATCCATGATTAACAAAAAAAAGAAACATAATAAACACACACATACACAAATACATATAAAAATAATAATGTAATATTGACATAACTTTATTCCATGTTAGAAATGGTGGGTTTGCGTGACTGTCGACAATTTAGCTCACCAGCTCTATCTTTTAATTAAATAAAAGTATAATGGCCAGACTTTATGTGTGTGTGTGTGTGTGTTTTTAGTCAAAGGGATCGTCTTCTATTTCTAGTTATTCTATAATATAGAATATACGTGGTTATTAGAACTAGGGAAAAATTGTCGTCAATTTAGGTTGCAAACGTAGAACTCATTTATTGGTCAGTTCTTTCATCCAGTAGGAATAGATTGGTTGTTGATAACGGGGATGGATGGGGGGGGGTATCCTTCTTTTAGCCTGCTGCGAGTTTCACTTTATTGGAGAACATCTGGTGTAACATCCAAGTAATTTATATCCATTTTTGTAAATATAAATCATAGTAAGTGATTTATTGACTATACCTGCAAATGTATAACTGTATCGTTTTAAAGCTATTAGCTTGTGGTCCTATACGGCTTTTGGACTTTAATGTGCTATTAAAAGTCTTTAAATAATTAAAACTTCAATGTGTTCCTTTAAAATGTTCGATTGTGTGTGTATGAGCCTTTATTTTATCAGAATTCTAAAACAAATCTTTAAACAAATTAGCATATCTGGTTTTTAGAAGATTAAGTCCTTTAAAGTTAAACACATCTTACTTTAACAACTTAAAGGTTTTTTAAAGATTTTCTAAAGAAATTGTTTTTTCTTTTAGATTTTATCTAATATACATTTTCTATTTTATGAATTTTTGTTTATAATTTCTTTATTTTTTAGGTATGTTTTCAGTTATCATGCAAAGAGGACTATTTAATTTAAACCCTTAAAACTAGCTTATGACAAATTCTAAAAGGAAAAAAGTCTGATTTAAGAAAATAGGTATATAACATTTATTTAATAATTTATTATTTTTTATTTTTTTCACATTTTGGTATACTCAGAATAGATGGTTGTATTCCATACCCAATACAAAATTAAAGTTTTTCCTAACTTAAAATACCCTAAAATATGCTGTAGCTACGTGTGTATGTGCGTATAATCATTATAATGCTCACTCAAGGACAGAAATATACCATTAATTTGTTTATTATATTTCTAATTGTCTCTTTTTTCTGACTATTAGGAAAATCTTTTGAAAATTAGGTATACCTATACGAAGCAGCTATAAAATCAACAATTCCTATTTTTTTACTGGCTAGAGCAATAAATGTATAAGCATAGATGTTTAATAATCTAGACAACTACCTGGCCCAAGTGGTTGGGACCTTATTCGTCTGCTAGCATATTGCTTTCTGTTTTTTTGTAGCAGCTCGGCTGTGTTTATATTTCCGATGTTATTGGCTGATATTAATTTATTTGATTGAAAGTCGGCACAGGGTCCTTGGGGTGGTGGGGTGGGGACATACAGTAATTTACCCCCCCCCCCCACCCCCCCTCTCTTGTTTTATTGTAATGAAGCAGCCATTAAGTCAACAATCCGAATTTTATCACATCTTTTGACTAGCTACAACTGCAGTAAGGTCGCAACAAAATTGGCGGCTACCGAGACTTGGTTTATTAAATAATGATCTAAAAGTAAAAGTGTTATTTTTCAATGTACTTTATATTTTATTGTAATGCATGAACTAAGCTCACAAAACAAGAATAATTAAAAGTGCAAATTCTAATCAAAATTGTTTTGATAGCTCCAATTGGAACAATTGATAATTGGTCAATTTTATCGTTATTGTAATCCACCTCTCCTCTTTTTCATGCTATTAACTTTGCAGTAATAAAAACCAGGGACCTAAAGGGATAAGATAATGGCCGATAAACTAATATACATCCCCAATGATGATACACAAAAATACACAATCTGTAGATTATTATTAATGGTCGAAATATTTGCACACTCAACTTAATGAACCAACTAATCATAATTCAATAAAAGTCCCCAAAGTTGTTAAGGCAATAAATAAAAAGACTTTATTATAAAACTACTGTAATAATCAGCTGAATGTCTTCCCTTTCCCTGAAATTTAAACTTCACATGAAGTAATTTATTCGTTTTTCTTTAAATAGTTGTTATGTTTGCTCCAATTATGGATGTAATTGTCCTGGTTAATATTGCCCTTGTGTAAAGTTTCACTTATGGATGATTAGATTTGAACAGAGACTATTCATCAATTACAGGATGGATGGTTGAATATCATTCTTACACTCACACACACACACACACACACACACAAATACACATACACACACACACAAACACTAACATTACCCCTCTGTAACTATTGTCTTCTCCTTTATAAATTTAGGTCTGTGTTACCCCCTGTGAAATGACTCTCTATTTAAGCATTACTACCAAGCTCTATAGCTATTAAAGCATTATCTAAATGTCGCCATTAAAAGTATCATAAACATAATTTGGAATTGTTTGTAACGTTTGGCCGGTGCACAACCAAAGATCATTGTTAGCAGCGCATCTACTCTTTGGAATTGTCCGTTTGTCCGAATTCTAATTCTCTATGTCTGTTCGACCAAGTCACTTACTCGGATGCTGGTTTAGTGCTTAAAAAGTCAATTTGTGTAGATAATAGTAGTTTTTTTGTATTTCTAGATTTCAATTGCTGCACCAGCAATGAATTTGTACAAAATAGTTGAATACATATTTAGTCACACATGCAGAAACAATATGGCTTTACTAACGATTAAATGACCAAAACTACACAGACGAAATTGCAGCTGTGATCAGCCGACAGTTATGACAAATTGGCCGATTTAGTGCAGCATAGCTTACAAAAATTTTGAGACTTTAATTCTTAATTTGATGTTACAAACTATATTTGTTTATACTTTTACCAAGAACTTCAAAAGGTATAATTTTGTTGCTCATAATTAGAAATGTACATGCATTTTCATCCCTAAAGAATTCAGAATTTGAAAGTTAAGTTTAAATAATCTGTTTCTCTAAATGACTTTATTGTTAAACAGAATTAATGCTTATAAAGGCCCCTGATTAATGATCATATGCCTATTTAATATTGCCAAATTTTCTTCAAATCTTGTACATTGTCATTACTCCCCTCCTTAAGATAATCAAGATGCTTTACAAAAATAGATTTAGAATACACGTGATTATTATGATAGAGGAAAATTATCGGCAATGGTTATTGTACAGTTCGTTCATCCAGTAGGAGGGAAGGGTGATGTGGCAACGGGAGTGGATGGGGTAGATAGTTATTTTAGCCAGCTACAAGTTTTCTTTATCAGAGTATATGATAATCTGGTGTAAGATCCAAGTAAAATAAATCCAATTTTACGAAAGAAACATGGATAGGAATGGGAGATAAACAATTATGTTAAAATCACTACTACTTGGACTTTTTATGACAGGTGTCCTACTTTAATTAGGAGTATGGTGAATTAGAATTGTCTTATACATTTTTCTAAACAAACTAAAAGATATGAAAATTCTGAAAATATTCTTAAATTATACTTTAGATTACCTATTACAGCTTGTAAAAACGCCATTGAATGTTTCCAATTTTCATGTATATCATAAAGATGCACAGTTTGTTATATTTTGAAATGTTTAAAGGACAGCGTGGTTATATTATAGTAAAGTAGCCTCTTACATATTCATGTCTAAAAATCGGTGTTCTATAGCTTCCACAAAATTTTTAATAATTATTTATTAGCCAAAAGATAAAAGAAAAACTTTTAGGGGATGAAAATGTAAGCATGGTTGTAATTGCAGAACTAAAAGCTTTTAAGGGGCTGTAGGAAAAAACATAAGACTTTATGCGGTAGTGATGTTTCACCAACTTAAATTCATACTTGACAAAGTGACAATAAACTTAACAAGGGGGGTTTGAGGTGGGGGCATTAGGGTTTTAGGGGGGGGGGTTACTTTACATTAAGCAATCAATTCAAGGTCAGGATGATAAAATTTAAAGGGGGGGGGGGATTTTAGGGGATTTATTTGAATTACCTAACCAAAAAGGGAGGGAAAGAAAAGAGAAAGGAGATGTAACTATGATGCCTTGAGCTATTTCTTTATTCAAAGACATATATGGATTTAGAATACTAGGATGATAACACACAAAAATAGCGTAGCTCATAAACAAATCTAATGAAATAACCAAACATAGGGACATATAGTTATAGAGTAAATAATCTTTTGTTATTGATTTCATTTAAAAATTTAAAAGACATAAATATTTACCAGCAGCTAAGAAAATTTCTTACATCCTGCAGACGAACGGACAAAGTAAGTTATAGAGTATTTCTTCTGCTAAAAAGTTAGTAGGGAGGGGAGGGCGGGACTAAATTAGCCTGTATTGTTCTAATCTCAAATAAGGAGCTGATATTAAACTATTCTTTTGGCAAGTCATTATATTAATACCTACTGAACAAGAATGACAACATCCATGAAAGCGAAGCACTAAAACGGTAGGACAAACGGACAAAGCAAAAGTAAATTTGTTGAAAAACTGCTTGATACAGGATTATGTTTATAGACATACTTACATTTTGAGGACTGGATTATAGAGTTACTTCTCTTATAATAATGTATGTTGTCCTAGGAATCAATATACCAAAAATCAGATCAATCGGATAATTAGATCACATATAAATTTGTTGTTAAAAAGTAGAAAACTCAACATGTTTAAAAGGGACGTACGGACATTCTGGTAATGATTATAGAGTTGCTACGCTTTCTAAATCGTACCTAACTACCAAAGAAGATAAAGTATAGAATAGAATCCAGGTAGAAGATTCTGCCTGGCTAGCCTGAAATAAAATTGGAACTTTTGAAAGCCCTAAATGGCTACAAGGCTTGTAGTAAAATCATATGATTTCAGATATTATCGAGAAATGATATGAAAAATAAATGCCTTTTTTAATAGTATACTAAAAGCCATACAGCCAATCGTCCAGCCATATTTGTCCTATTCACATTGGATTAAAACCTTATAGTATTAGCAAAACTTTAAACAAAAATTCATTTCAACACGAATTTAGTAAAAAAATGACTTTAAAAATATTTGGTTAAGAAATAATGATCACGGCATTTGTATTAGGGTTGCGCATGAATTTGTTTACAAAAAATCCTTAGGAGCTGATTTTTAATTCTTTCAAGGTCTGAGAGTAAAAGATGTTTATATCCAATTATATATTTTTAAGTATTTTAATTTCAATTATTATCATAAATTATTTTATTAATTGTTGAGTTATACGCAAGTTACGTTTACATTTCGTAATCAAGTGATTACGCAAGTTGCGTCATAAAGTACATTGACAGTGGTGAAATGTAAACAATATTAGATAAACATAAATTTAATTTCTATGCAGTAGAGACATAAAGTTAGAGGAAAAATCTAATACTTTTCGATATATTTTCATTAAAAAGATATTATTTCAGTTTTGTCCCAACTTGACATGTGTACCATTCAAGTTTCATATTATGTTTTTATTGCGCAAGCGCAACTTTTCTTCAATATTCCCTAAAATATTTGAGGTTTTCATTTCTATTCCTCCTTATTCTATGCTAACTACTACAGAAATCACTATGCAAAATTTGAAATTGATAGGACAATTCTAACATGCCTAATTTAACAAAAAAAAGCAATCTGTCTGTGACCAACCCTAAGTATAGAAAAGCTTCGCTTTTAAAAAGTTAAAGGGTACAGTAAAAAAAAAAATAAAGTAACATTCAATTATTTATGCTTACTTCCATCAACTTATTTAAAAACTAGCGGCTTCGCCCCTAGCCTCTAGGGGCTTTGCCCAAGAGGTGATAAAAAAAATTATTGCGAGAGACCATAAAGGACCATGGAAACTCCTTCAAAAAAAAAAAAAAAAAAAAAAAAAAAAAATGGGGGGGGATTTTTTGGTTTTTGGGGGGGTTGGGGGTGTCCCACCCCCCGAGAAAATAGCTTAAAACCACCACAGGACCAATAGGTAGATACCCTGAAGAGTAGAATCCGATCGGTTCAGTGGTTACCGAGATCTTAAGGGACAGACAGACAGACGGACGGACAGACGGTCAGACGGACAGACGGACAGACAGACATCGTTCTACTTTGTATTATAGATAATTCCTTCACAGGAAGGGAGTGTGTTAAAGTTTAAAGTGTTTTTTTTTTATGAAATATTGAAATTTTGAATAAAGAAATTATTCTATATTATAATAAGAAACAAAAAGACTTTAAATTTTGAACAAAAAAAGCAGCCATTTAAGGGGGGCCCATTAAAAATGACACAAAAACGTTAATGAAAATCTTATCAGTTACCACCCCCCTTCAACCCAAGTTTTCATTAAATCTATTCCCCCCTTTAATACAGGGATACAAGGATATATTAATTAACATTAAACTGAAATACAGTTTAAATCGAAAAAGTAAATTATAAGAGTATAAATAAAATGATATACATAGATAACCTTATGACATATTCAGTACAAGTATTTGTACAGTGTGCATTGTTGTACAGCTACTGTAAGTGTAGGTATATGTCTGGTTGTGGTTCGACAATGTGTTGAAATAATATGACCTATACCTGATCCGTGAATAAATGAGTTAGTATTCTGATAATCTACAGGGAAATAGGGATAGATCAACTAATTATAAATAACCCCTTCTCTCCCCCCCCCCCCCTTTACACACATCCATTCTTCATTCATCAGTCAATATTGGAGAGGAAAAAAGATTTTAAATCAATTAAACTACCATATCCCCTGCCCCCCTGGATAATATAAGTTTGAAATAATTTATTTAATCAGCAGAGAAAGATATAAATAGCAACCATGTTGGTCCATAGGTGGGCCCCACCCAAAAAAAAACATGGATGACAACATCAGAAAAAATACAGCCCAAAAAATTATAATTTGAAAAAGTATGAATATACTATTTCTTACAAATGCATGCAGAATACCCAATATGAAAGTCCTTATCTCGTGACTCGTAATTATGGAAATGCAACGCAGAAAACCCCGTTCCATATCTTCTTAGGAAACACCCTTTATATACAGTTTATATATGATTTGAAAATTTTGTGTTTAAAATATCAAAATTATAAATTTACTTTAAACTATAAAGATCGTAACTAATTGTTCCGAAAAGTTTGAAAGCAGTGAAATTGCTTTTTTTGACGGACTGATGAACCCTAATTGTAGAACAGCATAGCTTTAAAACCGAAATAAATGGTCACTAACATGTAAAAAATTGCATTAATCCAAAAATAAGATGTGTAAAGATGGCTTTGGATTTCTTTCGGTGATGCAAATATTTTTTTTTATACATAGTATTTAAAAACATATGCTTTTCCTTCGCTTTGTTTAACTGGTTTGATTTTTGTAGAAAAAAAACGGATCCTGGCTTTGAAGTAATATCCTTATAATAAAGTAACAGGATGTCTGTCCGTCTGTTTGTTTGTCTGTATGTTTGTACCGAAGGATCTCGCTAACTGAACCGATATGATTGTCCTTTGCAGGGTAGCTTCTAATAGCCCCCCCCCCATCCCATTTTTAGAAAATTTTAAATCCAAAATAAAAAAAATGGTTAGTCGAAATCAACCCCTTCCCCTCAAGTTCCCCTAGAGGCCTCTAGGGGCATAGCCACTAGAACATATATATATGGTGCTTGGATGTATGTTTGTATGAAGAGAATAAGAGTAAAAAAGCATAATAAGACCATAAAACTAAATAATCCCATTCTACGATCCAAAACTACAATAGAGGATCCACGGAATTTCTCATTTTGTACAACATAAACCTGACCACATAATAATAGTCCTATAAAATAAATTCAAATTATATTATTCGTTGCATTGGTTACTTTTTAAGAATTCCTATTGTTTGGATCCAAATTATTAGTAAACAAACTTTTCAACCAATAATTTTGATCTACAGAAGGGATAATTTTCTTTTCATAATTGATGATCTTTTCCAATTTTATTGTTCATTGTTTTATTCTTTGAGATTCTTGCCTGAGATTATCATTTTTTGTTTGATTTTGCCTTTTAATAGGCAAAATATTTTTGTAGGCTATGGGGTTTGGTTCTTATACTCGAACATGCTGAAAACCGTGGGCCCCATCCAAATGCACAAAGGTCAATCATCATTTTTGTATTCATCCATTTAGATTTCTCTTTTATTGACGTATTTAGAAGCTTACACACAGAGATAGATAGAAACAATTACCCTATATATAAATCTAATATACAGATACAGAGTGTTCATTGAAAAAAAATTCATTTTCAAAATTACATTTGATTTAATAATAGTGCACCCACTCTTTAATACGGGTTTTCAGTAGGTCTGTTCGTACATTAACAATATTCGGAAGGCTTTTGTTAGTTTTTGCTACTCTTCTTGTGGATATAATTGTCCATGTATTTCACTTAAAACTAAAAAGTTATTTAATCATATTTTAAAACTTTTAACTTTGTGTTTTAGGTAAGTTTTAGACTGTGAGGGGAAGTGACGGGTAATGGGGGGAAATCGTTATATTTGCCCGCTGCGAGTTTCACTTCATTAGAGAACATAAAAAACTGGTGTTAGATCCATGTAATCATTTATCCATTATTGCAAAAAAAAATTCTTTAGAACACCCTGTATTTCTACAGATCATATAAACATATAAAATATACATTTTTAGTGTCAAGAGATCAAGTGAAATTTTTATTCTCTTTTGCATTAAAACGTTGTATTATTTTTTATAGAAAATAACATCTTTTCTATGTATAAATTAGGCAATTTACTTTCTTAATGATTTTATTTTATAATTGTACTTTTCTAAAACAAGCACAACAATAAGTATGTTTTGTAGATAAGTAAACAAGAAAAAAGAGAAAATCTTGAAAAAACTCATTTTCAAAAAGCTGCGCTTTATTTTTCACATCCTATATGCCATTACATCTTCAAATACTTTGAAGTACAGACATAGATACACCTAATTCTAGAATAGCTGCGAACACTTAAAATATATTTTTATTGCTTTGAAACAAAACTTGTTTTTTTATGGCCATAATATCTATCAAATTTAATTGTCTTGAAATTTAATTATATTGCAATAAAAAAAAACAATCAAAAATGTGACTTTGTACACTAGTGGGGGATATAAAACTCTGTTGATAAAGAAGGCACTGTGTGACATACAATATTAATAGTATGGCATGCAAAAAAGTGATCTTTGCTGACAAGGTGTTATAAGAAGCAATTTGCATTAAAAACTTTTCGACTATATAACATACATATATTGTTACTATAAGTGTAAGTTGATATAATATTAGCCATAAAGTTTTACAGGGAATTTTATTAGGACTGAAAATAGTTGCATAATAAATTTGCCTAGAATAATTATCTGTTTGTCCAAGACAAGGAAGGAGGTAATTTCCCTCAAGTCGACAAGTGACCCACAAACTTCCCCCCTCAAATAAAAAATCTAGTTATTTTAAATTAGCTAGAATATTGACAACAAAAACAAATTAATGATTATTCTTAGTTTTCCGTTGATATCACAACTAACCCAAACCTATTTGTTACAGAAAAGCAATTTGCAAAAATAAATGGGAGGGAGGGGGCCTTGGATGCTCCTCTGGCAATTGGCAGGGATATTGTCATGGGGGGGAGACATATCTTTGCGTGCCATCTTCTTAGCTTGCAGATTTTATTTCAAGAAAGTTTGACCTCTCCCCTCAAATCTCATTCATTTAATTGCAAAGTGGTGCACTATCCCTTCCGCTTTATGTTTCACTTTATGAAATCACTAGAGGCGGTGCTCCCGGCATTTAGTGGCTCTGATTTCAAAGAGATAGAGAAGAGCCTAAAAATAACATAAGACCATCCTGAGACCTAAGTGAAGCTTTTCAAAAAAAACTTACTACTGCTAAATGCATATTATTACATAAGTATAAACTGACCCTTCCCCTCTTTGTAGCTTATGTTCATCTCTAATTTGTAACTCCTTTTAGCAAATATGACAATTTGGGGATGTGATAGTCCACCTTGCACAGCGTACTGATAAAGTCAAATTTATGTCGCGCGCAGCCGCTACAATGAGAATCTTTATGTCGCGCGCAGCCGCTACAATGAGAATCTTTATGTCGCGCGCAGCCGCTACAATGAGAATCTTTATGTCGCGCGCAGCCGCTACAATGCGAATCTTTATGTCGCGCGCAGCCGCTACAATGAGAATCTTTATGTCGCGCGCATCCGCTACAATGCGAATCTTTATGTCGCGCGCAGCCGCTACAATGAGAATCTTTATGTCGCGCGCAGCCGCTACAATGAGAATCTTTATGTCGCGCGCAGCCGCTACAATGCGAATCTTTATGTCGCGCGCAGCCGCTACAATGAGAATCTTTATGTCGCGCGCATCCGCTACAATGCGAATCTTTATGTCGCGCGCAGCCGCTACAATGAGAATCTTTATGTCGCGCGCAGCCGCTACAATGCGAATCTTTATGTCTAAGAAATACAAGAGGATAAATTTATAATTAACAAGTATAATAATATGCCTTTAAATATCGTCAAAATATCAAAATAACAACATTTTTTATCGATTAATCCTAAGTGATTCATTGCCTTTTGCTAAAGCTTTTATTGTACACGGACCGACAAAAGATGCTATACTTGTATAGTTGCTGCGATCCTAAGAAATAAGTAATTTAAATAAGAGTATATTTTAAAATCTAATTTCATCTAAATAAATGATATGAAAAAGCCGCCAATTTCCAATTTAAAAGTTAACGAACAAATTTTAGATGGGACCCGAAGATTAAATGTTTTTCAAAAACAATTTATTTTTCTTTATTGCCAACAAAATCATTGACGACCATCTTTAAATGTTATTTTGCTAGATTTTAACAATTTGGTTGGCCCAAACATTTACAAATATGCGGCCACTGCCGTATTCGTTGAAACTAATTTTCGTGCAAAAACAAGTAATTTTTTATAAATTAGAAACTTTTATAAGACAATATATATCACAATTTAATAGTTTGAAATAAAATGCTAATAATATTTGAGATAAAAAAGAACAATAATGTTTAATTCAGTGATATAAAAACTGGCGGATGCCACCATTTGATATACCGCTCCTGTCTGTATGGACTTTTACTGACGGGCTCTCAAGACCCTAATTAACCTAACCCTCAAAAGTTGTATAAAGCATATTTTATTTGAAAAAAATAAAGGCTATAACAAAATTTTGTTTTTGGTGGCACATTGCTACAGGCCCACCGAAGTATGATAAGCCCGAACAATATATGTCACAATAGGCTCTCAAAAGCTGTCTTATCTTGCCTTAGATCTTAAGTATATACATACATACATATACAACCATTCTATTAAGGTTATTATTTCTCAAAAAAAGATTTTTGGATGTTTTAGGTCATACACACTGGGAATGGTTTGGAGGGGGTGGGGATAACTAAAGGACAAAGAGGCATAAAAAGTTTTATAATGCATATTTTTGGCCTGGCTGGCTAAACTATAAAAATATTCTTTTTTAGGGCACTCTTAACAGACTAAAATGAGGATATGATGTTTTTGATACATATTTGGTTCTCTATCTGTCTATAACTTAAAATAAAAAGTGAAAAAAATTTGTATTATTTGTTACTGGGTTGTTGCTAAACAGAACATTGAGGTATTTCTAGATATTCAAAATATCCTCAAAAGTAAATCTTGTAATTTATTGACATTACCTGCCTAAAACTGACTATTTTTTCCCTGACATATTTGGATCTTTTTAGTGTATAATATAATCTTCGTTTTTTTCCAATTGTTTGGTTAAAAAAACTAAATGCCAATGCACTTTGGATGATCCTAGATTGATAAATGCGAAGTAACATTCTCACCTTACACCCCGATAATAAATTGTTGTGAATTAAAAACAATGGAGAATTGTGTGCATAGAATATGGCGCGGCATTATGCGCGCGTGGCGCGTGGGCAGCTCAAAAATGCGCTTAAATTGAATTGGCATTACTCTTTTCTCTTGTATTATTAAGGACCATATTCATATTTGTAAAAAATACAAAAGTACAAAAATGGAGAAATTGAAACTAAAATGTAAATTCTTAACTAATTTGCAATTTTCAATTATTTTGATTCAGGAAATTTGAGCCTTATCAATGCAAATCTGAAAATTAGCCAAAAAATAATGCTAAAATTTAGTCAAATTAACATTAGTTTTTTTTCTTATTAGTAATATTTACTTTAATGATACTCATTAGACTATTGCAGCCACTATATAACTAGATTTTGCAGTAATGGATTTAAAAGTAGCTGTCTATAGTGCCCTAGCAAAATGGGAATAGATGTCACTGCTTTTGGCCTACCTATTCTATTAACGTCAGGAAATACCCAATACCCCATCTCTTTTCTAGGGGGTTTCTTTCCCCCTTCCGTTACTCTTTCCCTCTACTATGACGTCAATAGAATAGGTAGGCCAAAAGCTGTGACATCTATCCCTATTTTCCTAGGGAACTAACACAGCTTAAAGAAATCTAAAAAATCTTTATTTTTATTCTTCTTTGTGAATTTTTAAGGGCACTATGCTGCTTCTGTTTTTTTTTGATGAAATTAATGACACATATTATCATTATTGTTTTCACCTTGCAATATTCAATAAAAAGTCTAATTAGATCAGCGTCAAGCGGCTAAATGTATAGAGACTTTTTTTGCAGAATTTGATAAATTTTTCCACCTTCTGATTTTGAGTAAAAACTTTCTAATTTGAATGAAATAATTACACAGCATCACAAGGGGGGGAATAGTGCAAATTCATGTGAATTCACAACAGCCAGGTCATGTTCGCTAAAGATCAGGGCTCGGCATCTCTGACATCAGTCGAATTTGACTTTTTTCCAATAAGCCGCTGCCATGTATCTAGCAACCATTTTTTTTTCTTCAGTAATTTAAGTTTTCAGCCACCAGTAAAGACAAGTCAATATTCATCATTTCACATCCCCATCTTAATGATTCACAGCCTTAAAAATAGACTGCTGCCGAGCCCTGCTAAAAAAATCTCATTTAATGCAAAATCCTTTTTCGTAATTTTCACTTGGCCTTTGATTAGTGTGTAGTCATTTGATGGGTCAGTGAATAGTTTTTATCATACCATTATGTTCATGCTGTTTTTTTTTAAATAAACATCAAGGTTTTAGGATACAATTTAAGTATAAATAAGTTATTAAGGTGTTGACAATAAATCGATGAATATTTCAGTTTAAATATTTAAATATAACAATCATTAAAATCGACATTTTAAGGCAATTTTTCAATTTTCTTGACGAAAATACTCTAATTGTAGAGTATTAACACAACTAAAACCAAAAAATACAGCTTCTTTTTTTAATTATCTAGTTTTATCTTAAAAACAATACAAGAAAAAACTTGTAATAAGCCTCCAATCAGCTTAGTATCTTTGTATTTTTGAGAACTTATTATTTTCTTTTTTAACTCTCTCTCTACTCTGGTGTGCCATCAATGTCACCTAAAAATCAACAGTAAATGAGAACGCCAAATATAAGACTTTTGTGTAAAAATATTTTATACATAGTAAGTTTTGATCATGAGTCCAATTAACTTTTGTGTTTATGCTATTTGAGTATGTTGATAATTCTCTGTTCTGATTTTAGCGGATTTTTAAACTGGTATTTATGTGAATGAGATAGGACACACTCACCACTGGTCCATAGTTCACTGAAATTAGGTAATCTTAAAGAAGAAAAAAAAAGTTTCCATTCATTAACTTATTCCAGGATTTGAGGGAAGATTCTAGGAATAGTGATCTGTTTTAAGAAGATTTTTTTTCATCGTGGTGCTATAAAAAAATAATTTTAAAAAAAATATCACAGCAAAAATGATGTGATATTTAAACGCCACCCAACAAAAATATTATTTCCAGAGACTTTTTAACTAAATATATACCGTAGTTTTGATTTAAAGCTGTTAATAGTTCCTATAAACATACAATAAAAATGACCAATACTTTGCCAATATGAAAACCAAATTACCCATGGCAGGCCAGTATACATTTTAATTGACCAATGTTAGGCCATTATGACGTAATTTGTTGTAGGCAGTATATAAGCTTCTTTTGATTTCAACATAGTAAAAAAATGAATTACCTAACATTAAGATACATAGTCTAACTTTTGTTATCCAAGAACCCAACTAAAAATTGTATGCTAATAACAATATTTGCTGTAAACAACAGACACCTTTTTTGCAAAATTTCTTTCATGCCTAATAAGCAATGGAATAACACGATTTTTCCTTTAATTTATTTTTTACATTTTTTCTAGCGCAACTACTCTACAATTAGGAAATGTCTGTCCGTCTGTTTCTCAAAATGAAAAATAAAGCTACATTTTAAATTTTTATACATCCTTTCTTTGTGAAAAACATATTACAAATTTTGACATTGTATTGTGCAAAAAAATGCATACTGAATTAATGATTTATTTTGTTTTTAGGTAAGTTAGTGTACTGCCCTCTTTCTAATATAAAATGTCTATGTTTTAAGAAACGAAAAAGAAGTTATATACATATAGCATATATATTTTATTGTATTAAAACTAATATTGAAAACAATTTCTAGATAATATTACATTCTTCCTAAATAAATTCAGAATTGCTTTTTGCCGGGCTCGGTAACCGCCAAGTTTTTAGTTTGATTTTAAAAAGGATGGCTTGCTGACTGCGGCTAGCTTATGATTGTTGAAAAAAGACGATTAAACGTTTGAAAGAGTTTAAGAGAAATTATATGGAGATGAAAGCATATTGATTTACCTGTTCGGCTCTGGCTGTTTTTTTTTTCAGAACTAATTATACCATTTGGCAGATAAAAAACGTTGTAAGTTATATGATAGGAGGATTACGTCTGCGGATTACTCAAAAAAAAATGTGTCTGTTTGGCGGCTGCGGTTGCAGAGCCCAGCATTTTTCCTTTGTTTGGAAAAGAAAACTACTTTTTGTTGGGTATTGTATTATCAAATTAATGGAAGTCAATAAAAAGAATGTCATTTCTTTGATTATTTCATTTATGTCGGGTATTGTTTGTCAATAGTTTTCACTTTTTCTTACAGTTTTTTTTTACATTAATTTTTTTCCATATGGTTTTTTTTACAAATAATATTAGAATTGTGTACCGTTTAACCTTAAGAAAAGAAGGTACAATAGTAACAAGAACAGTAATGAATTTAAAAAAACAGAACTATAGTATAGATGTATATACAGACAACTACCTCCCTTCATTTTTCAAAGACCCCTTTCGTCTGCTTCTAAATATTTTTCTGCTACTTAGCTGTGTTAATATAAGCGATACCATTGGTTGATTTTCAATGACCCATAGGAAGGTTGCACATGACGATTGCGATGGGGAGGTACAGTTATTTAACCCATTCTCCCTCTAGTGTTTTACTCTAATATTAAAACGAAGAAAAAAATTTACAAAAGTTGTTAGAAGAAGCAAATATAATTTTGAAGCCACAGCCGATAAAACGATAAAATGTTCGTTGCAAAAAAAGTCAGAATTGCAACTTAGAACAACTGGCAGCCAATGCCGAAAATAAAACAGCTATCCGCAACAAAGCCACCCTTTTTAGGAAATTCAAATTTTCATTATTCTGTAGCCGCAGCAAAGCCGCAGTTTGACATATATAAACAGGCAGATGCCAATCCCTGCAACTTTGTTTTTTTTTGTTTTGATTGGTCAATTTCATGGTATACATTAAAACAAGCTTTTATGATATCATCTGATAAGTCTGTCTGTGTGTGTGTGTGAGTGAGTGTGTGTGAGTGTGTGTGTATGTCTGTGTGTGTGTGTGTGTGCAAAAGTAAATCCAGTGAACATGATTTCTTATTCGCATTCCTGAATGTTAGTCAAGTTGATTTATCTGTCCAAACTTATTCAAAGTCCGCATCACGGCACTACATATAAACTGGCGGCGTGGCAGTATTCAACAAAATATTTTTTGCATACGAAACTTCAAATTAAAAAAAGAATTTACGATAGGGAGGTACGAAAAGTGTCATGTGTGACGTCATAAAGATACATCTAAATACATCTCTTCTTTTGGGGTTTCCATTCCCACTTTTCCTCTCATCCTTCCTTATAGACGTATTTTTATGACGTCACACATGACACTTTCTGTATCTCCGACAGATAGCTCTTTGGTAGCTAATATGCTTTATAATGCCTTCGAAATTAGACGTATCGGGAAGAAGCAAAATATTCTAGGCTTCTTTTCAAGATAATCGTCTTAAATTGTTGTAGGTTATTTCTCTGTTCAATAACTATTCATCTGTACTTTTCTCTGCTCCTATACATGATAGATGTCTAAAACTTGCTAATATCCTTTCCCTGGTTACAGAGAATCTTTATCTTTAGCATTATAAAGTGTGCGCATCTCTTCCTTCGCAACATAGCAATGTTGTCATCCCTGTTTTTAAGCAAAGTAGTAATTTTTTTTAAACTAAATATTTTTTAGTTGCATAATGGCCACACTTTTAAGAAACAGCCATGAGTAGACTTTGATTACTTTTCATGTCATATAAACAATCTTAAACTTTATACATTACAATTTAAACAAACAAGTGCCTCCTCCCCTAGACTTAAGTTTAGGGAGATGCTTTGAATTTAATTATTTGTATCCTTCTTTTCCTCAAATAAAAGTGGATATTTTAATTTTGGAATGTATGTTTGACCTATCCTTGTAAGATATCCTATTATATAAAGTAGTAAGCGTTTTTTGTCTGTCCCGAAGGATCTCGCTAACCGCTGAACCGATATTGTTTTCCTTTACAGTGAAGCTTCTTATAGGTCCTGGGAAGGTTTTAAACTATTTTTGGGGAGGGTGTCTTCATCCCCCTCCTTCCCAAAAATATTTTATTTATTCTTTTGAAACTCAAATTTAATATGGGATGAGGTCGACTTTTCCCCCTCCTAACTTAAGTGCCCCTAGATGCTTCTAGGGGCGTAGCCGCTAGTAGGTAAGAACCTACTTAAGACCAGTATAAAGCTTTCGTGAAATGGTAAGCGAAATTAATTAAGGGGTTAGCGATAACGTTAGTTACAGACAGATAAATATATTTCGAAAGAAAGATATTTTTAAATACTTTTTGATGACCTTATATATATGTATGAATATTTCAGTAATCTATCCCTAAACTAAACTTATAAACACAAAACATTAATGTTTAATTATGAAACCAAATAAAAAAAATAATGTTGTTTGTTTTTTTGAAGTCCAAACTTCAGACATCATGACTAGAAGCAATAAATCTAAATAAAACAAGGATGACATCATCCATAAATTTGAATCCAAAGTGGAAAAATAAAGTGAGCTTTATATTTAGCAAGTAGAGAAGAGAAATTTGCATTCAGAAGTTATTTACGTCATAGCATAACTACAGACAGACAGACAGACAGACTTATAGAATAATGGTTATACATTTGGATGGTAGAATCTTCTCAAGAAATTTAAGGAGTATGATTCTTATCCTAATTGGCTGAATAACTGAAATAGTCAATGCTGATTGGTCAGAGTAATCATCACAAAAAATCTATTAATTGTGTACAGACGGACATACATTTTGATTTATATAGCAGCTTTGCTACCATAAAAACTGTTCACACATCATAAAAAGCAAATAATATGAGTAGTGCGACCAGGCAGACAGACAGACAATCCACCTTTATTGATCCTACCCATTTCTATGGTAACCCCTTAATTTTCACCTATCCCAAATTGTATATCTCTCTCCTTCTCTTTTATCCAAAGCCATTAAAATTCAATTCACCCCATTGAGTACTGACCATATTAAAACACGATTTTTCTTTCTCTAAGCGTTTACGCGCCCGCCGCTTTTTTCAGCGCTCAGACAACCACACACACACACACACTCACACACATTTACATATACACACATGGTTGAATGGTCTAGAGACTTGTCGTCTCTTTTAAAAGTAAATGAAAAAGGCATTAAGGTGTCTTATGTTGGTTTTATAGATAGGCTTCAAATGAAATTTTAAAAAAAATTTCTTATAAAGATGATCTTAACTGTAAGTATAAGATTAAAAGTAAAGAATGCGTAGAAACTGTAAAGTCTGAACTGCTAATATACTGTAGAATCTAGACTGCATAGATACTGTAGCGTCTAGACTACTCAAACACTTTTTTGAAATGCATACGTATTTAGATTGCACATTTACTGTAGAGACTGAGTAGACATAGTATTTTAACAACCAAAGATAGACAGCAGAATGGGAAGACGTACGGGCTACATACCTTAATTATAAAGTATCTGCGCTACTTAAAAGCACTTTTTAATTGACTTAATAGAGTAATTACTTCATTGATTCTATAATTATATACATTTAATTTAACAAATTTTTAAGGGGTTAAAACTCGACTGAACCCTATAATCTCATATGTCCATACATAGGTCTATGTGTGTGTGTGTGTGTGTGTGTGTGTGTGTGTGTGTGTGTGTGTGTGTGTGTGTGTGTGTGTTAAAGGTATTACCAGAACATTAATCTTAACCCTATAAAAGAAGACGGGAGATTTTATTGACCTGCGGGGGGCCGAACCCATATTACACACACGCACACAGTAAGTCCGTGTATGGGAATTTTTAGGATCGAGTCGATAAAATACTTTCGTCTACTTCAAAGGCATCTAGTGGACAACCGATTAGACGTGCAATCGATGTCGACAATCTGACTGACACAAATGTAGCCAAGAAAATACGAGTAAAAACTACTTTTTTCGCGCATTTAAGTTATCTGCTTTATTTATGGGTTTAAACATTAACAATTTATTTGTAGGGGGCACATATCATTTTTGGAAAGTAAATACTTTCTTGAAGCCAATCTTAACGAGGAAGGTATTTTTGGAAAGGGGAAAATGTGCAGAAAACACCTATGTAAATTAGAAAATCCGCAGAAACCATTTCAAAAGTTATTTGCAAACATTTGCAATGTTAATTTGCAAAATTAATTTCATGCCTTAAATGACATATTTTGAAATAAATGTTCTTATGAAAGTTTTTATCTATGAGTTTAGGACATGTTCAAGACATACATTTTATTTTCAGTGTTAGTTTTTTCGCCCTACGTGTGAAAAAAGGCATTTCTCACATTTTATTATGGAAAATTGCATATAAACACAAAAATAATTTTTTTTCTGCAGTAAACATAATAATTGGTATAAAATCTATCATTTTAAATGCAAAAGTCAGATACTGAATCCTTTTTAGAGCGAATATATTGCAAAAAGTAACCAGGGCATTTTAGCAAAGTATGAATATTTAAAGAAATAAATACTTTTTATTTTTAATGTACATATTATATAAATGAATAAAAAGAGAGAGAAAAAAAACTATAATACAAGGTATATGTTTTTTTCACTCTATCATTGAATAAAATGCACTTTTAGGTTTGATTATAAGCAACGCATCACATAAAAACTCATTTTTTACAGTTATTAAACAAAATCAATGCAATTCTACAATCAAGGTAGTTTTATAAAGCAGTAATCCTTTTTGTAGCTATATTTTTTGCAAAATTTATTCTTTATTTTTATAAATAAACTTAATTAAAATCTAATGATTTGAGATTTCGTAATAAAGAACTTCATATTTTTACTGTTTAGACATATAAATTTCAAAGAAAAAGATTAAATCCTTTAAGTTTAAATAAAACTTTATTCATTTACATAATAAAAATGTTAAAATCATTAAAGAATCTAAAAAAAGAAAAAAATAAGTAATTTTTATAAATGTTTTTGTGTCGTCTTTATAAACTCTTTCCGCTTTTATTATTAGACTGATAGAATTTAAAATTAAAAATAACACTTGTTGGGCCTATCCTATTATATAAACTTAGTAAGATATTTTGTCAGTATCTTAAGGTTTGATACTGCTAAACTGATTGAGTTCTCCATTTTAGGGAAACTTTACATTGGTCCCGGTATGGGTTTAAGCTATTTTACGTTCCCTTCTTAACCCTTCAGAAAACAGAGCCCCTAGAGATAAATAAATTGAAATTATTTTAACCTAAACAGTCGGACCCCTTCCAAAGCTTAACCCTTAACAGTTGGGCCTCTTGCCGCACCTTTATCGGCCTGGGGGAGGGGTAGGGCGTTCAATGCCTCCCCCCCCCCCCCCTATTATCTCACTTCCTATTAGAGCTAAAAGGCTTAAAATTTTTTTGCATGCCCTCTGTTTGATATTGAATTTCCGACTAAAAGTGAGTGAAAGTCAATTTTCGCTTCCTTCGCCCTTTTATTTAATAACCTTTGTTTGTAGGTCCTTTTTTACTAAAAACAGCTGTAATTTTCTTATTTTATCTTGTTCATACAATGTTTATTAATATTAAATATTATTAATGTCTTGATACAGACATTGTTTGGACAAACCCAACCAATGCATTGTTTACTTTAAAGGCCATATGATCCAACAAACTATTACATTGTTTTTATCAGGTGGAACTATATTGTATTCAGAGCTATGATCATGGACATCAAAGCTTTTTTATTTGGGTGGGGGAGATAAAAAGACGAAATTCTTTAAAATCCTATTTTATTTGGGGAAGGGAGGATAAATACTTCCACCAAAATGGTTGTTGGTAATTTTTTTGGTTGGGGGGGGGGGGATGAGTAAAATAACATTTTTTTCTTCTTAAATATACATGGTGCCTATGACATCCCCAAATGGGTGTGTGTATGGGGGGAGGGGGGTAAACAATAAACACACCCTTGGACATACCTGACAAAAAAAAGTATTTTCATTTTTAACCTTTTTAGGGTGTCCCAAAGTGAAAAAATTACAAATAAGCTGCTGAAAAAATTAAAGGCATTTAATTTTCATAACAATGCTTCGCTACTAAATGAATGACTGTCCCACAAAAAAAACATATTTAATTATTAGGGAATAGTCCCTTTTGTAACATGGCCCCATAAGGGGTGATTCGTCGTATTTTTAAAATGGCTTTTTATAGGTTATTTTAGGTTAGGTTAGGTTACATTGGGTTAGGTGATTTCCCCACAGGGTTAGGTAATTGGCTCCGCAGGGTTAGAGCCCCCCTGCAAGGGCTAGAAATAGGAGATAAGCTACTGTTTTAAATACAAAGAATCGCCCCATAAGGTGCGATGTTACGAAAAGGACTACACCCGATTATTTTTATATTACTATGTCACCTCACTTTTTAATAATTCACTATATTTTTCAAAAACCTTTTTTTCACCCTTATAATTAAAAATTGCTTTGCCCACAGGGAGAAAATATTCTTTTTTTTCTTTCTAGGTATATCAAATGGCTGGATTTTTAATCATTACGACATGCATGTTTAAATATAAAATAGAGACAATGCGGGTTTTTTTAATGTACAAAAGTAATTTCATTACAAGAAAAAAAGAGTATCTTTCATTAGAACTAAAAGTAGCTTTTTGTTCATGTTAAAAATCCTTTTTATGTTTCTCAGAAAAGAATATTATAAAATACATGCATGCCTGAAAATTAGTTAAAAAAATTCGTATTAAACAGGAAAAAGAAACTAAGTCGTCATTATATTTATTGTTTGTTCTTTTTGGTGTAAGGTTTTTTTTAATGAAACTTTTTTGGATCTCGTTAATTCGATTTCTGCGGATTTTCTGGTTGCCAGAAATGAAATCTACGCATCTTTTTTAGCTAGATGGCATTTGTCTGGTTAAGATTGGATAAAAAATTCTTTGGTTGGTAAAATTTAATAAGTGTGGGGGGTTATAACAATGATCGAATATCCAACTATATAGATGACTTTATAGTTGCCGAAAAAATACCTTCCATCGTATATCCGACATGATCCAACTATTTCCTTATAAATGTGACTTTTAGATTCTTTTTATTGAGTCGTCTGTCATCAAGCCTGGTCAAAAAAGGGTTCCTACTAGATTTCATGAAAAATATTTTTAACTAAAATTTGTGTGAAAGATAAATAAATCAGAAATAAATTTTATAGGGAAATTATCTTAAAGATAGTTCACTGTATATTTATCATGGATTTAAAGATATGGCAATGCAAGATTATTAATCTTTTCAAAATTCTACACTTTTAGTCTTTAAACTTCTTATCTGACAAGACCTAAACAGTCATATGCGTAGTTACTACAAAAAAGTGTTAATAACACAAAAGGGGTGTTTATCAAACATGTACATTAACTTTATAGCGGTATACAACTTGTCTGTTGAAAGGAGTCAGCCAGTAAGTCAGTGAGGGAACCAGTTACTTATAGAGATACTACGCATCTAAAACTATTGGATCAAAGAAAATTTCATCGACAATTATCCTATCCCTATATCCCTGATAATTCCTATATTTATGTAGTGACATATGTTTATTTATTCTGACAATATGGGATGATATCATATAATGGGCCACCATCAAATCATATATCCTTTTAAAATAACTAGTAGTAGCTTCACCCCCAGCCTCTAATATGGGATTATATCATATAATGGGCCACCATCAAATCATATATCCTTTTAAAATAACTAGTAGTAGCTTCACCCCTAGCCTCTAATATGGGATTATATCATATAATGGGCCACCATCAAATCATATATCCTTTTAAGATAACTAGTAGTAGCTTCACCCCTAGCCTCTAATATGGGATGATATCATATAATGGACCACCATCAAATCAAATATCCTTTTTAAATAACTAGTAGTAGCTTCACCCCTAGCCTCTAATATGGGATGATATCATGAAATGGGCCACCATCAAATCAAATATCCTTTTAAAATAACTAGTAGTAGCTTCACCCCTAGCCTCTAATTGCTTTCCATAAGAGGGACCTATTAATAACTTCCAAGGGAGAGAGGGGACATTGGGCTGTTTATTGCACTAGTCCCCAAAGTTTTATAATAAAGTTTTCTTATTCGTTAGCTTAAAAGTTTTGGGGACTTTTATTGAATTCTGAATTGTTGGTTTATTACGTTGAGTATCCAAACGTTTCAAATACTATTTATCACATCTACAGGAGGGGTAATTTTGTGTATCATTATTGTTATTTACATCAATATATCGGCTATTGTCTTATCCCTGTAACTTTCCCAACCTTATAAATAGCATAAAACCTAACATTGCAAATACGAAGGATATTTAAAAACTGTAATTCTATTTTTACTGCCGTTTACAAGATTATAATGGATAAAGAAAGTCATATTTAGTTATTTGTATTCTTATTTGGCAGGTAAAAGAATTGGGGGGAGGGGGGATGTTTTATTTAAGATTGATTTATCGTTAATCCATTTACCTAGGCCTGAATCCCTGTTAAAATATAATATAGATATGGTATTGTTTATATGTTGACATAATTGTATAAATTGTATTGATTACATAAGCATAGAAATAATACAGTACACTTATGGTGAGCAATTTAAAAGGCACTTTGTTATCTTAGGCTGTTAATGTATTTTGTTTTTGTACATCTTTCTGGATAAGTTAAAGGAAGGCTCAAATTTTAAATTGGTAGTATTTTCACAAATCAAAATCAAGAAAAAAGACTAGTATTTAACCCGTACCAATACAAAAGAATCTTAAGGGATCTAAAGGAATAAGACAATAGCCGATAATTTTATGTACATTCCCAATGATGATACACAAGAATTAGATTGTAGATTGCAATTAATGGTTGAAACGTTTGGACACTCAACTTAATGAACCAACGAATAAGAAATCATCATAATAAAACTTTGGGGACTAGTGTAATAAACAGCCCAATGTCTCATCCCACCCTAGTAATCTGCATAAGTATACAATAGTTAATTTAAACTCCGCACAGATATACACTTGGCTAGCAGAAATATGATCATTTACAAATAAGCACAGGCCCTGCAGGTCCCAGGATGTTTAGTCTACAGGGTCTATCTTCTTCAGAAACAAACTATTTATAATAATTTTAGACGAAAAACTGGATGTTAATCATTCTAGTAGTTTTAGATATTTTACATTACACACTAATCAAACCTAAATTAAAAATATCAAAAAAGTTGTTGAAGTCATCAAAGTTATCAAATAATAATAAATATATCGAACTTTTTGTAATAGTCAAAAAGTCTATTTTTATTAACAAAAGATCATATTAAACTCCTACCGTCGGTTTTTTACCCCCTTTAAGCCATAAATCCACATTATGATAATAAAATAATATTGGTATGTTTATACTATAAATGAATCCAATGTATAGAAAAATATATAAGAATAAAACCCCTCAAAACGTCGATTTAACCCCCCACCCTCATCTTGCTTTAAACTGATTAAATCGGCTCTTACCCTGCAGTGTCTTTTTACCGTAGGTACCTTCTTTTGCGGGGCTCTTTTTACTCTCTCTTTTTAACCTAACCTAAATCAAGCATAAAAAAAGAGTCCCTTTCCAAAGAAATATTTGTGGTGGTCCACGTTCTTTTGATGTGAAATTGTCAGTTTTTTTTTCAATTTGTGGAAAATATATGTTTTGATTATTGTACTTTTATTGCAAACATCAATTTCGGGGGGAAAAAATATATAGATTGGATATTTGTTTTCATTTATCAACAACTAGCAGATTCGCCCCTAGCATATAGGAGCTCTTTACTCAAAAAGGTAAGAAGAAGGCAGACGAATAGCATAAAACCACCCAAAGGCTAAAAACTAAAAATAAATAACATAAAACCATCCCGGGACCTATGTGAATCTTCCCTGATAAGGAGAACTCTATCAGTTCAGTAGTTATAGAAATTTTAAGACTCAGACAAAAAAAACAGAATACTAAAAATAGAATCTCCTGTATGACTTAATAGAACGAATCATTAATCCGCGACTTATTATTCATCTATGGAATGATTTAAAAATTAATTTTCTCTCTATGCTATTTCGTCTTTGGTTAAAAGTTTTGGAAACATAAATGGTTCATTGTTCTGGGCTTTATACATCAATTTAAATTTTAGCAAAAACTTTTATTTATTATTTTAGAATTGTCCTATTCTATCAATTTCATCCATGGCTTAAGGATTCCTGTAACAACAAAGAATAATATTGATTTAAAGCTTGAATTTTATTTCTCACACGTTTTGTCCTTTTAAACAGTTTTGCGAATTACTTTAAAATGTGTTTTTATATTAAGCATCATGTATTGTAAGCAATTGTATAATTGTAAATTGTTGGGTTTTTAATGTATGTATCTTATTTATTTTTTGGCTTATACTTTTTTGTCGTTGGAGCCGCACACTTTTAAAAAGAGAGACACAGAAATACAAAAAGGTTAAGGATAATGGCCCTCGATATTTTATCTTAAAATATTGGTGACGTATGATTGGTTTTTAGCCAGGGGGAGAAGATACCAATCTTAAATTTACTATTGTCTAACTTTTCAGGGGTAAATACTAGCCTTTTAGACTAAGAGGTTCAGTTATGTGACATTTATTAACTAATATGATTTTCTTTGTTGATAGCAATTACTTTTTCATTAGTTAACAAAAAATAAATGTGTCTGCTTTGTTTATAGCCTATTTCAAAACATTTTACTTATTAATTACTAATAATTGTCATCTTTTTAAAGTGATTCTCATATACCCTGTTAAAATGTCTCTCCTTACTGGCTTTTACACCGTTATCACCCAACCCCTCCCTTATGACATAGCCTCATCCCTGCTCCTAACACTGGAGAAACTTATTGACCAATATCTAAGGTCTATATTAGCAACATTAACAGACGATAAAAATCCTCTTGTCGCAATATCCACGTATTTTATATCTATTTTCATCACAAATGAACATATTTTTGTTTCTAGGTATGTTCCTATCCAGCCCTGTTTCTGATTTATCTGCATGGCAGAACCATCCTTAAATGGAACTTGAACCTTAAGTATGAATAAATTATTAAATTCATACAATAAATAAACTTGTCATCAACACATTTGTCTTCAGTCCAAATAGTTTGGAAGAAAAAAGTACAAACAAGATGATTTTTTTCAATTATAGGGTAACTTTTTGAAAAAATAAGCCTAATATAGCACAAAATATTGCTGTAAAATTAAAGTAAAATAATAGGCGGAGCAGTGGTTAAATAACTGTATGTTCGTGGGTTGGTGATCCTGACCCAATGCTGACTTTCAATATGGCCTCGGAAATGTTAACACAGCCAAGTCGCTACAAAAGAGCAAAAAGCATATTGCTAGCAGACTAAAAAGATCCTGATTGGAACCAGGTTGTTGTCTGGGTTATACATCTATACTTATACTTCTATTGCTGTATAGGTTTGCACTTTCCATGCTCAGGCCCTTTCCTCCTTGCCGTTTGCTGCTATAATAAATCTGTTAGCCCTGTATTTGACTGGAAATCTGAAAGTCATAAGAAACAGACATACTGGCTAACAGATTCATACAACTTATAGAATAGCTTCGCTACATTAAAAAAAATTGTTGTCATGTTTTGTCCGCGCTGCATTAGGCTTGATTTATGCTTTCTTTATACACTTAATGTTGGGCATTAATTTTCATTTTTTATGGTATTGAAATAATAAAAAAAACACGCCCTTTAAATTTATTCATCTTGTTCTAGTTTTTGGTTATAATATCAAATTTCTTACTTTTGAATATAATTGGAAGAAACTACGGTAATAATAAGGACGTTTACGTCTTAAAGTAGGGATTTTCTGGAGATACGAAAAGTGTCATGTGTGACGTCATAACAATGTTTCTAAATCCATCTCTTTTAGGGGTTTCTTTTCCCTCTTCTCCTCTCAGCCTTTCTTTTTAGACGTATTTTAATGACGTCATTCATGATACTTTCCGTATCTCCGGAAGATCTTTAAAAAATTTGAAAGAAGTTTCTAAAGTACTGTGCTTTAGCAATAAATAGTGTATAACCATCTGATATTTTTTAGCATATTTACTGATTTAGATACAATTTCTTCTAAATTATTGATTTAATATAAACAGATTGTTTTGGTCACTGGCCGATTCTGGCATGATTATTCTTGCAATTGGAATATTCATAACCCGCATTTTATATTATGATATAACAGCTTTTAGAGTAGCTACGATTCAAACGACAAAAAAAGCTTTTGACATTTAATGGTGGGTCAAGCATTCAAAAATTAATTAAAATTTTCAGGGAATCGTATTATTCTGTTAAAATTTGCCTGTTTTTGTCCAGTGTAAAATTATACAGGTATTTTTGGAATGTTCATACGATGGTGTTCATCCATTTCCGCATTTAATATTCTTCAAAAACATTAAGTAAAAAATTATTTAAACAGCACAAATTGGACTTCTCCCCATTGTTCACTGCCATTATTATACACAGCCTTATTTTTAGTAGCGAAGCTACTCTATAATTCACTTTGTCCGTCCGTCAGTCAGTCCGTAACGCTATGGGGGAAATGGGATTTACTCAGCTCCTATAAAAGATAGAATGTTGAAATTTTTTGACAACATTCCCATCATTAAGGAGCACAATTGACTATAAAACATCATTGGCGTTCGGACCGATTTTTAGCAGGTTTTAGGCTATTTTTATATTTTTCACATTTTTCTCCATATCTTCAGTGTTTATGGTCCGATTTTCAAAATTTTTTCAGTTACAGATATCAAAATTAAATTTCCCGTCGTTTATAGGAACAACCATGAAGGCCAGACTGCCTTTTCAGCAGGTTTTAGGCTATTTTTATATTTTTTACATTTTTCTCCATATCTTCAGTGTTTATGGTCCGATTTTCAAAATTTTTTCAGTTATAGATATCAAAATTAAATTTCCCGTCTTTTAAAGAAAACAACCATGACGGCCAGACTGCCTTTTTAGCAGGTTTTAGGCTGTTTTTTTTATATATTTAACATTTTTCTCCATATCTTCAGTGTTTATAGTCCGATTTTCAAAATTTTTCAGTTATAGATATCAAAATTAAATTTCCCGTCTTTTAAACAAAATAACCATGACGGCCAGACTGCCTTTTTAGCAGGTTTTAGGCTATTTTTATATATTTAACACTTTATTCCATATCTTATTCTTCAGTGTATATGGTCCGATTTTCCAAATTTTTTAAGTTAAGGATTTAAAAATTAAATTTTTAGTCGTTTTAATAAAACAACCATGACGGCCAGACTGCCTTTTATCAGGTTTTTGGCTATTTTTATATGTTTTACATATTTCCCCATATCTTTGTTTATTTTGATGCAATTTTCAAACTTTTATGGGATATCTGTATCAAAATAATTTTTCCCATTGTTATGAGCATCTTTAATATAATTTACTTTGACCATCGTCATCATGCAAAATAAAACAAGGTTTTATGTTTATTTTATCCAATAAATCTATTCTTGATTTTAGTAAAAACCTTTTAAATCTACCTGTACGTATTCCCATCAACGATTTTTTGTGCTTCGCTACTTATGGATGTTGTCATCCTTGTTTTTGCTATTTGTCTTATGGAAATTATGAAACTTTTTTCAATGATAATACTTAGACGGAAATTATGGCCCACCTTCACAGAGGATGCCCTCCCTTCACATTTCATTATGAGACGACAAAAAAAGAAAATAAACTTTAACTTTTCAGGGATTCAGGTATAGGACATTGAAAGAGAAATAATCATCCCCAAAAGGTCTTAAATTCTGCTTTTGGTTTTTTGGAAAGAATGATTATAAATTAATTGTATAGGCATTAACCCCTTTCTTCCTGAAAAAATAATCTTAAACTTCCCTTTTCTTAATTTTGTTTCCCCAAATACCTTTTGTAATACTTAAGTTTAAAGGGACTAGGAATAGAAAAAAAATAGTTTTCTATCAAATTAATTAAATTCATTAAGAATAATTTTGTCCATTTGTAATGCAACGATAACAGTTTACTACTACTTTTTAAAAGAACCAGAATAAGACAACAAAAGCAGTTTAGATTAATTTAAACGCCATTGTCCTCTTACTCCCTGGCTACTTTTTAAAAGCATATGCCTTCCTTTTTATTTACTTTCCTCCTCTCAAATTTAATTTTAATGTCACTCATGAGCTAAGACAAATAATTTTAGAGTTCATCTGAATTTTATAAATTTTAAAATCTTTTAAAAACAAGGATGACAACATCCATAAGTAGCGAAGCATAAAATTTCGTGGATGGGAATGACCGTCATGGTTGTTTTCTTCAAACAACGGGAAATTTAATTTTGATATCTAAAACATAAATTTTGAAAATCGGATCATAAACACCAAAGATATGGGGAAAAATGTAAAAAATTTGAAAATAGCCAAAACCCTGCAAAAAGGCAGTCTGACCATTATTGTTGTTTTCTTCAAACGACGGGAAATTTAATTTTAACATCTTTAACTGAAAAAATTTGAAAATTGGACTAAAAACACCAAAGATATGGGGGAAAATGTAAAAAAATATAAAATAGCCAAAAACCTGCAAAAAGGCAGTCTGACCTTCATAGTTGTTTTCTTCAAACGACGGGAAATTTGATTTTGATATCTATAACTGAAAAAATTTTGAAAATCGGTTCATAAACACCAAAGATATGGTGGAAAATGTAAAAATAGCTAAAAACCTGCAAAAAGGCAGTCTGACCGTTATTGTTGTTTTCTCCAAACGACGGAAAATTTAATTTTGATATATTTTACTGAAAGAATTTTGAAAATCGGACCATAAACACCAAAGATATGGGGGAAAATGTGGAAAATCTAAAAATAGCCTAAAACCTGCTAAAAAGCCGTCCGACCGCCAGTGATGTTTTATAGTTAATTGTGCTCCTTAATGATGGGAATGTTGTCAAAAAATTTCAGAATTCTATCTTTTATAGGAGCTGAGTAAATCCCATTTCCCCCATAGCGTTACGGACTGACGGACTGACGGACTGACTGACTGACGGACTGACTGATGGACGGACGGACAAAGTGAATTATAGAGTAGCTTCGCTACTAAAAATAAGAATAGGTTCTAAATTCACAGTTTTAATAACATTAAATGCATCTCAAAGCAAAACGTCTTGCTAATCTACATTCAATTAAACCAACACAATAAGGCCGTAACTTTACTAAGTGTCTCAAAAATTAGCCATGTGACGTCATCAAAATTAGGGATTATCCATTTCTTTTTAGGGGTTTTCTTTTCCTCTTCTCCTCTCATTTTTATTATGTCATATGGCTGAATTTGTAGACACTTTGTCCAGTTACAATAAGGCATCTAAAAATAGGAAATGCATATGAAAATCGCGCGGCCAATTTAAATGAGCTAAATTTTATATTTTGCGAATTTCCTGTAATAAATAATGTTCGTTCTGTATGCCCACGTCTCTGTGTGTATGTTTGTCCATTTTCTATTTGAGTGCCTCGCCCCAGCTAGCTAGCTTGCTCGCCTATTCTGTTTCAATTTAAGCTCAAAAATGTCATTTGAAATGTTAGTAAAAAATGTGTATAATTACATGTGACAGGTCAGGATATAAAGATAATCAACTAACAAAGCAGCTTACAAAAAAAATTAATTGAGTCCACCATACGCGCAGGGAGGGAGATGATATACATAAAAGAGAAGGTTTTTTTCAATGCAAGACTGTTCTATATTTAAAGTGTGATTTTCCTTCCTAAATATATTTCAGATGTCATGGTAAAATCGTCTTATTGATTTTATTAGGACAAAAAAAGTACAGCCTTCGAAGCACAGTAACTAAATATTTAGTTTTTATCAAGTGTTCAGTTTATCTACTAACCAAAACCATTACTACTCTAAACCAAAATTTTATATGTTTGATTCCGAGGACAATATGGTTCGATGGTATAAGCGTAGCATCTTTATAAATACGTCCATTAAGGGTATTAAGTCCAAAAGCAACCTACATTTTTAGTATATAACAGATAAACTGATTTTTTGCTCGAAATTTAAACTTTTATGAATGCTGCTGCTATCCTTGTTTTGTTTATAAAAAATGGATAGAGACAATTTAGGATTAAAGTTAAAAATGACCAAGATTTTTTAGTCTACGGTTAAACAATTTTGGGAAAATAAATTTATTAGGCATCTTAAAATAGTTTTTTTAACATTTAAAAAGATCAATAATTAAATACATTATCTGGGTATAGTCCTTTCCACGACATCCCTCCGTAAGGGGCGATTCGTCGTATTTTTAAAATGGCTTTTTATAGGTTATTTTAGGTTAGGTTAGGTTATATTGTGTTAGGTGATTGCCCCACAGGGTTAGGTAATTGGCCCCGCAGGGTTAGAGCCCCCCGCAGGGGCTAGAAATAGGAGAAAAGCTACTGTGAAAAATACGAAGAATCGCTCCTTATGGAGGGATGTCGTGGAAAGGACTATACCCCATTATCTTAACAAAAAGAAAAACAAGAACAGTTATGTCCAAGCAAAGCTTACCAAAAACAAGATAAAATCAGTAAAGAACAGTAAAGTGTTTAACAGTAAAATGAAACAAATTTCAATATAAAAGCCGCCAATATTGTGATTTTTCTACGGACGGGTAGGGGGACAAAGTGTCTCAAAAATCAGCCATGTGAAATCATAAAAATGAGGTAGATGAGAGGAGAAGTGGGAAAGATACCCCCCAAAAAAGAGATGGATAATCACTCATTTTTATGACGTCACATGGCTGACTTTTTGAGACACTTTCTCCCTCTACACAGATGGATGTACAAACATACCCTAGTTTACGAGTAACTGCGCTACTAGAAAAAAAGTAAATTCTTTCAACTCTCCTATTTAGCATTCTAGACCGCTTTTTAGGTTAGAGGCTCACAGAGAGATAAAAACTATTTTTATGACATCGTTAAGATATGACTTTCTGGAGTTCTACCTCTTATCAACTTCATAATAGCGTAACTACTCTAAAAAATATACATGTCCGTACGTCCTATAGTTGTCTATCAAAGGGATTCTTATCCATTGGCACCTACATATCTATAGATCCAATCTCATGTATTAACGCCTATGGTATTAATTGAAGTAAAAACAGTAAGATAACCATTGCTCATCGATTGCACATCTCTTACCTGCAAGTCCTAACTGTTAAGAACCAAAATGTGGGTTATACACCTTTCCTAACATAAAGATTTAAGGAGAAGAGGGGGCCGGGAGGGGATATAAACAACTGTACAATATTTTACATATGATTTGGGGCAATGGTATGCATCTTACTCTTACTTTCGATGTCGCGCGTTTTTAAAATTCGCGGATTTATTTTATTTAATGTACTTTTTTTATTGGCTTGTTATTGATTAATACTAATGCACAAAAGTGTCCTTGTTGTCAGCCTTTTAATGAATAATAATCATATTAAACAAAATAAATTGTGTCTTTTAAGGCAAAGTTTTTTTTATATTACCATTTAAAAATTGCAAAATGTAGATTTTCTTCTTTTTTCTGGTTTAATTAAAGTTTTTATGGGTTTTATGTTCCCTTTTCAAATATTCTTCTCAATGATAAGAAAATGAATCTCCCCCCTTACCCTGTTAAACCTTGATGTATTGTGTTGACATTGCCCTTTTTTGTCATTGAATTAGCATATGACTGTAGTTATAGTATCAATAATATGTTAGTTATGATCACTTTCAATTGATAACATATTGTCGACATTTTCAATGTTTTTAATCGACATAATAGATTATATGATATCAAAATACATACATCCAATTTTGAAAGAGACAAAATAACAACTTAATTCATTGCATTTATTTTCTTTGTTGATACAATACCAACACCTAAAGTTGAACAGGGTATTTTAATTGTCCTTCTCTTTTTATAACCAGCTCCGATATTACTTTATGTTATCCCCCCCCCCCCCCTCATAGAACATTTAAAGATATCTAGATTCTAGGATCGAGTTACATATACAGGGTCATGTCTAATTTGATAGCCTTTTAGGTTGCTGGCGGTTGGGGGTACAGCCACATCCCTATAAGCAGCACAACCTGGAATATGTATGTCTGAATAGGATCCAATTAAGACGCGTTGCTAGAGAAAACTAGTATCTTTTTTGCGCTTTTTTGTGAACTGCGAGTTTCATGTGCATTATTGAGATTACAAATCTCAAATGCTGGCTACAACTATGTCAAAACGTAGTATTTTTCGCTTATCGGTTTGACCGCTAGCAGCTTTTTTTTAAATGACTTTTTCGTATATTCGAAATGATCCTATATATTTTATTTCCCTAGTTCTATCATTCTCTATGTCACAATATATTTAAAGATCAAATTCTTATTTATTATTTCAAGTACATAAAATTTAAATAGAAAAGATATCTAAATATTTTCTCAAAATGCAGCTTTTGTATAACTATAGTTTGTCTTTATGTCTGTTTGACTGAACGAAAATACTCCGTCACCAAATAACTTTAATATTGAACTCTCTACTTTTAGAAAATACAAACGTAATCATGGCCAATATTACCCAATTTAATAATACTTTAAATACAGATTTCTTTATTTTTACTGCATAATACTTTATTGTTCTTACTTTCCACCACCTTTCTTAATTCAAATTATATTATTGGTGTGGAAACAATTCCGCATGTAATTAATAAATTGTTACAATAGCATAAACCACATCACCTTTTCCTTTCCTTTAATCACATTTTACCCAACAACCCCCCCCCCCCCCACCCCTCATTCCATCCTAATTATTTTGCTATTTTGTTAATATTAAGAAGCACTTTGTTAATGCAATAATATGTGAAAGTGATCGAACACCTTTACATATTATTTGCCTTTTACTATTCCCTTTTTTCCCTCCCTCCCTACTTTATTTCTGGCATCAATTTCCATAAATTGTCCTTTGAATATTTAAATATCACAAGTTTAATTTTCCCAATATGTATTCTGCAAGACAAAAGAACATGGATATTATATGTTCATTGGTAGCGCAACAATAACAAGCTTATATATTTTTTTAATGAAAGACATGTTATTAGGTTTCTAAGCAGATTAGCAATAGGAGTTATCAAGAAACCACTTCATATGACAGTTTCAGTAAGCATCATATGTTCTATAATTTGAAAAAATCCGTCAAAAAACAAAGAATTTACCATTAACTAGGTATAATAGACAGACATACCCTAATTATAGGGAAGCTGCGCTTCTATAAAGAAAAAGAAAATTCATAGCAGTGTTTCATTTATCCTTAGATTACATATTTTGCTGTTTAAAGCTGTTTAGTTTGCAGGAGTTATGAAAGTTTTGCTTCTGTAAAACTTGATATTTACTGCAGTGTTGTGAGCCCTCACTGTCGCATTTTATCACAACTGCATAATGTTTTATATTCGCAAAAAAATCAAGATATGTACTTTTTTGCCTGATGCTTATGATCTCAATAACTACTAAACTGATTTTTTTCTCTTTTTTAGGTAAGCTTCACAGAGGTCCTGTGCTTGTTTTGGGCTATTTCGTTTACAGAGTTAACTCTTGGGAAGGTTTTCTAGCCCCTCTCTGTCATTTCTATTATAGAGCCTCTAGATCTTAGGAGCGTAGCCGCTATTTTTTTGGTATGATAAATGTGCGGAAATGATTACACACCCTGCATCATCTGGGTGAGATGGATAGGTCAATTAAAGATAAATTAATCTGCATCAAAATTTTTTAAAATTTCTTAACACAGTCAATGATATTGAAGAAAATACTAATATTTTTACATTGTCCTATCTCCCTGTAACCCTGATTCATTGTAGACTTTTAAATGTGAACGTCAAAATAAAATGAATTTTGAATGTTATTTAATATTCTCTGACTACCTGACTCAGTCAAACCTTATTCTCTATTTTATTATTATTTATATAATTTATCAATTAAGATACTCAATAATAAGTACATGCTAGCAAATAAATCCATTTTATGATTCTAAGGAAGCTAAACTTTAGGTTAACTAAAATGACATATTTAGTAATTTCTTACTAAACATAAAACTATTTGACTATGTTTACCAGAGTAACATCTTTTAGGACTTTTTTATAAATGGTATTAAAGCTGCGCTACTTATGGATATATCCTACTCTGTTCTTTTGTATATTATTCATGATTTGTAGATGATATTTGTCAGTAAAAAAATATTCAAAGATCATGGGAACTTTTATATCAATTATTTATTAGGGAAAAAAATACATAAAATCTTTATAAGAAAAGTAACAGGATGTGTGTATGTGTGTCTGTAACTTAAAATCTCGCTAACCTTTGCACCGAAATGGTTCTCCTTTGCAGTGAAGCTTCTAACAGGTCCCAAGAGTGACTGCCTCCTCTCCCCCCCCCCCCCCCCCAATCGACAAAAAAAGGAAAGTGGAGGGTCGACTTACCCCGCGTCCTCCCTAAATTCAAGTGCCTCTATCCGCTAATATATAGAAAGTAATTTAGTGCCCTTAAATAATTATTGAATATTCTTTTGTTTATATCAGAAAAATTGTCAATTAGTGAACTGACCATAGTTTAAAACAAATCCAATTTTACCTATGTATTAACAGTCTGTTTTCAACATTCTATTAGCCATTTACTTATAACTAAAGATGAAAACATAAGATAAGTTTGAAAATTTCTCATAGCCGTTGTAAAATTAATGAAAGAAAGGACCATTATATCCACAAGAAACGCAGCTGACAACATTTTATAGAAGATGTTGCAAATAAAATGGAAGATTATGACCTTTTTTTTGTAAAATAGAAATTAAAATCATAACATAATCTTGCAGTTGTTTTATCTAATGGTATTTGAATTTACGGAATTCATTAGTTGTAGAGTAGCTTCGCAACAAAAATCATTGTTTTGATTTAGGCAAAAGATAATAATATACAATTTTTCACTTATTTACTAAATAGGCATTTACTACCATATCATAACAAATTTTGGGTCATAAATAGTTTCAGCTTTTCTCAAAACAAAATTTCTTTGGCCTAGTTTTTTTTTATTTTGATACTTTAAGGCCAAATAAACACAAAAAAGGTCCTTAAAAGAAACAATGTTGATTTATTTTTACAAAACGATTTTTTAAAATTGGTATGTAATGTGATATTTTATATAAAATTTAATATCCATAATATAAAGTAGAATGACATACGTCCATCTGTCTGTCAAAGCTGCGAATATCTATAAGGGAGTCAGTTTTCATACGATGGACTTTTTCTTAATCTTAATAATCTTCGGTCTTTTTGGATCCTCGGGGACATTAAAAGAGGGTTAATTAAACCCATATTTTTGTTCGCGGAAAAGTGTGAGCTTTTAATATGCATAATTTTTTGAAGTGTTCAAAATTTTATTGTGGAGAATAATGATTAAGTTGTCCAACCCTAAAAAAATGCCTTTTTCATTGAATTGATATTGTTCTTTATAAATCTCTCATCAGCGATATTTATTTTAAAAGATATCTTATAATATAAAGTAGTAAGGTTTTTATCTGGAGCGTAAGATCTCGGAAGGTAGCTGTTCCGAAGGATAAGTACTCTTTAGTAAAGCTTTCTAATTGTCTGGGGGTGGTTTTACACTATTTTTTTACTCTTACGTCCTCCCCAAATAATAGGGGCGGAGCAACTAGTTTTTGAAAATGTAGTAAATATTTCCCAGGAACCTATTACAGCAATGTTTACGAGCAAAGCATTAGCGCCGAGAGAAAATAATAAAATTAACAAAAATATTTTTAGTGTCATTGCAAAATTTGAGCACCAAATTTGTGTCTTCCTCTCTCCCTTCCTCCCAGTATAGTGGTGAAAAGTGTGATTGCAGGGCTGAACAAATTACGACCTCTATCATCATAAACTAAAATTAGTATTTCCCCATTTTTTTTTTGGAGGCGAAGCTTTTCTACAATTAGGGTCTGTCCGTACGTGTATACGGAAATTACCAGAAAGTCCATAGTTAATTAATTTTTTTAACTTTATTTATTTGATATAATAATCATCCTACTCATCTGATTATTGGAATAATGATTCCTATGACAACAAGGTAGATTGTTATGTGAAAAGCATCAAAATAATCAAGTCCTAAAAATCCTAGTAGGATCGGTAACATGTATTCAAGCTTATGTTCGTTTGTCCTGCCGACTGATTTTAGATCTTCGTTTTTATGAATGTTGTCATCCTTGTTTTTTTTACACAATTTGTATTTGAAGGAGGCTGAAGAAAATATTTTGCTGAGGTAAGTATTTTTAATCGAGGGATCTTATCTAGAAAAGTTAGGATATCAGGAGTAGCGCAGTAATAATAAACGTTCACTCCAAGTGACTGTTGAGCACGGAAACCCTTCCCCTTTTTTTAAAATCAATTGAAAATAAGGGCAAGGGTAGTTTTTATGTGTTTGGTTATCAGGTTAGTTTATATTATTTAATGGTTAACCCCGCAGGTTAAGGGCACTGCAGGCAATGGCCCTGTAGGGTAAGTCCACCCTGTATCGGTTAGGAGGAGTAAGAAAAAAATAACCTCGGCCTTATTTTCAATTTATTCCAAAATAAATGAGATAAGGGGTTTATTGCTGAACAGGCACTCAGGGGAAAATCACCAAATAATCAAAATATTTAAAATTTTTAGATAAAGTACGGACGTTAAGAAAACCTTTTCATATAAAGTAGCTGCACTTTGTAATAACTTAAAGACTAAACTTGCGCTGCTTTGCTTTTTTACCTCCTTGGTTAAAATAAAATTTACATTTTTAATTTAACAAAACTGGGCTATAAAGCGTCAAAGGGAAAATTTTAAAATTCTTATCTTCAGCTCTTCTTCTGTTGTAAAAATTGTGGTTAAAAATCTAGTGGCACATTTTCAAATAAAATAAACTATCTTCAAATTTTTTTAAGGTGCAGCTTCTCCTTAACTAAGTTACAAATATACTAGCGGCTACGCCGCTAGCGGGCCTCTCTGGGCGCAATTGAGTGAGGGAGTTGGGGGATTCGACCCTCCACTTTTGATTTTAGTTTTTTTTTTTTCAAATAGTTTTCTTCTATGGGTTAGATATCTTGGGGGCGTTGAGGTACATTCCCCCAAAAAGAAATAAACCTTTATTGGACAAACAACTGCAAAGTAGAACTAAACCCTTTGCTACAAGACAGAAAGACATCCTGTTACTTAATTCTATATTAGGATTGATGTCTATAGTCAATTCGATGATAAAAAAAAAGTTGCTTTTAATTCTACATCTTATGCAGAAATTTAATGAAATTACCTGCCAAATCTTTTTAAGAAAAATCAGGTTATTTGGGGGGGGGGGGGTTAGCTATGATAAAAGTATTAAAAGAAGAAGGAATTGTTTCTTTAGATATTAGTAAGGCGGTGGTCAGTTCAATTATATAGAACCCCCCTATAATGAGGTATAGGAAAAGGGGCACGAAACGAGGAATAATGATTTGGGGGGGGGGGGGGGGGAGTTAATGGTTAAAATTTAAAATGGTGATTTTTAGGAATAATGTATACATTTAGAAAATAACCCGCGAAATATTATGGCGCGGTTTTTTAACCATTCCTGTATTTTTTTGCTTAATTTAATTCATTAAATCAATAATTATAGACATCATTTTCAATATACTTTATTTATAGATTACTAAAGATTAAATTATTAAAACTTAATATTAGGCATGTCGTCAATACGTCACCCATGATCACAATTATCAAAAAGTCTAAATTAAGTCAGCACAATGCCATCAAGCTTAACATAGTGTATGGACAGAAAGGGAAAGTAAAATTATATAAGTCCCCAAAGTTAAATAATTACGTTTTCTTATTCGTTGGCTTAACAACTTTGAGGACTTAAGTAAATTTTGATTGATGAATTCATTAAGTTGAATGTTCAAACGTTTCAATTACTAATCTTAATCTACAGGAGGGGTAATTCTGTTTTTGATAATTGGGGATGTACATCAATTTATCGGCCATTGTCTTATCCCTGGTGTACGGTCCATGATAGGTAGAAAATTTCCTGCTGAGTTTAAGAATATTACAAATATGTTAAAATATTTTGTATTGCACACACAGTAATACCAGGAGTTAGGTTGACCCGGTGGGGGTCCATATAATATTTTATTCTCACAACCATTTGTATTTAACATTAAAATAAATCTAATAGCGCAGTAAAAATATGTAGGTAATGTCAATAAATCACTGAATATGCTCTTCTGAAAAGAGAGCTCGTTCAACTTTTGTTTTTAGATTTTATATTAAGACAGTAGTTGGTAGTTCCTAAAAAGTTTGTATGTTTCTCTTTGCAAGATAAACATTAAACATATCTGTATAATATGGATGTAGGGGTGTTGCTGCAACAAAACGAGAATATACGAGAATTCTAATTCATTGTGTTTTGGTTTTTAAAATGAAAACTTATACTAGACTACTTCAGCTAGATATGAGCCACACCCCCTGTATGAGTTACATTGGTGTGTTGACACATAATTTTTAGCTATACATATATGAGCCATACCTCCTGTATGAGTAACATTGGTGTATTGACACATAATTTTTAGCTAGGTATGAGCCGCACCCCCTGTATGAGTTACATTGGTGTGTTGACACATAATTTTTAGCTAGATATGAGCCACACCCCCTGCATGAATTACATTGATGTGTTGACACTTAATTTTTAGCTAGGTATGAGCCACACCCCCTGTATGAGTTACATTGGTGTGTTGACACATAATGCATTATATATCCGACACATTTACTAAATAAACATGCAAAATATACACAATGGTACACAAAAGAAAAACTGGGCAAGTATATAGAAAAATAACAATTTACCATTTCTTTGATCTTGTTTATTAGTGCTTTTTGAAAATTTTAAACAAAAAGTTAAAATTTCTTTTTATGGTATTATTGTTGTTTAAAAATTTTCACTTTTCTTTTGTTGTGCTTTTTTCAGGGCTTTTTTGTACTTGTTTCAAAACTTATTTTTGTCCAAAATACCGAGCTACTGCACCATTGTGGAATGGTTTCATCTCATTCTCCAGTATATACATGTATGTGTAGGGGAAAAGGGGACTTTTTATACAAATATGTTCAATGTTGACATAAGATTTCTTTTTTGCATATGGATAATTAAACATTTATACCAGGGCTCGGCAGCCGCATCAGAAAATTATACCACTTTTTTAAAAATATGAACCCGTTGCTGCAAATATGCAGTTTGATACCATATCAAGCTGCCGTCATAATATGCCTAATGTTACAATCTCCAGCCGCAGCTGTGCCGCCCTTAGCTCTAGCGACCCAAAAATCAATAATACCAGATAGCTTAACTATGCCCCATTACTATTTTTCGGAATCCACACAAAAAATCAAACTCATATCTCAAATAGTATCTGAGTAAAAATTTTCTTGATAATATGATATGATGAGGGACATGCGGACTGATTCTAGTTATAGACTTGCTACACTACTGAAAAAAAGAACACGGTTTCAAACAAGAATTATGTATTGTCAGCTTTTCAAAATCTTGAAATTTAATGATTTGATTTTTGTTGGCAAAATTTTGGGAAAAAGTTGAACCATTAATCAATTGAGACTTCTGGTCTTAACTTTTTTTTACCAAAAAAAATGAGAAGGGGGTTCAAAATCAATGGGAGGGGGTGAGTAGGCATTTTTGGTGGTGGTGTTAAGAGGAGGGGGGGGGGGGGGAGGTCAGGCACATTTTGTGAATTGGAGTTGAATTAGAAAAATCAAGTGTAGCAAATTGTTAAAAAAATATATTGAAATTTTAACCTAATCCACGAATATTTTTTGGTTGATACAGAATTTTTTTAGTTTTTTTTTATATATTATGAAATTTATTAATTTTTATTACGGTTAATATGATTTATCTCTCAATTTTCTTTTTAAAAAAAAAAGACTTTTACCGAACGACAAGCAAAACACTTTTTAAGCTTAAATTTAAATTCTTTTTCTGTATTTTTTTCGGTCGTATTGCTCATTAAACTACTGCGACAGACTATGAAACGAGTGAATATTCTTCTAATTTCAAATATTTAGAGGTTGATCACACAATCAACTTGAAAATGATGATCATATACCTTGAACTTGGGGGTAGGAAATTTTTATATCAAAAGGAAGGAAGGGGGGAAGAGTGAAAAAAACCGCCAAATTCAAGAGTCCAGTTTTTTTTAGATGAGATAACCTGCTGAGTTGTTGGGAGAATAATTTATCCTTTTAGATACATTTGTGTGTGTGTGTGTGTGTGTGTGTAGGTGTGTGTGTGTGTGTGAAGGTGTGTGTGTGTGTGTGTGTGTAGGTGTGTGTGTGTAAGTTAAAAGAGCCCCCTGGAGGCAATTTAAAATTTAGAAAGGTGGTCATTATCCCTTCACCTGCACACCTTTTTTACGCCAAACCCTCTGCCTGAAACCCCCGTCCCCCCACCCCCATGGTAATTTTACAGATATTAAACCACAGACAACCAACCCTTCACAATTATCTCTCCTTCCTTTTTTATCTGCCCATAATTTTGTTCAGCCAATCAGAGTCAAGGGTAAAATTTGAAGAGAAATGGCAAAAATTTAATTTTCAGATTCTATTGGGTATTTTACCAATATTTTTTATTGGTTGGTCGGGTAATTTTTCGGGGTCTTGGAATGATTTTAGAAGGTCATTAAACCACAAATATAAACACTTCAGGAAAATCTTTTTATGATGAGACAAACCGATTATGTGTCCACCAGTTGTCAAGGAAGTACAGGTTCGTTTCTCGGCCCCTACAATACTTAAACTATAAAAATGTCCAAATCATGCAAGTCTAGGACTTCCCGACAAAGTTCCTGCAATCATAAGTTTATTTATCGGTAGGAAGATTGGCCACCTAATCGTGCACTTTACGAAGAATTAATTAACATAAATATAATTTTACCCCTCCTCTAGAGGTTATCTCAAGAAATTTTTAAATATAACAAAAGAAGAAAATTTTTAAGATGTGGTTTAAAAAAATAACAGGGGGGCTTTCTAGTTTTTTTCCTTCATACAATTCTTGATTTTTTTAAAACTTGATGATTTAGCATTTTGTTTCTTTTCGGGGGGGAAGGGGCCATGGATAGGACAATGGCCGATAAATTGATGCATATCCTTTTCCCCAATGATTATAAACAAAATTACAATTAGTAGTTGAAACGTTTGGACATTAAGCTTAATGAATCAACCAATCAAATTCAGTAAAAGTCCCCAAAGTTGTTGAGCAAACGAGTAAGAAAACGTTAATTTAATGCTTTGGAGACTAGTGTAATAAAATTGTCCCCTCCCTCCCTTGAAGGGGGTCTTACTAAAGGAAAATGGTAAATCTTATTTTTTTAAATATTAGAAATGTAGGAAGATTAGTTGGATTTACTGTTTTGAATTAGATGGGCAATATATTTTAATGGTATTGCATTTTAACGTCTATATCACCTTTCCTATCACTTTTTATGCCTTGGTATAATGCTCTGAGAGGGATATTACACCTGAAAAAAAAAATATTTTCCATCTGATGTTTCGTAGATTTTTTAAATCAATGATAGGGAGATTTATTTATTTGATTATCGGAAAAGTCTTTTATATTTTGAGAATAACACCTTTAAAAGGTACTTCTCTACTGCAGTAGTCCTACCTAATTTCAAGATGATATACCTAAATCATTATAGTAAAACACTAGAGGGGGAAGGGGTTAAATAACTGTATGTCCCCATCCCAAGGACCTTGTGCCGAATCTCAATCGGGTCTTTGAAAATCAACCAATAGTGTTGGGAATATTACCACAGCCAAATAGCAGAAAACAATTTGCTAGCAGATTAAAAAAGTCTCTACTCTATCCATTGTTTTAATTTCATCATAAATGACATTATTTGTTTAAACATTTACATCTAAAATTTTGAGTGGGAGAGAGGAAATTTTAGAAATGAAATCATTGCCAAAAATTTATTTTTGGGGTATATTCACTTCCACATAGGTATTGCAGGATTAGAATCGCATATTATTACAACAGCACAAACTGTCCATTTTCAACCGCTTGACTTTCATTGTTAAACTTTTCATAGATTTTCTTTCTAATGTGTTTTTTTTTTTGCTAATATAAAGACACGTGACAGATATGATGAATATGAGTTGCGGAAGTGAATACACACCGATTTATTGCATTAATGGAAAACTTTGATATCAAACGAGAATTTGAATAACCCATTATTAACAAGAACTATTATTTCCAAAGAAAAAACAAGTCTTAGCTTATATATTTTACAAATTACTGGACAAAAGTTGCATCTTTGAATTGGAAGAAACACAGATTTTTTTTAATTTGAAAGTATGTCTTTACAGGTTATAAAGTAGATGCGCTATTAAACGTATGTTTTTTTCTTTCTTTTTTCAAGGTAAAACATAAGAAATTGAATACCTTTTCAGTTGTTTCATGTATCAATAGTGTAAATAGTTTCTTTTAGATAACAATCAACTGAAAAAAAAAACATTATTTTTTGTTTGTTTTGAGTTGAATTCAGTTTTCAAACTAAATATTTAGTAACTGAAGACAAGTACGATTATGTACAAAAGTAGTTAAGTTTCTTTAGAATTAAGAAGCAAATAAGAGTACCGAATAGAGAGCAAAAGTAGGAAGAACAGTTAGCAGACACTGTCACTCTCTTTTCAATTAATAAAAGTATGATACAGACAGAGTACAAGTCAAGAATTCATAAAACAATGAAAATATATTCTTCCAAATAAGTACAAATCCTCTTAATTTTAATCATCTTCGGCATAGGATTAATCTGTCTTCACTTGACGTATCCCTGTGTTCCGTGAGATGGTTATAGGCACTTTTGTTATCAACAATAATCTAACAAAATTTTGATTAAATAAAAAGTTGTTCTGTAGCATTATGCAGGGATAAATGGATGGGACAATGAACAATCATATTTCTCTCAATGCTAAGTTATGCCATTGTTAGATTATAATTATTGGAGAAAAGAAAGTAGTGTAGGTCAATTTATATGCCATTGCTTTTCCCTGAATATTATGCTAACTTCCATCACTCTTAAATGTCAGGGACTAAATGGATATTAACACTTTAATCAAATTATAATTCTGAATTCCCTCTTAATTGCCTCAGTTATAGCGCATAGATTTTTGGGAAAGATCGGCCTATCCCTGGTCCCTGCTTATCAGCCATCTATTTATGGCACTCACAAAAAATATGAACAAAAGAAATCTCTCTCTCTCTAAAATTTGTAGCAAAACCTAAAAACAACCAATTGGTTATCCCAGCCCTTAAATATAATAGAAAACAAGGTTGATTATGTTGATAAGTAGCGCAGCAATAAGTCATTTTCAATAATTAAGGTCGTATTCCATAAAATTGGTTGCAAATAATTTTGAAAATCTGTTTGAACAAGAAAGTTACTTACAGGAAATTTCTTTTCATAATTGTCGGACATATATACGTACTTACCCTAGTCATAGAGTAGCTGCGATCCTAAAAAAAAGGTAACTATTGTTGTTTTGAGGAGGGGTGGGTTGTTTTCTCGAGTTTTAGTGAGTTTAAATGTTATGAAATTGATAGGCGGGTGGGTCATTCCGTCAGCTTTAAACATTACTCTAACTCAAACTGGTGTAACTTCATTGCCACATAAATGTCAACAGCCCAAATCAATAGTTTGTCAAATTTTAACCAGCTTTTAAAAGGAAGCACCAATTATCAGTTTTAGAAGCCTCAAATTTTCTCTTTTATATGTTTCTTTTTTATCTGATTTTTGCTGATATAAAAAGAACGTCTATCTTAATGTTTGGCTATTCTAATTTCAGTTAAATTAAAGAGATATGTTTGCAGTAGTGATAGGACACCGTCAAACTTTCCTCAATTTTGAATGCACAGAGTACAAAAGGATTTTAAGCATGAAAAATGTCAGAAAAGTAACGAATTTTTGCCCCCTTCTTTTTTCACCTGTGTTATTTTTGGTTAGGTAAAGAGGGGGGAGGGGGGTTACAATGGTAGAGATAAAAGGGGTAACAACTGGTAAATATACAAATACATTACAAGTAAAACTTTAACAAGAACAATTAGGTTCTTAAACTACTTTCCAATTTCAAGTAAAATTTTAAATTTTAGAAAAAAAATTTTGTAAGTTCTTAGTACATACATTGTTCTGTAAATTACACTGGTACCCAAAGTTTTATAACCACATTATTTTGTTGGCTCAAAAACTTTGGGTATTTTCATTGAAATTTTATTGTTTGGTTCTAAAATAGAAGTGTTCAAACTTTTTAACCAATAAATTATTCAATTGAAGAGTAGCTATGCAGCTAAAAAAATAACCTTTCCTCCCATTCCCATAATTCTTTACTACTGTTTGAATTTGAAGCCCTATGTTGTGGATTTTTTTTACTATCTTGTTAAACCAACCCAATACCTTTTCTGACAATTTTTGCTTGAAATATATATTTTTCCAGTATGGCTTCAAAGCCGATTAATATCCGCTGATTTAGAATCGGTTCTCGGCCATACTAAAAAAAATCATGCATAGCATCGTATTACAGACAATTTTCCACGCATATTAGAATAAAAATCATAGAATTAATATCATTATTTTTAGCCCTGGCCTTCGGCTAACAAAACTTGTTTTAATCTTATAATTTTTCATTTTAATATCTACAGAAAGCTGTCTGTTCCTCGGCTAACTAAATTTATTTTAATTTTATGATTTTTCATTTTAATATCCGCGGAAAGTTGTCTGAAATACGATTCGATAAAACAATGAAAAGATCTTGGACAGCATAGGTTCTGCTTTTTGGTGAATATTCCTTCTGGTCATGACATCTTTGTAGGCTTTTTTTTTAAATTTGATAATAAGTGTGAGGATTTAAAGCTAGGGACAAAGCAACTTATCAAACTATACACAGTTTGAAAATTACCCTTTTATATTTTCAATACAAAATCGATGTAATAGCTTAAAATTGGATAAAAACACAGAGATATTTATTTTTAATGAGGTAAAATCTCGTGTGTGTGTGTGTCCTCTTTATAGTTAGATCATATTTCATCCATAATCCATGGTTACAGAGATAGGTCATTGGGAAATAAATCTTCATCCTTTCCTCCCTTGGTAGAGAGTTAGTTGGCATTTTCCTATACAGTTTTGAAACCAATTGATATCCGTTGGATTAAAACCGGTTCTCAGCTATACTGAAAAGTCATGTATAGCATCGTATTACAGAAAATTTTCCACGAATATTAAAGTAAAAATATAAAATTAGTACCAGTTTTGTTAGACGCGAAGGCCCAGGCGATAAAAAACTTTTCATACAACAATTTAAAGCTACCTAAGGCTTTTAATTATCTGCCATTGTCCCATTCCCAAATCTCTGTGGATTGGATAATCTTAAAATCTGATAAATAGATTTGTAAGTAAAACATACATAAATAGTTAATAAGATGTTTTTTTCTTTGAAAAACAAACAAGAATAATTATTTCCACACATTAAATACATTATATTTTAGGTAAGTGTTTCAAGGTCTAACTTTTGTTTTGGAGTAACATCGCTTTCAACATGTAAAGAATTTATAAACAAAGATTGTACAATCAAAGGGTTGGAAATATAAACCAGACCCAGAGCTTTTAAAATTAAATGAAAAAATATTCTATATTATTTTATAAGCTTAAATATTATATTTATTCAGTAAATGATTTTTATTAGATCAGGCATAAAAAGTCTTAATTCTCTTTCAATATGACAATGGTTGCTGTTATATCAAGGGGAAGAAAGGGTTGTAAATTAATTTAACCATCATTGACCTCTCCATCCCTGATATTAAATATCTATATTGTGGATTTGATAAAGCCATATTGAATTGTTCGATATAAAATATATTATATTAAATAGGCATATAAAGTATAACAAAAGAAAATCTTTAATCCCCCCCCCCCTTCCCTCCCCCAATTTGTCTCCTGTATTTTATTATGCAGGGGTGTATATACTTTATAATATAAGAAAATCAAGATTGAATTGACAAAGGGACAAACGAACATTAATAATTATACTTAATATAAACGTACTTACCTTAAGAAATTATGTCTAATAGTCCTAGGAATACCAATTTTTGAATATGAATTATTAGTTCAAGATCAAAATAGAAACTTAAAATATTCAACTTAGAAAATACTTTATCACTACAGGATTCATCATGGCTTAGATTGATATCCGCTGGAATAGAACAGTTATCAGTCATACTGAAAAATCAAGTAAAGCATCGTATTATAAACAATTTTCCATGAATGTAAAATAAAAATATCAAAATCAATATCAGTTTTGGTAGACCAGGCCTTAATAAATTAAATAATTATTTCAATTTTCTTGAGATTTTGGATAGTTGCGCTCATATGAAAGTAACCCCTGAAATTTTGAACCAATTTGATATTAACTAAATGTCCCTCTCACACCAATTTGTTTCGGAGATTTTATATGAAAAGAACTTGCCCCCCCCCCCTCCCCCTAACAAGGACAACAATTGTGAATATAAGAAGTGCAGTAATAAGAAGCAGATTGTTTTATTGGGTGTTATCAATAAATCACTGCATATGACATTATCAAAGATTTTCTTATTGATGTCTAACAATATTAGATTTAGATTATTAGACAAAAAAACATAGCTAAAAGTAAGCAATAATCCTATTTAGAGTGACGTACGGACATACTTACATCATCAAGTAGCTGCGCTACAGAAAACCCCTCATTTAACCCCCATCAGACAACCAACCCTTTTTGTATCAAACCTTCAAATATTTCATAATTCCTAACCCTCCACAAAACCTCCCTTTTATGATAATAAATTTTCTTTTCCCAATTTTTTTTATGATCATACACATACATACAGACCACTCGACCAATAAGAATCCATAAAAATATTTCTCGAGATATGAAATATAAAATATGAACATGGTAAGGAGGAAGGGAGGGCCGTATCAATATTAGTGGGGAGGCAAAAGGGAGGATTTGGAGGGATAGAAACCACATAAAAAAAGGGAGTGGATTGCCCGCGTAGAACCATGGTTATAAAAACCATATTTTTCGGGTTAATCCCTTCATACAACTAAAAAGGTTTTTTCCCGTGTGTGTGTGTGTGTGAGTGTGTGTGTGTAATGGGTGGGAGGGGTTGAAGGGGATTTTTATACCAATTTCCAAGCGCGATCAAAAATAGCGCGCATTCTACATTTTAGTTTGATAAATTTTGTGAATTTCAATGAAATATATGTAAGTTTTACATATTTTAATTTTGACGTAATTTCTTGAGGAAAAACTTAAAGATTTTTATAAAATAAAAGTGTGACAAAATATTAAAAGAAAATGTTGTTTTTTTTTTATGTAAAAGAATATTTCAATTTTGTAACAAAAAGTTGGAAGTTATATTTTTGTAAATATGTTTATTTTGTACGGAAATGTTTCTTATTTGATTCATTCATAACATTTGATATCCTCTTATCAACCTTAACTCTTTTTACATTTATACACTGTAAAAAATAAAATTACTGTTTTTTTAATTTTTATTAACACGAATTATTAAAATCAAAAGCATAAATAGTTTAAAAATAGTAAAAGATGAAATGATTTCAGAAAAATAGCCTAAAACCACCCGATAACATTTATAAAGCTTTCCTGAAAAGTACAACTAATTAACAACAGAAATGTCCGAGATCTATAGCTTCAAACAAAAAAAACATACTACTTTATATTACAGAATAAGCCTCATTTAGTCAATTTTTGTAAAAGTGTTAAAACTACACGATGAAAAATGTCTAAAACACACGAGATACAAGCTTGGAACAAAAAGTTGTGAATTTTGAAAGTTTACACAGATTTCAAGACACGAATGCGTTTTTCTCGGCCAATTTCTTGTGCCAACAAGGATGATAACATTGGATATAGCGAAGCCATCAAATTAGCTTTTTATTATTTAAGAATATAATTTTGAAGTCTGAAAATTGCTTAAAATACAGAATGATTGATGAAATTGATAAAATTACAAACTATAATTATATAAAAAGCTTCGCTATAAAACTTCGGTGTCGACATACTGCTTAACTGATGTAAAAACTAAGATAAAAAGCATAAAAGATTATCAAATATTTTGTAAAAAAAACGTGTTTTGACAAAAACCTTAAAATTGTTGTTAATATTAGCAAAATTGATTTAAATATTTTTATCTGAATATCTTTATTGGTCTGTTAGTCTGCCTTCAAGGGGCCAGTCAAATGGCATTAAAATTAATAGGGTATGCAGGGGCGTCCAAGCTTTTTTTTTGGGGTGGGGTAAAAAATTTTAGGGGGGGGGGTAATTCGTGTTTGGGGGGGGTAAAATGGCGCGCGAAGCGCGCCGAAATTTTTTTTTACCCCCCCTAAAGTCTGTTGGGGGGGGTAAATACTCCCCCCAAATCTGTTGGGGGGGGGTAATTACCCCCCCCCAAACTAATTTACCCCGGGGGTAAAATTTTTGGGGGGGGTAATTCAATTATGTAAAAAAAACACCCAAGGTAGGGGTAATTTTTTTTTGGGAGGGGGTATTGTTAAAAAAATTTTGAGGGTGCCTACGGCACCCCCAAAATCGTTTGGGGGTGCCAAATGGCCCATTACCCCCCCCCCCCCCCTTGGACGCCTATGAGGGTATGCACGGCTTTGGTTTTTTCTTTTAACTTTTAATGAGCTTATGAAAAAATATCCAAAATTAATAACATTGTTAATAAGAAAATATTTTTTTTGGCTTGTTAGATATTAAAAATTTTCATTTTAGATTTTTAAAATCCACCAATAAATGAGTATTACTATAATAGTTATAAAGGGGCTGCTCCAGTGCTCTATTGAATACTATATAATTAATAAGTTTACATGAAAAATGAGCGAAAGCATTTTTAGATTTAATATTTTGAAATGGGCATATTTCTGGCAAACCCATGTAAAGAAAAGTTCGACTTTTGAACAATAAAATTTTGAACCAGTATTATATTGAATACAGGGAGGGAGGGGACAATGGGCTGTTTATTACACTAGTCCCCAACGTTATCTTAAACGTTGGCTTAAAAAACTTGAGTACTTTCATTGAATTTTGATTATTTGGTTTATTTATTCGAGTATTTAAACGTTTCAACCACTAATTTTATTATACAGAAGTGGTATTTTTGTGTATGGGGATGTGTGTATTAATTTATTTATTAATTTATCGGCCTTTGTCTTTTCCCTCTAGATCCCTGTATTGAATAGCACAATCGCCAGAGGCAACTTTTTAAGGCTGTGCCGTTGTAAAAATTTTATGCTTCTAAAATTGAGTTTTTCATTAAAGTCGATGACAATCGGATAAAAATTGAAATATAAACAATTGCCTGGTTTTACGACCCGTCCATTTATCTTAAATTCAGCTTCTTAATTTCATAGAGTAATTAGCTAAAGAAGATCACTTTCTTTCATTTTCGTCCAATTACATTATTTTCATGAAAATTTTTGCTTATAAAATTATAAATGGTAGAACGACGTCACCGAAACTGTCCCAATTTTGTATAACTTTTGCGGAACAAGTTCCAATTACGTCATATTTTTCTTTCCCGAAAAAGAGAAGGGGGAAAGAAAAAAAAGGGAAGGGGGGAAGAAAAAAGAGATGGGAGAAAAGGGGGTTTTCCCCATCTCTTTTGAAGAGATTTTCTTCCCCCCCTCCCTTTTTCGGGAAAGAAAAATATGACGTAATTGGAACTTGTTCCGCAAAAGTTATACAAAATTGGGACAGTTTCGGTGACGTCTGGTAGAACCATTTAGGTTAAAATATTTAAAAAATGTAAAATATTAAGAAAAACTCTTTTTCTAGGTACTCTTTGCCTGTGTTATAACTGCATTAATCTAAGTTTTTACTGCCGTCTCTAATAACCTCGTAAAAATGACTGGATCCGAAGCAAAGACCAGAAAAAAAACTGAATTCTTTTCGTGATCGGAACCGTTTTTAATATTGTTTTATTTGATGGCTTATCTTAATCCAATCTTGTTGGCTTTAATTTGGAATAAAGATAGGGCAGGAACATTGCAGTTTTATTACAAGGCTAAACTCATAATAATAGAAACTACTCCAGACTTTTTGGGAGCGTAGCTACACTTTTACTGGGTCTGTCCGTATGTGTGACATAATTTAAACTTATTTAATTGTGAATTAATTTCTTTTAAAAAGAGGAGAAATCGTGTCAAAATCTAGTGGCAAAATATTACTATAGCTAGCTAAAATTAGATGCAGGGGGACCCCCACACCCCTAAAATGTTATAAAGCCCATAGATGCTAGGGGCTCAGTCACTGGTACTTTTTAATAAAGAAAGAAAAGTTTAAAATATATTTATGACTAATGTTTAAACTACATATTTATTCAATTGAAATTGAATACCCCGCCTCTTTGTCTACTTATAATTTAATCTGTCTTGAAGTTTCTTACATTCATTTTTTAGAAATGCGTAGCATTTCTATAAACTCTGTGCTCCTATCTTGTTAGCGCAGCTGCTCTATACTTTGTATACATCTATCTAATAAAATGAGTCTGTAGTATTTTATAGTGGTTTGTTCAGCAATTAATGAATTAATACGAATAATGACACTTTATACTCACCCTAAATAGCTGTTCTTTTATAAATGTTGTTAACTTGTTATTGTCGCACAACTTTTTGTACAATAATATGAGAAAATAAACTTTATTTCAAGCCCTAAAAAATGAAGAAATGATTAAACATAAAGCACACAAATTTTATGTCTATTTGCTTTCAAGGAATACAGGGATAGGACAATGGACAATAAATTAATCTGCTCCCCGATTGTCATATGGTGTAATTTTGACTGGGCAGCTGAAAATATTGGGAGAAGAACAATTTGTCTAACAATTTAACTTCCATTGCCCACTCCCTGTCTGCAATTTTTGTGTCTATTTGTTTACTCATTAGAAAGATAAACTTTGCATTTCAAAATATAAACCAAACCAATCATGGCCGCCATGTTAAGGGTTGCCAGATTTCATAATATTTTCGCAAACAATCATGGCCGCCATGTTAAGGGATGCCAGATTTCAAAATATAAACCAAAGCAACCATCGAAGCTTTGTTCAGGGCTGCTAAGTTTCAAAATGTTTTTCAAACTTTTCATGGCTGCCATGTTCTAGGATTCCAGATTTCAAAATATAAACCAAACCAATCATTGCAGCCATTTTCAGAGTAGCCAAATTTCAAAATATTAACCAAACCAATCATTGCCGCTATATTCATGGATGCCAAATTTCTGAAAATAAACTATACCAACCTTGGCCACCATGTTCAGGGTTGCCGAGTTTCAAGACATTTTCAAAACTAATCATGGGCTGTTAAGATTTATTTGATTGTATAAAAGAGCTCTTGTTTTAATTTTTTTGTTTTTCATTTTTTTTTTTGTTTTAAGCATGCCAACCATTTTCAAAGCCTTGTTTGCCTAGCAATTTGTCAGTTGAGAATAGGTAGATCAGGGAAACAAGGATTGGATAATCATATTAACTTGATGTCAGCCCAATTCTAATGTATATTCTAATATTCAAGAAGCAATGTCTGTTAATTAATTAAATAGCCAGTGCATTCTCAATCTCTGAAGGTGTATAATTTCAAGATAAGTATATTTGAATAAAAGAGTTAGTTAATTAAAACCTCTAAAACCATATTTTAAAAATATTTTAAAATTGTTCTTTTTTAGATTAAAGTACATGGGTATTTTCGACGATTTTATCCCTTAATTACAAATCTATTTACTTAACTATGTTGTTGAATAAATAGAAGTACATAAAATAAACTAAATAACTAATTTAACTTTTAATGCATATCCTATTATAATAAAAACTAATATATTTTAAAATTGAAGCATCTTATAGTTTCTATATAAAATTGACGTCATACAATACAAATGACCAATGATAGGCCAGTATACATTTTAACATTGGTCAATTACAATGTATATTGGCCTATCATTGGTATTTTGTATTCTTTGACGTCATTTTTATTAAGCACTAAAAGCTTCTTTAAATTTAGTTGTATCTTATAGTATCTCATATTTTAACTTCAGAGGTCTGACAATATAATCATATGCCATCCAGACAACCAACTCTTTGAATGCACAATTTTTTTCTGGAATTCTGTGCATGATAATGAGTTGTGCCTGTTTATCTGTCAAGATACCACCCTTGTCTTTCTATTAAAGTCACAGGCTTGACAAATAAGAAGCAGATACCAATCCTCTAATAAATAATTCCAGAAAATAGCGGCAGTTTGTAAAAACTAATATTCTAAAGCAAAAAATTCTTGGCATACAATAAATATATATTAAAAATGGTCGCATAACATTAAAGGATCAAAACTTTGTATTGTTGAAGGAAAAACCTTTTAAGCACAATTTTGCTGCATATAGGATTATAAAAGCATTTTAAGCTTAAGTACCATAAAACATTTTTGGTAGCGTAGCTCCTCTTTAATCAGAGTCTAGCTGTACGTCTGTATGGCATTCACTATGATATATTTTTGTAACTTATTTTTATTGACTGATGTTACAAAAATTTAAACATAAATTTCTCAAAAATTAATTAGCCAATGAAAATGATAATATTCAATTTATTGATAATATTGGTTCAAAATTATCTCTATTATTTGTTGATTACACTTTACTGTTCTTTATTATATATTATTATTGTTACTCTACTTTTTGACATATTTGTCGTAGTTAAAATAATATGAAGCATCTATCTATATATGTGTGCATATACGGTCAAAAAAAGGTATAAATCCTTCCATGCTTTTATAACTTTTTGGTGTGTTTCCACTTCCGCACATAATATTAAATCATCTGAACCACATATTATCACATTGAAACAAACTCCCATTACCTTATATCTTCATACTAACGGTTACGACCCTAGAAGCCTCTAGACGCACTTAAGATGGAGGAGGGAGAGGTGACTATTATGATTTTTAAAAGGAAAGTGTTTGGTGGGAGTGATTTTCTTGGGGTGTCTAGGGGATTGTCTAGGGATTGTCTTGGGTTGGGGGGAACCATCAAGGTTCAGTGGCTTGCAAGATCTTTCGCTACAGACAAAAAAAAAGTACTTTATATAATAGGATTACTCTTAACATTAAAAACTCGCGTTCATTTATTTGTTATTGTGTCTTTTTGCGAATATAATACTTTTAGTTGTGAAATTTTGCGTAAATGAATGCACACCCAACTTTGTATGCGGAGGTGTAGATATTATCAAAAATTATATATTCAGAAATTTTACAACCATCTATATTTGGCGTAAGATTTTCAGTAGGCTTGCCAAGAATTTTGTTTTCCACATAATATAGTCTCAGCAGCCGCAACTGCAACCGCAAGCACAGCTTGCAAAGAGTAAATTAAATGAAAATTTTGGCTTTTTTTGACTATAAGCAACGAAGCAATAACAGGCTTTTTTTATTTTGATCATTGGCAATTAAAATTTTCCTATAAATATGATACAGTCATTTAACTCGACTTGCAATGACGTATTACTGTGACTTTCCCGATTATAGAGTAGCTTCATTACTAGGTTTAATGTTTAATTATAATTTAATTAATTCGCTTTAAGCCTAACTTTCAAAAAAGAGCCTAGGTTATAACACAATATATATATGCATCAGGCAATGTATAAAAATGTGAAAACGTGTCTGTATTGTTAAATTATCAACAAAAAATTCAACAAATTTGTTTATATTCCTTTATATAAAAGATGTTTTGACAGTGCAAGGTGTTCCGAAAATTTCTAAGTCTAAGCTTATTTGTTAATTGAAAAAACGTAGTTACTCTATGATTAAATGTATGTTCGCTTGATGGACTTTATTTAAAAGATCATTTAAAAAGTTATGATTGTTTTTGGGTTTTAGAAATAAAAAGCAATAATAATTCTTAAAATTCATTTTTTTTTCTATATAGAATTTGTAAGCTTGTTATATTTGATACTTATGTTTATTGAAACTTTTTTCAAAAATGACAAATATTTTAAAATATCCTAAATAACAATTTTAAAAGTAAACCTTTTAAGAGTAGGTCCATAAGAGTAATAATAAATAAGCTCATAAATTTTTCTAACATTTCTAGCTGTCTAGTTTACAATGGTCAAGATGGTTTTAAGCGGTATGCAATCAATACCGCGAATGCGATTGTGGCGTAACATGTATCCCATTCGCTCGTTATTGGGAATGTAATAGGTTAGAATCCCGCAACAAAAGTACGTTAAAAAAGTCCCTATTGCTGCTATGTCAGGTGTGTGACATATATAAGTAGAGTAGGGTGAATGTCTTTGCTTGAAAAAGTTAGGAATTTTATACTAGGGTCGTGCAATCAAAGGGTTGGTTGTCTGAAGGGCGTTTGACCATATGATCAAGGACATCTTTAAGCAAGATTTGGTTTATATATTAACCATCATAAGATCACGTAGTGTATCCTTACTCTATAGGCTATCCGAGGCTGTCATTTAGGGTTTAATGATGGGAAGTGACATTTTTTAACAATATTTTGCGGTTTTGATGAATTGCTAATGTAACACATTTAGCGTAAGTCGTGTCACAATGTTTTAAGCCATGTATTCATGTATATAAGTATTATGAAGGAATATAAGCTTTTATTATTTAATAGTCTATGATTTTATCTGAAATTTTAAGCTCTAAGATAAAAAAACAATATTTTTTTATATGTTAAAAATAACTTTATCTTAAAAAAAACATTCTTTTAAAATGATAAATTAAAACAAATGTAATAATGAACAATAAACAGGCATGTTTATAAAATGCTATGATTTTTAAAATTCACGAAACATAAATATATTGCCAGCTTAAAGCCATGTCAGGGGGAAAGGGATAAATCAATATAATATCATCGTATATTTGCCAGTTTATTACTTTTTTTTTAATGCTATATAGTCGCCATAAACCAATGAAAAAGTATGACAACAAAGTACTCCCAGTTCATACTAGGAATAAGAAATGAAATAGTCTTTCAATACAATAAAATTAAAAAGTTCTGCCATTTTGAGATTTGCAATTTAATTCTTATCCATTAGCCTATCTCTGTATACCTGAGGTTCATAAAGTAATTTTTAAAAGGTGAGATACTGAAGGGAGGGGGAGGGGGGGTACTGGTTGCTTTTCAGGTTGGCCACCACTCCCGTCATTTACAAGTGAATTATATTCGCATAAAGAGAAATGTCAAAAATATTACAGATGGTTTTTCATTATTTCAGTAAGTAAAATGAAATTTTGTAATGTAGTAATAAATTGCTATTCTATTTTATCTGGCAATGTAAGGTAATATTTTTGCGGAAGTGAAGTTACACCCTGCTTTACAATGTAAATGATGGATAGATTGTAAAAATATACAAAAATATTGTAAAAACTGGCATTAGGAAAACAGGTTTCAAAAAAGATGGTTCTTAACCCACATGCATGTTATGCTCTGTTAAACTTTTCTGCTTTTATTATATCAACAAAGTATTATTGTCACAAATTAATTACTTATGAAGTGTTCTATGGTAGATACAGGTATCTAGAAGTAAAATTTAAAATGTTTTTTTGGAAAATTTTTGCATAGCCAAAGCAGAGCAGTTTTTTCATGAAACTTAAAACTTTTTTGACGAAGCAGTTTTTAAATTTAAAATCCTGGTTATAAATAGTTTTAAAATATTCTGGTATAACCTATTACAAGACCTTTCTTTCAAACAAGAACTGGTCAAAATTGTTTAATACATTTCTCAAAGCTAATTAGATATCGGTCAAAAATCTGTAACCATTTAGGCTTAAACTTTTTTTACTTGCGCATCTACTTTATAACTACTGATTGTCTGTAAGTAAGATTTATAGAAATGATCCTTTATACTTATTTATTTGCGAATATTAGAGATTTTAATGTCAAAAAAAGCTAACTGACAAAAAATTATATTGTATTAACTGTTTTTTATTTTTATTTTTACTCAATCGTATGGACATAGTTGTCCTTGTTTATTATCTTTTATTGAAATAAGCTTTTAACAAAAACAAAAAATATAAGTTTTAACATTATGTGGATGTCAAATGTAAAATTTTGTTCTGATTTGTAGGTATGTCAGACGCCTATGGTGGGGTTGAGAGATCGCGAACTGGCGGCGGCGTCGGCGGAGAGTCAGACATAGAGGCGGATAACAGCGGCGATGAGCTAAGCTCCAGAGAGAGCTGCGCAGAACAGGCATGCTGCAAAATGTCGTCCTTGTATTGGTCATGATGAGCAAAGCTACTCTATGATATGAACTCAGTGTTCTATTTGCTTTCCTATAACACGAATGCTATTAAAATGTTATTGCTGCGCTATTTAAGCACTTTAATTTCCTTGTATGATTAATCCAAACTAAATCTATATATGAAATGACCAAATGTTTAAACAATATATTTTTTCTTTGTTTTATTATTTGATTTGGTTTTGAATCATATATTTGTTTAAAGTTTACCCTCATAGATATTACATCATATCATTTTAAAACACAAAGAAATTATAAAAATAATAAGAAATATTTTACATTTTGTAAACAATATCCATTTAGGCCCTTTCTCTCTCCGAATTTAGTTTTTATTGCTACTTTTGAGCATAATAATAATTCATGTTAAGGTTTAAATCTTCATTTTGCAACAAAATTGTTTTCAAGGACACAAGTGACCACAGTGACAAGATAAACAAGAAACCAATGAGTGAAGATTTTGTTAATAACAACAAAGATGCACATGAATTTATCAGAAGAAACAGCGCGGGCGGCTGGCTGCCGTCAGCTGATAAATCCTCGGCACTTGAAGGACACATCCGCAGGCGACGCAGTGATGAAGATGCCTCCGGCCGTGAGGACAGCACAGAGGATAGAGTCAGTGAGGTTAGTGATGAAGAGAAAAGCAGCCCCAGGTCAGAGGAGAGAGATGTGAACATGAATACAGGTGGATTCAGCGGCAAGTTTGCTGGATTTGACATGGAGAATCCTATGGCCGAACAGCTAAAGGCAGTTACTGATAGAATCTCACAGCTGATTGCTGAAACACGAACCTCAGACAACCCGAAGAATCTTCAAGATCTTGCTGTGCTTCAGACAACCCTGTTTACCCTTCAACAGCAACAGCTGTTACAAATGCAGATACTGGCACACATGCAGAATCAAATGAAGTCTGCAAACACACCTGGCTCTCCTCAACCCCAAGAGCTGGACAGATCAACCGGTGAACCCAAAGATGATCTTCCTGCGCATGGACATAATGATTCTCCCAGCAGTAGTGGAGATCCATTGCGTAAACTCCAAGAATTTATTGGATCTGATCCTAAGAAGTCAGAGGGCTATCCTTCTTTGCCATCTGGGTATGGCTCCAGCCACAATCCTCATCATGGACCTGGCAATGATTCTGTTGGAATATTAACTCCAGAACAGCAGGGTGCTGGAGCTTCATCACCCTTAAACTCCCTTGAACTGTTGCAACAGAAGGCACAGGGCATCCTGAACAATGCCTCTCATGGTCTGCTTAAGAACAGCCTGGCAGATCTCTCCTACTCGAAGAGCCTTTCCAAAGATGATCCTAACTTTAAGCACAGGTGCAAATTCTGTGGCAAAGTGTTTGGATCCGACTCTGCTCTGCAGATTCATATCAGATCTCATACTGGTGAACGTCCCTACAAATGCAATGTCTGCGGCAACCGTTTTACCACCAAAGGCAATCTCAAAGTTCACTTTCAGCGTCACTCACAAAGTTTCCCGCACGTGCAGATGAATCCCAACCTTGTTCCCGAGCATTTAGACAAATTTTACCCCCCTCTGCTCAAACAAATAGAAGAGGCGGAGAAGAAGGGCCTCCCGCTGCCAGATGCGCGCAATCCGATGGCAGGTATGTTACCAATTATACCACCTGGCACCAAGCCACCCATGGGCCTACCTGGGCTTCCAAAGCTTGACATTCCCACCTCATTCCCTAATCTTCCAGGTATGCCAAACATGCCAGGTTTCCCAGGCATGCCTCGCATGTCTCTGCCCAACCTTCCTGGCATGCCACGAATGCCTGGCCTACCTGGCATGCCACCTCCACCAGAACACATGAGCCCCGAAGACATGGCCAAGGGACTGCCTTTCAGCCGGGCTCCGCCCTTGTCTGTTCTCTTTCCATTCCCCAAATATGAAGAAAATGACGTAAGGCCGCCTAAGCCTAGCCCAGAGCTGGCATTCAGGCCAATTACACTTGGCCCCAGGCATGACAATGAATCTGGTGTTGAAGATATGGATGACAATGAACAGGTGAAAACAACTCCTGTCAAGGATGAGGATCTCAGTGGTGGAGAGGATATTACTTCAGAAAAAGAGGATGAGGATATTGATGAGGATATGGAAGAGGATGATGGTGTTGGCCAAGAGGAGCCTGAAAATCTCAGCAAGGATCAGATCAGCAGTGAGGAGGAAAAACCGGTTCCTTCCAGCAGCCCACACATAGTGAGAGAATCAAGCACATCCCCACCACCCAGGCATTCCCCTATTCACCTTTCCCCACCCCATCATTCTCCTCCCAGACATTTATCACTTCCTCCAGGACACAATCCTTTCCACGACAAGCCACCCTTTTTCAACTTTCCCCCAGGACTGCCGGCTGGCATGTTCAGACCACAGTTCATGCCTCGCATGCCGCCAATGCACCACATGGAGAACAAAATGATGCCAAACATGTTTCCGCCGCCACCCGTGGATAATCAGGACGAGGCATGGGAGAACTTTATTGAGATTGACAAAGAGGGGGAGACAAGCAAACTGGAGCACCTTGTCAACTCCCTGGGCACCAAGCTGTCTGACCCTAATGAATGTATTGTGTGCCACAAGGTGTTGTCCTGTAAGTCTGCCCTGCAGATGCACTACAGAACCCATACTGGAGAAAGACCCTACAGGTGTAAAATTTGCAAACGCGGATTCACCACCAAAGGCAACCTGAAGACGCACATGAGTGTGCACCAAATACGCGCACCGGTCCGCGCCTTCCACCAGTGCTTAATCTGCCAGAAGCGCTACCCGAACGCGCTCGTGCTCCAGGAGCACATCAAATCGCACTCCGGGGCTCCCACAGAACTCTCACTGGACCAGATCTCGGCGGCTGAAATCAAAGACTTTCCGCCAACCTCATTTCCAGGAATGCCGCCCGGTATGCCCGGCGGTAAGCCGTTTCATCCCAGTCAGTTTGGCCCCGAGGGCATGTTTGCATTCAGACATGGGTTCCCCGCAGGGTTTGGGCTGGAGGGCAAGTGTATGAAGAGAGAGGATGATGAAGATAGTATACCTGAGGGTGGATCCAGTGGTTCTTTTGATGCTTCCTCGTCGGATGGGTCTGTCAATCATGTCAACCAAGCTTCAAGAGGTATGTGTTGTTTTCCTAACATTTTCGCCAGTCAAAATAATCATTATATATGTAAAAATGGAAATTTCTTTGGAGTAAATTTCCATTCAAGTCATATAAATATTTATCTGTTTGACTAATTTACAACCCTTTCGTCTTCTAATATTTACAAACACTAAGATTATGGGGGGAAGATTAATATATTAATTCTTATGATGTTTCTACTTGTGACTATTGATGCATAGATCTGTCAAGACTAGGAATCTCATAATCACATTCCTATAGTCTACCAGGGATACAGGGATGTAATAATGGATAAAAAATGTATCAGGGCATAAGGATTGATAATACCATTCTAATGTGAAATTTTGTATTTTGTAACAAAGGCAGAATTAAATTTTAAATATGAGGAAATATATTTATCCAACCTTTTCCCTATCCCTGGTCCCTGCATTCTCTGTGATTTATTCCAGATAGAGATCTAGCTATTTAATTTCAATATTCAACAATTATTTAATCCATACTTATTCACAAACGAACCCACAGATATTTACCATGTTGAATACTGAAAACTTTTCCACTTAAATTCATTACATTTATTAAAAAGAATACTGATAATTTTGAATGCGTTTGAAAGACATAAAACTTATTGCAGATCCTTTATTTGGATATCAAACGTTTTCTTAGAATAAAATATGAGGTCAAAATGTATTTTTTCTATTTTATTACCTATTTAGTACCTAGGTTTTGAAAAAATCTAGCTTTTATAAATTTATCAGGAGGTCTGGTTTTTAAACCTTAACATGAAAAATTCAAAGGTCCTCAATTATTTACTAAGACGTATTAAATAAATAGACAACATTATTAATATAAACTTTTATGTCTTAATGTCTGTTTGTTACTTCAGGTACTTCAAGATCACAATAACAGCTTAGGTCAAATACATGACTGACAAACAGACAGACAAACCTGTAGAACAACTATGCTACTAAAATTTTTGTTATTTTGTTAAAGAATAAAACACAAAGAAACTTTAGCCCGTCTTGATATAATTTCTATAAAATATATATAAATGTAGGATTTTCTACAGGGAGGGTGTTGACCATTAAATCTACAACCATTTCTTTCCCCCATTATGCACAAGCTAGCAAATGCATAATTTTGTTGATAACAGTTTGGGGGAAGATAATATTATCTTCCATTGTCCCTGAAGACATACACATACATCTTTCTCTATACTTCTATATCACAAATATATATTTTCTATTTACAGAATTTACCAATATCAATATATGTGTGTGTGTGTGTATGTGTGTGTGTATGTGTATAAGTTGTGTATTGACCATATTCTCTTTGCTGAACCCATTTTCTTATATATTTCTATATTTGCCTTCTCCCTCCTCCGCTATACAGAGCACACACCCCTGCCCCACCCCTTTATCCAGCTCAACCTTTAATAAAAACCAGGGGGGTGGGTCACCCCCACCCTCCCCCCGTTGTAACCCTGCAATTCCCACATCCGCACATACACAAGGAAAGGTCCAGAGAAAAAGTTTGAAAAATTGAGTAGGATTAAGGATAAATATATATAGTGTGTGCATCCATTTCTGCACAGAATATCTATTCATAAAACCGCAAATTTTATTAGTGCATTGGCAAAAACTGCACCTTACATCTTACCATTTGCTATACAACATTATTAAACAACCTCTCTAATTTCCTTTTGTATTTGGCGAATATAAAAAATTCCGCGGATGTAATAATATGCGGAAGTAATTGCGCAAATGTATATTACAATGTACACTATTTCAGATAAAGTTGGGGCTGGAGGTATGGGGGGCAGCAGTGCTGCCAGAAACAGCCTTCCTGGTGGCCCAGGCAGCGGCAGCGCCGGAGCTCTACAACCTGAGGACCTGTCCACACACAATCAGTCACCGTCGCCGGCGGGTATGCATGGCATGCTAAGCGGCGGCGGCCACCACAACAACCACCAGGCCGGAACTCCGGGAAGTTCGGAGAAAAACGGCGGCAGTTCCTCGTTTGACGAGCGGACACCGTCGCCTGCAATTCTGGATCCAACCAGACCCGACGTGATCCCTAAATCGGCCCCGATGAACATACCATTTTCGGCGGCGGCTGCTCTGGCCGCAACCAGTGGCGGTACCGGCTCTCCGCTTGATCTTTCATCACACCCATTCTCGTTGTTCATGGGAAATCCGTTTGGGATGCTTGGCGGCGCCGGCGGGCCTGGTAATCCGTTATTACCACACCTGACCGCGGCAGCAGCGGCTGGAAAAGGCGGATTGGGAATGGCGGGTGATCTTGGACTTATGGTTCCCACCTCTTTAGCTTTAACAGGTAAAAAATTTTATTTTCTGTATAGATACCTTTTTATAAAGTCATTGTTCTGAATGAAAAAAAAAGTGGAAAATAGATAGGATTCGTGGATAAATTACCTGGCTTAACATAATAACTTTTAGTGTCAGAGGTATTTTATCAGATTGAGGCAAAGCAAAAATACTGTAAAAAATACAATTGATAAAAAATTGCATTTGTTGTATATTTAAAAATAATTTTAAAAATAAAGGATTTATCATTAAATTAGCTTTTTTAAAGTTTTTTTGTAAGAACTTTTTAATCTGTGAATAACAAGAGCACATTGAAAGAACAATTTTAAAAGAAAATTTACATTATTATATGATTAAACAATCTGAATAGCTGTCCCCGCTACTGGCCATGATAAAAAAAATGTGTGCCTTGAATTGTGACCCACAACATTAGGTTCGAATCCGGGCTAATCAGAGAGGCTTAAAAGGTGTTCATTCACTTCCGCACATTGTCATATCCGTAAATAGTCTTCATATTCGCAAAAAATAGCAAATAATTTTAAACAGGAGTTTAATACTTAAAATTGAGGCAAACAGGAAGGGGCCTTGTGGTTTTAATAGTTTGCGGTTTGGAAGATTTTATAATTTGATACATATGTGAAAGTGAATGCACACCAAATTATAAAAAGAGCCTGGTCTAATCAGGAAGGAATCTTTACCTATTTGTTTGGACTTTAAGATTATAAAAATAATATGGTCATTTATTCATGAGGCCTCTTGGAGCAATGACGTGGTGGCCCCCTCTTACTTTAAATTTTCGCTTTAAAAATTAAAAGTAAAAAATTGGGAGGTATAATTTTTTTTATGAGGCGATTGAACCCCTTCCAAAAATAGTTACAAACCTTCCTAGGATCTTTGAGAAGCTTCACTGAAAAGGAGAATCATATCGGTTCAGAGGTTAGCGAAATCTTTCAGGACATCTTGTTAATTTTATATAAGGATATTATAAACGGATTTTTATTTAAATATATGCGTTATTAATTATAATCGATTAAAAAAATTATTTTCCTTTAGCAAATAGTTATTTCTCTGGGGAAAGATTTAAGAATGAAGTAATCCTTTTTACGTATGTTTATATAACAGGGAATCAGATTAATATGATTAAAAGGTTTTCAAAGGGTTGAGTCATGTACATATACATTAGATGGTCCACGGATTTTGCCATCTTGGAGTACAGAAACCAACCAATATAGGGCAAATTTATGGAAGAGCAACCTAACAGGCCTAGGGCTGTCATTTGATCTTAAAAAAAGGAGAGGGGAGTGGTAGTTTTTTCCTTTATGCCTAACTTTGCAGGGCTTATAAATGCGGTGCCCCTAACTTGCAGGGCTACCCTGCATCCCCTTAATCTAAGGTTGGGGATAGATCTGTGCTCGACTGGGCACTTTGAGGGAAACTGCTCTTAAAACTTGTCGTTGAATCTTAAAATTTTCTTTAGAATTTTATTTTTTATATGAAGTGTTCTGTACTTGAACATGGCAAAGTTCGTGGATCCCCTATATGTGTATCTATAAAGTGAAAGAGCTGTGTAAAATATGTCATCGCATTTGTAAAGTTTTGGTGTAAAGGATCTTCAGATGGAGCAAACTTTAACAACTCTCTAAGAATTTACTTTCAACTTTGCCTTTATAAACTATCAAAATTTCGGAAGATATAATAATTAAGCAGAATTTGGCAAATTGATTATTTCAATATTTTGTATAATTTTAAAGTAATTTGCTGCAACGATACTTCTTTATAACTGGGAAAAGCCCCTACGTCCATTTAGCTACATCACATGAACAATTAAACAAAAATAGTGTTTAATCAGTTTATAAAAGATATGGGTCTGAAATTTTGTGACGATTCACATTTTAGTCTAAATTGTTTAGAACATTTTAGTAGCGTAGCTGTTTTATAACTGAATTTTTGTCTGTACGTCCGTCTGCTGTCTGACAAATACTCAAGCCTCTAACAAACAAATTGACTCAAACACACATTTTTGTGTTTGTTATGTAAATTTTTATTTTTTTAAATTTTTCATTAGACTACTAATCTTTCCTTACAATTTTGTAAACTTCTAGAAGATAATTTTACTGGTAGTTGATTAGGGCTCCTTTTTAGGGATTATCTAAAGGGTAGAGAAAGAAATTATAAATATTCTGAAGACAACATGTTGAATTCACATGGTTTAACATATCTATCTGTCTCACGCTGTTAATCTTGTGCCCTGTTATTATATCAACAAAACGCAGGGATCTAAAGGGATAAGACAAGACAAAGTTTTTGACCCAACCATTAAGATACCGTGGTTAGACAATTTTGGTATAGGGGCAATTTGCTGTCCAATGTCTCATTCCTTAATTTAATGCGTTTCCGGTAGAGATATGTAGGGTAGTAATGCTTATTGTCAAAAAATAACGCCAATAAAATAATTCTTTCGACATACACTTCTAAAATAGAAGGTCAACTATTGCATCCACGTTTTATAGAAATCATTTTCTATACCTTACTCTCATTTTATTAATATTTTATAGGCTTAACAATAATAATTATGCTCATAATTAGCGAAGCATTATCAAGTTTACAGCACTTTTAAAGACCACTAAAATAATCTACATCTATCTATTTACCTAATAATTACCAAAGCTACCAAAGACAGGCTTTACATCTAATTGAGGAATTTAGGTTTTTGATGTAACTTTGACTTAAACATAGCATTTGACAAAGTCTAAAATAGATTTTAATTAAAATTTGCCTTTCTAATTATTTGGACAATTTGAGGATTAATTTCGCTGAGAAAAATGCTAAAATTGGGCTAAACAAAAACCTAACAATGAAAATTATATCCATATGATACGAAGCAAGATAATAACTAAACCAAGAACAATGAATTTTATTCATATAATTATTCAGATTTTACAAGCCGACAAGAAAAACTGCTTTTACTTTATTGGATTTATCATTACGTGGATCTTACACCAGATTATCATGTACTTTATGTAATAAAGGGAAACTTGTATCTAGCTAAAAATAGGGTTGGGCCGGATATCCGGTGTGGCCGGATATCCGGCCATTTTCAATATCCGGCCGGATACCGGATATTGAAACTATCCGGCCGGATATCCGGCTATATAATTTTTTATACTTTACACCAAAAATCTCTGCTTTTTAAAATTTTTAATGGCTTAGTATAACTTTCTTATTATTGAAGCTAGAAGAACATTTTTTATCTTTATGTTTATCTTTATGTAAATTTATATAAGATTTCTGAAGAAATTTTTTTTGCTACTTTAATATATGGTAAATTGGCCGGTTATCCGGCCGGATATCCGGTAATTTGGCCGGATATCCGGCGTTAACCGGATATCCGGCATTTGAAATCAGCCGGATATCCGGTATCCGGTATCCGGCCAAAAAAGTATCCGGCCCAACCCTAGCTAAAATCATGACACCCCCCATTAACCCCCTTTACCACATCCCTCCCCTCCTACTGGATGAACAAATTGACTAATAAGTGATATCCATGTTGGCAACCTGAATTGGCGACAATTTTTCCCCTGTCATAATATCCACGTATATTCTATACCCATTTCAACTTTCTTAACGTCTGCAGGCAATACGGACGTACCGACATTATAGAGTAGCTTTGCTACTAAAAAAATATGTCTAGGCCAAAAGATTTTAGTGGTGTATTAGCTGTGTATTTAATCAAGTGACACGGCACTTTTACTCTTTATATCAACAGTTAAATCTGGGCTTGATGAGCTATAAAAAACTTTTTCAACTTAAATCTTAAAATATTGTATGTTAACATGTTGTTGTTCATCAATTTTCGCAAAATATAACAACCGCATTGTTTTTTCTTATTAGTATATTATTTAACTAGCGGCAACGCACCTATCATCAAGGGCCTCTAAACGAATGGGTAGGTAGATAGCAGAAATAGCCTAAAACCAACCTGGTACATATGTGAAGCTTCCCTTTAATGGAGAAATTGGTTCAGCAGTTGTTAAAATTTTAAGCTTCAGACAAAAAAAACCTTACTTCTTTATATATAAGGATAGGAAACAATTAAGAGTGATTGTTACTGATAAGGGTAAAGCAAAGGGAAAGGGGCAATTTGTGCTGTTGTAATAACACACTGATGATTTGTTTATTTGTGGAAATGAATGCACACCATCTCATGTTCACAGTATACAAATAAAAAGTTGACCAGACTTAATGTAAAATTGACAGGAAGAAAGGGGTTGGGCAATGGGGGATAATTTAATCTTAACACCTAAACAGCGGTTTTAGTTTATTTTTCGTTAATCTGTCAGGATGATATGTGATTTACTTAGTAAATAAAGGCAGTATTTGTCATTTTACAGAATGATCCTAACTGTTAAGTAGCTTATAACATGGAAAAGGAATGGTTCATCCCAAATTTTCGCCAATCAAACATATTAGGACTATAGCCTTATTATTTTTATCGTTAAATTTTACATCACTCCTCTTGACGATTTTATGCTTATTCATTAAATTTGTCATAAACAATTTTTTCACACGAAAAATTCTCAAATGACAGGTGATAAATAGGTAATAAATAGAATATTATATTTTGTTTTTTTAGGACCTAATGCATACCTGGCTGGCAGAGGACGGACAACCTGCAAAATTTGTTTTAAGGTAAGATTTTTAGACAACAGGCTCTTGCACAATGTGATGCTGTAAATGCGTACATTTGTGGTGTGCCCTCTCTTCCACATAAAATTACATGTTGAACATTCTCAAAATGTCTTTAGAGGGTATATTTGATAATAAAGGTAAAGCGAAAAAATTGAGGAATTTCACTTCCTTCTAGTCGTGTCCTTTACCTGTCCCTTATCATAATAGCTTTCAGAAAATACAAACCAAAAAAGCCATTCCAGAAATCTTAGGAAACCCAATAGAAACATAATATTAGAACTCCTTAGCAACAAAGCCTCCATATTTTGAGATATCTAATATACAAGAATATCAATTTATTATTCCCAGAAAATAAAAGAACAAAGTTCTATTTTTGTATAGCCATTGATAATTTAGAGAAGATTTATTTTGTTTTCTATATGCCTATCCCCGTATTCTTGGCAATATAGAAGATAAAACTGGTGAAATATAAAAGATATGAAAAAGTAAAATCTGCCGCCATTTTTTAGTCCGGCTGATATTCGAATGTATATTGTTGAATTACTGGCAACTGCGGTTTAGGCTGTAGCTGCAGCTGCAACAAAATATAACAAAATCCTGCATTTCATGTTTCATTAAAAACGGCTGAAAATTGTACAAAAATAATAAAGCAGCGTTTTGGGATTTTTTTAAGTTAGTCGCACGTCTGCGGCTGTACAAAAAAAATGCGGATGGTACAGCTACGGATGCGGCTGCATGTCCCCGGGGAAATCTTTCCAATTTATAATCACGTCTGATTCATTAATCTAGATACGGACAAAAACTATTTTTATGGGGTTCTACAAAAAAAATTTATGTGTTTGGGTCATTTATTTAAACTAAATTTAGTTTGTTGATATTAAAGAAACAGCGTATAGTGCCCAATAAAAAATGACGTCATACAGTACAAATGACCAACGATAGACCAGTATACAATATCATTGGTCAATTACAATTTATACTGGTCTATTATTGGTCATTTTTTATTGGACACTATACACTGTTTCATGATAGTAATGAAAGAAAAAAAAATATTTGTATAACAAAATTTAAAGAAATCTTAATGTGAACTTTAAATTTTCTATGGAAAAGTATAAACAAAGGGCGTTAAAAAAAATTTACTTTTCAGATTTTATTATTTTCATTATGTAAAATCTTTTGAACATCTTACTTCAGTAATTGCCAATTAACTTTTCAAATATTTGGACAAAATAAAAAGACTTGAGCTTTTTTCTTTCCTTTTTTATGATAAGAAAATTGGCTGTAAAAAGTATTCTCGTCTCTCGGCCCATTCAACATCTCAAAATAAATGTCGTTTCGTTCAAATATGCCTGAAACTTTTTTAACGCTAAATAAATGGGGGTTGGTACCGGAGGGACGGGTCTAAGTGGCCCCTAACTGAGGGGAGGGGGCATAGTTTATTAAATTGCTTCACACACGAGGGCCCTAGGATCAGGGGTTTACAATTTAACAGGGGGTAAAAAGGAAAAAGGGGGGCTGGAATGATTTTTCACTTCCCACGACTGATTGGAAACAAAATAAAAGCAATAGATATACAAAGGATGGGGGCAATAAAACAAAATAATTATCTAAAATAATTCCAATATAGGGGCGAGCTAACTCGAGTCAAATTTATCTAAATTTGTCTTGTCTTGTAAAATATAATAAAATGTAATTATTTAATTGTATAAATTAAAGTTTGGGTATCTTTTTTTACTGTTCTGTGAAACATTCTGATGACATAGTCAAAAAGCAACTTTTTTTCTCACTATTTTGAGAGGTTTAACCAACCAGCCCCCTTAACCATTCTTTCTGAAATTAACTTAGAGGCTAGGGGCAAATACATTAGTTTTTATAAATAAAAAAGCCTAGTTGCCCCTGAGAGTAAGATAATTCATATATTTGTGTGAATTGTTTTATGGTTTATTTCAACAGGAACATAGATAGATAGGTATAATATAATATGGTACCACGGGGATGGGTCTTGATCAAGTACAGAAACCTGATTATAATGAAAAAAGTACCTCTCAATACACTTTTTAACAATTGATCGAAAAACTATTAATTCATGGTTGTACAAAATGTTTAATATAAATTCAAAACTCTACCTTGGGTCATATGCCTTTAATAATAAACCTGAAGATTCTTAATAAATTTTACATTTTTCAATCATATTCTATGGTCTGGTTTTTGTGCCCGATAACAATCCAATCCTAAGTTCCTATAATGTATAGTATAGTACATCATACAAATACAATACTTTATATACCCCCCCTCCTATGAGAAAATTTTATTTTATTAGTACTTACATGGATTGTCCAATAGCAGTTTTTATAACAACTTATGCTACTTATTTCTATCTGTACAACGGTCCGGCAAAACGGCCGTGAGACAAGAAAAACTACTGATTTTGAGGCTACAAATGAAATGCAGTTGATTTACGTGACTTACACGTTGTAATAGAGTAATTACGTCCGTCAAACCGTCCGTCCGTACATTCTGACTAACCGTACGTCCGTCAGTCACTCGTAGGACGTATTCTATACTTGCTTATTATTTAGGTATTTGGTTGCGCGTCAGGGCTGGAAATCCACATGAGATCTCACACGAAGGAGAGACCATTCAAATGTTCGGACTGTGACAGAGCCTTCACTACTAAGGTACGTAACCAATGATGGCTAACAAAATTACCCCTCTAATAGAATAAAATTAACGGTTGAGACATTTGAACACTCTTATGTAGTACAGAACTAATCAATGAAATTTCAATAAAAGTTTTTGATCCAATGAATAAAATGAAAATTAGAAATTTTAAAATTTAGTTATTGATTTGATGTTAGGACACTATAATTATAGAGAAAAAAGGAATGCATTGGCAAGAAACAGGCAAAACTTATCAAGATTGAATAAAAATTATTGGATTTATAATGACTGTTTTTTGAATGGAAGTCCAATCTGTTTAGTTATCGCATGGTTATTGGCTGCGCCTGTTTATTAGCCCTGCAACTTGCAATATTTTTTAATATCATCAGTTATAATGCAGTTTAAGCCAAGACTCGAACACAATACATGGACTCCATTTATAATGAACGTCAAGATTTAATGAATGATTTAATCGTTTGTTTGTTTGCATCTGATTAATATGGGTTAAGTTGGTGTGCATTTACTGCCGCATATTTCCACATCAATATATGTTTCTTATTCGCCAAAAAACTACAATAGCAAATGGATATAAGAGGGTATAAGTATAATGGAAAGAGAAAGCTGTTGTAATAATTTGCGGTTCTTAGTATTTGATAATAAATGTAATGAGTAATAGTGTATAACTCCCTTTTCGTCTGATAGCAAATTGCTTTCTGCTCTTTTGTAGCGACTTGGCTGTGTTGATATTTTATAGGCTGATAATCAAAGACCCAATTGAAAGTCGGCAAAGGGTCCATGTGGGGGGGGGGGGGACATACAGTTATTCAACCCCTCCCACTCTATTGTTTTACTCTAATGATTTGAAAATATGTAAAAATGTGCGGAAGTAAATACCCACTTTCAAGTGTTGTTGTTTTAAGAGTTTTTAAACTCAAAAAATGAGGGATTGTTAAAAGCTGATAGAAGTGGAGAATGCATCGATCAATTATACAGGGATAGGTGAATGGATAATGAATTAATGCTTTTTCCGTTTATGTTAATATTCTGCCTTTTATATGCTTATTGAAGGGGGCGACTATTTTTCCTCTAGCCAAAAATGTTAAGTTTTAGCTAAAGAAATTAAGCATGATTTAGAAGATTTTTTATTGCTTCTTTATATCTCGGCTCACTTTATCATTTTTGCATTCTTTCAAAACAAAAATTCGCACGTATTTGTGCAACCCCCCCCCCCTGTCCCCCTCGTAGTTTGCGATTTAAGTAGCGCTGCTACTCTATAATTAGGGGCCATCCAATAATCTAAACATTCATGCAGGTAAAACACTTCCATAAATCTCTGTTAAATGACTATATATCGATTAAATACAAATATTAGCAATTGATAAAGCTTCGCTACTTATGGCCGTCATTGTTCTTGTTTCAACCGTGCATCTCGTCATGTTAGCTCAGATATATGGCAGGTCTCTTCTTAAATTGCATTTTTAAAGCAGACTTCCTTCTTTACTTTCAAAACAAAACTTAATAAGATTTGAAGTTAGAACATTAAATATTCAGATATTTAATGAGAATACATGCCAAAATAATAAGAAAATTCATATTTTTTTCTTTAAAAATGCAGCAAAAAAGGATTTAAAATTTTCGTTGTTTTGAATGCAAAATTACGATCTGTTTTCTATTTCGTTTTCTCCTTTTCCTCGTAAGAAGTGACAGGGTAAGATATTCATAGATTTTATTCCCGTCCATGTAAAAAAAAAGACTCATTGTAAGCATTGCAAAAGAAGAAGCATTTGTCGTCAAGGTCCATAATTTTAAGAAGCTTATAAAGTACAGTTTTAGAAAGAAAAAAATGGGTAGAATTTGTCAATACTAATGATAACCCAACTAATACACAATTTAAATTGATAAAAAAAATCGTCGAATGTCCATCCGTTTCCTTGGCCGCTCGTAAGATGCAACTCCATGTGCAGCAGCAGCACGCTCCATTCATTATTCGGCCTTTTCAGCTGGCAATATTTTAGTCGCGGAGCAGCTCTATATCCAGAATCTGTCCGTTTGTAGGTTCATTAATCCATTTGGTTTTACTTGTTTTTGAAATATTAAAACATAAATTATTTTTTTTCATACATTCTCAATCCAATTATTAGATAGCTTTTCGTGGATATTAATATGAAAAATAATGATGTTAAAGCCAGTTTTGTTAGCCCTGTGTGGCCAATTGCCCGGGCAAACAAATTGATATTAATTTTATAATTTTATTTTCATTCGTGGAAAATTGTCTGTAATAAGATTATATTCATGATTTTTCTGTATGGATAAGAACTGGTTCTATTTCAGCGGATGTTAATCGGTTTCATGTTGGAAATATCTATTATTGTATATGATTTTACTGTTACTTTTTTCTCAAATCTTCTGGATATATTTATTCTTGTTCATGTTCATTATTCAATTTTGTTGTTTTCCTGGCATTTCAAAATATTTTTAACTTTTGCGAATATTCATTTAATTCTTATTATTTGTTTTTTTTTAACAAGGATGATTATATCCTTAATGGAAAGATGTGCTGTCCAAGCCTTTTTTTCATATGAGGGGGTGTTGACTGTTGACACCCTCTTCACCATAGTGCTTAGTCTGTGCGTTTAAACATATGGACAAGGCGCTTGTGTTTGTTTATTAAAAATGTTTTTCAAAACTATTGAGTTTTTTTTACTATTGGGGACGATCACTTACCCCCCCCCCCCCTTACACCGGAATAGAAACCTGTAAACGCCACTGAATTCTTTCTTGATATAAAAATATTCAATTTAATTTAAATATGGTAGAAGAAAAAGCATTAGCATATGTGTATTTTTACTCATAAATTATTATTCAAATATAATATAACCAGGGCAGAACAAATCAAAAATTCAAATTCCAAACCTCGAACAGTTAGATTCTCGTTTGGATTACTGTGTAGTAGGAACTACAATTAAATTGGATTACTTTTGATTTTGCATAAACTCTTTATTAAAAATTCAGTTTTTTAGGTGTTAAAATGCCGTTGTTTTTAAGTATCATATTTATGACACCAAAGTCCATTAACGATTAACGCAAATTTACCCTACCAATTCACACAAATCCATTCGTTTATCAACCTGTCGACCTCAGCGAAGAAATCATTTCCACGAAATTGTTAAATTACTTGAATCGAATTTAGTTGGAGCGCAATAATATATTATTTCAGTCAATGCTTTTATTATAGTCATTTATTGGTGTCTCCTCACTTCCGTATATGTATAATATTATCAAATCATCAGAACTACAAACACACCCTTTACTTTTTGCAAAAGTGTCTTTATGCGAATTAAAAAAACTAAATGCTGTTGTACTATTTGCAAAAGTAAATGCGCACCTATTTATTCTTTTATTCTGACATTATTTAGGAATGTATATATTACATTTTAAGTACTATTTCTAATACTAGCTGCTACATGCATAACATCTAGGGGCCTGAAGGATGGCTTAAAACCATCCCAAAATCTTAAATCTGAAAATAAAACAGCCCAAAACTATTTAAGGACCTATGTGAAGCTTATCTAAAATAGAGAACCCAATCTGTTCGGTAGTTATTGAGATACTAAACTTCAGACAAAAAAACCTTTCTACTTTATATAGTAGGATAAAAACGATATTTTAAGACTTTGATATACATTTTATTGTTGAACAATTTAAAAATCATTGAATGTGAAAAATAATTATAGTGGCGCAATAAAAATGAAAATTTTATATTGATTTCCCTATAGCTGCCTTCCTTTTATTTACAATTTTAGATTATATTCTCCTCCCCCCCCCCCCCCCTCATTTATTGTTGTTAATGTAATTATTTCTTGGTCTATTTCCTCTTCCTTTGCAGTGAAGCTTGTTTAATTCCAGCCTTGTTTAAAGTTTTATTGATTATATTTGAGATCAGGGCCTCCCCACGATCTTGTTGATCTCTTAATCATTATATGCAGGAATCTAGAGGGATAAGACAATGGCCTATAAATTAATGTACAATACATCTCTTATGTTGATACACAAAAAAACAAGAATACAATAAGTGGTTGAAACGTAAGGACACTTAACTTGAACCAACCAATTAAAAATTTACAATTTTGTCAAGAATTTAAAACTTTGGGGACTAGTATGATAAACAGCCCAATAATCCCTCCCTCCCTGATTATAAGTCAATTTTTATCACATTTACTAGTTGAATTTGTAACAAAATTAAGCATGTACATACATATATATACATAGTTTTATTTTGGTAATAAAATTTCTATATAAAACTAGCTGAACAAGGACAATTATATCCATAAACTGTTGAAGTAATTGTGATAAAAAAATCTGTCAAGACTATTTGTAGGCTTAATAGATTTCGTACTTTTGCATAATGAGTGTTTACATATCTAGACTGACATTAGAAACGTTAAGCATAAAACCTATAGAGTAGTCTCGCAAAATACAATTTCTAAGTTGTTATACTTAGTTTATTCTGCAAATAGATATGATAGAAATAGTTATACTGTACTGCCTAGAAAATAAGGAGTAGGGGGGGGGGGGGGGGGTCTAAACAATTCAAATTAGTTATCAAACAAAGACACAACACAGTTGGGTCATTGAAAATACTTCTACTCAATCTTTAAAACAATTGAAGTAAACCATCATGGGATCTCATTCAATAATCAGTAAAGATTCTGTTAGCTTAAATTATGTGAACATTTATTTAAGCTCAATTTTCCTATCCTCCCTACAGTGAGATATAAATAATAGATTTCCCTTTTAAAAGAGGATAAATATGATTCACCCGCCCAACTGCAGCAAGAGTTGTGAAAGCTTTGAAACGAGGTTCATGCAAATCCGATTTGCAAAAACAAATTGAAAATCTAAAATTTCCAAATCTAATTAAGTCAGGACGGGGAGGAAAGTTTTATTTGAATATTATTGTTTTGCGTTTCACATTATGCAAACAAAAAACTGTCGTCAACTCCTGCATAGTCTATTTTTTGTATAAATATATTCATTTTTAACTGTGCAGCTTCTCTTTAATTGATAATTTAAGTCATGGCTGTAAATCTTATCTTAAGTCAAATTAAGTTCTTTGAATTGACTGTAACTTTCGTTAAATTGACTAAGAAAACTTTGAAATTTCAATATTAAAAAGAGTTTTTAAGATATATATGGTTGTTTAGACAAAGAAATTTTTAATGTTTAGTTTAGTTTTAATCTAATGTTTATGTTAATGTTTAATTTTCTATTAATTTTGAATAGTTCTAACATTGGGCGCATTCTTGGCCGTAAAGGATGTTTTATTTGAAAAACCCACCGGGTATAAAACGGCAGTGTTTGGATGTGGGTAAAAATTATTTACATATGTATGAATTTTCACATGATACCATCAATCATGGAGATACAAGACACACAAGGAAAGGATAATGGAAGATTTATTAATCTTCCAGTCAATTTATCTTAATATAGTTTGTAACTAGCTGTCTTGTATGATTTATTTGGTTATAAATATAACCTACAGAAAAATCATACTTTTTTTATTTTAGGGAAATCTGAAGCAGCACCAGGCAATCCACTCGAACCCCTCGCTGGCCTCCAGGGAGGACGAAGCCGCAGGCACCGAGGGAGAGAACTCATCACCCATAGACTCAAACAAACGGCCAACCTCAAGTGACAGTGACCTACATTCCCCACCTCCCAAGCGCCACCTAGGTGAGCAATATTCTACTATATTTTGATGGTTTGATAATTTTTAAAGTTTTTTTTATAGTTCCTTTAAAAAATGACGTCATACTGGCCTACCACTGGTCAATTAAAATGTATATTTGCCATTGGTAATTTAGTCTTTGTATTAGCTTTCTTTTTCGTAGACGAAATTTTATAACATAAATAATTAGATAAGATCCAACAATAATTTCAATTACAAGACATTTCTTAATTTAAGTTCTAAAGCAAAATTTTTTTTTAGCTTTGTTTTGCTAATTTTAGACATTTTCTTCTTTTTAGTAGCGAAGCTACTCTATAATTTGAAATGTCCGTCTGTCCGTCTGTCCGTATGTCCGTCTGTCCGTATGTCCGTCTTAGTTTGGGGGAAACGTGATTTTCTCGGCTCCTATAAAAGATAAAAGGCTGAAATTTTTTGACAACATTCCCATTATCAAGGAGCACAATTAACTATAAAACATCAATGGCGATAGGACCACTTTTTAGCAGGTTTTAGGCTATTTTTGTATTTTTCACATTTTTCTCCATATCTTTGGTGTTTATGGTCCTATTTCCAAAATTTTTTCAGTTATAGAATCAAAATTAAATTTCCTGTCGTTTCAAGAGAACAACTATGATGGTCAGACTGCCTTTAAGCAGGTTTTAGGCTATTTTTGTATTTTTCACATTTCTCTCCATACCTTTGGTGTTTATGGCCCAATTTCCAAAGTTTTTCAGTTATAGATATCAAAATTAAATTTCCTTTCGTTTCAAGAACACATCAATGGCGGTCAGACTGCCTTTTTGCAGGTTTTTGGCTATTTTTATATTTTTCACATTTTTCTTCATATCTTTGGTGTTTATGGTCCGTTTTTTAAAAAAATTTTTGTAGTTAAAAATATCAAAATTAAATTTCCCGTTGTTTACTTTGACCGTCAGTCTGTTAGTCATGGTACTGAAATATAAATAAATATTAAGAAATTAAAAACAAATGTTGAAAAGGTTTCGTGATTTTTTGATAATATACATGCTTTTGTCAACTAATATCTAAATTCTTAATTTAATTGTTTATGCTTCGCTACTTATGGATGTTGTCATCCTTGTTTTAATTTTTGATTGTTATTTAATAATTTCTATTGTTGGAAATTTTCAACTTTAATTTGTATTTTTTTAGAGATAAAAATAATTTTGAACGCCACATGTAAGTTTTCAGTAGTAAAAATACATAAAATCTTGTTTGTTGGGTTTTAAGTTTCCATACTTTGTAACATTTTGACAAAGATTTCTATCTTTCATCTTGATAACTTCGGTGGTGCTCATTCACTTCCGCACATGTAGCAAATAAATCTATAAATATAGGTGTATAACGAGACAACTACCTGAATCCCATTGTTAGGAACCTTTTCCGTCTGCTATCAAATTGCTCTCTGCTCTTTTATAGCGACTTGACTGTGTTAATATTCCCGACGCTATTGTTTGATTTTATATATGAAGACCAAATTGAAAGTCGGCACAGGTTCCTCAGGGTGGGGACATACAGTTATTTAGCCCTTTCCCCTCTATTGCTTTACTCTAATCAAGTATCACATTATCCAATCATCATAACCGCCTTTTATAACAATAACACAAAATACCCATTTCACTTTGCTTTACTCTCATCCTAAGACACTATCACTCAATATTTTGCTATTATGTATTATTTCGAATATAAAATATGAGAATGTGGATGTGAAGGAACACCTTCTTCGGTCACAAAATAAATGAGTGAGGGATTTTTTAGGGTGGACTTACTTATTTTTATTTTTAGCCTTTTTTTCAAAGTGAGGCTATTCTAAAGTTAGGATGTTTTGGGAGTACGTCCATCTGTGCCTCTATAATAGATAGCTCTTGTTAATAAGTTAAGGCTTGTCAGAATCGTGCTATCGAGTTAAAACATTTCATTGGGAACAAAAAAGTCCGAATCATACATGTTGAAATTTAAATTTTAAACAACTAATTTTTTATATGATAGAAATGGTCCGTTTTATTTATTTTTGACAGTCAATTTGTCTGCGCTTGTATTAAAGTTTTCACCCTTGCTTAGTCTTTTTTCTCATTTTAGATATATTAAGATAATCATTTTACTAAATTAAATCGTAAGCTGTAAAATTCTATCTCTGAGCTTTTTGTTAAACTGGCTGTTTCGCCCCTAGTATCTAGTATGCTTTATATTTAAAAAGGGGGAGGGGAGAAAATAGTCCCAAGAATAATTTATATTATAGGATATTTAGAGTAAAGATCTTTTTAATTCTGTCCAAACATCTCTTTGTAAAGGGTAGCTACTCTATACATTTTGACTCTACAGTATCTGTGCAGACGCCTTTATCTCTCTATCAATCTGAAATATTTTGTTGCTGCAATACTTATAGACACAATCACTTAAGAATTAAATAGTAGGTCATTTTTTTCAAAAAAGTTATATGCATGTTGAATTTCAAGTAAGGTTTATATCCTTTACTTTTCCAGGGAGGAATGAGATTATAGATTTAGATTAAACCTTGATATTCTAACAGGGGACAAATTATCGTCATTTAAAGTTGCCAACATGGCCATCATTTATTGGTTGTTCATTCATCCAGTAGGAGGGGAGGGGTAATGGGGTGTGTATGGGGATTATTTTGGCCAGTTGCGAGTTTCAATTTATTACTGTACAAGAAAATCTGGTGTAAGATCCACGTAATGATAAATTCATTAACGGGATGATGTCAGTTTTATTAATTTTAAATTACTCCTTTCTCTTAAAATTTAGTTTCCCTCACCCGAATATTATTTAACATTAATTGCCATATACCTGCATCCCTGTGTTTTACAGAAGATCAATATTAAGAACAAAAAAGGTTGACTACGTGGTTAGAATCCAATTCTTTTTTACCTTTTACCTTCCAGGGAGGTGAGGGAGAGGGTAATGGTGGATAAATCGACAACCCAATCTTCCCCCTAACAACAAAATTTCACAAACAAAAAATGGGATTATGAATAATTAGATAATCCTAGTAACCATGAAATAATTAATCTACACCTCTTTCTTTCTCCTTATATTTCCAAGCTATTAAAGTAATACACAAGAGTTGGATAGAAGATAAATTTATTGTCCTATCACCATATTCCTGCTTTTTTTTACAGACATACTAACACACACTTTGAAAAGAAATTTATTTGAAATGGAAAAATATTAATTAAAACTTATATTTTTACCTTAAGTAAATACACATACACACACCTACAAAATAACACCCACTTAAACTCAAAACAAACAAACTTTCAAACACTAACAAACACACACACACACACACATACGCACACACACCATACACAAAAAGGTTGAAAATGGTGAACGTATATTTTGAAGTGTTTACCCTGCAGAGGGAACAAAAATGTTATTACACCTTCAAAATTGTATTTAATGTGGTGTGCATTGACTTCCACATATTATTACATCCGCTTTGTGTCTCATAATCGAAAAAAACGATACAGCAGCTTGTAAAATATGAGGTGATTAAAGTTTGAAGCAAACGGAGAAATTAGAGTAAAACAATAGAGGGAAAGGGTTAAATAACTGTATATTCCGACTTTCAATTGGGTCTTTGAAAATCAACCAATAGCGTCGAAAATATTAATAGCCAAGTCGCTACAAAAAAAAGCAGAAAGTAATTTGCTAGTAGACACGAAAAAGGTCCCCAACAAAGGGATCCAGGTAATTAAAGGGTTATACATCTATTATTATAGATCTATTAAGGCAGCTTGTGCTGTTGTAATAATATTAATTTCTAATGATTTGACAATGTTACACATGTGCTGGAGTGACTGCACACCCCTCCAGAATTGTATTTAATGTCGATAGATATCTAGAGGTTCATTTCAAATATGTTAATGTTAGGGGATTGACAATTAAATAGATTTGACCCGTTTTAATCAACGCAGCTATTCTACATATAAATCTCTATTGAATGTTTATGTCCGTACGTCCATCAACAAGTTCTGAATTGTGTAAAAAAAAAATTTATTGGTTATAATTATCATATAATGCTTTTCCGTCCTTTCTGGTCTTATTTGCTCAGCTATATATGTTCATCATTGTTCTTGTCGTGTTTTAATTGAGTTTTTTTTATTTTTAGTATCACCTGGTATTCAAGATGGCGTCGACGGTGACATCAGCGATCGTCGCGACGATTCTGGGCGGTCTCGCCACGCCACCATGGAACAAGACTACCTTGACAGCTCGGAGAGATCGTCGTCGGACGACTTTAAGCTTCACCGCCGCTCCGACGAATATTCCGTCGGCGGCGGAGCACCGGTGGTCGGCAACGGCAGTGCTGATGTGGAAGCCGCCAACCGGTCGTTTGATGAGTACCGCGGAGAGGCTATCAATCTACCTGGACAGTTGCACGGTGGCGACGGCGGGTTGAACCTGCGGCGGGAGGTGCAACAGGAACGGTTACCGGCCACCCTTGGGTCCCGGGGAATTAGCATACCTACTCAACAACATATTACTTCTATGTAGAATAAAATTTAGGTAGGTGTTTACTTTTAGAGTATTGTAGCTTACATATAACTAGGGACTATAATTTTTTTAAGGTTTTAAGGTTTCAATTTAAGATACAGAGTTATATTGACTCAACCTACTTTTATATTGAAAAGATGGACCATAATACTTACTTTTTATTTAAAGTTTCTAAAAAAAAATGTAAAAAGTTACACTTGTTCGACATGGATACAGGGATTGAGCAATGGACGATGAAATAGCTCAACCTCCCCCCCCCCCTCCTCTGATTCCATCTTTCATCTTCGACGATTAATTTTACTTCTAACATTGTCCAGCCCCTCCCTCCCTGCACGTTAGAGCAAAAACTGGCCTACTTTACTTTCATCAATAATCTTTCCAACTTACAAGTTTCCTCATGGATTTTTTCCCTAGAGCAGCTACTCTATAATCATGATTTGTCTGTATATTCTTCCGTAATTCCGGATTTAATGACAATAACTTTATGACTTCTTCCTACATTTGATTATTTACCAATTTCCTTGAATTTTCAATTACATATTTTGAACATTTCGGCTTGGCTCGGCATCTGCTCGGCTTTAAGTTTAAAAATAATTGGCTTTTAAGCTCCTGTCGAGCCTCTTTATTTTAAAATCAAGATAAAGCTTAAATCAGACAATAATAAAAAGAAATATTTTCTATATACTTTACCAAAAATTTTTTTTTTTTTTAGCATTAGAATGAAAGATTATTAATATTGATAATATTTTAGGTTAATGGTTAGAAACTGTTGCAAAGATGACCCTTTATATACACCCAACACCCACTCCCACTATTACAGGCCAGCAATACCACCCCACACCCCCACCTCATAACCCCGTGTATACTCCCTTCAGAATATCAATAATTCCGGCAGCCACCATTTTCTTTCTCTCTCCATATCTACAATTGCAAAAGTGGACTTTTTTCATCATATCAGCAAACAGACAAACATACACATAAAAATGTAATAAAATGTGTATAATTTTCAAGAAAACAAACCCGTGAAGAGAAAAAAAATATCCTGTAATTAAACCAGTGAAAAAAAGTATTTTTTTTGCAAAAAAAAAAAAGGGTTGTACCCAGTATTTTTTGGTTCCAGGCAGGCATACAGCATTCTGCCGTTTGGGGGGGGGGGGGGAGGGAGGGGTAAGCAGAGAATAATATATGAAATACATAAGTCTCTGCTCTCATACTTCCTCTCATAACTTCCATATTTTGACCATGCTAGATAAACCTCGCCCAACAAACCCTTTTTGTTCATCCACCCACCACCCACCCTCTACCTCATAATATCACCATCTCTCTCCTCTCCTGTTCTTATTATATATTCTCTACTTCTCTCTCCCCCTGTCTCTGTAGCTTGCTCTTGCTTTATATCACATCTCTTTTCATAAATCCTCACTTCTCCTCTTTTTATCCTTAAAAAAAATAATATTACCCACCTCCCACTTTTCTTTATCATATTAAAGGGTAAATTTTGTCCCCCATCCTATTTTATAATATACAAGCCCCTCGGGGGCGACACAAGGCAGCCTAAACTATAAGTTCACTGGATATACCCTTCATTTTACTTAGATTATCCGCCTTCCATATGATACAACCATCATTTTGGACTTTCCCCACCCTTCTTACACACATACACACACACATACACATACACACACACACATGCTGGCCTCTATATTATTTTATATAAAAGGATCCTCCATGCGACAAAGATAATATGTAGTAAAATATTTTTTTGCAATCAATTTTTTGCAGTTTTTGCATAATTACAATTTTTGTGTATAACAATGATAGGTTCTATTTCTTGTAGGTTCATAAATAGATTTTATATATTCATATTAATTATGTAAAAGATAGTTTTTAAGTATCAAATAAATTATTTATCTAAATGGCAACCCTTAACTAATATATTGGATATTTTAAACAATGGGGGGAGGGGTATTATCCCTCCCCCCTTTCTGTTATTTAGAATTATCTGCAATTTGTGGTACTATTGTCCTCTTCTCTTATCTACAGACGGGATTATCACCTTTATTAGTTATACTCTACAAATATATACTGTAAAAAATTAATATTTATTTTCAGTAATTTTGCAGTTACATATATTAAACTTTCAAAACCTTAACTCAAAGCATAATTTATTGATTTGTAAGTTTGTCACTAACTTAAAATTAAAACGAGAATCTTTTTGGAGCATTTTTAAGAAAAGAAAATGATTTTTTAGAGTATTTATTTCTCTTATTTATATTTATACATTATAATAAGATACTACATATATTTTCTTCCCCATTTCCTCTGAAAATTTCCCCCATTTGTTCTTATTTTCTGTATATTAAGATAACATTCACCATTAAATAAATACTAATTATTCATATTAGATAAAGAAAATTATTTCTTTGTAGACAGAAGTTTCTATAACTAAAAAAGAAATAATTGTTTTTTTTTTAAATTATTTGGGGCAATAAATCGTTTTAAAATACAATAAAGCCTGGTTTAAAAAGGTAATCTCCATTGAACGAGTTAAATTTGTTCGATTAAATAATTCTTTTTGTTAATAAAATATAAATGTTCTATATCATATTATTTTTTTTACTCTAATTTTGAAAGACAAATTTTCAACTGATTTTTTTTAAATAATCAAATGCTTTGTTAACATCGAAGTGTCGTTTTATTACCTGAGTAGCATATTAAATATTAAAATTGCTTCCAATAAAAAGAATGTTTTTTTTGGGTCAAAATCTGACCAATTTTTAGTTTATACAGAAACAAAAAAAGATTTATTTTACAAGTTGCTTATTTTTTTAGATATCATTCATGGAAGGTCCCCATTTAGATTAGTTGAGCAGGTTTTATATGAATTTGCCAATAGCATAATTAGTATTCAATCCCCGTAGTAAATTAAAAACTTGAATGTCTCATTAGAGGACACACAAACACACACATACACAGACAAAACTTTAAACACAGAACTTGCTTTATATAGCTATGTATATACATATACTTACAAGCGGCTACGCCCCTAGAGGCCTCTAAAGCACGGAAAATTTAAAATCAGCTGTTTACTAAAAATTTTTTTTTGCCGCTCGATGGGATTAATTATTTTTTTTTTTGGTTTAGCTAGGCGACGTTTTTTTTTATTTTTGGTGATTTCCTTTAAGATGTAGGTCGTACCCTCCCCCAAAAAACCTTCCCAGGACCTATGAGAAGCTACACTGTTAAGGAGAACCATATCAGTTCAGCTTGTAGCGAGATCCTTTGGTACAAACAGACCGACAAACAGACTGACAGGCAAACATCCTGTTACTTTATTGTAAGGATACATACATATATACTGTTTTATTTATTTCCTTGAACCTGTAGGCATTAAGATTTATTTCAAGTAATTGTCTAAATTAATTATCAGTATTTAAATTGCAGAATTCTAAAAGGTATTCTAACATCATTAATATAAATTCATCAAGGGTTGTCATTTAGATTTATAATAGCGGCTTTATTCGTTTTCATTTCTTAAGAACAAAAAAATGATTTCATAAATTATAGGATTAATTATAGTTACATATCATTAAAAACTTGTTTCGCATTCACAACAAAATTTTTAAAAACAAAAAAAGGTAAAACTAAAAATACACAAAAATTTCACATTTAAAAACATGCATTAATATAATTGTTGTTAATTGTTATAGAAAAAAAAATCTTCCAGTTTCAATGAATTTTTAATTAACCCGGTGCAATTATAGTTGATTTCATATGTTTTTTTAATAAAAATTATATTTAATAATTAATGATTATGTATGTATTTGTTTTAAAAACCTGTGCTTTAAGTGATTTTTATTTAATTTGTAGGAAAATTTTGTACAAAGATGGTTTAGCTATAATCTAACTTTTTTCGTATGAAAAATATAGAAATTTGAAAATCTTTCAAAGGGAATGAGCACTAACTTTTTTATGTAAATTTTTTGGTGCATATTCCCTTTAAATAAAAAAAAATCATTATGGTTGTTGTTTTTTTACACATTAAGATATTATTATTTCAATGTCATAGTTGTGTATTTAATTAAATTGATGTACATTTTTGTAGGAATACTCACTCACTAGTCTTTAGATAGCTAGCATCACAACAAATATTATATAGAACAATGGAAGAAATGTAGATTTTTTTTTCTTTTCATTATTGTCGTAAACTCTTAGTTGTTTTACATATTGTTATAAATGCTTTTTCATAAATTCTTCATATAAAAAAAAATAGTTAGCTGCAGAATTAAATAATCTATTATGAGATTAAAAAATTTGTGTTTCTCAATGTTAAATAAAAATATGTGATATGTCATAAAAATAAAAAAGTTGTTTTTAACGTGCATCTGTATTGCGGGGCCCTATTTTTTTATGATGGGCTCCGCAGTTACTTCTTTCTTATTTTGTACTTTGATGAAGGCAGTTAAAAAAAATACTTTGGAAATGTAAATATTATTATAAAATCCCTAAAAACTGCCTATTCGTGAAATAAATATTATCTAAATGTATGATTGTTGTTTATTATTTATTTAAAGTATTGCCGCTACTCTAGTATTAAGGTCTGTCCGTCAATATTTGCCGAAGCAAGTCATGCAAAGACTTTCATAAATTGTATTTACAATACGTTTTTAACTGTTAAACAAACTATGGACTAAATCCTATGAAATTTTTCAGGCTAGCCAAGGAGTTTGGGCTTCCTAAAGCTTACATTTTCCTTAATATCTAATTTCTATATAAGTCTAAGAATAACTTATTCCTAGGCTAAAAGAGAAATTTATAAGGTTTTTATCAGCAACCGCTCTACCAATTAGGTTATGCTTTTCAGGGATTACAGTCCAAAACTTAATATTTTTGACACCTAGATATAATGTAACAAAGGTTAACAACTATCTGCCATGTTGAAGCAAAAGATCTCAACAACCGCAGGATCGATTAGGTTTTGCAGTTTGGAGAATCTCTCATGTACTAATTTTTAACTAAAATCAGGAGGTTTTGGAGTTGTGACACCCCATATACGAAAAAATAACAGATATCCACTCAATTTTATTATAATAAAGAAAAGCACTTATTGTTTAAGTGTAAAACAAGGATGACAACATCCATAAGTAGCGAAGCTCAAAAATTATGATTGTATATAAGGAAAAAAATACTATAAAGCGGCGTCATATAATAAATATTAATATTGGTAAAACAGGGAAATCATCACACCTTTAAAATTACGCAACCTTATAATCATGAAAACTTAAAAATCTAGGAATCGATCTAGCACTGCAATTAATAGACAAATCTTAATAAAAATAAAAGGAGTTGAGAAAATCACGAAAACGTAAAAATCTAGGAATAGATCTAGCACCCCAAATAGCAAACAGACGGACAAAACAATGTATATATTTATAGATGGGCATATATAGTGGGAATCTTCACTAAAAATTTCAGCTGTCTATCTTGAATAGGAGCCGAGAAAATCACGTTTCCCCCTAATTCATTAATTACGGACAGACGGACGGACGAACATTGTGAATTATAGAGTAGCTTCGCTACTAATAAGGGGGTGGGGGTACCTCAATTGGGGCTTCGCCACTAACACAAATATAAATATAGGTACGAATAGGATATACGTATTTAATTAGATAAATAGATAGATACACATCGATCTGGTAAAATGACAAGACAAAACTCTATCAGCCGAAACTGAAAAGTTTCCCTTGCTTCAAAAAATAGAAATAGAAGAGTAGAAGAATATTCTGAACCCTTTTTTCGTCAAATCTAAGAGAGAACATTCCTAGCAGACAAAAGTATTGTTTACTTTCGACTCAAGCTGATGTGGATTCTTAAAAAATGATAGACTCGCTATTCGATAGTGAGGCAAAATTATTTTTGTGAAAAATCATCCAAAAGCACATTAAAAATCTACAAAAATTAAACAAAAACATATGTTAATAACCCTCTTAAGATTTTATTTCATTTTTGTAAATTTTTTTATTCGATTTTGGAGGATTTTTCACAAAAATAATTTTGCCTCACCAGCGAGTTGCCAGCCTAACTTTTTTTTTAAGAATCCAACTTTGTTTCAAGCTTTCAAATTGTAAACGAAATTTTTGGGCAATTAATTCTGATTCCGCAAAGCTTTCTACTAAGAAAATATACTGTTAACAGCTGACTTTTATGTATGTATGATATGAAAAAAAACATGCCTTCGTAGGAAAATGTGTACATAATTTCAACCAATGAGATCCAATGTAAATTCCGATGCGATTCTCCTATTGGCTCAATCAGACATTCCCTCTCTTTCTTAGTACCTTTATTCTTCAAAATAATTAATCTATTATTTTTTTCTGTTCGGAATCAAATGATACTTCGATTAAGATGAAATATTACCTCAAATATCATATAAGCCATAAACAAAATATATGAAAAAATGTATTTTTATGCAAAATTTGTTTTTAAAAAATGTAAATAAATTTCTCGGGGGGGTTCACTTGTCCATTTAACTGTATGAGTAAAAGTACCATTTAATTCTTTTATAGACTAAACTTGATTTAATCTTAAAATTTTTCATTTTACCATCCGCGGAAAGCTGTCAATAATACGATACAATAAACTATTGTGAGACTTCCCACCTCTGATATATATAGAGGTCAAAGATGTCCAATGAATAAGCAGAATCTTTATATAGTTATCCTACAAAACAGAGTAAATACAGTTTAGCCAACGAAACTATTAAAACTATATTACAATAAGACCTTAATCTAGACGCTTCTTTTATCTTAACACAAGGTTTAATTGCAAAAAAAACACCTTTTTTAAATATTGAATAAACTCAATGTTATGAGCTGCATGTTGTTTTGGATAAATAACTATAGCAATGGTTTGTCGTTAAAAGGCGCGGCTATTAATTGATGAAGAAATTTTTGGATAAAAATTCACGTCTTACGTTTTTTTTATATCCTGTCTGCAGAAATAGGAAATATTTGTAGGCCCAATTTAAAACAACTATTCACAATTTCTGCGGCTGCTTAACCTAATGCGGACAAGAAATAAAGTGATGACACACTGGCGACTAAACTGAGATGAAGGATACCAGAGCACTTTAAGCAACTCATGATATTTTAGATACATATATGCTATTTATACTAAATAAGCTGTACAGCCTGAACACCCAAGTCCCGCCTCTCTTTATGTCACCAAATCCTGCAGCTAATCGCCATGAAAAGAACTTATTCCTAATTTTCTTTACATCCTCTGCCAAAAACTGGAAATAATTGATTAAGTAGCGTAGCAAGGGAAAGAGACGTGGGTGGAAAGGGGTAAAGATATATTTATAACGAGAGCCAATATTTTATCTCTTATCATCAACAAGAACAAACTTTTCTATCAATAGCGCAGCTTAAATATATACATTTTTAAAAGAGTCTCATGATCAGGGTATGTCCGTACGTTCTTACGTACATAGCAGATAGCTCTTCTCGTTAATGTAGCCATGTTAGAATTGTTCTATCGGTTTCAAACTTTGAATGTTGATTCCTTTCATAGTTTAGGTACTATTTGGAAAGCATTGCAACTCTATAATAGTTATCATTAAGTCTCTACGTTAATTTTAAACATACTGTTTTTTTTTTACTTTTTTTCAACAACTTTTATCCGTTTTATCTTATATTTGGATAATGATTCCTAGAACAACTAAGTACAATATTATAAGCAAAACATTTCTAAAATCAAGGCCTAAAAATTTAATTAAGTATTAAGTTTCATACAGGTAAAATTTATTGTAAGAATTACACATGGTCGGACAGAAATACGTTCGATAAATGCATGATTATTCTTAGCAATAGTTATTATGCCTGTTTAACTATAATTGTATTTAAAACTAACTATAAGGCATTGAAGTCACAACTTTTTAGGATGATGTTGGTAGAGTCGAAAAAATATATAATATCTGTAATTGTGATCAAGAGAGGAATTAATTTTCCAGTGACTTATCCCTGTATCCCTGAGTATAGATTACCTAGTAGATTACCTCGTACGGGCGGGATTACAGTCCAGGACCATTTCGACTTGGTGTACTGTCTAGGTCCTAGTCCAGCAATCCAGGAGAACTAAGGATGACTGTTACGCACCCTTCTCTGTCCAAACACCCAAGAATATTAGGTTAAGTAACATCCAACAGACAACCAACTCTCTGTGATGCACGACCTTTGTCTGAGAAGTCCCAATTGTGCATGGTAACGAGTTGCGCCTGTTTTGGGCCATGGCATTCCCCCTACTCTGACTATTTATGTCGCGCATCTGAACCATTTTAACGTCTGTAGTTATGACGCGGTGTCGGCCCGAGATTCGAACCTATCACCTTCCCGACGACGAGCAGATGCGCTACGTGTTGAGCCACGGTCGTGGGTATCCCTGAGTATAACAAAGCATAATATTTTTAATCCTTAAGCACACAAAAATAGATAAAATAAAAATTAGGAGAGAAAAGAATGGGTTTACATATGTTATCGTACCTAATCTCCATTTCATTTTATAGTAAAACAATATTTTTTACTTCAATTTTATTCATCTTTAACTTAAAATTTAATGCTTTTGCAATCTTCAGAGAGATACTATTGATTTTTGCAACATGATTAGATGATTTTTCAAAAAAAAAATTAGAGGATTTTTCAACATATTTAATTTTTCATAATTTCTCCATTTCTGTATAAAGCTTCTCTTTAACTTACATGGCTTTTGATCAAACCAAAGAAGTTCTAACGTATTTAAGACACATGGCGTAGAGCATGGGGAATGCCTTGGCACAAAAACAATCGCAACTAAACTTCGATTTTGGTAGTATAGCTTCTCTATAAGTTACCAGATATCCTATTTTTGATATTTCATGGTAAGTGGCGTAAAGCTTTGGCCAATAAACAAGCGCAACACAAACAGCACAAAAGTTAGGCATAGTTAAAAATTATCTTTCTCTCTTTCCTTTTCTCTCTCTCTCTCTCTCTCTCTCTTTCCATACTTCTTTCTCTCTCTCTCTCTCTCTCTCTCTCTCTCACTCTCTCTCTCTCTCTCTCTCTCTCTCTCTCTCACTCTCTCTCTCTCTCTCTCTCTCTCTCTCTCTCTCTCTCTCTCTCTATCCTTACTTCTTTCTCTCAACTCCACCCTCGAGCATTTTAGAATATAATCTTTATGTAGACCAGGTTTTCAGGGATAGGACAATGATGGTAAAAAAATCCACGACCCTTTCTCCTTTCTCCCTTAGAAATGCAGCAATGTACACATTACAATTTGGGGGGAAGATTTATTTCGTGACCCTGAATCCCTGTATTTTGAAAGCATGGCATATTTTGCTAATATAATGAAAATTTTTATGTGACAGCTACTTTCAAATCTTTCAGGGAAACGGGGATCGGCCAATGAATGATTAAATAATCTTCCTTAAGAATTAAAAGTGTTAAATTATATCCTTTGGCAGCTGAAATTTGGGGGAGAAAGGATTGCAGATTGAGTTTAGCAACATTCTCAACCCTACCTTGCAGATCTCAGAAACTCATCCGTTTTGTCCACGCTTCCTGACTATCTTTCTTTCTAAAAATAATTTCTCCTTTTAAGTTTTTTTTTGAAATATTTGGTTCTATTTAATATTATTTTGATTATGAACTCAAACAAACTTTAAAACTTGTAAAAGAAAGGAGAGATTGTAATACAGTTAAATATAGGAAATCATATTGTTTTATTCAAAAATTCAGCATAATTAATCTATGATAAGCAATACATTATTTACTTCATTTTTAAAATTATATTTTCTAAAAAAAGATTTATATAACTTATTCAATATTTAAGTTTATCATATTCGATGTTATTAGAATTTATTCCCTATTGTTTTCCAAAATATTTTAACCAATCCCCCCAATTCTTAAATTTCTATTCTAAATATCCATTCCCTATAACCTGCAGAAATGATGGACTATAGTTTGGTAGGTAAATTTACAGTTTGTTTCATGTATTTTCAGTACATTTACACAGATATACAATAGTCAGATTGTAATTTTTATTAAATCAGTGAAAAACAAAAAAGCTACTAAACCTAGACCGTTTTTTATTCATTACATTTTTGATCAGTTATGGCTCTGTAGTTATTTTTATGTTTTATTCAAAAAGTTTACATTCTAAAGTGAACAAATCCTTTAAATTTGTATTGTAAGTCGCATACATGCATTATGAGACATTTTATGCTCAATTAGACACTACAGTGCTTTCTAAGACTTAAAAGCATGGCTTGCCAGCCGCGCGATTCATGGTGCTTTGACTTCGGATTGTTGAAATAATTGTGGCTTGGGTGCGGCTGAACCACATGTATGGCGACTGACCTAAGGGTACTGCTTTAGCTGACCATGATTTAGCAGCTGAATATCATGTGAACTGCTACAGCCGCAGCTGAAAATTATAGTAGGCCGCTGCTTGAAACATTATCTTGATAAAGAGACGGCAAAACTCAGAGATAAGACAATGGTCGATATATTTATCTACATTTCCAATAGTGATACAAAAAATTACACCTTTTGTAGATCACCATAAGTGGTTGAAACGTTTGGACAGGCAACTTAATAAACCAACCAATCAAATTTCAATAAAAGTCCTCAAAATTGTTAAGCTAACCAATAAGAAAACGTTAAAACTGGCAAAATGATACAAACATTTTTTAACTTTCCCTTAGCTATTTTGAGATGCGGCTTCCGATTGTTGAAAAGACTCGGTAGAACGTGGCTGCGGCTGCCGAGTCATACTAAACATTTTAACAAAACTTTCCTAGAAAATGTGTAAAAATAAATATATAAGAAAATTAATGTATATTCATATACATATGTTAGTAGCAAAGCTACTCTTTAACTAGAGTATGTCCATTCGTCCGTCCGTTCCTTACCTAATCGCTAAGGTTGAGTGAAATCACTACGAAATTGACTTTATATTTATTATCTACAGGTAGATTTTAAACTTTAAAAAAAAACATAAATTACTTTAATTTAAATTAGATCAGTCTCATAGACAATGATTTATTGACAATATCTGCCAAAATTCTAGATTCTATTATATACTTATTGATATTATATATCAAACTATAAATTGTTATGAATTTATTTGTTCATAGGTATTATCAAACCTAGTTTTTAGTATCTTGTTTTTGTTGTGCAACATATGGAAATGATTGATATAAATGGTATTGTTCTTGCTGCATTACTTCTGGACCTAATTGTCCTTGTAATGTATACTAATGTATAATAATATGTATAATGTACACAAAATATGTAAAGTTTTGTTGACAAGTTTAGATATTGCTGCCGAGGATATGTAAATTCAGTCGATAATGTGAGGTGTTAAAATGCAAAATGGGACAGACCACGCCCACTTCACTCTTGTTCTCCTCCTTTCCAGGAAAAAATACTCTAAAAATACAGAAAATCTTGCAGCATATAATTTAAATGTTTTTTTTGAAACTAAGAAAATTGGTGGTTTTACACAAAGTGCCAGTTGAGCACTGAAGAACTCCTCTTTTATTTTTTTGATTAATGAAAATAAGGGGAAGATATGCCTCATCTCAGCGGAGTTTCCTAATCCTGCTGAGCCTTTAACAATATCGACTTATGTCACAATTATGACGCTTCGGGTACAAGTCATCTCCACGTCACCTTTGAACATACTCTGCATTTTCAATTGCAGTGTAACGCGCTTAATAGCCTATGTTAACCAACACCCATCAGACAATCAACCCTTTGATTGCAAGACCTTTGTCTGAGAAGTCCTAACTAACTGTGTATAATAATGAGTGTCGCATGTTTTGGGCCAATGCATTCCCCCTCCTCAAACTATTTATGTCGCGAATCTTACAATTTTTAACGTCCTTAGTTATGACGCATTGTCGGACCGATATTCGAACCTATCACCTTCCCGACGACGACGAGCAAATGCGATACGTGTTAAGCCACGCTAGCAGGTTTTATGATAAGAAGGATTGCATTGGGCCATCAACAGGCGCATCACCACTCACATGTCTTCTAGACAAATGGACGAACCCCAATCTGTCCTACTTTGAGAAAGACGATCCCAGTGACGTCATATACGTTTAGGGAAGGGGGGAAGAAAATCTCTTCCCTTTTCTCCCATCTCTGTTGAAGAGATTTTCTTCCCCCCTTCCCTTTTTCTTTCCCGAAACGTATATGACGTCACTGGAATCGTCTTTCTCAAAGTAGGACAGATTGGGGTTCGTCGACAAATGCCTTTCAATCAAATAGTTGGTTGGCTTTAGGGTGTCATTTAAGCATTATGATAGTCTCTGTTCCTTGTGGTTCAACAGTTTATTTAATCAAAGAACATTATAGTTCACACAAAGCACACAAAAATGGTTAACCGAAAAACAGCAAATTTAAAACAAAAATATTAGAGCAGAATGTTAATATTTGGCGATATTAGGGTAAACATCTTTGGTAATAATATTCTATTAGCCAAACACTTTTGGGAACTCAATTTGAGGGATTTGGTAAAATTCTTCAAGAGAACCAAAAGATTTAGTTATTTTGAATAAGTCTAAGCAACCATAATGTAAATGTATATGCATATTTTTTTTAGGTAAATACTGTAAACTCTTCTGAGAGAGGAGGAGAGGGAGAGAGAGAGAGACAGAGACAGAGACAGTGGGGAAGGTGGAGAAGATGAGGTATGCGGTGTAGGACCTAGTGTCTGGCCTTGGTGACCATCAAGTTGGCTGTACAGCCCAAGAAGATTACCACATCGCCCGAGGTTATCAGGTAATATTTGTCGATCAGAAAAAGAGAATAAAACCTCTACAAAAAAAATCATTTGTGATTTATAATAAGTTTCAATTACATGCATATATGTACATTGTACAATGTACTGTACATATATACCAAAATAAGAATGATATTATTTCAAACTATTTTTACTATGAGAATTTGTAACATGCTTGCACACTTTGGTTGATTTTGTTGTTGGATCCTGACAAATATTTAATTTGGTATGCATTCATTTACGCATAATATGCATAAAAATATTTCACATAATCACAGCAGGACCGAAAATTATTTCTAAAGCACAAACTTACTTATTATCATTGCTTCTCTCTTATCATGAGACATCTACTCATATTTTTTTTATATTTTGTTCCCTATTGGCAAATACGAACCATTATACGTATATATCAAGATACGGAATTGATAGCTAATCATTAAATGTTCAATAAACATTTCACATGAATGGGACAATAAAATAATCTTCTGTCTGATTTAGATATGATCATAATTCTGCCTTTAATAAAATTTTGGAAAAATTTATGAAGAAGAAAGTTTTGTAAAATTTTAAAATAATGTTTATAAAAATCACAATAGGATCATTTTATGTACACACATGAAAGGTCACTTGAGCGTTGCGGACTTACCATAAGAACGACACCAGTGACTTGTAGATTAGCTCCACTACTAACAAAACTATATTTTTTCCATATTTGTGAATATTTTGAGCATATAAAGCTGCTGCAATTTGTAGCTTTCTGTCAAAGTTAGGTGCGTACTCTGGAATTTTCAAAGAGGGTGCGCGAATTTGATGAAATTTGTAATTATTGTGATTTTTCAACTTCCCTTTAAGTGGCGTGAACAGGTTTTTTATTGCCAGGGGGTGTGTTTTTGTGGGTTTTTAAGAGTTAGTAGGAAGCCCCCCTAATTTCAAATTTAAAGGGGGTATTTACTTGGATAGGACTTGTAAATTTGGAAAAAGGAGGATGTGTACTTTCTTTGGGAAGGAGGTGTTGCAGCTCCCCTACACCCCTCTCTGACACGCCCCTGATGAAAGTGCTGTGTGCATATTCATATAATTTTGTTCATTTTTATCTGCAGCCCTATTTGTGTAAAATTTTGTTGCATTATGCAAAATTTTTAGCAAACAATGTTGCGTCATTCACAAATATTTACACGGCTCGGCAGTAGACAATTTTCGGGGTGCCTTTGGTACTCAAAGAAGATAAAGTATAGAATATAATCCAGGTAGAAGATTCTGCCTGGCTAGCCTGAAGTAAAATTGGAACTTTTGAAAGACCAAAACGGCTACAAGGCTGTTAGTAAATAACATGATTTCAGTAATTATTCAGAAAAAATATTCAAAATAAATTTCTTTTCCAATGATTTACTAAAAGCCATGTAGCCAAGAATCCAGCTTCCTCTTCCCTATACACAATGAATTAAAAATGAATCTAATGTGCATATTAAGCCTTAAAAAAATAATTATGTAAGAAAATTTACAAAAAAATATTGGTCTCAGTATTTATATTATAAAACTAGGTTGCGCTCTTATGTTTCTTATATTAGATGTTAATACAAATTAAACTTTTCTAGTTTTGTTCAACTAGTCATTGTGATTTGTACTTTCATCATTATTGTCTTTACTGCGCAAGTCAAAGATTCCTTCAAATTTCCCAGAAATATTTAGGGTTTTCATTTCTATTCCTCCTTATTCTATGTTGGTACTTTGGCTACTTTTATAGAATTTGATTGGTTGGTTACATACTTAAACAATCTTTTAAACCAATAATTTTGATCTACTCAGGGATAAGGGATAGGAAACCTGGCCATTAATTAGGTCCCGGCCTAGATTCTAAAGGGATATTGCAACTATTACAAATTCCTATCAAACTGGCGGACGCTCCCAAGTAGCTATCGCTCTAAACCTATAAGAATCGGCCTGTTTTTAACAACCAATCACCAATTGGCGGAAATTTTAAAAGCAGACAATTCTAGAAAAAATAATGATTTCGTCTGCTACTAAAAAATAAATATAAATGGTGTTAGATCACATTAGCTTAATTATTAAATCTGCTTAGAGTTAAACATTAAATAAGGGCCATATAGAAAAAACAAAAATAACGGGATTATTTTTTGGAAAGAAGGTAGCTACGAATTTTCATTTGGTAGTTTATAAATTAGATGTTGTATTTTGAATTTTAAAAATTTAATACGGAATTGATACAACACCTTAACCCTAATATATGTACAATACAACACAGTACAAATCTATCACTACATAATAGTATCCAAAGAACTTGATAGAATGTTACCCAGGCCAAGTGCATATTAATTTATTTATTTTGAATTTTAATTAGCAATGAAATTTTCAAATAAAATTTTTACTCATTAATAAAAATGCAAATAATACAAACTAAAATCTGTCTGAGGGAAACCCAACGATAGCTTTCTGACAGTTCAAATTACCAAAGTAAAAGATAAAAAAATTTTGGGAGAGAAAAAACTCCATTTTAACAAAAGCCATTAATATATAGGTTTATAAAAAGTTATATTTTTTACTTTGAACTAGCTACCTGAATTTGATTCTATACACACACAAACAGCTTTTTCATTAGCGTTTTATACGAACCACTGCGCCATCCCAAAACTGGTTTATTAGGCTAGAAATAGGCCTGAAATAATATTTTCCTACGTTTCCCATCCCTTATCCCTGGATCTACTACAGATAGGATAATTTTGTTGATTAACTTTTGGGATGTATGTTAGTTTGACATGAATTCTAAACAAAAAATCATTTTTTATTGTCTGAATAATACAAAGCAAAATGTAGATGCGGGTGCCGAGCCCTGATATCAATTTACAGAGTTTAATAGGCAATATTAGAATTATTAACATAAATATCTAGTTTTAAAAGAATTTTCTTTAATCTTTAACCATTTTATTACATTTTTTAGACTTGTTTTAAAAAAGATGCTTGTAGCAGGCATAGTCTATAAATTAGTCTTATATGTTACAAGGGTTAGTATACTGTTCTTTTCTTCACAAATGTTATACAAATATTTTACAAAGTATTTAGATTTCAATCAAAAGTTGTTAATATTATATTAAGAATTTGAATCTTTATTCTATTAAACCCGCACATCATGTCCAAAAATAGTTTTCACAATTATTTGCATTATTCAAAACGAAGCATTTATACATAAATATTGTGCCGTTACACCATAACGGATTGCTCAAAGTGTAAATCTGGAAGTTATAGTCGTCCTATTAGATTAAATTTTGCTTTGAAAGGGTTGGAGTAACTAAAAACTCATATTTATTGGGTCAACTTTGTTTTTAAAAATGTGTAACTTTACTTACAGAGCTGTACTTTTTGTACTATAAGCTTTCATATTCTTGATATTGGATCCTTTTTTCATAGTCATTGTTATTGCTGCGCTGCTAATAAACATAATTGTCCTTGTTTTTGATGTACTCTAACCTTGGCATATAAGTCAAAATTAACTATTCACTTTTAATTAGTTCACAAGCAACTAAAAACAAATGAAAAATTAAGAATCAAAACAACAACAAAAAATTTGATTTTTACAAGATTTCATTTTGATAAAAGTTTACTCGTAGCTATTCTATACTATATAAGTCCATCCGAAAAGCCTTACATTCAGACAATAACATTACATTTTTTAAATGTTAAGAACGCTATTGTGGCGGTTTCCCTCATATTGCATTTGGACCACATAAACGATTTTTTCATAGTTATTTATCGCATCGTAGCATATACAGCTTTCTGCGGATATTAAATAAAATATTATAACTTTTAATAGCCCCGAGGAACCGAAGTCCCTGGCTAACCAAACTGGTTTTACTTTTATAATTTTAATTCCAATAGTTGTTGAAAATTGTTGTAATGATTTTTTAGTATGTATGAGAACAGGTTCAAATCCAGCGGATATTGATTAAGCCATTCTGGAAAATGCTTAATTTAGGTAATGTCAGGACTCTGGAGGAGTAAAGGTTAGAATTAAATCCCGTAAATGTAATCTATTTTTGATTTGCTGTAAAATGTAAAAAATCTTTTGCTTGTATATGACTAATTGTCAAGTTAACTATTTCTAAAACTTAGGAAAATATAATTTGGACCTTTAAATGTAGGAGTTCTTTCAGGGTTTGGACCTTTAAATGTAGGAGTTCTTTCAGGTTAAGATGGATAAAAAATTTATAAATAAACTACAACTATGATTTTTTAATCTTCCTTTGGTAGTTGGTAAATATTGGGAGGGCTGTAGACTAATTTATTCAAGATTGTCCCCTCCCTCCCTGATTTAGTTAGTTTGAGGCTTTTAGGCTTAACATGAAAAGTGTGAGACGTTTTCAATCCTTAAAGTTCAGTTTTTAAAAACATATTTACCACATAGTTAGTTACTTAGTTAGATCTCAAAACTGTTTCTCAGCGAAGATAGTTTTTTATTTCTGCTTAGCTTTCTATTTGATTGAATAGGTCTGTCTATTTATATGTCTGTTAGTCTATCTATTTGTTTGTCTTTAAACTGTCTGTCTATCTATATGTCTTTCTCTTTTTTGTATGTTTCTCAAAAAAAGAAAACCCCTTTACTTAAAATGCACCTAAAAGCTAGAGGCGGAACTACTTTCAAATAATTTTTAAAGAAAAAAAAACGAAGAAAAAAAACGCTAATCCAGGTATAAAGCTGGGCTCGGCATGACTGCCAGGTGGCTCGTGTCACCAGAAGTATCATATTTCAACTTAAATTTTCAATACTCGCGCAATTTTTAACAATTCAAGCCGAAATGTGAAAATATGCCTAAATCAGCGAGATACATGTTTGGATTACTGAGTATTGTGAGCCTTTGCAATTATTTAAAAATTGAATTTTCTCCTTCTATTTAAGATACATTTACATACGATTGTTAGTAGCGAAACTACTCTATAATTCACTTTGTCCGTCCGTCAGTCCGTCCGTCTGTCAGTCCGTAACGCTATGGGGGAAATGGGATTTACTCAGCTCCTATAAAAGATAGAATGCTGAATTTTTTGACAACATTCCCATCATTAAGAAGCACAATTAAGTATAAAACTTCGATGGCGGTAGGACCGCTTTCAACAGGTTTTAGGCTATTTTTGTATTTTTCACATTTTTCTCCATATCTTCAGTGTTTATGGTGCGATTTTCATAATTTTTTCAGTTATAGATATATAAATTAAATTTCTAGTCGTTTCAAGAAAACAACTATGACGGTCAGACTGCCTTTAAGCAGGTTTTAGGCTATTTTTTTATTTTTCACATTTTTCTCCATATCTTTGCTGTTTATGGTCCGATTTTCAAAATTTTTTCAGTTATACATATCAAAATAAAATTTCCTGTTGTTTAAAGAAAGCAACCATGACAGTCAGACTTCCTTTTTGCAGGTTTTTGGCTATTTATATATTTTTTACATTTTCCCCCATATCTTTGGTCCGATTTTCAAAAAAATTTTAGTTAAAGGTATCAAAATTAAATTTCCTGTCCTTTAAAGAAAACAACTATGAACGTCCTACTGCCTTTCAGCAGGTTTTAGGCTATTTTTGTATTTTCCACATTTTCCCCCATATCTTTGGTGTTTTTGGTCCAATTTTAAAACTTTTTTGGGATATCAGTATCAAAATAATTTTTACCATTGTTATGAGCATCTTTTATGTAATTTACTTTGACCATCATCGTTTACAAAATAAAACAGGGTTTCGTGTTTATTTTCTCCAATAAATCAATTAATAAATACACTTCAAATCTACTTGTACATATTACCATCCATGATTTTATTTTTTGTGCTTCGCTACTTATGGATGTTGTCATCCTTGTTCATAATTATCTTTTAAATCAATGTAGAAATGAGAATCTTATATCTTTGCTTTTTAAAAATACAACGTTAGTTAAAATGCCGATGTAAAAAAAATATCAACCATTTTTCCTCCCAGGGAGTAACATTCATATTCTAAATTTGCCAACTTTTGCAGGAAAAATGTAATAGACGTTTGATTACAGATATATAAGCCCTCTCAATACACAGTAACCCATACTTGTACCTAACTGTAAATTGAAGTAAAAAATGCCTAAATATACATAATCAGTTGATCAGCAAACACAATATTTTTCTTTTTCTTTGCACCTTTTCATGTTCCACTTTAATTTGGGCAGAAATTTAATATTTATCTCTTTTGGAAAGTTATGCATTCTTACATTTGGGGTCGTCCGTACGACTAATATAACAGTTTATGGATCGAACTGTAGTGCTAGAAATGTCAAATCAATTTAAAATCATGTGTCAAAAGTTCGAGGGAAGATTGCGACTTTATAATTTGACCTGATACATTTATTATTTCTATTGATTGATTGATTGAATATATGGAATATTGATTCATAAGAATATTGGGCATGACGTAATAGCGTATTAAAAACGCCTCTATTTTGTTGTGCTTTAAGAATGTTTTCGTACTTGTTTTGCAAACAAATATCCTTTTGACATGTGTTAGTCTTTTTCTAAGGCTTAAGAAACACTAAAACATGAACAATTATGACCATATGAAGTGCAGCAATATTATGAAAAAAACATTATCTATGATTTGAAATAGGCTGTCTTCCGTTGAATGATCTTAATAGCTACTAAAAAAATTAATTTTACCATGTCAGGAAAATCGATCAAAAAGTGGAGGGGTGGAGGATAAACCCCCTAGATTTTTAGGGTCAGGTTTTAGACTATTTATGATTCTAAATCATAAATGGCACTAAACGGTAGGGGCACCTTATCTAGAAGGATTTGTTATACAGGTTATCATGTTAAAAGAGAAGAAACCTAATAACCAAGATAAAGCCTACCTGAAAAGAAACTGTAAATATTCACAGACATACAAACATACAAAATATTACCCTTTGATATTTAGAACTACTAAGATAATCTTTATAATCGTAAGAAGCGAAGATACTCTTGAACTCATTTTGCCTGTCCGTAAGTATCAATGGTAAATTTCTATTGAATGTCTGTAAAATATAACTATTATACTTATTTTTTTTACATAAACTCTCAAACAATTAGTTACACCATATTTCAAAGTAAAAAGATTTGGATTTTATTTTGTTTTAAAAATTCTTTTTTTCAAAGTACTTAATATTTTTAACTTGTTTTTTGTTAAAATTATATTAATTTTAACTAGTATGAGGCTTGTTGTTTTCTTAAGAATTTTTGCAAATATGGTTATTATTTTATAGAATTGAGAAGGCTTGAATAAAGCGAAATATATTTTCTACAAAGAAGTGTGTTCTTAAATGTGTAGTTAGCTCTAGCCGCGCGTTTTTTGAGATTATTTTTAAAGAAACATATTTACGTAATATCATATATGTACTGTTAATGTCTTTCGAAAAAGCATCCATTAATTTAAAATCTTTTATAATTTTGAAAAAAATACACTTATCTGATGATTTTGTGATCCTTGTTCTATATGTTTGTGACTTAATCCTGAGGACGCCTGCATCATTTCTCACACTAGTCATTTAAATCTTAAGAGGATACTTCAAGAATTGTTATTTTACCTCTTCGCGGAAGTTTGCATTTTATACCTTGTTGCACCTAGCCCCTTTTAAAACTAATTTTATCGATATGCAATTTCAAAGGTTTATGTATGCTATATCATTTTAACGAAAAGTGGTCATGGCCGATGTAATAAACACGACATGCTATTTTTGACAAACATTTTATGTTAAAGTTTGCGACTATATTGCTGTCTAATCTATAATACAAAGTAGAATGATGTCTGTCTGTCCGTCTGTCCGTCCCTTAAGATCTCGGTAACCACTGAACCGATCGGATTCTACTCTTCAGGGAATATGTGGTGGTTTTAGACTATTTTCTTGGGGGATTGGACACCCCCAATCCCCCCAAAAACAAAATCCCCCCATTTTTTTTTTGAAGATTTCCTTGGTCCTTTTATGAATTTCGCCAAAAAAAAATTTTATCACCTCTTGGGGCAAAGCCCCTAGAGGCTAGGGGCGAAACCGCTAGTGACTTTATAAACAAAAGTTGACGCCTTTCCTTCGCTTAGTAGTCAGCCAAGAGAACAAGGGGGCTGCGTCACTGCCCTTGCACCATCATCTTACTTGTTAAGATTCTAGCCAGACGACCTTTGATTGCAAGAACGTTTGTAGGATGTCCCAAGTACATGGATGAACCTTTTTTATCAATATACCTCTTGTTCATCCTCTGTGTAAAACATTGGAATATGAAATATGAATTGATTTTTGAATAATTTATTGGTGTCAAAAGTTTTTGTGTGCATTACGCAATAACCTTCAATATCCTCTGCACGCGCCTGGTTTGTTTATTAATTTCTTTGACTAAATAATAAAATAGAAAGATTGTCCTTTTAAAATCAACAATGAAACAATTAAATTGACTCTCTTTTTAATTATTTAATTACCCAATTACTAAATGAATCATTGGAATCAGACAATTTTGAATCTAGTCAACGATAAAATATTGTATGAGAAATAAAGTTCAGTAAATTACGTCATCCAGATTGTAACGCTTTTAAAGCACAAAGTAAAAAAGCATTCCCATATAAACGACCCCTTACATAGTGGATGTAAATATTCATTCCCATATAAACAACCCCTTAAATAGTGGATGTAAATATTCATTTATTTCCCGGAGGTAACCATTTATTTCCCCGAGGTAGTCATTTTTAGAAGATTTTCAAATTTTTTTTGGAAGATTTTTGAATTTTTATTAATTATAAAAAGAAACTTGATATCAGGGATAAAAATGATCATAGCCGGGAAATAAATGAAAATTAAAAACCAAAATTAAACCACATTTTAGCATAAAAAAATGAGTTTTTTGTTTAAATGAGAATGATATTACAAGACAGACGTAAGAACAGAGAGACGGACTGACCAACGTTTTAAAGTAGCTGAATTTCTAAAAAAAAAAATAGAATCTATAATGTTGTCATCCTTATTGGCTATGCTCTCTTTAACATTTATAGTGATTAGATAATAAGATTTTATCTAATATTTCTGTATTACATTTCAATCCTCTTTTTAATTTTCATACATATCTTGACTGTTTTATTGATAACTACAAAATTGTCCTATCATTTCATGAGTTTTTTTTTTTAATAGACCATTTGAATTTGATTACAGCTCAATAGGGGAAAAATTAACCATTTTCCAAATAGACAAGAGTAATTATGTGCATTAGTAGCAAAAAAATAAGTGAATCTAATAAAACAGTAAAATTTAATGTAGAAAATATGAATTTAAGTGGCACAGTTGAAGATATATGTCTTCTTATTTAATAATTTATTCCTTTAAGAACAAACTATACATAATTAAATCACATAGTCTTGAATTATTAATATATACAGTTTATAAAATAGCACATAAATTGTTAATAACAAGCGATATTATAATATATTGTAAAAAATTAACTAGTTATATTTGGAGACAGTTTGAAAATCAAATACTAAAATATTTTGTGTTGTCTTTATATTTCAAAACAAAATTAATAAATTTTTCAATAAGATATGTTGATATACCACCTTTATCTAATAATTTTGAACAGAATTGAGCTAAAAGCAATGTTTGAGAAAAATAATTGTTTTCATTCCATCTTGATAGACAAGGTTCTTTACTAATTTTTAGCGCCTTGTCTTTAGCTGCTAAAATGAGCATCGAAATTTGAGCAAAATCTTCACCTTTAAAGCATTCATAATAGATGTTAAAAAGAAAGAAATTTTCTTTAAGGAAAATGAACTCAGGGCGACCCTGAAAGTAAATTTCATCTAGAAAAATAGCAAGACAATGGGCGAAGTATTTCGGGAATTTGCAGAAAAAAATTGCATGATCTGAATCATTTTTTACATAACATTTAGTACAGATATCACTATCAATTAGATTCCATTTGAATAATTTTGTACAACTTACCAGTGTGCGTATGTATTGTTCAAAAAGGAATCCTTTATAATATAAAGTTATAGGTAGATCAAGAACAATCTTAAAACTATTTTGAAAATTTTCAATATCTGGAAACCATTTTTTATCTACCTTTCTAGTTTCTATTGAAGGATGAATACTGGCAATTTTTTTCTTATGCATTTGTTTGAAAAAAAGCGAAAAAATTGATGGTGTCTCGTATGTAAGATAAAAAAGAGGTTTTTCTGCATTTTTATTCTTATTCAAAGATAAACATTGTAAGGAACTAAACTCAAACTCATTTGAAATGTTTATAACCACCTCTTTTAGTTTTGCATAAATTTCCTGGTGATTGTCTAAATTTTCTATCAAATTTTCTTTAATAACAGGAATATAAAGATATTTTTGCTGAATTGTTATACTTTTTAATATAGAAGCAATAGTCTTTAAATTACATCTATCAAGGATTATACTTTCTCTACTGCTAAATTTAATGTCTTTAGACCAATAGGATGAAGTAATGGGCGATTGCAAGAATGTCTTTGGATTTTTTTCTAACTCTTCTAGAAAAATTTTAGATTTTTTAAACATTGTTTTCCCCTGAGGTGGGTATAAAGACATAAATTTATTACTGTATTTTTTCAACATATTAGAGCCAAAGTTCTTAAGAATAGAAGAAATAGGTACATGCTTTTGTTTTAGAATTATAGCTAGATTTGAATTAGGGTATTCGTTGGCATGTTTGAGGATATTAAAAAAGCTTGTTATCCAAATAGAAAAACTTTGCTGTTCTGGTAAAAGCATATTTAAACCGCCATCGTGAAACTCTGATTCAATTCTCTTTTTAGCTACTTTGTATCTGTGACTTGATCCATTTGACCAAAGAAATTTAGAAGTACTTTTCCATATTTTTTTGCATATCACATTATTTGGTGAGTAAATTCTATATATGTGCAAAGCACAGGAATTCATGAATGAAAGGCACAGATTTCTTCTCTTAAAAATATTTGTTCCATGGTTAAAATGCATATTTTTAGAACGATTATTAAGTTTATTCAATAATTCTTTATATGTTAAATTTAGAGAAGTTGCAAAATCAAAAGACAAGTAAACTCCTAAATGTTTAACAATATTACAGGGTGTTCCCACAGAACTTAAATTTACTGGACAGTTGCCATATGTTAAAATTTTTGTTTTTTTGAAGTTAATTTCTATATTTACTGTTGACTTTAGTTTTTTAAGTAAATCAGATAAAGAAGTCACATCTTTTTCAGTTTTTAGAGTTAAAGCTTTAAAGCCGTCATCGGCAAAAAATATGGCTGGCAAATTGTGTTTTTTGATCTTTAACATTAAGTGTGACATTAACTTACTGTTTAAGCAAGAATAAAATAAGTGATTATAAATAACAAATTTATTTGCACTACTAGGGGCACCCTGTGGAAATCCCAACTTAATTTCATATTGTTTTGATATATGATTATTTACAACCACCCTAAATTTGCCTCCATTAGAAATAGATGCCCAAACTTTGGCAAATTGTGGTGAAAAAATGTGGCTTAGTATCTTATCAGATACTTCGTATAACGTTTGATCATATGCTTTTTTTAAATCAAAGAAAACTAATTGGGAATCTATTTCTTTAGACTTTATATAGTTCATTATAGCAGTGATAGATATTGTAGCAGTAGCCATGTGCCGTTTCTTAATAAAGCCAAATTGATCAGAATGTACAATTTTACTCATGAAAGGAGCAATTTTATTGTTTAATGCTTTGTCCAAAATTTTTTGGCTGTTTTCAGATAAATAAATTGGTCTTAAATTATCCGGATTTGATGAATCTAAATCTTTTTTTGGAAGAAAACAAACATTTTTGATCTTAATAAATGAAAAATCTGAATTATCTAAATCCATGTCGTACATTTGATTAAATGCATTAGTTGCAAACTTAGGGACATTTTGAAAAAGAAACATAAATAAACTTTTTGGCTGTGATGTTGGTCCAGGGCTACTACGATCTTTAAGAGATTTTATGACTTTTTGAAACTCCTTTGTACTACTATATGGAGAAATAGTATTTTGTATTTTAGGAAAGATATCATCCAGCTTTAAATTAAAGGTTTCTAAAAGTCCGTTTAAATCAGCTTTAGGAATATCATCAGGACAGACAGATGAAGCATGAATTTTGCCTAGTTTATTTACAATTTTTTCAGGACAATCAGTCATTTCATTGTCTATTAGTAAATTGTAACTGTTCTTTTTCTTTGGTTTCATATTTTGATATGTAAGATAATTTGGTTTACCATCTAGCAGAAGATATCTCATATAATATATTTCTGCCCTTGAACTAACCAAATTCTTAAAATATTCTTGCTGCGTCTGAATAATGTCCTGAATGCTTTGCAAAGAATCTTTATCAGGAGAAGTTTCAATCTTATTATATAACATATTAATTTGTGAATCAAAATCTTTTGTTTTCTGAAACTCTTTGTGTCTCAATTTTGAGTAAAATACATCGTGTTTTTGCTTTAAATGTTGAATAAGATTGAACATGGTTCCTGTGTATTGATTCTTTGCGTTTAGAAAGGATAAATCATCCACTGAAACATTTGCCAAATTTATATTTTTGTCATCTGAGTTCTTTTTTAGAAACCATTCTGTTTCTGTTTTCATAATATCTAGAAAATTTTTATCTTTAAACAAAAATGGTTTCCATGTTTGATTTTTGTATTTAAATTTACTTTTTTTGGCAACTGTGACAGTTTTATGATCAGAAAAACTATTAAATCTAAATTCTATATGATTAAAGTAGTCAAAATTACAAAAGAAATAGTCAATATTGCTTTTAGAGTTAAATCTTTGCCCTGAACCGCGCCAGGTAAAGATTGGATTGACTGAAAGTTTATTGGCTAAATTAATCATATTGTGTCTAACTAAGAAATCATGCAAAAGCTTAGCCCTGTAAAAATGTCCAGGGTTGTTAAAATCGATATTGAAATCCCCAAAAAAGGTGAATGCTGTCAAATTATGATCCTTTATAAATGTAGCAATTCTATTTAACATATCTTTTAGCTCTAAAGTTGAACAAGATGGTAAATATGTAGGAATTAAATGAAATATACTGTCTCCAATTTTATATTTCAAATACATGCAATGCGTGGAAATTATTGTCCTTGTCTCCAAAATTTTAAATACATTGTCATGATACACAAAAATACCAGCTTTTGGTTCATTTCCGCTTGTTTCCCCCCCGTATACGCATCCCTTGGGAAGTTTTATTTCACGATGAGAGCTTTTTAATTTTGTTTCAAGACAAACAAAAATGCTAGGAACATAATTAGCTGAACACGTTAATTCTTTAATCTTAAAAGGAACCTTAGATAAGTTTAATTTTCCTTTTGAAAAAAAACCAAGACCACGGACATTTGAAAATTTAATATTTAAAGGAATATTTTTATTAGACATACGAATTATAAAACAATAAAAAAATGATAATTTAATTAAAAGAAAGAACTAAAAAAATTCTAAAAATCAATTTGACTTGACTTTTAGCATAAGCCTAAATGAATAAGCCCTTCGGTTTCTTACTTAGTATGAAAAAAGGGTTGAAACCACCTCCCTAAGTTGTGTAATTGTATTCTAAAGGTTCATTTAGCCAGCCTAAAAGACAATGAAATATTAACATTAAGCTATTTATCACTCTTGTCCCCCCCCCCCCCCCCCAACTTATATTTTACTTATTTGCAGACGTATGAGCATAGCTTCTCTAAAATTATGTACATATATTCTTATCTGTATAAATCTAAACTAATTCTCACCCTTGCCCTCCCCCCCCCCCCCAACTTATATTTTACTTATTTACAGACATATGAGCATAGCTTCTCTAAAATTATGTACATATATCTTGCTTTACATTTAAAAAAAATATTATTATAACTGCTTAATATCATATAACTTTTTCACTAGAATAAGGAAATTGTTTTTTAAAACAGTTGACAAAATTGATCAATAACTAGTTTGTGTTGTGATTGATGAATGCATGTGCTATTTGTAATAAAAAGTCCATGCTGTTAGGATTTTCCTGATAGCTTCCATATTGATGTGTTGGTGGTGGAATGCGGGCTGGCGGGCTGCGGAGTGGCGGATTGCGGGCTGGAGGGCTGCGGAGTGGCGGTCTGCTGGTTGGCGGGTGGTAGACTGGTGGGCTACAGGCTTTGTATCTTTCTCTATTTATGTATGAGATATTATGGGAGTGCTTAAAAAATTGTCATTTGAAACCAAAGGCAACTGTATTTATTTGGCAAATACAAGCATAAATGACTCCGTCAGACAGACAGACAGACAGACGGATAGTCGCTATTTAGTTAAAGAGTAGCCACGCTACAAACAAGCCATATTTGCATGCATATTGCATATATTTGTACAATAACAATCATTTTAATCTTTAATCTCTCTAGCTACAATTGTTCATTTTGATATATAGCATAGTTAGTATACAAAACAACAATTTTTCTTACTCTTAAAATATTAACATAAGAATGAAATGAATATACAATGTCATTTGGTAGATCTAGGTTTCTTAATGTAATGAATAATGCATAAATCTATCGTAAATATAAAGCAATTATTCTCCAATTAGAGCAAATGGCAGTTTTTGTTTCCAAAGGATTGACGGACATTTCGAATTATAGAGTAGCTTTGCTACTAAAGTAATTCTGCAAACACGGTACCAATTCAAAAATTTTATCAACTATCTGACCAAACCGATTTGGTATCTTAAACGGTGTTCTTTTTTTTGTTTCATTAAAGAAACGCCATTTTTATTAATATTCTCAAAGCTTTCAAAATATCTCACGCCTTTTGTTTAGAACTAAAATTGAAACAATACTTTATAATAACTACAATACAAACCGTTTATAAAATTTGTCCGCCTTATTGAAATGAATGTTTGTTTTCTTTTACAATTTACCCACCGCTTTGCTGATCTGAGGTGGATTCTTTAAAATAATTAGAATAGCTCTATCGGCGAGGGTCACCAGATCACAAAACTTTATTTTATACAAATTTATCTATAAAATTAAAGAAAAGTGTTTTTAAAAATCATAGAAGGGTTACAAAAATAAGATTTGATTTAATTTTTGTAGATTTTTTATATGATTTTGGACTATTTTTTACAGAAACAATTTAGGTAATATGGCGACCCTATTTTTTTAAGAATCCACCTCTGTTTTGATCTATGGAATAAATGATAGTGGTAAAAGAATTTTAACTGTGTGATTATATCGCATTTTTAATTCTGAATATTCAACGTTATCTTCTATAAAACAAGGATGACAAGATACATAAAAACGAAGCTTTGAAATGGTAGAACAAAAGAACATTAACACTTGTAAAGTGTCACAACTGAATAAGTAGAATTTAATAGTCGAAACAAAATTGTAACTAAATTTGTTACAAAACTACTCAAATACTGGATACTTGCATCTTTAGGTAAGGATCATAGCGATTCTTTGCTTATAACAGTGTACTTTTTTGTCCTAGGAATTAGTATTCCAAAATTTAGATGCTGCAGCTGATCCTATAGAAGAATGCGGCTGATTTGCGGGTGTGGAAGTTTATGTTTTGTCAATACAGATAGCCGAGGCTGTTTGGTGGCTACAGCTTGCCAAAATTAAACAAAATGGAACATTTAGCGAATCCTATACCAAAGATCATTGAAGTAATATAAAAATACACTCAATTGGTCAAAAAAAATAATCAACCCTAAAATTTCACTGTACATAAATGTGCTGGTTTGTCTTCCAAACCCAGAATAAACGTTATTTTTTCTCGGTGAATAGTCATTTTGTAAATGTTTTGGCATGGGTGTGTATGTTCGTCTGTCTGTGTGTGTGTGTGTGTGTATGTGTGTGTGTGTGTGTGGATGGTTAAGCTGAAGTCAAAAGAAGCTTAAGATCCATAACTCTAAAGTTGAGAGACATTTATTATGACATCAATGACAACCACAAAAAGGTTGAATTTGAGAAACAAAACCTTTCTCACGTAAAATAAAATCTACCTATCAAAATATGGTGAAAACAAGGATGACAATTTCTATAAAAGCGTAGCTCAAAATAATAAAAAAGGAGACAAATAAACAGTTACAATAAGGACAAATCATTGATTTAGATTTTATTGTAAATAGCTCAAAATTTGATATACCTATTTAAAGTTATTACTTTTATATACTGTATGGTTTCAGAAAAAAAACCTTTTTATTAAAAAATGCTAAGTATGATTCTAATAATGTCAAATTTCAAAATGGAAAATAACTAAATCTGTCGTATTTTACTTTTACCTTATAATTGTAATGCGTTTTAAATATAAGACAATTCTAACATGACTTATAAACCTAAAAGCGATCAGTTAGGCAACCGAATGGATGAACATTTATAAGTCTTTATCAAAAGAGTAGTTGCGCTACTAAAATGAGTTGGGTTTGTTTAGGGGTGGATAGGGGGTGGGTGGGTGGAGTTTTTAAGATTTTGTAAGATGAGATTATTTGGTGAGATATCTCGTGTTCTCGGATCATAAATGGCCAGGATGAATTTAATAACAATGTTTTATGCCAAAAAGAGTGGACATTTTACATTTGTAAAATATGAAGAAAAAAACTTGTGTAAAATAATATAATGTTGATTTATATTAGGGAAAAATATTGTGAGATATCCCTTTTCTTTAATCATAAATGACCAAGATAATTACAAAGCAAATGTTTTTATGTAAAGTATTGCAAAATCCATAAAATCGGAGCTCTAAAATCAGATGAAGGTTGCACAGGAGGGTTTTCTGTGTTCAACAGACACTAAGGGAAAGTACCATCAAGCAAATATCTAAAGTTTTGGGGACATTCTATTCAAAATTACTCTTTCTATGAAAAATAGAATTGATATAAAAGAGTGTTGTGCCCGCTACACACACACACACACACACACACCAGGGAGGTAGGGGACATTGGGCTCTTTTTTGCACTTGTCCCCAAAGTTTTTTTTTCACGTTTTCTTAATCGGTGAATTAACAACTTTGGGGACTGTAGTGAATTTTGATTGGTTGCTACATTAAGTTGAGTGTTTGAACGTTTCAACCACTAATTTTAACCTACAGAAGGGGCAATTTTATGTATCATCATTGGGGATGTACATCAATCTATTGGCCATTGTCTTATCCCTTTAGATCCCTGCACACACACACACACACACACACACAGATGTAACACGAGTTTGGTATTATATCCTACACATGATCGGGAGAGATTCACCAACAAGCAGGGACAAGGGAAGTATTCTCTGACCAAAAAGTCTATTAAAATCACGCAATCTAATCACGAAACCTTTATGAGTGTGTAATATTATTGATGATTCAACTATTATTAAAAGGGGCTTGTAGTAATTATGTCTGAGTATAAGTTCGCTAATCTAAATTCACTAAACCTCATCAAATGTTTGTAGATTATTAACAGGGATCGGCAGCCGCACGTAAGCCGCGTGTAAGCCTCAGTGATATTGTCATTTTAATACTATAATATTCAGCTGGATGTATAAAACTTCTCTTTAGCAGACAATCCTTCTTTCTGAAATTTCTTTTTCTGCTCACAAGCAGGTTTAAAAGTGAGGCTGAGGCGCGGCTGCCGAACCCTGATTATTAATGTTATTAGCAGACCGATTTAAAAAAAATAACACAGTAGGGAGATTAAAAAAACATTTTTAAATACTTCCTAAAAATAATATCTTTAAATATTTTTCCTACCCATAAAATTTGTAACTGTTTAAAGACGAAAAACAAAATATTTTGACAAATTTTTACTTTGGCTCATTTTCAAACACTTCCTAATTAACCCTTTAGAGCAAGTTAAAGTAAAAGTTTCAAATTGATTCAATAACTTAAAAACATCTTACTTTAAAGCTCAAAAATTAAATCCTTTGCTCATTACTTATTAAAACAAGGATGACAACATCTATATAAGCGAAGCTCTGAATTGGAAGGAAATCGAACATTAACACTTATAGAGTGACAGAACTGAATAAACTGAACATATGTCTATGCAAAATTGTAAGTAAATTTGTTGCAAAACTTATTAAATACATGTTACTGTTTAAGGACATACTAACGTTTTTAAGACTAGTTATAGAGAAGCTTCGCTTATAACACTATACCTTGTTGTAATAGGAATCAGTATTAAAAAAATCAGATGACTAGGATTATTTGAACATATAAAGATTTGTTGTAAAAAAAGTAAAAAATCAGCTTGTTTTAAATAGACGTACGGACTTTCTAGTAATGATTATAGAGTTGCTGCGCTTATCAATTTGTACCTAACTGCTATAGGAATTAGCATTTGAAGTTTGAAATCGAAAGGACAATCCTAACCTTTTAGATTAACGAAAAAAGCTAACTGTAACGAATGGACGTACGGACGGACTTACGGACCGACCCTAATTATAGAAAAGCTTCTTTTAAATAGACGTACGGACTTTCTAGTAATGATTATAGAGTTGCTGCGCTTTCGAATTTGTACCTAACTGCTATAGGAATTAGCATATAAAGTTTGAAATCGAAAGGACAATCCTAACCTTTTTAGATTAACGAGAAAAGCTAACTGTAACGGATGGACATACGGACGGACTTACGGACCGACCCTAATTATAGAAAAGCTTCGCTTTTAAAAATAAATGACCTAGAAACATAAAGAACTAAATTCTATTTGACGATCAACTTAATTTAATATAAATCATAAAAAACATATATTGGTGCCTTACCACAAAGTTGCCTATCAAGCACTGATCCCCCTCCTTATTTGAATTATATCTTTTGGTTTCTTTAATGCTATACCAAGACTCCCTCCCCTTTGGTCGTTTACAATTTGTTTTAAATTAATGGTCGGGAAAGTGGGGATTCTGTGCTCTACAAGGCACTGTGGGGGAAATTCCCCATATTTTAAATTCTGTGAAAAGTTTGTAAATGTTAATATTCGGAGAAGATTGGTTGTTTTTAGTATTGCAGTACATAATAAATGATGATTTCAGGGAAGCTTCTAATTTACATTACCCATTTCGCCACTTCCCTCCAACTTGTTTCACAATTAGAGGCAAGAAGTTGTCAAGAAATACCAAATTAAACCACAACATATATTATAAAATTTAGGATTTGGAAAAGAATAGTTATGTAGTTCAGAATTTTATTGATAGGTGTCGTAAAAACTTTTTTTATGTAAAATTTTTAGATGAGATAAATATCTAAACAATCTTAAATATTTTTGAAAATATTACAGCTATCCACTCTTTGGGATTTTCAATAAATTTTATTCACTATTAAACATATAATTTACGAGTAGTCTATGATTTAGATAAAATATATAAAATATGTAAAAAGCATTATTCAACTCGTTCATCTCAAAACTAAACATGGAACTAATCTCTGACTCTCATTTTTGCATGGCTTGTAGTAAAGTGAGCAAAAACTAATATAATAATGCTTGAGATTCTTATCAAATTCTGCCAAAAGTTGCATAATCTCATCATCTAGTTTTAACTGGAAATCTATGAAATCAGCTCTAAAGCATTGTTTGCCAGAATAGCCTTCCCTTGTCCCTGACCAACAAGGCAGGGAGAAAGGGAGGGGACAATGGATCGAATATCCAATTTTTAAGGAGTCTCAGACTTTGGGGACTGGCTTAAAGGGAATGTGCACGAATACAGCAGATTCTTACTGATTTTGGGGACTTGCACATCAATGCCCCGCTAACTAGCTGAGCTAGTTTTGAATATGCAGACAGAAAAATTTGTTATTTATCGCTTGTTTTAACAACTATTTTTTCCCAAGAAAATGTCTTTTCATGTATAGAAACTCTACTGTGATATTTATGTATTAAATAATCTAAGAACCGCTTGAATTTAGGGGTCAGTTATAAATATATCAGAAGGGTTGAGGTAGTTCTAAACAAGATTTTTCTAGTGATTAATTACAGAATGTTTACTACATTGTGATGTGTTGATAATTTAATTTTCAAGTAAATGATTTTTTTTCTTAGAACTAATTTTTTTCTAAATTAGGTTACCATGATCCCTTTACAATTTTGGTAACATTTTCTTGATAAATCTGGTTTTCATTGCTTTTCAGCGAACCCTCTTAAATTGAATTAATTGCCCATTGTCCCCTCCCTTACTCCCTGCCAACAAGGGGTTGGTTGGATGAAAAATTGATGTATCATCTTTTTTGGGGACCCACACACTTACACACACACACACGCAGGTCTTTGTGGGAATATTTTTGACAATGGAACGTCCATATTTTAGCCTAAAAGGTCGGGAAAGCGTGGTTATGGTCAATGTTGGGATTTAAAGAATCTTAAAAGCCAGCATCACAAAAAAATATTATTTTTTAGTTTCACATCTTTCATGAATCTTCATAAAAAATAAAACCTATTTCAAAAGAAAATAATAAAATATCCAACAATTTTAATACCATTTGAAGTCAACCTAATAAAACAAGAATGACACCATCAACAAAAACAGATGTTTTGAAATCGGAGTTAAAAAGAATATGCAAAATGATTAAAACGACCAAGCTAATATTGTTTGATTCACTTCTACAAGAGACAAAATTAATTGAAAATGATTGCTAAAATCGAAATTTATTTTCATATCTTAGAATAGTGTATTTATTATTAAGAATAGGTTAAAACATTCTAAATTTAAAATGAATTACAAGGATAATACTGTACATTAATATATAATAATTTAGTTGATAAAAGACAGTAAAGTGTAATGCATTAAAAGTAATGAAAATCTCGCAAAAGTCTTTGAGCCTTGAACAGTTGTTTTAACAGCATGTTAGTTTGTGTTCACCTCCCAAGTGTTTAATAATATACAATACACTAAAAAATAAAATCTGTAAAAAATAACAAAAAAATCTTGAAACTTTTATTACAGATGGAATTTTGTTTATCTGTGCATTCACTTCCGCATAACATCATATCATCATAATATTTTATAATTGCAAAAAAACAATAGCAAAAAGATTACTAACATTAGAGTAAAACACTAGAGGGATAAAGGGTTAAATAAACTGTATCTCCCCATCGCAACCACCTTGTGCAACCTTTCTATTAGGTCATTGAAAATCAATCAATTGTATCGCTTATATTAATACAGCCAAGTAGCAGAAAATAATTTAGAAGCAGGCGAAAGAGGTCTTTGAAAAAGGAAGGTAGGTAGTTGTCTGTATATACATCTATACTTTAGATCTGTTTTACTGACAATAGGAGTGTAGCAAAGGGAAAAGGGCAGTTTTTAAAATGCGGTTATGATGATTTGATAATGTGATACATATGCAGAAGTAAAGTCACACTAACTTTTGTTTATCTGTAAGTGAGAGAAATATTTAAGAAAACGGTCATTTTAGCATCTTTTTCTCGGTATCCTACACATTTCCCTAATTTTATTCCCACTGTTTAGATTCCCACAAACGGATTCCCTGAAATCTGATTCCCCTAATGTTAAATATCCTTTGTTATTCTTTTCCCAATGACACTTTGGCCTGATGCACTTAGCCTAAATGTCTTAAAGCAATGAGATCAAATTCCCTCTTCTACAAATTGCCGCATCTAAAGATATCCATTAAAACAACATTCTTTTATTGGCTCAAGTATTCTCTTTTGACATATGATTGTTAAATACTCTAATTACAAATCATGATATTTAAATGGCAGGAAATTTAATAAGTTCAATATGACCTTGCTGGGACACTCACACATTATTTACTAAGTATATTTGCGATATATAAACACTTATGGCTTTAACACAGCCAGAGGTGTGCATGAAACAAGAACTGTTGGAACTGATGCTCAGTTTGCTCAGTTTACTGAGAATATGAAAGATGATGGTGAAACCCGAAAGGAAGCTATCAACTTGATGACAGGACCAATAAGTTCTAAGCAAAGCTGTAAGATAGGAACCTGGAATGTTAGAACAATGTATGAGTCAACTAAAGCAGCCCAAGTAGTTAAAGAAATGACAAGTTACAATATCGGAATACTTGGAATTGCAGAATGTAGATGGACAGGACAAGGACAAACCACAACCAAAGATGGCCACCTAATACTTTATTCTGGTCATGAAAGTCAACATATGTATGGGGTTGCTATAATTATCCAAAAACGACATGTCAATTCACTAATAGACTGGAAACCTATATCAGACAGAATAATTAAGGCTAGATTCCAATCAAGGCACTGCAAGTTGACCCTTATCCAATGCTATGCCCCAACAAATGACAAAAGTGAAGAAGTAAAACAAGAGTTTTATGATCAACTGCAATCAATCAGAAACTCAGTACCCAAACATGACATGTGTCTAGTTCTTGGAGATATGAATGCTAAAGTAGGAACTGACAGGACTGGAGTGGAAAATGCAATGGGACACTTTGGCATAGGTACAAGAAATGAAAATGGAGAACTTTTACTTGAATTCTGTTTAAATAATGATATGGTCATAGGAGGTACATTATTCCAACACAAAAACATTCACAAATATACCTGGACAACACCTGATGGACAAACAAGAAACATGATTGACCATATTATGATCAATAGAAAATGGGTCAAATCAATGCAAGACTGTAGGAGCTATAGAGGAGCCGACATATTCAGTGACCATGAACTAGTTGTCAGTAAGATTAAATTAAAGCTGAAGCGTACTGGCCATGATAAAAAGAGTGAGATTGGCAGACAATATGATTCTTCAAGATTAAAGGACCCAGTGATAAAGAATGAATTTGTCTTAAAACTCAGAAATAGATTTCAAGTCTTAGAGGACCTAAATGACGAGACTGAGATCACTTGGACTTCAATTAAAGAAAACTTTCAATCTACTGCTAAGGAAATCCTAGGACACAAGAAACCAGAGAAAAAGGACTGGATCTCTGAAGAAACATGGAACAAAATAGAAGAGAGAAAGAATCTTAAAAACAAAATTCATAATGCTCAACATTTGGCTGACATGGGCAATTTAAGAGCTGAATATACTGCTAAAGACAAAGAAGTCAAAAAGCGCACAAGGAAAGACAAGAGAGATTACATTGACAATCTGGCTGAAAAGGCCCAGAGAGCAGCTGACTTCGGTAACATGAAAACAGTATACAACATAACCAAGCAATTAAGTGGCAAATATAACAAAAAGAGTGGTGAAACTATCAAGGCTAAAGATGGTAAATTACTCACTACAGAAAAAGAAGTTGCTGAAAGGTGGAAATCGCATTTTGAAGAAGTGTTGAACAGACCTGAACCTGAAATTACTGCTGAACCAGAACCAGGACATGAAATAGACATAGACACAAGACCACCAACTATCCAAGAAGTTAAAGCTGCTATACATAGTCTAAAGAACGACAAAGCACCTGGACCTGACTTGATAACTGCTGAAATGCTTAAGGCAGACATAGATCTTTCTGCTAGGACTCTGACTGATCTCTTTGATAAAATTTGGAGACAAGAAAAGATACCAACTGACTGGTCTAAAGGTATAATCATAAAACTACCTAAGAAGGGAGATTTGAAAAATTGTGATAATTGGAGAGGAATTATGCTGCTTTCTATCCCAAGCAAGGTCCTATGTAAAGTTATTTTAAACAGAATTGATGAGAAAATTGACAATAAACTAAGAGAAGAACAAGCTGGGTTCCGTGCTGGAAGAGGCTGTGTTGACCAAATTTTCACCCTTAGGACAGTTATTGAACAATGTGTTGAATTTAACAAGCCACTCCATGTAAATTTTGTTGATTTCTCTAAGGCCTTTGACTCCATACACAGACAAACACTCTGGAAAATACTAAGAAGTTATGGTATACCTGAAAAGATGATAATTATGATAACTAAATTTTATGACAACTTCCAAGCCTGTGTTTCAGTTGGAAACAATAAGACATCTGATTTCTTTAAAATAAGCACTGGAGTTAGACAGGGATGCATTTTATCACCTATTCTATTTATATTGGTCATTGACGGGGTGATGAAGAAAACCACAGAGGACAAAAAACGTGGTCTCCAGCTGGGCATACTAGGACACCTAGAAGATCTGGACTTTGCTGATGATCTGGCACTGATTTCAGAAACAATTAAACATCTACAAGCTAAGACAGATAGACTAGTCAAATACGCAGGACAAGTCGGGCTCTTTGTTAATGTCAAGAAGACTGAAATTATGAATATACCTACAAACCCTGATCAAACTATAACAATAAATGGTGAACAATTGAAACAAAGCAACAAATTCACCTATTTGGGGAGTGTTATCAGCAGTGAAAATGGCTCAAAAGCTGATATTAAAACCAGGATTGATAAGGCTAGGGTTGCTTTCAACAGTCTACACAACGTTTGGAATTCAAAGAAACTTGCTCTGAAAACAAAAATCAGACTTTACAACAGTAATGTAAAATCAGTTCTTCTTTATGGAGCTGAATGCTGGAGAACTGTGAAAACTGAAACAAATCAACTTAATGCATTTCACAATAGCTGCCTAAGAAGAATTTGCAAAATATTCTGGCCAAACAAAATATCAAACATTGAGCTGTATGCTAAGACCAAGTGCAATAGTATTGAAGCAGAAGTGAAATTTAAAAGACTAAGATGGCTAGGACATGTGCTCAGAATGGAACAAAATAGGTTTCCAAAAAAGTGCTTAAAATGGAACCCCACCACTGGTAAACGTAAACGGGGACAACCAAAAATGACCTGGAGGCGGAGCACTGAAAAGGACCTCTTTAATTTGAAATTAACATGGGGAGAAGCTGAAGCACTTGCCACAAAAAGGAATTCATGGAGGAGCAGGGTGGCCGTATTCTCTGGACTCCACAGTCCAAAAGAGAGACGCGACTGAACTGAATATTTGCGATTACTTTTATTTAATGAAATCTTCCAATTTTTAACATGTACAAAACGGCCTGCTTAATTGCTTCAAGATCCATGTCAGATCTATATAGGAAATAAATGTCTATAAACGAGCTCAAGTTTTCCAAGGAATATATGATTAAAACTCATAGTGCTCCAATAATCCATAATAAACTCTCATTGCCCAGAATGATAAGACCCATTATTTTACTTTATTAAAAATAAATTCATTTTTTTCATTTCATGTTGCTATTTACCTTATATTGATGTATTTAATTTCTAATCATAAAAAAGAAAATCTAAATTTATAATATGATAAATTTAAGAAAACTATGTTTTAAAAGAATTCGATAGTGGCGACATTTTGTGTGTTCAAATATTAAACTAAAATTGTAATCATCATCATTAACCCTTTGGTGATGGTAATGTAAAGAAAAAAATATAATTTAAAAAAATCTTTTAAAAATCATTTAAATTATTAAATATTTACTTTCTTTTAGATAGTAATGCCGGGTGAGGAAAATAGATTTATTGAGAAATAGATATGCATATAGAAAACTAGCCAATAGGGAGATAATTATATCGAGCCAACTCTAGTAATATTATAAACTCAGCAATTTTTAGTAGCAAAGCTACTCTATAATTCGAAATATCCTTTTGTCCGTACGTCTGAAACATTTCTTGTCTCCATAAAATATTTTTATAAAATGAATCTTCATTTTAAAATTTCCTTCAATATGTAGCATAATTAGGTAAACCATTGCGGTCGGACTGCTTTTAAGAAGGTTTTTAGCTACTTTTATATTTTTCAATGTTAAACGGCTCCTATAAAAGATAGTAATTTTAATTTTAGGGTGGGGGGGGGGGGGGTATTTACCTGCTTTTCTACTAGAAATTGGAAATGTTCACAAATATGTAATGAAATATAAAGAAAATCCTTTAAAATAATTGAGTGCAAAATCGGAAAATTATAGGCTTAACTCAAATTTTTGTCTGATTCTACCTTGTTAATTCAAAATAGTGAAGCTAATTAACATTAAACATTTTCCTACATTATGTGAGATAAACGGTAACTTAAAAAATTTTTTTTTTCACTTTTACCTGTACAGAGACCACCTGGAGGCCTGCAGCTCCTGAACCTGAAGGTCTATCCAAAAAAATTTAAAACTTCGTGAAATTCATCTTATAAGAATGATTTTATCTTTAATAACCTATCCTCTCAGTCCAAAGATAAAGCCTAGGTACCAAGTTTACGCAAATGTGTCAAAACTCCCCCCCCCCCCCCCACTTAGTTATGACACTCTACAAGTGTTAATTTTGCAATCCTTGTTTAAAATTAATATCAAAGAAATATAGTCCCTTAATTCTGGTGAGAAAAGATTGAATTCGTTAATGTTATAATAAAAGTATTAGTATGTCTTCACTTGCGCACTTTCAATTGAAAATTTAAAAACAAAAAAAATATGTTGGGGAGGTAATTTTGGGTGATTTCTAGTGGGAGATTGGTGGTACCCTCCCTTAAAATAGTTATAAACCTTCCTTGGACCTATGAGAAGCTACCTTGTAAAGGATAACCATATCAATTCAGTAATTAGCGAGATCCTTCGGTACAGACATAAAATGAGATACCCAAACAAAAATCCTATAAATTTATTATTCGGATTTGCAAAAAAAAACTAAGTAACTAGAACATATATGGTGTTTTTGGGCGAATGGAATAACTATTGTAAAATCTTGTTACGATTTTTAAAGTTTGATACATATGCGGAAGTGAAAGTACACCAAAAGTGTAGTGTTGTAAAAATAATTAAGAAGGAGGAGAAATAATGAGGATTTGTATAATTTGGTAAGACACATAGGAGAATTCTTGGCTCTACTTTACAATACCCGCCCCCTCCCCCACCCAAAAAAAAAATTAAAAAAAGATTGTGATTCTCCAGTGTGGTTTTGCGATTCACAAGTTTTTGGGATAATTCAACATGGTTAATTTAAGTCTTAAAGTTTTATACACAGTTGATCATGTTGATTTTTTAACTTTTTGACAATATTTTTATATGTTATATAATTATCCTATTTATCCGAATTTTTCAAATATTAATTCCCAGGACAACAAAGTACAATTTTATAAGCTAAGCATCTCTATAATAAGTCCTAAAAATGTAAGTATGATCTTAAACAATATCCTTTATTTAACCCTAATCGACCGGAGGATGTCGGGCGTTTTTGCCTTCTTCTGTCATTTTTTTGCTCTTTTTTTTCTAGGCATTGTACTTAATTATGCTCCATATTAAAAGGAATGTTAACAAGAAGTTTTAGCTTTCTAACTTTTATAGGAGATGAGTAAATCCCATTTCTCCCTAGCGTTATGGACTGATGGACGGACAGACAAAATGAATTATAGAGTAGCTTCGCCACTAAAAATAATAGTTAATATCAATCTTATTTTTGTTGCCATAACACTCTGTCTGTCCGTCTGTCTTTTCTTATATCATTATACTTTGTTGTCCTAGTAATCAAATGATTTTATCAGAAATCAAATGCAAAGTTTGAAATAGATAGGACAATTCTAACATGCCCCTATTAACGAAAAAAGCTAACCGTTACGGACGGATTGACGGACAGACAAACCTTACATTATTATAGAAAAGCTTCGCCTTAAAAAAAAACAAAGCTAGAAGAATTAAACAGTAGATTATAAAAAGTATTGGAAAACTGTATCCTCCGTCCGTAACGATTAGCTTTTTTCGTTAATTTAGGCATGTTAGAATTGTCCTATTGATTACTAACTTTGCATTTGATTCGTGTAGTAGTTAGGTACGATTTAGAAAGCGTTACAACTCTAAATTCGTTACCAGAAAGTCCGTACACCCATTTTAAACATGTTGATTTTTAACTTTTTTAACAACAAATTTTTATGTGATAAAATACTCAGATTAAAATGTAAGTATGTATACAATTACAAGGATGACAACATCCATAAAAGCGAAGCTCTGAAACGGTAGGACAAACGGATATTAACACTTATATGATGTCAGAACTGAATAATCAGTATGTAAATGTATAAGAGTCAAAGCAAAATTGTAAGTAAATTTGTTGAAAAACTGCTTGATACAGGATAATGTTTATGGACATACTTACATTTTTAGGACTTGATTATAGAGTTGCTTCGCTTATAATATTGTACTTTGTTGGTCCAGGAATCAGTATACCAAAAATCAGACCAATCGGATAAATAGGTTACATAAAAATTTGTTGTTAAAAACGAAAAAAATCAACATGTTTAAAATGGACATACGGACATTCTGGTAATGATTATAGAGTTGCTACGCTTTCAAACTCGTACCTAACTTTCTAACTCGTACCTAACTTCTACAGGAATCACCGTACAAAGTTTGAAATCGATAGGACAATTCTAACATGACTAAATTAACGAAAAAAGCTATCCGTTAAGGACGGACGTACGGACGGACCGACCCTAATTATAGAAAAGCTTCGCTTTTAAAAAGTGAAAGTGGACAGTGCTTAATTTTATCCTTTTCAGTCTTGAACATATACTTCCACTATTTATCTATGTAATACAATACAACCCCTTTCGAATAGGCAAATGAATGTAGAATTTGAGCAGTTTTATTGGTTTAGCCCCCCCCCCCGCTCCCTCTTAATTTAAAGACAATTAATAATTTCTAGGGTATTTAAGAAGGATATCAAGGACACGTGGAAATGTAAACTTTAGGATATATGATCTGTCGCCAAAGTGTAATTAGGATGAGTGCATTTTGGATATCATAATTTGGGGGAATAAATTTTAATGGGAATTTAAATTGGGGGAATCCGTCACTTTGGCAAAATGAAGTTTGGGAATTTAAAAGAGGGAATTCGATTATGGGGAATCGATTTGTGGAAAAGTACCTAGAACCCTTTTTCTCATGCCTAGGTTTTGTAGTAGCGCAGCTTCTCTTCAAATAACTCTTTGTCCGTCAGTCTGTCCGTCCATTCGTCCATAATTCAATTACCTGTCTACTAATTCATAATCTTATGAGAGACTGTGATTTCTATTGATAAAGGGCAATGGATGACGAGAAATTCTGCTTTTGGAAGCTGGTAAATTAAGGTTTTAAGACTTAAGTTAAATTATCCGGCAATGTCGCCTCCCTAGCTGTAAATTTATATTCATCAATATATAATTGTTCACTTTATTATCTATCTATTCTTTTTAAAATTACTTATCAATTCCGTTTTAGATTGTTTTATTGAGTCAATCATAGGTTTAATTCGTCATACATACATTTACTTTTCGATATTTATCTATTTTCATTCATTTATCTATCTTAAATCTAAATTTTTTCATACTATTTTTCTTTATTTTCCCCCTATTTATTCTTAAAAGCGAATCAATTTTCAAACTATTTCTTAAATAACCTAAAATGCGTTTTACATTTATTTTTTCATTAATTTTTTATGTAAATTAAAAGTGTTTTTTTTGCGTTCATTGAACCTTATATACAAAAAAAAGCCCCCTAAAAGCGCCTCAAAAATCCGCTAAAGCAATTTTATATATTTCTAGTATTTACCCCCTTTTTATAAACATTTTAATATACCACTTTTCTTTGGTCCAAACCACTTTTTTTCTCCCTCTATTATTGCCTGGCTTTTTAAATTATCTATCTATGTATCATTGTATACTATAGGTGCTCAAAAACGCTGTTAAAGTCGGGAAACAGATAATTATTAAAATTGGTTTTGTGGCAATACCATTGGTTATTGATATTTTACAAACTGACCTGAAATTTAAAGGTTCGACCCCCTTACCTCACTCAACCCCTACCCCCTGCTGCCTAAAGATCCTTGACTTTAACGTATTCTAATCACCCCAATTTTGTATTTTTTATGTTCAAAATTCAATATATGTATTACAATACAAGGCAGCCCAAGCCACCAATAAAAAGTTGGCCCCCCTACGGCTCCCCTAGTCTACACATATAATATCATTTTTTTCTTGAACAATTTAATATTTTTAGCGGCAAAATTATTGTGGTAAGATTGTTGCAGCCAATAGCAGGAGAGTAATATTTTACACAACAAGTTATGACTGAGGAAATATGAAAGTGTGTGTGTGTGTATGTGTGTGTCGCTGCGTAGAGTTCTTCAATAATATTTTTACGTTTATATTTGTTGCTCTAATAAATTTATTGGTATTTGCATAACCAAAAAGGATTTTTAAAAGTAATGCAGCTTTTCTATTTTCACGGCATGTCTGTAATTTTTTTGTGTTTACTTTATATTACATCTTGACCGCAAATGATTTTTGTTTTGAAAAATGTATTATTGATGCTTATTTTGGTAGAAATAAGGTGTTTTTTTTAAATTGCATATGGACAGAAAGACGAAATCATGAAAATTGAAAGCACCGATTTTCTCCGATTCAACGTCAAAGTAAGCTTTATAAAAGAATCTTTTTTTTCTAAAAAAATTTAAAATACTCTACAACAAAAAAATATTGGCATAATCTTATAATAAAAGTGAACAAAATATACAATTTTGTTTTATTTTCTATTATAAATTTTATGACCTTAACCTTAAATGTAGCATAGCAAAAAGTACAAAAAATTAACATTGACATTTAATTTCATGTATGAAATGACGTAACTGCTCTGCAAATATGGCATGTCTGTATGTCCACCATGGAGTAAAAATTCCGTTAAAAATTATGTAAATTGGATGATTTTACAAATATAAATAAACTATAAAAAAAAACTACAGTCTTTTATTGACAATACATGATCAATATTTGCTTTATTTTCTTTAACTTCTATTTATTATTTAATTTTAGAATTAAGATAAGTTTTATTATGGCTTTTTCAACAAAAAAGATAACTTATATTGCTGTGCTACTAATGGATAAATTTAACCTTTATATTATTTTCTAAAATAAATTGATAATCAGATTTCGATAATTCGCAATTTCGTACAAGTACATACGTTCTGCAAAAAGCATATCTAAAATCTATAAAAATACGTCATTTCTATCAATTACATCTTTTATAATAAGAAAATTAAATGATGCTGTGAGTATTGGTTTAAAAAATATGACGTAACAAAAAAAATTAGCCAATGAGAGGCCGTTATTGACCAATGGCGGCATGCGTAGTGGACTCTCATTGGCTAATTTTTTTTGTTACGTCATATTTTTAAAACCAATACTCACAGCATCAAATTAAATTGATTTCCTTCTAGTATTGAGAAATATACAAATAATAAGAACAAATTAGATTTTTTATAAAATTGTTAAAAATGATTTTATAGCCAAATTAACTGAAATTTTAATGAAAATGACAGCAAAAAAAATAATTGATATTGTCAAAAAATTACAAATAATTACACATCTATAAGATTGTTAATATAATTTTTTTTTTAAATAAATAAACAAAAAGGTAACTATTTACTTGCTTTATTTGACAAACAGACTGACTGACTAAGTAATGTACTTATGTATAGAGTAGCTGCGTTTCTTTAAAAAAAAAACAATTTTCTTGATGAATATTTTTTTTTTAGATATGATATTTTGTAAATAATTTTGTAAGAGGTTTCGTGATTTTTAGATTAAACATTTTATGATTCTAAGTGTTAATATTTTGTTCAATAAATATCCAAATATGAAAAAAGGAAGAGGTCTGACTGTTTATGTATCTGATGTCCTTTAAGATCTTGTAAATGACTTAATTTGGTTAGTTAGTTACATTCAGGAAGATTTGCAGAGTATATATACTGTTGGGATCATAAAGGATAATACAATAGACAAAAAATTGATGATTAAACCTTTTATAGATTAAAATTATTGGTTGAAAAGTTTAGACACTATAGTTTAGTACACCCCGATCATGATTTGATAAAAGTCCCCATAGCATTTAAGCCAACAAATGAGAGATCGTGTTTACAAAGCCTTGGATAAAAGTATAAATTACGGATCATGTTACTTGTCGATGCAGCGCTTATCACATGTTACTTGTAGATGCAGCAAACTCATACATGTTACTTAAGATGCAGCAATATCCCCGCTCCATTCCCTATAGAGATGCTAATATAATTATAAATAGAAACAATTAAGATTAATTCGTTAGCTAAACATTTATTAGTAATGGTTTTGAATATATGCAAAAATATTATTAAATAATTACACATGATATTGAATAGCAATCTGGTTGCACAAATTGTAAAATACATTATCATTATAGCGATCCCTCCACATGTATTCATCCAAATAACTTTGTAAGAAGGTTCAAGATGAAGGATGAAGGAAGTTGTTTGGGGTTTTGAAGTTCTTTAGAAATGACTAAAAAGCTTATTTTCAATAAAAAAATATAACTAACATTGTCTGCCTATCTCCTTTTTTAATCTCCCTTTAACATGTTACTTGTAAGTGCAGCAAAGTTAAACATGTTACTTGTAAGTGCAGCGCTGCATCGACAAGTAACATGATCCTAAATTACTGTACAAAGTCTTCTAACCTATTATGAATAAAATTTATATTTTTTTTAATATAGGCGAAATTTTTTTAGTTTATTCAAAAAATATGCTCTATTGAAGATAAAATTACAGTTTTCAGTTTAATGCCTTGATCCTACGTGTTGACCAGTACTACACAACCTCCCCTATTTAAGGGGTTTCAAAAAGTTGTTTAAGCCTCCATCGATAGCGTTAACACTTCTGGGCCCAACAAATGCTTGACTTGCATGGCACAACTAGCACCTAATAAAAAAGTATGTTTTTGGTCCTCTTTTAGTTTAAGGAGAATTTTCCTGTAATCCATTCGTGTACCTAGCTGAAGGACATTTCCAGAATTGTGGCGCACCAATTTGGCGGCCACACATGACCGCCAGGACGCGGGCACCTTGGCCAGAAATCCAGGTAAACAGACACAAATATATGTAAACACATGGCAAGCAGGGAGTGGGAGGACAATGGACAATGAATTGATCTTCATCTCAATTGTATGAATCTAAATTATGCTCGTAAAATTTTTTAAATATATAATAAGTAAGAACAGTTAACAGATTAATTTTTCTACACCAAATTCTACTTAAACAAGTTATTAAAGGTTATTATTTTACATTTAGGAGAATATTTTTTCATTCGGTGTCTTATACCTGTGGGAAGGCATTCTGAGGCATATTTTTGATTATTTTTGAAGTGTGGATTTTGTGTGTGGCAAAAGCAAACATTCTGTCTCTCCATATTTCAACAACAAAAGCGTCTTTCATGACAGAAATAAATATTAAACAAATTTTTGAGAATTTAATGACATGCATGTTATTTACATAAATAACCAGATTTTTCTGTTTTATTCTTATTTTGGCAATAATTTGTTGCCTTATTAGAATAATGGATTTGTTATTACTCGGATAATCAGATTATCATGTACTCAAATAAAGTGAAACACGTACCATGCTAAAATAACGACCACCCACACCCCATCCCATCCCCTCCTATTGTATGATCGACCTGACCAATAAAAGATGTCCATGTTAGCAACCTAAATTGACAAAAAAAAGTTACCCTGTCATAATATCCACGGAGAAAGCGCAAAATGGCAGCAAATAAATGACGTCATACAATAAAGTTGTCCAATGAGAGGTCAGTATACATTGCAATCGACTAATGGTAAAATATATACTCGCCTCTCATTGGTTATTTTATCGTATGACGTAATTTTTTTGGTGCCATTTTGCGCTGTCTCGTAGATAACATTATTAATTGTTTGTCAGCATATTTAATGTCATGCATTCAAATTGTATTTGAACATTATTGGCCAAATCCTATAAGTTAGCCTAGGAATCAAAGTCTTATGTAATCCATTTTATCTATATAAGTCTAAGGAAACCCTAACAGATCCTAGCCTAGCCAAGGAAATTGTTTAGAATTTTTTGTTTCCAATTTTGACAACAAGTTTTGATTTTATTTTATACATTTTGCAATGGATGCTTTTAAGGAAGGTTTAAAAATACAGAAATAAAATCAACTCAACACTAAAAATAAATAAAGGCTTCTTGTTAGTTTTCAAACTCAAACATGAAATTAAAATTTGATTTAGATTCAACAGGGGTTAACTTTACTAAAAGCCCACACTTAAATGTATCTAAAAGTATATAGCCGCACACCCACACGAGGACAACTATGTCCATAGATAGTGCAGCAAAAATAAACCAACCCCCCTAAGGTTTTTAGCATTAAAATAGTATCATTCAACAAACAGGGACCTAAAAGAATAAATTGATGTACATCCACAATGATGAAACACAAATGTAGATTACAATAAGTTGTTGAATTTTGGACACTGAACTTAATGAACCAGCTGATTAAATTTAATTAAGTTGTTAAGTCAACGAAAAAGAAAACCTAATAATAAAACTTTTGAGACTGTGGATAAAACAGCCCATTGTCCCTTTCCTGTCTTTCAAATGGTAAAAATACTCAACTTTTATCAAAAATCATTTTGGATCCATCCATTGGAACAGCCACAAACTCAATCAGGTGATTATTTTTTATCTCTTAATATGTATATACAAATGAACATATTCTACCTATAGAGTAGCTTTGTTACTAAAAAGAATTCGTCTTTTGAATGTATTTATTAATGTAAGGGAAACCTGGATGATATTCCTTAATATTATATTGGACCACTTAGTTCATATAACCCCACCTTTTGATGAAAAACTATGGGATAATAGGCTCTTATGATCCAATTAACATTAGCAAACCTTATCAAAGAACCATTATTATATATACGTTTTTAAAAGTTGGTTACCCCTGCTTTGCTTCTTATTGAATTAAAAATGTGTGTATCACTTTGCGATTGAAGGGATAGTGCCTTAACCTGTAACGGGTGTTTTGATACCGAATATTATGTAAACAGAGCTCTGCAGGGCCCCAGCAGGCCGCTGTGCCGGTGTCTGCCTGGCCTAGCCGTGCCGACAAACACGTTTGAGGCAACTTTTTTGTCCATATCTGTTATGATTTCCCTTCGCTTTTTTATGCAAACAAACTCTTGTATTTATGTATATGCATGTATGCAGGAATTAAGGTCAGTTGAATTTGAGTTGCCGATTGTGTACACAGTTTCCTCGGTGTTTCTTAATCCCATCTCAATATTTACTACTGGCTAAAAAACTTCAAACTTCCCAAAAAAATCTAAATTTAATTGTATAAACGATTTATAATTTATACATTATTCAAAATTTAAATTTTTCAAATTCTGTTTTTTTTTGGGAAGTTTGAAGCTTTTTTAGATAGTAGTAAATATTGAGATAGGATGAGGAAACAGTGTACACAATCGACAACTCAAATTCAGCTGACAGGAATTAATCTTCACACAACACGGCAAACAGTTGTATGCAATAAAATCTAGTTTTTTTGAGAATTCAGAATTTAAATGGGTTCTGTTTTATTAGAGGTTAAAAAGGATTAGTCAAATTATTGTCTACAATTATGGTTGTCTGTCAGTATGTTCATGTGTAATGAATAGCTCTTATATTAAATTTAGGCTTGTTTTAATCGTCCTATATCAATTAAAAAACTTTTTGGAAGATTCCTGTAATGATACCAACGTATATTCTAAACATGCTTATTTTTTTAAAAATTATATTTATAACCTAAGCTGGACCTTTAAATCATTTTTGTGGTGAGCCAGATCGGGGTGAGCCATCTTTCCACCAATGAGAGCACAGCATTTTATGAAATGCCGCGCTGTGATTGGCTGAAATTCGGCTCACCCCGATCTGGCTCACCACTAAAATGATTTAAAGATCCAGCTCTACTCATGACTGTCAGACGAAAATAAATTGACTTTTTTTTTTTTTTTTTTTTTTTTTTTTTTTTTCTTATTTAATAATTTATTCCTTTAAGAACAAACTATACATAATTAAATCACATAGTCTTGGATTATTAATATATACAGTTTATAAAATAGCACATAAATTGATAATAACAAGCGATATTATAATATATTGTAAAAAAATTATCTAGTTATATTTGGAGACAGTTTAAAAATCAAATACTAAAATATTTTGTGTTGTCTTTATATTTCAAAACAAAATTAATAAATTTTTCAATGAGATATGTTGATATACCACCTTTATCTAATAATTTTGAACAGAATTGAGCTAAAAGCAATGTTTGAGAAAAATAATTGTTTTCATTCCATCTTGATAGACAAGGTTCTTTACTAATTTTTAGCGCCCTGTCTTTAGCTGCTAAAATGAGCATCGAAATTTGAGCAAAATCGTCACCTTTAAAGCATTCATAATAGATGTTAAAAAGAAAGAAATTTTCTTTAAGGAAAATGAACTCAGGGCAACCTTGGAAATAAATTTCATCTAGAAAAATAGCAAGACAATGGGCGAAGTATTTCGGAAATTTGCAGAAAAAAATTGCATGATCTGAATCATTTTTTACATAACATTTAGTACAAATATCACTATCTATTAGATTCCATTTGAATAATTTTGTACAACTTACCAGTGTGCGTATGTATTGTTCAAAAAGGAATCCTTTATAATATAAAGTTATAGGTAGATCAAGAACAATCTTAAAACTATTTTGAAAACTTTCAATATCTGGGAACCATTTTTTATCTACCTTTCTAGTTTCTATTGAAGGATGAATACTAGCAATTTTTTTCTTATGCATTTGTTTGAAAAAAAGCGAAAAAATTGATGGTGTCTCATATGTAAGATAAAAAAGAGGTTTTTCTGCATTTTTATTCTTGTGCAAAGATAAACATTGTAAGGAACTAAACTCAAACTCATTTGAAATGTTTAAAACCACCTCTTTTAGTTTTGCATAAATTTCCTGGTGATTGTCTAAAGTTTCTATCAAATTTTCTTTAATAACAGGGATATAAAGATATTTTTGCTGAATTGTTATACTTTTTAATATAGAAGCAATAGTCTTTAAATTACATCTATCAAGGATTATACTTTCTCTACTGCTAAATTTAATGTCTTTAGACCAATAGGATGAAGTAATGGGCGATTGCAAAAATGTCTTTGGATTTTTTTCTAACTCTTCTAGAAAAATTTTAGATTTTTTAAACATTGTTTTCCCCTGAGGTGGGTATAAAGACATAAATTTATTACTGTATTTTTTCAACATATTAGAGCCAAAGTTCTTAAGAATAGAAGAAATAGGTACATGCTTTTGTTTTAGAATTATAGCTAAATTTGAATTAGGGTATTCGTTGGCATGTTTGAGGATATTAAAAAAGCTTGTTATCCAAATAGAAAAACTTTGCTGTTCTGGTAAAAGCATATTTAAACCGCCATCGTGAAACTCTGATTCAATTCTCTTTTTAGCTACTTTGTATCTGTGACTTGATCCATTTGACCAAAGAAATTTAGAAGTACTTTTCCATATTTTTTTGCATATCACATTATTTGGTGAGTAAATTCTATATATGTGCAAAGCACAGGAATTCATGAATGAAAGGCACAGATTTCTTCTCTTAAAAATATTTGTTCCATGGTTAAAATGCATATTTTTAGAACGATTATTAAGTTTATTCAATAATTCTTTATATGTTAAATTTAGAGAAGTTGCAAAATCAAAAGACAAGTAAACTCCTAAATGTTTAACAATATTACAGGGTGTTCCCAAAGAACTTAAATTTACTGGACAGTTGCCATATGTTAAAATTTTTGTTTTTTTGAAGTTAATTTCTATATTTACTGTTGACTTTAGTTTTTTTAGTAAATCAGATACAGAAGTCACATCTTTTTCAGTTTTTAGAGTTAAAGCTTTAAAGCCGTCATCGGCAAAAAATATGGCTGGCAAATTGTGTTTTTTGATCTTTAACATTAAGTGTGACATTAACTTACTGTTTAAGCAAGAATAAAATAAGTGATTATAAATAACAAATTTATTTGCACTACTAGGGGCACCCTGTGGAAATCCCAACTTAATTTCATATTGTTTTGATATATGATTATTTACAACCACCCTAAATTTGCCTCCATTAGAAATAGATGCCCAAACTTTGGCAAATTGTGGTGAAAAAATGTGGTTTAGTATCTTATCAGATACTTCGTATAACGTTTGATCATATGCTTTTTTTAAATCAAAGAAAACTAATTGGGAATCTATTTCTTTAGACTTTATATAGTTCATTATAGCAGTGATAGATATTGTAGCAGTAGCCATGTGCCGTTTCTTAATAAAGCCAAATTGATCAGAATGTACAATTTTACTCATGAAAGGAGCAATTTTATTGTTTAATGCTTTGTCCAGAATTTTTTGGCTGTTTTCAGATAAATAAATTGGCCTTAAATTATCCGGATTTGATGAATCTAAATCTTTTTTTGGAAGAAAACAAACATTTTTGATCTTAATAAATGAAAAATCTGAATTATCTAAATCCATGTCGTACATTTGATTAAATGCATTAGTTGCAAACTTAGGGACATTTTGAAAAAGAAACATAAATAAACTTTTTGGCTGTGATGTTGGTCCAGGGCTACTACGATCTTTAAGAGATTTTATGACTTTTAGAAACTCCTTTGTACTACTATATGGAGAAATAGCATTTTGTATTTTAGGAAAAATATCATCCAGCTTTAAATTAAAAGTTTCTAAAAGTCCGTTTAAATCAGCTTTAGGAATATCATCAGGACAGACAGATGCAGCATGAATTTTGCCTAGTTTATTTACAATTTTTTCAGGACAATCAGTCATTTCATTGTCTATTAGTAAATTGTAACTGTTCTTTTTCTTTGGTTTCATATTTTGATATGTAAGATAATTTGGTTTACCATCTAGCAGAAGATATCTCATATAATATATTTCTGCCCTTGAACTAACCAAATTCTTAAGATATTCTTGCTGCGTCTGAATAATGTCCTGAATGCTTTGCAAAGAATCTTTATCAGGATAAGTTTCAATCTTATTATATAACATATTAATTTGTGAATCAAAATCTTTTGTTTTCTGAAACTCTTTGTGTCTCAATTTTGAGTAAAATACATCGTGTTTTTGCTTTAAATGTTGAATAAGGTTGAACATGGTTCCTGTATATTGATTTTTTGCATTTAGAAAGGATAAATCATCCACTGAAACATTTGCCAAATTTATATTTTTGTCATCTGAGTTCTTTTTTAGAAACCATTCTGTTTCTGTTTTCATAATATCCAGAAAATTTTTATCTTTAAACAAAAACGGTTTCCATGTTGGATTTTTGTATTTAAATTTGCTTTTTTTGGCAACTGTGACAGTTTTATGATCAGAAAAACTATTAAATCTAAATTCTATATGATTAAAGTAGTCAAAATTACAAAAGAAATAGTCAATATTGCTTTTAGAGTTAAATCTTTGCCCTGAACCGCGCCAGGTAAAGATTGGATTGACAGAAAGTTTATTGGCTAAATTAATCATATTGTGTCTAACTAAGAAATCATGCAAAAGCTTAGCCCTGTAAAAATGTCCAGGGTTGTTAAAATCAATATTAAAATCCCCAAAAAAGGTGAATGCTGTCAGATTATGATCTTTTATAAATGTAGCAATTCTATTTAACATATCTTTTAGCTCTAAAGTTGAACAAGATGGTAAATATGTAGGAATTAAATGAAATATACTGTCTCCAATTTTGTATTTCAATTACATGCAATGCGTGGAAATTATTGTCCTTGTCTCCAAAATTTTAAATACATTGTCATGGTACACAAAAATACCCGCTTTTGGTTCATTTCCGCTTGTTTCTCCCCCGTATACACATCCCTTGGGAAGTTTTATTTCACGATGAGAGCTTTTTAATTTTGTTTCAAGACAAACAAAAATGCTAGGAACATAATTAGCTGAACACGTTAATTCTTTAATCTTAAAAGGAACCTTAGATAAGTTTAATTTTCCTTTTGAAAAAAATCCAAGCCCACGAATATTGGTAAATTTAATATTTAAAGGAATATTTTTATTAGACATGCAAATTACGAATTATAAAACAATAAAAAAATGATAATTTAATTAAAATAAAGAACTAGAAAAATTCTAAAAATCAATTTGACTTGACTTTTAGCATAAGCCTAAATGAATAAGCCCTTCGGTTTCTTACTTAGTATGAAAAAAGGGTTGAAACCACCTCCCTAAGTTGTGTAATTGTATTCTAAAGGTTCATCTAGCCGGCCTAAAAGACAATGAAATATTAACATTAAGCATATTTATCACTCTTGTCCCCCCCCCTCCCCCCCCAACTTATATTTTAATTATTTGCAGACATATGAGCATAGCTTCTCTAAAATTATGTACATATATTCTTATCTGTATAAATCTAAACTAATTCTCACCCTTGCCCCCCCCCCCCCCAACTTATATTTTACTTATTTACAGACATATGAGCATAGCTTCTCTAAAATTGTGTACATATATCTTGCTTTACATTTAAAAAAAATATTATTAAAACTGCTTAATATCATATAACTTTTTCACTAGAATAAGGAAATTGTTTTTTAAAACAGTTGACAAAATTGATTAATAACTAGTTTGTGTTGTGATTGATGAATGCATGTGCTATTTGTAATAAAAAGTCCATGCTGTTAGGATTTTCCTGATAGCTTCCATAGTGATGTGTTGGTGGTGGAATGCGGGCTGGCGGGCTGCGGAGTGGCGGATTGCGTGCTGGCGGGCTACGGAATGGCGGATTGCATGCTGGCGGGCTGCGGAGTGGCGGTCTGCTGGTTGGCGGGTGGCAGACTGGTGGGCTACAGGCTTGCTGGTTAACTAAATTCTGCCTTAGGTTTGTTTTTGGTATATTTCTAAACCTGTCATTGTGTTGTGGTTTAGTTGAATATCTTGATTTTGGTGTTCTATGCATATTATCATCCTTGTTTTCATGAATATAGGGCTGACCTAAAGATGTGTAATTAAACACCTTTGCCTTCCCTTTTCTCCTGCCACCTTCTCCCCGCGCCCCTATCCATTCTCCCTTGCCACCGTCTCTACTGCTAACACCTCCCCCTCCGTTGACTCCGTTATGCATTACTCTGACCCCTTCGCCTCTCCCCTGTAGCCCCCTACCCCCTGATCCCCCCTCCTGTGTCCCCTTACCCCCGCCATTTTTAACCTCCTTCCCTTTACCTCCCAATAGTGCAGTTTTATAAGATTTACTCTTCTTTTGTTTATACTTGTTAATGATATGTTGTTTGGGTTGGTTCATTGGTCTGTAAATCTTGCTGTCCTTTCTGATAACATCTAAATCCTTGCACTGCACCTTTTCATTTGCTGTAACTTCTATCTGTTTACTTCTTTTATATGTCACCTCAGTCCAGTTGTTGTCTGTGCCTGTCTTGTCTATCTCCTGTTCATCTTTTGGAAGCCTTTCATAAACAAATTCCCGAATAGTTTGTTTAAAAAACAAATATTCATCTGAAGTCATATCTTTGTCCTGCTCTGGTATGTATAGCCCAGAATGGTACAATGAATTGGTAGGGCATTCTTTGTACTCCGTTAGACCTTCGGTTCCAGGTATCTTTACAATGAACATAGGAGCCAAAAAATCCGCGTAATTGGTGGCCATAAAATCATTGATGTGGTAAAATTCAATTTTACCCTTATCTTGTAAATCCCTGAGAATTGTGGACAGAATGTGAACATTGTGTTTAAGAGTTGGGTATCTGAACAAACTGTACTGAATTGGAAGCGATATTTTATTCCTGTGGCAGTGTTGTTGAATCTTCTTGACTGCAATCTGTCTCTTTAGAGGTGATATGTACATAACATTTACAGGATATCTCAACTTGCCATTCTCCTCTACAGGTGGAAGCTGTATAATCTCTGTTATATAATCACACCCTGGTATGTCAGTACCACCTATGATCGTGGCCAGACTTGCATAGTGTGAATATGGTGTGCTCCATGATTTAGTATTAATTGGCACAAGCCTTTGTGCGTCAATAATGTGTAATGTACTAAAGAGATCAATAAGCTCTGGCGTTTTGTTGTGGCTGTACTTGTGGATAGGTTCCTCCTCGCTGCCAGAAGTAAAATCTAGCCTATTTAGAAGAGCCATAAACTTTTCATTAAGCCTAGAGCATTTAGCTTTCACTTGCTCTACATCAGCATGGCTACTCTTATTTAGCTCCTCAATTTGTATTTTAATTTCATTTATTTCACTTAGGCAATTTTGCATATCATTCTTTAATATGCACTTTTCACTTCCTTTATCACAAATAATTGCCCCATACTTAAAGAATTTATATTTGTTATCCATTGTGGAATCTGTGTTTTCACTCATGTTGCCTAATGGATTAGCCTCCATCACTAGATATGTTGTTAACCCGGGAAATATTTTATATTCAAATTTTATGAAAAGCAAACTACATAAAAAAACGAATTTTTGTTGGTATTATTGATGATAAGATAGTTCAATTCACACTTTTGTACATTAGGTGAAATTTTACATGCTTAATGCTATATAACATAGGCAAATAAGCCGGCTAAATGGGTAATTGACCTTAAAGCCGAACTAACATATGGGCTAGCTTAGCGGTCACGCGTCTTACCCTCACAAAGATAATGACACAACTGATTGACATTTTTTAAGATAAATTTTGTCAGACGAAAAAGTCCATCATTTATGTGGTCATTGATATATTTAGAATATTTGAAGTAAGAAAGCACATTTTGCTGACAAATATTTATTTTAAATCATAAACAACATATTCTTTTTAATTTAAAATAGAATTATAGTTTAATTTCTTACCAAAAATTTCTTGGTTTATTATTTTGTTATTTTTTTTGTAAATATAAATATAAAAACATAATTGCATAAGATTATTATTATTATCTTGCACATATGTACAGATTAATGTAATTATAGATATGCTACGTTAGTTTAAGAAATTGTATTATCTCACTAGAAGCTTAATATAGGTCCTGCGCATTTTGTTTTTATCCGTTTTGTAAAAGGTTTAACTCAAAGAAAATCGCCCTTCGAAAAATATCAATCACAAACAAAAGAAACCTAAATGAAAGGTTGTAATATTATTCTCCTAGCTGTTCTTTTTAGATGCCACTTTATGCTATGGGCGTAGCCAACAGTTCTTTCAAAAGTAAATGTAATCATGAATGACAATATACAAAGATTTAAACCCCACCGAAATTGATCCTTTGAAATGTTTATGGAAAAATTTCCAATAAAAAAGTTGATTTTCTATGATAAAGGAATACTTGAGATATTTCTATTTCAGACCAAGGATACAGGGATAGCACAATTAGCGATAAATTTGACTACCCCCAAAATTTTTGTAGCTTACAATTATTGAAGAAAAGAGGGATGTTGATTAATTTAACCGTAATTGTCCCAGGTGCTGTTTAAATGATTTATTCATATTATGGAAAAATCATACATAAAAAAAATAATAAAAATATGTCCCAGGTTTAAACATATTTCTCTAGACTATTGGATAAAAAAGATTGATATTTTCAGCTAAAGAGTGTTTATCAATCTGTTAACTATATTGGGTACTGGGTAGCCCCGCAGGGTTAGCACCAAAGCTATGGCCCCCCGGCCCCCCCCCCCCTGCAGGGGTTTGGGATAGGGGAAAATTAACACCCCTAGTTTTACTAATTAAAGATGAGGGGGGAGGGGAAAGTTCAGTGCAATAGCTACCTTTAAGAAAAGCACCCTTTAGATATATTACAGCTAACTGTTCGTTATTGTTGCTATATTATTTACTTACATAACTCCTTAGCAAAATTGTTTTTAATATTTAATTTAATATTATTTTGTCCCTTGCTGTAAATGTTGTATTACCCATTACAGTAATATTAAACCTGAAAGAGATACTACCAACACAATATTACTTTTTAGGAGCGCAGCTACTCTTTTAATATAATATTATGTAAATCCCTCAGTCTGTTCGTCTGTCAGTTTTTAGCTTATTTCTACGGTTATTTTTCAGGGCAATTAACAACAAATCAAACTATTAACTTTTTTTTAAAGCTGCATTAATACCTTACTATATATTCTAAAATTATCATATTTATTTAGGTTAAGCATTGCTTTAATGAATCTTATCATACTTGTTTTTTAGAATATTTACTTGTGATATGAGTAAAAGACTCTTATTATTGATCAAAAATTTAGTTAGCTTGTCATTGCTGCGCTACTTATGTACATTATTGTTCTGGTTTTCCTTCTATATTTTCAATCGTGAAAGAAATAAAAAGAGTTTGATGTTCTTGCTTTATTACACACTGTATACATATATAAATATACTGTAACAGAATACAGTATATATAAAATGTATTTGCTTTGTTTTTCTACAAAATAACACATTTTTGTATTTTTGTGGCGCAATTCATTTTTAAAGAGAATGCCCAAAAGTCCGTCAAATACTTTTTGGTGACTTAAACCTGCGGGCCATATACCTGAGATGCCTTAATCCTGCGGGGATGCATGCCGATTACCCATAATAACATAAGTTAACCTGACCTGAAGTACCTAATAAACAAACAAACAATCTCATGGATTAAATGTAATAATAAAATTGCATAAAACTATCCTGAATGCATCTAGGTGTTTAAGATCTTAGGAGATTGGTGGTACCCTCCTTAAAAATAATTACAAACCTTCTTAGGTCCTCTTAAAAACTATATTGTAAAGAATATTGTTCAGCGGTTAGCGAGATCCTTCACTACAGACAAAAAAAACTTTTTTACTTTAAAGAATTGGATATATTAAAAATCTACTTTCCCTTTATATAACAAATATTGTTATATATAAATATTTTATAAAATATATGCTATGATAGATATGGTTGGTATATGTAGAAATTATGTGTAGATATAATCTGTAATCTATCAAATATTTTTATTATAAAAAACCCTGTCCCCTTATTTTCAATTTATTTTAAAAATAAGGAGGGGGACGTGCTTGAATCATTTTGGAAAGAAATGATTTTACTCTATTAAAAGAAAGAACATACTTCGATTATAGAGTAGGTATTTAACTTATACTTTAATTTTTTTCAGTTCAAAAAAAAGCAAGGTTGTTAAAAAATCATTTAGGTATATTTCTTTATATTATGTAAATGTTGATAATATAGAATAATATTGAAAGCAAGCTTTGCAGCAAAAACTCAATGATCTACAATTCTCAAGACCTCCAGAGGTACAAGGATAGGTAAATAGAGGATAAATAAACCTACTAAGTAAAGAATCCATTACCTGGCCGAAAGATACCATATTCGAATATCGTCTCAAAAAAATTTAAAGTTTTTGGACCGGTCAAGTGAGGTAACGAAATTCACCGCTTCTCCCCCATTTTCAATCTTCCTAAGCTCGGCTAATTCTTCTTAACCTAACCTAGCCATCCTAAGCTAAGCATCTAAAATATCTTTTTTTGTTTGTTGTTCAATTTCAAAAGGTTATGTCCTACAAAAGGTTATGAAAGTAAAGTTTTTTTGTGCAATATCTAAAAAAACAGACTTGTTGAATATTTTAGACTTTTCCCATATATCTTTAATCTACAATAGGAGGAATTTAGCTAATCTTAATTTGAAAGAAGATTAATTCACCGTCCATTGTCCTATCCATGAATCCCTAGAATACAGACCCCACCCTTCAACCTCCCCCCCCCCCCAGTCTGCAGTAAAACTTCAATTTAGACCAATTTTTGTAAACATAAACGTCATCGGAAAATTGGTTCCAAGACAATGGAACAAACTTTAAATTACAGGGACGATACAAATAAATTTCAGTTTTGAATTGCTTTTTCTGGCCATTGCCCACCCCCCTCTCAATCGGTACCCCCTAGTGCTCGTACCACCTCCCCCAATCTTACTTACCAGTATTCTTTACTTACATTATTGTTAATAGCAAAGCTTTTCTACATTTATGATCTGTTCGTCCGTATGGAGTAACAGAAACCCATCCTGTAATCAAAAAATAAATTGACAATAAGCAGTTATGAGGTATTAAGCATAGTGTTTGTGTTACATTGGGTACACTGTAACCCTGCAGGGCTCGGGCCCCGAAGGGTTATGGCCCTCCCCAGGGAATAGGCAAAAGAAAAAAGTAAGGGAGGTCTGTAATTTTTGGCCCTTTGAGAAAAAGCACCTCTTTTTTTATAAGTATTCAATTTTAAACCAGTTTTCCATTTAAAAGCATCACTAACAGCTTTGAGAATCACCTTATTGATTTTAAACTGACCATGGTGATTCTTATCGAAAAAACATTATTGTGTCATCTTCCATGACTCTTGTCATCCTTGATACCTGTTTGCTCTTTAGTTTACCCCCTTATTTCGGCCCCCTGTATATACATCTATTTACAGGGTGCGCCACATAAAACCGGACTTTTTTTAAACGGTCATAGCATCAAAACTACTTGACCAATCAGGATGTTTGACCCAACTATAAAAAGCTTAGGTAATGACCTTTTAGCACAAAAAATCTTTGGACAAAGATGGGCTCGTACTGCGAGCTGGCCGCACTTATATTCAACAAGGCAGATTCGAAACGCGCTGGTGATATAATCTGGATTCTCGACTAGGGCCTACTAAATCAGACCTCAGCCCATCTGTAGATGAGGTAGAGTTATGCAACTTGCTGGGGATACTGTTAGATACATAAGTAAGACACTAGAAAAGACTAGAGCTCTCTATCTAAAATGGCTTGGCTGTAGTACTTCGGCAAAGTGAAACGTGGCAGATTTAGAGATGTCAAAAACGTCCAAAATCGTGTAACATCTTGAAAATTTCTCGGTTCTCGACGTTAAAGACCCATATGGAACTAAAAAACTCATTTTAGACTATGCATTGCGCTGACAACCCTAGCTGAATCTTCATGCCATTTCCAAAAAGGTATAGAACGTCGTTCTAGCTCAACTGTGGTCCAAATAAAGGCCTCCGTGTCAAATAAAGGGTAGCGTAAAGTAGGGTGAATTTGGATCCTGCGGTTACTCACAATCCTAAGGAAATGTGGCCTCCCAGCAGCCCGAACTTAATTCAATGGAATTTAGGGCCTGAAGCTACTTTGAAGCATGCACCAATAGACGTGCTCATACCACAAAGACCTCACTCATTGCCACTATCAAGGAGAACTTCGCCATCTTGTACAGGTACATTTTGACCTGGTACTGCCGGTGGTTGAGGAGGCGGGTAGAAACGGTGATTGATGCTGGCGGCGATTTTATTCAATGATCTAATAGTCATATACCTAGTTTGCTTGCCAGTTTTTAAAATTTAATAAAATCTTTAAAATTGACGATTTTATGTTCATTTGTTTACAATTTAGAAAAAGTCCGGTTTTATGTGGCGCACCCTGTATATTCGCTTTTTGAAACCCTATCTGAAAAAAAAGCTATTTTTTTGAATATATCCTAAAGCAATTTTAATTTAAAAACTAGAAACAGGGGTAAACAAACAAACAAATATTTTTTAAAACTATTAAATTTTTTTAGAAATATTGCATAAAAAAGTGAAAAAAGGTTCTTTAGAACTATTTATTTATTTATTTTTGCCCTGTAAACCAATAATGAGTTTTTAGGGCAATATTTTTGCCAATTTAAAGGAAAAAAGGTAAGCGCTCTCATACTTAAACATCTATCACCAAAACCAGAGCTAAATATATTCTACAGTAATTCAATAATTTTATTGTAGCTTCGCCAAATATTATTTATATATATTCAAAAACATTTTTGATAGTTTCAGAGAGGATAAGGGTTCGAATCTCTTTAAAACTGTTTCTTAACAGCTGACAATAAAGTTATGAATATGGATGCTTTGTCAGACATGTGAAAAGAAGTGAAAAAGTGCCTTAGCCCAAATATAGCCCAACCAAGCAGTTCAGGCTTCAAGACAAATGTATTGGAATCAAAAACAGGTAATTTGTCGTCTATAAAAATAAAACACTGCAAATCTGCCAATAAATCATGGTTGACCATTTGCATTGGTCAGAACAAGTCATCACTTAGGTCACAATCATAATCTTAAAATTGACAAGAACAAAAGTAGTTAGTGGAATGTTAATATTTTTATAATTTTAAGGGATGAAATGACCCCCTGTTTATGTTGGTATCTATCTGTATACTCGTCACACTGTTTACCTACAGAACCTGGATGTTTGAAAATTCATTGATCAATATTTTAAAAAATCAACATTAACTTGTTCTCTAAGATCTTTGGAATGACTGGATTGCTAGTTCTAAGATTTACAGAGAAGCTTCTACTTGGACGAATGAAGGCAGAAATGAAAAAAAACATGATTACTATTTTTAATGTTTCTGTGGCCAATTTGTATAAATGGATCAGATTTCTAATAATTCATCCATTAAGTTTATTTAACATATTTTGTCTGTCCTTAAAGTTCCCAAGAACTACCTACTGGACACTATTAACATATGACTTCAAAATGTGTAAACACCAAAAAATGCCCCTAAGATTTTGTTAAATTGAGAAGCAAAGCTATTTTAATAACATTGAGTTATGGCTCAAATCTTTATCAGCAAAAAAATCTTACAAGAAATGTAAAAATATTTATGTCTGTTGTATACCATTTGGTGGAAAAGTAGCTAGCTACTCTATAACATATGGTTTGTCCATACGTCCGTTTGACCATCTACTATCTTGCGGTACTCATGTCGTCGGTAGTTCTGTTTTTCGTCTTACCGACCTTTCACCCAAAATTGTCTTTATTTAGCATAATTATTTTCATAAAATCTTGTAATTGCTGCGCTACTTATGGACATAATTGTCCACCTATACATATACACATAAACCCATATCAGTAAATATAATCTTTGGTTGCAATCAATCCCTTTTCAACAACAGAAAAAAATTCATGGTCTTTTTTATTTGGGAGACTTTGAAGCTTCAAGGTCACGCGGGAACCAATTGTAGAAAATATTCGTACAATTATACTAAATGGATATTCAAAGTTGGGTGTTTCATCGCATCCGCAAAAATTTTAAGTTTTCTCTTAAAAATACTATTTAAAAAAACATTATAATATAAAAGATTTAAAAGCTCAGAATATCATATAAAAAGATTTGTTACTTTATGTTTACAAAGAACATTGCTTTATAAAAATAATATTAAAAGATTGCTAATATAGACCTCATTTATTAGTCAGTTCATCCAGTAGGAGGGGATGAAATGGGGGTATCATTGTTTCAGCCAGCTGCGAGTATCACTTTATTTGAGTACATGTAAATATAGTGCTATATCCAAGTAATGATAAATCGATTATACTATTACATTCTGCTATATAATATACACTTATTATTCCTGCACTCATGGTTAAAACATTATGCTAGTAATAAAACAACTGTGGAAGGGATGAAACACCCCGAAAGTGTGCATGCTGTTTATTACATAGCTCAATGCTTACCTTTATATTGTGGGGGGGGGGGGAGTGGGGTGCGCAATTGTTGCTTTCAAGAAAATAAATATATATAGTAGGGGGGTATGGTTGTTGTAGGATATATTAAAACAAGGACAATTATGACCAAAGGTTGCGCATCAATAACAGCTAATAATAATCAACAGATAAAGACAGTTGACTGTTATAGAGTCTTTAACCTAAACTTTAAAGACTCGTTCTGGTATTGGTTATTTTAATATTCTTTTCCTTGTAATGAAAAGAATGAATTGCTCCTTATAATCTACCAAAGGAGTAATTTTGATTTTGATTACACATTTTTTTTGTCAATAAATAAAAAAATATGGCAATTTGTAAATTTTCCTTTTAAATTATTTTTCTAATTTTAATAGAAATGTCCCCTCCAAATCTAGTCAAAATTATTATTGGAACAGCTGTCTTTGACGTACGTACATACCCACATAGAGTAGCTACGCTGAATGCGAAGACAGCATTTGTGGTTTTTATGCCGAAAAAAAGAGTAGTTTGGTCATTTCAAACTTTTTGGAATAAATGAGGAATAAAGGAGAAAAGGGAAATGAGACGATGGGGGGGGGGGAGAGGGGATAGTTGACCTTAAAAAAATGTTTACGATTTTAAAACTACTTTTTGGAGAATAGGGGTAAACAGGCAAATAATGATTATAGAGAGAAGGAATAATAGCCACGGTATTCTGGAATATAGGGATGGGTCAAGAAAAGATACATTATTATTCCTCATAAATCGAGTTTCCAAGGTATTAATCCTATTATATAAAGTAGTAAGCGTTTTTTGTCCGTCCCGAAGGATCTCGCTAACCGCTGAACCGATGTTGTTCTCCTTAACAGTGAAGCTTCTTATAGGTCCTGGGAAGGTTTTAAATTATTTTGGGTAGGGTGTCTTCACCCCCCTCCCCCAAAAAAATATTTTTTGTACTCTTTTGAAACTGAAATTTAAAATGGGATGAGTTCGACTTTTCCTACCTTAAGTGCCCCTAGAGGCTTCTAGGGGGCGTAGCCGCTAGTAATGTTTAAAGCAAAAAAATGGACAATTATTTCCATAAATTGCAAAGCAAATACATTAATGTATTTTTTTATATTAAATAAGAACAGTGAACAATTAAAGAGTACTAATAAAAACAAAATTTTCAGGCAAGTTTGGAAAATCATCTTTGAGAGTTTCATAATACTATCCAGGGAGGTACATAGGGGAGTGTTACCACCCCCCCCCCCCAAATTTTTTATCTTAGAGGGTTTCCTTCTTTTATTTATTTACCCAAAAAACATCCTACCACAATTGAAATTTATTGTGCTTACCAATTCTAATTTTATGTTGTGTACAGAAGGACAAACAAACATACCATATTTATAAAGAAGTTGCACTAATAAATTTCTAGGAAAAGTTTATTTTCCATTGACCTAGCCCTAAATCCCTGCCACAGATCTCTAATCAATTCCAAACAGATCTTTGAAAGTGTAATAAATTGTGAAATACCTGAACAAAAAAATAACATGGTCCTTTATTTTGGGCTTATTTCAGGGCTTTTCTAAATATTTATTAGACTTTTAATACTAAAATTCTAATTAAAATTAACTGTTAAATTTGCATATTTTAAATTAAATTTTAAAAAAGAAATTTATTTATATTCTAATGATTCCAGTTTTTAATTGAAATTAAAAATCATTATTATTAGATCAGCTTTAATACCTAAATTTTTTGTCTATTAATTTTGGGCGAATTTTATGGTATCTGGAATTAAATTTTTTTAGTTTTTTTTCGAATACATATAATTGTAATCATAAAGGAAATAGTCATTTTTTTAAATTTAGATATTAATATATAAATAAGTCAAGTGTCAAAATAAATACTGACTGTGACTTTTTCATATTTTAGCATTGAAAAGTTTATCCATTACTATTATCTTTCTTTAAATCAGACTGACACACAAACAAACAGACAGGTCGTAGTTATAAAGAAAATTCTCTAGGTAACGAAAGCGCTTCATAATCTTAAGAAAGATACTGTTGACAAGTAAATATAATCATACAATTTGTACACACAAGGATGACAACACCCACATAAGCAAAGCTCAACAACAAGAGGATTTTCAAAATTGCAAAGTAATTATAAAACATCTTTTATTACATCTTGCCAAATCATTATAAATAGATCAGTTATACGATAAAAAATGTTGGTTTCAACTTAGGTAAAAAAAATTTGATTAGATGTTTTGACTTGGCAATGATTATAGAGTTGCTCTAATACCAAGATCTTAAACATCACATTGTTATGTTAATTTTTCAGCAAGATTTAAAAGTATTGGGACATTCTAAACTCTAACTTATTATTAAAGATCATAGAGAGAATGCTCTTTTAGGCAAGTTTTAAATAAATAAGACAGTTCTATCGTGTCCAAATAAACTACCCGTTATGAACGAATGGACACCAGCCAAATTTTAAAAAGCTGCGCTTTTAACAAGAATGTGTAAATTACATTTTTATCAGCTCATACATATGGCCTATACAACATAAATCAAACAAGGTATGCACATATTATTACTAAGGTATAATCCCACAAGTCTTTATTTGACCCCCCCCCCCCCCCCCACCTCCCCATCACACTTATTTTCGTTTTTACATGGTTATTTGATTGGTTCAGAAAACATAGGATACAGAAAAATCCGACTGATAATCCAACATTTTCAGTTTGCCTAGACTCTGAGCGAAGCTTTAATCCTGCGGGGATTCCCTGTACCCAATTCAACTTTTTAAAATCCCATTGTCCTTATATAAAAGTAACAGGATCCGTGTGTATCTGTCTGTACCGAAGGATCTCCCAAACCGCTGAACCGATATGGTTCTCCTTTACAATGAAGCTTCACATAGAACCTGGGAAGGTTTATGACTATTTTGGGGGAGGGTTCCACCAATATCCAAAGAGAAATCACCCCTAAAAAATTATTCTCCCCCAAAAAAATAAATCTTTTTACTTTTTCTTCTTAAAACTAAAAAAGTAATTTAACTCCTACTCAACTCCTACTCAAATGCTCTTAGAGACCTCTAAGGTTTGAAGCCGCTAGTTTATATATATTTGAAAACTATAGAGGGCGTTTTTAAGTGTTTCAATGGGGACTTCTAGGAATATTGCACATATTATTACTACTCCGCTTCTATCACCCTCAAAGTATGTTCAAAATTGAGCTATAAATTTCATTTGTAACGACCGTAACACAAAAGTATTACTTGAATTATCATTTCTTTTCTTCTTGTAAGGAGTGCTGTAATGTCAACATTATCGTATGGCAAATGTGTTATAAAAAAAGAATTATTGCTAATGAGTAAGGTTGAAAAAGGGATCTATGGCTAGAAAAGTAATTTTACCCAATAAAGTAGACGAAAATTATACATGGATAGGTTAAAATGATGGCAATAAAGAAAATTATTTTGTTTAAAAAAATTACCATACGATAAATATATATTCTTTTTTTTTTTCTTGTCTTTTCTTCTGTAAGCCGCCGCCGCAGTTAAAAATAAATATTTCCATTATTACTCACTCTAAAAAATTAGCATTCGCGAAAACTTTGTCCAGATCTTAAAATTATTAGATCCATTAGCATTCACCAGACAACCAACCCTGTTTTATATCTTTTGAGGGCTGCTGTATTTTATGCTTCCCTTTTACATTTTGTCACAAACCCGACTTAGCAGCCGTATCAATTTAATACTTTTTACTATAACTAGCGGCTTCGCCTATAGCTTCTGGGGGCTTCGCACCGAGGGTGCAGTGGGGGTTCCAATACCTCGCTTATTTGAGTTAGTTTGGGGGGGATCTTTTCTTTTTTGGGGGCTGGGGTTTCTCACCCCCAAGAAAATAGCCTAAAACCACCACACGACCAATAGGTATATTTCCTGAAAAGAAGAACCCAATCGGTTCAGCAGTGCCCGAGATCTTGAGCTTCATACAGACAGACAGATTATAGATATAAAAAAAACAATATAAAATAATTTTGAACATTTTATTCATATTTTAAAAATTTTAAAGTGAATGTTTGAAATGTGTAAATATTATTGTTTCCCGCTCTTAATCAGATATTTCCCGGCACGTGCCTACCTTACAGTACCTAGAGTTAGGAGGTAGAACATATTTATATTCTCTTAATCAGATATTTCCTAGTACTACCTATAGTTGGGAGGTAGAACATATTTATATTCTCTTAATCAGATATTTCCTAGTACTACCTATAGTTGGGAGGTAGAACATATTTATATTCTCTTAATCAGATATTTCCTAGTACTACCTAGAGTTGGGAGGTAGAACATATTTATATTCTCTTAATCAGATATTTCCTAGTACTACCTAGAGTTGGGAGGTAGAACATATTTATATTCTCTTAATCAGATATTTCCTAGTACTTCCTATAGTTGGGAGGTAGAACATATTTATATTCTCTTAATCAGATATTTCCTAGTACTACCTATAGATGGGAAGTAGAATTTATTTATATTCAGTCCTTACTATAGTTAGGAGGTAGAACATATTTTATTCTCTTAATTAGATATTTCATGACGTGTGACTATTTCATTCAAGTGAAATAATTACCATTCTTAATAGAATAGAATTTATTATATTCCCCCTACCGTACTATGTAAAATATCCTAATCTTTATACCTTTACTTATCAATTCCAAAATTTTTATGGATTTTTTTTATTTTCGATAAAAATATTTGGAAATAATAAAAGTTCATGTTTCGTATTAGAACTAGCGGCTTTGCCGTTAGCCTCTAAAGTATTTTAGACACTATAAAGAGGCGGGGGAAATGCAGAAAGGGAGGAGACATGGGACTGTAAATTACCTGGTACCCAAATTTTATAACCAATTTATCTTATTGGTTGGCTTTAAAACTTTGGGTACTTTTATTGAATTTTGATTGGTTGGTTCCAAACTGAGGAGAGTCAAAACATTTTTCAACCAATAGTTTAAATTTATAGAATGGGTAATTTTGTATATCATTGCTGAGGATGTATTTCAATTTATCGTTCTTTGTCTTATTGGTAAAAGTAAAAAAATGGAAGTGGTAATAGAATCTCCAAAAATAGATATGCTTCTTTTTATTTTATGCTAACTAGTTTGATATATTAAAACTTGTTTGTTTGTTTAGCAGATAAAAATTAGCTGTAAGAAAGAAACACCTTACATGATATCCGCCCATAGGATTTGAGAAAGATTTAAAGATTTGATATCTCAATTATCTTTATACAGATCTTATTACAAATAATTTTCTTATCTACAATATATGATTTATTTATCATTTATGTATATTCTTTTATTGATTACTACCGGCTACAACTCTTAAAGGCCTCTAAACACTATATAATACAAAGTGTCTCAAATATCAGCCACGTGACGTCAAATAGTTATAAACCTTTACAGAACCTCTGAGAAGCTACCCTGTAAAATAGAACCAAATTGATCAAGTGGAGAATGAGATGTTTTGTTTCAGACAGACAACCTTGTTTTAATGAAATAATATGTTCTCTAGAAGTGCAGCTATTCTGTAACAATGGATTGTCCTACTGATATATTCCCTTAAATATTTAATTAACCATAGCTCTAAACAAAAAATCTTCACTAATGTAAATTTTCGTCTCTATTTTATGACCCTCTTTCTAAAAAATGTATAGATGTTTTAGTGTGAAATGATAAAAGAAATAATTTTCATGAATATCCCTAGTTATAAACCGTGGCCTAATTTTGAAGGTTGTCTTTTGTACCATGAAATCGACGGCTTCTTTTAACTTTTTACTTTTTTCATAATTTTAAGAGTACTACTATTAAAATAAATGAATTTTACTATTATCTTTAATAATTATCTACTATTTCTATGGATTTGCATTCAATAACAGCAGTTATTATCCTTCTATTTTTTTGTATATTCCAAGCTGCAGTCAGCTAGCCTCATCATGATCAACAGCCGCGGCTGGATGCCATTATCAACTATATTTAGTTCTGCCGCAGTCCCTTTCAAAATAAAACTTGGATGACAACGCCTCTTAGTCTGAAGGGGCGTTTCATCGTATTTTCACAGTGGCTTTTGAAAGGTTACTTTAGGTTAGGTTAGGTGATTGTTCCACAGTAATAGGCAATTGGCCCCGCAGGGTTAGAGCCCGTTGAAATAGGAAAAAATATCGAAAAGCCCCTTAAGAAGCGTTGTCACAAAAGGGACTATGCCCTAAAATTGGAATTACAGAAGCAACAGAAGGCTGATACTAGCCTTTGACAACATTCTAAAATTTTATATACTCAGCAAGTTGTTTAGTTTGGATTATCTGCAGCCACTATTTCAAACAACCTTTCTGTCCCCCAATCTTTTAGGGCAGAAATTTATTCATTATATAGAATTATATGGAGAAGGTAATTTATTTCCAATTGTCCTTTTAGGTATTCCTATATATTATCTGTCATCTATCTACAATGTACATGTACAATACTATTTCACCCCTAATAGAATTTAAATAGTTTAAACAAGAGCGTTATTTTCAAAAAAAGAAGAAATTATTTTAAAGAAGGTGTATCAACTATTTTTTTTATAGCTAGCCGGTTCTTTTAGTAAGTATTAGATGTAAAATTTTTCATAGAATTCAGATATGCAATCGGTTTTTTTGTAGACCTCTTATTTTTTAAGTAATTTAAGTTTAAAAAAAAAAAATTAAGTCGATTTTAAGGTACTAAAATGCAACAAAAAAAAGAAAGAAAATGGTCATTATGAACAAAAATAGTAAGATCTTTAATTTGACACCTTACTTTTTCAATTCTGTCAGGTAATTATTGAAAAAATCGATTTTTTTAAACCCACGAGAATAAAAACTTTGAACTTAATTTTATTATTTTACAAATAAAAAAATATGGGTTCATATATACCATTAGAATCAGAAAAATATTACGAATCCATTGTAAGCAAAATTGAAAAAAAAAGTTTACAATATAGTATATAAACTACAATAAAAGGAATTATATGAAAATATCATATTATGTTGTACAGGCAACGTCTTAATTCTTCAATTGAGTATAAAAATGGGAAGGGGGTAAAGAGGGGGTAAAGAGGAGATAAAAAAGGGAAGACAATAGTGTTGTCTGAACAAAAAAAATAATTGGCCATTTCTGTAATTTTTTAATTTTTTAATTTTTTTCAATTTTGCTTACAATGGATTCGTAATATTTTTCTGATTCTAATGGTATATATGAACCCATGTTTTTTATGTCTGTTTGAGAAAATATTTAGGTCTAAAGTTTTTATTATACCGAGGTTAAAAAAATAGATTTTTTCAATAATTACTCAACAGAATTTTAAAAGTAAGGTGTCAAATTAAAGATCTTACTATTTTTGTTCTTACTGACCATTTTCTTCTTTTATTTTGTTGCGTTTTAGTACCTTAAAACCGACTTAATTATTTTTTTTAAAAACTTAAATTACTTAAAAAATAAGAGGTCTACAAAAAAAACCGATTGCATATTTGAATTCTATGAAAAATTTTACATCTACTACTTACTAAAAGAACCGGCTAGCTATAAAAAAAAAAGTTGATACAACTTCTTTAAGAGTTGCTTCAAATCTAGAGTTACTAGTATAATTCACTTATATTTTTTTGTTTATTTGCCAATCTTAAAAACTTATATGACTTTTAAAATAATACAATTGAGATTTTGTAACCACTTCCTCCAAAAAAAATATGGTCGTTCTTGCCCCAAAGGCGCCCCCACCCCTTTTTTCATGCAAATTTCTTAGATCTATGTCCTAATGTTGTAGTAATTAAGGTAAGGTAAGTTTAGTTTCAGTTTAGAATACCTGCAAGGTTTTCTAAAGCCCTGGTGAGGTTTTTATAGTTGCGCTTCTTTCCTTAAAAGCGCCTTAAATAGGAGCTTTGTTATGCCTAGGAAAACAATTTCTATGGGGTCATCACTATCACAAAACCTGGTACACTAAATAAGTATTGTCTTTTTTTTGATTGAAAGCTTCTCCATAACTCACTTTATCCGATTGTACGTCCGTTCATCCGTCTGGAAGCAAAGCCCCTGAAAAATATGATCTTCTCGGCTGTTAATAAAGACAGATGTCTGACTTTTTTGTGCCTTTTATCATTGCAAATTAGCAACTAATACTTAGCTTTTTCCCATTAATGCTTAAATGAGATAAATATGATTTTCTCAATTTTAACTAAAGATAGATGTATAAATTTACAGTGAAGATTCCTATAACAAATGAGCAATAGACTTTCATCCTTCTGTTTGACTGTTTATGCTTTTATACAAGACTGTTTTATATTTTATATCCTTGTTTTTTCTCCATGTCACTTTCGTACCTCCTAAATTTTCTCCAAGTTAAACCTTCAATTTTCATCGGCTATGTATGTTATGTTTGTTTGTATGTCCTATCGTGCTATATACCCAATGTGGCTGCCAAAGAAAAGAATTAGTTAAAACATTTTTACAATTCAAAAATTTGATTACTAAGTATTAACTTTAATTTGATTTATCTATATTTTTTCGCAAATTGTAAGATATTATCAAATCAAACTCCTGGCAAAAAAAACACATATTGAATTGCAATTCAATTTTAAACATTGTACTAATAGACAAGAATACACCAGAACATTAACTCATGTCGATAATAAGTCAACCATGCCCAATTATAGTACACTTTTAAAAAAAAAACCTTCGTGACATGTCGCTATTGTGTCAGAAATCACTACTTTTATTTAGAACAGGAAATTCAATTTAAATTATGAAATATCTACACATAGCATTAAGTTTTGATATAAAAAATGAGAAATATTTGCGGACACGCTCGACCACCGAATACAAAACTATAAAATGTATAAGACAAAGATGGTTTGGACGTTATGGTGCTAGGAAAAGGCCTTTAACATGGTATTATTTCTTCCTTTATGGGTCCAGTTGACACAGTAATGGTTTTCTAGCCAAGGATTTATCTAATGTTGCAATTCATCCACCATCTCTCTCTTTCTCTCTCTCTAACACACACTCTCTCCCTCCATCTATCTCTCTCTTTCTCTCGCTCAAGCAGAATGTTTTTTGTATCTACTGATTAAATCATTAATTTTTCATTCTGTATTCACATGAGAGATTTTTATTATTTTATTTAATTTGAGTATTTAAACGTTATATACTGACAAAAAATCTTAATTTGAAGATCAACAGAGACAATTTTTGTTCAAAAATGGTCTTTTAAAGAAAAAGCAAATAAAAATATTGTAGATGTTAACCTACTTTAAAAAATAGGTTAAGGCCGGTTAATTTATCAAATTAAAAGGAGGAAATCAATAGTTTTTCGTTATTTGTTAGGTTAGGTAATATAGAGGTAATATAATGTGAAGGGTTAGGTCCCCGCCTGTATAGAGGCCTCACAGAGTTAGAGTTACTTGCATTGCAGTGATTAAGTATAGGAGAAAAATGCCCCCCTCGGGCCTCCCCCCACCCCTATTTTTTTATTTCAAGAATAATGGTTTCAGTGATCGACAGGCAGTTTTTAGGGATAGCACCTGTGGATTAAATATTGTTTAAAAGAAGAAGGTTTTTAAAAGAGTGTATTACAAATACTTTTAGGTTTGAATTGGATGTCATACAGACGGGTGCATGTATAGAAACACCCTATTTGTAGAATAGATTTGCTGTTAAAAGAAAGAAAATCAATAAATCCAAGAAAATACCGGTTCACCCTTAAAAATACAATTTTGATACCTTACGATACAAAATAAGTATATATAACAATGCAATGGTAAGAAAGGAGAGGAAAAAAGGGAACAATAAATAAATATTCAGGGAGCCAAGGATATGATAATGGACATAAATTAGTTTCCCCCCATTTTTATGTTTGCCATTTTGCTTTATAGGCTTGGAAGATAAAGTTGAAATTTATTCATATGCTATTATCCTTTTCCTCTCAGATATTTAACAACACACATAGACACATACACACACACAAACATGTTATAAATAAATAACTGAATGGGTTTATATATATTTACAGCTATTGATATTTATGTAATCTACAAATGTTTTTGGATATCTTATTCTACAACAAAAAGAATGAGTGTGTCAAAAGGTAAAGAAAACTATACATCCCTTATTTATTTCAACAATTCAGGGAAAGGACAATGAAGTTCAGAAGCAGATCAACAATTTTTTTAAATCATTCGAAAATAAAAATTTCATAGATATCTTTACTTGGAAGTACAGTTTTTATGTTGATGGTGTCCAAATTTTTAGATTGGTGGGGGGGAGGGGGGAGATCATCACTTTACCCGCCACCCCCCTCATAAACATCCTTGCAAGCCTATGCAATTTATGTTATTAAAATCAATCAATTTTAGGATCTACGTAGGTACATGCCTGGGTTATCCAACTAAACTCAAGACTGAAGAGGGTGCAATGTCCACTGAAATATATTTCAATAAATAACTAAGAAGTATCAAAGACTTTTTCACTCAGTGAATTTATCATTAAAAACTAATGTTGAACTAAAAAAAAAATTGAAATAAGAAAAAAACAGCAAAAAAACAGCCAGACAAATCAAAAACTGTATATAAAATAATTAAAGAACAAAAATAAGTTAAAGGAAAAAAAAACACTGCTATAATACAGCATAGCTTCACTTCTAAAAATTCCCTTACACAAAACATTGTTTCCTGTTTTTTATATAAGTCTAATTTTGACGTATTTGTTTCTATATTTTCAATGTATTTCAATGAAAAGACAATTTTGTTTTAAAAGGGTTCAAGATAAAAGGTCATAAAACGTTGTGTTAAAATGGGTTGTGTCAATACTGATTATGAAAAGAACAACAGTGAGGTGTCATATCAATTCCGCATAATAACCAGTTTAATAGAAACCCTAAAACGAGAATATCCAGACAGATAGACCTTCTTCACGCCATGCTACAATTGAATCAAAACAAAAGTAAGTGCCGAGCTCTGGGACCTATGTATGGTGAAATTAGACATAAAACCATATTGATTCCAGGTAAAACCAAAATATTTCAGCGGGATCATTTTGAGAAAATTAGATGTAAAAATTTTAAGTTCAATTTTCACCCCCTAGAAGTTGCCGTATAATCATGACAAGAAAAGCAAAGATTATTTATTTAAAATTTTAAACAACTTTGCTTTCATAAGGTCTTTCATAAAACCTCTCTATATATGATTTATTTTAGGCTAAATTTCCATGACCTTAGCAAAGCAACTGATAAAAATGGTCATTAATTAACTCCCTTTAGATGTGGTTTTATGAAGAACTTTATAAAAGCAAAGATGTTCAAAATTTTAAATAAATAATCTTTGCTTTTCTTGTCATGATTATACGGCAACTTCTAGGGGGTGAAAATTGAACTTGAAATTTTCAAATCTAATTTTCTCAAAAAGATCCCGCTGAAAAATTTTGGTTTTACCTGGAATCATCATGGTTTAATGTCTAATTTCACCATACATAGGTCCCAGAGCTCGGCACTTACTTTTATCTTGGTTCAATTGTAGCATGGCGAGTCTTATTTCATTTTTACACAAAATGAAAAAAAGAGTCCTAGGTTCCATTTTCTTGTTATTTACATTCTCTGGACCTATAACTGTAAAGAAGGACCATATCAGTTAAGCGGTTAGCGAGATCATTTACAAATAACATTTTGAAACTGTAATATCAACCTAATACTTTTTTATTGGCAATATGACTTATGGCGCTATCAATATTTATACGGAAATGATAGTACAACATCTAACAAATTGTCACCTGGAGTAGTATCAAAGTAAAGTTTAAAATTAAATTTAGATAAGTGATAACATTTCTGAGGTTGATCTTTAAATCATTTTAGTGGTGAGCCAGATCGGGGTGAGCGGAATTTCAGCCAATCACAACGCGGCATTTCATAAAATGCTGTGCTCTCATTCATAGGCGTCCAAGGGGGGGGGTAATGGGCCATTTGGCACCCCCAAAATTTTGTGAACAATACCCCCCCCCAAAAAAAATTACCCCTACCTTGGGGGTGCCGTAGGCACCCTCAACGATTTTGGGGGGGGTATTTACCCCCCCCCAAACCATTTTGGGGGGGGTAATTACCCCCCCCAAAATAAATGTTCTTTAAAAAAAAATTTTTGGGGGGGTATTTACCCCCCAAATTGAATGTTCTTTAAAAAAAAATTTTACTGATAGTTTATTTTAGGATAGGTTATATTGGTTTAGGTGATTGCCCCACATGGTTAAGCAATTGGCCCCCCGCAGGGGCTAGAAATAGGAGAGAAGCTTGTGTGAAAAAAACGAAGAAACGCCCCTTAAAGAGCGTTGCCACAAAAGGGACTATACCCCAATATAGTCCAACCAGTTAAAACAGTTCTTAACCATGATAACAAAAAATTTAATAGTTTGATCATGTTTTATTTGCTTGGGCCTTTATAAGGGCTAAAACCATCCCGGGGATCTATGATGTAATTGTAAAGCACTGAAGATTCCATAAAATAGATACCTAACTAAATTAAATATTTCATTAAATAATGAAAAAGAATTTCTATAGGCGATTTCTTTTGGGAGGATGTCAGGGTGTCTCAAAACTAGTTATAAAACTTACCAGGACCTATAAGACGCTTCACTTTAAAGTATAATCATATTGGTTCATTGGTTAGTGAGTTAATTATTGTATTTTTAGGTTCTAAAGAATGAGATACTACTATATATTTGAATAGTAGTGGCGCCCTTAGCATCTAAGAACTCGTGTTTTCTAAAGGGTAAAAAGGGAGGAGAAAAATAGCCTAAAACCACTCAAAGGATTGACCTATAATAGTGTGGAACCATCATGGGATCTATGTGAAGCTTTCCTAAAAAGGAGAACTCAGTATTAAAAGTAATGAAATCTGAAGCTATAGTCAAATAAACCTTACTTACTACTTTATGTTATAGGATAGTACTTATTAACTTAATAGATTAGGTAGTTGCTTTTTTTACATAATTAAATTACCCCCCCAAAAAATTTTACCCCCGGGGTAAATTAGTTTGGGGGGGGTAATTACCCCCCCCAACAGATTTGGGGGGAGTATTTACCCCCCCCAACAGACTTTAGGGGGGGTAATTACCCCCCCCAATCAAATTTTACCCCCGGGGTAAAAATTTTGGGGGGGGTAAAAAAAAATTTCGGCGCGCTTCGCGCGCCATTTTACCCCCCCCAAACACGAATTACCCCCCCCCCTAAAATTTTTTACCCCCCCCAAAAAAAAAAGCTTGGACGCCCCTGCTCTCATTGGTGGAAAGTTAGCTCACCACGATCTGGCTCACCACTAAAATGATTTAAAGATCCAGCTCGTTTTATGTTTTAGTAACGAAGCTATCCTATAAGTAATTAAGACCAAATTGCATAACCAATTTAGGAAGAGCATGATAAATGAAAGAAAGGTAGACACAAAAGAAAAACAAATGAGAACTGTTCATAGGTAAAATTTTTAATAGACGACATGTTGAAAAAATATATCTAAAAGGTTTCGTGAGTAAGAATAAATAAAAATACTAGGTTATTAAAATCGATATATAATTTCTTGGATATTGTACCAGATTTTTATCTAATAAAGTGATGCTCCCAGCTGGTTAAATAACGATACCCCCAGCTGGCAAAATCCCCCACATCCATCCCCATCACCCCATCCATCCCCTTCAACTGGATGAACGAACTGACTAATTAATGAGGTCAAATTAATTACCTAAATTGACGACAAATTTTCCCCGGTCAATACATCCACGTATTTTGTATCAATTGTTATTATTTACTCGGTAATGAAGGAAAATTAATCTGCTTGATTAAAAAGCCTAGTAAAAGCCTAAAATAAGGATAATACCCAGGTAATTCAGGTAAAGAACAGTGGAGGCTAACATAGACGTCCATGAAGTAAAGAAGTGTACCCCGCTCAAACCTTTAGACCTCTAATTTAACCCCAATCAAAAAAAGAGAGGACGTCATTTAAGGCTAATCAAACATTTCCTCCTAATTATTGGTTATTTATATTATATTTATATATTGATTTATGTAAATGATCTAAATGTAGTAATAATTTTATTTTGAAATAAACAACATTTTTCGCCGCAGAGTTTCTTTTGAAGAATTATCTCTGTAATCACCACGGGGCGTTAAAATATTTAAAGGACTCTCCGTCTCAAATAAATATCAAGCCAAAAATACAACGACTCTTTTACTTTAACCGGAAGAGGACAACAAATAAAAAAAATGTAATAAAAATAATTGCTTTAGGTTAAGGTAAGTTTGATATAAGAACCCCGCAGGATAATACCTTTCCGCAGGTTAATACTAATGCTAGGGATGTGATGTGGTCAACATGTCGTATCAAAATATCTTAACAATTTTTAAGCTGATTGAGAATGATTTTTTTAAAGTATCAACGTAGAGTCCTTTTAAATCCTTCCTAAATACAAATGTTAATTTTCTTGCTGTTATTGTTAAAGCATAACAAGTCATAAAGGTCATGCCAATAGCATGTGCTACCCTTCCAACTTCTTACAAGGGAGTGAGAACAAAACTTTTTTATAAACTATTCATTGATTTAAAGTAGAGATTGTCAGAGAGAGAGAGGGGACAGTGGCCTGTTTATTACACAAGTCTCCAAAGTTTTATGATAACGTTTTCTTATTCAACAACTTTGGGGACTTGAAGTTTAATTAGTTGGGTTATTTAATTGAGTGTCCATACGTTTCAACCACTTATTGTAATCTACAGAAGTGTAATAATATTATACATCAATAAGTCAGCCATTGTCTTTTAGATTCTTCGGTATCCTTTCTATACAATAAGAAGTCGCAGAAAGCCATCATTATTTGTCGGCTGCTAAGCCATACTAAAAAATATTTCTTCTCAGTTAGTTTAATGTTGAAAGGATGAACATAAGTATTTAAGGGTACTTATTCATTGAAAGGTATAAAGAATATTAGGCGTGATATTTCAAGGTCTCCACTTATTATTCAATTTTTATAACCGCTTTGTCGTTATTATTGATTTTTCAATTTTTAAATTTTAAAAAGTAAATTTTTTAATTTTTAAATTTTAATTCTACAAAACAAAAATCAAAGCCGCATCTGCTTAAGGCACCTTTTTTTATTGCAGTCTACATATTATTCTGCCTCAAAAATATAAAAATTGCAGCTGCGAGTCTGGCTTACAACAACGGACGGACCGACTCTAAATATAGAAAAGTTACCCTTTCAAAAATCAACTACAAAGAGCTTGATGTGACATTCTGACCCCTATAATATTTATGGAGATATTTTTTTAAACACTTAAGTAATAAAATAAGAACAAATTTTTTAGTAGAAGGAAAAAAATATGGAAAAAACTTAGAACACGATAGCAGAACTACTCTATAACTAGAATTTGTCCGTATAATAGAACTTACTTTGAGCTAATACCTCAACGTTTTTAACCAACAAATATGTAGAATCTAATGTGTTTGGGATTTAGTATAATTCACATTCATACATTGTTTCCAACTAAAGACACTTAGGGTGGTGAAGTTTTGAATATAACTCCCAATTTTTACTTTCTAAAATAAGAAGTAATATTTTTTTGGGGTGAGGGAAAAATCGACCAACCCACATTTTAATTTTAGTTTTATAACAAATTTTGAGGGTTATTTTTGAGGTTATATTTCCTTATTTTGAGGTTATATTTCCTTTATAGGGGCAATTCTTCTTGGGAGGATGTCGGTACCCTCCCCAAAATAGTTTTAGACCTTTCAGGGACCTATGAGAAGCAACCCTTTAAAGGCGAACCCGATTGGTTCAGGTGTTAGAAATATCCTTCCGTACAGACAGACTTTCATTTATCTAAGGATTACTGACTTACAAAATTGTCCTATCTATCCTAATATATAAAGTAGTAAGCTTTTTTGTCTGTAGGATCTCGATAACCGCTGAACCGATATGGTCCTCCTTTACAGTGAAGCTACTTATAGGTCTCAGGGGGGTTTTAGGCTCATTTTTATGAATAGTCCGGGTAGGTATGGTTTTAGGCTATTTTCTGCTCTTCAACATTACTTCGAATATTGAGCCCCTTGTGCTAGGGGCGCAGCCGCTAGTAATACAAAATAGAACGAAGTCTGTCTGTCTGTTTGTTTGTTTGTAACGAAGGATCTCGCTAACCGCTGAACCGATCGGGTTCTCCTTAACAGGGTAGCTTCTCATAGGTCCCGGGAAGGTTTATAACTATTTTGGGGGAGGGTAACACCAACCTCCCCGGAGAAATCGACAAAAATAAAAGAAATGCCCTGCAGACATTTTTTTCAATTAGCTAAAAACAAAACTAACACCATCTATCAGTGAAAAAAATATTTTTGGTAAATAGCTGATTTTAAAATTGATTGGAGAGAAACAATTTTACGTGTCCCTAGAGGCCTCTAGGGGCGTAGCCGCTAGTAAACTATAAAATCAAAGCCTAATACCTTAACAACCATGAAAGTGACCTTTTACCAAAAATAGGTCAAAATTTTAAACATTTTTTGTAACCTTGGTATATTTTAATGCGAGGTGGCAATAAAGTTTAATTTTCTCCGACAGAGGTGGCTTCACCCAGGGATCTAAAGGAATAAGACAATGGTCAATAAATTGATGTACATCCCAAATTATGACATAGAAGATTATCCCTTTTGTAGATTACAATTTACAATTAGTGGTTGAAATGTATGGACACTTAAATTAATGAACTAACCAATAAAAATCCAATAAAAGTTCCCAAAGTTTTTAAGCCAACGAATAAGAAAACGTTATTATAAAACTTTGGGGACTAGTTTAATAAACAGCCCATTGTACATCTCCCGCCCTGAGCTTCATCAGTAGTAGACATGCACACATCCCCTGAACAAAATTTTAGGTTTCATGGATTACAAAAATTTATAATATTGCAGCATTCTGTAACTGATGTAAACAATGAATGTAAAGTGTCTCAAAAATCAGCCATGTGACGTCATAAAAGTGAGGGATATGAGAGGAGAAGTGGGTTACAGAAAACCCCTAAAAAAGAGATGGATAATCCCTCATTTTTATGACGTCAAATTATTATTTTTTTAGACTCTTTGTAAGTAACTAAAAAATTATAGTGCCTCAAGGCTCAAATAAAACTTTATCAATTACCTAGAAGGGGATGAATGGCAGCTGGCATTCTTAGAAGCTGCAAAGTTGTTTGTTGACTACTGAAAAATTTGAAGAAATAAGATTCCAATTGTAACAGAAAGGAAAGACATACAAAAAAACCAGAGTTATGATTATCAATAGTTGTGTCTGAAGCAGAAGGAAATTAGCGAACAACTTTTTGTAGCTATTGGTTGATTTTTTTCAGATTCAACAACTGCAACATGACAGTTTTTGCTACATTAAACATTTTGATTAGTACAATTAAAAAATGCCAGTGGAGGAACATTTGAAAAAGCATGTCTTTTGAAACCACACAAAAAACAGCAGCTATGAATTTGAACGCTTTAAATCTTGTATGCATTATGATATAGTAACTTTTTTTTAAATCCAGTGTTCTATTAAGGAAGAGTGTGATTTAGGTGTTGTTAACCAATTGTTCTGCCTATAACATTTTTGGCTGTTTTAGTAATATACAAAATTGTTGACGGAGGTATAATAAACTTTTAAAGAAACTTTTTTATGTACATCTGTTTTTAATAAAAAAACAGGACATTTTTATAATTTGAGTTTTTGGCCAATAGTTTGTAAAATATGGGAAGGTTGCGTGATAAAAATCTTATGACTAATATACATTTTATTTAACTACTATTATCTTTGTGCCATTTGTTCCCCAGACATTCTTTCCCCTCTACATCCCTACGTATATAAGAGCGGAAATATTGGCAGTTATCAGAGGATCTATTGTGATACAAATAGTCATATTCTATAGTTTAGCATATGAACACAATACTGATATAATTAAGCTGAAATATTATCAGTTATCAGAGGATCTATTATGATACAAATAGTCATACTCTATAGTTTAGCATATGAACACAATACTGATATAATAAAGTTGAAATATTATCAGTTATCAGAGGATCTATTATGATACAAATAGTCATATTCTATAGTTTAGCATATGAACACAATACTGATATAATTAAGCTGAAATATTATCAGTTATCAGAGGATCTATTATGATACAAATAGTCATTTTCTATAGTTTAGCATATGAACACAATACTGATATAATAAAGTTGAAATATTATCAGTTATCAGAGGATCTATTATGATACAAATAGTCATTTTCTATAGTTTAGCATATGAAAACAATACTGATATGATAAAGTTGAAATATTATCAGTTATCAGAGGATCTATTACACTGTGGGCTACAATTGAATCAAGACAAAAGTAAGTGCCGAGCCCTGGGACCTATGTAGGGTGAAAATAGACATAAATCCTTGATGATTCCAGGTGGAGACAAAATATTTTTTTTTTGTTTTTTTTTCAATTTAAAGTTCTGAAAAAAAATTGAAAAAAATATGAAAATCTTTAATAAAAAACAAACAAAAAATAATTTTCAATATTTTTGTTTACTAAAAGATACAAACAACTTATATAAATACTATAAGCTTTAAAAAAATCACAATTTTCAAATTTAGACTTTCAATATAAAGATTTGTAGAAAAAACCTAACAACAAATTCTAACATATTTCTGATCAACATAGCAATAAAACGTCTTTTGCAAAATCTTTATCATCAAAAATAAATAGCACTTACTAAAGACTTTTTTTCATTTAAACTTATACTTTTCACATTAATTAACTTAAAAGATTGATTTTTTCTAAAAGAAAGGTTGCATGATTTTTTTATTCATAATTAATTGCCTAATTTTGAGATTCAGATAAAAAACCTTACTGCTTTATATCATTGGATACTCTACTACAGCGGCTACGCCTCTAGAGGCATATAGGGACCCTTAGGTTGGGGGGGAAGACGAACCCCCCCCTTACAATTACAGTTTTTTTTAATGAAAAAGTTAAAAACATTTATTTTGGAGAGTTAATTCTCTTGGGATAGTGATGGTACCCTTCCCCAAAATAGTTATAAACCTTACCAGGACATATAAGAAGCTACCATGTAAAGGAGAACCATATTGGTTCAGTGGTTAGTGAGATCCCTTGGTGCACAAGACTCACATAGAACGTGTTACTTTATTATAAAGATACATATATACACAGAAACTCTACAATCAGAGTATGTCTGTTTGTTCATCTGTCTGTATGAAAACATTACAGAATACAGGGTGCACCTCTACCCGCCCCCTAAACCGCCCGCCGACCTTGGTCACCATGTCCCTGTTCAAGCAGGCGAAGTTCTCCCTGATAGGAGCAATGAGAGAGGTCTTTCGGTATGGGCACGTGTATTGGTTCATGCTTTAATGGCGCTCCAGGCTCAAAAGTTCATTGGATTAAGATCGGTGCTGCTGGGAGGCCACATCTTCTTAAGGAGTGAGTAACAGCAGGATCCATATTAACCTATCTTTAAAGCTACCATTTGACACGGCGGCTCTCATTTGGGCCACAGTTAAGCTAGAACAATGTTTTATACCTTTTTAAAAATGGCACGAAGATTAAGATAGGGTTATCAGCACAATACATAGTCTAAAACGAGTTTCAAGGTTCCATATGAGCCCCTGAAGTCAAGAACCGAGAAATTTTCAAGATTTTTGACGTTTTTGACATCTTAAAATCTACCACAATCCACTTTGTCGGAGTACTACAGCCAAGTCAGCTGGGATAGAAAGCTCTAGTCTTTTCTAATGTTTTCACTAGGTATCTGATAGTATCTCCAGCAAGTTCCATTAGTTCATCTCACCTACAGATGGGCTGAGGTCAGATTTAGTAGGCCCAAGTCATATATCCACGGTAACTTATCTGCGCAATACGAATCTGCCTTGTTGAACATATGCGCGGCCAGCTCAGCGTACATGTCCTCCATCGTCCAAAGATTATCATGGGCAAAAAGGTCATTACCTAAGCTTTTTATAGTGGGGTCAAACGTCCTGATTGGTCAAGTAGTTTTGGCGCTATGGCCGTTTAAAAAAAGTCCAGATTTATGTGGCGCACCCTGTATATTTATTTGGTACTAGCGGCTACGCCCCTAGAGGCCTTTAGGGGCACTTGAGAGGGGAAGAAGTGGTTGAATTCTACAACTAGATTTTTATTTTAGACTTAAAAAGAAAAAGTTATTTTTTGTGTGTGAAATGGGGTCCTTTTTTAGGGGTTGATTTCTCCTAGGATGGTGGAGGTACCCTCCCAAAATAAGTTACAAACCTCCCAAGAACCAATGAGAAGCTACATAGAAAAAAAAGAACCATTGATCATTTTTAATTACTATTCAGGGATCTAAAGGGATAAGACAATGACCGCTAAATTGATTTACATTCCCAAATATGATACATGGATAACCCTTCTGTATGTTTCAGTTAATGGTTGAAATGTTGGGCACTTAATTTAATAATCCAACCAAACAAAAATCGCAACAGGTCCCCTAAGTAGTCAAAACTTCTCAGGACCATGAAAAACTTGAACCAAGAAGAACTATATCAGTTAAGCGGTTACAAAGAATCTTCAGTACAGACAGACACCCTCACACACACACACACACAAACAGACAGACACAGAAACTGTTACTTTTATATAAGGATTAATAGACACTAAACTACTCCTTAATATGTTGATCCTATTATCAGTCTAAAAGATAGGTCAATAAAGAAGAACCAAATTGGTCCAGCGGTTAGCAAGAACTTTAGGCACAGACAGAAAAAACACACAGACATCCTATCTTTTTTATACAGGGATATAACTTTTAAACCATAGGAAATTTTTTTTTTCCAGATGATATTTCTCTCCCTGCTTTAAAGCACTATTTATGATACAAAATAGATTGATGTCTGTTTGTCCATCTTTCTGATGCTTAAGAACTGATATGGTTCTTTTTTACTTTACTATGTAGCTTCTCATTGGTCCTTGGAAGGTTTATAACTTCTTTTGAGAAAGAGAAGAGAAATCGCCCCTTAAAAAAGGACCACAACACACAAAAAAACTTTTTCTTTTTAAGCCTAAAATAAAAATATAGTTGTTGAATTCAACCACTTCTTCACCTCTTAAGTGCCCCTAAAGGCCTCTAAGGGCGTAGCCGCTATAGCAAAATAAATATGTTCTGTATTGTTTTTATACAGATGGATGAACAAACAGACATACTCTGATTGTAGAGTTTCTGTGTATATATGTATCTTTATAATAAAGTAACAGGTTATATGTGAGTCTTTGTGAACTATGGTTCTCCTTTTTCATGGTAGCTTTTCATATGTCCTGGTTAGGTTTATAACTATTTTAGGAAAGGGTACCACCACTATCCCAAGAGAATTAACTCTCCAAAATAAATGTTTTTGACTTATTCATTTAAAAAAAACTGTAATTGTAAGGGGGGTTCGACTTCCCCCCCAACCCAAGGGCCTCATATGCCTCTAGAGGCGTAGCCGCTGCTATAAGATTATCTAGTAATATAAAGAAGTAAAGTTTTTTATCTGAATCTCAAAATTAGGCAATTAATTATGAATAAAAAAATCACGCAACCTTTCTTTCAGAAAAAATCAATCTTTAAAGTTAAATAATGTGAAAAGTATAAGTTTAAATGAAAAAAAGTCTTTAGTAAGTGCTATTTATTTTTGATTATAAAGATTTTGCAAAAGACGTTTTATTGCTATGTTGATCAGAAATATGTTAGAATTTGTTGTTAGGTTTTTTCTACAAATCTTTATATTGAAAGTCTAAATTTGAAAATTGTGATTTTTTTAAAGCTTATAGTATTTATATAAGTTGTTTGTATCTTTTAGTAAAAAAAAATATTGAAAATTATTTTTTGTTTGTTTTTTATTAAAGATTTTCATATTTTTTTCAATTTTTTTTCAGAACTTTAAATTGAAAAAAAAAGACCCCGCTAAAATATTTTGTCTCCACCTGGAATCATCAAAGATTTATGTCTATTCTCACCCTACATAGGTCCCAGGGCTCGGCACTTACTTTTGTCTTGATTCAATTGTAGCCCACAGTGATTATGATACAAATAGTCATATTCTAAAGTTTAGCATATGAACACAATACTGATATAATTAAGCTGAAATATTATCAGTTATCAGAGGATCTATTATGATACAATAATGGTCGTATTCTAAAGAATAGCTAGTGAACAAAATACTGATATTATAATACAAATAATTACCATGTATTATCACTCTTCTCTATATAATATAATATCAGTATAACCCTCATAAGCTTCAATAGAGCATATATTATGGTACAAATAGTTACCATGTATCATCACTCCTCTCTCTATATAATATCAGTACAACCCTCATAAGCAACACTATAGCGTATATTATGATACAAATAGTTACCATGTATCATCACTCCTCTCTCTCTATATAATATCAGTACAACTCTCATAAGCTACACTACAGCATATATTATGATACAAATAGTTACCATGTATCATCACTCCTCTCTATATATAATATTAGTACAACCCTCATAAGCTTCACTAGAGCATATATTATGATACAAATAGTTACCATGTATCATCACTCCTCTCTCTATATAATATTAGTACAACCCTCATAAGCTTCACTAGAGCATATATTATGATACAAATAGTTACCATGTATCATCACTCCTCTCTCTATATAATATTAGTACAACCCTCATAAGCTTCACTAGAGCATATATTATGATACAAATAGTTACCATGTATCATCACTCCTCTCTCTATATAATATTAGTACAACCCTCATAAGCTTCACTAGAGCATATATTATGATACAAATAGTTACCATGTATTATCACTCCTCTCTATATATAATATTAGTACAACCCTCATAAGCTTCACTAGAGCATATATTATGATACAAATAGTTACCATGTATTATCACTCCTCTCTATATATAATATTAGTACAACCCTCATAAGCTTCACTAGAGCATATATTATGATACAAATAGTTACCATGTATCATCACTCCTCTCTCTATATATAATATCAGTATAACCCTCATAAGCTTCACTATAGCATATATTATGATACAAATAGTTACCATGTATCATCACTCCTCTTTCTATCTTCCGGTATGGTTCAACAAGGATGAAATTATAAAAGTTAGAAATAGTAAAGAAAAGCTAATGACTGGGATTCTTAAGCTTTGATTATTAGAAAAGCTTTTGTATGTTTCCTGTGGTTTTCTGAGTTTTTTTCTACAACAGCAAGTAGAATGTATATTTTTGGTCTAAAGCAAAAGATCAACAGATTATTTTTTTTTTACTCTGATTATTCTTAGTTTTCAATACTGCACTGTCCTACTTTTTTAGGGGAGGGGGGAATACTGAAAAAGCAAGGGAATGTAGTTGTATTTGATTAAAACAGGTTAGAATCCTATCTTAATATGGATATTCTCAACCTTTAAGAGAGATAACCTTGTGATGATTATGTGACGTCATATCCATCAGGTTGGTGCTTCCGGTTTCATCCATATCTACCTCTCGGAGTTTCAAGGGACACTTCTAGATTTTTTAACAAATCTTTTTTTCTGCAGTTAGGTTGGTCCGTCCTTTCAAGTGAGAAAAGTCCTATCATTTTCAAAAAAAATGTTAGTTTCCTGAGACAGAAAATGTCCTGTTAACGTGATTTTAAAATGGTTAATTAAAATATGGATTTGATAATAAAAATATACATTTTTTTAAAATGATGAATCCTTGGACTAGTGTCCCCTTAACTTACGTTGAGAAATACGGCTGTATTTCCGATGTTATATCATAAATAGATGCTAAATAGAATAACATCATAAATATATGTCGTATTACATTACATGGGGATTACGAAGCAAAATGCAAATTTCAACCTACCTATCTTGTTACATTATAAAAATTTCTTTATTGAGCAAATCAGCCGTACTTTAATAAGTAAAAACAAACTTTTCAAATTTAAATTAACCAGCACAAACTTATGTTTAAAATGTAATACAGAAAGCACAACTGAACACGAAATTTTTGAATGCCTGTTTCCAAAAATTTTTAGCCACAAACTTGCACTGTTTCTTGACGTTAAATATAATGAAAGCAGGCCAGAATTTATATTTCTTAAAGATACATTTTATCTGTATAATATGTACTATGAAGATTTTTCAACCAATGAGTATATTCAATTATCACACCTTATATTAGCTGCTAAAGATAGATCAATGAAAATCAGTAAAGAAGAAAAATTTTTAAATTGGAATGAAAATAATTTGTTTGCACACTCTCTGTTAGTAACTCAATTTACCTTTAAACTTCTTGAGAAAGCAGGCCTAGAAAACGATCTCATATCCAATTTCTCAAAATGTCTAACTGCATAAGTCATAATATTATATTATTAAAATTACCATTTGTAAAACTATCTTGTTAACTTAACCCAAAATCTATAACCTTACTATTAATTTTTTCTTGTATATTGTTTCAAAATGAAATAAATATTTTAAATGTGAAAAAAAAAAACTTTTGTTTATGTCTGTATTAAGACGTTTAGATATTACAAGCGGCTACGCCTCTAGAGGAATCGGGAGACATTTGAGGGAAAGGGGGTGAGAAGTCAATTCTCCACTTTAATTTTTGCTTAAGAAGGAAGATTTTTTGGGGGGAGGGTCATTGTTTTTTGGAGGAAAGAAGTACTTACCTCAAAAATAGTTATAAAACATCCCTGGACGTATAAGAATCTTTACTGTAAAGAAGAACCAACGCTACCATAGACGTCCAAGGGGGGGGGGGTAAAGTGGGGATTACCCCAAAAAAAAATTTTACCCCGGGGGTAAATTTTTGGGGGGGTAAACCAAATTTACCCCTGCCAACAGATTTCAGGGGGGGGTAATTACACCCACCAAGCAAATTTTACCCCCGGGGTATAAATTTTGGGGGGGTTAAAAAAATTTGCGGAGAGCTTCGCGCGCCAATTTATCCCCCCCCCCCTTAAACAAATTTTACCCCCTCACAAAAAAAACTTGGACGCCCCTGAACGCTACACACTTATTGATATCCTGTTAGTTTAACAAAAGAATACATTAAAAACAAATATTTCAATTACAATTTTTAATAACATTAACCTTTTGTAGATGATCTTATTTGTGATAAAAATAGTTATGAGAAAGATAATTTCTAGTGATTCTTTAGTCTAGAAAAACAAGATCAATTTTATTTGAAAGTAGCATTGTAAATAAATCTTTATAAAACCAAAAACCATTACAAAAATCCCTAAAACCTTCCTTAATTTTGCCCAAAAGATGCATTTCTACATTTAATATGCATCTGTCTGTAAGTTCATATTGGATAGTCCATATCGTATATTTCGACGTGGTAAATAGTATTGAAAGCTTGGCAACTCATATCATAACTTTTAAGTTTTTTTATTGATTTCAAACATTGATTTTTGGATTTTATGCCCAAAATTGTGGTTGAAATTTTTGTAATATTAGTTTGAATTATATTTACGAGTCCTTAGGCGATTAAGCATTATGTTATCAGATTAGCCTCTCTATAAATACTTTCTTTGTCTGATTTGTTAATCTTCGCTTTCATGGATGTTTCCAACGTTGTCTTTCATTACTCTTTGCCATTGGTTTGATTTCTTACTATTTCGCAGACAGAAATACAGAATAACCGAAAAGCTTATAGAGTATCATCGCTACTCTATAACTGATGATGTTGTGATCTGTGTCTGTTATCCGGATATTAGTATCAATGTGAATGAAGACATATATAATCATTACATTTCCGATACACGTTCTATTAACACACACACATACACATACACACCAACAAACACACCCACATACACATACACACACACATACACACAACTAAACATATACAGTATACACACACACAAAAACACACAAACTAACATCTAATTCTACAAGAATAATTATGTCCATAAATAGTGCAGCTATAATAAGCTAGTGTACTTTTTATTAATAAAAAATATTAAAGTTGGCAATTTTTTGTCTAAAATCAATGACACCAATGTTTTGGTTAATTTTATAGAATTTTATTTTAAATCATAAAAATCCACGAACAAGAAGTTATTATAATTTTAAGGTAGTGCAGTTCGCGGACGTCAGGAAAATAAAAAAATGTGAAATGTGCTTTTTATAGAGAAACTGTGTTACTTACAATAATTTGTGTGTCATTATTACAATGAAATTTGCCATTGTATTTATAATCAAAGGCTTTGTTAATATCAAAGATACGTATTTTAGTAACTGTAATAAGTATATTATATGGATGTTGTGATTCTTGTACATTTGAAATTAATTGTTGCTCGTAATAGTTTTAAGAATTATACTTGTAATACAATAACAAGATATTTGTCTGTACCGAAGAATCTCGCTAACCGCCGAACCGATATGCTTCTCCTTTACAGTGTAGCTTCTCAAATGTCCTGAAAAGGCTTATAGCTATTTTGGGAATGGTTATTGGTTACCACAACACTCCCAAAAGAAATCGCAAAAAAAACATGACTAACCTATCTAACGTTCAAAAAATATTTTTTTGGTAAATATAAATTAAAAGAAAAATATTTTACATGCCCCCTAGCGGCCTCTAGGGGCATTGCCAATAGTCAAAAAAAAGCTAATAATGTACTATTGTTAATTGACATAGTTTTTATGCAGAAGAGTATTTGATTTTGTATCATGTCGGATATCCGAAAGATAATCTTCACATTATATTATTCAGGTAAATAACTGTTGGCTGAATGGGTAAGCAACCCCGAGGCCTTTACGGAATCTCAAAAGAGGGGGGAAGTCGACCCTCCACTTTCCAGCTTTTTTTTTATTTCTAGGGGAGGTATATTTTTCTAGGGGCCAAATCACCTGGGAGTGCGGAGAAACCCTCCCCCATAAACAGTTTAAAAATTCGGCCTGGAGCGATATGAACCTTCACTGTAAAGGAGAACCATTTCGGTTCAGTGGTTAGCAAGATCCTTAGCTACATGTATACAAACATACACCATGTTACTCATACATAAGAATATCCGTTCTGATCCTAAATAGTACATGCTTTCCTTTACATTTTAACACAATATTTCATCTCATTTAAGCAGACAGATGTTCTCAGCTTCAGGTGGACCAAATTTCAATTAATAAATTTTATTTTAAGTTTCAATTAAAATTATAATAAATCTTTAATATCTTATTATGATATATAAAAATTTAAGTGTCATCAAATCTTTAGACTGATTTATAACTAACTAACTTAATCATTTTAAAACCTGAAATCTGTAAAAATTATAAAAGTTTAATAATTTTTTGGTCCGCCTACTATGAAAATTTCTAGTTGCAAGTGCTAGATGGCCCAGTAAACAACATACAACTTTCCTTTCTTACCCCAAATTTTTTAATATTCTTAATTCTTACGCATTTTATTAAAAACTCTAGTATTTTAAAGACTTTATTTATTTGAAAATTTGAAATTATTGTTAGCTTGTTATTGCTGCGCTTCTAGTTATTTTATTATTTGATTTAAACAAATAATATTTTTTTAATTTGATGTAAGGTAAAATATTATCAATTTAATATTTCAAATATTACAATGAAAATGGTTTTAAAAACCTGGTATACATGGGAAAAAGCATTAAAAAAGTTGTGCATTAAGTTAATCAGACACACTGTGCTTCAAAACAAACAAAGTTGAAGTATAAAGTTTTCATAAACCTAAAGAAATCCACTGGATTATGAAGATGATGACGTTATACGATAGAATAGACAATGAGAGGCCAGTATACACTGTAATTGACCTATGGTAAAATGTATGCTGGCCTCTCATAGGTTATTTTATCATATGATGTCATAATCTGTTGAGGGACTTTAATAATCTTCCTTGATTATTGCATTTTAGTTTAGAATTTCTGATATTTAAAAAATATATAATTGCTTCACAAGATATTTCATATCTTAATATTCTATACCTTCTATTGGTACTTATTTTTTAATTTTATTTTTTTACAGTTTTTTTTTCTTTTTGCTTAACAACTTTCTTTCATAAATGCTTAGAATATGGCTTTTATTATATATGCATTGTTGATTTAATAAAACCAAAAAAATAATATCTAGGTGAATATTTGATTAACATAGTACATTTAAAGTTTTATTAGAAAATTAAACACCAAAATATAAGAATATTGACTTCTAAAATTCTTTTTAATGAGAAAAATATATTTGATGTTCTTAAGAATATTTTTTTTATGAAAAATCTGAATGGATTTTTGTTTTGAAAAATCCTAAACTCAAACATACAACTGTAGTTTTCTTTCGTAAAAAGGGTACATTCAACTTTTTTATCTAATAACACATCGTGTGAGACATAAAGAGTGTATAGTACGCGCACTCATACACACACACACACACACACACAGTAGCTAAGCAGAGGTCAAGCATTGACATTCACTATGTGCGCCAAGTAAACATCTAATTATAACAGTGCGCAAATATTAGTTTTTTCTCAAGTGTACATTGACGTAAATATGATTGAAAAAGCGTCAGTCGGTGATGACGCAAATGATAGTCTAGTGTTGTTGCCTCGCAATGATAATAGTGTTGATGGTAATATGAAGGAATTAAGTAATGGTGATGTTGTCTATGATAAAGTGGCAGAGGAAGGTCAGCCTATCAGGCCAGGTATACTATATTTTACTAAATATTATAATATCTATTATATAAAGTAGTAAGGTTGTTTTATCTGAAGCTTAAGCTTTTGATAACTACTGAACCGATTTTGTTCTCCATTCTTGGGAAGCTTCATATAGGTTATGGGATGGTTTAAGTTATTTTTCTGCCTCTCCCCAACCCTTTGAAAACAGATCACCTAAATTCTATGGGGCAGCCGCTAGTATTACATAAACTATAGAGATTTGATATGTGTCAAGTAAGATGTCATTACGGATGAAACTTAGATTATTTAATTTTTAGTAATGGCCAGGAAAGTTTTTGGCTATTCTGTTTTAGTTAAAATCCCTCAAATGACAATCAGTCTAATATGGTTCTAATTTTCTTTTCTATGAAACAGTTTTTCATACTTTTTTTCTTAACTGGTTATCTTAACAAAAAAGTGACCTTAATTAAAAATTAAACACATATAAAATTGCTTTGAATTAAGTGCAATATTATATCAAACAAAACTTTCATTTTGTTTTAACATATAAAACTATACTTTGTATAGCTATTTATGTCTGTTAGAAATTTTTTATTACTTTATTTTCATCTGTATTTTTTCAATTTGTATAATTGTATAGCTAAAGTTAATTTAAATTACAAGGACAAATAAGCCCATAGTTAAGGAAGCAAGGTCAACAACACAATAAATAACAAGGGGAAAATATAATAGCCAAGGTTAAATCTTTATAATTTTAGGTACAGTTAGGAAAGTAAAGTTGCATTTATTTTATAAAGACAACCGAATACAAATATAGTCAAATATATTTGAACTAATAGCTTCTCCCTTAGACTCGAGGGAAGGTCGGAGTATGTAAGGAAAATAGCCTAAAACCATCCCAAGACATTTATAAAGCTTCCCTAAAAAGTGCAACCAATTCGGACCAGTATTTTCCGAGATCATAAGCTTCAGAAAAAAAACTTTATTACTTTTACTTTAGGATTATATAAATTCTGCCTCACATATGTATATGTACTAAAGCTTAAATGCTAATTTTGATTATTTGAAAATATTAATTTAGGTTCTGTGCTGGTACGCTCAAAACCATTTGTTTTTGCAATACAACCAACTCTAAGAAACAAAGTCTGTGAAAACTGTTTAACATTGTAAGATTTTAAATAAATTTGGAGCACATCTACTCTAGAACTAGGGTATTCTGTATTGGTCCGTACTAACCTTTTTGAGTTTGCGATACAACCATCTCTAAAAAACAGAGGTCCAGATTTTACTGAAAGAAAACAGTGAGTACTAAAATAAGAAATTCCATTTTAAGTAGAATGGATTTTTTTGTTTTAATTGCCATCTTGGTTAATACATCTATTTGATGTGCAAAAATTATAATTAATTAATGATTATAAACTTGCTTTTATTTTGTTAAATTCTAGCCATGATGAGTGGAAGGGAATAACTCTCTGTGATAACTGCCATCTAATTGGATATTGTAGTGACAAATGTAAACTTCAGCATTTAGAACAACACAGGTAAAATTAACTATCATTTAGTTAATTTTTCTGAAAATTTATATTTTTATGCTGTATCTCTGTTTCTTAGTCAAAATGTACCAATCATAACATTTTAAATGCCTTTTCCTAATATTTCTTCTTAAACATCTTATACTACAACTAGCACAAAGGAGGTATTTAACTTTAAATGAAAAATAATATTGCCATTTGGATTTTAGATTTAAGATAAGTATAGATAAAGAAGAAAATTATAATAAAAATGCATTTGCTAACAGGGTTGAGTGCGAGTTATGTGTATTAAGAGAAAAGAAAAGTCTACCACACAAGTAAATTTTGTTGCTTTGTTATCAGGGAAACTATTCTAGAACTAGGGTTTGTTAGTCTGTATGTCTGTATGTCCCATCACAATATCTATCAATTGTTTTAGATTAATCTTTACAACAAAACTTCTCTCTCTCTCTCTCTCTCTCTCTCTCTCTCTCTCTCTCTCTCTCTCTCTCTCTCTCTCTCTCTCTCTCTCTCTCTCTCTTCTCTCTCTCTCTCTCTTTCGTCTTATTTTCACAGTAGATTTCCGCTATTTCTAGCTCCTGCGGGGGGCTTTAACCCTGCGAAGCAATCACCTAACATACCAAAACAAAACCTAACCTTTTTTTTATTTTCATAATTTGTACAATCTAGGGTGTGGTATGTAAGTCGGGCTGTATTACGGGTTCAAGTTGAAGGATATCATCAATTTGAAAAGATTAATAACATCAGATCAAGAGCGTTCTACGATCTTATGGACCGTAAGTATCACATGAAACAGCGTAATAATACAAAGTACCAATGATAGGCCAGTATAAATTGTAATGGACCAATGGTAAAATTTATACTGGCCTCACATTGGTCACTTGTATTGTTTGAGGCCATTTTTTGGCGGCTGTTTCGTATCACATTAACAATTTATCAGAACAGAAGGCTAGTCGAGCACTGAACCCAACCTCCCCTAATTTTGAAATGGCGGGGAGGGGTAGTTTTTCTTTTGTTTGTTTATTACTGTAGGTCAGGTAAAGTTAATACTGGGTAACCCCGCAAGGTTTGGACACGACATGTATAAATTCTGCAGGGATAGCCCCCCTACGGAGGGGTACAGCATAGGAAAAATTTCACCCCCCCCCCCCCACGAGGGGCAGTGCTCGATTGGCACTTTGAGGGAAAGAATCTCGAACCACATATTTCAACAGCAAAATTAACCTTTTCCCTTAGTTTCTCTCTCGTTATGAAACATTACTACTTTTCTATTTAATTTGTATTTTTTGCGAATATGCGACAGAATGCAGATTTGAGGAAGTAAATTTATTTTAGATTATGAGGATATTACAACAGATAAAGAAAAGAACAATTGTTATTATACAGTAAGCATATTTATATTTTCGCTGTTACTCTCTAACCAAGGTATTTTTGTCTGTAAGAATGGTTATGACACATTCATTGGTTTGTTGTAAATACTTTAAATATTTTTCATTGATTTTTAATAAACAATTAATTGTTAAGAAAATTAAAAAGAATGTTTTAAATATTTAGGAGGTTTCTGAGTTTTTGGGTTCTTTAATGCCTGAAAAAGAGGTAAGATTTTAAATTCAAGATTATTTAAGATCTCAGGAAAACAGCCACAACCCACACAACAAATGGAAGGGGCTGACTTAACCTAATCTAAAACAGACTAAACCTGCCCAGGATCTTTGAAGCTGTCATGAAAATATTAAATTAATTTGTCAAGTAGTTAGCGAGATCATAAGGAACATAAAGGCATAAAATATCTTATCTGTTTTGAGCAATATAACAAGGAAGGCGACTTTCAAAGAAATGTGTATAATTATGTTTCAGGAATATTTACGAATCTATGGAAGACTGGCGGTCAATTCATTTGCCATGAGGATTTCTAATAAAGGGGATGAAGAAAACGTAGGAACAGGTACAATGATTTAAAGTAACAGGATGTGTATCTTTTACTTTTTGTATATCTTTACCATAGACGTCCAAGCTTTTTTTTTTTGGGGGGGGGGGTAAAAATCTGTTAGCAGGGGAATTTAGTTTACCCCCCCCCAAATTTACCTCCGGGTTAAAATTTTTGGGGGGGGTAAATACCCCCTCCTAAATGGTTGGGGGTGCCTACGGCACCCCCAGGGTAGGGGAAAATTTTAAATGGGGGGGGGGTAATCGCCCCATTACACCCCCCCCTTGGATGATCTTTACAAAAAGCTTGATTAAATAAGATGCCTTTTTTTGGCTTACGTCAGCCCGACCGTCCTAACATTACAGTATCTCAGCATTCCAGACCCTCAGGGATCTAAATGGATAAGACAATGGCCATTAAATTGATGTACAATGTACATCCACAAAGATGATAAACAAAATTATCCCATCTGTAGATTACAATTAATAGTTGAAACGTTTGGACACGCGACTTATTGAACCAACCAATCAAAATCCTATAAATATCCCAAAAGTTGTAATCCAACGAATAAGAAAGTTATTATAAAACTTTGGGGAATAATGTAATAAACAGCCTAATGTCCCATCCCTCCCTTCTGACTCTACTCTGAATTTTGATAGTTTTCTGGACTTGCATTTTTGGTGCGCTGCTTGTCAACATGATTGTCCTTGTTATTTTTTAAGCATTGTACAGAGCTGCCTCCATATTTGATCATTCCTGTGCACCCACCGCCACCACAATTTTTGGTCCAGGTAAAATTATTTTTCACGGATTTACTTGGATCATCATTTAAGCAGAATAGGGCCCATGTTTATGTCATTGAATCAAATCAATCCTTATACAAAAGTAACAGAATGTCTATCTGTTTCAAAGAATCTCACTAACCTCTGAACCGATTTGGTTCTCCTTTACAATGTAGCTTCTCATAGGTCCTTGGAATTTTTCTTTTTAAATCTTAAAGAAGATGATTAAAGTTCCTCCACAGATTATGACGTCATATGATAGAATAGCCAATGAGAGGCCAGTATACACTGTAATTGACCAATGTTTGTTTGTTTTTGTTTTTGAAATGATTTATTCGTTTTATAGAAAAAAATCATACATGAAATAATAAGTAAAATACGAAAAAAGTGATAAAATATTAATAACTAACATATTAAACTAACTACACAATTAAAATATTAATGTTTCATTTGGTTTGATGTTTAAGTTTCAGTTTGTTAGATAGAGTTGATTGGTTTGATTGATAGCAAGCATTTTGGGCAGGAGTAGGTTAATGGAGTTGGTGGGTTCCAGTTTCAGCTTACTGGGCTCTTTTAGGGACTTACAAAATTGAGGAAAAGTCAAAATTGTAAGGCAGTCTTAAAATAAAAAGACTACAAAGGTTCTTGCCAAAGATTTCTTAAAATTCACAATAAGTGATCCCTGCTCCTTGGCACAGGCAGGTAACGGGTACCCCATTTTTGGGGGAGTCTCCAACAGAATAAAAGGGTAACATTTCCCTTTTTCACACCCTATATAGATTATAATTGGATAACAAACAATTCCAGGCGCGCGGGAAAAGCACATGATTAACACAGGTGTATAGAAGGGGTGATGGAAGTGTGGGTGGGGGGAGGTTGATGAGGAGGTGGACATCTGGCCGGTTAACTTGGCTTGGCTTGGTGTTATATTACCAAACAATGTTTCAAGAAAGTAACAAAGGATCTCAAAAAAAAATCTTGAATCGATAAAGCAGGAAAAATAGATTCAGGCAGACAGAAAAAAATACTGTTTCTTCTTCTCCAATGATGGCAGAAATCGTCTGTGGCCGATTACCAACATTTTCTTTAAAGCATCTATCGGAAAACTGAGAAGATTTTGTTATCGTACATATAACAAAGAATATTGACACATATAGCGCGTGTAGCGGTTAGAGCACGACACATGGTGCGTGTTACTCCTTCCGCATCCTATAGAAGACTGAATTGACCAATGTAAAAATTTATGCTGGCCTCTCATTTTTTATTTTATCGTATGACGTCATAATCTTTGAGGGACTTTAATAATCTTCATCTTAAAGCTAAAATTGATGAGCCGACCTCACCCACCTGCAACCTCAAGTGCTCATAGAGGCCTCTATTATAAAATCAATGCTAGTTTTGATGGCCGATGACTTCAGATCCCTCGGAGCCAACAAAACTGTAATTAATTTAATAATTTTTCATTTTACTATCCACGGAACGCTATCTATAATACGAAGCTATTAATAACTATTAAAAATCTTTTTAGGTGGAACCTTAGAAATAAAATCTGTGATCTCTAGTGATAGTTTAGATCTATCCTCCATGTTTATATCCTACCTGGATGAAGCTGACCGCCGGATAGCCAGGATGGCAAAGGTTACACTTTCATTTGTTTACTTTTCATGGTATTCTTCAAGGGAGATACGGAAAGTGTCAAGTGTGACGTCATAAAAATACGTCTAAAGATGAAGGATGAGAGGAGAAGTGGGAAGAAAACCTCTAATAAAAAGATGGATTTAGTCTATTTTTATGACGTCACACATGACACTTTCCTTATCTCCTTCTTCAAGTACTTATATTTGTTTTTTACATTGTTGGAGGGATTCTATAGTTGCTATTTGTTGGTCAGCCTAGTGTAAATTATCATGATTTTGAGGTACTCATTATCAGGGACGTCTAAGCCTTTTTTATGAGGTGGGTAAAATACGGGGTTTCAAAGTTAGAGAGGGGTAATCTCAAGTGTTTTTTTTGGTTCCAGGACAAACGCAGGAGTCCCAAACGTCGGAGTGGACAAACGCAGGAGTGTTAAAGTATTAATTTAAGTAAGTATTTCTATACAGGTTAGGTTAGGTTAAGATATGAATATACAAATAAGCCCCCCGCAGGTGTTAGGCATTTAAAAAACCTAAAATATGGTTAAAGTTGGTTAGGTTAGGTTAAGTGCCCACTCCTGCGTTTGTCCACTCTGACGTTTGGGACTCCTGCGTTTGTCATAGGACCTTTTTTTATTTGTAGGGAGGTAAAAGAAGGATTTTCAATGTTTGAGGGGGGGGGGGGGAATTAAACACCCTTTTACCCCTCACTTGGACGTCTCTGCTCATCATAAAAAAAAAAATATAATATGTTCATGTTTTAAATATTTTTCAGGCATTTTAAAATAATAAAGTTATGTTTTTTTAGTTAAAGAAGACATGGTACTTTGACTGCCTATGTCCCAGGTAAAATTATCCTTTAAAAATTTTATAGACATAAATAATTCCTTATTTTATTAAGATAAACTTCAAAGTTATGATTTATATTATTGCATTTTAAACTGAAGCAGCTTATAGTGCCTATAAAAAATAATGTCTTACAATACAAATGACCAAAAATAGCCCAGTTTACATTTTACCATTGGTCAATTAAAATATATACGGGTCTTTTATTGGTCATTTGTATTATATGACATCATTTTCTTATAAGGTACTTCTTTTAAAATAGTTGATTTTTTTGTGTTTTTAGATGCATAGATGAAGAATCTGAAATGTTGAATCATGCTGCTAGGTAAAATAATAATTTGGCTATCAAGTTAGACAAAAATCGTCTTCTACAGCTCAATTTCAATATCATTAGTTGTTACGAAAAACAAAATTCCCTGATGTTTTGACTCATGTTTTATTTTCTGAAAACATTTTTTGTTACTCCTCGTTTTTTTTTTCATCCTTTTTTATTTTCTATCTTCCATCAGGGAGGGAGGGGACATTGGGCTGTTTATTTCACTAGTCCACAAAGTTTTATAGTAACATTTTCTTTTTCGTTGGCTAAACAGCTTTGGGGATTTTTATTGAATTTTGATTGGTTAGTTTTTGAAGTTGAATGTCCAAACTTTCAACCAGTAATTGTAATCTACAGAAGGAGTAATTTTGTGTATCATCATTAGGGATGTACATAGATTTATCGGCCATTGTCTTTTCCCTTTAGATCCCTGATCTTCCATAGTGACTTTTAAACCACATATAAAGGTGACATATTGAGTGCTGAATTAGATTTTTTAAAACTTTCAGTGTTATTTGGCATATAGCGGTTGCGCCCCTAGCATCTAGGGGACTCTGTCTTTAAAGGGGTAAGGAGGTGGCAGAAAAATAGCCTTAAGCCATCTTAAGTCTTAAATCTAAAAATAAAATAGAATAAAACCATCCTATGTGAGTCTTCAGTGTAAAGGAGGACCATATCGGTTCAGTGGTTATCGAGATCCTTCCTATGTACAAAAAAGCTTACTATTTTATGTAATAGAATTGATGATGTTTCTTACTTTAGATGTGAAACAAGCACATGTTCAGGGGAAGTATTAGTAAATCCAGAAACATGGTCAACAAAACCTTGCTCAATATGTCACAAAAATCCAGGTATAGTAATTTGATTGCAATGACAAAGAAAACGTTTTTTTTTTATTTGTAGTTTGTAAAACTCCCTGTACCAAATTTACCTATTAATTACCTTCGAGGCTGCTGTCTTCGTCACTCTAAAGTCAGGTCTAATAACCAAAGAGCCAAATCTATCCTTTTCTGTCCAAGCACTTGGGTTATATGGGTAAAACACCCATCAGTTTGTGTAATGTGAATGAAGGTCACAAGCCCTTTAAATGTTAGTGGTATATGTTGTTAAACTTTAAAAAGATAATTTCCGAAAGTAATACTTCTGTATTATTTGATCCATGCTTAAAGCTTCCTCTTGATTGTATTCTATAATATATTTTGTAAAAGGATATATAGATATGTACATATATATATAGCTATTAAAGTTTTAATAAAAGTTCACAGAGACACTTTTTATACCAAAATCATTATAAAAAAGGCAAAATAAAACCCAGCAGCCAAGAAAAACGTTTCTTGGAAAAAATCATAGTAGGGAAGGTACAGCTACGATTTAAGTAAGAGTGGTTTTGAACTCACAATACCTTCCTAAAACACCCCTTCTAGTTAGTTTCTTTGTCGAGCTAGGATAAACCTGTACCTGGCTTCATCTAGCTGGATGAACTACGTGTTGCGCTATTAGCGGGTTGAACTTAATGCTCCTGTAATTTAAAATTGCTTTGGTTTTAGACTCTGAATACATAGAGAAGTACAAAGATACTTATGAGTTGGTGAGAACTGTTAATGATGAAAATGGTGGAGAATGTAGATGTAAGTATCAAAATATATCTCATTTTTTCACTATTTGATCATAGAAAATAGGCAAGGATCAAAGAGATAAGACAATGGCCTTTTAATTGATATACATCCTCAATGATGATACTCAAAATTACAACTTCTGTAGATTACAATTAGTGTTTGGACAATCAACTTAATAAACAAACCAATCAAAATTCATAAAAGTACACAAATGTTAAGCCACCAAATGAAAAACGTTATTAAAATACCTTGGGGACCCTTCCATCCTGGAAACTAATCTCTAAAGAGTTATAAGAAATTTTCATGTTATAAAACAGAAAAGATTTTATTTCTAAATATTGAGCTTATTTTTCTTGTGTTGTGTTGTTGAGTTGTATTGGAATCTGAGATTTTACTGAACACCTAAAAAATCTTCTTGTTAATATAGGATATTTATATTATATATTTTAATTTAATTTTTAGTTACTGATGTAGCAGAATTCCTAATAAGACAAATGAATCCAATATTTTCCCCCAGTGATGTTGATTATATGCAGGTAATATTCATTTCAACAAGGATGACAACATCAAATAATGCAAAGCTCTGAAACAGTAGTACTGGATAAACGGCCCTATCAATAAATGCGCGGGCAAATTGCAACTTAAATTGACAACAATTTTTCTCCTGTCATAATATTCACGTATATTCTACATCCATTTCTGTTAGTGTATATCAAATTTAACATTTCTGTTAACAAAATAAATGATTTGCTATTGTTGCATTCCATATTTTTGCAATAACTTATTGACACAAATTTTTTTTTTTTCCAGTATGGCTTTGAAACTGATTATTATATAGTTGATTAGAACTGGTTCTCAGGCATACTGAAATATCATATATAGCATCGTATTACAGACAATTTTCCACGAATGTTAGAATAAAAATCCAAAAATTAATGCCAGTTTTGTTATTGTGTGCCTTCGGTGCCTTAGGGCTGACAAAACTAATTTTAATATCCAGGTAAAGCTGTCTACAGTACGATCCGATAAATAACTATTATTGCAGGCAGCTATGAGTGCAGGACAAGGACACTATGAAGATAGGAATTGGCTCAAGTCTTTGCACTATTACCAGCTAGCTATTATAGGAATAAGGTAATTAATTAACAAGGATGACAATATCAATGAAAGGGAAGCTGATACGGTAGGACAAAATAACATTAAAACTTGTAGAGTGTCAGAACTAAATAATCAGAATATAAATGTATAGTTGAATCAAAATTGTAAGTAAATTTGATGAAAATCGCTTATAGAAAGGATGATATTTAAGGACATACTTACATTTTTAGGACTTTATTATAGAGAAGCTCCGTTCATAACATTTTACTTTGTTGTCCTAGAAATTAGTATTACAAAAATTAGATCAATCGGATGATTATATATCATAAGAATTTGCATGTTTGAAATGGATGTTTGGACATGTTCTTGGTAACGATTATAGAGTTGCTATGCTTTCCAAATCGTACCTAACTACTACAGGAATTGTTTGAACTCGATAGGACAATTCTAACATGCCTAATAGATAATTATATATTTTTTTATAGAAAAGTGTATAGCCTATATGGTGGATACACAGGACCAACTTTACAGAAGATGGCAGAGTGTGCCTACAATCTAGGACATTATGACACAGCTAAATCATACATTCAGGTAAAATTTATTTTTTTTTAAAAAGGGGATGTGCTTTTACACTTTTAGCAATCGGTGGAGGTTAAATAGTTCGAAGGATTTAGAGGTATAAGTCAGTGGCCTTAATGATAATTCTGTAGATAACATGCAGTGCTTAAACACTCAACTTAATGAACTTAAAGTCCCCAAAGTTGTAAAGCCAACGAATTTAAAAAAACGTTATTATAAACCTGTGGGGACTTTTGTAATAGATAGCCAAATGTCCCCTCTTTTCCTGTGTAGTTCACTTCTCCTGATTAAAACATCTTCAGTGAAGGAGAGAAAGAAAACAAAATGTCTTAAATGATTCCAGATCTTCAAAAATAAACTTTATGCCAAAAACTTTTAGCAGGGACGTCCAAGCTTTTTATTTTTAGGGGATAAAATGAGGAGTTTCAAAGGTTGGGGGGGGGGGTGGTTGTTTATAGTCTTTTAAAAAGAAAACATTCGACTAAAAAAATGAGTTGGTAAAAGTTTTAGGGGGAGAAACACCACTTCACCCCCCCCCCCCAATGGTTGTTTATGGCCAAAGGATCATCACAACAATCCCTTTCCTCTTGGTGATTTTTTAGCATTTTAAAACTTTTTACTTTTCAGGAATCCCATGAACTAATGAAACTGGTCCCTGGAGAGAATTCCCACTTGTACCAGAAAAACTTCCTACCTCTATATCTACAAATTATCAAACATAAATGACATCAATTTATTTTATCATTAATTAATATCATGAAAAGTACCAAAAATATATAATATATCTATCTATTAATACTTTTTGATCATTACACATTACAGAAGAAGCTCAATATTTGTTATTTTTTATGTCTGTCGTTTAGAAAAAGCAATGGTTTTGATCAAGAATAAAACATTTCAGAAAATACTTGTTAGAACAAAGCGAAATAGCTGGTAAATTATGGTTTATTTATAGTGATAAGAGCTAGCATTAAGTTTTAAAAATATAAGGGACAAGAAATGTCAAACTCAGCTGTTTTCACAGATGAATAATTCCATTTTCCTATGATGTAAAGAATGGATATGTTATTACTTGGATCTTACACCAGATTTTTGTGTTCTGTAATAAAGTGAAACATGCAGCGGGCTAAAATAAATATACCCCCAACCACTCCCCTTCTACTGGATGAACGAACTCGAGCTCGTTGGTCAATATTCTAGTCATAATGCTAGAAGCCAAGACCCTAGCCTGTTGGGAAACCTCTGAGAGCAGAAGGGTAAACCTCAACCACTTTCATTTTGCCTTTTAAAGAAAACAAAGTTTTACTTTACTTTATACACCATTTCTTAAATAGATCAAAACAGCCAAAAACTCATAGGAAGCTTTCATGTAAAGGAAAAGACAAAAGTTCATTAAGATTTTCGGAGACAGACAGACATACAGCATCTCAAAAAAAACACTGCAATCTCATAATTCCTTTCCTACAATAATTACCCTTCATAAGAGTTAATCTTTACAGAAGGAGTTAAACAATACTTTAATGCACCCCCCCCCCCAAACCACATTAGCAAACATAATGTGCACGTCCTTGGTAGGAAACTTTCTACTAGACCAGGGGCGTCCAAGCTTTTTATTTTGGGGGGGGTAAAATGGCGCGCAAATTTTTTTTACCCCCCACAAAATTTTTACCCCGGGGGTAAAATTTGCTTGGGGGGGGGTAATTACCCCCCCTGAAATCTGTTGGCAGGGGTAAATTTAGTTTACCCCCCCCAAAATTTACCCCCGGGGTAAAATTTTTTGGGGGGGTAATATAAATTTTATTAAATATATAGTATTAAAAATGCGAGCGAAGCGCGAAAAATTTTTTTTGGTAGAGATTTTTTATTTTGGGGGGGTTATTTACCCCCCCAAAATTGTTTGGGGGGGGGGTAAATACCCCCTCCTAAATAGTTGGGGGTGCCTACCCCAGGGTAGGGGTAAATTTTAAATGGGGGGGGTAATCGCCCCATTACCCCCCCCCCTTGGACGTCTATGTACTAGACTATTTTATCTTCTAATTTTATTGATTCTTTGATCTTACATCAGGTTATCATGAACTCTAAAAAAGTGAAACTTTTAGCTGGATAAAATAATAACCTCCCAATTACAACCTGTACATCATCCCCTCCCCTCCAACTGGATGAACAAACTGACCAATAAGTGATGTCTATGTTAACGACAATTTCTCACCTTTCATAATATCTTTGTATATGCTATATCCATTTATCTTCTAGTTGAATCTGTGTCTGACTCTGGGTTAATTAAGATATTTTTAAATTTCCCCCCCCCCCCAAAAAAAAATACTTTGGAGGTTAAATTTATACATTTGGGTTGGAGGGAGGTAGTAACACTCTCTAAAACATATGGGTAGGGGGGGGGGTTGAAAACCACATTAAAAAAATATGAGAGATACAAGTAAATTTATTTTCGGTGGGGCTTCATAATTTGGTCTATAGCATAGAACAGCCTATTATTTAGATAAATAACATTCAAGAATTAACTACAATCATTTAAACTTGACAAATGAACGCCATATTTATACAATGGATAAAGAATATGCGTGGATATTGTGACAGGGGAAAAATTGTTGTCATGGACATTATTTATTGGGCAGTTGTTCATCCAGGAGGGGATGGGGGAATCGTTATTTTAGCCACCTACAAGTTTCACGTTATTAGAGAACATAAGATAATCCGTGATTTATTCAAAGCAGGAAGAAAAAAATTGCTGATATACGCAATCTATGCTAATTTATCTATGAAGTAATCTCAGAGAAGTTTAACTACAAAAATGCATTTATTACATAAATAATGTAAGAAAATAATAAAAATGTAATTATTTCTTTATTTTTTGTGTTCATTAAAAAAATGAAAAAATATTCGCATAATAATAATGAAATTTTCTGTGTGCCGTAAGAAAAATGCGCGAAATTGTAGTTGCGCCCTCTGTATATAGCTGCTCTGCTAGGCTTAGAGTATGATCAGCTGTTTTTGTGTTCATTCTGCAATACCTTTGTTTCCTCATATACACCAACACTAATACTATATGCGTAATAAGCTTATTTTTAACATTTTTCAACATATTTTCATATATTTTACCCCAAAAATTGTTATTTTAATTAATAATCTTACTTAATGTATTTTTTAATAGTAATAAATAGTGATTTTTATTATGAAAAAGGCATTTTTTTGTAAAAAAAGAAATTGACTTTTTTTGTGAGAATTGTGAAACTAGGCCATTCAACCACTTATGGGTTTTTATTAGTTTTTTTTATATGCATAATTTCAAAATGTTCTTTTGACTAATATTAAAGAATATTTCAAGGTAGGTAGTTATCTAAATATATATAAATTAAATTTAAGTTTTTTTTGTATTTTTTTCAGATTATGTATAAAATGATATAGCAGATTTCTTCAATAAGAATAAATATACAAGAATTTAATATTAAATATAAGATAAGAAAAAAACAGAATAAAAATGGAATTTTCAGGTATTATTATTTTATTTGAATAATAAAACTATCGGCTAAGCCCTTAATACGTCCATGGGTTGGGGCAATGGGGTGTTTACCTCCCTCAAACTTTGAAACCCTTCAAATTACCCCCATAAATAATTTTAAAAATATAATAATAGATTAACCCCTCAAATCTTCTGTTGAAACCCTCATTTTATCCTCTTTAAATAAAAGTTTGGATGGCCGTGGCTGGGCCCCTAGTAATATCTAGGGATCTGTATTTGAATGGGGAAGAAGGAAGCAGACTTAAGTAAAGTAGCCCGAATTTATTCGATGATTTCCCAAATTAGAGAACCCAATCTCTTCTGTAGTCAGCTAGGAAACAAGATTTTGTAATTTTTACTAGAGGCCACCACATATCCTTTAGGTACCTCTCTATCTTTCAGTTTCCATAAGAAAATGTAAAAACATTTTGTGGGGAGAGAAAACTTCTTCTTTGTTTCTTGATCAAAATAGATAAAACCTGCTCTGAAGGTCATTCAAGGTTTTATCATTTGTGAGATTTAAATCAACAGAATGGCGGATAAAGTTTGAAAGATTTCACTATATCTGTAAAAACGATTTATCATGAATAATCACCTCCTTCCTGTTATAGAATATGACTACGGGTCTCCCAGTCAGAACCCCAACCTGAGCGTGGATGAGAGACTTAAAATTCTGTATCCGTTCGTCAAACAGGATGAGACCCCTCTACCAAGGTCTTGGTCTACTAAGGTAAGTGCTGTTAGGGTCTCCAGATAAAGGTCGTGCGATTTAACGTACATCAGACAAAAGTAAAGATGTTTTTTTCAAAATGTTTTATTCATATATCCCATGACAAAATTCTTAGGACAAAAAAATGCCAGCATTAGATGTACATTTGACATACAGGGGGACACTCATATTGGCTATTTATATAACTTTTCTTATATGTGGCAGGTGTTCTACATAACGTGACACATCTAAATTTATTCACTTAATAGATACCTATTATCATGTGCCAACGGAACTTTAAACAAAGTTTAATATACTTAATATTTCCCAAACAACATCATCAAAGTCATAAAATCAGATATTTACATACCTACCTAGTTAAGGAAAAAGGTTTTAAATACTTTGAATAATTTCAGGATAAATACAACTACATTGGCTTGTCCCAGAATAATCTACGTGTTCACTACAAGGGCCATGGAAAAAATCACAAGGTTTTATTTATTTTTACTTATTTGTGTCCCTACCTTGTGATCATATGTAAGTTTGTTTTTAAATAGATTTAGTACAAAAGGAATAATTTTTGGGCTATTTTGAAGGCAATTCTATCACGAAACCTATCTCCACATAATACCTACCCTTTCCCGCTCTAAAACGTTTTCAAACGGTTCTAGCCGGTAGTTGCTGGTACTAGAAATCTAAAAAATGTTTTTTTTTGTATCATTTCGCATGATTTAAAGCAAAAATATGTTTCAAAAAATTGATTCCTACGTAATTTATGACAGATTTGCCCTAAAAATAGCCAAAAAACGGCTAAAAGGCTAAGCCATTAGCCGTTACTTTTTCAACTTTTTGTTCGATTTAGGGGAAAAAACCTACCAAGGATTACTCGTGCAAAAGTTCAGATCGAAATTCGAATTCTAAGTGCCATTTATACATTGATTACGAGATGGTTGCACTAAAACCTCCCCCCCCCCCCCTTAGATAATAAGAGTTTATTTATGCTTTAAAAAATCGAGAAAGGGGATTGTATCTGCTTTTCAATGTTTAATAGGTAGGTAATCATATTTTTTTCATGAATTTAAAATTATCATATGTTGACCTAATTCATGCTTTTAATCTTTTTATATAATTCAAATACGTTGGTATATAATTCTCAAACTTTATATTTGGATAGTACTTGCATTAATTTAAATGTTTGCAATCATTTAGGATGCAAGCAGCGTCCGAGCCACGAACCCTATCCCCGCCTCCTGCGGCATCTACTACTTCGAGGTGAAGATAGTGAGCAAGGGGCGGGACGGGTACATGGGGGTGGGCCTGTGCGCCCAGTCGGTCAACATGAACAGACTGCCCGGGTGGGACAAACACTCGTATGGGTACCACGGAGACGATGGACACAGTTTCTGTAGCTCTGGCCAGGGACAAGCTTATGGACCAACATTCACTACTGGAGATATTATTGGTTAGTAATATAGTAATAATATAATAACTAATCTATAGGTTTTTTTCAAATTTTTTTCTTGATTTCACATGGAATCTTCTACTTAGCGTCTTTTTGGCACTTAAAATCAATCATGTGGTGACTCAATCAAAATGATTTAGTTTGGCATTAATTGGTTATTAGTAGTTATGCTAATTTTTTGAGAGGAGGTAACCAAAAATAAGAATTCCATCTTTTTGTCTAGTGATAAATTTTAATAGTAACACCTTGCTAAAATTAGTTTCAAAAACAAATGAAAGAAATTTATAAAAACTAAAACAATAACAATATTTAGGCTGTGGAATAAACCTGATAGATGGTTCCTGTTTCTATACAAAGAATGGTCACCATCTAGGTGTTGCTTTCAAAGGTGGGTGTTAGATAGATAGATAGACAGAGAGGTAGCTAGATGTTCTTGTTTCTTTACAAAGAATGGTCACCATCTTGGTGTTGCTTTCAAAGGTGGGTGTTAGATAGTTTAAGTTAGGTAGACAGGTAGATAGATTGACACAAAGACAGCCCAACTTATTATTTAATAATATCAAACATTCTACAGACGTAGGTACCTATTGACTTAGAAAATATTTATTGATTATCAAAAAAAAATGTTTTTGTTCAGACTTGCCACCTAACCTGTATCCAACAGTTGGATTACAAACTCCTGGAGAAATGATTGATGCAAACTTTGGTCAAGAACCTTTCCTTTTTGATATTGAGGTAATTTTAACTTTAAACAAGGAAATTTTTTTCCATGTAGAGAGCTGCTATAGCACACAATTTTGATAACAGTTAGTAAAGTGCCATAGAGGGGTATCAACAGTAACACCCCCCTTAAAATTAAAATTCTGAAAGTATGCCTTACTCCTTTTTCACCCCCTAATGGTTTCACGCCCCCCTAGTGAATCACTGCCCGTCGCTGATTGAAGTATACACCTAAAGCAGATAAACAAGTGTAGGTATAGAAATTAATAGAATTAAAATGAAAAATTAATTAAAGATAAGGACTTCCCACCCATTTGATTGCACAACCCTTGTTTCGAAGTCTTATGGGTCTAATCATAACTTATCTTCTCATTCTATATCATTTGTTATTCAAAATGCAGATATAGTAACTCTTTAATGACTTTAGTTTAGACACAATATTAGCTAAAAATCGAACCTAACACCCCCAATAAATAAACGGATGCGTCATTTCATGTTTATCTTATTTCATATTTGATTGTAGGGAGAGATGATTGAGCTGCGCCGTAGAACCCGTTCCGTTATCCGGGACCTGACCTGGCCCAAGAAGTATGGAGATCCTCAGACTGTCCTCAGGAAAATGGTTTCATCTTATCTGGTCCATCATGGATATTCACAGGTAATGGTTATATATATTGGCACAAGTTATTTACAATTCTAAAATACCTATATATAAATCAAATCTTTCTTCCCTCTCTTTGAAATAATTACTAGTCTCTTTCTTATTAATGCATAAAACACGTTACTTATATTCAAAGAGGGGGGGGGGGGGGGGAGAGAGTCTTTATCCTCCAGTACTATATCCCTATATCCCTAAGTATCCGATTATTGTGTTTGATGGTTTATGTGTAGCCATAGTTTCTTAGTGTTAAGTTGTCATGGAGTAGGTCAAGACACATTTGTACAGCCACGAGGACAATCTCAAGCTCACGTTTAAGAAACATTGTAAATTTTAGACACTATCTCACGGAAGCCTCTCTTTTTAACATCACTCTTACTTAGCTGCCCGTGTACTGTAACTATAGAATCTTGGAAAAATGAAATTAAAATACACAAATAAAGAAACTTAATTATTTTAGACTGCTGAAGCCTTCGCCCGTAGCACAGGAGAGGAGATATCTGAAGAGTTAGCGAGCATGCGCAACCGTCAGGCACATATTCAATGCCAGCTTACACTAACAATGAAATTAATTCAGAAAAGAATCAAGAAACCTATGCGTAATTTCAGCTGTCCTGGTATAGTAAAACTGACGACCTTCACATCTGCCCCCCAAATCTTATTTTAGATTTATTTCGCTTTTTGGTTATACCTACATATTTTAATTGTGTTATAAGCCGAAATGTTTTTTTTTTATTTTAAAGATAAGGGCTAGTTGGGTTAAAAAAAAAACAGATACATCCAGAAAGGTTTAACTCAATAAGAGAGATCCACAAAAAAATAAACCAACCTATTGTTGGTATTTAATTTTGTACTATCGGCTACGCCATTAGTGGCACTTTAAATGTTTTTTTTTTATATTTAAATATGTCTATGTTGCGTTTGACGTTTATGTTTTGTTAAACTCTCTTTGTTAAATCGAGAAACGTAAAAGAAATTTTGATTTTTTGTTATTTCTCTTGGGAGGGTGGTGGTATCTTCCCCCAAAATAGTTATAAACCCGGGACCTATGAGAATCTACCCTGTTAAGGAGAACCCGATCGGTTCAGCGGTTAGCGAGAACCTTCGGTACAAACAAACACACAGACACACAAACAGACATCCTGTTACTTTAGTATAAGGATGGATCCCACCCTCTTCCTCACCTAAAACTCGTACTGAATATATGTATACCTGTTAGGCCATCCAGAAACTTGTACTAGATGGCAGGATCGGAGAGGCCATCTCTCTCACACAACAATTATACCCAGGCCTTCTTAGAGACAATGTGGAACTTTTGTTTCGTCTTAAAGTAAGTAATTCAACATACCTACCTTATCAATATTTGTATAATTCTTATCCTATACCTAAAGTACTAAAGTTAAAGCTACTGACCTCGGAAAATAAGATACTGGTCCGGATTGGTTTTACTTTTCAGGGATGCTTTATATATGTCTTAAGATGTTTTTAGGCTATTTTCCTGACTTCCCCTGCACTATTCTACCATCATGTAAAGTAAAAGGATTTCTGTCGGGACTGATATATTTCTCCTTTACTATGAAGCTTCTTTTAGGTCAAGGAAAGGTTTATGACCATTTTTGATGCTGGTACCGCTGCCCCTCAAAGATATATCCTTCCTGTAAAAATTATCTTTTTTACTTTTTCTTTTTAAAACTAATAGAAAATTCAGGGGCTTACTGGTAAATGATATTTTTTTGTTTCAGGTTAGACAATTCATAGAGATGATATCTGGTGCTGACACTCTGGAGCTGACTGCTGCCAATAATACTGGTGCAGCTGCTGCTCCTGCTGCCAATAATATTACCGCTGATGATCCAACTCACATGGACACTGATGCCGAGACAGACAATATGCTTAACAATGGCAATACTATCAGGTTTGATCTTTGTAAATACATTGATGATAGAATGAAACAAGATGATAACAAACAACAAATAGTGTGACATGGTGACTAAACAGAATATTTTTACATTCATGTAAATCTGTCGTGAAATTTCTTGAAACATATAGGAGAGGAATTATTCCTAATATTGATGTACTTTCATTATTAGAATTAGGTTGGCTTAGGAGTTTGAGTGATAGGCCAATTAACGATAAATTGATGATACCCCTTAAAATTGTTGGTGGATGAGTTTGGCCACTCAAGGTTTTGTAAAGCCCAATCAAGATTTAAAGTAAAAAATATGAGACCCGGTGGTTAAAAAACTTTTGTGGCTAAAACAGAAGACTTTATTAGTTTAAGGCTACCTAATAAAGGTAAAAGTTTATACTTGAGAAAGAATTTCCAATGACATATGTCGAAACAAAAAATGATAACTAACAATTTGAAAAAGAAAAATATTTTTTATTAGCAATGGAAGCTGTGAAACCCCGAGTGAGAGTATGGATGTTGACTCCAGGTTTGCGGAGGCGGACTCCAACAGTAATGATACCAATGCAACCAGGAATTTATTTATCAATTTTAAAACATTTCACAGTTCCGTCAACGACAAAGAAATCATGAAATTGCTGTTTAAAATGATAGAAAAAAATGTTACTTCTATTATATTTGCAAAATTTTAGTTTTTATCACCAAACAAAATTTACGGATCATGGAAAGAAACGAAGTAGAAGGTTCGTCGTATTTACGCAGTAGTTTTTGTTCTATTTTTAGCCCCTGCGAGGAGCTCTAATTCTGCGGGGCCAATTTCCTAACCCTGTGGGGAACTCATTTACCTAACCTAACCTAAAATAACCTATTAAAAGCTACTGTGAAAATATGACTAAACCTGCTACTTCGTTTTCTTTCTAAATTGTATTATTTTAAGCATAAAAAATATGCATTTTACCAAAAAAAAATTGGAAGAATATTGATGTATGAATCCTGCAGAGATCCTGCAGTCCACCAGGCTCCAGGTGGAACAAATAATTCCAGCAACTCACAGCTAGAAACAAATCATAGCTCAATTCTTTCCAGGTATCATCCCGCTTCTTTCATACCTAGATAAGATTTTAATTCAAAATTGATTATTTTGGTGCTTTCTCACAAATGACCGGTTGAGCACTTCCCCCCTCCCCTTTTTTCCCCCAAATAAATTTAATTTTTTCCTATGCCTATCCCTTACGGGGTGTCCTAATCCTGCGGCGCTACTTAATACACAATATAACCTAACCTAAATTAAAAATCAGTGAAAACAAAAAACTATCTCTCCCTTATTTAAGGAGGGTGTTATCAGGGCACAAAAGGGTTCTTTGTATTATGACGCCAATATAGTTTACCACAATTAGTATCAATGCTTTTAAAAATGTTTTATTATAGTCCAACCAAATTTGAAGCCCTGTTGAAGTTTGGGCGTAGTTTACAAGAACTAGCTCAGCAGGTATGTACCAAGTCTTATAGTTAAGCAGCTACTAAAAAAAACAATGTTTGGTTATTTCAAAATAAGCTGTCACTTTTTATAGTAAGGTAATAATGGGCGAACAACCAACCAATTAGGTATGATTAGAGTTTTATACGGGGGGAGGGATTTGAAATTTAACAAGAGGGGGGGTTTGTGTAAAACAAGATTTTTAACCAAACCTACCCCTTCACCACCCACAAAATATCTATTCACGCACATTAATGTACAATAAATATTTATTTTTCGCAAAAGTGTTTTGTCATTTAAATTATAATTTTGCTACAAATTTTCATATTACTAAGGTTGACCAAGATCATGTGCAGTTGCTGCAGGAAGCTTTCTCCTTGCTGGCGTACGCTGACCCATGGGCAAGTCCTGTGGCCGACCAACTTCAAACCAAAGGCAGAGAATCTGTATGCCATTCACTCAATTCTGCAATTCTTGGTAAGTTTTTTATTTGTCCTTGAAAATTTTTTTGCATCTCAAAAATCTCATCATCAATCCAACAACGTTGAGGTATACACTGTAGAATTGACAGAAGACAGAAGGATAGATAATTCGAATTAAACAGATACGGTATCCTTTTAGACTTTGCCTAAGGCATCAGGTTCTTTTTATTTATTTTCCCGCCTCACTTTATTAGAGTAGTATGGTGCAAGATCCAATACATAATAAATCCATTTTACATCATCTAATTATAGGTACATAACATATGTTATATATCCAATCCGCAGTATATAAAAAAACTAACTCTGTTCAGAATCCAAGTGTCAACCTGGAAGGCCGCCGCTGGAGATTGCCATGGCACATTCCAAGCAGCTCATCAAACTCATGGCTAACAAGGTAATTATCACAGTGTATATTGCCACTCGAGAAGTAACATGTTAATCAAAACCAACAAGGAAGACATCATTCATTAAGGCGAAGCATAACAAATTGGGAGAATAAACGTTCGTAATAGCACATTAAATATTGCAGAAATAGATTTAGATATCGGAACGAAATTGTTGTAAAAAATCAACGTGTTGAAAATAGACGTAACTACGTACTTTCTAGTAATGGTTATATTGTTACTTTGCTTTCAAAATTATATCTCATTGCATTCTAGGTTTTAAATTGATAGGATGATTTTTAACATGCCTGGTTTTACGACCAAGGCAATCCGTTAAGTATGGAAAGACTCCAATAATAGTAATTTATCGTATCGTATTGTAGACAGATTTCCACGGATATGAAATTAAAAAATATAAATTAATTCAAGTTTTGTTGGCCCTAAGGTCAAAAGTGTCTATAATATATTTTACGATACATGATTTTTCAGTATGGCTCTAAATCGAGTTCTAATCCAGTGGATATTAAACGGTTTCGAAGCCATACTTGAAATATCTTTTTAAAAGAATAGTTATTTCTCGCATCATATTATAAACGGCACCTCGGGGCTAAAAAACTGGTTTTAATCTTAAAATTGTACATTTTTATATTCGTAGAAAGCTAGATATAATACGATGCTAGACATAGTTTTTTCGTATGGTTGAGAACCTGTTCCTATCCACCGGATTCGAATGAATACGAAAATAGTTATTTCTCGTATCGTATTATAAACGGCTTTCCGCGGATATAGAATGTACAATTATAAGATTAAAACTAGTTTTTTTTAGCCCCGTGGTGCCGAAGGCACCGGCTAAAAAAACTAGTTTTAATCTTATGATTGTACATTTCTATATTCGTAGAAAACTGGATATAATACGATGCTAGACATAGTTTTTTCGTATGGATGAGAACCGGTTCCTATCCACCGGATTCGAATGAATACGAGAAAGTATATTCTAATTTAATTTGTGTTTCAGGATCTTGGGGCCTGTGCTTTCGCGGACACACAAATATTGAATGATTAAAATAAAATAAGCTCACACAACCTTTTTTATACAGTCTTCTTCAAAATAAATACATAATATACAATGATACTTTACATGATTACATACTGCAGTTTAATATACAGCTGGGAGCGCGAAACCAAATATTACTGTGTAGGAACATTTTTAAATTAAAATAGGTTGGATAAATTCGCAAATTTCGCTTAAGTTACATAACAAACGATTCATTTTGAAGTAAAATCGCCCTTTTCAACCACAAAAAAGGGACAAAAAATCAAATACTTTTTGTTTTCATAGAATTATTTGGTTTCGCGTTATCAACTGTAATAACTTGGTAGTCAGGTTTGTGACTAGGGAGTTTGTGTACGTACAGTAACTTTATATTTCTCCGCTACAAGTTTTATTCTTGGTTAAATAATAGGAAAAAACATTATTATAGTGTTTTAAAAAAAGACAAATTATACATATAAGTAGCGTATCATCAACAAGCTAACAATATTTTATAATAAAAAGAAATATGAATTACTTACATATTGATTATTTGTAATTGTTATTAAAAAAGAAATAACTTTTTGCAATATAATATTTCCTAGGTATTTAAATTTATTTTTTGATTATGAAGCATATTTATGATAACCTGTTTTGTTTGTGCGTTCAATTTCGAATTATTGACAAACTCAAGTTATAGAGTAGCTACAAAATAGATTAATATTTTTTTTATAAAATAAGTGCCACTAAAGTTTTTCATTCTCTACACTAAAGGTTGTTTCTTACAGAAGAAAATTCATTTTTGAAAACCTGAAAATTTCCGTCGTAAGGCTTTTGATTTATTTTTCAAAACTTTCAATATTCAAGCTAGGATTTTATGGAACTGTAAATAGAAAAAATATTTTAATTCTAAACTGTAAATAAAATGTCTAGATAGATGTATTTTTTGATACAAATTTATTAGTAATCTTATGTTTGTCTTTTTTAATAATGATAAGATGTAAATTTTCTTGAGTCTATTTATGTTTCTTTAACTTTTTTTTTGTTGATTTTTTATGTTTGACTAATTAGTATTATAATGAAATTAATCTAAAACGCCAAATAATTTCCCTAGATACCCTTTTCTTTCTTTCTCTAACAATTTGTTTAACAATTATTTTTTTAATTACCTACCTAACAAATGTTTTTATATATTATTGTATTTCGCGCGTTTTTTTAAACACCAAAAATATAAGTTTTCTTGAAAAAACTTGTTTTTAAAATGTACCTAGGCAAATTAAAATAGGCTATTTCAACTGCTTAGATATAATTTTCATTAAAAAAACACTAAACCAAAATTATGATTAAAAATGGTTCAACTTTTAAATGAAGAAAAAAATATTTTTTTTAGTCCCATAACTGTAAGCCCTTAATGTAACTTTTTAAAACTCTAGTTTATTATTTGAAGCATGTTTAAAATGTTTAATTTAATTCTGAATAAAATATAGTATATTATGTATGCTTTGCTGTAAATGTGATTTTTCTATCTATAATAATATAAATAAGAATATTTCTTTTCACTATATAATATTATCGCCATCTAAATTTATAGTATTTACGTTTATGTAAATTTAAAATAAACTATAGACTGAAGTTCTTCTATATGATTATTATTTTAATGTTATAATAGTTATTTATTGCATCGCATTAAAGGCAGGTTTCCGCGGATAGTAATGTAAAATTTATAAGATTATTTCCTTCGGCCCCTCGGGCTAACTAAGGGGGGGGGGGTTAATGCAACCATCTCGTAATCAATGTATAAATGGCATTTAGAATTAGATTTTCGATCGGAAATTTTGCATGAGTAATCTATTTTTCCTAAATCGAACAAAAAGTTGAAAAAGTAACGGCTAACGGCTCAGCCGTTTAGCCGTTTTTTGGGCTATTTTATGGCAAATCTGTCATAAATTACGTAGGAATCAACGTTTGAAACATATTTTTGCTTTAAATCATGTGAAATGATACAAAAAAATATTTTTTTTAGATTTCTAGTACCAGCAACTACCGGCTAGAACCGTTTGGAAACGTTTTAGAGCGGGAAATAGTATTATGTGGAGATAGGTTTCGTGATGGATTTACCTTCAAAATGGCTAAACGGCTGAGCCGCTAGCCGTTAATTTTCCAACTTTTTGTTCGATTTAGGGAAAAACGACCTACTAAGGCCGGATTACTCATGCAAAATTTCTGATCGAAATTCGAATTCTAAGTGCCATTTATACATTGATTACGAGATGGTTGCATTAAAAAAAAACCCTTAATTTTATGTTTTTTTTATTTCATTATTTATATTTTTATTTGTCTTATATACGATGCGATACATGATTTTTCGGTATGGGAGAACCGGTTCTAATCCTGCGGATATTAATCGGTTTCGAAGCCCTACTGTAATTCAAATTATTAGTTTCAATTCTGATGGTGTGCCATTATTTCCGCCAATTGTTATTTTCGAAAAAGGTTTCAAAATTGTCTAAAATAATACAAATAAACTAGAGGAAGTGTTAAGCATTGAGGAATGGCTACTTTGTACTATAGTAATAATTTGCGATTTCATTATTTTGATAAAATACCAATAATAAAATTTAGCGGAATTCAAGGCACACCTAAATGGATAGGACAATACTATAGTATTAATCATCCTTCATATTTAAATTGCAGGGAGAAAGGGAACATGGGGCTGTAAATTACATTCTCATAAACATGATATTCTAGTCGAGGTTCGAAACCTTGAATTGAATTTTGATTTTTTGGTTCCAAACTAAAAGTGACCAAACTTTTTAACCAATAATTTAATCTACAGAAGGGGTAATTGAGATGTATAGTGTATACCAACTATTTATATTTTCCTTTATCCGGATTAGTTTGATTCTGGTATTTTTTGTTTTTTTGAATATTTTACCACTCTATAAAATCTCAATTATCAAGTTTCTAAGCCGTTTTCACACAGAGATAAGAGATATTTCATTTTGAAGACTTGCAATAAAAACTTGTTTTCATTTAAGATATTACATTTGCATATAGATTATTAATCAACGAAAAGAAATTTCACATTTCTTTCTTGTAGCTACTCTGTACATGTCATGTCTGTCCGGTGATTATAATTAATATTTGCCAATGCTGTTTAGCACTTTACTGTTCTCTTTTCAGCAAAAAATGTTTGCTTGTTATTGCTGCGGATTGCTGCGGATTAAATGTACTTGTTTCAGTTCCAATTAATATTGTATACTGCTAAAAATCTGTGAAAATGGGCAGGGAGGGAGGGTGCATTGGTCTGTTTATTACACTAGCCCCCAAAGTTTTATAACAACGTTTTCTTATTATATTATTCGTTATATTGCATTTTGATTGGTTGGTTCAATAAGTGTGTGCCTAAACGTTTCAACTGTATTGGGGTAGAAGGGGTAACTTAGTGTATTTTTATTGTAAATGTACATACATTTATCGTTCATTGTCTTATCCCTGGAAAATAGGGTCTACACAAAACATTATAAAGCACATGATCTTTGGACCCAAAACAAGTTATTTTCTCTACTCCGTTTGTATTCAAGTATTGGTCAGTCTGCCAATTTAATTCGAATAATTTGGTTAAAATTTACGTTATGTTGAAAAGAAATTGAATATAAAATTACCTAGTGATTTCAATATTTTGTTTACATTTCTTTCATGCGGTTTTAAAAATAAGTCTACGTTTAATTTATAACTACCTAATAATTGTTTTAGGTATCTCAGTTCATCAAAGCAACTAACCCAATTTACGAATTTAAATGTTTCAACATTTTGATAGAATTGGGCTATGGTATAAAAACTTGAATTATTTTAGAATATAAAAATGGCAGCTCTAAGAGGACTGGGGCGGATAAATGCTAAGACAAGTGCTGTATTTCTTTGTGATATGCAGGTGAGAAATTAAAAAAGGATGACGATATCCGCATTAGCAAAGCTTAAAAATATGACCACGACCTAATTTATCAAGGAGAGCATAGCAAAATGATTAATATAATAGACGTGTATAGTTTATAAGAATAATAACAAAAATGTCAGATATATGCAATAACTAGCGGCTAAGTCCTTAGAGGCCTCTTGAAGCAGGTACATTCCCCCCAAAATAGACATAAAATAAGCTTCATGGGTTAGACATAAGGTAGACCAATCCTTTGCCACAGACAAGTATTCTGTAATATTTTTTAATATAAACTATAATTTTTTGTCAGGCAAAATCACATTGTTGAACTATCTATAATACAAAGTAGAACGATGTCTGTCCGTCCGTCCGTCTGAAGCTTAAGATCTCAGTAACCACTGAACCGATCGGATTCTACTCTTCAGGGTATATACCTATTGGTTCTGCGGTGGTTTTACGAAATTTACGAATTTTACGAATTTTGCGAATTTAATCGCAAAATGTTTTCCTGCTGGGTAGGTGCGAAAATTTGTGATCCGTTCTGCTGGGTAAGTAATAGAAGATGTAATTATACCTCTTGGGGCAAAGCCCCTAGAGGCTAGGGGCGAAGCCAGTAGTCCTATTATATAAAGTAGTAAGCGTTTTTTGTCTGTCCCGAAGGATCTCGCTAACCGCTGAACCGATAGTGTTCTCCTTTACAATGAAGCTTCTTATAGGTCCTGGGAAGGTTTTAAACTATTTTTGGAGAGGGTGTCTTCACCCCCCCCCCCCTCCAAAGAAAAATAATTTTTTACTCTTTTAAAACCCAAAATTTAAAATGAGATGAGGTCGACCGTTGAGTGCCCCTAGAGGCTTCTAGGGGGCGTAGGATGCTAGTCCTTATAATAAAGTAACAGGATGTTTGTCTGTTTGTACCGAAGAATCTCGCTAACCGCTGAACTGATATAGTTCTCCTTTACAGGGTAGCTTCTCATAGGTCATGGGAAGGTTTATAACTGTTTTGGAGGAAGGTACCACGATCCACCACCCTTCCAAGAGAAATCACCCCAAAAAATAATTTTTTTGTTTCTTATTAAATCTAAATTTTAAAATTAGGTCATCTAATTCAAATTCCTCCTCAAGTGCCCCTAGAGGCCTCTAGGGACGTAGCCGCTAAATATTGATATTTCACCTGCAATTTGTTTTCAAGATATGTAAAGAAGCAAAAGTTTGTTGAATGTCAATCTGTATTTTAGGAGAAATTTCGGCCCATGATCTCCCATTTTGACCAAGTAGCGCACAACAGCAACAGAATTCTCAATGCCGCAAAAATATTTGAGGTGCCTGTCCTAGCCACAGAACAGTACCCAAAGGAATGAGTTACAAGAATTATTAGTTTTGACTTTTGTTTTGCCTGTTGATTTTTGTGTCTTTATGTAAAAGAATGAGATACAAACTAGGATATAAAGGAAATTAGTTTTGGTACGAGATTTGCGTCATGTTATTAAGCTCATAATTTTCCTAACAAGGCCTTATGGCAGGTGTAATTTTTTATTCTAACTAATGACCAGCTCCATGAAATCCGATCGTATACGACTCTAGTGAATAGCTTAACTCAAAATAAACTAAAGAAAATGAAAAGACTCATTAAACATAAAAAGGGGGTTTGCCTTCAACTTTTCTGCCTGTCGCAGTAACAATCGGCGGCTGCAGCGTTGTGGAGCCGGAGCCGTGGAGACGCCATATTTTGCTGAAGCCGTAATTTTCGTTAAAAAACTCCGGCTCGGGTTAGCTAAAACAGAGATTTTTTTATTAATTTTAATTTCGTTACTCTGTTGTGTCGTGTGCAAAAGCCCCTTTTAAGTTTTTCAAATCCATTTTTATCAAAATTTAACTTTTAAAACCTTCAAAAGTCAAAAATAGACTTCGCAAACAAAAAATGTTGAGTTTTTCTTGATTTTAGGTCAGAGCCGTCGTTTTCCCTTGCGGCGCCGGTGCCTCACCAAAATCAAACGGCTCCGCAACGCTGGGCGGCTGTCAAGCTCAGCAAATTATAAAAGGTTTAATCTGTTTGAAATAAATGTCAAAATTGTAACTCCTAAATCAGGGTTTGGGGCATACCGTACCTGAAATAGAGCTTGCCAAGTTTGACATCAAACCGCACGAGAAGACCTGCTTCAGCATGGTCATACCTGACCTCATGGCGGAGCTGAATGCCGCGCAGCCTGACACAAAGTCCATTGTGCTGTGCGGCATTGAGACGCACGCGTGTATTCATCATACCACACTTGATCTTCTTGAAAAGGGATATCAGGTAGATTTTAAGGTGTACGGAATGAGAAATAATTCATTAAGTATAGCTTTAAGTTTCTCTTTATATTTTCTTGTTGTTTTTACCTATTTCTTAAGGTACTAAAATTGAAATAGTATATAAGAATTAAGTAGAAATTTCGAAATTAATAGGTTCAACAAAGAAGCAGAAAAAAATTTGAAAGTCATTTTATTCAGCCGGTTGATGAAAGTTTTTTTGAGTAGTGTATTTCAAAAATGGTTCTTAAATGAGCTCTTTTTGTGTTGTATGCAGGAACTGTTGTATGTAAGGGGGGGGGGGGGGGGGGGGTTAATGCAACCATCTCGTAATCAGTGAGCAAATGGCACTTACAATTCGAATTTTGATCTGAAATTTTGCATGAGTAATCCTTGGTAGGTCTATTTTACCTAAATCGAACAAAAAGTTGAAAAAGTAACGGCTAACGGATCAGCCGTTTAGCCGTTTTTTGGATATTTTTAGGGCAAATCTGCCATAAATTATGTAGGAATCAACTTTTAAAAAACATATTTTTGATTTCAATCATGTGAAATGATACAAAAAAACATTTTTAGATTTCTAGTATCAGCAACTAGCGGCTAGAACCGTTTGAAAACGTTTTGGAGCAGCATAGAGTATAATGTGGAGATAGGTTTCGTGATGATTTTCCCTTGAAAATAGTTTTTAAAATGGCTAAACTGCTGAGCCGCCAGCCATTACTTTTCCAACTTTTTGTTCAATTTAGGGAAAAAATACCTACCAAGGATTACTCATGCAAAATTCCAGATCAAAATTCGAATTCTAAGTGCCATTTGCTCACTGTTTACGAGATGGTTGCATTAAACCCCCCCCCCCCCCCTTTTATTATTAATTTTATGTTTCAGGTTCACATTCCAGTTGATTGTGCTAGTTCCAGAACTGAAACAGATAGAAGGTATAATTTTAAAATATACTTTTTTTGTCAAAACTATGGGAGGTTAAAAAAAACTTTTGATATAAGTGTTTCTATTTTTTTTCTCTTCAATTTACTGTCATATTTATCTTGTATGCATCCAGACTAGATTGAAAAAATACACGAATCATCCCAAGACCAAAATCTATAAGTAAAATAGCCTTAAAAGATCGCACCCCTTATGTATATCGTCATTGGAGAACTCAATCGATTCGATCGATATTAGAATCTTAAGCTTCAGACAAAACAGACTACTTTATACAATTTTGTTACCTAGGTAACTAGTTAAGTAAGGATGTAAACATCATTATATTAAGATTTGCCTTGGCGCGTTTGCGGGATGTTGGAGCTTACCTGACCACCAGCGAGTGCATCATCCTGGGACTGGCAGCTGACAGCGCCCACCCCAAGTTCAAGGGGCTCCAGAAACTTGTGATGAAGTCGGCCCCTGATACCGGCCTTCTGAATTTTAACCCTCTCAATGTTTAAATAGCTAGTTTTATAATAAAATTTATCTTTAGTGTTTTAACTACTTTTCCTACTATTTTTATGTATTAATCAGAGATAGGACAAAGGACTATAAATTTAACTTTCTCTCAAATTCAAGTATGCAATTCTCTAAATCACGGGGCTATAGACAAATTTGTTGTTCATTGACCTTTCTTAACCCTATTTCCATAATTCCTGTGACAAATGCAACTAAACCTAGATTTGTGATCCATAATGCTGTGAGTAGTTATTAATAAATATTTTTATTAATATTTGGTTTTATTGTTGACTGTTCAGTCTCTTATAGCCATAGAATAAGGAGGAATAGAAATGAAAACCCTAAATATTTCTGGGAAATTTGAAGGAATCTTTGACTTGCGCAGTAAAGACAATAATGATAAAGTACAAATCACAATGACTAGTTGGACAAAACTAGAAAAGTTTAATTTGTATCAACATCTAATATAAGAAACATAAGAGCGCAACCTAGTTTTATAATATAAATACTGAGACCAATATTTTTTTTTAAATTTTCTTACATAATTATTTTTTTAAGGCTTAACATGCACATTAAATTCATTTTTAATCCATTGTGAATAGGGAAGAGGAAGCTGGATTCTTGGCTACATGGCTTTTAGTAAATCATTGGAAAAGAAATTTATTTAGAATATTTTTCCTGAATAATTACTGAAATCATGTTATTTACTAACAGCCTTGTAGCCATTTTGGTCTTTCAAAAGTTCCAATTTTACTTCAGGCTAGCCAGGCAGAATCTTCTACCTGGATTCTATTCTATACTTTATCTTCTTTGCTTATAGCTTATGGTAGATGAGATACACCACGAGATCTTCTTTTGTTGTATCTCTGAACTTTATCTTTGTTTCGGTACGCATGCCTTGCCGTACACGAAATCTTAATCTCCAAGCCCTCCGAATGACCAACATGTGAATGTTTACAAATGTGTATTTATTACCATGAAAACGGTGAATCTAAAACAAAAATATAAAAATTAATTACATAGTATTAATGGTTTATTATTTTTGTAGATCGAGGTTGCGTGATTTCAATTTAATTAAAAATATAAAATTTCTAAAAAACTTTAAATTGGCACGAAACATATTAAACAGCATCAGAAATTGATAATTTTAGATTCAAATGATCAATAAAATTAAGGAAAATATTCGTATGTCAAAAGTTAGCAGTTAAATGGTCTATTTGTTGAAAAATTAATGTTTTAAATTTCTTCGTAAAAAATACCATACTACACTTATCATTAAGAATTAAGATAAATTCTTACCACATTATGATGTCAAACTAAGCAGAAGGCTTATTTGAGATATTCCACACATCAGAGCACATGTATATTCAAGCAATACATTATTTTCAATCACGTAGCTCCTCATGTGGGACTAATCAAAGAAAAAGTGCGCGTTTCTTTTGTCTGTTTACAAGCCACGCGCCGCGCGGAGATAGTTAGGAATGCCGCGTAACACACTCATTCTCTAGGAAATTTGGTGTAAGGAAACAGGGATTAATGGGTTCGAACTTGCCAGGGAATACAAGAAAACATACCGAAACACACCCGTCTATTCACTGGGAATCGAACACAATACCTCATCTTTGCAATATGCGTGCAGACAGTGTCCACGAAATCACAATCTCACAACACATAAACCACAAGAGTTTAAAATGTTATGGCCATAAGGCCTAAAATTAATTATGGTAACTCGCGAATACCACAATAACTCAAACCGAGTCCACTACCACATAAGGATAGGAATAAGGAATGGGAAAAGCATTCAACATTCATGAAATGCACATTTACCACTCACACATCTCATTAATCATGGCCTCATAATCTCAATTAAAGTTAGAATTACAGACCATGTAATTGCGAATACATGAATTAATAATCAATAGTACCTAAACTTTGATTAGGTACCTACATAATAATAGGCAAATGATTTTTATATAAAAAATCGCATCAATAATTAAATAATCAACTCAAACTTTTAATCAAAAGAAAGAAAGATTAAATAATGACATTTTTTCTACTAAATCTTTTTGCTAGAAAAGAAAATAGAATTTTCATAAAAAACTTCTCAAAATTAAGCATTTTCTCCAGCGGAAAAATACTCGGGCTTACATCTAGACATTCTTAGATAAATAGGTAAATCCTTAAATCTAACATGTTTAATAAAATAGATACTTAAATCTAAATAAAATATGACTGTGAAAAAAATCATCAAACATCGGAAAATTAAAATCTCATAATTTTAAATCTTCGTGAATCAAAATTGCGTAAAATAAAATTGCAATTGAAATATGCAAATTAAATTACCAAAATAAAACAAAAGCTCAATTATAAGAAAAGAACTTCTCTAAATGCTGAGTTTGCAATTTCTCTCTGTTTTAAGAAGAAAGCAACTTGTACATGTTCATACAGTCAAAATTAAGGCAATTTGGGGCCTCAGTTAGAATGAACCCCTCAAGATACAAACTAACCAATCTTTCAAATATTAATAATGCCATGTTCCAGCTATCCTAACGGACGTTATGTCTTTCCATCACAATTTTTTGATACTGCATAATTTCCGACAGGATTTCTGGCGCAGGGCTCCATCAACTGAAAATAAACATAATTAGTGATGTTTAAATCAAATCAAAAATTAAAAGAATCATGAATAATTCAAGAAACTTTAGAATCATCAATCAAAGCAATCAAAATAAAATTATCTTATGCTTTAGTTTTGCCGTTCTGTAGTATGTCTGGCCGAGGTAACAGAGCTAAGATACACTATGGAGCGGTCTTATTAAGCTTAAATCTTCGAACTCAAAGAATCTACTTAATTCAAGACGAAAAAAAATCTGCATTTTTCTTTAGGTACATCGGTTAAGAGGTAAATAGAAATAATTTTAATATATATGTAATATTAAATTATCTATGTGATTATAATAAATCTTAAAGAAATATTTGTATGATGTAAAAAATCTCATTGTGTTACTTTTTATCATATCGAATTTCAATCAGACAAGGATAAAAATGTTCGTATTTGCGTAGGTACCTAGGAAAATTTCCGCGAAAAAAATCCCTGGTCCCGGAAAGACTTAAATCATTGAAAGAACTTGCGTAAACGTATAAAAAACTTAAGTTTGCATTTCAAATGAAAAAATCTTGCATCGATTTGAAAGTTTAAACGAAATTGTATCAAAATTTGCGTTACTTGTAAATCTTAAGAAATGTTACCCATTTCTTTTTTAAAAATACTGCTTCAATTTTAATATATGCGATAAAAATGAAGGTAGAGTTAATTTAAAATATGCATAGTTTATCTTAAATTAATTCTGTGATATTCAAATAAAATATTAATCAATATTTTAATAATATTACACATCGTGTTCATTATTATAAATGCTAAACATGAACGAAAAATATATATACCTAGGAAAATAATTGCTATAAAATACTTTCTCAAGGTTTAAAATTGTCCGAAATTGCTAGGTACGTATATTACTACGAATCTCTGCTCTCGGAATGAAAAAAAAATCTTTACGCGTGGATTAATGGAATCCCAGCTTCCGGAGTGAACAAAAAAAACTTTGTACATGAATTGTTAAGAATCTCTGCCTCCGGAATGAAAGAAAATCTTTGATTTGCTTACAAATTTAAACAAATATCTTGATTTTTTGCGATAATCTTTTAAAATAATAATGAGGAATATCTTAAACATTATCATAATAATATTACATGTTGTGTTCTTTACTTTAATGCATTATTTCATATGAGAATCTGAGAAATAACATTTTTTAAGTAAACGTGAACCATAAAAAAAAACTAGAAAAATAATTTGTAAAAATCTATCTTTCTCAATTTAAAATCTGCAAAAATCATTTCACGAACTTTTGCTTTTCAAAATCATACTTAAAGAAACAAAATCTTTTTAAAATCTGCTTTAAAAGTCTAAACAGTTTTGTAGAATTTTTGTGCTTAGGTATGAACAATAAAAATTAGTTGAATAATGAATACTTATTCTTTACAGAACCGATTTAGGTTCCTTTCACAAGCTCAACATAAAACTTGCAATATTTTTTCTTTAAAGATCATTGTCACATAAATAGTTTATGTTGTGGATTAGATATGTGTGGTTTGAAAAATTTCAATGACTTTCTGGCGGCAACACCCGCCATTTTTCCAACCGCCATTGGCAGGCCTCTTACCCTGCGTCGGGCGGCCAGCTTGGCAGCAACCAAGTCGATTCTTGATTCATAACACCACCAGGGCACGTAATAAAAGTGTGGCTGTCATAAAACTTAGAATCATCTACTGGCTTTTGTCCGGCCGGAACCGAAACTCCCGTCGGCTCTTGTCCGGCCGAGACCGAATATCTTATCGGCTCTTGCCCAGCTGGAACCGAAACTCCCGTCGGCTCTTGTCCAGCTGGAACCAAAACTCTGATCGGCTCTTGTCCAGCCGGAACCGAAACTCCCGTCGGCTCTTGTCCGGCTGGAACCGAATCATTCAGCGGCTCAACACCCGCCGTAACAAAGTTATCAACGACTACAGTATCGTTACCAATATCATCAGGAATAACTGCAGCACAACTAACATCATTATCAATATTAGCCACGGCAACACCCGCCGTAGCCATGTTGTCAACGGCTGCGGCACTAGCAGAACCAAAAGGTTCATCAGCCGCGTTACAAGCAGAACCAACAGGTTCAATAATAACATCACAAGCAGCACCAACAGTCGGCTGCGGCTGAACATCTGAGCAGACAACATACCTACTCTTTGCTAAACCATTAGCACTAACAGCAAAATATCCAGATCCAAACAGGCTGGAGTAAAGCATGGTTTCTCCTACTGAACGTTCAGAGTAGGGAAACATCGATGGGTGCAGGTGCCCTACGAGCAAATCAACCTGCCCATTAACCAAAGTAAAATCTTCAGGTTTCATATCAAACAAAACAGCTGCCTCCACAGGATTTATGGAGCAGATCGCCTCTTTTGGACCAATGAGAGGCACTACCACAGGTTCTAATATGTGATAATTTTTGTGTCGATCAACTAAACATAACTTGACCGTCGGGAGACGTTTAACTTCACCGTCAGCTAGAGAAATTCTTGCTGAACGTCCAGTAAAAGGTAACTGAAGTTTATTAACAAGTGACTGGGTTACCATTGTGGTAGTTAAACCAGTGTCCCACATGGCGTTCACTGGGACCTTCTGGTGATTAATGTCAACGACGTCTAACTGTTGTAACATTAACATTAGGTTCGCCTCAGGGGAAGTATGTACTTCATAAACGGCGGCGGCCATATCAACACTTTCATGCAAAAGGTTGTTATGGGCCTGACCACAGTTGTCCACTTTGCAGCCGCCTATTACATCTGCCTTCGGGCAATCCACAGATTTATGCCCTTTTTGCAAACAAATCCAACAGCATCCAGCACTCTCCACAATACTCTTCCTGTCTGACACTGACAGGTCATGAAATTTTGGGCACTTGTAAAGTAAGTGCATATCATTACAGCCATTTACAAAACATGACTGTTTCATCTTAGATTTACCAGGTTTACCTACGGCGGTAGCGGCTGTCGCAGGGTTACCTTTCTTCTTAGAGGGGGTGTCCATATCAGTCGAACACCTCATTAAAATGGCGCCACGCTGTTCTTCAATAATCTTTAACAGCTTTGGGACGTTTGGGACATCCATCGAGCCCAATGATAAATTGAGCTTATCTTGAAAATCACGTGGCAACTTCTTGGATAACATCTCAAGAAGTATCACAGTCAACCACTGGCTAGTGGTAACTTCATCATCTTCATCATCTTTAGTCAGCTGCTCCAGCTGGCTAACTGCTCCGCCAAACTCTGCTAACACAGTCACAATCTGGTTGGAGTCCGACGGTTTAGACTTCTTCTCCCATTGGTTGAAAAGGCAGAGCATCTGACGTGTTTTGGACTTAAAACGTGCGTCAAGGTAGGCCCACTGAGATTCATGCGATTGAATCTGAATTAACTGGAGTCTCAGCTCTTTATTTTTACAGACCTTTTCACTGCTTAACAATAACTGTAAATACGACGGGTCTTGTCCTACAGTAAGCTTTTTAAAAGTGTCTTTAAAACTTACGTAGGATGCTTCCAGGCCGTCGAAGCTGGGAAGAAGACGTTCGTCGACACGATTCATATATCCTGGCGTGAATATAGAACCGGCGGCGAACTGTGGTGTGCCAAACGGTGACACAAATGGCGATGCTGTCGAGGCACCCGCCGACGTTGTAGGTGGCTTCACAGGTTCAAGCTTAACCTCAGCCAAACGTTTCATCAAAGCAGACAAAGTGTTTATAATTGCATCAGGTAAGGGAAAATATGGCCCTTTAATAACTTTCACAATCTTCAAACATCGATCATAAAGTTCAGCCTGATGGTTAGGCAAATTATCACCAACGACATCAACAACACTTTGAATGTCACTAAGCTCTTCTATAGCATCAAGAGCATCTTTCAAGGCACTATAGTCTTTTTGTACAGTAACTATATCAGAATAAATGTCACTAAACTCATCAAGCTCTTGGATTCTCAAACCAAGCTTGCTAAAACCGACCATGATGCTGTCAAATGTCTCGAACTTGTCATGGACAAGGATTGATTCCTTAGTGAGATGTCTAACATTAAGTTCTGAAGTATCACTGACCAACTTCATCACTCTATTTAGCTCACTGGTTAGGGCATCAACGGCTGGACGCAGCCGCTTACTCAATTGTTCACCTTTATTCTTTTTAGGACCCATAATTGTCACTAAAGTTAACTGTACTGATTATGACTATAATAATAATGTGTGGTAAGGTATCACAACCAACACATTCACAAAACTTCACAGAATGTTCTTAGCTGCATCTGTTCTGTCTCGTTTTCATTGTTTCGGTACGCATGCCTTGCCGTACACAAAATCTTAATCTCCAAGCCCTCCGAATGACCAACATGTGAATGTTTACAAATGTGTATTTATTACCATGAAAACGGTGAATCTAAAACAAAAATATAAAAATTAATTACATAGTATTAATGGTTTATTATTTTTGTAGATCGAGGTTGCGTGATTTCAATTTAATTAAAAATATAAAATTTCTAAAAAACTTTAAATTGGCACGAAACATATTAAACAGCATCAGAAATTGATAATTTTAGATTCAAATGATCAATAAAATTAAGGAAAATATTCGTATGTCAAAAGTTAGCAGTTAAATGGTCTATTTGTTGAAAAATTAATGTTTTAAATTTCTTCGTAAAAATATACCATACTACACTTATTATTAAGAATTAAGATAAATTCTTACCACATTATGATGTCAAACTAAGCAGAAGGCTTATTTGAGATATTCCACACATCAGAGCACATGTATATTCAAGCAATACATTATTTTCAATCACGTAGCTCCTCATGTGGGACTAATCAAAGAAAAAGTGCGCGTTTCTTTTGTCTGTTTACAAGCCACGCGCCGCGCGGAGATAGTTAGGAATGCCGCGTAACACACTCATTCTCTAGGAAATTTGGTGTAAGGAAACAGGGATTAATGGGTTCGAACTTGCCAGGGAATACAAGAAAACATACCGAAACAATCTTGCTTAATCATTTAAAAATCCAAAACAAGGGTTTCTTGAGGATTTTTCATGGTTTTTCAGATGTGGAGTGATAAATCACAGACATCGAATACCGCTATAACAGCAAAATAAGTACGAAATGATGCAAATTGATAACAAACCAACAGTTTCAAGGTCCAGGGAAGGGACACAAGACTGTAAATTAACCTGGTCCTCAAGTTTTATAACCATGATAAATTCATTGTTGACTCAAATAATTTGGGCAGCTTAGTGGATTTGAATTAGTTAAGTATTAAATAATTTTTAACTGCAGAAGGGGTAGTTTTGTTTATTAGCATAAGTATGTATCAATTTGTCGTCAGTTATCCTTTTTATGATTATTTCAATTCTCAAAACCTTTAAAAAATGACAGCTAGTTCTTTAGGAAAATAAAAAGTAACAAATTCAGAAAATAACATTTATTAAAAAAATAACAAAATTTAATGTCTCCTCTTGTGTTTGTGCTTCTTTTTCTTCATATTCTCAGTTTCGTCCTCTTTGAACAAATTTTCCTTAAATAGAATTTTAAATTAACAAGGATGACAACATCAATAAATTACGAATCATTAAAATCTAAAAGAACGGAAAAATTACGAACCTAAAAAAGTAATGTTTCCCTTGAAGAAATAGGCATTACAGACTGACAAAGTATTACTTAGAATAAGCTTAAAAAATCGAATTATACATATCTGAGAGCATTACCGATTGAGTTATATTCTGATTGCACACTTATTCAGGGAATCTTCACAACAAATTTATCCACCCATTTAAAATCGCTGAAATCACGTTTTTCCCTAACGACTGACGGACGACAATTTTGTTCATTTTATTAAATTATTAACATGAAGAGAATAGTCATTTATCGCATCGTATTATTAACAGCTTTCAGCGGGTATAAAAATGTAAAATTAAAATAATTTTTTTTAGCCCAAAAATGCCGAAGGCATGCACTAAAAAATTGTTCGTTTCTTATAATTGTAGATTTTTATAATCGTAGAAAACTGGATTAAATACGATGCTAAACATAATTTTTCAGTATGGCTAAGAACCGGTTCTAATCCACCGGATATCAATCAGTTTGGAAGCGATAGTAAATTTCTTACATAGTCAGGGTTGTTCTCAAGTGGCCTCTTTTCTCCTGTCTTGATACTCAGGTTTCCTTCCTTGGTTGTAAGCAGGGCGTTCTGCCAATCGCTGTCTGACCCCTAAACATTATATAGAGAAAATAATAAAAGAGAGGAATCAAGGTATCTAGAGAACGAAAATAGGCAGTGGGCCGATAGGCCTTTTTCGCTATTGCCGCGTTAAATTAAATTGTTATTCCACCTCATTGGAAAAAGGGAGTATGTTAAAAATGATGTATATTCTAGATAGAGGGGGGCGGGGGGGGGGGGGGTCGTAATGACATTTAAACTTAAACCGTGGTCTAAATATTGAGCTAGACACTTGAAACTTGGTACATAAGCCTAGTTCTATAGATGAAATGAAAAAAAAATTATTTTAAGGTTAGGTAAGAAAACCCTCGGAAATGGGATTTTTAGGCCTTTTTGGCCTGTTTTGGTGTAATTTGATGTAAAAACTCACTTTTAATTGTTTTTTCTTAAGTTTTTTACTGTATGTCTAATCATAAGGACATTATTTAAGATGATTCAGCAAGTTTGGGACCAAAACTCAAAAATACTATATTTGATATCTGAAAAAATGCACTTCAGTCCTGCGAGCCACCCACCTAGCCCGCTGGGGTCGGTCACCGACTTGCTGAATCATCTTAAATAATGTCCTTGTGTATAGACTCAGTGTATTCTAGGGAAAAAACCTAATAAAAAACAATTAAAGGTAAGTTTCTAAATCAAAATATACCAAAAAGGCCTAAAAACCCCATTTTCGCCTATTTCCGCAGGGTTTTTCTTACCTAACCTAACCTAAAATAAAAAATTTAGACCATTTTGCTCACGGTCTAAGTTTAAATGTCATTACGCCCCCCCCCCCCCCTTTACATTGCCTGTTAAAAGCATACATCTGCGTTTTGAGAGAAATTTGTGAATTATAAATAATTCTGACTATAATGTTTATGAGTGTAAAGAGAATGAGACTTTTTATTGTTTTGTGTATTTTTTCACCAAAGGATTTTTTAGGATTATATAATGGATCACTAAATTTCAAAATATTTTTAAACCCCCCTCGTTAGTTAAGTTTAGTAATTGGTGAATAAAAATAGGAAGCCAATTACGCTACAACCATTATAAGATTCTAGTGACTTCGCCCTTAACATCTAGAAATTTGTGTTCGTAGGGGTAGGGAATGGCAGAAAAATTGCCTAAAGCCATTTGAATGGTTAAAATTAAAAATAAAATAGCCTAAAACCATCCAACGACCTTCCCTAAAAAGGAGAACTTTAGATATAAATTCAGTACTTATTGAAATCTTAAGCTTAAGACAAAAAACCCTTACTTTTTATATAACAGGAATAATACACACCTTGATAGCGAACTGTTCCAGGTCTTTAGGAATAGGCAGGTATGCTCTGGCAGACTTCATCTGTTTTTCCTCCTCCAGTTTGGCACCTTCCTCCAGCTCCTCATGTAAACCTGGCAACCTCTCTGCAAACATATCTTTTCCATTCTTGGTTGGGCCTAACACCATCCTACAAATTTTAAAAGATGATAGCAGATGATTAATATATGAGGATACTCATGGAAGGCATATAAATAAAGGTAAAGGGAAGTGTCTTCTTAACAGAAATTCCTATCAAAACCAAGATAGCAACGAACTCAAATTGTAATCGGTTTCGGATCAATCCGTAATTTTTACGAATTCGAAATCCACGATGACTATTTTAGAATGAATAGTGGTTCGCCCCTCGCATCTAGAGCAGCTGTGAGTCTATATGAAAAGGAAAAAGGAGAGGGGGGCAAACCAAATTCTTTTTAATGAAAAATATTTCGCTCAGAAAATTATATTACCCATAAAATTGGAATGCCTCTAGAAATTTACATACGAAATAAGTGAGATATGGATGAGATACTTAATGGTAGCGCTGAAAATCGTCAAAAAAAAGTTCCATCATCAATCTTACGGCTTTTAAATCCTATTTCTCAGGCAATCTGACGTAGTTATAAAGAAGCTTCGCTCCTAACAATGGTTTATATTACCTTGATGCAATATCCTGTTCAATAATATTTCTTAGGGCTGCGGACAATTTTTTGATGGCTCTGTTGAACAAGGCTAACAGCTGATTCGATGGCAATTCAAGCTCTACTGTCAAACTAAAAGAAACAAATTTAGAAATAAAGATGTATTGTTCACATTAGGTACAAAATATCACACAAGAGAATCTACTTTACACATCCTTATAATTAGTTTTAAAAATTAAAGGTACCAATATTTGTTCTCTTTTTCTACTCTAAACGTCCTTTTTAGTATATATACAAGAATTGCACTTAAAAGTTTTACGAATTGTGCTCAAATTGCTTTTTGGCCATTAGTTTATTCCTTTCTTTTTACAAATCACTCTCAATTCTGAATATACTCTTTCACGAGGAGAGTCGGACGAACAAATCGACCAAAAAAAGAGTAGCTCCGCTGTAAAAAAAACTTCTTACTCATCAACAGTTTTAAACTGAAGTCCAAGGCCAACCAGGATTGCCTGCTGAACAGGAGTCATTTGTACCTAAACAAGAAATTTCATACTAAAGTTATTATTGTATGCTCATTTCTCTCCTTTAACATGAATAACAGACAGACGGACGGATGGATCATAAAGAGAGGGGTAGGTTTCTAATAGAATCCGTAAAGGTATGTGTTTTAAGGCTTAAAAATAGTAAAAGAACGATAATATTCACTAAATATGTGATTGTGCATTTCTTATTGAAAAGAACTATAGACAAATTTTTTTTTAAAAAAGTTAACATAAATTTTTATCGTTCTACTACTGTTTTTAACTTATAACACATAACCTTTACGGATTTTACCCGAAACCTACCCCTCTCTTTATATACAATATATATACATCCCCTATGATGAATCTTTAGGTACTAGTGTAATTTACATTTCAATGTCCTCTCTCAACCTAGAAACTATATTATAAATCAATTTCTCAATTTAAAATGTTTTGGATATTTTATGGTGCATTACCTGACCAAACTGATCATTGACAAGACACTTGGCCAGGGCGGGCACAAGGTCTATGATGAGATGATAATCTACCAGGTTGTTGCTGTACATCTCCAGCCTCTTCACGTCGTACGGGGTCATTAGCACGTTTAGCTGGGATGGGGTCAGAATGGAGGCGGAGTCTTTACAAAAAAAAACAAGATTTTAATTCAAAAGCTGTTAATACTGGTTTTTTTATTCTAGAGTTAAAATAAAAAGTGACAATTAGCTGGACGTAACAGATAGATAAAAGGTAACAAGTTATCTGTACGTCTATGAATATAAATGGGTGTGACTTTGATGGGGAGGGGAGAAGCGAGGGATAATTTGATGAAAGGGAAAGTACGTAAAGACGTAGGGATCCTACTTATAAAGTAGCAGTGCTTTAATAGTTATTTCTTTCATCGTATTATAACCCACTTTCCGCGGATATAGAATGTACAATTGTAAGCCCGTGCTTCGGCACCTCGGGGCTAAAAAAACTGGTTTTAATCTAATGATTGTACATTTTTATATTCGTAGAAAGCGGTTTATAATACGATGCTAGACATAGTTTTTTCGTATGGATAAGAACCGGTTCCTATCCACCGGATTCGAATGAATACGAGAAAACAAATTATTATACCTGGCTTAGCTTCCTTATTATGAATGATGGAAAGAGCCAGAGTTGGGGATAATGTTCTCAATTCATAGCCAAGAAGAGATGAAACTCGCCGTCTATACAAAAATCATTACAAAACACAAAGAAATAAACTAAATGTCTATTATGATGTTAAGTCTGTAAAATGTACGGATTTTAATGGATCCGACAAAGGAGGATAAATGCATGATAAACAAAATTACCCCTTTTGTAAAATAGAATTTATGGTTTTAATGTTCGGACATGGTGTTTGGGACCTAAAATCTTAATTTCTCAAAAATACCACAAGTTTTAGAGCCATATTATATAGGATGATGTGGTTATAAAAATTTGTACCCCACTGTAGTTTGCATTGCAGTCAAATGTCCCCTTCCTCCCTTATAAACACAAGCGGGTTTAAATTTGAGGTTTTGGTGCGGCTGCCGAGCCCTGATTGTTGAAGTAACGGCGATGAGTTTTTAAAAATTGTATAAAGTTTGTACCTGAAATCTGAGAAAAATGCGGGCAACCATTCGGAGTTCTTGTTATTTGACAATGACTGAAATAAAATATGAAACTATATTTAATCCTAGCTAATTTTTTTAATGATAACAATGACAGCATGCTTCAAAATGATAAGGTTTAAGCAAACAATATATTTAGTCTCAACAATAATCATTTGTGACAGAGGTGATATATTTGCTTGAAAGATTTTCTTCAAAGGGAACCATCCACGAACGAGAGCAAGTGATTCTAAGCACCTTCCAGCATTGATTCAGTATTTTTTTTAGTGAATATATGTACTAGTTTTATTTTAATATTAGGTTTATCAACTAAAAAGTTAGGTTTCACCATGGTTTTATATAAAAAAACTTTGGGCAAAAAAAACATTTTTTGGTGCAATATCATCAAATGTTTTGAAGAGTTCAAACTATTTTTTAAAAGCTTTGACACAAAAGTATATTATTTTGATAAGGTAAAAATGTATTTTTAGAAAAAGGGTTGGTAACTTGTAGTATTGTAAACAAAACAGTTTAATTAAAGTACTTTTGCAATTTACAGCAATTTTCTACCGTATTATTTATTTTGTCCTTTGAACTCAACAAAGCATTTGATGATTTTGTATCAAAAAACGATTTACATTTCAAAGTTCTTTTTTTATATATAAAACCAAGGTGAAACGCAACTTTTTAGTTGATAAACCAAATATTAAACATAAACCTAGTATATTCACTAATAAAATACTATGGGTCAATGCTGGAAGGTGCTTAGAATCACTTGCTCTCGTTCGTGGATAGTTCCCTTTAAAATTAGTATTACATTAGTAGTATAACTACTCAATGACTATAATATGTCTGTCGGTTAATGTATATTCAACGTAAACGTTGTCTTTCGGTATAATTGTCAACCCTTCCATTTTTCAATCCGCAACGCTATAGAAAAATGTGATTTTCACATTAGAAGGGAAGCTACTCTAAAATTCACGTTGTCCGTCCGTCAGTCAGTCTTTGAAGATGGGTTGCTGAAATCTTTAGTGGAGATTCCTATTACATATGGGCATTAGGCATCTATTCTATATATTGATATGTCTGTCTGTCGGTCATGGTTCAAAAGACATAAACCTTGCTTTTAATTTTTGCATGTTATATCACTGTGGGCTACAATTGAATCAAGACAAAAGTAAGTGCCGAGCCCTGGGACCTATGTAGGGTGAAAATATACATAAATCCTTGATGATTCCAGGTGGAGACAAAATATTTTAGCGGGGTCTTTTGGTTTTTTTTCAATTTAAAGTTCTGAAAAAAAATTGAAAAAAATATGAAAATCTTTAATAAAAAACAAACAAAAAATAATTTTTAATATTTTTTTTTATTTAAAGATACAAACAACTTATATAAATACTATAAGCTTTAAAAAAATCACAATTTTCAAATTTAGACTTTCAATATAAAGATTTGTAGAAAAAACCTAACAACAAATTCTAACATATTTCTGATCAACATAGCAATAAAACGTCTTTTGCAAAATATTTATCATCAAAATTAAATAGCACTTACAAAAGACTTTTTTTCATTTAAACTTATACTTTTCACATTATTTAACTTTAAAGATTGATTTTTTTTTAAAGAAAGGTTGCGTGATTTTTTATTCATAATTAATTGCCTAATTTTGAGATTCAGATAAAAAACCTTACTGCTTTATATCATTGGATACTCTACTAGCAGCAGCTACGCCTCTAGAGGCATATAGGGATCCTAAGGTTGGGGGGGAAGACGAACCCCCCCCTTACAATTACAGTTTTTTTTAATGAAAAAGTTAAAAACATTTATTTTGGAGAGTTGATTCTCTTGGGATAGTGATGGTACCCTTTCCCAAAATAGTAATAAACCTTACCAGGACATATAAGAAGCTACTATGTAAAGGAGAACCATATTGGTTCAGTGGTTAGTGAGATCCCTTGGTGCACAAAGACTCACATAGAACGTGTTACTTTATTATAAAGATACATATATACACAGAAACTCTACAATCAGAGTATGTATGTTTGTTCATCCGTCTGTATAAAAACATTACAGAATATATTTATTTGGTACTAGCGGCTACGCCCCTAGAGGCCTTTTGGGGCACTTGAGAGGGGAAGAAGTGGTTGAATTCTACAACTAGATTTTTATTTTAGACTTAAAAAGAAAAAGTTATTTTTTTTGTGTGAAATGGGGTCCTTTTTTAGGGGTTGACCCTCCCAAAATAAGTTATAAACCTTCAAAAAACCAATGAGAAGCTACATAGAAAAAAAAGAACCATTGATCATTGTTAATTACTATTCAGGGATCTAAAGGGATAAGACAATGACCGCTAAATTGATTTACATTCCCAAATATGATACATGGATAACCCTTCTGTATGTTTCAGTTAATGGTTGAAATGTTGGGCACTTTATTTAATAATCCAACCAAACAAAAATCGCAACAGGTCCCCTAAGTGGTTAAGCCAACGAATAACAAATTCCTATATTAAACTATGGGGACTAGTCTAATAAACAGCCCATTGTCCCATCTCGCTCTGATTAATATATTTTTGTATCTGTATGTTACACTTCAAGATATTTTCTTTATTTGTATTCTTTTAAACTTAAAAGCTTCACTAATTATGGATGTTGTCTTTTTCCCTTGTTAAATCCAATTACCTAATTCTGGATATTCTTTGAGGTTGATAATTACAATTATATTTTATTAAATGGAAAAAGAACAATTTAATCATAATTCAAGATAAAAATTATTTTATCACTAGCGGTTTTGCCCCTAGAGGCATCTAGGGGCCCTTGATAAGTGGGGGGAAGTTGACCCCTCCCCTACTTTCAGTTTTAGTATGTGAAAGAAAAAGTTTTTTTTTAAATGTTGGGTAGGAACTAATTTTTTCTAAACTCAAAACTTCTCAGGACCATGAAAAACTTGAACCAAGAAGAACTATATCAGTTAAGCGGTTACAAAGAATCTTCGGTACCGACAGACACCCTCACACACACACACACACACAAACAGACAGACAGACACAGAAACTGTTACTTTTATATAAGGATTAATAGACACTAAACTACTCCTTAATATGTTGATCCTATTATCAGTCTAAAAGATAGGTCAATAAAGAAGAACCAAATTGGTCCAGCGGTTAGCAAGAACTTTAGGCACAGACAGAAAAAACACACGGACATCCTATCTTTTTTATACAGGGATATAACTTTTAAATGATAGGAATTTTTTTTTCCCAGATGATATTTCTTTTCCTGCTTTAAAGCACTATTTATGATACAAAATAGATTGATGTCTGTTTGTCCATCTTTCTGATGCTTAAGAACTGATATGGTTCTTTTTTTATTTTACTATGTAGCTTCTCATTGGTCCTTGGAAGGTTTATAACTATTTTTGAGAAAGAGAAGAGAAATCGCCCCTTAAAAAAGGACCACAACACACACAAAAAAAACTTTTTCTTTTTAAGCCTAAAATAAAAATATAGTTGTTGAATTGAATATAGCAAAATAAATATATTCTGTATTGTTTTTATACAGACGGATGAACAAACAGACATACTCTGATTGTAGAGTTTCTGTGTATGTATGTATCTTTATAATAAAGTAACAGGTTCTATGTGAGTCTTTGTGAACTATGGTTCTCCTTTACATGTTAGCTTTTTATATGTCCTGGTAAGGTTTATAACTATTTTGGGAAGGGTACCACCACTATCCCAAGAGAATTAACTCTCCAAAATAAATGTTTTTGACTTATTCATTAAAAAAACTGCAATTGTAAGGGGGGTTTGTCTTCCCCCCCAACCCAAGGGCCTCATATGCCTCTAGAGGCGTAGCCGCTGCTAGAAGATTATCCATTAATATAAAGTAGTAAAGTTTTTTATCTGAATCTCAAAATTAGGCAATCAATTATGAATAAAAAAAATCACGCAACCTTTCTTTTAAAAAAAATCAATCTTTAAAGTTAAATAATGTGAAAAGTATAAGTTTAAATGAAAAAAAGTCTTTAGTAAGTGCTATTTAATTTTGATGATAAAGATTTTGCAAAAGACGTTTTATTGCTATGTTGATCAGAAATATGTTAGAATTTGTTGTTAGGTTTATTCTACAAATCTATATATTGAAAGTCTAAATTTGAAAATTGTGATTTTTTTAAAGCTTATAGTATTTATATAAGTTGTTTGTATCTTTTAATAAAAAAAAATATTAAAAATTATTTTTTGTTTGTTTTTTATTAAAGATTTTCATATTTTTTTCAATTTTTTTTCAGAACTTTAAATTGAAAAAAAACCAAAAGACCCCGCTAAAATATTTTGTCTCCACCTGGAATCATCAAGGATTTATGTATATTTTCACCCTACATAGGTCCCAGGGCTCGGTACTTACTTTTGTCTTGATTCAATTGTAGCCCACAGTGATATATCTTTCTATCTAAGTTTCTATTATTTATTAGATATCAACATCTGCTCTAAAACTTATTTTGTCCGTTTGTCAACATAAATGGTCTTGTCATTACTTCTCGCACGCATAATTATCCTTTCTTTGATAAATAATAAGTAGGTAGCCTTGAAGAAAAATAAACAAACCTTGAGCATAATATTTGTATGCTCGCCAGTCAGAGCATTCTTAGTTTGTCTCAGATAGGTTGGCATAAAGCCAGCTTTCTTCCAGAATCTGAGAAGGTTGGCGGTCAACCCGTACGAGACACCCAGGTACTGCAAATCTTCTGGTGGCCTTTCACCTTAAAAAGGAAACAAAAATGATCACCTGATAAATTAATAAAAATTAAAAGCTCCTTTAAGATCAGATCTAAATCTAGATGGATATATACAAGTTTATTGAGTTGAAGGGTCGTAATAGGAAACTAAATTAGAGATACACACAATTTAGGTTAGGTTCAAATGGCAATTTTTACATGGATATCATTACCTATCAATCGGAGCCAAACTAGCCTTTAATTTAGGTCTTTCTGCTACATTTAAATAACATTTCACAAAGTAATCCATTATCAATCAATTATTAATACAATCATATTTACCAAGTTCAAGAAGAAGAGGGGGCAGATTCTTCCTAGGAGCCAGTGTCTCCTCGAGTAGGTCTACTTCAGTATCATCTACAGATGGTATCTCTGTCTCTGCGGAGGTCTTCTCTGCTAGGTTTACCATTTCTCCCTGAATAAGAAGTTAGTTTTTGTGTCCACGTCCAGTTTACAAAAAGACTTAGGTGTTTTCCCCCATCAAAATCAGAGAGTGGAGCATCTCTTGCTACATTTAACAGATGGATATATTTCTAAACAAGTTGAATTATTTTCACCGACCCCCTTTCTATTTTTTCCCATATTGATTCATATCCTATTATATATTATAATAAGCTTGTTTTGTCTTGAGCAAAAGATCTCGATAACCGCTAAAATTAAATGGTTCTCCTTTTCAGTGAGGCTTCTGTTAGGTCCATTGAATGTTTATAACGATTTTTGGGAGGGTATCTCCACCCTTCCAAGATAAATCACCCCTAGAAAAAAGTTCCCAAAATTAGTCTCATATTTTTGCAGTAAATGCATGATTCTAGAAATGGCGTTCCGTTCAACTTAGTTATAGAGATGTTATGCTACTAATCCTACCAACCTCATAATATTTCTGTAGAAGTTTCATAGTCCTTAATCCGTATCCCATCCTCTGGTACTCTGGATGAGTGGCTATCCGTACAATTCTGGCGCCTACAAACAATATTCTTCCTTGTTAATATTTCCCTTTCTGCAGATTTTAAGTGGCGGAATCATATTTTCGTTCATCCAATAGGAGGGGAGGGGATGGGGTAAATTGGATGGAGGGGGAGAATCGTTATTTTAGCCCGATGCGTGTTTCATTTTATTAGAGAACATGAAAATCTGATGTAAGATCAAAGTATATCCATTGATCCAAATAATAATATATCCATTGTTATAAGAGTATGTACCTTTCTTTAAATGTTATATCCAATACCTGACAACTGAGGGAAATTATCGTCCTGGAACTGTTGTGCCATGGTCCATGGAATGAGATCCCCGTTGGCTCTCTGACCTCTCCTGAGTCCTGCATTTATACTGTTCTTGGATATTTCACCCTCCAGGCATACTTGGACAACACACAACACCTAAAAAGTAATAATATTGTGCATAAACAAAAAATTAAATATGAACTTTGAGTGTCCAAATGTTTCAACTACTAATTGTAATCTACAGAAGGGAAAAATTTGAGTATCATCATTGGGGATGTACAGCAATTTATCGGTCATTGTCTTATCCTTTTATACCCCTGTTAAAAGGTACTTTATAAACACATGGACTTCCAACTACTTTAGTATATGAGATGTACAATGTACATACCTCTGGCAGAGAAGTAGAATTTTCAGAGATAGGACCCAGTAGACAAAAAATATGATGGGCCGGGGCATCTGATAACATCTGTAAGTCATTTGGAGAGTTCTTGTAGTGACTGGCCACAAACAAGGCCATTACCCTGAAGAATAGTTATTTCTCGTATCGTATTATAAACGGCTTTCCGCGGATATAGAATGTACAATTATAAGATTAAAACTAGTTTTTTTAGCCCCGTGGTGCCGAAGGCACCGGCTAAAAAAACTGGTTTTAATCTTATGATTGTACATTTAATTTTCTATATTCGTAGAAAACTGGATATAATACGATGCTAGACATAGTTTTTTCGTATGGATGAGAACCGGTTCCTATCCACCGGATTCGAATGAATACGAGAAAAAATTTTAATTTCTTATATAAAAAAATAATCACGTTCAACCAGTGGCGTGCAAAGGGTTTTGCATGAGGGGGGGGGGGGGGGGGGAACATCCATAGAAAATAAGAACAGCCAAACAGATGATCGAGTAGATTCACATTAGTTCGGCTCATCTTCACTTTAAAATTCGGCCGTTTATTTATCATAAAAATATGAGTAATGATGTATCCACATTAGAAAGATTGGACAAAGTTAAGATTGAAAGAGATTTGCAACAAAAGAAAAAAAAATAATAATGACCTGTGTAAAAATTCTTCGCTGGCGGCATGATAGCTGAACAGTGTATCTCTGTTGATGTAGTATAAATCACAATCCTGAAATACATTTGTTATAACCTATATATGACAAATTACATACCTAACCATATATTATAGTTTAGGGTATTATCCTCTTAGAAATATTTTTTCTATTTTAAAAATTTTTAAGGTAAAGGTTTACCACCAGGCAGATGTGTATTGGTGGCCTCCAGGCATAACTTACCTTTGGTAAAGGTGTGCCACCAGGCAAATGTGTATTGGTGGCCTCCAGGCATAACTTACCTCTGGTAAAGGTGTGCCACCAGGCAAATGTGTATTGGTGGCCTCCAGGTATAACTTACCTCTGGTAAAGGTGTGCCACCAGGCAAATGTGTATTGGTGGCCTCCAGGCATAATAGACTATCACCAACTTACCTCTGGTAAAGGTGTGCCGCCAGGTAAATGTGTATTGGTGGCCTCAAGGCACAACAGACCGTTCAACCATTTCTCTACCTCATCTCCACTTCTGTATCTTATACTCTCCTACAACAAATATAAATGGTTACTTTGAAATACATTTTTAACAATGATAATAACAAAAATGTTTAAATAAACCGAACATCAATGTATTGAAGTAACAGGATGTTTGTTTGTCTTTTTTTCTGTCTGTATGCACGGAAAGCTCATAGGTCCTGGAAAAGTTCAAGAGAAATCGTATAGAAAAATCCTCTCTAATTTTTAAAACTTAATCTTTTTAAATCTGAAATAAAAAATGGGTTATCGACTTCAAATCCCCCCTCCTCAATCAAACGTTTTACCTTAAGTTCACACTCGTGAAGAGTTCTAGTGGCTGATCCACCATCATTAGCCGTCACAGCCAGTCTGTTACTCTGCTGTCGCAGCTGTTCCAACAGCTTCAGACTCAAGCTGCGGCCAGTTCCTTCGTAGCCGTTGATGGTTGAGGCCATAAAGACAAGATAGGGACCAAGAAGCTTCTTGACCAAAGGCAGGGGGATGGCGGCTGCCTCGTCAATGACAACAAGCTCAGCTTGACTCAACTTCTCAGCATCTCCTGAAAGGGAAACAAGGATTATTTGGTAAGAACAAAATAAGCATAACTAGTTAGAAAAATAGCTAAACGTTAAGTACTAAGTACTAGACATTGACAGTTTTTACAAAATAAAAAAAGATTAATTTAAGAAAACTAGCGCTTTTGTGAAAAGTTTAGTATCGTCTTTTATGAAGAATGGAATTTTACATGGAATGACTAGAAATTCAATTCTAATAGTCTTATTACCAAAATCTATGACTACCTAATATTCTTAAATAACGGGCGAATTCACCTTAAAGAACTTTTGTTTCGAGACTTAAAATCTTTCATGTTAAATTATTTACTCATTGCTGTTGAATAAATTGAAATTTGTAAATAAAGTACCTTTTACAAGGAAGTAAAAGTAATGAATAGTTACCTGGATGTATGTATTGGATAGTTTGTCTGTGATCATGGAAGATATTTACTCTTACAACAGCCTATATATAAAATCATTAGCTTATGATAATGAAAGATATTTACTCTTACAACAGCCTATATATAAAATTATTAGTCTGTGATCATGGAAGGTATTTACTCTTACCCCAGCCAATATAGAAAATTATTAGTCTTTAATTATGGAAGATATTTACTCTTACAACAGCCTATATATAAAATTATTAGTCTATGATCGTAGAAGATATTTACTCTTACAACAGCCTATACATAAAATTATTAGTCTATGATCATGGAAGATATTTACTCTTACAACAGCCTAAATATAAAATTATTAGTCTATGATCATGGAAGATATTTACTCTAACAACAGAATATATATAAAATTATTAGTCTTTGACCATGGAAGATATTTACTCTTACAACAGCCTATATTTGAAATTATTAGTCTTTGATCATGGAAGATATTTACTCTAACAACAGACTATATAATATATATGATTATTAGTCTATGATCATGGAAGATATTTACTCTTACAACAGCCTATATATAACATTATTAATCTATGATCATGGATGAAATTTGTTCTTACAACAGCCTATATAGAAAATTATTAGTCTTTGATCATGGAAGATATTTACTATAACAACAGACTATATATAAAATTATTAGTCTATGACTATGGCAGATATTTACTCTTTGAAATAATATGAAATTATTAGTCTACAAGAAAAAAATAATATTTATTAGTGTATTTTTATTATTATTTTTATTTATTGGTAATATCAATAACCATGTCAAGATTAATAAACATAAAGAATATATATAGGTTTAATAATAACTGTAAATTGATATTTTTAGAAGCGTAGCTACTCTATAATTCGAATTGTCCGTCCGTCTGTCCGTTAGTCACGAGGTGGGGGAAACGTGATTTTCTCAGCTCCTATAAAAGATAGAAGGCTCAAATTTTCAGGGATTAAAATGTTAATATCCTTCATATTTTCACCTAGTTTCATTAATATTCGTCAATTAATTGGGGCGCTAGATCGATTCCTACATTTTTAAGTTTCAGGATTTTCCTAACTCCTATTCGAGATCGACAGCTGATATTTTTAGGTATTAAATAAGTTAACAATTTACATATCCCCACACAATTTCAATATATTGCTTAGTGGTTGAGGTGCTAGATCGATTCCTAGATTTCCACGTTTTAAATCTTACAAGGTTTCGTGATTTTTTTAGTTTAATATTTTTTTGTGAAACTGCTCTGTAGTTCATTTTTTTCTGTATATTTATCCATAATTTTTTAGCTTAGCTACTTATGAATATTGTCATCCTTGTTATAATATTATTTTCTTCATCTACTTTTACCTACACTGAGAGCTTCGCCCCAAGCGTTATTTAAATGAAAAACATGGTGAGGGGGGGGGAGATATTACAAAATGAACTTGACATTTTGCTAAAAATTGCATACTATAATTTGCTTTATTGTAATAGTTTTATAGGGTGCATAAGTAACTTGGACGCCCAAGGGTGGAGATTAAAGGGGTCTTAATTCCCCTTAAGAATTGAAACCCCTCATTTTACCCCCCTAAATTTCTTTAAAAATACATTAGATTACCCCTTCCTGAAACCTTTACCACCCTCAAAATAAAAAGCTTGGACGTCTCTGCATAAGTGGATGTTCTATAATGTTACCTTGTTGAATTCAGGATTTGTACTTTGTACCAATTCATAGTCCATATGTTCTTCATAATTCAAGGCATCGAATCCCTATAAAAAAAATTATATTAAATGATACAGAGTAGCGCAGATACCCTATAACCAAATCCTGCTTGTACGTACGTGTCTGCTAGTGAAATAACAATTTTCTTTTGATTTCTATAAATAATGAAGATCAAAGGAGGGGGGGGGGTAATGCAACCATCTCGTAATCAATGATTAAATGGCACTTAGAATTTGAATTTCTACCTGAAATTTTGCATGAATAATGCTTGGTAGGTCTATTTTCCTTAAATCGAACAAAAAGTTGGAAAAGTAACGGCTAACGGCTGGCGGCTTAGTGAAAATAGCCCTACTAAGGATTACTCAAGAAAAATTTCAGATGGAAATTCGAATTCTAAGTGCCATTTAATCATTAATTACGAGATGGTTGCATTAACTCCCCCCCCCCCCCTTTTTTTACTAGGAGGCGTATTTGTTTCATTATTTTCTTGTGTTGATTCCCTGAATTATATGGAAAGTTTCATTATGATATGACATTGACTGTCAGACAACTGCTTTTTTGGATGCTTTTAACGAAAGAAGAAAGATATATTGTAGTAGAATCTATGGGCGAAGCAACAAGGGAAAAAGAGTTAGGGATGGCAATCCGGATCCGGAATCCGCCCAATTTTTGGGCAAATTTTGGAATCCGAATCCGGAATCCGTTTTTTAATAGCGGATTCCGGATTCTTAATTGGTAGGCTAAAATTACAAATACAAATACAAATAACAGTTTTTTTTCAGACCAAACTTATTTAAAATGTGGCAGACATATACCTAAAAAGTATTTTATTGTTTCTTCGTAACTAAAGGTATATAATGGTATCTATCATCCAAAGTTGCGTTTTTTTGTAAGTATTTATTTTCATTTCACAGTTTTTCATGCTTCATTTATTTTTTTTTAAAAAGCCTTTTAAGATACTGCTAGAATCCGGAATCCGCCAAAATTAGGAATCCGGAATCCACCACTTTTTTGACGGATTCTTTTAAGAATCCGGAATCAGAATCCAGCCCAAAAATTCGACGGATTGCCATCACTAAAAAGAGTATTTCTTAATTTCTTAATATTTTACCAACAACAGATATAGTATAGGGACAATATAAATATAAATAATTCTCTTTGAACAGAACATAAGATTTACTTAACATAATATTTTCTTTATGTTTGGACATTTATTATATAAACGTCTTACAACTTTATCAAATAACTTTCTTCGTCAGAAGAGAAATATTTTTATATTTTAGGGTTAAACATAACCCCATAGCTTGTTACAACTTTGTTTTTAAAAGTGAAGCTTTTCATTTATTAAGGCCAGTCCCGTCTGTCACGGCCGAATTGCTCTTTTCGTTAATTTAGACACGTTAAAATAGATTTAAATTTGAAACAAGAATCATGTATCAGAAAGATAAGATTTAGGAAGCGAAGCAACTCTATAATATCAATCGTTATTAAAAAGTCCGTACATACATTTAAAACATGGTAAATTTTTACTTCTTTGACAACAACTTTTTTATATGATATAATAATAATCCCATTCATCTGATTTTTGAAGTAATAATTCCTAAAACAACAAGGTTCGATATTATATAGGCGAAGCATCATTATATTTAAATCCTTAACAGTGAAATATGTTCTGTACAGTATATTCTGACATTACAAGAGTTATTGTATGTCATTCCTTCCTAAGAGCTTTACTTTTATGAATGTATAAATCAGCGTTGTGGAGCCGGAGCCGGGAGCCGTGTAGCCGCCATATTTTGCTGGAGCCGTAATTTTCGTTAAAATACGGCTCCGGCTCCGGACTAGCTAAATAAAGAGATTTTTATTAATTATAATTTGGTAACTCTGTTTTGTCATGTGCAAATGCCCCTTTTACAAGTCCATTTTTATCAAAAATTGGACTTTTAAAACCATAAAAAGTCAAAAATAAACGTGAGTTTTTCTTGATTTTAGGTCAGAGCCGGAGCCAAATCCGGAGCTGAAGCCGCACCAAAATCAAACGGCTCCGCAACGCTAGTTGTCATCTTTGTTTACATATGTTACCAATTTTAATATATGATTTTCAATAAAAAGAAATTCAGCCAGTTAAAAATTCATTTAGGAAAAACCTACTTATATAGTAGCTGCGGCACTGACAATGTATATAAATGGTGTTAAACGGAGTTTCATTTTTAACAACGCATTTGACACAGTCAAACATGTTAACAACAATTTGTATTTTTCCATATTTAAATCTAGGCTTAGCTTCAGCATTTTCAAGTTTATAATGATTCAAGGGAATTTCTTTATGTGATTATGAGAATGAATAATACAGAAATAAATATAACAATTAAGGGGGGGGGGGGGTTAATGCAACCATCTCGTAATCAGTGATTAAATGGCACTTAGAATTCAAATTTCTATCTAAAATTTTTCATGAGTAATCCTTGGTAGGTCTATTTTCCCTAAATCGAACAAAAAGTTGGAAAAGTAACTGCTGGCGGCTCAGCCGTTTAGCCGTTTTTTGCCTATTTTCAGGGCAAATTCATCATTAATTACGTAGGAATCAACTTTTTAAAACATATTTTTGGTTTAATTCATGTTAAATGATAGCAATAACCAATTTTTAAATTTCTAGTACCAACAGCTACCAGCTAGAACCGTTTGATAAGGTTTTTGAGTGAGAAAAAGTATTATGTGAAAATAGGTTTCGTGACTTTTTTTGCTCTTAAGATAGTAATAAAATGGCAAAACAGCTGAGCCGCCAGCCGTTAGCCGTTACTTTTCCAACTTTTTGTTCGATTTAGGGAAAATAGACCTACCAAGGATTATTCATGCAAAATTTCTGATCGAAATTCTAATTCTAAGTGCCATTTAATCATTGATTACGAGATGGTTGCATTAAACCCCCCCCCCCCCTTATTAAAATGATAGCATTCGTTAATAAGTTCCATCCTATTACTAATTCGTCCAATTTTAAAAACTACATGGTAAAAATAGTAAAATTGTTACCTTAAAAACAAAGTCAAACAGAGTGTGCAGATTCTCCGGCGAGGGTGAAGTAACAAAGATGTTGGAATACCCAAAGCCGACAGCAGCTGCGATGGCCAGGCCTAGAGCGGCTGATTTACCTCTACCTCTAGCGGCTGTTAAAGACACTGTACTCCTGTGTTGAAAAATCAAACATTAGGACATTTCGCAAAATGAAGAAAACCAGTATTTGAATAATCATTGAGTTACTTAATATACATTTACTTTTTGCAAAAGCCCTTTTATAATCAGAGAAAAAGTGGATAAAGGGGGTCAATTAATCTACAGTCCTTGCATTATCTCAAACTTTGACTGTGTAAATTACACTGATACCATTATTATTTGCTAGCTCAAAATTATATATATTGAATTTTGATTGGTTCGTTCCCAACACGTCATTTCCAAACAAATATTCATCCCTTAAAATCTTTGAGTACAAAAGATGAAAAATTAAAATTCCCCTTAAATATTGTCTCTAAACTTCTGTCATTGGTGGCTAGTAGACATTAATAAGAACAATTCAACCTAAATTGTCTCCTTTCTCCTTGCACAATTGACTCTTTCTAAATTTATTCTTAGCTGGATTTTTAAATCATTTTAGTGGTGAGCCAGATCGGTGTGAGCTAACTTTCCACCAATGAGAGCACAGCATTTTATAAATAGCCGCTCTGTGATTGGCTGAAATTCGGTTCACCCCGATCTGGCTCACCACTAAAATGATTTAAAGATCCAGCTCTTATTCCTCACTAAGCATAAGCAATGTTTGATAAATTTCCTGAGTGTTTTCTCTGAAATGGATTCTATAAACTTTAAAAGTGATTTAGCCTGATCCAGAGTCCTAAAAATAAACAATATATATAATATCATAAAAAAAGTATTTAAAAATGTTAAGAATCATACGTACCTCATTTATTGTAAGTTACATTTTTCAGAAGAGTGGGTTTAAACATTAAAAAGAACTTTTTTGAATGATACAGTAAATTGTAATACAGTTAAAATAATGAGATGTTAAGAAAATTAAAGTTTAATGTTAGCACAGCTATTAAAGGTGTTCTAGTGTTATATAGGTTTAAACGGGTTAAAGCGGAAGCAAAGATTATAAACAAAAGAGATAGTTGGCTTACTTACTCGGACTTAATGACTATCATACGGTCTAATATAAGTTATAGAGTAGATATATGCGGTATTAAAATTCGAATGTAATGCTACAAAAAATGCGACCAGAAAAATGTAAATTTTTTTTGCATAGAAACTGAATAAAATAATGTTGCAATCATCTAATCATATATTTATTAATAACATACAGATACTGCATTATGTACTTACTTATACATCAACTATTTGACCAGTTGACTGCGACTACGTAAATTTATTATAAAATACTCAAAATACTATTAAAATATTATGGTCTTACAAGAAATATATAATAGTAATTTGTAAATATACTAAAAAAAAAATATGAACACTATTTAAAATATGTATATTTATTTTGTTGTAATTATAGATATGATTTTCAAATTCTAATATAACATATATAATATAAAGTAAGCTCTTATACAAACACATTACTAGCTTCAAATTCTAAAGATAGATATTTCATACACCAATATGCATTCAAGATTTAAGCACTGAATATGGGATTAAGCATAACAATAAGCAGTAATGCACAATATAAACATGTGCACAATTTTGGCGGGTAATTGAAAATAAACACGCGGCATTGTTGCAACCGCTGCGCTCGAGGTTGCAGGAGAGGCCGGGGGAGTGCAGTTCTGAATCTTGGTGGTGTTAAATCTGTAGGAACCCTGAATAATAAGAATAATAGATAATAGAAATGGTATGTATGGGTAGGTAGAGTGCATCCAAGGTAAGGTTAAACGCCAAAATCCCCCTCTTTGATTATTAACCACCCAGAAATCACTTCCCCCCCCCCCCCTTTAATTAAACAATCTTAAGATAAGGACAAGCATTATATATAAAAAAATTCCTGAAGGGAGCAATTTAGAAACTTCTATAAAGTAAGGTGGAGGAGGGAGGTTATTTTGAGTAGTCCAATTGTGTAATAAGGGATCCTACCGGTTTAACATATTTGCACACAAATTCAATGTTAAATTCTAAAAGTTAGGTTTGACATGTTTGCTAAAATTCAATATTAGGTTGCGAGGGACTTTTAAAATTTAAGTATTTTGACGTTTACGTAACAATGAAGTAAGGAAATGTCAAAACTTTTAGATTTTAGCACATTTAGTTAGAAATATTCATTATTATCAAAACTTCAGTCACAAGGGAGAGGGAAGGGCTATAGCAGAGATCACGTAATAATTTAAACTGTGTTACTAATAACTAACTTTTAGCTCTGACACAACATTCTATAAAGGGAAACAGGATTATTTTTATCATTCTTGGAATCCAAATTCTTTGAGAAACCTAGTTCTTCCAAGAAATTTCAAATGTGATTTCCTAGAAAAAGGTATGAAATTTTTACCTAATTTATATAATTTAAATTGACACCAATTCTTTGATTACGAGATCTATAAAATAGTCAACACCCCCTCCCCCGCCCAACTTAAGAAAATCAAATGCTAGTACCTGGATACCAGGGAGAACACTGTGCAGACACCTGGATTTGCCAGCTGACCAGGTAAAAATATTTCCCCCCAGGATTGTGTATACAAAGCAAGCACGCCTGGGTATACTCCTACCATCTAGCTCATATTCTATTATATCAGTTCTCTTTTACAAATATCAAATTCTAACATTGTAAAGATGATAGAAAACTATTTTAGGTGCACTATTTTATTTGAGGATAATTTTTCTCTCAATTTTTCACCAGTGAATAATAATAGTTGCATCATTCTGATATTGAATTTCATAGACAGGGAGAAAAGAGAGACCAAATAATCCTTTGCCATTCCCAATATTTTCAGACAAGGCGCCTTTACTCTTATATCACTTTTGATGGTATAAGAAACCCTTAGATGTAGAGGATAAAAATCTATATTCTTCCCTCCATTTTTTCTCCACAACACAAAAGATAAAATTTCACATTAAAGGGGGGGGGGGGGGAAATGTGGTGACTCGTGCCACGACATACCAGCAATTTTATTTTGGGTGCTACTCCCTTAGTTTTAGAGATAATTGGGTGAAATCTTTTGGGCTGGGTCACTAATTACCCCAACTAGAGGTATCTTTCAAAAAAAAACGGCGGCGGGTCCGCCGTTCGCCGCCATTTTCCGCCGCCGCCAAAAAAAAAATTTTATTGCATTTCTCGCCGAATTAGGCAATTTGGAATCATTTGAGACCATGTTATTTTTTTCAAAAATTTTTCCCCTTATAACCAACCCTGCAGGGGGACTTAGTCATTTTTTTCAAATTCTCGTTTATTAAGGTATATCTTAAATTCAGTGCCTCTCCTAAGCTTTTAAAGATATTGAGACAAAACCTTTTGAGGTAAATCAGTAAAAAATATTTGAATAAAAAATGGCGGCGGTACCGCCGCTCCCGCCGTCCACCGCCATTTTCCGCAGCCGCCGCCAAAATTTTTTTTATTGCATTTCTCGCCGAATTAGGCAATTTGGAATCATTTGAGACCATGTTATTTTTTTCAAAAATTTTTCTCCTTATAACCAACCCTGCAGGGGGACTCAGTCATTTTTTTCAAATTCTCGTTTATTAAGGTATATCTTAAATTCAGTGCCTCTCCTAAGCTTTTAAAGATATTGAAACAAAATCTTTTGAGGTAGATCAGCAAAAAAATATTTGAATAAAAAATGGCGGCGATACCGCCGCTCCCGCCATCCACCGCCATTTTCCGCCGCCCACAGGAGGGCTTGTAAGGGGAAAAATTTTTGAAAAAAATAATATGGTCTCAAATGATTCCAAATTGCCTAATTCGGCGAGAAATGCAATAAAAAGTCCCCCAGCAGGGTTGGTTATAAGGGGAAAAATTTTTGAAAAAAATAACATGGTCTCAAATGATTCCAAATTGCCTAATTCGGCGAGAAATGAAATAAAAAAAATTTTGGCGGCGGCGGCGGAAAATGACGGTGGACGGCGGGAGCGGCGGTATCGCCGCCATTTTTTATTCAAATATTTTTTACTGATCTACCTCAAAAGGTTTTGTCTCAATATCTTTAAAAGCTTAGGAGAGGCACTGAATTTAAGATATACCTTGATAAACGAGTCCCCCCGCAGGGTTGGTTATAAGGGGAAAAATTTTTGAAAAAAATAACATGGTCTCAAATGATTCCAAATTGCCTAATTCGGCGAGAAATGCAATAAAAATTTTTTTTTGGCGGCGGCGGAAAATGGCGGCGAACGGCGGACCCGCCGCCGTTTTTTTTTGAAAGATACCTCTAGTTGGGGTAATTAGTGACCCAGCCCAAAAGATTTCACCCAATTATCTCTAAAACTAAGGGAGTAGCACCCAAAATAAAATTGCTGGTATGTCGTGGCACGAGTCACCACATTTCCCCCCCCCCCTTTTTGATTTATCTACATTGTCCTATTTGAGATCGTATTTAACAAAGTTAATTTATTACTGAAGTTAAAAATAATTAAGAGAACTTTCCTGGTTGAGCAATTATAAATCCTAATGTTAAATCAACATATTCATAATCTTCAGATCTGATTAAAATTATAAATGATATTTTATCTTTGAGCTTGCACACAATGTAACCTATTGTGCATAGATAATTCCCCAGTCCCCTTATGTTAAAAATAAAAGAAAATAAGGGGGTTGGTTAATGGGTAGTGCCCAGGGTTTCGGATCCGCATTGATTTTATGCGGATCCGGATCTGGATCCTCAAATTTTGGTCAGTGCGGATCCGGATCCGGATCCGGATGCGGATCCGGATCCTACTGGATCCGGATCCGGATCTTTGACAATAAAAATAAAATCACCAAATTTTTCAAAAAAATTTTATTCTTTAATTCGAAGTCAAAAATACTTTTAATTTTCAAGTCTGAACCTAAACCTTAAAGATTGGCTCTCATCAAGAGAATGTCTGAGATTTTATATAAATTTAGGTAGATTTTTCCATTTTTTCCGCATTTTTTGGAGTCTAAGGATCCGCATTTTTTTGCGGATCCGGATCCGGATCCTTGGACTCAAAAATATGCGGATCCTTGCGGATCCGGATCCGGATCCAGATCCGGATCCGAAACCCTGGTAGTGCCACAGGGTTAGGGCCCCCAACAGGAGTTGGGCATAGGAAGAAAACACTAACCTTACTTAAAATTAATTATTTAATTCAGTTTATAGAATAGTTAAAATTAAATAAAGTAAATTATGCAGGTTAAGATTCTATTTTTGTTGGAATGCAGAAATTAAAGCAGTGGTAAATCGATCTCTAGTTATTAGAAATATTAATATGATATTAGCAAGAAAATTGGGCCAATAAAACATATTAAACTAATATCATTTTCATATACAGAGCAAAGTATATATAATAAGAAGTTAGTTATAAGAATGGATTACTTAAAAGGGAACAGCTAAAAAGTGAAAGAAAATTACAATTTCTAAACTACAGTCTCAAAAGAGATTCTATTATCATAGTTTTGAACCATGAAAGGCACATTGGGGTTGTTTCACGAATTTAGATTAGGTAATAGAAGTTTCTTCATAGCAATAACATAACATTCTTGCTTCAATCTATTGTAAATAATAAGTAAAGAAGCTTTCCTTATACACAATACTCCAACTGTGTATCTAACTATAAAATATGTTGATAGCATAAATATTGAGTATATTACTAAATAATTAGAGCAAAAATAAGTACAGAGAGAATATAACATTTCTTTCCCAATACACAATAGTCCAACTGTGTATCTAACTATAAAATATGTTGATAGCATAAATATTGTGTAGATTACTAAATGATTAGAGCAAACAGTGGAAGATGGATCAGAGAGAGAATAGATGCCTTGGCAAACATGTTTATTTACACGGACAGGGAGAGAGCCCAGAAAGATATTTTAGTGCCTCTAACTTGTCCGCCAGTAAAAATGATCATCTTATGTAACAATCTTATTTTCAAATGGCATAAAAGAAGTGTGAGGATGTTGATTTTAGATTTCTAAATGAATTAAGTCTCATTTGGTTACATATGCCAAATTGGAAAATGCCCCTCCCTTACATCTTTTAACCAATAAATGTCTCTATGTACAGTTAGCTTTTTTAGTCAAATTAGTTTTTCTTTAAGTGTAATATCCCTGAAAATGTTTAATTAGTGGTGTAGAGGAAATATTTCCTATATTGCATTTAAGGTTTGCTAATAGGAGGGAAAAGTAACACTACATTATTATCAGAGATATATAGATAAAAGACAAAAAAGTCTGTAAATGAAAAAAGATAATTCTCATAAAATTTAATGAACGCAATTAAGTGGGAAAACATTCTTTAATACTTTTGGTTTAATGGAAAAATTAGGTATTATATTCAAAAGACGTAAATTTGTAAGTTTCTTTTAAAACAAATGAAATTATGTTAAAAGCAAAAATGCCTAGACTTTATGTACAATTTCACATAATCTACCAATATAATATATATAAATAGAAAGAAAGGGAGAGTTGGTATAAGAAATCAAAGCTTCTCTTGGCACCGAACAATGTTTATGATTCATTGTTGGAAATGCACACACACACACGCACAAACAAACACAAAATTAAATAGATAACTATTAAACTGTACACAATTTTTAGTTCGCATCTAGTCTAAAAGTAGGGTTCTTTGTTCGTCAAACAGTTTGTCGTTCATTAGATGTCTTACAACAGAATCACAGAAATTTTTCTCTGTAAACACTTTTTTCGCTTTTACAAAATAACTGTATTTCAGTTAGTTTTGCGCTATCCATGTACAAACTTCTATATTTAAGAACTATTTTCTTAATTGAATTAATATCATTTAAATTGCCTAGAAGAGGCTAAAGATTCATGATGAGGAAGTTGCTGGTGTTGCTTTTTTCTTCTTAGTCTGTTCACAATTAATATGTATATATTTGTATTTTGCTGGAATTATTTCTATTAATATGCATGCTACATCCCACTATTGTCTTCTGGTGTGCTATCACTCCCACATATTGTAATTTTCTAAAAATTCTCATAGGACTAAAGAAGACTGAATGTTTAATGACGACAGTGGATGGCTGTTTGTGCTGTAGTGTGCTATTCTATTAGGTAGTTTTATAATATTAAAAATTTTGCATAAGTGAAGGCACACCTTATTTTCTATTCTTTGACACAGTTCTCTTGAGTTAAATAAAGGTTTTTGGAGAGTTACAAAAATCTCATGAAAAAAGTTCAATCTTATTTTAAAGTTAAAGACCTTATTGGCTTATGTCATTTTACCAGTTATATTGAAATTATTTACATTATTATGTGAAATATTTTAACTGTTTTTGCACTTTGGCCGAATACTGTGTTATCTTAATATCCCCCCCCCCCCAAAAAAAAAACCTATATATGATCAGAGTTACGTGAAATATAATTTTTCAGTTTAAATTGAAATTAATATACATTATACTTTGTTTGAATAAAGAAATAAAATAAAGATCCTGTACTTTAATAAAAACAGAATAAAATAATGTTAATTTAATTGCTTTATTAGCAGAACAATTAATTAGACTAATTAACCTTCATGATCATGAATATAAGAAAAAGAATACCTAGTAAATTGAATCATTAATTTAAAATATCAACATTAGTTTTTTTTGTTTACATACAGGCATAGTGCAAGAGAATTTAAAATGAAAGTGGCTTAGTTACAGAAAAATAATCAAAGAAAAATTTCCTAATATATAGATCTCAATAAAAACACAATTAATATAGCTCAAATTTTCATATGATTGGACTAAACAATAAACATTAAACAAGGACATACTTTTCACTCCAGGTTTTTTATATCTATTTTCATTTCTACTTCTTTTTTTGGCACTTATGGGACAATTCCTAATCGTTTTGCAATCATTTGTATATTATCTTTAAAACACCCAAAATTAGATTTAAGCAGTTTTAAAATTTTGTTATTTTGTTAATAAATACACAAATATCACTCTACAAAGGTTATTTCCTTTTACTTGTGTCTTTTTAATCAGTCGTGTATAATAATGATGTTTGAAGAATTATTCATCTTTTTACCTATCCTTTTAGCCTAGAGCAAATATACAAAAAGATTCCTTGCTGGTTGTGTCCAGGCGCCGATGCACAGATATGATGAGGTATTTGGATTCTCCTGACACTCACGAGAAAATTCAATCTCATTTCTCCTAACAAATCACAATATCATGACGGCGGTTGTACAACTTTTGTGCAAATAATAAAATGCAGAAAAGTTATGTCAAGTATCCAGTAAAAACTTTTAACTTGTTGTTTAAATTTAGAAATAGTTCAAAATATTGGACATGTGGTGACTATCCATTGTTTAAATTCAGACCAGTGGCGTGTATAGGATTTGATACTTCCCTTAAACCAAAATCGAGTAAGGTGAGTTTTAGAGGTAATAAAAAAATCTGAGGGTTGTTACCTATGTTTTGCTAGGTTTATGTCCACGTCAAACCCCCAACAAAATTAATATAATCAAGGGTTCTAAGAACACTTCTGATTGAGTCTGTATCTTTGAACATAAAAAAATTGTTTAAAACCACCTTAATTATTAATAAATCTCTATTCCTTAACTTGACCAATTTATTACCTCTTACAAGCAAATGCTAGTCGATGAAACCAGAACTGGTTACACATGTCTGAATTTCCAGCAATGTACAGTGAGGACAGGTTATGAAGCCCTTCAGCAAAAATATTACATAATTACAATAGAATTTTTCTACCAAAGCTTGGATTAGCATATTACATAACTGAAATTTCCCCTAGTTAAAATCGTACTGTAAAAACTATATACTTTAAGTCTTTAAATTAGGGATCTAAAGGGATAAGACAATGGCCGATAAATTAATGTATATCCCCAATGATGATACACATCGTTACCCCTTTGGTAAATTACAGTTAGTGATTGAAATGTTTAGACACTCAACTTGTCAACCAATCAAACTTCTATAAAAATCCAAGTTGTGGAACCAATGAATAAGAAAAAGTTATTATAACACTTTTGACTAGTGTAATAAACAGACCAATGTCCCCTCCATCGATGCTTAAAATAAATATTTTTTTTATAAATAGCGGAAAAGACAACACAGGTAAAATTTTGTTTGATCAGGTTCTTGAATAAAATTAAACTAAAGAAGTTGTATCAACTTTTTTTTTTATAGCTAGCCGGTTCTTTTAGTAAGTAGTAGATGTAAAATTTTTCATAGAATTCAAATATGCAATCGGTTTTTTTGTAGACCTCTTATTTTTTAAGTAATTTAAGTTTTTAAAAAAAATAATTAAGTCGGTTTTAAGGTACTAAAACGCAACAAAATAAAAGAAGAAAATGGTCAGTAAGAACAAAAATAGTAAGATCTTTAATTTGACACCTTACTTTTAAAATTCTGTTGAGTAATTATTGAAAAAATCTATTTTTTTAACCTCGGTATAATAAAAACTTTAGACCTAAATATTTTCTCAAACAGACATAAAAAACATGGGTTCATATATACCATTAGAATCAGAAAAATATTACGAATCCATTGTAAGCAAAATTGAAAAAAATTAAAAAATTAAAAAATTACAGAAATGGCCAATTATTTTTTTTGTTCAGACAACACTATTGTCTTCCCTTTTTTACCCCCTCTTTACCCCCTTCCCATTTTTATACTCAATTGAAGAATTAAGACGTTGCCTGTACAACATAATATGATATTTTCATATAATTCCTTTTATTGTAGTTTATATACTATATTGTAAACTTTTTTTTTCAATTTTGCTTACAATGGATTCGTAATATTTTTCTGATTCTAATGGTATATATGAACCCATATTTTTTTATTTGTGAAATAATAAAATTAAGTTCAAAGTTTTTATTCTCGTGGGTTTAAAAAAATCGATTTTTTCAATAATTACCTGACAGAATTGAAGAAGTAAGGTGTCAAATTAAAGATCTTACTATTTTTGTTCATAATGACCATTTTCTTTCTTTTTTTTGTTGCATTTTAGTACCTTAAAATCGACTTAATTTTTTTTTTTTTAAACTTAAATTACTTAAAAAATAAGAGGTCTACAAAAAAACCGATTGCATATCTGAATTCTATGAAAAATTTTACATCTACTACTTACTAAAAGAACCGGCTAGCTATAAAAAAAATAGTTGATACACCTTCTTTAAAAGAAAAGCTTATCATTATAATTGTCGATTTAAGTAAAAGCAAATTTGCATAGAGGTTTTTTCAATACTTTTAAATTCAATATAATAAGAAAAAAATAAAAGAATGTAATTATGCCTAGAAGAGGGCAGGCAGAGGAAACTGGATTGTCTTTGACAAGAGTGATTATTTTGTTATGTTTCCGATATGAATAAGATCCTGTTTCAACAGTATGCTTGTAACTGCCAACAGCTGTGGAATGAAAATTTGATTGAGCACAGGCGGCTAGCCTTACCAGTGTTTCATCACCCTCCTCTATCTCAACAATGTTCTCTGATCTCTTGGTAAATACTGTACACTTGTACAGGCTTTCACAGTTGGTTACAGTTCTTCAATAGCAAGATCTTTAATGTCTATTTGTATTCCTTACCATCTTTATCAAATTTACTTATGTGATTTAAGTGATAACTAGAATTATGATTAACTGACTTGTTTGGCAAACATATGAATGGATGAACTAAACAATAACTAGAATATTATGTTAAGTTAACCAAAGCAGCCAAAAATGCCTTTTATACAGAAAAAACATGCAACAAACCTACTTACTAAGTATTTATAGTAATTGTAAGTACTATTTAATCACACATGTAAGGGGGAAGGCGGATGTGCCACTTTTTGAAACCAAAAGTCAACAAAGGAACTCATCTAAAAAAAGAGTTACAGGTCTGAGATTTTGCATGGCAGTTGCTTTATAGGGGTACAATATGGAACTGTGAAGAAACAGCGGCGCAACCGCCGAAAACCGGCGTTTCCCGCCGATTTTTTTTTTGCCTTTTCTCGGCGGTTTTCGGTGGTTGCGCCGCCGTTTCTTTACAGTTCCATATTGTACCCCTATTAAGCAACTGCCATGCAAAATCTCAGACCTGTAACTCTTTTTTTAGTTGAGTTCCTTTGACTTTTAGTTTTGGTTTCAAAAAGTGGCACATCCGCCTCCCCCCTTTAAACAAAGGTCGTGAGAAATATCTCCCTAACTCTTTTTGTAAAGGAAAATAATAGAAAAATGAAAAATATTACAAAATCAAACATCAAAATATCAAAGTACATATGAAAGATCAAACCTAGAGATAACTTTAACAGACATTTCAGTCTCATCAACAATTTCAACACAAACTTCTTTGGATAACAACTTCTCACTTTTGTCAAAAAATGAAAAGTTTCTGATCTCAATAAGTGGACTGTGTGGTGAAAAATTGTACATGAATTTGTGATCTAATGTATAATATGTTCTAGGATCTGTTAGCCAGGTAGGAAATGAACACTCTGATGAATAGGCAGGTGAAGTTAGGTTGTAGGTTATAGATCCAAATGAATGGGAACTTAAACCTAAAGAAAATTATAAAGTCTTTATATTACTAACTTAATTGAATATCATATCATATAAAATAAAAATAAGTACAAAGAATTTATGTTCTTAAACCAATATACTAGGTTTACATTTATTATAGTTATAACGATTAAAAAAAAAGTTTTAAAATGATTTTAGATCAAAAAAACTTTGAAATTATAAGCATTGTTTGATGAAATATCATAAAATGTTTTGTTAAGTTCAAACTGTTATTTCAATAGCTTTGACTCAAAAGTATATTGTTTCGATGAAAAATATATGTTTAGAAAAAGGGTAATATTATTAACAGTTTAATTAATGTACTTTAGCAATATACAGCATTTGATGATTTTTTGGCATGTTATTTTATTTTGTCCTTTGAACAAAACAAAACATTTGATGATAATGCGTCAAAACATACTTAACAGTTATCTTTTATATAAAGTGAAACCTTATTTTTTATTAATCGATATAACTGTATTAAACATAAACCTAGTAAATCCACTAAAAAATACTAAGGTTCAATGCTGGAAGGTGTTAGAATCACTTGGTCTTGTTTGTGCATAGTCCCCTTCATTAGAACGCATTTAAGAGTTTTGATTTTATTGTATGAATATTTCCTTGTGTAATTATTTTCAAACAATAACCTTGACATGATGGACCTTCTGATTGCAATAATAAATATCCATTTGTAGTATTTTTCAACAGAAAACATCTTATTCTCTCCTCATCTCTAATCCTATTTCTGATAATGGAAATCATTTAGTATGTAATAATATGCAATATTGTTGTAATTTTATCCTTAACTACAAATAGATAAGTAATACTTGTATTAGTTTCATCCAAATTAAATTATCTATTTTACTTCTTGACCTATATAGGATAATATATTCTTTTCCTATTATATTTGAATATGTTATTATAGATACATAGCTAAAAAAATATTTCAAAAAAAAAGAAAGCTGTGTTAAGATTTATTTCTTTACAAATAATTGATAATGATATGATTCCTATGATCCCAGGTTGCCAAGAGAAATGTCTGTCCAGTGTCAGTTACCCAAACAGCTTTACATGTCATAATCTCATCTTCAATAGAATAACAATTAATTTCCTTAGACTTAAAATAGACAAAAGTTAGGCTTAATTTTAAAAATGCACTATTTTAGGGAATTATTTATCCTAATAAATTATTTAGAGGGTGGTTAACTTGTAATAAATCAAGACCCATATTTTAAAGATTTATTCAATGGTATCTGCAAATCTTGGAATCTGTATATTTCATAATCTTGAATGTTTTAAAAAACACCACATAAAAACTATAACCCTCCTTAATAATTTTAGCACTTCTAATAATTTGAAATAAAAGGTTGATAAAATTCCTTGCCTTTGCTGATTGAGAAATAATCTTCTTGACATGACTGGAAGCTGAACATGAGCTGTGAATCCTGGAGGCATTGTGACACCTCTGACTGGGGACTTCGACAACCTCCCAGACCACCTCTCAGAGTGTAAGAGAAGTCAAGAGGTCCAACAAATGGGCACTCTGTGTCAGGTCCATCTTGAAATTTTAAATGTAAATTTTAAACATTGATTTATTTTTAGGTATATCTTAGCTTTCATGTAAAATCTTGAAATTAAAATACCTAATTTGACAAGCATATGTTTCTTGTCATCTGAACTTGTAATGCATTGATTAACTTCATCCAAAGAGTAGAAGATACAACCACCAGCTTGAAACTCAAGCACATTGGGGTGAGGGTGGTCCACTTGTATACATCTGGGACACTGCTCTATCTCATGTTGAACAATGTATGTTCCAGACTACACATTGTAAAAAAAGGGAATATTCATGTTGGATTCATGTGTAGTTAGGTGTTTTAAGGATATTATTAAAATTTAAATTCTACATTACTTCTTTTTTAATTTTATGACAGTTAATAAACTAAAGTCAAATTATTTATTTAGTATCAAAGCTACTCTGTATCTCAATTAATAGGTCCATATATCCATTAGTAAATGTATTTTCAGTCTATAATTTTTACTAAAGATAAGTACTAAAAGTGCCTAAATAGTTTTCTCCATTTAATAAAAATTGGAGAAGCCAATGTTTTTATGTGATCTTTTTGAATGGATACCTGACTCTTGATGCATGAACCATATGATCCAAATCTATTCTCAGTAATGTTAAACCTTTTCAGTCAAAGATTCCTTTCAAACATTTCAAATGTGGAATTGAAAATTAGGATAAGAGATGAGAGGGGGGTGGTTGAAATTGAAAGGTACACAAAGTTTTGAAAGATTGTTAAAGTGAAGAGAATTCTTTTCCTTGATCTGTGACCACTGAAAAGATAAAATGTTTCAAGTAACTGACCTGACAGAGTTTTTATAAAGTTTAGAAATCAATGAATTTTTGTTAACACACTTAGAATCTAACATACCAAAATTTCTGTATTTTAAGGCATTATTTGAAAATAACTAATGAATTAAATTCAAAATAATTTACTTGAATAGCTTAAATATATAAACAGTTTTGATTGAATCACTTTTATCATTTTATAAAAAAAATTATTTTGATTTCAAAAATAAAATGAATTAGGTAGTTTTTATGTATTTTAGTCATTACCTAAGAAACCAGGAGCCAATCCAATCCTCTGGAAATTTGCAAACTAAGAAAATAAAACATTGACCATCTTAACTGTATTCAATAATAATTTTTTAAAATATTAAATTGAAGGAGGTCTTAAGAATACCTGAGCAGATTTCATGACACAGCAGTAACGTTAAAATTATCAATCGCATCTTAACCTACATTCTTTAAAGGATTTACAAATATATTAAAATATCATAACTTTACATATGGAGAAAACAATTAACACTAAAATGTGAATAAGTGAACTGTTCAATTTATAGAGAAATTAAACACAATTTTGAATCAACTTGCTAAAGCAATATAATGATAGTAATTTAGTATTATTTCAAAATAAACTTATTATAAGTAAGCTAAAAGGTTAAAAATGTCTAAATAATAAATCTATGTTTATTAATCACATTGTTAATTTTGGCATATTTGATAAGAAATCAAAACCTTTAGCATTATTATTAAGTTGAGAATTTTCTAACCATATAAAATTATTTGAATAAACTATAAGCAGAGTAATGTATGTGAATATTGATACATTAGTTTAATGCATACAAATTTGAGAATGTGTATATTTAGTAATGAAATTGTAAATGCTACATATTTGCTTACAAATGTAAAATCTATTGTGTCTCACAAATGAGGCAAACAAGAAGCAAGGGAGTAAGAGAGTATGCAGCTACGATCATTCATTTGTTGAATATAATTATAAAACAAATAAAATTATTTAGAATAACATTTGGCTAAGTCCATAAAGGCAAAAATACTTAGGAATAATTTCATTAAGTTGTTTTTAGCTTAAGAATGATAATATACTCTGCCTAATAATTAACTTTTAACAATTCAAAAAGACTAGATACATACACACCAAAATGTTGGGTGTTATGCCACTATTTGTTGAATGTAAACTGCAGACTTTATTCCGACAATATCCTGAGAGAAAATGAGTCTGTGAGTTGGGTATACTATTTCTAGAGGCCAAACCAGGCAGTACTATTGTACTCTCCCCATCTTTACAAATCTTACTCTCAATCTCACACTCTCATTTAATACAATCAAAACATTATGTTATATCAACAATGTAGACCAATTAAGCTTTAATTTACCATTTAACAGTTTTAAACAATATACAAATTTGCTTAAATGCTAACTAAGTTTTTCATTGGACTTTTTGGTGCTGTTTAATGTTTTGATAACATTAAAGGACATTCTTTTGAAATCCAAGCGCTTGTACCTAAATATATTTCTCAATTGAGACAATGTTACTGGATTGTTTTGCTAATTCTGTAGACTTATTTATTAGCACTGTTATCTTCCATATTGTCATAATTTATTTAGAACATAGTTTCTTTTTAATCTCAATCGTATTTGTAGTTTATAATAAACCTTACATCTGGGGGTTCTGTAAGCAAATGGGTACGGAGGGGCTGAAGTAAAGCCTAAGCCTAATCCCATCTTACCGACTTAAAAATAAAAACAATATAGCCGAAAACATTAAAGGACATATGTAAAGTTTTCCTAAAGTGGAGAACAACATTGGTTCAGTGATCAGCAAGAACTTTTGATAGACTTAAAAAGCTTAATACTACATATCATAGGATTACTAATAGTTGTAATTTAAAGGACTGTTCAATAAATACAATTTGTAGTAAAATCTTGTAGCTTATTCAGAAAAGGTTTAAAATAAATCGACATTAAATTGACGGACGAACATATTTTAAATATATTTTCAGTAAAAATTACAAATTATTTTAAAGCAAAGGGCAATGTAAAAAAATAAGCAATTTGTAGTTGTTTTAACGTTGAAAATTGTCTCAAAACTGTGCCCCTACTTAATCTAAAGAAAAAAGAATAAACCCTGTTTTATTTTAAGCAAGAAATGGTTCATTAGACTTCAATGTAATGACAGAAAAAAGAAAACAATAGAAAAAAAATAATCTACAACTCAATCCCATACACTAATTGTAAATCTTCTCTGGACTTGTGAGAAGCTTCACTGTATAGGTATATATTGGTATAGTGGTTAGCAAAATATCAATTTATAAATAGTTGTAATAGGAATCAGTATACCAAAAATCAGATGAATCGGATAATTTTAACAAACAATAAGGGGGAGGTCATTTTCTAGTAAATTCCGTAAAGGTGTGTGTGTTATAAGGCCTAAAAATAGTAGTAGAACGATAAGGTGCTCTATATATTTGTATTCCCTACTGAATAGAACAATAGGGAGCACCTTATCGTTCTACTACTATTTTTAGGCCTTATAACACACATACCTTTACACACCTTTACGGAATTTACTAGAAAATGACCTCTCCCTTTGTTGTCAAAAAAGTAAAAACTCAGTATGTTTTAAATGGACGTACGGACTTTCTGGTAACGATGATAGAGTTGCTGCGCTTTCAAAGTCATGCAAAGTTTGAAATCAATAGGACTATTCTAACCTATTTAAATTAACGAAAAAAGCTAACTGTAACGGACGGACCCTAATTATAGAAAAGCTTCACTTTTTAAAACCTTGTAAATGATTTCTATTGCGCCAGTCTTAATAGGAGTAATAAAAATATTAAATATTCTTTTGGTAAAACCACATAAATTCCGAATTGTAAGAAAATATATCACACAAAATATTCTTAAGATTTTATCCGGATTTTTAACAAGTAACACAAATTCTCCTCAGTAATATTTAGAATTCACCCAACTTTTAGTTTTATTTCTCTACGTCTAGAATCAGATTTAATAGTATTTCTAAAGTTAAAGAAGTTTTTATTTTAACCATTATAAAAATTTGTATAAGGAATAATGTTCAAAGCTATGCTAAGATAGATTACTATACTTTGAAATTTAGTGTAAGTTTGGTTTATCAATTATTGACCTATCACTGTTTTCCTGCATAGACCTTCATTCAAACATGTAGTCGGTACACGGATATTTCACCCTTTCATCTATTAATTGACAATCTAGTTATTCTAAATCTATTGATTATGCCCTGCCTGTCATAAATCTTTTATTCATGTCAAATACCAGGTTTAATTCAGTGGGCTGGTTGAACAGCCGCCAGGGTGGTGAAGAGGGCATAAAATAAATCTACATTCATATCTTCCTCTAATATCAAAAAGTTACTAAATGCAGTATGCGATCAGATAAAGAAAAATTAATCATCAATTGTCCTCTCCCTGTGTCCCTGCCAGCCACAAATCATGACAATAGGAATCATGTTCTTTGTCCGACTGGATTAAAGGATTTTTTTCCGTGAGGAATTCAGGTTAAATAACAAGATTTATGCACATTTCGAACTCAATTTGTCATTTTTCATACCTAACACAATCATATAAAGAGAGAGAAGGGACATTTCTTAAAAATTGTGTCTTTTCTACAGCTTTGATAAATGGTCTAAATAATACTGCTAAAATATAAAGTACCTTACACATAACAGAAAATACAAAATTAGTACATAATATGATATAACACATACATAAATAAATATAATACATCAAATTTTGATTGCAACATGATCTTTTTTTCAGAATCATTTGGAATATATTACTCAAAGAGTACTAATCAATTCAACTACAAGTGGACCAAAGACAAAATATTGAAAGAGAAACATAGAATATTTTTTTTATGTTATAGGTTGTTGATATAGTTCAACTAAATAGGGTTGGTTGGGACACCCCGCAAGGTTAAAATAGGGGGAAAGGTCCCTGGTCCACTTGCATGAATATTTGATAATACAACATCTGCTTCACTATTCCTGGCTGGCACTAACCTGCAACAGTTGACTAGAGAACCAACAGGTTGAGTGTCCTGGAGGCTTGTCTTCAACTCTGCCAGCTCATCCTCGTGGTCACTCACAGGCATCAATCCTAAGTATTTACAACTTATTGCCTAAGTTTATAACGCAAAAAATTCCTGTTCATTAGCGACAGGTTTAGTGAGGGATTTTGGTACATTTCCTCAAAGTACCTTTCGAGTATTGATACCCCTCCCTTTATTTCAATAATTAATGTTAGATTAAGTTATAATGGGTCAGAGTAGCCATGCAAGGTTTAGCCATAAGAAAAAATTATCCTTCCCTTATTTCAATTCATTTAATGGTTGGGGGGGGGGGGGGGGCGGGAGGGGGTTCTGTGCTAAATAAGAACTTTGAGGGAAATACAGTAATGGCAAGGAAAAGGAAAAATCTCTTACTTTATCTTCTACTAGCGGATTCGCCCCTAGCCTCTAGGGGCTTTGCCCCAAGAGGTTTGATCAAACCAATTTTTCGTATTTTAGATTTGAAGGAAAATTTTAAAAAAATATGGAGGGGGAGAAATTTTTTTTGGGGGGGGAGGGGGGACAGGGTAGACGACCCCACTATTTTAATTTAAGTTTTAGATCAAACCAATTTTTCGTATTTTAGATTTGAAGGAAAATTTTTTTAAAAAATTTGGAGGGGGAGAAATTTTTATTTTTGGGGGGGGTTGAGGGTGTCCCACCCCCTAAGAAAATAGTTATAATCCTTCCCGGGACCTATGAGAAGCTACCCTGTAAAGGAGAACCCGATCGGTTTAGCGGTTAGCGAGATCCTTCGCTACAAACAAACAGACAGACATCGTTCTACTTTGTATTATAGATTCACTGAGTGAGAAAAACTAAGCTTAATATAACACTTTGTGAACAACTAGCGGCTACGCCCGTAGCATATGATATACTGGCTCTGTATTCAAATGGGAGAGCATAATAGCTTTAAACCGTCCTAAGGCTTAAATCTAAAAATAAGAGTCTTAAATCATCACAGGACATATGTAAAGCTTAACTTAAATAGAGAACTCAATCGATTCAGTAGTTATTGAGAACTTAAGCTTCAGACAAAAAAATACCCTTACTACTTTATATATTAGGATACCAATGGGCAATTAATATGAAACCTGGTGGGCACTTCTCCAGTGTCTTGACATGGCTGGATATAGGAAGAATATTCAGCTTGTCATCAATGAAGAGAGAGGCGTGATTATTCGCCAGAGAAAGGATAAATCTCTCGTTAAATCTGTTCACAACGTCAGTATGGGATTCTGTTCTGTACCTAAAAAAGAAAGAAAAAACGTAATTAAAACCAAAACAGGATCAGTATATTTAATTCTTGAGCAGGGGTGTATATTTTGCACAAGATTTATTTTTTCTTGTTTTTTCATCAAGGAGGGGGGGGGGGGGATATGGAAAAAATGTTTTCAGTTTTCTTAATTTTTGATTTTTTCCCCCTCCAACCACTTATTTTTTATCCCCCCCCCCCTTCCCCCTGAGCTGGGGATCCCATGTAGAATATACACCCCTGTTCTTGAAAGAAAAAAATAATCAGTTGAGAAGTTACCGATATCCTAAGGTTTCAGTCGACCGTTCCATTTAGTATCATAAATTTGGATGATTATGCGATGTATATATATACGTATATCTACAATTTATTTAATCAGAAAACAAAAAGAAAAAGGGGGGAGGGGGTAATGCAACTATCTCGTAATCAGTGAGCAAATAGCACTTAGAATTCGAATTTTTGCATTAGTAATCCTTGGTAGGTCTATTTTCCCTTAATTGAACAAAAAGTTGGAAAAGTAACGGCTAACGGCTCAGTCGTTTAGCCATTTTTAAAAACTATTTTCAAGGTAAATCATCACGAAACCTATCTCCACATAATACTCTTTGCTGCTCCAAAACGTTTTCAAACGGTTCTAGCCGCTAGTTGCTGGTACTAGAAATCTAAACATGTTTTTTTGTATCATTTAACATGATTTAAAGCAAATATATGTTTAAAAAAGTTGATTCCTACATAATTTATGGCAGATTTGCCCTAAAAATAGTCAACCAAAAAAAGGCTAAACAGCTGGGCCGTTAGCTGTTACTTTTTCAACTTTTGTTCGATTTAGGGAAAATAGACCTACCAAGGATTACACATGCAAAATTTCAGATTCGAATTCTAAGTGCCATTTGCTCACTGATTATGAGATGTTTGCATTTAAAAAAAAAACCTCAAATATCTCATTCGTTTTTTTTAAATAGACTTTTGAATGTCCCTATTTTTACTGATCTGTGTTTTATTTTATGTCAATACTAAGTCTTGATATTTCACTATTTATAACATAGTTTAACTTTTAAGTAATTCTTCTATTTAAAACTATACCTATGAATAAATGAATCTAGTTGCGCAACATTGAAAAAAATATTACATTCACTAATTCTAAATCCACAATAAAAATGTGGTTCTGTTTAAGGAATGAACAATGTTTCTTTTAAGACATATGATATCAATGCTCATCAAAATAGTGATATCCGACAAAAAAAACTTCGTTTTAGGGTTTTTCGAAACAAAACAACCAGTAGAAGTAAAATATTTGTGCAATGTCAATGAATCAAAAAATACGTAAAAAAGTTTATACCTCGCATGAACATCCATGGTCATGGTAAACAGCTGTTTCAGCGAAGTAACATCCTAAAAACAAAAGAAAATATAGTATATAAAAGAGAAATGTAATTGAAACTCTTAGTTGTAAATCTGAGCTAGATCTTTAAATGTGTATCCGTTGCCGTTGCCGTAGCCATGTCCGTGGCTGTTTTATTATTTATAAAAACCTCAATTTCAATGGTCTTCCGATAAAAATATTAAAAGTAGCTGTCTTTGTGGACACGTGTAGCCAATTTGATTTAAAGATCGCTATTAGGTTAGTGGCTGTACCTCTGGCAGCGGCAACTGCTACACTACACATTTAAAGATCCAGCTTTGGTAATCCAGTCATCAGTTTTTAAGTCACATAGAAAAATCCAGCGAGCGAGGGAACAATGGCTATTTATTCACTAGTCCCAAAGTTTTTAAATAACGTTTTCTTATTCGTTGGCTTAACAACTTTAGGGACTTATACTAAATTTTAATTGGTTGGTTAGTTAAGTGTCCGAACGTTTCAGCCACTAATTGTAATCTAAAGAAATGGTAATTTTGTGTATACAATCTAGGGTGAATTTCATTGATAACGACATTTCAGACTAAATAAGATTCGTTTCTAAATTGTTAAAAAGTATAGATTTTACCTTCAATACGAGGACAATAGCTCCACCTCCCTCTACAGTTTCGATGGTTCTAGCCAACAGATTTGGTGTTAGGGCTTCAAAGTCTTGTAGAACACACATACCATAAGTATTACCTTAACAGAAAAAAATTGAATAATTAAGAAAAGTGTTTATTATCATTATTTTAATTTAAAATAATTTCTTTACTTAATTTAAATAATTATCACAATTTTCTGCAAAAACATAAGCTTTTCAGGAATGATTGAAAATAGTTTTTACTTAACTTATGAAAGAAGCGGTAAGAATATTCTCAACAAAGTAAAACACGATATGTTCTTAGCACAGTTATGGAATCTCGACCACAAAGATTTTTTTATCCAATCTTGACAAGTGAGGTATTTTTGGAAAGAGGAATATACATAGAAAACGCCTATGTAAATTAGAAAATCCGCAGAAATCATATTTGCAAGTTATTTGCAAAAATCTGCAATGTTAATTTGCAAAATTAATTTCATGCCTTAAATGACAAATTTAGAAAAAATCTTTTTATGAAATGTGTTTATCTATAAGTTTAGAACATACTTAAGGCCAAAAAAATTTCTTTAGTGTTACTTTTTTCACCTTATATATGAAAAAAGCAGTTTCTCACATTTTATGATAAAAAAAGGTATAGGAACTAAAAATATGTTTTTTCTTGATGTAAACACAATAATTGGCATAAAATATATCATCCTAAATGTAAAAATCAGATATAGAATCCTTTTAAGAGTCAATATAGTGCAAAAAGTAACCAAGACATTTTTGCAAAGTATGAAAATCTAAAGAAAATAGTTCTTTTTGCTTTTGATATACATATCAGATAAATGTATATAAAATTAGTGATCAAAAACTATAAAACATGTTGTAAGTTTTTTCAACACTGTCATTGATAAAATTGCACATTTAGGTTTAAGAATTACTGAAGTAGTGCATAAAAACTATTTTTATGTAGTAATCAAACAAAATAAATGCCAAAAAAACAACTACAAAATGGTCTACTGCATTATGAAAAAACGCCTAATTGTTGATTTAAATTTATTTTGTTTAATAACTTAAAAAAAAAGAGTTTTTATGTGCAATTTTGGTAATGAGTAAACCTAAAAGTGCATTTTAATCAATGATAGGGTTGAAAAAAGTTATAACTTGTTTTATAGTTTTTGATCACTAATTTTATATACATTTATCTGATATGTATATCAAAATCAAAAAGAACTATTTTCTTTAGATTTTCATACTTTGCAAAAATGTCTTGGTTACTTTTTGCACTATATTTGCTCTAAAAAGGAGTCTATAACTAATTTTTACATTTAGGATGATATATTTTATGCCAATTATTGTGTTTACATCAAGAAAAAACATATTTTTTGTTCCTATACCTTTTTATATCATAAATTGTGAGAAACTGCTTTTTTCATATATAAGGTGAAAAAAGTAACACCAAAGAAAATTTTTTTGCCTTAAGTATGTTCTAAACTTATAGATAAACACATTTCATAAAAAGATTTGTTTCTAAATAAGTCATTAAGGCATGGAGTTAATTTTGCAAATTAACATTGCAGATTTTTGCAAATAACTTGCAAATATGATTTCTGCGGATTTTCTAATTTACATAGGCGATTTCTATGTATATTCCTCTTTCCAAAAATACCTTACTTGTCAAGATTGGATAAAAAAATCTTTGTGGTCGAGATTCCATAACTGTGTTAGGTTTGATTAAGTTATTGTACAAATTGGACGACAGAATTAACTACTTTTTGTTATGGCAAGTTTTCCTTGCCTCTAGGCTGGAGGGGGAGGATAGAAAAAAGCTCAAAAACACCCTTAGACATTTCTTAAGTTTCTTTGAAAAGTACAACCAATTCGGACCAGCATTTCCGAGATCTTTCCTTCAGACAAAAAAAAATTGCTTATTTGTTTTAGTTTAACATGTAGCTGCTTTGCCCCTAGACGCTAGAAAACAAAGAAATTTAGTCTATTGTGGTAAATTCATTCATGTTAATGATATTATTATTATTGTTGCATCATTGATATGTTATGCATTGTGACAATGAGTGGATGGAAAGCTACAGAGCATGCCATACACTCATTGATCTTCATGTATAAATACTGATTGATGTCCTGATTTGAGTTTTGTCTTCTGGTAATTGCTACGTGCACATTATCGGATTGAACATAGGAGCTCTAACCCAAGTCAGGTTAGCCTCTTTTAAATGTTTAGTTTAAGCTATTACATGCCCCTACACTAAAATACATTCCTATTGCACCTACACTGTACTACTACTACTACTACTGCACTACAGGTGATTTAGATTATTAATATTCGTAGCAAAGCTACTCTACAATTAATACTAGTCGTTAGTAATAAGACTAAGGGGCGGTTTATCTCACTATAACAACATAAGGCATTTAAAAAGGATTCCCAGTTAATAAATCTTTATCGGGACAGCCATTTCCAAGATCTTCAGCTTCAAACAGAATAACCTTACTACTCTATATTATAGAATAGGCTCTTACCTTTTCCTCTAGAAGCTTTGTTATCAAGTTAAAATAGCCTAAAACCAACCAGTATGTGATAAAAATAAAACGAACCTAGAATTTTATGTGTCTCATGGTAGTAGGCATATCTGATGTTTGTTGACGCGATGAACAACTCAAATGGATTGTCTTCATTTATATCAACCTTTCCAGTCTTGATCTTCTTTTCTATCTTCTTCATTTTCTTCCTTCTAAAATGAATTAAGGTACTTTAAATTTTAACGCGATAAAAATCATAACATATATGTAGTAGTAAGTTTTTTTTTGTCTGAAGCGTAAGGTATTATCCTCTTAGAAAGTTTTTTTTCAATATTGAAAATTTGAGTACCCCCCCCCCCCCCCCCCCGACAGCGAACTATGAATTCTGGCCGCAGCGCTCGGCTCCCTAGCCTGCCTAGCCGCAGCGCTCGGCCCCCTTGCCTGCCTAGCCGCAGCGATCGGCCCCCTTGCCTGCCTAGCCGCAGCGCTCGGCTCCCTAGCCTAAAACCTAACCTAACCTAAAATAGTTGTTCGTCGGTAGTCGGGGGGGGGGGGGGGGGGGGGGGTACAAAATTGAAAAAAATTGAAAAAAAAATTTCTAACAGGATAACGCCAAGCGTAATATTTCGATAAATACAGGGGTGTATATTCTGCACAAGATTTTTTTTTCCCCGGCGACAAATTTTTTTTTTCTCCTAGTTTTTTCTCACCAAGTAGGGGGGAAAATAGAAAAATATATAAAGTACATTTTTTAATTTTTTTTTCACCAAGGAAATGGAAAAAATGTTTTCAGTTTTCTTAATTTTTACATTTTTCCCCTCCAACCACTTATTTTTTATTCCCCCCCCCCCCCCCTGAACAGGGGATCCCATGTAGAATATACACCCCTGAACTAAACTGATTGAGTTCGTCATTTCATGGAACCTTCTTAAAGGTGGTCCCTGGTTTTAACCTATTTAATTTTTTATCTAAGTTTGGATTTAGGCTATTTTCCTTTCTTTACTGCTTTAAATTCAGAGCTGCTAGATCATTATATTATATAGGTATTATAAAATCAAAAAAGATACGGAGACGTATTTGAAATGTAACATAGTTCGTATATATGAGTTTAGACCATTTTATATTATTTATAACTTTTTGTTACCTAATTGAAGCATTTAACTTTTTTTCCCAAATAAACTTGACGGGTATTTCTGGCACCTTTTTAAAGAATGGAGTATTTGATTAGGAAAAAAATGTGTAGGTAGAACAAAAGCCAGATTTAAAAAAAAAATTCTCATTACCTGTGGTACCCGAAGTCCAAGTCTTTCTTATAACACCATAGCACTAAACAAAAAGAAAACAGTGAAAAAAATATTAATATTAGTGCTTCATGTCTAATTTAATAATCCTTAAATAAAAGTAACCAATGTGGTTCTCCTTTACAAAGTAGCTTCTCATATGTCATTGGAGGTTTATAACTAATATGGGGGAGGGTACAACCACATTCTAAAGAGAATTCGCCCCGAGACAAAAAATTCCCACATTTTTTGATAACTAAAATTGAGAATAGTCGATTACTCCAAAAGTGCCCAAAAGTCCAAATGGCGTAAGCACCAAACAAACTCAATTAACTTTTGAGTTAAACAGTTTTCCCTAAATATTCATCGTGAAAACTTGATCTGAACTTGAATTGAATTGAAGAGTCAATAAGTATGCATGATATATAAACGGCTTTTATTCAGATTAAAATATCCTTTTTAAAATTCACACGAGTAAGGGAAAAATAAATGTTTTGTACCACTAATTTCCACTAAAAAAGTTACTATTTACAAGAGACAAGAAGTCACTTTAAGGAAAAACAAATTATCGTCCATTGTCCCCTCCTAGCAGATTATGATACATACCTGAAGGTCTAGCCTTTACAGATGCCTTGCTAAGCATATGATGAATGATGACCACCTGATCTTGGGCTTTCTCACCAACCACAGCAATTAAAGATCTGATATGAGCATACAAATTTTGATACTTTTATCAAATAAGGTGTATAGGTATTCTGCACAAGATTTTTTTCTCCTGCTACTGCAAAAAGTATTTCTATTTTTTGTTTCTATGAATGAGAGGACAAGTAGCTTTTGGCACATTTTCAAAATAATTGTCCAATCTTTGGTGTTTTTGGTCCGATTTTAAAAATTTTTCTGAATATTAGCATCAGCGGATGTTTTCGGTACACTTTATATCAGGGGTGTATATTCTGCATGGGATCCCCGGCTCAGGGGGGGGGGGGGAAGTAAAAAATAAGTGGTTGGAGGGGAAAAAATGTAAAAATTAAGAAAACTGAAAACATTTTTTCCATTTCGCCCCCCTCCTTGGTTAAAAAAAACTAAAAAAATGTGTGGTAGGAGGGATAAAATAAATAAAATATAGAGTTCTTTAAATATATTTCTATTTCTCCCCCTACTTTTTAAGAAAAATCTAGGGGGGAAAAAAATAAAAAATTTTGTAGGAGGGGAGAAAAAATAAATCTTGTGCAGAATATACACCCCTGCTTTATATTTTCATTAAATATTGTTTTAACTAGACTGTTCAGGAACCTAGTTTACCTTCTATAAGAATTATTTTTAAGCTTAACAATGCGAGGCATTTGAAAAACGTGGCTGCTGGCTGTCTAATTCGTATCTGCACTTTGTCGCGTCACAGTGTATAATCAGATGTTAAAAATTAAACCCCTTGCTTTTGTTTGATGCGAAACATCAAGAATAGTGGAAATGCAGGAGCAACATATAAAATTAATCATTAAATTCTTCCAGATAAAATCGCTCAGTAAAAGGATTAGTTGTGTGTTACGATTGTCTAATGTCTATATGGATAGAATGCTAGGTCGCTCGAAACGAAAAAACTTAGAGAGGGGGGGGGGGGGCGACGGGATATAAACTAACCCGTGGAAGGAGAAGACATAATTAAAAAATGGGTATGCTTCCCTGTGTCCTTTCTGTACACAATTCTCAATCAGAATCCTGATACGATTGTCAATTTTCTTCCTCATGATGCCGTTGATTTAATCAGTTATCACAAAATCAAGCTTACTCTTCCTTGTTTTTCTTCTACTAATGGTCGAAATAAGGTTAATATCTTTAAATCATTTAGTGCCAATATTAGCCTATAAAACAGCATTATGTCTGACCCTTATTTAAGTATAAGTTCAATAGCAAACGATGTTTTCAAAAAAATATAGAGTTGTAACCAAATTATTTGCCAATGACAATTTTGTTGACAAAATATATCTTTTATACTTTTTGTTGCTTATGATTTCTAACAAGATAGTTTAACTAGTAATAGGGCGTCAAAGTTGGAATAGGAATGAGTAGAATGATACGCGCGGTGGGACAAACTAATAATAACAATAGTCACAACTCCCAAAGTAGAGTTTAAATAAGAAAACAAAATTTGTGAGTTGTAACATTGTCAAAAAGTTAAAAGGGTGAGGTAGGTTGTGCTAAAATTTCGTAAATGTGTGCATTTTAAGAATTTAAAATGGAAGTACAACTCTAAAATGGAAGTACAACTCTAAAATTTTGCATGGCAGTTGCTTTGATGGGGTATGATGTGGATATGTATTATGTACTATATTAAAGCAACTGTCATACAAAATTTTATTGTTCTATTTCTGTTTAAAATTGTTAAAACTCGCACATCTACGGAATTTTAGCACAACCTACCTCCACCTTCATGTTGTAAATGGACGACGTAACTATTAGTGATAAATAGTACCACACTGATATCATGAAAAAAAAAAGACTTTATACGAACGAGAGAAAATGACGTCAAGCACCTTCCCGCGGTGACGTTATGCAATTTTGCAGGTTGATACATTGATTTTGTTTCTGTTTAATAGGGCTTAATGAATGAAAGAAAAAGTAAAGTTCTACAATAATCTTTTGTAGTAAAAACTTGATATTATAGATTAACCAAGGGTGACAAGTTAACATCCATACAAGCGAAGCAACGAAATAAAACGTTAGAACAAAAGAACGTAGCATGTCAAAAATAAGTATGCAGAATTAATATTAAAATTGTTGCAAACTAACGTAAATACAAAATCTGATTAAGAAATACATTTAGGGCCTTGAGTATAGAGAAGACTCGCTTAATAAATTGCCGTCTCTTATGAATCATTGCTTTTTTAACTGAAAAGGACAATTATATTATTTTTCATGCATAAAAATTGTTATCCAACAAGTTAAAAATATACATCTTAAATGTTCGTACGAACTTTAGTTACTTTAGTATCGGTTATAGAGCTGCTACACTATCTAATATATACTTAATTATTCAAAATTTTAAATCGATAAGACAATTCTAACATGCCGGAATTACCGATAAGTGCTAGTTATGGAGTCAAGCGAAACTTTTCATCATTCCAGGGGTGTATATTCTACACAAATCACCCTGCTAAGGGGGGGGGGAGGGGGGGGGGGTAAAAAATATATGGTTCGGGGAAGGATGTGAAACTTACAGGGTCAATTTTGCAGAATATACACTTCTGTAAAGAGCAATTGCTGCACGTGACAAACAAGTTTTCAACCTTTCCTGTTAATAATCCAATTCTTAGCAACTGCAGTAGACAGTCCAAAACATTTTACAATCCAATTATCTGAAATCATCAAGAAATAAGACTCAAGCATATCATTTTTATAGATATTTATTTACCCAATTGAGTTTACGGCATGTGTAACAAGATGTAATCATGAATTATAAGTGTGAAGGGAACAAAGTTTACAGGTAGCCGTAGGTCTTCATGATGGCCTCGTACTCTCCGACCTGCTTCTTGAACTCGGGATCCTCGGTCACCTCCTTCTTGATAGCCTTGACGGACAACTTTTCCTGGAAGTAGGCCTCGGATTCAACCTTTCTCTTGGCTTCCATAGCAGCAACAACGTCCTGGTACTTCCACCCGACCTCGTGGGCCAGTCTGCCAAGGACAGCCCATTTACGGCCAGGCCTCAATCTTACCATCTAAAAGTAAAAAAAGCTTTCAGAAACAACTAAGAAATGTCTTATCATATTTTGCACGAACATTTAACGTATGAAAAAAATCACCGAAGGAAAGAAGTTTAGTTTTAGCATGTGATCATATTTTGATAAAAAAAATTGAATAACCATTCCAGCATGATCAATATTACGATTAAAAAATATATTCTACTGCAGCTTCTATCAAAATAAATTTCTATTTATAATGTCTCCTAAAATACGTCTAAAGCCAAATAGTATTTTTCAATTATTTGAAATAATATAAAACTACTTACCCTGCAGGCGTTGGGGATGACCATCCTCTTCTTCTTGTCATAGGGGGCGGGGATACCCTCGAAGACAGAGAGGCGCTGGGTGATCGCGATCAGACCGCGCTTGGTTCTGTGGGGGATCATACCACGAACGGTACGCCAGAAAATCTTGGAGGGGGCACGGAAATGGAATGGACCGCGCTGGGGGTTAACGTTGCACCTTAACAGAAAATTTATCAATTACAATATTATATTTATCACTAGTGGCTTCGCCCCTGGCCTCTAGGGGCTTCGCCCTATAACGTAATGGAAAGTCAACCCTATTATAGGATTTTTTTTCAGAGTTATATTTTCAAAATGTTTTTTTGCCAAATTACTCTTTGGTAAAATTAATCCCAGGTTGTGCGCCGTATGCACAAAAAATTCAATTTGTAAAAATTAAAACCAGATTGTTCGCCATAAACAAAAAAAAATTAAAACTGTAAATTTTACTTAGTACCTATATGTGCAACAACTTTTAAAAGTTGTAAATTTTTAAGTATTGCAAAAAGCCCAATAATTTTTTTGGGTGAAATTTTTTTTTTTTTTGGGGGGGGGTTAATGGTGCAGTGGGGTTCCCCAACCCAATTACTGGCTTTTGTTAACAAATTTTAAAATAAAAAAAATGGCAATGGCAATTTTTTTTTTTTTGGGGGGGGGGGGGAGTTGGGGTATCCCACCCCCAAGAAAATAATCTAAAACCATCAGAGGATCAGTAGGTATAATCCCAGAAGAGTAGAGCCCAATTTGTTCAGCAATATGAAATTTTACAAAGAAAAATTTTTAAAAAAATTTGGGGGGGTGGTTTTTTTTAGTTTTTTGGGGGGTTGGGGGTGTCCCATCCCCCAGGAAAATAATCCACCACAGGACCAGTAGGTATAAATATTCCCTTATGAGTGGAGCCCAATCGGTTCAGCGATTACCGAGATCTTAAGCTTCAGACAGACAGAAAGACATCAAGCTAATTTGTAAAGTCTAGAGAGGTGTAACTGTAATAAGCAACAGCTCTTAAGTTAGCGTGAGATTTAAAATCAAGAAAGTAGGACATAATAATGTAACAAAATTAAATAGACATATTGACGTACTCTTGGAAAACATAAAATAAAAAAAAGACTTATCTTACCTCTTTCTCAAGAAGTCGAGGTACTTCAACTTGTTCCTGTAGAAGTTACCGGAGATGTTGATCTCCTCGCATCTAACGACAACGACGCGCTTGCCATTCAGGATCATCTTGGCAACATAAGAGGACAGGCGACCCAACATGTGGTCTTTGGCATCAATTATTACTGGTGCCTTTTTCTTAAATCCCGGTGATCTCGAAACATTTCTTACTCCCTTGGGTAAAAACTTCATTTTACTTCTGAAATTTTAATTCCGGGTTAAAGAGTGAATTTTCATGTAAATTACAAATACATTACATAAATATTTCCATAAACTTTCAAAAACGAATTTAAAGAACAATCATATTTTTAAAATTCAAAAAATAAAATCGTTTTTGCAAGGTAAGATTAGATACTAATAAATTTAATCATTAATGCACAATTTCTTGGCCTTTTTAGCCTTCTTAATCAACCTCTCACGAGCTAATCTAAACTCCTCTTTTCTTTTCATCAGTTTCTTTTGTTTTTCAGCTTCCACCTTGTCAGGATCGAGTCCCTTCTCAAGCAGTGCAAGGCGCTCGTGGACTTTTCTTCTCTCATCAAAATCTTCGAATCCCACATCAATCATACACTCTCGGACTATCGTATTCACCTTAACAAATAAACTCAAACGTCTAGATGTATGCAATTTAGTACAAATAGTATTATTTTCTAATGCATTTAAATGGTGTATTATTTTACATCCCCTACTAAAAGGGGGTGGGGAAATAAAAAATATGGGGGGAGGGGAAAATCAATAAAATAGAAGATAACTGAAAACATATTTCAATATGTCCCTCACTTTGGGGGGGCAATGAAAGTTATTGCAGCGGGGGAAAATTTTTTTGTGTAGAATATACACCGCTGTTGCATACATCTATCAGAAAATCAGGTGAAAATCACTCAAGGGCTTAATCTAATTTATAAGGACCATTAATATGGAAGTCTCTAAAGCTTTACGCAAGGGTTTATTCTTCATGGGATCCTCAGCGGTTAACGAGATCCTACAGTAGACATTTCCAGTTACTTATAGAATAACATAACTTGTATGTTCCCAAAAATATTGTACTTTAATCCAAGCCACTTACTTGAACCATCATTACTCCAATCTTAGAATCGTCCACCAGCATTTCTGTCATTCGAACCATGGTTAATTCTTCCACAGCTAATGTCAACACAACCTAATCAAAGTTAAATTAAAGAGACTTCTAATAACTAAAGTTTGAAATTAGCTCCTTATTACTTAACTAGTTATCAGGGGTGTATATTCTGCACAAGCTTTATTTTTTTCCCCGGCTACAAAATTTTTTATTCCCCCCCCCCCCCTAGTTTTTTCTCACCAAGTAGGGGGCAAAATGGAAAAATATTTAAAGATATCTATATTTCATTTATTTTATCCCTCCTACCATACATTTCTTAGTTTTTTTTTCACCAAGGATGGGGAGAAATAGAAAAAATGTTTTCAGTTTTCTTAATTTTTACATTTTTTCTCCCTCCAACCACTTATTTTTTACCCCCCTCCCCCCTGAGCCGGGGATCCCATGTAGAATATACACCCCTGCTAGTTATTAAATCGAATTTAATTCATTTTTCTATTAGAAAGACTTTTAAGTTTGTACTAAACAGTTTTGTTTGTAACCTTTGGGTTAAATCCTAACATTAAATTATTTTAATAGTTAATCTAGCTCTCGATTTAATAATCTTTACCAGAGAAATCATTCGGTTTCTAATTAAAACTATTTTATCAAAATTTAAATGTAAAAATTATACTACACTAATCTAAATTAGTAATTCTTGAGTCAGAATATTGAAAGAGTACTCTAGGGGCGTAGCCGCTAGGACAGAAAATATTAGTAAAAAGCACCTGTGAAGGATCAACAAGGGTAACAGATCTGCCAGACCTTCCAGCTCGAGCTGTTCTACCAACTCGATGCACATAATCCTTAAAATATTTAGTATTATACTAAATGTAAGCAAAATATAGATGTGGCTTGGGAGTATTTAGGGTGCTCTCTTGCTGACAGGGTGCATTGTTGGCCCTGCTAAAAGAGAAGGGAGGGGGGAGTGAAAATTAAGAGAAATGAAAACATTTTTCCATTTTCCTTCCCTCCTTGTTGAAAAAAAAAATAAAATAATATGGTGGGAGGGGGATCATATGATTATGAATAAAAAAAAAAAAAATTCTGAAAATATTTTTCCATCTCACCCCCCCCCCCCCCCTTCTTTGCTGGAAAGAACGAAAGTTGAAAAATTTTGCAGCAGAGGGGAAAAAAATTAATCTTGTGCAGAATATACACCCTTGCTTGCTGATCTTAACAAAACGGCAATTTTGATTCCAACAATCTTTCCTAGAACACTAGCTACAATCCTTAAAACGATACGTTAGTATCCCATCTTAATAGGTGTACCATAAATATAAAAACTCTGGCTTAGTGGACTTGTTTCTTACCTTCGGATCTTGGGGAACGTTGTGATTGATAACAAGTTGTACTCCAGGTATATCCAGACCTCTGCTGGCAACATCTGTACATATCAGAACCTAGGAAAAGAATGCGCTGATTGATAAGTTAATAAAGTTCCATTCACTTTAATAGGTTTAGGCAAGACACTTGCTATAATCTGATTAACCAATTAAATAGCGAAGAGATATTAAAAGAAAACTTTTTTTCTTTTGTATTCAATAATAATACAAGAAAAAAATAAATCTATAATCCAACTCAACTTAAAAAAGAATTTCTATGTTCTTATTGGTTCAATATACTACTAGTTACTTGGATCTCCTAGATTTATTATAAAAACAAGCCCTCATCTCGAAAATATATTGATAACAAATATTTAAAAAGTAAAACCTTGACATGATTGGATTTGAAAGAATTGAGAGCCTGTACTCGTTTCTTCTGTGACATCATACCATGCAAACATTTGGAGGATATATTAAGCTTTCTAAATAAACATGTTAATGTGAAAAAACTAAAGTTTTAATTTAAATTGAAACAAAAAAGGGGGAGGAAGGTTGTGCTAAAATTCCGTTAAAGTGCTGTGTGAATTTTAAGGCCTAAAAACAGTAGTAAATATTTCTTTTATGGTTCTTTTCAATAAGAAATACACATTATTTTTAGTGAATATTATCGTTCTACTATCGTTTTTAAGCCTTTAAACTCATACCTTTACGGAATTTTATCACAACCTTACTCCCCTTTATATGAAGCAACTTCTATTTAAAAAATAAAAAGTAAATAAATTAGCTTTAATAAAAATCTTACTTAAATGCTCTGTGCAAAACTTCGGCCTGTTTACAGCTTTTAACAAATATCATTATGGATTCTTTTGGCCGAGACTCCCTAAAAATATAGATATTGATAACAAATCATTTAGTTTCAATTTTTTACTTTTATCCCAAAAGGGTTAATTTCAAGATTATTTTATTAAAAATCTGCTATAAAAAAACGGATTCCGGATTCCAAAATTGGTCGGATCCCGGATTGCCAACCCTAGTAAAGAATTTTAAAGTATATGGCAGCAAGAAATTTTTAAAAAATACCTATTTTCAAGGACCAAATAAACCAAGTAGACATCCTTGGTTTCTTTCGGGGTTAAAATATACTTCTGGTCCAGTGTACCCACAGTTTTCTTCTCGTTCATATCCTCACTCTCGTACACGAACGGGTTGTTGGGGCAGGCAGCGATTGTCTCGCCGACAATAGGCGTGTTGGTGGCAGTGAACAGCAAGGTTTGACGTTTCTTTGGCAGAGCTCCAATAATTTTTGACAAATCTCTTGTAAATGTTGGATGATCTAAACAATATTATCAGTTTGTGAGATAAATCTTTAAGTATTTTGTTCAAATAAAATACCTTAGCTTTTAACATAGTCCTTGTATTATCAGAACTATCCCTCCTACCACACATTTAGTTTTTTTCACCAAGGAGGGGTGGGGAAATGGAAAAGATGTTTACAGTTTTCTTAATTTATACATTTTTTCCCTCCAACTCATATTTTTTATTTTTTTTTCCCCCAGAGCATGGGATCCCATGTAGAATATACACCCTTGTGGGATTATATGGAAAATATTCACCCCTGAAATACCCTCTCAAGAAGTAAAATTTGAGGCACTGACCTGCTTCCAGTAATCTATCAGCCTCATCTATAACCAGGTACTTCACTTTGTGTAGCGAAAATGTTGAATTTCTTTCCAAATGGTCCGCTAGTCGGCCAGGCGTTCCAACAACAATGTGAGGCCTTTTGTCCAAATTCTGAATAAAACGGAGTCTTTATTTACTATCACTCATAAATGTAAGAAAATAAAAATTAATAACTTAATGCAAGTTCTTAAAATTATGGTAATTGTAAATCCCACTAAAAATTTAAGCTTCTTGTGAACAAAACTAAAAATAGCTTACCATAGACTGTGCAATAGTACAAATACCACCCACTATCAGGGAAGTTCTTAATCCCATCGCAACACCCACCACATTCAGCTGATCATTGATCTGATAGGCCAGCTCTCTTGTTGGGGTCAATATCACCGCATATATGCTGTATGGGTCTTCGGAAAGAGTTTGTAGAATGGGCAGGGCGAAGGCTAAAGTTTTTCCAGAACCGGTTTTGGCAACTCCAATGCAATCTCGCCCGGCTAGAATTTCAGGTATACATGCAGTCTGTACAGCCGTAGGTTTGCGAATACAGATCTTAACATAAAACATTAATAATTCCAATAATTTTTGTTCTTTTTTCATAACAGCTATGTAAATCATTGAAAAGAGTAGTATGGATTTATTGAAGTCAGGGGTGTATATTCTGCAAATTTGACCCTCTCTACCCTATCTCTAGATAAAAAAAATGTTTTACCTCATTTAGCTGATTCTGAATCCAATTTCCTAGGCCTAACTTTCCAAACTCCATTTTATATTACTTCAGATAACGATTCTTTTCCACTAAAACATTTAAAATCTGAAAAAAAACAGAAAATATAATAATGGTTTCTTAAAACTGGATGCAATGTAAAAGTCTGCAGGATACTCTTATTTTAGTTCTCAAAACACCACTCCACCTATTTTTAAATGCTTTGTTGTTTCTTTGCCAAATATTTGAATATCCTCAAACTTTTTTCAACAAAGACTTTTCAACTCTATTACTTTGAGTGCCCATACCAGCCGTTGCCACAACCAGGTCTATACACCCCTGAAGTTTAGTCAACTCTTCTGAAAATTTTAACATTCTTTCCAACTTGGACTCAAACCGAAGAAATTTCCTGTTTATCACATTAGAATTGTTAGGTTTGCCCATATACATATCAATAACTTTACTTGCAACATAGACCAGCACTTGTTGAAATCTCAAATCAGTTATATTGCTTTCAATAAAGTCTAATAATTGTATTAAGGATTCATCAGTACGTTCGGCCAAGGCAACCTCAAGGCCTCTTCGTCTGATCAGCTCGTACATAACACTAACACAAATCGCTGGATTCCTGCTAACCACATTTTTGACCAGTGAATAATTTAAAGCTTCCGTGTACTCATAGCGCCTGAAGAGATAATCATGCTTTAACATCCATTTGTTACGATCCTGAACTAAGACATCGCCGTCAGAGGGAACAAAAGCGCCTTCCATAAATCGAGATTTTCTCCGACGCCCACCTTCAGGCCCTTCTTCAGTAATTTGAGTGTCCTAAAACAAATATAAATAATAAGGACAAGTACTTTCAGGCAGGGAAGGGGGAGGGGAGGTTAAAATTTCTTAATTTGGTGAAAAAAGCACAAAAATCCCCTGTTGCGCCAAATTTCCCCAGTCCCTCTTTGTCCCTGATGAAAAAGTCGCAGTTCTGTGCAGTGACACATTTCTTTATAATAGACAGCAGAGATGAAATCTTGAAAAAATTTGCCTCACTAAAATCAGTGAGGCTCAATAAAAATTTAGAGGGGATAATTTTGCCTCACTAAAAATTTTAGTGAGGCAAAAGTATTTTTAAGAATTCACCTCAGGTATATTTTGTAACAAATGAGTTTGTCCCCCTCCCCCTCTATTTTGTCCCCAAAATATTGAAAGGAAAGGGAAGCTGGGTAATTTTGTGTTTATTAACATATCATTTCAGCTATTTTAGTTTGCAAGCTACCCCCAAACACAAAATTTTTATTTTTGAGCTTACAAGCCCCTAGAAGTAAAGTGCAAAAATGTAATATGAGGTGGCTAATCAACTCATATGTAAGAAAAGGTTCCATTTAAATAATCAGCTCGATATTAAAAAATAAGCTCATAACTTAATATTTTAGTGTTTGGAGAGTCTTTTGCACCAATAGCCCCTTGAAGGAAAGTCCCAAAATTCAATTTTCAAAGTTTTACAGGTAGATCTCATCATATTTGAGAGTTTCCAAAAATAATTAGGTTGATAACTATAAAAACAAGCCCAAAATGCCAGGGCAAAATTTGATACTGAATTTTCATTTCCTATAAGAGTACAAGCTCCCTTCCCCCCCATACAAACCTTAGGATCTATGAGAAGCTACCCTGTTAAGAACCAGATTGATTCAGCGGTTAGCGAGATCCTTCGGTACAGACAAACATCCTTTTACTTTATTATACTTAATTCAGGTTTATTTCAGACCAGTGGCCTTACATGTAAAAAAAAGCTTCGTTTTTATACAAGAGAAAAAAAAAAACATAATATTAACCTTCTTCCTTTCAATTATTTGAACAAGACCATCCGTCATGCCAGCCACGACATACTTGTTCCCGAGGTCCACATCTACACTCAGCACAGAGCTGGGGAAAGCTAGAGCACCAGTGATTTTAAAATTTGATAAACTTATGCGTTTCACCTAAAATAATTGTAGCAATGTAGGTAGGGTTGGCAATCCGAATCCGGGATCTGCCCAATTTTTGGTCAATTTGGGAATCCGAATCCGGAATCATTTTTTTAATAGCGGATTCAAATTCTTAATTTGTAGGCTAAGATTATCATCATTATATATAATATCTTTTAAAATCTGGTTCGATTCTCGAAAGTGAATCATAGAGAACACCAAGAACATTAATTTTTAGGAGATATGTAGCACTTAAATTTTAAATTTTTTTAAAAAGCCTTATAAAATATTTCTAGAATCCGGAATCCTAAATCCAAAACCTGCCAAAAATAAGAATCCGGAATACGCCATTTTTTGGACAGATTCTTATAAGAATCCGAATCCGGTCCAAAAATTCGACGGATTGCGGAAGTAGGGTTTTTATTAAATCCCCCCCCCCCCCTATTAAATATTTTTAATTTTTCTTATCAAAAAGAAATAGATCGAATGTAACAAAGTTCATAAGTTTCTTTCGAATATTATCAAAAGAAATAAATAATACTTGCAATGGTAAATAATCTAGCACAGGACTGGCCAAATATTCAACTGAGTGAATAGATGGAATTCCGATATTCTATGCCAGGTGGCAAATCCAACAAAAAAACTTAAATTAAGAGCTACCATTATCGCTACAAAATGAAAAATTAAGCAGAAATGTACCAAAGTTCATAAGTTTCTTTAGAACAATATCAAAAAAATAAATAATACTTGCAATGGTAAATAATCTAGCACAGGACTGGCCAAATATTCAACCGAGTGAATAGATGGAATTCCGATATTCTATGCTAAGTGGCAAATACAACAAAAAAACATTAAATCAAGAGCTAAAATTATCGCTATAAAATGAAAAAATAAGCAGAAATGTAACAAAGTTCATAAGTTTCTTTCGAATATTATCAAAAGAAATAAAAAATTACTTGCAATGGTAAATAATCTAGCACAGGACTGGCCAAATATTCAACTGAGTGAATAGATGGAATTCCGATATTCTATGCTAAGTGGCAAATACAACAAAAAAAACATTAAATCAAGAGCTACAATTATCGCTATAAAATGAAAAAATAAGCAGAAATGTAACAAAGTTCATAAGTTTCTTTCGAATATTATCAAAAGAAATAAAAAATTACTTGCAATGGTAAATAATCTAGCACAGGACTGGCCAAATATTCAATCGAGTGAATAGATGGAATTCCGATATTCTATGCCATTCTTACCACTATTAAAGCAGCGAAAACAAGCTACTTGAAACAAGTTAAACATTTTTCCAAATATACTAGATATTTGTGATTTAAAAGACGCAATATAATAGTTAAGAGTAGCTGCGCTACTAATAATCCATGTAAAAATTACCTGTCTGTCTAAAGACCCAGTTACCAGAGACTGGCCGTTATCCGCCAGGCACATTGACGTAACCAACTTGTGATGGGGACTCAAACTGCGAAGCATTTTTCCGCCATTTGTAATATCCCAGATTTTAACCATGTTTCCACCAGCCGTTACGAACATGGAGTCTCCATTGAGTATAAGCACGTCTTGCACCTGTTATAATGTGAATATTACAAGCTGAATCGAATCAAGTATGTGAGGGAGTAAAAGTCCAGGGGGGGGGGGGGGAATCATAAACCATCCTAAGACACATAATACAACACTTTAACCCTAGTAATGGCCATAAGGACCAGAAGCAAATAAATTAAGTACTTTAAGGGCAGTTACAAGTCAGAGTACAACATAAAAGTTATTTAAGGAACAGGAAGATCGTAAAATGAAACAAACATAAGAATTACTAAATATTAAGTATTTATAAGTGATTTATGATTTTCAGTGTTCAGTATACTAACATTTAAATAAAGGCATTTTAATTTATATAGAACTAAAATGAAAGGATATACATTGTAAACGCCCTATGAGTAATCGAGATTCTTAGAAGAAAATATAACTTACTGGAGCTCCATGATTTACTTTCAGGACAGGTTCCTCTTTAGTTCTCCTATCCCACAGTGCAACAGTTTCATCATATGATCCAGACAACAGTAGATCAGAATTCGCATTAGCAGTAACGCCACACCTAACATACTCCTTGTGACCAGAAAATGTGTCCAGCCTAGTTTCCGTCGCAAGATCCCAAACACCTACAGTCTTGTCGTCACTGAATGAGGCTACATGAACATTGTCGGCGGTAAACTCGCACTGGCGTACTGCGGCGCTATGACCCCTAAACACTCTCAGCATAGTCTTGGTCGAAATGTCGAAAACTTTAACTTGTCCCTCTGTCGTTCCCACACAAAGCAGCTTGCCATCTCGACGAAATTTTCCACTGTAGGGATTGTCTTTAAATTTAGACAATGTTTTGAAAACATCTTTGATCACAGGATTGTAAATGAGAACTTTAGAGGAGCTGGTTATGGCAAAATAATTTGGCTCCACTGGTGAAATGCTGATTCTATTAATGGCTCCATATTCCTTGACAAAATAAATAAAAATGAAGGGGTCTATAATTATAGTTTAAAATATGGAGAGGGCGACCTTAAATAAATCCGAGCAGTATTTAAAAGGCAACATATTCAAAGAATAAAAACAATAGGTACTCCTTATAAAAAAAACGTAATTAGTCACACTTTTGCCATAAAGCCAATATTAGAATACTTTCAATGTTTAAAGAGATAGCTATTAATTTGTTTTTGATTCCATATATATAGAATTACATACCTGGATTGTTACTGGCTGTTCCCATATACCCCAATTTTTAGCTCCACCAGTCTTTTTTCGTGTTGTGTAATGTATAATCGGAGTTTCCTTGAAAGCAGTCATATTTTAATATTTTTTTTCTGAAATTGAATTGATACGATTTTTAACCTAGTCAAATACAAGTGGTGTTTTTTTAAACTTTCAAGGTCTTAAGGTTTTTTATTTTAGATAACAAGTTTAGGCTTGTACAGCAACAGGCTGCTGGTCAGGCTTCATGACCTTTGACTCTGAGGTGGGGGCAGCGGGGATGATCTCCTCCTTGGGCTCAACAATCTGGATATTGTCAGGCAGAGGCTTCTTGGGTCCGATCTTGCCAGTAGGGTCCCAGTTCAACATAATCTTGACCTTAATAACGAACAACATTGTAAAGGTGTAGTTTTAGGATAAGAAAAATCTTAAAGAGGCTCATTAAATCCAAATATGCGTACAAAAAAAAAAGAAAGATTATTATTAATAACTTGCTACCTAGCACAATTAAATACTTTTAGTAGAAGCTTCAATAATATTTTCTAATAATATTTTCTCACTATCTACAACATCAAATTAACAAGCATTAAACTAAACTTTGGCAAAATTAGCAATCAATCAATTACCTTGATACCAAGGACACCCTGTCTGAGCAGGACGTGTCTGCAAGCGCTAGACACATAATCGTGGACTGGGGCACCAGAGTGGATCATAAGACCATCAACGAACTTCATGGACTTGGCTCTCTGACCACGGAGCTTGCCAGAAACAACGACCTCGCAACCCTTGGCTCCAGACTCCATGATGAATCTGAGGACACCATAGCAGGCCCTACGCACAGCCAGACCTCCGATCAGCTTGAATCTTAGAGATTCAGCCTAAATTGTAAGTAAAATATAATGTATGTCAAAAGTATAATGTATCTTATGAAAACGCTTATAATATTTAATTAATATTTATCTAGGTTTCCTTACTAAAACAGAACATTATAAAACTACGATAGAACGGTTAGAGTTGATTTGGTTGCATTACAAAAAAAAAATATTTTAATTCATAGAATAATAACTAAATAATATACCTACCCTAAAAATATAATTTTTTGGAAGGTGTCACTTGAAATGTATTCATTTTTTTTGCAAAATAATTTTAAATTAATAGTCTTAACGCCCTCTAAGTAAATGCAAACATTTCTTACCTGGGCAATGGCGCACAGACCTCTGGTGGCAACCTTCTCGGCGTACAGCTCAACGCTACCCTCGGGGAAGCTGAATCTCTTCTGGACGACAGCGGTCAGCTCTCTGATTCTCTTGCCCTTCTCACCGAGGACATTCTGTGTCCTGGTGGCCATGATAATAATCTCTGTCTTGCCAGGGGTAGTGCGCACCTCAACACCAGAGTATCCATCCTCAGCCAATTCTCTAGTTAAAAATAATATTTATAATCACCAGAAAACAAATCATATGTTAAAATGAACACTAGCGTTAAACATTAATTTTATACTTCCTTCACAATGGGTCTGAATATTCGTAAAAAAAAATACTTTAAATAAAGCATTTAAAGAATGAGAAACGAAAGACACATCTCTTATGCAGGCAATAACAAACAAATTTTAAATTACAGCAAAATACTAATGCGTGGCCCAAAATTTAAGTTAGGTCTTTATAATGAATTTTATCTATCTTAAAAATAGAGACAAACAAACACACATTAAGATACCAGAAGATAAATTATATCCTTAAAGAATAACATAATAATCTATAGCTAACCAACATAATAACGTACAGAGCTGGATCTTTAATTATGTAGCCATTGCCGCTGCAAGATGTACTGTACAGCCACTAACCTAATAGCGATCTTTAATCAAATAGGGTACGCGTGGCTTCGGATTTAAATTTTAAAATCATAACCACTATTAAAATTTTCAGTAAAAATATTAAAAATATTAATAATCAAAACTTCAAACATATAAAATCCATGTTTTATTAGCAGCACTAGTGGCAGTGGCGACGGCTACAACTAAGGCCGCGACTACAGCTACACTTTTAAAGATCCAGCTCAGAGCTACTATGGGGATTTAGGGATTCAAAACAATGTGCATTTACTGCTTAGACACAAATGTGAAATATTTTAAGGTTATGTAATTTTCAATTTATAGGCTTATAGCCATATTAAGAAATAATATTACATACCTGGTTAAAAATTCGTTCAATTCCGCCTTGAACACCCCCTGCGCAACTGTCTTGCGCTTCCTTGAGACGGGAGTAGCCATTTGTACTTCTGAAACAAAATGTAAAACCTTTACATTTATTTATTAGACAAAGCAGAATATGGTGATCGCGTAACCTTTAAGTCACTAAACAAGATGCATCACCTTAATACTTCCAAACCTATTAACTAAAAACTAAAAATATCGTAGTTAAAAAACAAAATCACTTTTCAATTATCAATTTATCACTAAGGAGCAGAAGAAAAAAAATCTACAGCCACACGTCTCAACAAGTAAAAATAAAAAATTATGAAATTGTAATAAGATAAAATTACGCAATACATATATACTTGAATTACTTCACAAAACAATTGCAGCCTTAAATTGAACGCCCGACCCCCTTTTTAACATTGTCAAAAGAAATGCCACATGTCCTATCTTTTAAGATACCCTCTAAATCACATGTGACTGCCTTAAATTTAACTGTTACTAATTAGGGAGAAAAAATAATTTTAGAACACTTTAATCTTAATTATACAACAATGCCGGAGAGACTATTCAAGATCATTACAAAATAATTCAGAAAAATCACTACCACGATGGAGCAAAACATATGATTGAACCTAACAAAAATCATACGTATTTTTAAGTAAAATAGATCACGATTGCATAAAAATTAATCATTTATTATCACAACATAAGCAATTTCATTGTTTCACTTGTAAAATCACGAATAAACATACTTGCCGAAGTCTCACATGCACGTGGAGACATCATATGCGCAGTAATGCCGCTGAATTATTGGCAAGAGCGAGCACGATAACAAAGCTGCCAAACATGAAAAGAAATTATGTGCCATTATTAATGTGCTGTCGCACACACCAATGCCTCTAGAATCTAGACCTTTACACCATTTATTTATAAAGAGGCTACTCTAATATTCAAGTGTTGATGTAAGTTTAAAAGTACATAAAAAGTTTTCTTTGCAATTGACCTAATAAATATTCGGTTGGTGAAAAATATTCTTTGTCATAAATGTCGTCTTCCTTATATAATTTCTAGAAAGGTATTAATGATAAGGATTTTTGGGGACATTGGAAAATAGAGAAAAATTGCACAAAAATACATATTTTTTGTATCCATTAAGTTAAATGTGAAATATTTAAATAAATTTAAGATTCAAACTGAATTGAAGTTTAAATATCAAAGTTTAGCTTATTCAAAAACAAGGATAACATCAACAAGTAGCGAAACACTTTTCTTAATTTTCTCAACTAACAAAAGTTCATGTTTAAAAAAAAGCGTTTACCGTTTCTTACAGACATACTTATTCGAAAGGGCATGCGGAATTTAAGAGAAAGTCAAAATTAAAACATCTATTTTACCAATCATTCTAGCGAATTTTAAGCAACCGTGCATGATAAGTAAGCAATAAAATAGCAGTTTGTACTTCCTCTTTTAGAGCTACATAAATTTTACTCATTTCGTTTTGATGAGAAGATTAAAATCTTTCATCCAATCAATCACAGAAATACAATAAGACACTCTATGTACTTTTTTTTATTAATTTTAAACATTTTACTATTTTCACCGTCTTTTTCAGAATCATTCAAAATTTCAAAAGTTTTTTTATGATAAATTTAGCAAAAGCACGCAATTTAACACAAACTAAAAAATTGCAATTTACACATATAACATTTTTAAAATCACAACCCCTTGAAAATTTAACACAACCTTGAATTAGTTTACAAACCATTTAAATATTCAAATTTTTGGTAGGATCTCTCTAATCAATAGGTGAACATATTTACCTCCTCTTTTAATGTACTCCAAGATGACTCGATTAGGAAGAACAAAGAAATATTTTAGGCTATTCAATCCGCATAAATTTGAGGTTTTCTCCTTTAGCGAATTGACCCCTACCCCCCCCCCCCCCCCCCCCTAGATAAAAGATTAATGTTTGGCTGACATTGCCTTTCCCTCCCCCATAATTTATAAACAAAAAGTTTCGGGTAGGATTTGCCCTAAAATACCTTAACTCTGCAGGGACCTTCTAAACTTGACTATAGACTTAAAGAAGATTCAGGGGCGTCCAAGCTTTTTATTTGGGGGGGGGGGGGGTAATCTTTATTTCATAGAGGCATTTTTTACTTGGGGGGGGGGGCTAAAAATTAAAATTTCCAAAATTTTGGGGGTGCCTACGGCACTCCCAAATTAATTTTTTTGGGGGGGAGGGTAATCACCCCTTTACCCCCCCCTCCCCTTGGACGTCTATAAGAAGATTCCCTAAAATATGTTCTTATTTTCGAATATATAAAAATTGGGCATAGTCCCTTTCGTGGCAACGGGGCGTTTCTTTGTATTTTCACAGTAGCTTTTCTCCTATTTATAGTACCTGCGGGGGGCTCTAACCCTGCGGGGCAATCACCTAGCCCAATATAACCTATACCTAAAATAACCTATCAAAAGCCATTTTGAAAATACGACCAATGGCCCCTTACGGGGAGTTGCCACGAAAGGGACTATACCCAAAAAATTAGAGTTAGGGGGTATGCATATTCCACATACGATTTAAGGTAGATTACCATATTTGAAGATGAAGTGCACAGTAACAACAATTAGAATTGTTCAAACAATTTAATTGACACTGATGAAAATGTAAATTTTTAATGACGACAACCAGGGAAAAAATGGATATTTAATCGAAAGAAAATTATTTTACACAGATCTTTCTATGATAATATAGAATCTAATTGTACTTTTTTGTGTTGCCTATAAATGATTAATAGATGCAAATAATTGAAAATCTCCAACTAAAATAAAATTGGGTTTGTTAGCCTTGAGGCGCCGAAGGCCCAGGCTATCAAAACTTGTAATGAATTTTTAGCTTAATATTCGTAAAAAATTGTCTCCAATACGATGCTATCCTTATACTAAAGTAACAGGATGTTTGTGTGTTTGTGTGTCTGTACCGAAGGATCTCGCTAACCGCTCAACCGATCGGGTTCTCCTTAACAGGGTAGATTCTCATGGGTCCCGGGAAGGTTTATAACTATTTTGGGGGAGGGTACCACCACCCTCCCAAGAGAAATGACAAAAAAAATCAAATTTTTTAAAAATATTCAGGAGACTTCAACGTAACATAAAGAGATATAACATAAAAAATTATCGTAGAGACTTTAACAAACAAAAACATTTAAAGTGCCACTAGAGACCTCTAGGGGCGTAGCCGCTAGTCCATATATAAAAGTAATAGGATGTCTGTACTGAAGGATATCGCTAACCCGAACTAAAACTATCTATCTATCTAACTAAAATTGTAAATGGGAGGATGGTTGACTTCCCCTATTACCCATCTACCTAGTATAACAAAAGAAACAGGATGTTTATTTATCTGTCTTTATATCTGCCTGTAAGATCTCGCTAATTGCTTGACCGATTTGGAAGCTGCTCATTGGTCCTGGGAATATTTATAATTATTTTGGGGGAGGGTACCTTCAACCTTCCAAGTGAAATTGCCACTGAAATAAAAATACCACCCCTAAATTTTTAAAACTTTCTTTCTTTAGAAATAAAAATGTAAAGTGAAGAGTCGACTTCCCCCCAACCCACCTTTCCCTCAAGTGCCCTTAGAGGCATCTAGGAGCGTATCCGCTATAATATAACACATAGCAATTCTAGAGCAAGAAACTTTAACTTTCAGCAATCAACAAAGGAAAACTTCAGTCCTATGTAATTTTGGGTCCAGAATCATAATCTGTTAAAACTAAAATCCTATGTCCTCCTTTTTGCAATAAAATCGCATTCAAATTGTAACAAATATTCGCGATACCTTATTTTCATCTTATAAGAAACAATAATGCATTTTGCTAAAACAAAATTTAAAGTTAACCATTTATTAAATACTTTCATATCTTTATATTTGCAAAGAAAATATTTTTTTGCAGAATAATGCCATTTTTGTCAGCGATATAGAAAGTCTCCTAAAAAAACAGATTGTTAGAAAAAAAGTAAATGTAAGGATTATAATATGTTTTTCTGAAATCATTTAATAAATTCATACAGTAAAAACCAGAATTGTGCAACTTATTTGAATGAAAAGCCAAAAAACGTAATTTGCAAAAAAATTGCAACCCCTAAATCACATAGAAAAATAAACTTTTAACCAATCTAAAGTAATATGTTTTAAAAAACATTAAAAAATATTAATCTTTTATAAAATGAAGTTTGTTTGAAAAGTTCTAATCAAATAGAACAGGGCAAAATTATTTTTTCAAAATGCAAACAAACACTTAACTTTGAATATTTCTATAGTTTTTCTAAAACTTAAAAACCAAATCGTACTCAAAATCAATGTTTTGTTTGTTAAATCTTCTTGTGGCGAGATTTTTAAATGTTACTTTTTCATATGTATTGAATAATCATAGAAAAAAGATAAAAAATTGCATTAAGCCGATTCAAATATATTAAATATTTCCTTATTAAGGCAGCAAAATAAAAAAAGGTGTAAAATAAAAATTATTTATTTTTATTTCTTAAGCTGTATAACTTTTTAAAAAATTTTAAGACATGATTTTTGCAAAAAATACATATTTTTTCATTAAAAGGAAGTATTGTTTATCTAATCAGCTGTTATCATAGAATATATCGTTTTCTTATGTTGGGCTAAGAATAGTAATTTCAAGGGATCGACAGCCGCACACAAGCCTCAAATTCCGCAGGTGTGCAAAATAAAGATTTTAACCAGGAAAATGGCTGTAAAGAAACATGTTTAGATATCCAGCTTAATTTTAAAGTTATAATATGACGATTTACTGAGGCTTTACCGCAGCTTCTGAATCCTTTTAATTTCAATTAAAAACTATATTTATATTGATAAGATTAAGTTTAAAAATTGCAGTAACATACTAGGATCATAAATTTAGATCGCACTCTCATTTTAATTGTGTAATAGATAGAGTTATGTCCCCTGTTCCCTCCAAACAGTAATTATTTGGACGCCTCAAAAATAGACATTAAAAAACAAGAATGACAACATCCATAAAAGCGAAGCTCTGAAACGGTTGAAAAACGAAGTTTAACACCTGTAGATTGTCAGAACTCATTAATCAATATATAAAAGTCGAAAAAATTGTAAGTAAATTTGTTAAAAACTGATGAAATACAGGATAATGTTTAAGGAAATACATACCTTTTTAGGAGGTGAATATAGAGATGCTTTACTTATGAAATTATACTTTGTTGTCCTAGGAATCAGTATTCCAAAAATCAGATAAATCGGATAATAACATCACATACAAATTTGTTGTTAAAAAAGTAAAAAAAAACGACATGTTTAAAATGGACATACGAAAATTCTGGTATTGAATATAGTGTTGCTACATTTTCTAAATTGTACCTTACTACGAAAGGAATCACCTATGAAGTTTCATATTGATAGGACAACTCTAACATGCCATAATTAACGAAATGAGCTATCCATTCCGGACTAACAGACTGACCAACCCTAATTACAGAAAAACTCGCTTTAATAATGATAAAAAGCTTCGCTCTTTGATATATACAAGCGGCTGCGCCCTTAGCATCTAGAGGCTCTATTCCAAAGGATAAATAAAGGCAGAAAAATAGCCTAACACCATACCCAGACTTTATCTATCAAATAGAATAGCCTAAAACCACCTCAGGACCCATATGAAGCTTCAGTGTAAAGGAGAACCATATCGGGTCAGCGATTAGCAAGATCCTTCGCTACAGACAAAAAAAACTTACTACTTTATATAATACTAGTGGCTTTGCCCCTAGCATCTAGGGACTTCGTATTCAAAGGATTAGAGAGGGGAAAGAAAAAAAGCTATCACAATACTTTAGTTGAAAAAAAATAGGCTAAAGCCTTTACAGGATCTATGTGAAGCTTACCTAAAACAGAGAACCAAATGGGTTCAGTGGTTTCAACAGATCTTAGGCTTTTGACAAAAACTCAAACTACTTTATATAATAGGAAGATAATCACATTTTAATTCAATAAATTATGGCCTTTCAATTAGTGTTAGGAGGGGGGGGGGGGGGGGGAGTTCTGACACTTTTGCGTAAACAGTGATTATAGGCTTCGTCTTTAAAGGAAGAGGATAGATTATTTTACAAAAAAGTTTCCTTTTGGGATGTGGTTTTCCTATTTTTAAAAAAAATAATTTATTTGGCCTCCAGGTTTAGATACTGCTAGCCTCCAGGTGGATTTTAGACAGGTAAAAAAAATTCAAGTTAGAAAAAAACTTATTTAACTTACTTTATGGATAGTATGAACTGATTTAAAAAAAATTTAAAACAGGCTCCAGTTTCAAGAACTGCAGGGCTCCAGGTGGATACTGGACAGTTAAAAACTGAAAAGTTTTACTTTTGAAGTGAGAACAAAACTTAATGAACAAAAGTTGCTACTTTATGGATGGTATGAACTAATTTTAAGAAAATTTTGAAATCAGGCTCAATTTTCAGGTACTGCACGCCTCCAGGTGGATCCTGGACAGTTAAAAACTAAAATTTCTACTGCTTAAGTTACTAGCGGCTTTGCCCCTAGCCTCTAGGGGCTTTGCCCCAAAAAGTAATTTTAAAAAATGTAGTACATGGGGTGAATCTTCATCATCATTAGCATCATCAAAAAAACGAGGCCCTGGCTCTGCATCTTCAAATGTGGTATTCGGCAACCGTGAGCCATGCCTATGGCACCCCTGATCTAGGGTTCGGTGGAGGGTCAATGGCCCTCCCCCGAGTCCTGGGGAAGGGGTCTAGCGACCCCCTCCCTATGCTTAAAATTAATGATTGAATCTGTCATGTTTATTATGGTTAACTGTATTCTTAATTCTCCCCCACCCTTTTCAGGGATGGGGGATCATTATTGCCCAAACTGACCATTGTATATGTATTATGATGCTTTTATGTTATGACTATTTATTCCTATCCATGTAATTATTGTTTGTTGTATATAGCTTTAGTATCCTTTAAACCTTCAATAAAGTGACAACTGAAATAGATGTTGATCATTATCTAGTGAATGCTAGAGAAGCGTAGCTTCTCTATAGTAAGGTGTCCACGTCTGTCACACTGCCGTAATCTAATTGAACTCCGGTGTCTGCCATTTATCCTCGGCGGATACCACAACTTTTGGTGACAGCTGTGTGAGATTACGGCGAACCACAAGTGTAGAGCAGACGCGCATCTGAGGCTAAGGTACTCCCAGCAGTGAAACTGGCAAAACTGACGCAAGCAACCTGAATTACCCACCCTGGACAGCAAAGTTTAACTCTGCATCCGGCAGTTGTGGAAGCGAGACAGCGAAATTTGACGAATAACCGCGAGCAGCGCCGATATCTAACGGAGAATTGAGCGCTCAAAGGGCTGAAACAGGCCTGCGGACCGGCTGAAACAAGCCAAATAAGTGTAAATGGCTGGAAATAGGCCAACTTTACTGCAAGAAATAGCAGGATCAGAACCAGTGGCGCTAGCAGGACGGGACATTCCCTGCCGCCATCAGCCGGATTTGGATCAGCGGCGCTAGCAGGACGGGACATTCCCTGCCGCCGATAGGCTGAAACATGCCACATAGCTGCAAGCTGCGAGCCAACATACGAGTGTAGTGCACCAGAACAGAGAAAAACTACGTCAACTCCAAGTATCCTGAGAGGCTACAACGCAGCCACCCATCTAGAAAAACAGATATTATGTTACATTGCAGGGATTACCACCCTGGTGTGATGGCTAAACAATAGATTTATGAGCAAAGCTTGGCAAACAAATTGTTGTGTTGTGATAAATCTAAGAATAGAACAGGCTTGGATTTATTGTGTATTGTGATAACAGCTAAAAATAGAACAGGGTTGGTAAACAAATCTGTTATGCAATTGTGATAAGGACAAAAATAGAAGCTAGATGTAATATAATAAAGACCCTGATATACAATCAAAACACCTCAAGCCCACAGCACAACAACAATACACCCCTTATTCCAAGGGAAAGGGAGGAGCCCCTCTCCATTGAAGGCAAATACAATCAGGGTGATATAATAGATAAGCCTAGGATTAAGAAGAAAAGGCACTATTACACCAGCACACAGTTACCTCCCTCCCTCACAGGGGAAACGGACGGAGTTACCCCCGTCCCCTCACGCGCTTCCCCCTTCCTACCCACACTAGACTAAGTCCGTCTGTAGTGTGGGGCTAGCGATCGGACCCACAGAGCGCCATTCACGGGTAGCGCAACAGAGTGCGGAAAATATCATAAATTCAACGGACGAAGCGGACCAATGAGAGAGCGAGTTGAGGGGTGAGAGCGCGTTTTCCCCGTGTGCGCGGATTTGACGGTGCGGACGCGCGTTGCAAGGACAGGAGATTTCACGCACACACACACACACACACCGGAGCGGAGCTACTCCATAGCATTTAACAGGGGTATTTTTAGCAAATAAAGAATTACAAGCTTCTCTCCTTCTAGCTCTAGTGTGATAAAGGAAAACCCAATCAGTTCCTGACAGCAGTTCAGACCCTCAACATCTATCTACCCCTACCAGCCTACCCTACAACCTCAGCACCTAACTAGTGATAAGTACAGCTAAGTTATATCTTTGCAACTAAACTACCAACCTAGTGATACAAACAGTGTTGGCTGTTAGGCTAGAAAGCCTCAAGTGACAAACCATTCATCTTAGTACTGTATAACTTTGTGCCCCGCCGTTAAACCGTTGACCCAATGGACCAGCCGCAAGCCCCAGGAGGTGACCAAGCCCCAGGATGGCTCCAGGATGACCCTCAGCCGGCCCCAGCCGAGTACCGCAAGCTGATGCTGAGCAATCTGCCGGAGTATAGAGGGCCGCCCAAGCAATCCTGGTCGTCACATATCCGCAGACTCGAGATGTCATGGGCGGCTTACCGCGTGCCACCTCATGATTCCCTCAACCGCCGCAACGCCCTCCTACTGTCACTGGTAGGGCAAGCGGCGGAAATGGCGTCCCATCTGTTTGGCGAGGCAGGCCAAGCCTTGACCTACGAGCAGGTCAAGGCCGAGTGTGAAATGTTATTTCGTCCTGCTTTTGAATCCCAAACGCTTAAACAAGCGTTTAGGGATTACAAGCAACACTCGACAGAACCGATACAGGCGTACATATCCACTAAATGTGCCCTGTATCGGGACGCCTATAGCCATGAGGATCTTGAGTTGTTGGTGGACGAATTAAATCGTGGAATTCGTAACGCCAATGTAAAACGCATCATGATGGGTCATGAAATTACGAGTGTACCTGAGTACACTCGTAAGGCCATGTTTACCGTCACCATGATCACAAAGCAACTGAAGGAAGGTGTGTGCCTAGTGGACTCTACCGACGGGCTGACTGGATCCGCCAGCATCCAGTTAACCCAGTATGATGATTCGGAGCCAATGGAGATTGGCGCCTTGGCTCCGGGTCTCCACCAGATGGGGAAGGTCGCTCCAGATGACAAGGTTCCAGGACGCTGCTTCCGCTGCCAGGGGAGAGGCCACCGAGCTCGAGACTGCCCAACGCCTGTGGAAGTTAGCCTAGAGGAGAGACGTACCAAGCCACGCCGTGACCGTTCTGCCAAGTGTGAGCGTTGTCACTATGACGGTCACACGGCGGCCGACTGTAGAGCTGACTGGGCCCAGGTAGCCAGCCGCAGGCGCACCGCCGATAAGGGCGCCCCTCCAGGGAAGCCCAGCAGAGTGGTCCACATGGAAGGGAGCGCGCCCCCAGCACCACCGCAGCAAGCAGCCGTGCCCAAAGCTGTGGACCGAGCCGATGGGATGCCGCAGTTTGGGACTGTCCCAGCTAGGATCAACGTACTGGGCGGCGCGGCTGAACCCAACCGGGTTGGCCTAGGCTTCAGCCTCAACCATCTGGGGCCAGAGCTGATACAACCCAACAATGTCGCCGAGCCAGAGATTCTGAGGCCCCAGCCTTTTAGCCTCAACATGATGGAACCTGCCCGACTGAGCCTACCCAGCAAGAGTGGAGGGGCGCTGCCCAGCGTCCCTGAGACGGTGTACGGGGAGGCCCTGGCAGCCGCCGAACGAGAGAGGCAGGAGGTGCTAGCCAGCGCCTCTGCATCGATGTATGGGACGCCACCCGGCATCGCCACCTGGGATGATGGGGGGGTGCTATCCAGCGCCTCCCACCTGGTGCCTGGGGCGACAACCGTCGCCGCCACCGAGATACCTGGATCCTGGAACGAGCCAGCCTCCAACCTGATGTCTGGGGCGACAACCGTCGCCGCCACCGAGAGACCTGAGTCCTGGAACGAGCCAGCGGTCCCAGAGGAAGGGGTGACACCCGTCACCCCCAGTCAGCCAGCGCCACCAGCCTGCAGGGAGAGTCCAGCTACATGCCATCCAGAGCCCCCTGCCAGCCAAGGGAACTCAGCTGCTCAACATCAGGATAAGTTGAATTTGTTAAATGTGTTGTATCCAAGATATTGTAAAAACCCAGCCTTGCCTGTGCCCCCTGCACCAGAGGCTGGGGAGATTGAAATTTGGGAAAATAAGGACTTGCCTGTGCCACATGCACCTGAGTTCCTAGGGCAGGGGAGGGAAGTGAGTAAGGGCGAGCCTGTGCCACATGCACTTCAGCCCCATGCCACTGGGCATGCTTTGGACAAGGGAAGGGAGCACTTGGGGCTAGGGGAGCCGACACCCAGGCAAGTGCCAGTCGCTTGCCAGTCTGTCATTGGGGAGGGTATCGGGGTGCCCCGGCCGCATACAGATAACGCTCAATGGAAACTTGTATCTAGCCAGGAGCAGCCCAGCCGTGTCCAGTCCCAAGAAGCAGCCGTGACCAGAGCTGAAGATCCCCAGCCGCGTGTACGAGGAAGATGGTTGCCTGGAAGCCTCTCCCATTGGTGGATGGTCCTGTGGGGCCTCCTGCTGGCAGCCGTGTGGCCTACAACCAGCTACGTCCTGGTGGGATGGGACTGTGCCAACCCCACCCATGTCACATCCTACAATAAAGAAAAGATGTGTAACACGGAGCCCCTACACCAGGAGGTGCCCCTGGGCCATGAAGTACACGTCCTGCAGCAAGTCAAGGTGAGGGAAACCACCGGGTACAGTTGTCAGCTCACCGTGTCCCAGTGGACATTCAGGTGTGGAGTATGGGGTCACCTCAAGGTGACCTCGGTCCCCACCCTCATGAGGCCAACCAAGATAGACCCAGAAGCGTGCCGAGACCTGGCCAGGAACCGAGTCTACACGTTGCCAGGCAAGACCCAGCCACTGACTTTCCAGCTGAACCATCCCCTGTTCTTCACCATCGATATGGTGGGCGCCCTCGTCAACAGCCCCGAGGGGGTGGGTTGTGAAGGGGAGGACGTCCACTTCGAGGGCCAGCTATACCGCAACGAATTAGTGCTCCAGGAGCGACGGCTGCTGGTCAAGGAGGAGACCTATGTGGTGGAGGATGGACGGGTGGAGTCCCAGTCTGACCACCTGACCCTAGAGTGTCCCCATTCTGAGCTGTCCTGCATCACTGGGGAAGCAACCTATGTGTGGGACCACCTGGGAAGAGATTGCCCCTTGAGGCTGATCCGCAGCCTCCAGCCCAGCCTGGTGATGGATGCATATCTGGTTGACCATCAGGCCCAGTTTTTCATCAACATGACCAACCCCACCTCGATTGTGAACTGCGACTTCGAGGCCCATGCCACAAACCATCCAGCGTTGTTCGTGGCAGCTGACCCAGCCGCGGCTGCGCTGCCCAGAGTGTCGGCCAGGGATGTTGACGTTCCCCTTCAAGCCCAAATACATGCAGGTTATATTGGGTTTACCCTGGAAACGCGCATGAAAAGCACCGCAGCAGAAGAAGTAGCGGCCAACTGCTGGAAGCTCCAGCAACTAGACCCGGCCCACCCGGTGCGTGTCCAGGGGAGCACGTTCTCGGTACTGAGGGGAGACATCCTGCTGCAGCTGACCTGCCAACGCCATAAATACGTTGTCCGCGAACACAAGGAGTGTTGGGACAAAGTGCCAGTAGAGCCCACAGGTTTTGTAGACGCTGTGACACGGGTATATAGTGAACACGCCACCAAGATTCCCTGCTCCTCCACCTACCCCCTGACTGTGCACGCGGAGGAAGGCTGGATAGAGTTAACCCCCGCTCCCAAGAAAAGGCCACCCCGGCTGGATACGCCTAAGCAATTGTTGACAGAGCCCTTAGATGACTTCAGTTCAGGTGGCTTGTATTCGCAGGCTGAGTTGAACGACTGGCAACAACTGCTGGCGTTCCCAGCATACAAGAGTGCCATGCTGACCGGCCTATCCTATGGCTCCTGCGTTCAGCAAGGCAGCTGTTCGGCCACAGGAGACCATGGGATAGTGTCCTACAACATTGACCGACTGGCGGAGGAAGGAGAGGCAGCCCTGGATGTCTGGGCTGGATTTAGACAAGCCATCCACGAATGGGGAGATGGCGCAGCCATACTGTGTTTGCTGTTGTTGATCCTCAAACTGCTGGGGGACCTAACCATCATTTCCCTGGCAGCAGCACAAGGAGGAGTCCGGGCAGCCCTGAATGCGATATCACAAGTGTTCCTGTACCATCCAGCTTTGTATAGGAAAGCACTGGCTAGAGCCAGGCTCAACCATGCCAAGTCCCGGGACTTTTCAGTGGACTGGGATGCCATTCCCATCGGCAGGGAAGCAGCCGAGGAAATGGTGTCTATGAAATCAACTGACAGCGGGCATGACCGCCCAGGTAGGCCAGGACCGCCCTCTGGCAGACCCCGCGGCCCCTCAGGAGGACAGGCCGCTGCTCAGACGATCAACCTGGCAGCCAGCGCCCCAGCCGCTGCCAACAACAACCAGCAGGCCCCACTGCTGACCGTTCCAGCAACAACTGTGCCACCAGCAAACCTGATACCTGCCGGCGCTGACCAACGTGTCCAACCCAAGCCAGCCTCTGCCTTCTATCCCACATTGGGAGCCCATCAACCCTAAGAAGACACTCACCACTAGGATTCCATTGAATCATTATCGTTTGTATATATATCTTAGCCCTAAGGAGCGGACCGAAGGCCTCAACCACTGTCGGAAGTCTGGTAGGGAAATCATCTCCCAGCCTTCCGAGGGGAGAGTTGTGGTATTCGGCAACCGTGAGCCATGCCTATGGCACCCCTGATCTAGGGTTCGGTGGAGGGTCAATGGCCCTCCCCCGAGTCCTGGGGAAGGGGTCTAGCGACCCCCTCCCTATGCTTAAAATTAATGATTGAATCTGTCATGTTTATTATGGTTAACTGTATTCTTAATTCTCCCCCACCCTTTTCAGGGATGGGGGATCATTATTGCCCAAACTGACCATTGTATATGTATTATGATGCTTTTATGTTATGACTATTTATTCCTATCCATGTAATTATTGTTTGTTGTATATAGCTTTAGTATCCTTTAAACCTTCAATAAAGTGACAACTGAAATAGATGTTGATCATTATCTAGTGAATGCTAGAGAAGCGTAGCTTCTCTATAGTAAGGTGTCCACGTCTGTCACACTGCCGTAATCTAATTGAACTCCGGTGTCTGCCATTTATCCTCGGCGGATACCACACAAACTCTGGAACTGCATCTTCAAAAAAAAAAAAAAATGGGGTATTTTTTTATTTTTTTTTTTTGGGGGGGGGGGAGTGTCCCACGCCCCAAGAAAATAGCCTAAAACCACAACATGATTAATAGGTTTATACCCTGAAGAGAAGAATCCGATTGGTTCAGTGGTTACCGAGATCTTAAGCTTATCAGGTAATACTAGCTAAAAAGTAGCAGATTTTAAAATAAGGTTTGTTCTAACGTAAATAGTAAAAATTTTTAGTTATTACTGTCCAGGATCCACCTGGAGGCCTGCAGTAACTGAACATGGAGCCTGATTTTAAAATTTTCTTCAAGTTAGTTCATACCATCCATAAAGTAGCAACTTTTGTTAAAAATAATTTTTCTAACTTTAATAGTGGAATTTTTCAGTTTGTAACTGTCCAGAGTCCACCTAGAGGCCTGCAGTACCTGAACATGGAGCCTGATTTAAAAATTTTCTTCAAATTAGTTCATACTGCCCATAAAGTAGCAACTTCTGTTAAATAAGTTTTATTCTGACTTTAAAAGTAAAAATTTTCAGTTTTTACCTGTCCAGGATCCACCTAGAGGCCTGCAGTACCTAAACCTGGAGCCTGATTTCAAAATTTTCTGCAAATTAGTTCATACTGCCCATAAAGTAGCAACTTTTATTAAATAAGTTTTGTCCTGACTTGAATTTTTTTTACCTGTCCAGAATCCACCTGGAGGCCAGCAGTACCTGGACCTGGAGGCAAATCCTAATTTTTTTAAATAGGAAAACTACATCCCAAAAGGAAACTTTTTTGTGAAATAATTTATCCTCTCACTCCAAAGACAAAGCCTATAATCACTGTTTACGTAGAAGTGTTAAACCCCCCCCCCCCATTTATAAAAATTTTAACATTCACCCTAGGTAATTCAAACTATCCTTTCTGACTAGTGCATCTGGGCCCTATTTTTAAAAGTGAGGCTTTTCTATAATTAGGGTCGGTCCGTCCGTCCGTAACGGATAGCTTTTTTCGTTAATTTAGGCATGTTAGAATTGTCCTATCGATTTCAAACTTTGCATGGTGATTCCTTTAGAAGTTAGGTACGATTTAGAAAGCGTAGCTACTCTATAATCATTACCAGAATGTCCGTACGTCCATTTTAAACATGTTGATTTTTTTACTTTTTAACAACAAATTTTAATGTGATCTAATCATCCGATTGATCTGATTTTTGGTATATTAATTCCTGGGACAACAAAGTATAATGTTATAAGCGAAGCAACTCTATAATAAAGTCCTAAAAATGCAAGTATGTCCATAAACATTATCCTGTATCTAGCAGTTTTTCAACAAATTTACTTTCAATTTTGGTTTGATTCTTATACATTTATATTCTGATCATTCAGTTCTGACACTATACAAATGTTAATGTCCGTTTGTCCTACCATTTCAATGCTTCGCTTTTATGGATGTTGTCATCCTTGTTTCATTTGCAAATTGAATACATGTTTGCGGGAGATAATTTAAATTTCGTCTTGGTTACCGCAAAAAAAATGCGGCACTGCTATGGCTGTAATAAAAAAAATCCAATGATTACATATGATTATATCGTATAAAATCAAATACGTAGGATATTACATTAAAAATCTGTTATAAATTACAACAAATTAATATTATTTTTTTACCACTGGGAGTTATTTATGTAAATGTTATGGACATTTTAGCAGACAGATATAAATTTCAAATTCAGTAAGGTAAAATTTGCAGGGATATTAAAAATAAGTGTATAATTTATTTCATTTCAAAAGTTCATCTAATTAATTGTCAATAATCGTATTTCAATATAAAATATTTTTGATAGGCAATATATTAACCCTGAAAATTAAAAGTCGTTGTTGTTATTTTAATGATAAGGATTTTAATTTTTTTTAAAAACTTAAATATCTCTGAAGAAGGGGAAAGAAGGATTTAACTGTAAACGAAAACATGAAATATAGGCCTTAATTTTATCGCCACACTTTGCGGATTCTTGCGGAGAGGTGTGGATAGTATAATTCGCCTCTGCATTTGGGTGATAAGTAAACATAAATACTAGTGTTTGATAAAACATATGTTTTCTGTTTACTTTTCTTTTCTTGTATTTTATTGCTTGTTTTCAAAACCAAAATGAAGATTTCATAAATCTATTACGTTTTACTTACATATTAATTATGTATTGTACATGTTTTCTCATTAATGAGGGTTAGATAACTTTACATAATAGCATTCATGTTTTCATGCCTTTTTCAATAGCGCAGTTACTCTATAGTAAGATAGGATAGGCCCATAAATAAAAGATATGTATTTACTTTATAGCTAGGTTATGTATGTATGTTTGACCGATTGGTGTTCACTAAATAGATATTTCCATTTCTCGTATTCATTCGAATTCGGTGGTAATAAACCGGTTCTCATCCATACGAAAAAACTATGTCTAGCATCGTATTATATCCAGCTTTCTACGAATATAAAAATGTACAATCATAAGATTAAAACCAGTCTTTTTAGCCCGTGCCTACGGCACCTAGGGGCTAAAAAAACTGGTTTTAATCTTATAATTGTACATTCTATATCCGCGGAAAGCCGTTTATAATACGATCAAAGAAATAACTATTAAACTATTTGTCCTAATTAGTTTACCCGTTTTTTTATTCATACAAACAGACAGACCGACATTGTGTTCCTTTTATTTAAAGATTAAGCGTAGCCTCTCTATAATCCTGGCAAGATTTCCTTCCCTGGTTGCTGTCATCTGTGCTTCTCACTTTAAAAAATCTTTAAATGCACAATTATTCAAATTCATTTTTTTGCATTCATGCTTAACATAATACAAGTTTCATAATTAATCGTCAATTTTTGGCTGATTACTTTTCTATTGTTAAGCATCTACAGTAAATTTTATAGATATGTAATTTATTTACTACGCTGTAAAAAATGTTTTCACATTCAAAACTTTTGTTACAATCCTTATACTAAAGTAACAGGATGTTTGTCTGTGTGTGTGTCTATCTGTGTGTACCGAAGGATCTCGCTAACCGCTGAACCGATCGGGTTCTCCTTAACAGGGTAGATTCTCATATGTCCTGGGAAGGTTTTTAACTATTTTGGGGGAGGGTACTACCACCCTCCCAAAAGAAATGACAAAAAATTAAAAATTTTCTTAAAATCTAGGAGACTTCAACGTTACATATGGTAGGTATCGTAACATAAATAATTAACATAGACTTTAACAAACAAAAACATTTAAAGTGCCACTAGAGGCCTCTAGGGGCGTAGCCGCTAGTTTTATATATTCCATTGGACACTAATAAATTTGAACAATGTGAAAATATTAATTAGTCTCTAAAAACTTATAAAGCTAAGGAACAAAAACTACATCCTATCAATTATCAAGTATGTAAATCTCTGTTTGTCAATGTTTCAAAATCAACTTAACTAAATGGTCAACATTTTTAAAAGCTTAGTACTTAGGTTTTAGGCTATTTTAAGGGTGAGAAAACTAACCCCCACCTTATTGAAATTGCCACATTGAAAACATAAACCCTCTAAAACTTGAAAATATCTTTTAAAACAAAATCTCTATAATTCAGGAATCAATTATATTTTTAAACAGAGCATTTTTTTACAGTGTGATGTTTTTGTTAATGTTGCAAAGCTGAAACTAAATGTTTTTAAATATGCAGTTTAAAGTATATGGTTAATGGTTATTTTGATGAACCATATGGAGCACACCAGATTATGTATACAGTTAGTTACATGAATGAACTATGGTGTACTTAGAAAGAAATTACCTATCCTTAGTTAAAGTGTTTATAAGCTGATGTAGATTATTTTTACTTTAATAGGAAGGAAATCAGTAAGTAGTAATTTGTAAAAATCTTATAAAGATAAAAAATTATTGACAATTATCCACAATACATTAAAGAGTATCCAGTTCACTATTATGCATTTGTGTATCTAACTCTTTTTTGTTGAACAACAAAGCTAACAAATTAAAGTTGGTAAATGTATAATCTTTAGCGACGACAGTACAATAAAACATTGATTGGTTTTTAGGCAATTTTTTTTTGTGTGGATTCGTCGCGTAATTCAATTTTTAGTCACATACATTGAAAAATACTTAGGAAAAGGAAAAGCTGTATAAAACTTCAATTTTGGAAAATTTTTTTCATTTTAACGCAGCTACTAGAATATGTCCTTCCTATGGAATAACTATAACTTACTTAGTTATTGATGGATTTTTAAAATTCATAAATGGCTTCGCATTAAACGAGCTGCGATCTTGATGAACATATCTATTCTTATAAATTCTTATTTTTGTGATAAAGTAGACATTTGATAAATTTAACAACAGATCTATAGTATAGATTATACATATAATTACCTCCCTCCTTTTTTCAATGACCTTTTTCGTCTGCTACCAAATTATTTTCTGCTACTTAGCTAATATTCCTGTTATCATTTGTTAATTTTTAATGACCCAATTGAAAGTCGGCACAAGGACACTGCGATGGGGAGATACATTTATTTAACTCTTTCTCCCTCTAGTGTTTTACTCTAATAATTTAACAAACCTTTTTCATAAACTTTGACTGGAGCAAGGTCGAGATCTGAGATGTTATTCTAATAATAATAAGTAGCTGTTGTTTCTACTATGTACTAATGTTTATTTTGTAATTCTGTTACATAAATTAATATTTTTATTTATATATAAATAAACAAGGATGACAACATCCATAAGTAGCGATGCACAAAAAAAACATGGATTGGAATACATATAGATTTAAAGTGTATTTATTAAAATTAAGAATAGATGTTTTGGAGGAAATAAACACATATTTTGTATAATGATGACGGTCAAAGTAAATTACATAAAAGATGCTTATAACAATGGAAAAAATTATTTTGATACTGATATTAGGGCGGGTCGATTTGCATGCTTTTTGGGATTTTCACATTAGTACACATTGGCAAGGGTTACTGGGCCAATATAAAACTCTGTAAGACTTGAAAGAGGTTTTTAATCCAAAAACAACGGGCGTGCGGTGGGTATAAAAAGTGCCTACCCCTTATAAAACCAAAAATTGAAATTCCTTCAAACACAGGCATGTTGCATATCAAAATGACCGCATTGAAATGCTCATTACGAATCCGAAAACTGTTTTGAAAATATTGGTATTAGTTCAAATTAGATCTCATTAAGTACCTAAAAACATTAAGTACAAATCGTTATTTTAGCCCGCTACAGAGTTCACTTTATTATAGAACATGAAAATCTGATCCAAGTAATAATAAATCCATATTCACCGAGAAAACAAATATTTTTGTTAAGCACAATATGCCTGATGTACGGAAGTGAGGTGACAATTAATGATTTTTTCCATCATGTATACAGGAATTTGTATTTTTCGTGGATTTTTTGCACTTTAATAAAGTTGTTTGTATCATATGCTGTCAAATATCATTGGCATTTTAATTGCGGCCAAAATAAAATGTATTTAACTTTTTTTATTTATTCAAAATAATTTACCATCGATTTTTCTTTTTTCTTTAAGGATTGAGAGATTTAAATATTTAAATGCTACTAATTACAAAAAAAAACGAAATTACGAAATTAATGAAAACTTGACTATTTATTTTAATTAATTGTGATAGGGGAAATTTGTTGGTTTTAAAAACAAGGATGACAACTTCTATTAAAGCGAATCTCTGAAACGGTTTGGACAAACGAACATTAACACTAGTAGAGTGTCAGAACTGCATAAACAGAATATATATGTATACTGTTGCAAAACTCCTTAAATAAGGAGACTGTTTAAAAACATCCTTACATTATTAGAACTTGGTTATTGAGATGCTTTGCATATAACATTAGAAATTAAAACATTGTAAAAGAAAGTTGTAGAGCAGCTTCGCTTTGTGATGTTAAATTTTTCTTTAGTGCATATTTTGTAGATTTAGAACCTATTGTGTGTAAATGCCAACTCAGTAATGAAAGATAACATTGTCTTTATTAGATTTAACAGAAATGACAATATTCATAAATGCAAAGTTTTGGAATTAGGTACAACTGTACCAAATAAAGAGACTCAATAGTTCTGAAAAAATAACTCTTAATATATTAAAGGGGAAGGGTGTATGTATGTTTTTCAGCAAAGATCTCAATAACCTTTCTAATGCTTTGGTTTTACTTTTTAGAAAGCTTTGTAGATGCTTTGGATTGGATAATTATAAAATTTTGCTGTCAAAATGTTAAAAATCAGCAAATTTTAATTAGATGTACGGGCTTACTGATGACGATTATAGAGATGCTAAACTTGCTAAATCATACATAACTGTTAAAGGAATCATCAGGCAAAGTTTGAAATTGGTAGAACAGTTCTAACATGTATATATTAACAAAATGTTTTGCTTGCAACGTAAAGACCACAATTTTGGAAAATACTCGCTGATAACAAACTTCTTTACTCCTTTGATGATGATAAATAATAGTATAACCCAAGGGGAAATATAAATGGTCCAATTTGTGTAATTTCAACGGTTCATTGTTGATTTTCCTTTTGCAGATTTTTTTGCATAACCTTTTACAATGCACAATAATTTGGCAAATATTATAAGCATGTAAAATAATGCCAATTTTCTAGCCGACACAGGGAAAGAAAAATGCAATTTTGAGTCAGTAAAATTGGTGATATTTTCTTATCAAACGAATTGATGAGAGGAGAAGTGAGAAAGAAACCCACTAAAAAAGATGAATAATTACTCATTTTTATGACGTCACAAGTTTTTTGAGCGACTTCCTCCATTTACAATTTTTTTTAAACAGACTGCTATGAAAATCTATTAGACAAGCCATTGTCCTATCCTTTCCTCCTCTGTTGATACTAAAATCAAAATTTTCAAATTGTTTTTCTCTCTGCTTTATATTCCTTTATATTGATGGATTCATTATTACTTGGATCTTACACCAGATTCTCATGAAATAAGTGAAACTTATATCTGGCCAAAATAACGACTCACCCCCTCCCCTTACAACAACCCCATTACCCCAAATCCTCCCCTACTACTGGATAAATGAACTGACCAATAAGTCCATGTCAGCAATAAAAACAACCGACAAATTTTCCCCTATCATAATATCCACGTATATTCTATATCCATTGTTGACTAATTAAATACAAAGGTTCCGCTTCTTTTGGACGTAATCGTCTTGGTATTTAAATGTTTGGTTATTAATTGATTTTAAATTGAATAATAACAAGTTGAATTTAGATTATTAATTCATTGATAACTATGAATTAAAGAGTTTAGTTATTAATTGTGGGAATAATATTAGATTTAATGAGAATAACATCTTCAATTATATAAAAACAAGGATTGTTTTGTCCATGTCTAAAGCAAAAAAAGCAAATTGACAACATTTTTTGACGAAACATGGGTGACAACACCCATAAAAGCAATGCCCTAAAATGAGACGGTATGAAAAACGAACAGAACTTGCAAAATTCGTAGGTACAGGCTACTGTTTAAGGACATACTTACATTTTTAGGACATACGTTATTTCTGGTAATGATTATAGAGTTGTTACCTATGCTTTTTAAAATCTTACCTAATTATTTCATCAAGTTTAAAACCGATAAGAGTTATCCGTTACGTACGGACCAATCCTAATTAAAGAAAAGGTTCGCTTTTAAATAGAACAGTAAGTATCATACATTTATATTGGGAAAGAAAAGTCTATGTATAGTTTTGTCATTAGATTACTGGAAATAAAGATTTCATTTTATAGCCTACTTCGTTTAAAATTTAGAATAATCTTAAGACATAAACTAGAGTTTTGTCTATTTGATTTAATGACTTGGTTATTAATATCAATTTGTTTACCGGAGAGATTTTACTTACAGAGTAGCTGCGATTCCAACAATCACCATGAAGCCTTTATATTCATATTTGATATTTTATCTTGTTATTAAATGTAAAACTAATTAATAATTGTCTCAGAAAGAGTGGGTACAGAATGGCTGAAATAAATATTAGAGGCGCTTTAAAGTTGGATCAACATTTCACCCTCTTAGTCATTTTACAACATACAGAAAATTGTAGAGTAGCCCTGCAAGGGAGAAAAGTAGATCCTGATTTAACTTCTATATTATTCTTCAAAATTTACAAAGAAACATCTAGAAAATAAATAATCCAGATAAATCCAGTTATGTTTAAAACTATCAACAATTATATGCCTATAACTTTTCTACCAGTAACATATGCTTAATATTTTGCCTTCCCCTTTATATTGAAATCAAAATATTACCCTTTTTCATAAGCAAATATCTATAAACATCTGGTTAAGTTTGAATTCAATAGGCTGAAGGCCCCAATAAAAGTTTTCCACGAGTTAACACATGAAAAAATATGCCCTTCCCCATGTCATGAGGAGGTGGTTAACAATAATTTTACCCACTTATATGTGCAAATTAACATAATATCCTTCCCTTTTTGTCTTTATGCATTTAGTCTTTGAATCAAAACTTAACTCTTTTTATAGTAATTGCTACAAAACAACAAAAAATAGTTAAAATAATAGTCAAATATTTTTCTAGTTTAACAATAACATTATTATGGGATTTCTGGTTTCAGAAAGCCTCTGTTTAGGATCTAATACAAGTTTAATAGTTCTTAAAAAACATAAGAACAGATATTGGCTAAAATTTCCTAAACATAGGAATCGTTGAAATCACTAATTCCATATCTTCATTTTTAATATGCAGAAATTATATGTGATCACTTTATAATCTTTAATTTGCTAATTAGTCACATTGTAACAACACTCGATGATTTTTCAAATGTCTCAAAGAAAAGGGGAAGGGAGAACTTTTGGTGATATTTTGCCTAGATAGTAGGATCTGCCTGGCTAGCAGGCTCCGCCTGGATAGCAGGCTCTGCCTGAGTAGTAGGCTCTGCCTAGTTAGCTGGAAGTCAGGCCTATAAAAAGCAGCCCACTCGGGCTCAATTCCTCAGTTGTGATACTACACTCTATATCACCAGTCGAAAATCTTAAGGGTTAAGTCGGGTTATAATCTTTGACAGAATTTAGCTTGAGTAAACTTTTCTTTGAGATTTTTGGCCAAAACATACCTAAAATAAAATAGATTTTGTTAATTAAAAATTATTCCATTTACTTAAAAATAAAAATCTGAGATATTAAAAAACTTTGTTTATGTATTAGGTATAGGGGGGAAGTAATAGGGTTTAAGCCCTTATGGGCAAGTATTGATAAATAGTCATTGAAATTAGTTTACAAGGAGTAAAATTTGCTTAGACCTTAAGATATCACAGTAGAACCCATAATAAGGGATCGCATGATGGATCTGAGGTTCTGACAATTTTATTTCTCTAGTAGTATAATTCCAGAACCAGAAGATAACACAGTAGACTAACCACGTAAAGGCGTCGAATGTTGGTTAGCAGGCCCCCACTAGAGTGGATGTCTTCTCGGAGATAAAGAGGCTAGCTTATTCTGAGGTTGAAAGGAATTTATTTCTTTATTATTTTGTGCTAGATTTTGAGATAACACAGTAGACTCACCACGTAAAGGCGTCGAATGATGGTTAGCAGGTCCCCACTAGAGTGGATGCCTCTTCGGAGGTAAAGAGACTAGCTTATTCGATAAATCTCAGCATAAAATATTAGGGATTCTTATTTATTTTACGCCAAGACTTTAAGATAACACAGTAGACTAACCACCTAAAGGCGTCGAATGTTGGATAGCAGGTCCCCACTAGAGTGGATGCCTTTTCGGAGGTAAAGAGACTAGCGCAATCTATAGATCTTGGCCTAAAATATTTATTTGAGTTTTATAGGTTACCAATAACTTAATAGTTTGATTTCCAATAAACGTATGATCGTTGATATACATTCCTGAAACCACCGATAGCACATTATTTTCGGAATAGGGTTTTTAGGTAAATTATATATCTACTGTTTAGTAATCTATTATCTAGTGATTTGGTTTGAATATAATTAGTCATTTCATTGGATAGTATTTCTAATCAGACAGATATTAGTGTTTCACTGAATCAGGCTTGGACTGTAACAGGAGGTGAGAGCGCTGCGCCTTAATCATAGTAGTGTGATTAAAGGGTGCGACTGTTTCGAGGACCAGGTTGTGAAGCAAAGTACTCAAGGTTGACATTATGCCTAAATATTCACTTTGGCTATAGGAATCTCTAAAAAAAATCAATCATCTAAGAAGAAGATAAGATCCTGTTTTATCAGAATCGCTTTTTAAAAATTCATAGATTAGCTTCGTTGTAAAAAAAGTTTAATCAGTTAAAATTAAGATTCTCTAAATTAATAAATTGAAGGCGTAACGCCGTAAAGCCTGATGACAAAAAATTGTGTAAAAATCATTTTTATTAATTCTCATAATATTTAAGGAGATATGACTGTATTTCTAACATGCATGAATTAAAGATATCCAGACAAGGACAAGACAAAGCATTTATTTTTTGTCCTTTTAATAATTTATTATTCTGGGGGGTGGAGGGATATATAGTTTTCCATCATTCCAATTAGCATTAAACTATTCCTTGGACAATCGTTTACAAGATCTTAGCGGACAGACATCAAGTTACTTTAGTTAATAGGATTATTACATAAATCTTTTTTTGTGTTAAATGATTGTAATGACTTTAAATAACATTATTTAAGTTTTGAGATGAACCATCCATCGCGAACGGACATACTATAGAAAAGTCCTGCTTTCAGCAACGTTGAACAAGGATGCGAAGCACTGAAACGGCAGTTCAAACGGACATTAACACTTGTATAGTGTCAGAACTGAATAATCAGAGAATAAATGTATAAGAGTCGAAGCAAAATTGTAAGTAAATTTGAGGGAAAACTGCTTGATACAGGATAATGTTTATGGACATACTTACATTTTTAGGACCTTCGCTTATAACATTATACTTTGTTGTCCCAGGAATCAACATACCAAAAATCAGACCAATCGGATGATTGATCACATAAAAATTTGTTGTTAAAAAAGTAAAAAAATCAACATGTTTATAATGGACGTACGGACATTCTAGTAATGATTATAGAGTTGCTACGCTTTCTAAATCGTACCTAACTACTAAAGGAATCACCATGCAAAGTTTGAATTCGATAGGATAATTCTAACATGCCTAAATTAATGAAAACAGCTATCCGTGTGTGACGGACGTACGAACCAACCCTAATTATAGAAAAGCTTCGCTTTTAAAAAACGCATCTGGACATAAGAGACGGGGCGCGGAATGTGCGTCAAAAATTTCCATGTTGCGCGCACATTTTATTTTGACGGGAGCGCACAAGAGCGAAGCTGGGGGGGATGTGCACTCTTAAGTAGGATGCAGTTAGTACTTGGATTTGATGCGGAGCGTAGAAGTTGATAATTAGTAATTAGATGGTTATATACATGATTAGATTTGTGTATATTTGGTGCGATAATGTGATATCATCTTTTATAGATCTTAGTGAACATATTTTCAGTTTTAACGCTAATTAAATATAATAATTTGTTTCTTTCTATATTTTTCTCATTTTAATTAATATATAAATTATTTATTTTTAACTTTTACGACGAACCATTGGACGAACGTTCTTTAAAAAATAAAATTCTGTGAATCATCTACATACAATATAAAATAGTTTGGTTTTGTCTAAAGCTTTAGATTTCAACAAATACTGAAATGATTGCGTTCACCTGTTAAGGGAAGCTTCATAAAGATCGCGGGATGGTTTTAAGCAACTTTTCTACCCACTTCTTACAGATTCAGAACCCCTAGATGCCAGGGGCGCAGCCTTTAATATATTTAAGTATGGAAAAAAATTCATAAATTTTACCTATATCCAATTTTGAATAATTTAATATTGAGGTAAACTGTCAAATCTCAAACCCAAAAAAGTAAATAAAATAAATTCGCACTACAATTTAACAATAAGCCATTCATGTATCCAACTGTTTTAAGTATGTGGTGTAAATAATTAGTGATTAAAGACAAGTGTCGATATAACATGTTGTCTATCAATTATGGTGTTGTCGATCAATTATAGTGTATCTTGTTGTTCATAATTAATAATAGTTATTATATTTGTACCAGGAGAGGTTTTAAACAGAGAGAGGGGACAATGGGCTGTTTATTACACAAGTAGCCTAAGTTTTCTTATTCGTTGGACTTTAATAAATTTTGATTAGTTGCTTTATTAAGTTGAGTGTCCAAACGTTTCAATAACTATGTATAATCTATAGAAAAGGTAATTTTGTGTATTAAGATTGGGATCTACATCAATTTTTCGGCCATTGTCTCATCCCTTTAGATCCCTGGGTTTAAACTAGCAGACATATAAATTAATGGAGGACTGCCATTTACACATCCAGCAAATTTACAGTGGATGTACATCCAATACTGGCAAAAATACATCCAATATTTTTATACATGTCAAAAATACATCTGACACTGGCATTTACACATCCATACTTTTTCAATTATATGTCATAAATACATCTGGCATTTATATATCCATAGAAATTTAATGTAAAATAATAAGACATGCACTCGACGGCTGGTTTACTATCTCCTTTTTTAGTTATGGATCTAAAGGGATAAGACAATAGACGATAAATTGGTTTACATCCCCAGATGATAAACACAATTATCCATTCTGAAGATTAAAATTACTGGTTGTTAAGTTTGGACATACAATAATAACTAACACATCACAATACCATTAAAGTACCCAAAGCCAGCAATAGCGTGGTTTTCTAACTTTGGGTACTAGTGTAATTTATAGTCCAATGTCTTCTCTGTCTTAAGTAGATTTCAACATGCCTATATTTGATTATAACATTGCTTCTCTGAAAAGAACAATGCAGTCAGAATCAGATGAGCATTTTGGAACATGAAATAGATTATTACGATTTATTGTTGCTTATCGTATTTTTAAACTGTAATTTCATTTAAATAATATCATTTATATGTATAAAAATGTAAAATTCGATTTTGTTTATTGGTAGCCTAATTATGATTCCCCCCCCCCCCCCTCCTATATTCAGAAAAGTCCTAATTAAATTTAATGTTCTGTTAAGTAAATAACTTATTGTAGTATGAAAAAAACAACGTCAAGCAGTTAAAATATCATTAAGCAATAAAATTCTTAAATTTGCATCTGGACTTCCCAAAGAATAATTTTTATAATTTCCAAGCTCTACAGAGTCCTTATACCCAGGGATATAAAGGGAAAAGACAATAACTGATAAATTGGATAAAAATCCACTATGATCATACACTAAATTACCCCTTCTGCATATCACAATTAGCGGTTGAAACGTTTGGACACTGAACTTAATGAACCAACTAATAGAAATTCAATAAAAGTCCCCAAAGTTGTCTAGCCAACGAATAATAAAACTTTGGGGACTAGTGTAATAATCATCCCAATGTCCCCTCAGTCCCTGCCTAATACCTCAAGCAATATTAATTATTAGCAACTGTGACTTAAATAGCTTATATAATAAATAATGTGGGGTGGCCTAATCCAGACATGTTAAAGTGTATAGAATGTATTTTTAGATACACTGCATCTTTTAAAAAATCAAATTATCAAGACCTTTCCCTTTTATATTTTCTATCCATTTGATTACAATTCACAGATTAAATTTATTAGGCGCTGTCATTCAAATCTATTTCCACACCCACACCCTTTTCTCTTTGATTTAGGAAAAAAAATAATTCTAGGTACTGGAGGGCTTATCTAAACTTTGCTTATTCAGACTAACCTAAGATTGGTTTTAAAATAATGTTTTTATAAAATGTGCGTTAATTGTCCTACACTATCAGAAAGATAATATACCGACCCACGGGTCTATTTGTAGAATAGCAGCGCTACGAAAAAGAATTTATGACATAGAAAACAAATAATAAAAAAATCTGCGAAAAAACATTCAATGTTAGAAAATAGTTATCTAATATCATGATGACATATAAAGCAAAGCTATATATCATTTTGACAGTGCTTTGCTACGGTCCATTGGCTTCTGTTATCCTTGTTAATTTTATCCCGTTTAAGTTTATAACAAGGACAATTTTTCTCATAACAAGGATAAGATTTTATATATCAAAAGAACAGTGAATTGTAATACAGTAATACAATCTGGTTTTATGCGAATATAATGTTTAAAACTTTCCTTAGAAACACATCTAGATCATATGTGCTGCAAATTTCTTAGAGCCCGAAAAATATCCTAAACCTACCCAAAGACATTTGTGATACTTCCCTCAAAAGTTCAATTAATCATAACCAGCATTTTTCGAGATTTTTAGCTTATGACAAAAAAACTACTTTAGGCTATAGGATATGAATGATCACTAAATGAAAATTAAGCTAGCACACGTACAGACATACCCTACTTATAGATGAGCTACGCTCCAAACAAACAAATCATTAGCCAGTGATTATAGGGGACGGATTTTTCTTTCGAGATGTCAACAATCCAAAAGGTTTCTGCGAAAACTTTTGCAAATTCAGTGGAAAATGCAAAATTTCAGCGTAAAAACAAACTTAATTGGCACTAAATGCACAATGACTCCTGTTAACCTTAGATGCTGTTATTATCCTTAGAAATTAACATGATGTCTTTCTGCATATGTTTATCTATTTGTACTAAAATATCTTGGAAATGGCTTAACTGATATGGTTCTCCTTTATAATAATGCTTCTTATAGTTCAAGGAAAGGATTTGGACTTTTTAAGTGGTACCTCTACCCTCCCCAGAAAATTACTCCTAATAAATAATACCCCCCCCCCCCTCCGAAAAAATATATTGTAGTTACTTTTCAAAACTAGTAGTTTATGTTGACATGCAATCTCAAAGGTTGATATTTTTTGATAACACTAGCGCCTACGCCCCTAGAGGCCTCAAGTGGCACTGTAAATGTTTTTTGTACCAGTCTACGATTCCTACCAATGTTGCGTTTAAGTCTCTACTACGATACCTATCAATGTTTCGTTCAAGTCTCTCAAATATTTATAAAAAATTTCGATTTTTCATGATTTCTCATGGGAGGGTGGTGGTACCCTCCCCAAAAATAGTTATAAACCTTCCCAAGACCTATAAGAAGCTACCCTGTTAAGGAGAACCCGATCGGTTCAGCGGTAAGCGAGATCCTTCAGTACAAACACACAAACATCCTGTTATTTTAGTATAAGGATATATATCAATAATATTGTATTGATTATAAATCTATATCACCAAGGTTGAAAGGAATCAGCATGTAAGTTATATATCAACAATGGATACTTTTATTAAATGTCACATAATCGACTAAAATCATAGAAATTGAAATCCTTCTTTGTTTAACAGTGATGTTTCAGTTTTGCTTCAATATTTCTCAAGAAAAATTTACGCATTTTTTAATGTTGATTATTTTATGAATGATTTTGCATATATTTTTTTGTGCAAGTGCAAATATTAATAATCTTATTAGAAACTTATTTGTTGGTAATTGTTTCCGAGATCATACGAGACACACAGACAAGCACACATTATGTTACTTTAGTCAAAGGCAGTATTATGAAAATATTATCAATGCAATGTCTGAAAAGATTTTGAACAATATACGATGAGTTTTAAAAATATATAATAATGTAGATTAGATCAAGTTTTGTATGGGTCAAAACAAAGACGTCCAAGCTTTTTATTTTGAGTGGGGTTTATGAGGGGTTTCAAATGTTTGAGGGGGTTAATCTAATGTATTCTTAAAATCTTTAGGGGGATAAAATGAGGGTTTTGAAGTTTGAGTGGGGTAAGCTCCCCTTTACCCCCACTCCTGGACGTCTATGGGTCAAAGTCAAGCTTCAAAATTGCTTAGCAGATTTAATATTTTAGCGGTTTTTTAAAAATCGGTAGTTAAGTCACACATTAGGCTTGTACAATATAACAAGCGCAGCATTACACAAAACAATTAGATAAACGACATCTTTTTAGAACGCACTAGATATCACACCTTGCGTTTAAAAATGGCGCTCGGGTGTATTATCATATGAAACTTTTATGTTTTTTACGTTGTCATATGCCATGCAAGTTGAGCTTTCACTTCCGCATGCATACCATCAAACTATTGGAACCACAAAATTTGACAATCGCACAAACTTTTCCTTTCCCTATTCTTATATCAATATATCATTCAACCCCCCCCCCCCCCTATCATAGGCGTTTTCTGAGATAGGCGTTTTTTGAGTATAGCCCATATTTGTTGTTGCGTCTTTTTAGAAAACTAGCGGCTTCGCCTCTAGCACAAAACGAACTGTGTTTAATCAACCAATTTTTTGTATTTTTGACTTGAAAAGAAAAAGTAAAAAAAATATTTTTTTTTTCGAGGGAAGGGGTTGTCGTTTTCCCCTCTTTTTAAATTGTAGTTTTTTTTAAGAGGGGTGATTTTTTTGGAGGAAGGTGTGTCCCACCCTCCAAGAAAATAGCTTAAACCAGTTACAGGAGCAGTAGTTATAATCCATGAAGAGTAGAGCCCAATCGGTTCAGTGGTTACTAAGATGTTCTGACAGACGGACAGACAGAAAGACATATATCGTTCTTCTTTGTATTACAGATATAAATCTCTATTGATATGCGATAATCCTTATACTAAAGTAACAGGATGTTTGTCTGTTTGTCTGTACCGAAGGATCTCGCTAACCGCTGAACTGATCGGGTTCTCCTTAACAGGGTAGATTCTCATAGGTCCTGGGAAGGATTATAACTATTTTGGGGGAGGGTACCACCACCCTCCCAAGAGAAATCACAATAAAATCGAAGAAAATTGAAATATTTCCGCCGCATAGTGTCGCTAGCGTAGTGGCGCTGCGTGGAGATATGAATTTAACAGCTGATTGACCATAGACAAATTATTTCTCAAATTAAATATTTAAAATAAAATAAAAATTTAAATGCCACTAGAGGCCTCTAGGGGCGTAGCCGCTAGTATATAACATACGGAAGTGAATGTATATTTTCCCCCTTTTCTGTTGTGTACTATGTAGTGTAGATGTTTAATTAGGCATAATAGCCGATTATCTTTGGGCATCTTAATGCAATAGAGTTATACATATTACTTCTAGAGGCTTGAGGTGAAGGAGGGGTGTAGATAACTCAGCCTTCCGCTCAATTTCAATTTTATTTTTAAGAAGTAAAAAGTAAGCAAGATCATTCAGTTCACACAGACAGACAGACATCCTGTTACTTTTATTTAAGTATTAATATTTTAATTAGACAAAGGACACCAGCCAATAGTTTGTCTACCTCTAAACCTATCTCTCCATCTTTAAGATTGTTTATATATCTATCTACCTTTCTACTAATTTTCCTTTTATCCATCTTTATAACAATCTAATTTCGTCGATTCTTCTATGTGTATGGATTTCTTCAATTTAATAAGATAATGTTTTCTATAATTAGGGTTGGTCCAATTGCTCTAACAATTTATTTAGGCATGTTAGAATAATTCTATCAATTTAAATTTTACATATGATTCCTGTAAAAGTTAGACATAATTTAGAAAGGATAGCAACCCTATATAACTAGAAAGTTCATGCGTCCATTTAAAACATTTTCTCGTATTCATTCGAATCCGGTGGATAGGAACCGGTTCTCATCCATATGCAAAAAAAAATATGTCTAGCATGGTATTATATCCAGCTTTCTACGATTATAGAAATGTATAATCATAAGATAAGCAGAAAGCTGTTTATAATACGATGAAAGAAATAGCTATTACTTTTTTGACACAATCTTATTACATGAAATAATTACAGTTTCTTGTGTTTTTTTTGGAAAACCAATACTTTGGTCTATTATGCATTATTTGTTAAAAGCTAAGCTGAACATTCTAAACATTATTTTAGAGAAAAAAGATAAATTTAATATCGAAGCATGTTAAGGAAGGTCCAATATTAATTGGTCTTTTGATATTTTCTAGTGAATAGCACATTTTTTGTCAAGTCATAATTTGTGCATTCAAAAATCTTTACAAAGCCAAAGAATAGGTATTATTAATAGGCCTATGCATACAAAATCATTTAAGAATACTAGCGCTTTCCCTCAAAATGCCTTGTTAGGTAACGAACCCCTCCCCCACAGTGCAGTGGAACAGATTCGGCTTCGTCTTAGCTTAGCAATTGGGACTTTTATTTAATTCTCCTCGGTTGGTTCATCTAGTTGAGTGTCCAAACGTTTCAACCACAAATTGCAATCTACAGAAGGGATAATTTTGTATATCATCATTGGGGATGTACATCAATTTATCGGCCATTATCTTATCCCTTTAGATCCCTGGTTGTATGAAGCAATCTATAATACAAAGTAGAACGATGTCTGTCTGTCTGTCTGTTTGTTTGTCTGTCTGTTTGTTTGTAGCGAAGGATCTCGCTAACCGCTGAACCGATCGGGTTCTCCTTTACAGGGTAGCTTCTCATAGGTCCCGGGAAGGTTTATAACAATTTTTTCTTTTTAAAACTAAAATCAAAATAGTGAGGTCGACTACCCCCCCCCCAAAAAAAAAAAAAAAATTCCCCCCCACAAACAAATTTAAAAAAAAAAATTTTCTTATAAATCTAAAATAGGAAAAATTGGTTTGATGAAACCTCTTGGGGCAAAGCCCCTAGAGGCTAAGGGCGAAGCGGCTAGTATAAAAAAAAACAATAAACATGAATGCCAATATTATTTTCTAATGACTTATGGTTTTTAAGTTTACCACTTTTATTGAATCTATAAATAAAATAATGATCATAAGAGAACGATTAAACGCAAAGATTTTCTATAATTAGAGTTTCTACGAGACTACGTCAAAAAAATTTAAAACTAATACAATCCAAATATTGTATATCAGGAATCAGGTATAGCCAACAAGCAAAATAAATCTAAAATAATATCAGGGTGGAATATAAAAAAAAGTTGGCTTTACTTCAAAGTGTTGCCCCCCCCAAAATCACTAAAAAATCTGCTGAAATTACCATACATTTTTTCAAATTAATTCAGTTCTTGGTTTCGACATTATGAATACGTTTTAATATTTTTATAGGAACTTATTATAGCTTCGCTACTTATAGACATACTTGAATTTGTTGTATTTATGTATAAATATTAAATAATTAGTTTATGTCTGTAAAATAATCACTGAATATTTTAAATACCACCAGGAAGAATTGCCGTATCATTTCAGGGATCTAAAGGGATAACACAATGGCCGATAAATTAATGTACATCCCGATTCCCCAATGTATATTACAATAATTGGTTAAAACGTTTGGACACTAAACTTAATGAATAAGCCAATCAAAATTCATTAAAAGTCCCCAAAGTTGATTAATTAACGAATAAGAAAACGTTATTGAAAACTTTTGTCCCCTTCTTTCCTGGTCTCATTCAGTAATTTAGTCATTTGTACAATATTATGGTTGATATTAATTCTTTACTGTCTAGGTACTTTTATAGTCAAGGATGCCTTGTTAAACATTTTTACAAGCTGTTGCGCCCCTTGCAGCCAGGGGAAGGAAATCAGTATGATATAGCCTTAAACTATGCTAAGACTTCATTTAAAAATAAAACATTCCCGGACTTTAAAAGCTTCCCTAAAAGTGGAGAAATCATTTGGTTCAGTGGTTAGGGGTACGACTTTCCTTCCCCCACCTTAAGAGCGCCTAGAAGCCTCTAGGTGCGTAGCCGCTTGTATATAATATACCCAATAACAATTGTGTATAACAATTACTGACTTATTATAGAAAAGCTTTGCTTTTAATTGTTGACTCACTGTGTCACTAATGGCGGAAACTAATGAGATTAAAAAGTGATATTAATCATTACTTTATATCCAGAGGCAATATCTTAGGAAACAATAATTAATTATTACAAGATCATAGCTTATTGGTAGGAATCTAAGAGACTTTAACGAAAACAAAGAAGATATCAGTTTTTATTTAGGTCTGTCACATTTGAGATTTATAGGATTTTTACTAGGTTTGCGCGAAGGATTATGACTCATTTAAACTCCATTCCCCCCACCCCCTTCTTACCATTCCCCAAACACATCACTCCTGCACCCATTTAAGAGTAAATCTACAAAAAAAAACTTTGCTAGAAAAATCTTCTTAATTAAAAAACCCCATCCACCTTGGGATCGTCCTTGTTTGAAAGTAATTATTCTTGTTGTACTGTTTCTGCTTGGCTGCAAGTGATTAAGAAAAAAATCATGCAAAATCCAAACCAATGAAAATAAATTAGAAATGTATGCACCATGATATCATATGTGATTGTGAGTGTACTATTGTACATTATATTCATGGTAAAACCACAAACAATTTGGTCCTTTCCCGCAAAGTACCCATCGAGCACTGAAAATTTTCTACCCCTAGATTTTAAAAAGAGAGGAGGGATGAATAGTTTTTTCCCTTTGCCTAACCCTTAAATTTCAGGGCAGTCCCTTAACTCTGCCGGTCTACCCAGTAAGCAATGTAATCAAACCTAACCTGATGACATAAAGTAATACCCCCGAAAAAATACTCTCCTGCCCCAGCCATTAGCTTCGAATTGCTTCAAATAATAGGGGGGCAAGGGGGGGAAATCTTATATGTGCGACTAGGTACTTCGAAAAAAAAACATTTTTGGAAACAGTTTTAAAAGGGTTATGAAAGCCCTGCAGGACTTCTAATGGTAAATATTAAAGAAATTTAAGCACTAATTAAAAGCAATAATAAATATAAAACTACATTTATCCACATAGTTTCAAAGTATCAAAAAAAGTATCAATTTTGCTGTTGATTTATTATCATTTTCATATTTTCCCTAATTAAAAGAATGTAAATATAAGCATAATTAATTTTTCTCAATTCTTAAACTTGAATCGACTAAACAGATTTATGTTTTCTTGAGTTAATATTTAAACCAAATTGAAAATTTTAAAATTGAAAAGAGAATCATAAGAAGTTTTGAAAATTGTATAGCATGATTATTATCAAATCAAATGTTAAAAAGATTTCATTATTTAAAATAATTATTTTATCTTGGACATTCTATAAAAACTCTATTATTGAACTTGAAATAAAAGCTACAAGCATACCATATTATACCAAACACAAATCAGAATATCTAATTTAGCAAGTGAACCACCGCGCTTACCCCTTCTCCAGTCTTAAAATATGATTCTAGCCCCTGGCTGGATCTCCAACCACATTGGGCCCATAGCTCGAGATACTCTAAATAAAATGGAATGTCTGTCTGTTTGTAACATAAGATCTCGCTTCCTTCCTACAAAAGTTTTTCATAGGACCCTGGCTGTTTTTATCTGTTTTTGAGGAAAGGAAAGTCACCCCTCCAATGAAAATTTCATAGCCCCCTTCAAAACCAGCAAAAAAAGATTTTAGTTTAAGAACAACAAAAAAAATATGTTAATGAAAGGGGAATGGGGGGAAACCGTACCCCTTATATTAAATCATCTTTGTGAAACAGGGTGTTCCTCTATCGGATAAATGAATTATTCCCCACAAATCTGTTGAATGAAACTAACAACAAGATGGATGAAACCACAAAATTTTCCTCATGATTAGAATTGATAATATGATAATATGCAAGCATGCCAACTCAGGGGTGGAATTATTCAATGTGAATTAATACCAGGGCTCGGCAGCTGTATTTAAACGCGCGCCTTGAAGAAGTCGCAGACGCTTAACTGGTGCTTTCCCTCAAAGTGCATATTGAGCACTGAAACACCTGCCCCTTATTATTAAAACAGGATAAGAATTAGGATGAGAAAGTTTCTTTTGCCTAGTGTTGGCTCTTTTACCTAAATTAATAAACAACAAAAGAAAAACTACCCTCCCTCTTACTTTCAATACATTTGAAAAAAAAATATTTCTTTGCCTAATAAGACACTTTGAGGAAAGACGCCGTTCGTCTTAAATCTAAAAAGAGCCAAATCCGCGATGCTTAGATATAGAATAATCCACACTAAGCTTCGTCAGTCAGTGCTGCTTTTAAAGAAAGCAGCAGTCGGGCAGCCTAATGTTATATTTTGCCGCAGCCAAGAGACAGGCTTGCTGTTTATCTTGTCCTACTAACAGTTGTGCAACTCTCAATAGGCGAAATTCTCGAAACAACAGCTAAAGACAAGACTGCCGAGCCCTGATTAAAACCATGTAGAAAGAGGAGGGAAAAAAATAAGATTATCCTTGACATTGCTTACCCCCCTGTTCGTCTGTGCAGTTCTGAGAGACTGTTGTTTTTAAATGTGAAGCTTCTCTGAAAAACACTGTGTTAATAGGTCTTCTGATCTATGGCAAATTTAAGAATCTAAAGGGATAAGACAATGATCGATAAAATGATGTACATCCGCAATTATGATACAAAAAAATACCTTTTCTGCAGATTAAAATTAGAGGTTGAACCGTTTAAACACTAAACTAAATGAATCAACTAATCAAAATTCACTTAAGTCCTCAAATTTGTAAAGCAAACAAATAAGAAAACGTTATTTTAAAACATTGGGGACTAGTGTAATAAACAGCCCATTGTCCCTTTTCTCTCTGGGAAAATTTAATGTTTTAGCAATCTTCTATTTTTTCTAATCTTTTTGTTTTAAAATACAGTTGAATCAAATAAAAGTTTGGTTTACCTGAATACTAATATAGTTAAACAAAATGCGCATACCTAATTTTTTTTTATCATAGATCTTTTTTATTTTAAGCAAAGTTGCTTCTATTTGACATAATCGTCCTTGTTTATTGACAACATGAAATAAAAGTATTTAGGATTTCCTTTCACTGAATTAAGCAATGTTTTTAGAATAAGCGAAAAAAGGTTAACTAAAACTTAAATTCTTTTAAAAATAAAATTAGGTTTTGTAAATGCACGTTAATGTTGTTTGTATGAGTTATATTTTGTTGAAAACAGATTAAATTGTATGGCTTAAAATTATTTGAAATATTTCTATTCACAGCGGAGCTACTTCAAACAATTCTCAGGAACAAGGGAAAGGGATTCTGACAAAAAAATGTAAGTGAAAATTGTCCCTCAACCCACTTCCTTCTTCTCCTCCTTCTTAACCACTTTCCTTTAGTTATACAGCACAAAACAAGTTTTACGCCAAATTAATACGACATAAAAATGGTTCCAGGACAAACGCAGGAGTCCCAAACGTCGGAGTGGACAAACGCAGGAGTGTTAAAATATTATTTAATTAGGTATTTTTTTTTCAGGTTAGGTTAGGTTAAGATATGAATATACAAATAAGCCCCACGAAGGGGTTAGGCATTTAAAAAACCTAAAAAATGGTTTAAAATAGGTTAGGTTAGGTTAAGTGTCCACTCCTGCGTTTGTCCACCATAAAAATAAATTGATTAAATCTTATATGAATCATTGAATCAAGATCTAACATTAATCAATATTAAGTTAACCTTTTCTAAATCTAATTTCTAAAATATGGCTTGACTTTTTATACATAAATTTGGATCATGGAAAGAAAACGAAGTTGCCGGTTTCGTCGTATTTTCACAGTAGCTTTTTAAGGGTTATTTTAGGTAAGGTTAGGTTAAGTAAACGTTCATGATTGCCCCGCAGGGTTAGAAAATATGCCCCGCAGGGCTAGAGCCCCCCGCAGGGGCTAGAAATAGGAGAAAGGCTACTGTGAAAAAACGACGAAACCGGCAACTTCGTTTTCTTTCCATGATCCATAAATTTTATTCATAGCTTATATTGTTTGTACTACGCTACTAATGTAAATGTTCTTGTTTTAATTTATGGCTATAATAATGGTATATTCAATAAATAAATGTCCAAAAGCCTTGAAAAAAAGTGTTTAATGATTTTATATTCACATATAAATTCTGCAATTAATAAAGCTATTAATCCGCCACCAATAAATCTTATTTTTTTCAGATATGATTCAACTGTTAATTTACGACTGCTGAAGCGATAAAATCTGACAATAAAATGTGGGAAAAACAACAAGAACGCGCGGCTTTTCCTTCTTTTCCTGCTTTTTCACAGCACATATGCCTGCAATGAAACAGTGTCAAGTAAATGTTAAACAAAATGTGAGAATTCATTAGAAAAAAGTGACTATTTGATTAAATATCATATAAAAACAACAATACAATATATACAGGGGGAAGAAAAAAATTATATGTAAAAATGAGAACTTTACACAGTGCGTCAAAGGCAGCATGCGGCGGACGGGGCAACAACCGGAAACGGTTGACAACTTGTGTTCTAAGAATTGGACTGTGGTTGATATTGATATTGGTGTATGCGGCTAATATGCATTCCACAGAGGCAGCTATTTATACAAAATGGAGGATTCAATCAAATTTGCCCAGGTATCTTTCATAAAGGGATATATAAATTCATTTGTCAGTCTGTAGATTAAGATCTCCTTAACCACCTGATCGATATGTATCTCCTTTACAGTGAAGGTTGTTATATGCCCAAGGGTGGTTTATAAATATTTTAGAGGAGGGTACCACCACTCCCCTATGAGAAATTGCATCATGAAGGTTCTTAAAGGGTGGTGTTGTGGGGTTGACATGTAGAATTGTGTATCGACCCCCCTTTATTTTTCCAGTGGGGATTGAGGGGGTGGATATAACCTCCTTCTCACGATTCTGCTTTTAATATTTTGTTCAAATTTCAGATACAGAAGAAACTGGAATGAAGCCATTGTAACAAGCAAAACTGTTATGCAGGAATTTATAATACATTTTCTCGTATTCATTCGAATCCGGTGGATAGGAACCGGTTCTCATCCATACGAAAAAACTATGTCTAGCACCGAATTATATCCAGCTTTCTACGAATATAAAAATGTACAATCATACACACTGGTTTTAATCTTATAATTGTACATTCTATATCCGCGGAAAGCGGTTTATAATACGATGAAAGAAATAACTATTAAAACGCTTTTAAAATAAATGGACAACCAAAATTCCCTTATTAAAATATTAAAAAGACTCAAATAGGCGATTCATAACACTGTCTTTTCTATAATCCTTACTATCTTTCCTAACCCTTACTTAATATAACCTAACAAAATAATTTCTTTTAAAGTACATTTTTTTTATTTGTGGTCAATATGAAATACGATTGATACAGCTAAATAAAGTATCATTTTAAATGAGATATTTTAAACATTTAATCAAATTTATTTTGAAACATACTAAAATGACTGTAACATAATTTCAATTTTACATCAACCCAACAATTACAAAAAAATCTGCTTTGACTCAAAAAAGTAGGAGTTTTAACAAAACCTAGAAAAAATATTCTTCATTTTTGTGTAATAAAAATCCTAAAAAAATGTATTAGTATTTTGTTAAATCTTTGTAATATAATTAATTGGCAAGTCAATTTACAAAATATTTATTGTATTCAATAGATTTAAGCTAAAGTATAAAGGTGGGGAAAATCAGTTGGCAAAATCTGTGTAGTATTAAATAAACGCCAATAGGGTTCGATTTATAATTTCCTTTCTTGAGCATGAGATCTAATGTGTGTTTTGTAATCATCAGGGATTCATGGATAGGACAATGGATGAAAAATAATTTATTCCCTAAAGTCCTAGATTCTGCCTTTGGTGGGTGGTTTATTTCTTTAGGGCGAGGGGGGGTGGTGTAAGTTACAATAAACCAATAAATTAAGCTGCCATTCTTCGGTATTAAACCCAATCTATAAGACACCACTTAAACGTTTTCATTAAGAGAAGCTTTTCTTCAAACAAGGTATGTCTGTACGTCTATCAGTAACAAAAGCATTTGACGTTAAAATAGAACGAAACAATTGCCAGAAAGTTTGCACGATTATCTTAACCATATGATCTTTTTTATATCTTTTTTTGGCCCCAAATTTGAATTGTCCCATCAACTTGATTTTCAAAATAATTCCTGGAGCAATGTGGTATAAAATTAAGTATCCTGTAATTTTGCTACTGATCATATTTGAATTTTTAATCTTATTGGTGGCAGTTTGGTTTATTGTCTGATTTGCTGAGCTCTAGTTTCATGGTTGTTGTCTTGTGCTTAATATCAGTTTTTGCAGGGTGAAGGTCGTTACTCACTATAATGTGTTTAAAATTATATCTCTTTTTTGGGTACTTAATCTAAGTTTCCGTGTTTTATTTTGGGACTGAAATAATAAATATGTGTTGATTGGGTTGTTGTCTGCGGATACTAAAATGAATAATCATATTTTCGGTATGGATTCCGATTAATATCTGCTGGATAAGAACCGGTTCTGTGCCACACTGAAAAATCATCGTATCGTATATTGTAGACAAATTTCCACAAGTAATAAAATTATATGTAATTATTGATACTAATTTTGTTAGCCCGGGCCTTCGGCCCCTCGGGGCTAACAAAAATGGAATTGATATAAGAGTTATTTGCTATCCGCGGGAAGCTGTCTATAATACGATGCGATTATTTACTTTTTGATAGACAAAGTTAGAAAAAAGAAAATTAAAAGTTTGATTTTGAAGTTTTTTTTTGTGGACACCAAATGTTTCCTTATATTTGAACTAAAAAATATCCTTGAATTGTAAACAAATTTAGCAGAATTTAAATATTAACCTTTTTCGCACAATTGATTTTGGTGGCATAATAATTTAATCATTACTTTACAAAAATCTGTTAACCTCAATAATAATAATAATAATATATGGATAGATAGATATGCATTTAAACAAGGACAATCATGCATATTAATCTCTATGAAAACTTTTTACAGTGAAAATAAAATAAGCATATTAATAAAAACCACTAATGTTTATTACACAAGTCCCCAAAGTTTTATAATTACGGTTTCTAATACGTTGGCGCAACAACTTTGGGGACTATTATTGAATTTTAATTAGTTGGGTGTCCAAACAGTTGCAACCACTAATTGTAATCTAAAGAGGTGGTAATTTTTATGTCATCATTGGTTATGTTCACCGATTTATCTGCCATTGTCTTATCCCTTTAGATCCCTGACTAATGAAGATTGGTATGAACTACCCCATTTGAAAGCAAAAAGTTTTCATCCGACCATAAAAGCAAAGATAAAATAAAAAAATCTTATTATTCATTAGCTACAAATATAATCAAAATTTAAAATAACAAATGAATGGGATAAAATAATTACTTATATGCACTGAACTAGTTTTAAGTAGTTTTCTATCTATATTTTTTCTCGTTTTAGTAAAATTAGTAACATTGCCCCTATTAAGTTCTCCAAAACTATGACATGTACTCCCTGAAAAGCAGAACCTATCTCTCCTGTGGTTGTAGAGATTTTTTGCTCAACCAGAAAGATGGACGGACGGCTAGACAGACATCGTCGTACTTTTAATCATAGATTAATGTTTATTTAATATCCAGTGAAATCCAGCAAAAAATAACCAGGAATCGTCCATACTTGACTGAGCTTTGACTGGCTCACATTACATTATGGTGTGCTATCACTTCTGCAAAATGCATCACTTTATCAAATCATCAATTTATTTCCATAGTATATATGTAGTTTGCTTTTCCACAAAGTGGCTGTCGAGCATTAAACTCCACTCCATTATTTTAAAAATTAAATTTAAATAGTGGGGGGGGGGTTGTGTGATTATTTTTCCTGTGATTAAATCCTGCGGGGATTCCTAACCCGGCAGGGTTTATACTTGAAGTCTTTACCCTGTAGGGATTCCTTGCCATTGTTTCTTTTTTGGGAAATGAGAAAGCGATGGCTTATCCTTTATTGTTTAGCTGATTTTCATATATTTTAAGGTTATAGTTTTAAATAATCATCGATACAAACATAAATTATAGCTACTGTATAACAAGGGTTGTCCGTACGTTCGTCTATACAATGGCTGCTTACTCATTTGTCAAGAAACAAATGTCTAAGGGCAGTTTATCGTTTAAAGTCAGATGAATATCTCTCTCTCTCTCTCTCTCTCTCTCTCTCTCATATTTCTCGAACTGTTGGTTTACTATAATAAAAATATTTTTTTCACGCAATTTACAAACACTACCCCTGCTAATGTCTGTATATTAGTTATGTAAATAAATGTAAAAAGTAACATCTTAGGTTTGTACAATTGTCTTGCCTAAAGCAAAATGAGTTCATTAGCATTGAAATGATTTTTAAAATGTTGGTTGCAATTTTTTTTCTAATTTTTCAAAATAATTAAATGAAATTACACGTTTTTACTTTGTTCTCATTAATTTTGTGTTAACTAACTGGCCAGTTTCATGGACATGAATAGGGCACCAGATAAAATACTCTCATATTTCTATTTGTTCTTATTGTCAAACATAATTATCCCTTTTACATTGCCTATAATTATCTTAAATGCATGCTTTGGTAGACTTTCAAAAAAAGCCAAAACATATTATTTCAATAATGATTTTGAAACAAAAATAAAAGGTTGGGGTACTGCACTTTTAGATATGATCTTCTATCAAGACAAAAATTATCATTATTTAAACAAAACTAATTATCACTGTTCGGAATAGCATTCTGAATAGTTTTATAGATAATTAAAGTTGTAGGCAAAATAATTGTTCTTCTTAAGCTCTATTCCTGTCCCTTGGTCAATTCTAACTATCTCAGAATTATGGATGGTTAAAACATACAAGAGCATTCAAATTCAGGGATTCAGGGATGAGACAATGGACGTCAAGAATTGTTCTCCTCCGCATAAGAGTATTTTTTATAAAATTCTAAATTGACTTTTTTTAGGGGGAAAAAGGGTTGTAAAATACTGGCTCCTTTCGCTCTGAATAATATTACATAAACAGTGGGAGGAGGGAGAATGTGAATATAAATATGAAATACATAGCACAAATGAAGTATTTTTGATTTTAATAACCAACATGCCCATTTTAAAAATGCTTGATTAACATTGTCTTTCATTAATTGGTAATTAGAGAATTTTATCCGTGTGTTTTTATGTTGTAGGAATTTTAAGAAGTTAGCGACAAAGATTTGAAAATTATATCTTTTAATTATGCTAGTTTTCCATTGCTAAGTTTATTTGGTAATATTATTTCATATGTATGTTTTGAGTTCTCATGTTGTTTAAAACCAAGTACAACAAGTCATGTTAAAAAATTCAAAGCTGAGATCGCAAAGCGTGATTATGACTGGTGTAAATATATATATTCGCATTACAACATCTGATTCTTAAACACCAAGGCAAGGCCATACAATTGTGGATTCAGTTTTGCATAATTAGTCCAACACTTTTTTTCCAAAAAAGTTCAGATTTCTATAACTATTAAAATTTAAAGTTTTCTATAATTAGGGTATGTACATCAGTGCGTCGTTATAATATCATTTAGAAAATTATCAATATCATTTTTAAGGTGATTTTTTTAATAGGAAGCATGTAAACCTATTTCATACATATTTTCAGTATCAAATACATCTTAAAGTGCATTTTCTCTACTACTAAATATTTAATTAACATTTTTTAATGAAATTAATATTGATTGTGATTTAAGAAATAAATTTTTATCACCTATTATAAAGAAGTTTATTCTTTTCAAGTATAATAAAAAGAAGGTTTTAGTTAATTTAAATCACAAGTTTCGCTTTTATGGATGGTGTCATCCTTGTTTCTTTTGATAAATATATTTTCAAGTTAGAGGGTAACTGTTCTCTTTGTCTTAATAATCCGAGATTATGAATAAAGAATAAACTTTTTTATCATATATTATTTATGAAATTCTGTCATTTGTAGCTGGTATAATTTTGGGGTAAAGAAGGGTTGTAAATTAATAAAACTGGCATTATTCCCTGCCTCACATGCTGCTTCATATAAAGTGAAGACATATGGACTAGTTTTAGTTACTTTAATTTACCTATTTAAGCAATTTTTCTTATCAGGATAATAAATCATTCTCGTTAGTTTTTAAAACAAATTTAATTAGGAATCATAATTTGCATTCACAGTTTTATTTCTAAACATGCAGTTGAGAAATGAACAATGAAAATTTTATTTGGAAAAAGCTGAATAAATTAAAAACAGTAAATTATAATTAAGTAATAAGACATAAAAAAATAACTTTGGTTCTTTTAAAAGATTATTTTAAAATAAATTGTTTTCTCGTATTCATTCGATTCCGGTGGATAGGAACCGGTTCTCATCCAAACGAAAAAACTATGTCTCGCAACGTATTATATCCAGCTTTCTACGAATATAGAAATGTACAATCATAAGATTAAAACTAGTTTTTTTAGCCCCGAGGTGACGAGTCACCTCGGGGCTAAAAAAACTAGTTTTAATCTCATAATTGTACATTCTATATCCGCGGAAAGCCGTTTATAATACGATGCGAGAAATAACTATTATCACTTTCATTGAATTTTTGATTGATTTTTTAAAAAGCTTAGAAATGTTTTCAATGGACCTACTGACTTTTTGGTAATATTATAGAGTTGCTATGCTTTCTAATTGGACCTTACTGTTATAGGAATCATCATGCTAAGTTTGAAATAGAAAAAAAAGTCTAGCAAGCCTAATAAATGAACATAATTATAGAAAGGAAGCAACATAAAAGATAATTTTGATTAGAAATGTATTTCAAATTAAATTGCAGGATAAAGATATTTTCCAATTAAGTCCTAACAATCATATAAAGGTAAGATTTTTTCTCGTATTCATTCGAATCCGGTGGACAGGAACCGGTTCTCAGCAATACGAAAAAACTATGTCTAGCATCGAATTATATCCAGTTTTCTACGAATATAGAAATGTACAATCATAAGATTAAAACCAGTTTTTTTAGCCGGTGCCTCCGGCACCTCGGGGCTAAAAAAACTAGTTTTAATCTTATAATTGTACATTCTATATCCGCGGAAAGCCGTTTATAATACGATGCGAGAAATAACTATTCTTAATTTTGTTAAATATAGCCATTCTTATCCTATATATTAAAGTTGCATGATGTTTATTGTTTATATGTCTCTTTGTCTGTCTGAGTGTCCGCTATAATGCCACAAATTCGAGGAAAGTCTACAAAAATACAAAAAAATGACTTGAGGGGGGGGGGGTTTCATTTCCTTGAAATTGTGGGTATATTTATTATAAGTAAAATAAGTATCAAAGCAAAAACAAGCTTAACTACAATTAAGTTTAATTGCCCTTGATCATTGCGTTGATCATTTCATTAAAAAAAAATTCTATTTCTAATTTTCTATTTTACCCCCCTTTTATCATAAATAATATTAGAAGCAAGATATTCGCTACAATAAATGTCCTTGTTTAAAATTTGAATGACAATGTAAATTTTTTATACTAATTTTAATTGGAACTAAATATGTTGTTGTTACAGAGAAGTGGAAGTCTGCACAAGGAGGAAAGTGACACAAAAATTTCTACATTTCCATCATTAATGGTGAGTCAATGGATGTACACAATATACGTGGATATTATGACAGGGAAAACATTTAGGTTGCTAACATGGAACTCTTTTATTAGTCAGTTGGTTCATCCAGTAGGAGGGGAGGTGAAAGGGTAAAGAGAGTGAATGGGGGATATCGTTATTTTAGCCCGCAACGTTTTTCACTTTAATAGAGAAATTAAAGATCTGGTGTAAGATCAAATTAATAATATATCCATTAGTATGTCTATAAATCCATTATTCTGCAATAAGTTCACTCATATCACCCCTCACAAATTTGTCATGGTTATTTACTGAAGGCAATTGTGAACTCACTGACACACTTACTCCAGAGATGATTAATAAAAAGTGCTCTCATTTGTTCAAAGAGGTTGGCTAGCTGTTAGTTTATTATTAAATTTATTAGAGAAATTTCTATTTCGAAATTTGAGTATTTGAGGTTTTTGTCTTTTTTTTTGCCGTCTTTTGATAAAATTTTCCGTGTTAAAGGTTTAAACAAGCATGGAGTTCCAAGCTTTTTATTATGAAGGGGGAGTGTTTTAAAATGATGGTTTTCAAATATATTGGTGGGGGAAATCTAAGGTAGGTGGCGTTAACACCCTTACCCCACCCTCTTCTTAGACATTCTTGTAAAAGACATTCACTTAAATTAAGCAACATTGGGGGGAGGGTTGATTTTGTCTATACTTAGAAAATAGAGAATTCTCCCGGTAAGTCTAGATCCTTTAATAAAAAGTTAAGTATTTCAATAAAAAGGTAAAGGGACAAGATATAAACCACTTAAGGAGACAACTATTTTTCATCACCTTTCCTCAAGTCTAAAAGATGGTTATTATATTATTGACACAATAAAATCTATTTAAATTGTAAATATTCTTAAATGTTTATTTTGAAAAGAATTTCTTAGGATTATTATCCCTCTTGTCCCTGCAAGAAGTTTTTACCCATACAATTATTATAAATAACATTAGTTGACACAACAATAAGTATTTAAACACGTGGAGCAAAAATATTGCTCAATTAGTTAAATGAGGAAAACCCAGAGCTCGCCAGCTACTTTTTAGTTGGGTTTTCTGGAACTGCAAATTTTGTCAAAAAAAGTTGCTGTTTAGTTTTGATTTTTCACACTCTGGCGACTAAAAAACAACTGCGGCTTTAACTTTAATATAACAAAAATCTTAAAATTTAAGAATTCTAGTTAACAAAAAAAAACAGGGACTAAGGTTGAATTTTAGAACCAAATAGGTGCAGATTAATAAGCATGAAAAGAGCGGTTAGAACGACTGTTAATTGTTCAAAAACTATGGCGTATGTAAAAAAAATAAGCTAACATTATTTGCTTTAGCACTTTTTAGAAATACTAGCGGCTGCGCCCCTAGCATCTAGGGGCTCTTTATTCAAAGAAATTGCAGAAAAATAGTCTAAAACCATATAGAAACTTTTTAGGTATGAAAATAAAATAGCCTAAAACCATCCAAGGACCTATAAGAAGCTTCAGTGAAAAAGAGGACACTATCGGTTTAGCGGTTAGAGATATCCTTCGCGACAGACAAAAAATGCTCACTACTTTATATACTAGGATACTAGGAAATTAATATACTTTTATTAAGAATGTTCCACTAACATTTAAGCCATTTAGTAATTTTCATTTATTTTTCGCCATCATGATAAATTAGAATTTAATTTGTATATATATTTATATTCATGGATGGATAAATATAAAAAAGATACATGATTATTTTGGCTTATAATTGAGGAGGTTTTAATATCTATAATTTGTAATATTTTTTATTAATAATATATGATAATTAATTATTTAATGAATAAAGCATTTGAAGCATGATTTTTAAAGCATATATTTTTCATCTCTCTATATTTGAAAGATATCAGTAGTCAATAATATTCTACTATCAGATTCTTTTGGAAGTTTCAGGCTTTTTTTTCAGGGGGAGGGCGGGAATAACCCCTTACTTATGCAAAAAAATAATTTGAACATTTTAAAAAGATTATCTAATTATGTTATGTTAAAACTAACAAGGATGACAACATCCATAAGTAGCGAAGCACAAAAAATTGTGGATGTGAATACGTAGAAGTAGATTTAAAGTGTATTTATTAAAATCAAGAATAGATTTATTGGAGAAAATAAACACGAAACCTTGTTTTATTTTGTATTGTGAAGACGGTTAAAGTAAATTACATACTAGATGCACATAACAATGGGGGAAAAAAATTTGAAACTGTTAATGCAAAAAAGTTTTAAAATTGGACTAAAAATACCAAAGATATGGGGAAATATGTCAAACATATAAAAATAGCCAAAAACCTGCTAAAAGGCAGTTTGGCCGCCATTGTTTCTTTTCTTAAAACACCAGAAATTTAATGTTAATATCTTTAACTAAAAATTTTTTGAAAATTGGACTATAAACACCAAAGATGTGGGTAAAAATGTGATAAGTACAAAAATAGCCAAAAACCTGCAAAAAGGCAGTCTGACAGTCATTGTTGTTTTCTTCAAATGACAGGAAATCTAATTTTGATATCTTTAACTGAAAAAATTTCGAAAATCGGACCATAAACACCAAAGATATAGGGAAAAATGTGAAAAATATAAAAATAGCCAAAAACCTGCAAAAAGGCAGTCTGACCGTCATTGTTGTTTTCTTCAAATGACGGGAAATTTAATTTTTATATCTTCAACTGAAAAAATTTTGAAAATCGGACCATAAACACCAAAGATATGGGGAAAATTTGGAAAATATAAAAAATAGCCTAAAACCTGCTAAAAAGCAGTCCAACCGCCATTGATGTTTTATAGTTAATTGTGCTCCTTAATAATGGGAATGTTGTCAAAAAATTTCAGCTCTCTATCTTTTATAGGAGCCGAGAAAATCACGTTTCCCCCAATTCATTAATTACGGACGGACGGACGGACGGACGGACAGACGGACGGACAGACGGACGGACAGACGGACAGACGGACGGACGGACATTGTGAATTATAGAGTAGCTTCGCTACTAATAACAACATAAATATATCAAATAACAAAATAATGTAAATAAATCAACAAATAAGCAAAGCCGCGTACTTTTTAACATCATAAAGAAAAGGCATAGATTAGCTAAAAGTATTTTATTATTTATTGTTGCTTGTGAAACTGCTTAATATACATTTCTTTGTGTTGACTTTTTTCGACAGACTTTCGGTCTGACAGTAAAAGTACGAGGGGAATGAACGTACGGACATAACCTAGATATAAAGTAGCTAAGCAAATAAGGATATGATTAAAGATGTGTGATTATTGATCCGTTACAACACAATGTTGCCTCGGTCACACTATGGTGGTGGTATGCATTACTTCAGGGATACAGGGATAGGAACTGTTACAACACAATGTTGCCTCGGTCACACCATAGTGGTGGTATGCATTACTTTAGGGATACAGGGATAGGATCCGTTACAACACAATGTTGCCTCGGTCACACTATGGTGGTGGTATGTATTACTTCAGAAATACAGTGATAGGACAATAAGTTTCTCTTTAAGTTCCAATTGTTTCATTAAGCTCCAGTAAACTTATTTTGATTAATTCTATCTTTTACTGTAGCCTACAAATAGCAACATTTTAACATTTTTTGTCCCCCAATACAATAAACATAGGTAGAAAATATAACAGTTGCACCTGATCTACCCCAAATACAAGAAATATAAGCAAAAAATATAACAGTTGCTTTTGATCTCCCCCTGTAGAGAGAATATCAAAATTATAGTATTTATGAAAATTGTTTTAATCCTGCATCCCTGGATCTAACTTTATTCATCTTTTCCGGGATAAACATAAAACAACAGCCAAAATATATTTATTTAAATAACAAGGACAAATATGTCAATAGTTTGCCTTTAACAATCTGTGTATATAAGTAACAGAAATAGTGCCTGTTTGTCTGTGTGGATCTCTTCTGGGGGAGGGTACCTTCAACCCCCCCCCCCCAAAAAAAAAGAGCATTCTTTATTTAAAGCAGTATACTTGAACCAAACATTTTTTAAAAGCTTTTCTTGTTATATTTTGAATTATCTTGTCAAAGAAAAGCTTTTTATATTTTTATGGATTTTGTCATACTTGTTTTTAAATTTTTTTTTGCATATTTAATAATAATTATAAATATTTATTGTCTGGTTACAAGTTGTACTGTTCAATATTGTATCAATCAAATATGATATGTATATTTGAAAACAAGGAAGATAATATCCAGCTCAGCAAGACTATTAGGTGATTTAAAGGATGATCACATTTACATGTAAATAATGGTAACATTGGCATTACCGACAAAAAGACTAGGGGTAAAGTTGAAGACAAAAGGGAAGCTTTATAAATATCCCAGGATGGTTTTAGATTATCTTATTTTTAGATTTAAACCTTGGGATGGTCTTAGGCCATTTTCTGCCCCTTTCTTCATCCACTGAAGACATAGTCCCTATATGCTAGGGGCGCAACAAAACAATACATCCATGCTTTATGCAATCAAGAAATAAAAAGCGCATGTTTCTTAAAAAATTCTTGTAAAAGCTTATTGAATTGAGTTTTAACTGTAATTTGAAACAATTAAATTGCATACAACAGAATTGTGCCTTGCAACCTTTCACTAACCCTACATTCAAAAATATTAAACAAGGATGACAACATCTATAAATACGAAGTTCTATAGTTGTTAAAGATATTATTACTGCACTTGATTTACTTGTCATGTTATTCAAAGTTTTAGAATTGAAACATCATGAATATGTTTTAATAAGATTATTCTTTTAAGAAAATCTTTGATTACATAGTTGATGAATAGCTTCACTTTAAAAATATTTTCTGGTAAAATCATAGAGAAAAAAATAAAAGAGAGGAATCGAAGCAACTAGAAGACGAAAATAGGCAGTGGGCCTAGAGGCCTACTCAGCGCTGTTGCCGCGCTAAAATTTATTGCTATTCCACTACTTTTTAAATGGGAGGATTAAAAATTATTAAAAAAAAATATTTTTTTACTTTTTACTATTTCCATATTTAGGGCAAGAATATTAGATTAGATATTTTCGTTTTAATGTTTTAATTAAAAATTACAAAGAATTTTATTTTTATTTTAAAAAATTTGTTCATGAATGATGAATCCTTCTATTTCTAAAAAGGGGGAAATTTTTTTCATAATGAACATTCAGCTGATTCTGACCGCCCACGGCTGTTTGCTAAATATCGCTTTTCTTTTTATTCACATTATTATTTATAATTGACTTACAAAAAGCCCTGGGCGGTTTTTGATTTTCGTCTGCTTCTAAATTTAGGGATGGGGAAGTAGTATTTTACCATGAAAAAGGGGTGAGTATTCATCCTCTTATCCTTTTTCCTTATGGGTAAAATTAATTTCCAGACATGCAAGGCTAAGATATGACGGCAATATCCCATCAACTGTTTGTAGACCAATAGTAAACCTGTTTTTAAAAGTTTTATAATGATTATTTTGTTAGGCTAAGTAAAGATTATACCTTGCCAGATAAGCTAGAAATAAATATTTATGTTTTAAAACTTTAAGATTTTAAACTCTTTAAAGATTTTTCTAATGTTTAGGTTCCCCAAAAGTTTTACCATTCATAAAAAATAAGTGAAGTAGAGAGTAAAAAATTTCCGGTGCGCTCCGCGCACCAAGTTACCATTCCCTTTATATAGGTTTGCTCTCCCTAACTTCCCCCAAAGAAATAAAAAGGCTTTAGGGCGCTTTGAGTGGATGTTTGTCAGGTTCACTAAGTTCTAAAAATTGCCCATATATATTATATACTATACTGTCTACTGTGTAATATGTATTGTTTCATGTCAGATTAATTGTTGCCTTTTTTCACACTTCTACTAACAAATCAACTTCTTCTGTCCTTCTTAACATTAATTTGCAATACACATTTTATTCGAAAATTACAAACATGCAATAATTGTAATTTTTTAATCAATAATATTTCTTATGATTTAAAAACGTCCTATTAAAGCGAGTTTTTCCTTATAATTCATCTTATTATACAAGGTAAGGGGTTAAAAATAAAAAGTTTAAAACAAATTTTTGGGTGCGGGGTAGGGAGATTTTTTCCAGGGGCAATTTCTCTTGGGATGGTAAAGGTACACCTCTACAAAATTATTATAAACCTTTCCTGGATCTATAAGAAGCTTGATTATTAAGGAGAACCATATCGGTCCAGAAGTTAGAGATATCTTAAGCTACATACATACAGATGGACACACAAAGTCAAACAGACATCCTGTTACTTCTTATATTGATCCCCAAATGATCTATTCTCCGTAGATGTGCAAAGATTTTCATTCTTGTTATGAAATATCATGTGCAACAGTGTAATGCATTCCAGGGATTCAGGGTTGGGACAATAGAAAAATCAATCTTTCCAAAATTTTCCTGTTTTATATTTTTGGTAACATATTTCGTGGGGATGAAAGGGATGTAGCTATATTTTATCACCGTTGTCCTTCCCCTTCCTGGGAGTATCTAAATAATTATAGTAGAAAAAATAGTTTTATAGCCTTAACATTATAAACTACGATAATTGCACTTACAATATGTTTCTTTTAAAATACTTTTTATTGCCCTTGTTTTTTTTTTACCTTTGTCATTTAGGGGGTAGGTAGCAAGTTGTCCACATTTTAATTGAAAAGAAAATGGGTCGAGATATTTTATCTTGGTGTCATTCTAAGTATCATAACCAAGACGTTAAAAGTGGTTTATATTAATGCAATGACAAATACGTTACAATAAGGGGAATGCCTTGACTAAAACAAGCGCAACCATGTATAGTTAGGACTTCCAGACAAAGGTCGTGCAATCAAAGGGTTGGTTGTCTAAAGAGCGTGTGACCATATTACCAAGCACAGCGATTCCGCAATATTTAGTTCAGAGATTCATCAAAGTAAGATTTCGAGGTGTATCCCGTCCTCTAGGCTGTCATATATTTTATGGGGCAAATTAGGAAATAATACGTTAACGTTGCCAGCCAATTATCCGCAATGGGTACTTGTAGATTGTAAATTTGTAGGTATTTCATGACATCCGCAAAAAAATGACAATAGCAAATAGATTATTAGGATGTTTAAATTGTTCAATGATGATAGTGTAAGGAACTGGGACAGTGTTTGCTGTTGTAATAATTTCCAATGGCGTTAGATAAAATATGTTTTTTTTGTAGTGAAAATTGAACACCAAATTTGCAGTGCATTGCATACTAATAACCACCAACTGACTATTTTCTGTCTGTTTTGGTAGCAAAGCCACTTTGTTAGTGTTTGGTGCGTAAGCAAAAATTTATCATTGAGATAGATAAAGAAAAGGGTATACAAAGAGGTTTATCTTAAAAACATATAAAAAATATTTTCTGTGCGGCTATTCTTTAATTGTTTTTTTAAAATGGTAGTGTGTTTGTTTGTGTGTTTGTTTAGGATATCAGAAAGTGGTACTTAGACTAACCCTTACCCCACACCCTCCCTTTAGCGGTTTCTTTACCCAATATCTTTAAAAACCGCCAAGGTATAAAAATCTCTTATAGAAGCAGCCTATAGTGTCTCCAAAAAAGGACAAATGTTACAACGCTTGGCCGAACTATCCCAATTGACGGCATACATTAGAAGGGAATATGATGACGTCAATCAAAATACTTCGGCAATCGTTTGAACACTTTTCATGGAGACAATATAAGCTGCTTCCACTTGTAAGATAGTTCGTTATTATTCTTTTGTAACATTGAAGCTAATTTTGCTGCACTATTATTGGACAAAATTGTCCATTTTTTCTTGTTACTAAAATAATTGTTCTTTTATTTCAGAATCCAATCACGGCGATGGTTCAGCTTGTTCAAACAATGATTTCCCACATGTTCTCTCCTTTTAGAATGGCATTACAAAACTAATTCAAATAATGAATTTTACCTGTGTGATTTTTTTACCAATAAACTAGTCAACGAAATAACTATGAACGAAAATGAACTAGTCAACGAAAATAACAATGAAAAGTGAACTAGTCAACGAAAATAACAATGAAAAACAACAGACTATATAAGTGAAGAATTTATGCAAGGTGCGTGCACAGTTATTTTCTAGGAGTGAGTGCATTAAAATGCAGGGAAAGGCAGTCTTCTCAGGGATATAAAGGGATAAGACAAAGGCCGATCCTAATTGTTGATGCACAAAAATTCCACTTCTGTAGTGGTTAAAACGTTTGGGCACTCAACTTAATGAACCAGCCAATTAAAATTCATTAAAAGTCCCCCAAATTGTTAATTCAACGAATAAGAAAACGTTATTATAAAACTTTAGGGACTAGAGTAATAAAAAACCAAATGTCCCCTCCCTCCCTGCAGTCTTCTACCTTTCTATTTCTCAGAGGGATGTTCATTAACGCCAACAACCCCATAAGCACGCCTTTAGCAGTGAGCACACCTTTGCTGGAAAGAAGTGAACAAATTAAGTGTACCTAAAATGTAACCATATCATAGTCATTTGATGCTAGTTGAAATTTTAAAGTTTAATGATATTTTGTGATTTTGCCTATTTTTAACAAAAGTCTTTTTAAGTTTATAAAGTATATATGAAGCAAAAGTTTATTAGATTTTAAAAAAATAGATAAGAAAATTGTTATAATACTCATATTTTACCAATCCATTATTGCAATTTTTTTGATGAATTTAAATTTAAATGATTTTTATAAATTCTACATAACACATAACCAAAAGAAAAATAACTTAAGGGTAAAATTGTTATATGGCGAGGGGGTTTCAAATCTTATATATTTCCAAAAATAACACCCCCAAAATTGATGAGGGGGAAGGAGAATAGTCATCCCTTTTCCCTTGCTTATCTTATAAAAAAAAGTCCTGCCACTACATGATGTAATTGTTCTTGTTATTTGTTTATTTCAATTTAACTCGTATAATGTATTTTTTGTTGTTGTTAATAAAATAAAATTATATTTTTTAAATTAATCTTTATTCTAACAGTTCATGATTAAACAAGGATGACAACATCCATAAAGCAAAGCTCTATAATCAAAAGTAAGGACAAACGAACATAAAGACTTGTAGATTGTCAGAAATCTATAAGCAGAATATAAATGTATAAGTATAAACAAAATTGTAAAGAAATTTGTTGCATAATCGCTTACAGTATATTGTTTAAGGACATACTTACATTTTATGACTTTTATGACTTTATTATAGAGAAAAATTGAAAAATTGATGTCAAAAAAGTTGAAAATCAACATGTTAAAATGAATGTACGGACATTTTGATAACGATTATAGAGTTGCTACGCTTTCTAAATCATACCTAACTGTTGTAGGAATCATCTTGCAAAGTTTGAAAATATAGGACAATTCTAACCTGCCAAAATTAACGAAAAGAGCTAACCGTTACGGACGGACCGACCATAATTATAGAAAAGCTTCGTTATTTTTATAAAGATTGCAAATGTCATTTCAAGAACACGTATTTTACCCATTTAAAATATGATGAAATATCTATGTACAATTTACTATAAATAAATATATGACTCATAGTGGGTCATTCAATTAGTTCCCTGTCAAACAATAATTTGTTATCTATAATACGAAGTAAAACGATGTCTCTATTTATCTTCTTTGAATGTCTGTCCGTCTGTCTGTCTGTCCGTGTGAAGCTTAAGATATCAGTAACAGCTGAACCAATTGGGATTTACTTTTAAGAGATGTGGGTCTTTTGTGGCATGACCTACAGACCAGTTAAGTTTTGCTCTTTGTAAAGAATTCACAAACAAGACGGAAGGACAGACATAGTGTATTATCGAGTAGCTTTACAACAAAAAAGGCACTTGCATTTGAAATCAATACTTTTATGTACTGTTTAAGTTGCTATGCATTAGAAAGCTAAATATGTATTATTATTATCTTTAAAGTGAAACAAGGATTTTATTAAAGTAAGAAAAAGAAATTATAGCAAAAAATGCTCTGAATAATTAGAAAGTAATTGTTGGATTTCATTTATAGAAGCTTAGAAAAATTTTAAATAAATTCAGAATTGTAAAGCAGTTAAAGAGCAGTCAAGGAATGGACTGTCTGCCAATGTTTAAATAAACAAACATGCCCAATAGTTCGGGGAATCTACACTAAAAAAATCAGACTTCTATCTGTCATAACACTGAAGGAATTCTAATTTCTGTTAACGAACCCTGATGGAAGAACGTTCGGATAGACTGACCATAGACGTCAAAGGGGGGGGGGGAGGCAAAGGGGTGATTACCCCCCCCCCCCCCCAAAAAAATGCCTCTATGAAATAAAGATTACCCTCCCCCCCTTAATGAGCTTGGGAGTGCCGTAGGCACCCCCAAAATTTTTATTTTCAAAATTTTACCCCCCCCCCCCCCCCCAAATAAAAAAGCTTGGACGCCCCTGGGACTGACCCTAGTTAGAGTGTAACATGGGCTAATAAAAAATTGTGGCTCAAGGACAAATGTGTATATTAGTAGCGCAGTGGAAAAAGAGATCAAATTTAATAAGAAATAAACTGTATAGCACTTTTGGCAGGTAACATTAAATTTCATTTTCAACAACCTATTTTTATAAATTCATAATTTTATTACGAAGGAAAAGAATTTTTTCTACGAACACAACGTAAGGGCATACCTAAATAAGAAAAACATTGCCTCGGTTAAAATATTTTTTTTTGTAGTTTTGTAAGAAGACTTTTCATCCACGTAAAAAGCTCCACGTAAAAAATGTATTGTTGGAATATATGAAATTTAAAAAAAAAATTCCATGTTGGAACTGATGAAATATATTCTTCATAAATATAGAAATTTCGTATTCAAAATGCATAGTTATATTTTGAATACTCAAACGAACTCAAGGACAAAAGTCAGACAAATAAAATGGGTATCCTATTTTCAAGCCTTCTTGACAGATTTTTTGGTAACAGGTAAGCGGTTATTTGGTAATTGGTTTAGTTATCAAAAAAGATAATTATCATATCATGGACTCTATATTTTTATATGCTTCTAATTCAGATAGGTAACAGGTATAATTCTTTAAAAAATCATTTCTTCTATATTATTATCCAGCTATAATATATCAGTTATAATATATCCAACTATCTATCTATATAATTACTAGTGCCTATACCTCTAGAAGTCTCTAAGGGCACTTAGGAGTGGGGTAGGGGATGGGATAATGTCTGAGGGTATTCTTGCAGAGATAACTTCTCTAGGGAGGTTGGAGGTGCCCTCCCCCAAAAGAGCTATAACCCTGACCTTTACCTACAAGAAGATTCATTATAAATGAGAACCATAACCAGTAAAGCGGTTAGCGAGACCTTAACTTACATACACACAGACAGACAGACATACATACTGTTACTATAATATGAGGATTTATCTATTTAGGCAAGCAAGGATTGCCATGCTAGGGCTGGATAATGCCGGGAAGACGACCATCCTTTACAAGTTAAAATTGGGGGAAGTGGTGACAACTATCCCAACTATTGGATTCAATGTGGAGACTGTAGAATACAAGGAAGGTTTTACTCTTCATATTAAATACAAATTTGTTCCTAGTTGCCAGGGTCATTACCCAATTAGAGAGGTGGCACCCCCCCCCCTCTATATTAGATAGCAGAAAGATATTTTTGATAACCCACCTTTAATAGTTTTTAAGTGGCAGGGGGAATATTCCAACAATAATATAGTAGATCGGTAAATTGGACAAAGTGATGGAACAATCTGGCCATATATTTAGTTTATGACGTGTACAAGTAAGCTCTAAATAGTTGAATTTTTTAGGATAAAGGCTTTCAGAAATTTATATTGTCAAAAGTTTTTGCTGCTTGTATTCATAGAATGAGTCATATTGGAATTTTAATGAATCATATGTTGACGGATTTTTGTATCTGACAGCACATCTAGGGTTCTAAATCTATTACTCCCACTCTCCTTCTACTCTATTAAATTTCTTAACAAATTGAGTGAAACCCAAATCTTCTCAACAGAACATCAGCTTCAATGTTTGGGACATTGGGGGCCAGGATAAGATCAGACCCTTGTGGCAATACTACCTGGAGAATTTGGATGCCTTGATCTATGTCGTAGATAGCAATGACAGGTATCAATCTACCTACAGGGATCTAAAGGGATAAGACAAAAGCCGATAAATTGATGTCCATCTCTAATGATGGTTCACAAAATTACCCCTTCTGTAGTGGTTTAAACGTTTAAACACTCAACTTAATTAACCAACGAATCAAATTTACTAAAGTCCCCAAAGTTGAAGCCAACGAATAAGAAAACGTTATTATAAAACTTTTGGGACTAATGTAATAAACAGCCCATTGTCCCCTCTCTCTCAGTTATCTATCTGTTCAACTATCTGTCTGTTTATCTATTATATCTAACCATCTGTCTTTTCTACAATCTATCTATCTGTCTTTCAGAACAACTGAGGTTAATGGAAAGGATACTAGGTGAAAATTAGTAGGGATTTTATTTTGAGTGAAACCAAAACTTTTCCCAGAATGTTAGTTTTAATGTTTGGGATATTGGTGGAGGGCCGAAGATGAAAAAGTTATGGCTACAACACATGGATAATATTGATGCATTCATCTATGTCATAGATAGCAATGACAGGTAGCTGCTACCTAATTCATGGACAACCTTTTGTGCAATCTTCAGTTGCAGCCGCAACCTTTTCTAGCTAGCTATCTATCTCAGAGAGAGAGGGGACAATGGGCTGTTTATTACACTAGTCCCCAAGCAGTGGCGTGCGAAGCACTTTGTCTAGGGGGCAATTTGCTTTTTTTTTTGGGGGGGGGGCATTTTGATTATGTATACTAATTTTAAATAAGGGCGTTTTAAGGGGTGGGATTATTTGATTATGGGCCTTTTAGTTATATTATATTATACAAAATAAAATACTTACTATCCTATTACCTGGTTTGTTACGTTCAGCGAAAAGAGATAACCTAATTTCTACACTAGTTAAAAATTTGTTAAGGTTAAATGAAAAGTAACTGTCTGTTTGGGTGTCCAAACATTTCAAACACTACAGGCGGTGTATTTTGCATTCGTGATCATTCGGGATTCACATCAATTTATCGGCCAATGTCTTATCCCTCCAGATCTATCTACATATTATTGGAGTTATAATTGATAATATGACAAGATGAACTATCTATCTACTTATCTGTCTATTAAGGAGAAAAAATTAAGAGGATATAAAAAATTTAATAATGTTCTAAGTGATGAACTATGTATATCTATTTAGGGAAAGAATGCAAGAGGCTAAAGGAGAATTGGATGGAGTTCTAAGTGATGATAGAACTAGAGACACTACTCTTCTTGTTTTTAATAACAAGGTAAAAGTATCAATTAGAAATATTTAAACTGAATGAATTGAAAATACGAGGGAAAGGGTAGTTTTTGAGTTTGTTTATTACTTGTGGTAAGGATATATTAGGTTATAAGGGGCACTCTTAGGCCTAAAGAGTAAGGCCCCCCGCAGGGCCAGACAAAAGAAAAAACATCCACCCCTCTCTTATTTTATAATTTTAAATATGAGTATCTGTGCTTGAAAGAACTAACTATGTTAATAAAAGCTGGGATAAGCACCACAGCTTTTAATGAAGTCTTCATAAATCTGCGCATGGCCCATTGAAAATCTTATGAAATATGAAAAGAAAAATTCAAGCTTAGCTATTTTCTTTTTGTATTGTGCTGTCCATCTAAAAAGCTATCAATCTATCTAGGTTGACCTACCCCACAGCTGTACTACCTCCGAGGTCACCAGCTACCTGGGCTTGGATAAGATGCGCGGACGGGAGTGGTATATCCAGTCTACCTGCGCTGTCAATGGGGAAGGAATCGCAGAGGGCTTGGAATGGCTGGCAGAAACTATTAAGAGAAGACCAAGAAAATCAGATTTTTAGATTTTAAAATTTTTCGAAAGAATTCTTAATATTACCTATCATACTTTACCAAAAGAATAAAAAATGTAAAAATATGTGATTTTTTTCCTGTGATATTGTATATAAATACAAAATTATTTATCTAAAAACAAAGTTAAGTGTAATTAAATAATAAATTTAATAATTCTAAACAGTTTTATAAATTATGCCCTTTACCTCAATTACCTCATACGGACGATGCTGCTGTCCATGACACTCTAACGTCAGGTCCAACTACCCAGACGAACCCCAAACTGTCCCACTTTGAGAAAGACGATTCCAGTGACGTCATATACGTTTAGGGAAAGAAAAAGGGAAGGGGGGAAGAAAATCTCTTCAAAAGAGATGGGAGAAAGGGGAAGAGATTTCCTTCCCCCTTCCCTAAACGTATATGACGTCACTGGAATCGTCTTTCTCAAAGTGGGACAGTTTGGGGGCTAACTAAGGTGAGCCAAATCTCTCATTTTCTGTCCAAACATCCGAAATTATTTTAAGTAACACTCGTCAGAAAACTACACACAAAAATTATTTTTATTTGAAAATTTTTTTAATCTTTCACAATTTCTGAGTGATTAAAACACTAAGTCAAAGAGATAGGGAGAAAAGGGGGGAGGGAGAGAGAGATTGAGGGAGATAGAGAGGGAGAGAGAGAAAAAGTGTGAGAGAGAGAAATGTATAAAGAAGAGTAGATCTAATTATGAGTATGGAATGTGCATTTAATTGTTGTTTGTCTTACAAACCAATTATAAGCACTTAAAGCAAGTTATCGCCAGAAGCAAAAAGCAGTTTATACATTTCATTCTAATAAAACTTATTTATTGACTATTCCCCTAACCTTTAATGCTAAAACTTTTTAAAACCAAGTCCAATCACTTTTTAAAAATCCTTATATAAAGGCAACAGGATGTTTGTCTGTAGCTGTATAAAAGGATCCCAGTAATCACTGAACCGATACAATACAATGTAACTTCTCATAAGTCCTGGAAAGGTTTGTAACTATTTTGGGGAGTTAACTACTCTACCACTGCCCTCGCCAAAAAAATTGTCCTAGAAACACCCCCTCTCCTAAAAAAAGAGTTTTCTTTCTATTCTTAAACTAAAATTGAAAATTTGTGGGGGAGGGTTTATTTCTCCACCCCTTCCCACCTTGAATTCCAACTAACTTAATCTTTACACTTAGTAAATATTTTCCATTTCTGACAAGGTTAAATATTTTATCCTCTTTATGAAAAAGATAATCAAGTTCAAACTACTGTGCTAATTCATGACGTTTTTGTTCTTGTTTTCTAAGAAAACATTCGCAGCTAGCCAACCTTGCCTTGCAATAAGCAAACAAGAATTGTAGGGATGTTAAAAGTTGAAAAATAACTTGCCTACAACTGTGGTATCCGCCGAGGATAAATGGCAGACACCGGAGTTCAATTAGATTACGGCAGTGTGACAGACGTGGACACCTTACTATAGAGAAGCTACGCTTCTCTAGCTTTCACTAGATAATGATCAACATCTAATTTCAGTTGTCACTTTATTGAAGGTTTAAAAGATACTGAAGCTATATACAACAAACAATAATAACATGGATAGGAATAAATAATCATAACATAAAAGCCTAAATAATACATATACAATGGTCAGTTTGGGCAATAATGATCCCCCATCCCTGAAAAGGGTGGGGGAGAATTAAGAATACAGTTAACCATAATAAACATGACAGATTCAATCATTAATTCTAAGCGTAGGGAGGGGGTCACTAGACCCCTTCCCCAGGACTCGGGGGAGGGCCGTTGACCCTCCACCGAACCCCAGATCAGGGGTGCCATAGGCATGGCTCACGGTTGCCGAATACCACAACTCTCCCCTCGGAAGGCGGGGAGGGGGTTTCCCTACCAGACTTCCGACAGTGGTTGAGGCCTTCGGCCCGCTCCTTAGGGCTAAAATATATACAAACGATAATGATTCAATGGAATCCTAGTGGTGAGTATCCTCTTAGGGTTGGTGGGCTCCCAATGTGGGATAGAAGGCAGAGGCTGGCTTGGGTTGGACACGTTGGTCAGCGCCGGCAGGTATCAGGTTTGCTGGTGGCACAGTTGTTGCTGGAACAGTCAGCAGTGGGGCCTGCTGGTTGTTGTTGGCAGCGGCTGGGGCACTGGCTGTCAGGTTGATCGTCTGAGCAGCGGCCTGTCCTCCTGAGGGGCCGCGGGGTCTGCCAGAGGGCGGTCCTGGCCTGCCTGGGCGGTCATGCCCGCTGTCAGTGGATTTCATAGACACCATTTCCTCTGCTGCTTCCCTGCCGATGGGAATGGCATCCCAGTCCACTGAAAAGTCCCGGGACTTGGCATGGTTGAGCCTGGCTCTAGCCAGCGCTTTCCTATATAAAGCTGGATGGTACAGGAACACTTGTGATATCGCATTCAGGGCTGCTCGGACTCCTCCTTGTGCTGCTGCCAGGGAGATGATGGTTAGGTCCCCCAGCAGTTTGAGGATCAACAACAGCAAACACAGTATGGCTGTGCCATCTCCCCACTCGTGGATGGCTTGTCTAAATCCAGCCCAGACATCCAGGGCTGCCTCTCCTTCCTCCGCCAGTCGGTCAATGTTGTAGGACACTATCCCATGGTCTCCTGTGGCCGAACAGCTGCCTTGCTGAACGCAGGAGCCATAGGATAGGCCGGTCAGCATGGCACTCTTGTATGCTGGGAACGCCAGCAGTTGTTGCCAGTCGTTCAACTCAGCCTGCGAATACAAGCCACCTGAACTGAAGTCATCTAAGGGTTCTGTCAACAACTGCTTAGGCGTATCCAGCGGGGGTGGCCTCTTCTTGGGAGCGGGGGTTAACTCTATCCAGCCTTCCTCCGCGTGCACAGTCAGGGGGTAGGTGGAGGAGCAGGGAATCTTGGTGGCGTGTTCACTGTATACCCGTGTCACAGCGTCTACAAAACCTGTGGGCTCTACTGGCACTTTGTCCCAACACTCCTTGTGTTCGCGGACAACGTACTTGTGACGTTGGCAGGTCAGCTGCAGCAGGATGTCTCCCCTCAGTACCGAGAACGTGCTCCCCTGGACACGCACCGGGTGGGCCGGGTCTAGTTGCTGGAGCTTCCAGCAGTTGGCCGCCACTTCTTCTGCTGCGGTGCTTTTCATGCGCGTTTCCAGGGTAAATCCAATATAACCTGCATGTATCTGTGCTTGAAGGGGAACGTCAACATCCCTGGCCGACACTCTGGGCAGCGCAGCCGCGGCTGGGTCAGCTGCCACGAACAGCGCTGGATGGTTTGTGGCATGGGCCTCGAAGTCGCAGTTCACAATCGAGGTGGGGTTGGTCATGTTGATGAAAAACTGAGCCTGATGGTCAACCAGATATGCATCCATCACCAGGCTGGGCTGGAGGCTGCGGATCAGCCTCAAGGGGCAATCTCTCCCCAGGTGGTCCCACACGTAGGTTGCTTCTCCAGTGATGCAGGACAGCTCAGAATGGGGACACTCTAGGGTCAAGTGGTCAGACTGGGACTCCACCCGTCCATCCTCCACCACATAGGTCTCCTCCTTGACCAGCAGCCGTCGCTCCTGGAGCACTAATTCGTTGCGGTATAGCTGGCCCTCAAAGTGGACGTCCTCCCCCTCACAACCCACCCCCTCGGGGCTGTTGACGAGGGCGCCCACCATGTCGATGGTGAAGAACAGGGGGTGGTTCAGCTGGAACGTCAGTGGCTGGGTCTTGCCTGGCAACGTGTAGACTCGGTTCCTGGCCAGGTCTCGGCACGCTTCTGGGTCTATCTTGGTTGGCCTCATGAGGGTGGGGACCGAGGTCACCTTGAGGTGACCCCATACCCCACACCTGAATGTCCACTGGGACACGGTGAGCTGACAACTGTACCCAGTGGTTTCCCTCACCTTGACTTGCTGCAGGACGTGTACTTCATGGCCCAGGGGCACCTCTTGGTGTAGGGGCTCCGTGTTACACATCTTTTCTTTATTGTAAGACGTGACATGGGTGGGGTTGGCACAGTCCCACCCCACCAGGACGTAGCTGGTTGTAGGCCACACGGCTGCAAGCAGGAGGCCCCACAGGACCATCCACCAATGGGGGAGGCTTCCAGGCAACCATCTTCCTCGTACACGCGGCTGGGGATCTTCAGCTCTGGTCACGGCTGCTTCTTGGGACTGGACACGGCTGGGCTGCTCCTGGCTAGATACAAGTTTCCATTGAGCGTTATCTGTATGCGGCCGAGGCACCCCGATACCCTCCCCAATGACAGACTGGCAAGCGACTGGCACTTGCCTGGGTGTCGGCTCCCCTAGCCCTAAGTGCTCCCTTCCCTTGTCCAAAGCATGCCCAGTGGCATGGGGCTGAAGTGCATGTGGCACAGGCTCGCCCTTACTCACTGCCCTCCCCTGCCCTAGGAACTCAGGTGCATGTGGCACAGGCAAGTCCTTATTTTCCCAAATTTCAATCTCCCCAGCCTCAGGTGCAGGGGGCACAGGCAAGGCTGGGTGTTTACAATATTTTGGATACAACACATTTAACAAATTCAACTTATCCTGATGTTGAGCAGCTGGGTTCCCTTGGCTGGCAGGGGGCTCTGGATGGCATGTAGCTGGGCTCTCCCTGCAGGCTGGTGGCGCTGGCTGGCATGTAGCTGGGCTCTCCCTGCAGGCTGGTGGCGCTGGCTGACTGGGGGTGACAGGTGTCACCCCTTCCTCTGGGACCGCTGGCTCGTTCCAGGACTCAGGTCTCTCGGTGGCGGCGACGGTTGTCGCCCCAGACATCAGGTTGGAGGCTGGCTCGTTCCAGGATCCAGGTATCTCGGTGGCGGCGACGGTTGTCGCCCCAGGCACCAGGTGGGAGGCGCTGGATAGCACCCCCCCATCATCCCAGGTGGCAACGCCGGGTGGCGTCCCATACATCGATGCAGAGGTGCTGGCTAGCACCTCCTGCCTCTCTCGTTCGGCGGCTGCCAGGACCTCCCCATACACCGTCTCAGGGACGCTGGGCAGCGCCCCTCCACTCTTGCTGGGTAGGCTCAGTCGGGCAGGTTCCATCATGTTGAGGCTGAAAGGCTGGGGCCTCAGCACCTCTGGCTCGGCTATGTTGTTGGGCTGTATCAGCTCTGGCCCCAGATGGTTAAGACTGAAGCCTAGGCCAACCCGGTTGGGTTCAGCCGCGCCGCCCAGTACGTTGATCCTAGCTGGGACAGTCCCGAACTGCGGCATCCCATCGGCTCGGTCCGCAGCTCTGGGGGCGGCTGCTTGCTGTGGTGGTGCTGGGGGCGCGCTCCCTTCCATATGGGCCACTCTGCTGGGCTTCCCTGGAGGGGCACCCTTGTCGGCGGTGCGCCTGCGGCTGGCTACCTGGGCCCAGTCAGCTCTACAATCGGCCGCCGTGTGACCGTCATAGTGGCAACGCTCACACTTGGCAGAACGGTCACGGCGTGGCTGGGGGCGTCTCTCCTCTAGGCTAACTTCCACAGGCGTTGGACAGTCTCGAGCTCGGTGGCCTCTCCCCTGGCAGCGGTAGCAGCGGCCTGGAACCTTGTCATCTGGAGCGACCTTCCCCATCTGGTGGAGACCCGGAGCCAAGGAGCCAATCTCCATTGGCTCCGACTCGTCATATTGGGGCAACTGGATGCAGGCAGATCCAGTCAGCCCGTCGGTCGAGTCCACTAAGCACACACCTTCCTTCAGCTGCTTAGTAACCATGGTCACGGTGAACATGGCCTTGCGAGTGTACTCAGGTACACTCGCAATTTCATGGTTCATCATGAGGCGTTTTACATTGGCGTTACGAATTCCACGATTTAATTCGTCCACCAACAACTCAAGATCCTCATGGTTGTAGGCGTCCCTATACAAGGCGCACTTAGTTGATATGTACGCTTGTATAGGTTCTGTCGAGTGTTGCTTGTAATCCCTAAACGCTTGTTTAAGCGTTTGGGATTCAAAAGCAGGGCGAAATAGCAATTCACACTCGGTCTTGACCTGTTCGTAGGTCAAGGCTTGGCCTGCCTCGCCAAACAGATGGGACGCCATTTCCGCCGCTTGCCCTACCAATGACAGTAGTAGGGCGTTGCGGCGGTTGAGGGAATCATGAGGTGGCACGCGGTAAGCCGCCCATGACATCTCAAGTCTGCGGATATGTGCCGACCAGGATTGCTTGGGCGGCCCTCTAAACTCCGGCAGATTGCTCAGCATCAGCTTGCGGTACTCGGCTGGGGCCGGCTGAGGGTCATCCTGGAGCCATCCTGGGGCTTGGTCACCTCCTGGGGCTTGATGCTGGTCCATTGGGTCAACGGTGAAACGGCGGGCACAAAGTTATACAGTACTAAAATGAATGGTTTGTCACTTGAGGCTTCCTAGCCTAACAGCCAACACTGTTTGTATCACTAGGTTGGGAGTTTAGTTGCAAAGATATAACTTAGCTGTACTTATCACTAGTTAGGTGTTGAGGTTGTAGGGTAGGCTGGTAGAGGTAGATAGATGTTGAGGGTCTGAACTGCTGTCAGGAACTGATTGGGTTTTCCTTTATCACACTAGAGCTAGAAGGAAAGAAACTTGCAATTCTTTATTTGCTAAAATACCCCTGTTAAATGCTATGGAGTAGCTCCGCTCCGGTGTGAGTGTGTGTGTGCGTGGAATCTCCTGTCCTTGTAACGCGCGTCCGCGCCGTCAAATCCGCGCACACGGGGAAAACGCGCTCTCACCCCTCAACTCGCTCTCTCATTGGTCCGCTTCGTCCGTTGGATTTATGATATTTTCCGCACTCTGTTGCGCTACCCGTGAATGGCGCTCTGTGTGTCCGATCGCTAGCCCCACACTACAGACGGACTTAGTCTAGTGTGGGTAGGAAGGGGGAAGCGCGTGAGGGGACGGGGGTAACTCCGTCCGTTCCCCCTGTGAGGGAGGGGGGTAACTGTGTGTTGGTGTAATAGGGCCTTTCTTCTTAATCCTAGGCTTATCTATTATATCACCCTGATTGTATTTGCCTTCAATGGAGAGGGGCCCCTCCCCTTCCCTTGGAATAAGGGGTGTATTGTTGTTGTGCTGTGGGCTTGAGATTGTTTTGATTGTATATCAGGGTCTTTATTATATTACATCTAGCTTCTATTTTTGTCCTTATCACAATTGCATAACAGATTTGTTTACCAACTCTGTTCTATTTTTAGCTGTTATCACAATACACAATAATCCAAGCCTGTTCTATTCTTAGATTTATCACAACACAACAATTTGTTTGCCAAGCTTTGCTCATAAATCTATTGTTTGGCCATCACACTAGGGTGGTAATCCCTGCAAATGTGATATAATATCTGTTTTCTAGTTGGGTGGCTGCGTTGTAGCTTCTCAGGATACTCGGAGTTGACGTAGTTTTTCTCTGTTCTGGTGCACTACACTCGTATGTTAGCTCGCAGCTTGCAGCTATGTGGCATGTTTCAGCCTATCGGCGGCAGGGAATGTCCCGTCCTGCTAGCGCCGCTGATCCAAATCCGGCTGATGGCGGCAGGGAATGTCCCGTCCTGCTAGCGCCACTGGTTCGGATCCTGCTATTTCTTGCAGTAAAGTTGGCCTATTTCCAGCCGTTTACACTTATTTGGCTTGTTTCAGCCGGTCCGCAGGCCTGTTTCAGCCCTTTTGGCGCTCAATTCTCCGTTAGATATCAGCGCTGCTCGCGGTTATTCGTCGAATTTCGCTGTCTCGCTTCCACAACTGCCGGATGCAGAGTTAAACTTTGCTGTCCAGGGTGGGTAATTCAGGTTGCTTGCGTCAGTTTTGCCAGATTCACTGCTGGGAGTACCTTAGCCTCAGATGCGCGTCTGCTCTACACTTGTGGTTCGCTGTAATCTCACACAGCTGTCACCAAAGTTGTGGTATCCGCCGAGGATAAATGGCAGACACCGGAGTTCAATTAGATTACGGCAGTGTGACAGACGTGGACACCTTACTATAGAGAAGCTACGCTTCTCTAGCTTTCACTAGATAATGATCAACATCTAATTTCAGTTGTCACTTTATTGAAGGTTTAAAAGATACTGAAGCTATATACAACAAACAATAATAACATGGATAGGAATAAATAATCATAACATAAAAGCCTAAATAATACATATACAATGGTCAGTTTGGGCAATAATGATCCCCCATCCCTGAAAAGGGTGGGGGAGAATTAAGAATACAGTTAACCATAATAAACATGACAGATTCAATCATTAATTCTAAGCGTAGGGAGGGGGTCACTAGACCCCTTCCCCAGGACTCGGGGGAGGGCCGTTGACCCTCCACCGAACCCCAGATCAGGGGTGCCATAGGCATGGCTCACGGTTGCCGAATACCACACAACTACAAAATTGCTTCAAATGTTTTATGAATTCTTTTTACTGAATTCATTCATCGCATGAAGATGTTTTCAATTGAGAATTAGAAGAAAATGTCCCGGATCTCAAGGGATAATACAATGTTTGATAAATTAATGTACATCCCAAATAACGAGACACATAATTAACCCTTCTGTAGGTTACAGTTATTGGCTGCAACATACAAACACTATACATAATGAACCAACAAACTAAAATTTAAGTCCCAATAGTTGTTAAGCCAACGAATAAGAAAATTATATTATAAAACTTTAGTAACTACATAGTGTAATAAACAGCCGTGTCCCCTCCCTCCATAAAAAATCAACATATTTTTTTCAATGATTTTTAATGAGATGCCCTATCCCTCCTAGAATGCGAACATACATACATACATGCATACTTTCATACACAGTACAAAACACAGTATGCAGCAATTAAGTACAATTAGTTTTTAGTTCTATTGTACTCTTTTATCCTTACATTTTCACTTGAAAGGAGACTCTGACTAATTATTAATGTTCAATAACATTTAAAATAATGGCAGACAAATGGATGTAAATACTCAATGATGATACACAAAATTCCCCCTTTTGTAGATTAAAATTAGTTATTGAAACGTTTGAACACTCAATATAATGAATCAACCAATCAAATTTCACCAAAGTCCTCAAAATTGTTAAGCCAACGATAAAGAAAAGGATCTTATAAACCTTTTGGGACTAGTGTTATAAACAGCCCATTGTCCCCTCTCTCTATGCTTACAATTACCTTTTTCTTGTGTGTGAGTGTGTGTGTGTGTGTGTGTGTGTCCTTAATGATCTTGTAAACGGAAAAAGTTTTATCTACTACTGATACGTCAGATACGCAACTTGATAGTCATAAAAGGGGGAATTCCTTTTCCCAGAACAGGCGCAAAGATACCAAGTTAGGACTTCCTGAAAAGTGTTGGGCAATCAAATAGTTAGTTGTCCACTTGAAAGGTCTGACCATACGTTGTTAATCAAGTATGTTAGAATTTGATAAAATTAAATTTCTATACTTAAATGGTTAATTATCTCATCTGAAATTAATTTAAACTTTTATATTGGTCTAATAAAGATTCTAAGGACATGATTTACAACATAAATACCTATTTAGTAGCGAAGCTTATTCAATTTGTCTGTCCGTCAGTTCGTATGTAACACTATGGGATAAAATATGATTTTCTTGGCTGTTATTAATGATAGACTGCTGATTTGTTTTGTCAAAGATACTCTATACTAATGGTCATCCAGTAAATAAATTGGTCTACACTTGGTCCGTTGGCCTATCGGTCATGCTACAAAATATGAACAATGAACATTTTCTTTTTAACTCACTTTTTCCGCTCATTTTTGTGCGTCGCTAAATACAGATATTGATACCCTTGTTAAAAGTGATTCTTTTCTATAATTAGGGTCCGTCCGTAACGGATAGGTCTTTTCGTTAATTTAGGCATATTAGAATTGTCGTTGCTTTTTAACTTTTTTAACAACTAATTTTCAAGTGATAAAATTATCTGATTGGTCTGATTTTTGGAATACAGATACTTAGGACCACAAAGTTCATTGTTATAAGCGAAGCATCTCTATAATCATTAATCAAGTCCTAAAACTGTAAGTATGTACTTAAACAATATCCTGTATTTAAGCATTTTTTCAAGAGATCTACTTACAATTTTGTTTCATTCGACTTTAATACATTTATATTCTGATTATTCAGTTCTGACACGTACTACTCAAGAGTTAATTATTATTTGTCCTAACGTTTTAGAGCTTCGCTTTTATGGATGTTGACATCCTTGTTTTATATATGGAGCAAATGTTCTAAAAACATCGGTTTATTAATTACTCAAATTAAGGATTATATATAAAGCAAGAACAAATTTGTTAAGAATCAGCGAAGCCTATAAAAATTTGCTTTGTAATATTATTGATTAAAGAGATATCCTATAATATAAAGTAGTAAGCTTTTTTTTTGTCTGTAGCGAAGGATCTTGATTACCGCTGAACTGATGTGGTTCTCCTTTGCAGTGAAGCTTATTATATGTCCAGGGAAGGTTTTAAACTATTTTGGGGGAGGGTATCTCCACCATCTTCTAAGAGAAATCGTCCCTAGAAAAAAAGTCTGAGCCCCTAAAAAATACAAAAAAATTTAAACTAAAATTTAAATTGCAGAGTCGATTTCCTCCACCCACCAATACCTAAAGTGTCCCTAGATGCCTCTAGGGGCGTGGCCGCTAGTATATTATATACTCTTGAAAAATGAAAGATTTTTGTTTTTACTTTACGGAAAAAATGAGTTATATAAAAGATGCTCTGCAGTGATGATAAACTTCAAAGACTTTTTTTAGCTTAAAAACAAGCCAAGTTTTTTTTTGAGGTGGGAGGAGATTTTTAAAGGATTTTTCTTGTGATGGTTGTGGCACCTTCCTCCCAAAACATTTATAACGGTCCTTGGACCTATAAAATCTTCCCTATATAGGAGAACAATGTCGGTTCAGCGGTAAGAGATATATTAAGCTACAGACAGACAGAAAGACATCCTGTTACTTATTATAAATGAATATAAAATATGCATAAATTATTTCAGTACTATTTCTAAAAATTCAACCAGAAAATCCAATTTCTCCATACTCATAGACGTCCAAGGGGGGGGGGGGGGTAAAGTGGGGATTATCCCCCCCATTTAAAATTTACCCCTACCCTGGGGGTGCCGCAGGCCCCCCTAACCATTTAGGAGGGGGTATTTACCCCCCCCCCCTCCCCCCCCCTCCCCCCCCCCCCAAAAAAAGAAAAAAAAATCTCTAACAAAAAAATTTTGCGCGCTTCGCGCGCATTCTTAATACTAAAAATTTAGTCAAATTTAAATTACCCACCCCAAAAATTTTATCCATGGGGTAAATCTTTGGGGGGAGGGGGGGTAAACAAAATTTACCCCTGCCAACAGATTTCAGGGGGGGTAATAACCCCCCCAAGCAAATTTTACCCCCGGGGTAAAAAATTTGTGGGGGGTAAAAAAAATTGGCGGCGAGCTTCGCGCGCCATTTTACCCACCCCATTAACAAAATTTTATTCTTCCCCAAAAAAAAGCTTGGACGCCCCTGGCGTTACGGACCACCCAAAAAATATTCAAAATACGCCTCTACTAAAAATAATTGATTGGGTTGTCCTTGATCTTCTTAGAAGGAAAACTAACTTAAATTAATTTATTATGTCATACAGCTAATCAAGGACATCTACACCACTTTATTGTCTCCACCAATATTTACAAACTAGTGAGGGAGTGAAGGGATAATAGCAGATAAATTAAGAAATATACCCGTTTCTTTCCCCTTAAGTGTTCACGAATTACAAACTACTCATTTTTAATTATAGATAGAAACACAACTTATATTTTAAGTAGCGAAGGTACTCTATAATTTGAAAGTCCGTCTTTCCGTATATTCAACTTAAACGTTTGGGGGAAAACGTGATTTTCTCGACTTCTATAAAAGATATAGACAACTTAAAACTTTGACCATCAGTCTGTCAGACATAAAAAAATATAAATATTAAAAAAATATATTATTTTATAAGAAAGGTCTAACGATTTTTGGCGTTATCCTCTTAGAATTTTTTTTTCAATTTTGAAAATTTGAGAAACTCCCCCCCCCCCCCCCCCCCCCGACAACGACGAACAACTATTTTAGGTTTTAGGCTAGGGAGCCGAGCGCTGCGGCTAGGCAGGCAAGGGGGCCGAGCGCTGAAAAATTTGAAAAAAAATTTCTAAGAGGATAATACCCGATTTTTTTTTCTTATAAATCTATTTTTTGTGCTTCACTTCTTATGGATGTTGTCATTCTTGTTTAAAATTATTTTTTAATTAAATACATTAGTTTTACTTGCTAAATAGATCATTAGTTCCAATTAGATTTTAAACAAGGAATTAAAGAAATAAATTGTCTTTGCATTTTGAATCTAATTATGGACATTTTCTACTAAGTGTTGGACCCCAACGACAGATTAAATTACCTATAGGTTTCGTGATTTTTTCCCGAATTAATTTCGTTTCTGGTATAAGCTGGGATGAAGGAACAAATGGTAGATAAATCAATCTACACATCTTTCTTCCACAACTGTTCACAAAATAAAAGGTGATGTTTGCAGTAATTTGCACTGCAAATCCAATGATATTAAGTGCAAAAGGATGTGTAGTATATCTGTCGATGTATATAGATTGTATGAAATCCCTCCTTTACAGTGAAGCTTCCATTAGATCCTTAACACTTTTAGGGGAGTACTCAGTACACTTCCACTAACGTCCTTAAAAATTGCCCATAAAAAATAATTCTAAAAGAGTCAACTAGGGGCGTAGCCACTAGTACCAATTTTAATTTCATGGAAATCTGGTTCTATTTTAATATGAAATGTATATCAATCAATTCATTGTTAAATGTTTTAAATCAGTAAATATTTCCCGAAGTAAGGGCAAACCACATAAATTGGAAGAAATTGCTTCACAAAATTGGGATCCACCCTTCTTATATTTCTGTTTCATGTCATTTTTGAAAACTTCTTTACAAAAACAATAAAATTCTTACTTTTGAGCGTTAAAAAACAATAGAATTTATTAATAATCAATTTTAAATTATAAAAAAATACATATAAAAGCTTAAATTATTTAAAATTGATAAAAATGTAATATTTTGCTTAAAGTTGACTACCCTGCCAATATAAATGAAATAATATACAAAAACTTAGTCACCCAGAAATTGGCCAAACCAAACCCTCAATTGAAAGTTGCTGTTCGGTGATACTGACAAAAGTGTTTTTGTGACTTTTTAAAATTATGCTAATACTTAAAAATAATAATAAAAATAAATAATTATTATCAGAAAATGTTAAGTATATTTGCTAATAATGCCTTAAATAGTTATTATACGTGAAAAAGTTATTAGAATTGGTTATTAAAAGTGAATGAAATTTTGTGGCAGGTTATTTTTTTATTCAAACGTACAAATGAATAATATATATTTGTAAAAATTTAATGTTTTAGTAGCGAAACTACTCTATAATTCACATTGTCTGTCCGTCCGTTTGTCGTTAACGCTGTGGCTCTGATAAATCATGATTATCTTGGATAGTAAAAAAAGATAGAATGCTGTTCATTTAATTATGTGATTGTCAGATATATACTATCTACTATTTAATTTAAATTTAAAAGTTCATTAACTATCATTAATATTAAGAACTTATGCTACGTGTACTCAGAGACAAAATTAACCTTGTTAGTAACTTTAAACTCAATAATCTATCGTAATAAGTAGCTTTTTACCTGTTTATTTTTTTAAAATCAGGGTACGTTAATAATTCAACAAGAGCTATTGTGTGAATCGAGCACATTCTTATGAATCAAAATTTATGAATTAAGTTTGTTTTGAGTTTACATAATAACCATATAACTTTCTATTTATTTGCAAAATCATATGTACTTATTATCGAATAAGTTTCAAGATTCAAAATTTAGTCATATAGTTAAGTTTTAATTGAATTATATTTTATTATATTATATTATATTTATATTATATTATTATATTATATAAGGCTATCCTGTAAAAGTAGATAACCTCACCCTAACACAAACTCATGAAACCGCCATTTAATTCATTTACTTACCTACTTAAATTCATATTCTTTTCATATTGTGCTTTTATTAATTGTGCTACGCTAAGAATAATCGAATTTGGTTTATTTGATAAACTAAGGATTTGATTGATATTTTTTCAGAGTTATATTGCTAGACATGCTAAGAAGAATGTCGTTGGCAGAAGTGAAAGATATTTTAAAGTCATGGCGTGAAGACAATACGAGGAAAAGTGACGAGATTATCGAGTATTGGGAGGATACTCTCAGGGATGAAATTGATGATTTAGGTAAATGCCTTTTCCTTATTACTTTATAACTAGCGGCTAAGCCCCTAGATGCCTCTAGGGTCATGTAAAATTGTTTCTTTCAATCAATTTTAAAATCAGCTATTTACCAAAAATATTTTTTCTCCGATAGATGGTGTTAGATATGATTTTAGCTAATTGCAATTAGCAATAATTATTTTTGTTGATTTCTCTGGGGAGGGTGGTGGTACCCTCCCCTAAAGTAGTTACAAACAATCCCTAAACTTATGAGAAGCAACCCTGTTAAGGAAAACCCGATCGGTTAAGCGGTTAGCGAGATCCTTCGGTACAGACACACATACAGACAAACAGACAATCACACATCCTGTTACTTTATTATAAGGATTTTTGTAAAAATGCTTTTGCTTTGTTTTTTTTCTCAATTAAAAGTTTCAGAATGTGATGCTATCTGTACAGAAAGATCTCGCTAACCGCTTGAATTAATCTAGAAATTTACAAAGATCGTTCATAAGAGTAAAACACTTGATGGGGAAGGGGTTAAATAACTGTATGTCCCCATACCTAGGACCTTGTGCCGACTCTCAATTGGGTCTTTGAAAATTAAACATTAGCGTCGGGAATATTATGACAGCCAAGTAGCAGAAAATAATTTGCTTTTCTATTATTAGGCGAGGAAAAATGGATGATATTGGAGCAAGTTTGTGTGGCTGGGTTTGATACCTACAGACCTGATGTTGTTGATGATACCCTATGCTTACTCATTGAACAATTCACTTCCTCTAGTCTCAGAGTTAAAAGGTAAGGGAAGGCTTATGGTATCAAGTATTAAAGTGTAGAGGGCAACAACTTTCAATTGCTTGGACTACGTCAAAGCTTCCCATAAAATTTTGACATGGTGATAAAGAAACGGCAAACGCGATTAGATCCACCTAACAAGTTCAACTGAATAGTATATATGGTAAAGTTTACGATAGATTAAGTACCTTTATTGTAGTTCCCAAGCAGGGAGTAAGGGAGGGGACAATGGGCAATTAATTCAATATAAGAGTTATCAAAGAAAGGGCATGAAATCCAGTTTAATCCAATAAATTTGTAGGAAATTATAAAGGGATTGTTAATTGAATAATAGATTTCCATAGCGTCATGTAAAGTGAAATCACAACTTGTTTTTGATGAAATATATTGAGGTTTTTTGGTGTGATTTTTTATATTAAAAGATTATTGGACCCGGCCAGCTGCTAGCAAGAATATGACTGCCCCTTTTTATTCTGTTTATTTCCCTTGCCCCTTGTTCCACCTCCCTTCTCCCTTCTCCCCGTCTGCTACATTCCAAACTAACACAACGAGTGTTTATTTCCCTTCCCCCCACTTCCCTTATCCCTTCTCCCCGTCTGCAATATTCAAAACATACATAACGAGTAGCGGCATTCTATGCGCAAGTCCCCAAACTCAGTCAGAAACTGCTAAATTCTTGCACATTCCCTTTAAGCCAGTCCCCAAAGTCTGAGACTCCTAAAAATTGAATATTCGATCCATTGTCCCCTCCCTTACTCCCTGGTTCCCAAGGCACTAACTTTCCAACTAGTACAGACAAAGACAACCTACCGTCCTACCCTTTGATTTCACGATCTTTATCTGAAAGTCCTAAATTTTCATAGGTGAAGTTCAGTTCGTATTGGTTTAGTTATGTGTTGATTTTGTTTGGGAAAATTAGTTTAAATTAGATTAGTTTCTGGTAAGCTTATGTTTATTCTTTTTCGGGGTTACTTTTAGTTAAATAATACAACGAATATAAATAATTAAGTTAAAAATTATATGTTTTACATAGGTTAATAGCCATGAGATATGAGATGAGAGAAGAATGGGGAGAAGCTTTACAAGTTCTAGATTCTATTTTAGAAGAGGATGAAGCAAATAGCTCGGCAAGAAAAAGAAAAATTGCAATTTATAAGGTAGGTTACTTTCATAAAAATAAGTAATATGAACTTACGTTATCTAGTTTTAAATAATTTTACCATACCTAAACATTTCAATGACATGCCTCTTGATTTAATGCATATCTTTATGGAGCGAAGTCAATACATCTTTGATTGATTATTATCACCCAAATAACCCTTTTCAGGCACAGGGGGATGCCAGCAAAGCTGTTGGGGAATTGACCAAGTACCTGAAAGTGTTCCAGTCAGACCAGGAAGCCTGGCAGGAGCTCTGTGATCTTTATATCCAGGAACAAGATTATAATAAGGTAATAATTTTTTGTACTTTCGAGCATATTTTTAATGAATTGAAAGTAACGAATGTCGGTAGTGGATTTTTAGATATTTGAAAAGATAAAACATTATTTTTTAATATGTAAATTTTGTTTGAAAATATTTTTATATTGCAGGCGAGTTTCTGTTGTGAAGAGCTACTCCTCCACAATCCCCACAACCATTTATACCACCAGCGTCTTGCTGAGATCAGATACACTATGGGTGGCTTTGAGAACCTAGAAAATGCCAAGCAATACTTCTCACAGGCCGTCAAGTTGGCACCATCCAACATGAGGGCGTTGTATGGCTTGTTGTTGACATGTACACAGCTGGCCTCGAGTCCGAAGTGTCAGCAGACAAAAAAGAAAGATTATGCTAAGGTATAATAATTTTTGAAATGTTAAAGTTACGTATATAATCTTATGTTAAGGTCTGTCGTGTCCGATCGAAACCAAGGACCTTTAAGGATAAGACATTTTAAGATTAATAATCAATGCAATGGCCCCAATTGTGATAAACAAAGTAATACTAGGACATACGTGAGGTTTTCTTAAAATAAAGAACTTTAACAGTTTACCTACCTAGTTAAGAGAGAAAAATCGAACAAACAAACATCATACTTTTGTAAAAAAGAATATGATCCTGTCCAAGATTAATATATTTTTATTTTAGATAATATTCTGGGCGAGTAAACAAATATCAGGCAGATACAGCAATGCTGGATTAACAGACAAACAAAACCAACTACCTGGCCTAGAAGCTATGATAGGCCAGCTTGATTTAAGTGGAAAACAAGCCATTCAATAGATATCTTTGTCAGGAACTTTGTAAGAGCTTTTTATATTATATAAAGTTTACTGGTGAGAATTTTGTTTACCCTTACAAGTTTTAAAGGTATTGATCTCATTGATAAATCTTTAAATAGACTTTTTTGTATGCTCTCATTTTGTAAGTTTGCAAAAATTGCCCAAGTGATAAGTCTTAATGACGCCCAAAATCGATCAATTGGCCGAATTTTCTATCTTTTTTTACTTTTTTTCTTTGAATTTTAATGTCATTGATTTAAACACTTGGTTTATTTTGGCACATATGGTAAGATATTGTCCCCCCTTGAAATTTTCAACTTTATGTAAAAAAAATCTTGTTTGTTTTGTTTTGTCAAATGTTTATTATCGCAGAGTTGTTACCTACCTTATTTTTCTTTGTTTATATTGATATTAACCAACACCAGTTGAATGGCATTTTTTTCTAAATCAAAATCTTTGGTTCCAAAATAGCAAACTAGTCACTGGCTATTGAAAACTGAAACCTATTATTTCGAAGGGGGTGGACATTTCTCACCATTTGTACTTTTTGGTTCGTCGTATTTTTCAGTTTCTACCCACAATGTAAAATTTTTGTATGGATAATATACTAGAGTAAATTTCGGCCGTTTGGTGAGGAATATTCCCCTCCTCTCATTAAAAACTAAGTTTGTGTTGGTATAATTATATTCTTATGTAAGGTTGTTAATTCATAAAAAATTTTCCTATTGGTTTTAATTATATATGCATAATTCACCCCTTAATTTAGTTAATCTATGTATTGTTTTTTATTCATCATCAAAACTTTAGATAAAATTTTTATAATTGAAAATAAATTTCAGAAGCAAAACTTGGTGGTAGAAAAATGTTTTATCACATCTCATTAGACCATGAGATTGTGCTCCACCCGAGATACTTTGGCCCCCAACTGATGGACACAGTTAAACAGAAATTATTCACAGAAGTTGAGGGAACATGCACAGGTATAACAAAGATTTTAGTAGCGCTGCAACTCTATATCGTCTCTATACCTGTTCGTCCATCAGTACATACAATTTAATTTTTCCTAAACAATCTAGTTTCCTGTTCTTATTTTATAGAAATCACACTTAAACAAATTACTAAATTAATCTGAACTGAGGGGACATTGGACTGATAAGTTCACCTGTATCCAAAGTTTTAAACGACAAAGTACAGTGTTTGTGTAAGTATAGTAGTTTCTTAGATTTTGAACAAATTATTTAATTATAATAGTTTTTTGGCCCATTTAGGTTTTTGTATCAATTTATCGTCCATTGTCAATTTTATAAGATCCCTATGTTTTATTAATTAGAATATATTAAAGTAGGTCACCAATATTATATATTCCTCTGCTTTTTATGGCTGTAACTTATTATTGGGCATAAAATGACTAACCGAAAAACTACAAGGGTAACTATGATTTATATAAATAACATTGGTTGTTATCTTGTTTAGGAAAATATGGTTTTGTGATAGCTGTAACAACAATAGACAGTGTTGGTGCCGGACTAATACAGCCTGGCGAGGGATTTGTTACCTACCCTGTCAAGTATAAAGCTATTGTCTTCAGACCTTTCAAAGGAGAAGTTTTAGATGCTGTTGTAACCCAGGTTTGCAATTATATTTATAGTACCTATGGTTTTGTAGACAATTGTCCACGGATACGAAAATGAAAATAAATAGGTATAGGAGTAATATCTTTCATGTTGTCCCTTTAAAGTTATTATAATGTTCTTTTGAATTTAACATTACTATTTTAAACAAGCCGTTTTTAAGATAATAATCGACACACACGAACGTCGAACACATCTAGTAACTTTAGCTTTGTATATTTAGTTGTTTTCACCCTTTTGGTTTAAAAAGTTGGGGTTTTCACACACATTAAACCCGTTTGGTTTTTCCCATTAGACAAGGCTTTGTATTCAAGTCTAGCTGTTAACGCGATTTTAATCGACACTCGCTCACAAATTAAACTATTTTGGAACAACAATGTTTTTATTTCCAGGTGAACAAAGTCGGTCTTTTCACAGAAATCGGACCCCTGTCCTGTTTTATATCCCGTCACTCTATACCTGTAGACATGACCTTCGACCCCAACTCAAATCCTCCCTGCTACAAAACAGCTGATGAAGATATGGTCATCCAACAAGATGATGAAATCAGGTGAGATTGTTGTCCGCGATTATGAAAATAATTTACTTTTGAAAGTTTAGAATAATGAAACATTGACTTTTTGGACATTTCTGTGAAAATTCTCGCCAAATCCAATGCGAAACGTGGATTTTACTAACGATTTAGTGTTAGTTGGAAAAGAAGAAGCTTAAATATTGTCTTATTACAGCATTTAATTAATTTTGTTTCTTAGATATATTTTTATCTCTTAAAGAATATTACATTATTTAAAGTAAATGTAAAGTAACAATTTTGAAAACATTAAATTCTCAAGTTACGTGTGAGAGTCAGAATGATACAAGAGTTCATTTTCTCTTTCATCTTGCTTCACAATCTTTTAACAGTTAGATACACAAATTGACTTCTGTATATTGGGATATCAAATGTACAATTGTAGTAATAATGTTTTTAAGCCTTTAGGTATTAATAAGTATCTTACATTTTTAATCTTCATACTAAATACAATTCGTCCATTATTACATCAACATTTTAGGGTTTTAAAAACTGTAAATTCTTTCTTTGCCCTCTTAAGAATGGAATAAACTTGGTCTTATTTTAAGAACCATGAATCATTAATTTTGAAATGTTTAGTTTGGCAAACCATAATAAACATAACCAAGATAATATCTTACACTACAAATATACATTAATCCATTCTTTTACCTAACTGTAATGATCATACGGAAACGCCAAATTTAGACATTCAAAGTGAATATTTTTAGCTTTGTTTTGAGGAAGTATTTTTAGACCTTGTGTACATTTTTCAAATATTTTAGAATACTTTTAAGAATATTAATATTGTTTAGGCACTTTAGTTTTCCTTAATCTTACACACAGACACTTATATCTAGTAAGTATCGCAGCAACAACAATTTAGTAATATTTAAACTTTATCTAGTAATGTATAGAAATATTAAATGACAAATGTTTGATAGACAATTAATGTAAAAGAATATGAGCTATATGCAACTCTACCCACGAGGTGGGGACCCTGTGTCGAGTTTTCATTAGATCTGCGAACATCATCCAATAGCATTGGAAATATAAACACAGCCGATTCGCTACAAAAGAGCAGAAAGCGTTTTGCTGGCAGTGGAAAAGGTCCCCACAACTTGGGCCAGGTATAGTAGTTATCTGGGTTATACTTCTTTAAATATACATTAAGTATAGTTAGTTGCTTACAAAAAATACCATTTTTATAGAGTAGCTGCTGATATTCCAGAATCCAACCATACGTATCTACCCAATTACAGCGTAGCTGCATTACTAAGAATACGCCTTTTATTTACCAACTTTGAATATACAACTTTTTAAAAATCAAAGTTATTAATATTGCATTGATATCATTATGGATGTTTGTTTAGTTTTCAAACAAGGCATTACAAGATAAAATGTTAGTATTTAGACAAGCAAAGCTTTCTTATAATAAGGGGTCTTAAAATAGTTAGGTCTATTAAATCTTATTAGGGTGTTTTTATGTTGCAAATCTTCTCTAAAATTGCAAAAGTCCTGTTAGTAGGTAGGCATTGTACATTTTTGTTGTTAATAGCTTAATAATTCTTCAGGCTTATAAGTTTTTGAAAGACTGTAAAGACTATGAAAAGAGCAGCAAAAATAGTTGAGCCCAATAATTTGTAAGCTTTGCTCTTATGGATGTTGTTAAATATTTATCCTTGTTACAATGTATGATATATGACCTTATTTTTTTTGTGCAACTTTGTAAAAAAAAGCGATGAAAACATTTGAAGTGAAAGTATTTTTATGACGTGAATAGTAAAGGTATGCTGTGTGCACCACGGATATAGGGATAGGACTTTTAAAGAGTTCTTATTTGTAAAATTCTGTCTTTGGTCACTCATACCTAAGAATTTCAGGAATGAAGAATGAATGTAGATTAATTTTCCCAACTCTAGTCCACCTGTTTCATTATGCACATATCTTTTATACTTACATTTACACACACACACACACACTCACACACACACACACACACACAACATTGAGTTTTAGATTACAAATAAGCGAGTTATCCATCTAATTTGAGGCTGATTAATGCATCAAAACATAAGTTTTACTTCAAAGCAACTGAAATTTCGGACCTTTGATAATTATGTTCCATGGAAGCGCAGCTATAACAAGCTAAAAATATTATGAAAAAGAACATAGTATTATAGATAGAAGAGACTTTCTAGATACTTGCAAAGACTGCAGACTGGGTAATTTAATAGTTGATGAACTTAACATTCTGTTGAAAAGATTTTATAAGCACTTAATGGACTACGAACACAGCCTAATTATAGGACAACTTTTCTAAATAGGATATTACTAAGTACTATTTACTATTATATTCTTATTTCTTAAGAAATATTGACGTAACAGGAAAAATAAATATCCTAATTGTCCAAAGATTTAATGAAAGTATTTTACAGAAAATAAAAAAAGAATTTGATTAATGATTATCTCTTTTACATACCTAGAATCTTTATCTTTTTACTTAATAGTTTTTATCATCTTACAGAAAAGGGATATTTATGTAAAGGTATTTAATGTTATAGGCTAGTTAGCATTAAATGTTTTTAGTGTCAGATTAGTTAGAATCAGTATTATAGTAGGAGACAAAGGGGGGGGGGAAGGGTGGATTTATTTTTCGCCCATTTTTTACCATTGTTTCCTTAATTTGTTTTAGTATTATTTACATAAAGTTTTTATTATAAAAATAGAAGATCATTAGGATTTAATAAAATCATTTTCCCTGGAATTATCCCTTCTATTAAACATGAACTACAAATAAGTTTTGTTTGCCTAATTATAGTTGCGCCCATTGCAAATATGCAACATATGCATATATACAGAGGGATAGGACAATGTTCGATAATTAATTTACATCTTTTATCCTCAATTTTTTATAAGCTACCTAAGGCATAGTTTAAAAATGAGAATATGTGAAGATTAATTTTTAGGTATCTACCCTCCGTGAATACCTACCTAAAACAGAATGAATGGGCTTAATATATAGTTACAAATATTTTGGTAGAATCTATTAAGTTCTAATAGGAGCACATATTACCCCTCCTTTTTTGCTAAAACTGATTTTAAATGTGGGGATTCATCCTGCGGCAGAGCGCTTAATCTGATTCTTTCTTATCTTAACATTATCTTAAATAAATTTGGATGGCTGGCTATTTTAATCCACTTAAAAATTAAAGGATTTTCCTATTTTTTCCTGTCATTTTTGTCTTGAAGAAACGTGATAATGATCATTTGCAACAGATACTAACATCCAAATTTGCATTTTATTTATTTACATTTTTGCATGAGACAAAATAAAGAGCTTTGTAGATTTATATTTATAATTATTTCTTCGCCTAGTATACTTTCGGTATTTTTTAGATAAACTAAAATACAAAGAATGCGTACCTCGACTTAATATTTTATGTTTAAGTTAATTACATAGGTATGTAATTTTAACAAATACGTTACAAAATATACCTTTTTTGCATGAATTCTTGAGTAATGGCATCTCGGCACCAAAAAAGATCCTTGTCGATCAAGTTCTCATTAATACCTTAATAGACCCCCAATAATAAAAATTTAGAATTGAAATGTTTGTTTGACATACTGACAAACGCATGCTTTAAGGTATTAAACAGCACGAGAAGAACTAAAAATCCATGTGTATTTGCAGTATTTTTTTTTATCCATGCACAAGCAAAGTATGTAATTAGAATGTACTACTTATTACCTGTTCATAATTATTCAATTTTCTTTGACAAGTGGCTCTGCTCCTAGCCTCTAGGAGCTCGTCTCAATAGTGAGAGTTGTGATTGACCGTGAATCTACTCTTGAGTTTTTGAGTCTTGTACAAAAATGCTCCATTTAGTCTGGTCGGTGTTGTGGTTTCTGAGATCTTACCTGACCATAAGGAAAAAGGATAAGAGGATGAATACTCACCCCTTTTTCATGGTAAAATACTACTTCCCCATCCCTAAATTTAGAAGCAGACGAAAATCAAAAACCGCCCAGGGCTTTTTGTAAGTCAATCATAAATAATAATGTGAATAAAAAGAAAAGCGATATTTAGCAAACAGCCGTGGGCGGTCAGAATCAGCTGAATGTTCATTATGAAAAAAATTTCCCCCTTTTTAGAAATAGAAGGATTCATCTTTCATGAACAAATTTTTTAAAATAAAAATAAAATTCTATGTAATTTTTAATTAAAACATTAAAACGAAAATATCTAATCTAATATTCTTGCCCTAAATATGGAAATAGTAAAAAGTAAAAAAATATTTTTTTAAATAATTTTTAATCCTCCCATTTGAAAAGTAGTGGAATCGCAATGAATTTTAGCGCGGCAACAGCGCTAAGTAGGCCTCTAGGCCCACTGCCTATTTTCGTCTTCTAGTTGCTTCGATTCCTCTCTTTTATTTTTTTCTCTATGTACCTGACAAATCCAGCTTATTTAATATACAGGCCGGATGGTTCTTAATTTTCATATATTACTATTCTTATAGTATTTGGAATCAAGTTTCAATAGAGATCTTTTTATAAATATAGTAGAAAAGCAATGGATATAGGATACAAGTGGATATATTGACGGGAAAAAATTTGTCGCTAATTAAGCTTGCTAATATGGTTCAGTTCGTTCATCTCCTAGGAAGGGAGGGGATGTGGTAACGGGGTTGGATGGGGGGTATCTTGTATTAGAGGACATGAAAATCTGGTGCAATATCTAAGTGATAATACATCAATTAGAAAAGCACACAAATTTAAGGTAGTTAGTTCAAATACCCCCATTGTAAATACACTCGTTGTTGATTTAGTAGTAGGAAAGCATTAGTGTGTCTAATCTAGCAATATTTGTTTATGAGTATAAGCTTTATATCATGTACAAATATATCATAAATAACTATGATAGTTTTAATCAAAAGCAGTGAAGCCATAATAAGTTATCTGGGTCATGGAAAGAAAACGAAGTTGCGGGTTTCATCTTATTTACACAATAGCTTTTGAAAGATTATTTTGGGTTAGGTTAAGTTAAGTCATTGTTAAGTAAATGATTGTCCCATAGGGTTAGAAAATATGCCCTGCAGGGCTAGAACCCCCCCCCCCCCCCAAGGGGCTAGAAATAGAAGAAAAGCTACTGTGAAAATACTATGAAACCCACAACTTCGTTTTCTTTCCATGATCCAGTTATCTATGTCATGTGTATATAAATGCTTTTAGAATAGTGTTAGACAATAGAGGCAATTTAAGGCGAATTTTTAATGATATTAATCAATCAATCATTAAGCAAACTCTACCAAAATATTTATTACAGACAAAATATTCAATTTTTGCAAGGCACTTATTAATTTTATTTCATTTTGAGGCCTCTACTACATGGATAAAAAATGTCAACTTGCGGACTTACAGAATGTCCTTTGATATAGAGTAGATGCTTTACCAAAAAAGTGAATAATTGTGGTTATTTATAATGACAAATGATAAGCTATATTAGTAGACCAGCTGCTCTCAAAGTAAGGCTTATCTATACGTCCGCAAATGAAGCTACCGTAAAATGACACCGTTTTAGAGGCATTTTAATAAAATACTTTTAATTTTTGTCGGTTTTTACTTTCGTAATGGCACTTTTGTTGTTTATTTATATCTCAGAATATTGTCAGCTTTTCATGTCGTGTACATAATCGTTCTTTTTTCACGTGACTTTCAAATTTCCTAAGTTATACTTACTTATTTTTTACAAGTATTACACCTCTGTGTGTAAGATTTATAAAAACAAATAAAGGCCTTAAAAATGTAACATTAATAAAAGAAGCTACAAAATGATTTCCTATTAGTCCTTAACATTCAAAGAAAATAATTTAGAAGATTAGAGCGTTAAAAATTGACACGATAATTGGGAAAATAATTAGATTACAGATGCTATTTACCTTCTACAGTAAATAGAAAAATTATAGCTAAGCTTAGCTACATGAACCTAATCATCCTTGTATATGTTCTTATATTTTTTTCAGATTGAAGATCGTGGGTACGCGAGTGGACGCTTCAGATATCTTCGCTATTGGCACCCTCATGGACGACTACCTGGGTCTTGTCAGCTAGACAATACCTTGCCTTCTTATAGTATTATTGTATGATGTTATCAGGGGTTCGGGGATAGGTAAATGGAAGATAAATTGATCGTCTCTCAAATAACTTTTTAATTCTCAGGTAAAATGACAACAAAATTTTTTTTCTAAATTATGAGAAAATGAATGAGAAAAGTTTAAGGACAAAATACAAGGGGTTAGATTAAATTTATCTTCCATAGACCTATCCATAAATCCCTGGATATTTATATGTTTCATTGTCAAGATCATGCAGCATTACAGGGATTTTTAAAGACATTTTTTACCTTTAAAATCAACAAAATAAGATTCTTTCAAAGAAAGCATATTCCTAGATTTAAAATAAAAATATCGTAAGGTTAAAAATCTTTTTTTAAGGAATTAAAAAATCTTTTATTACAATGAATCTAAATCTGATCCCTGTAAAGGCTGACTCAAAACTATTGCTGTCGAAGTATTTATTGATCTCTGTACCTCAACTAGACTTGTTATAATGTTAGGGATTTATTTTTTCCTTTTAGTGAGTTATATATTATAAAGGGTAATTACATGAACAATATTTTAATAACATAAATTCTAATTCTATATGTCAAATGATGTGAACTATTTTACAATATGGTTGGGGGGAGGGGGGGTTGAGTGTATTTTTATCACTAAACCTAAAAAAACAATTGAACTCTAATCAAAAAAAGGGTCACAGCACTGGGATTTGGCATGACAGTTGCTTTAATGTGCTTTGGTTGTTTTTGTTTGTTATGTTTTAGATTTGGTAAAAAAGTGTCTCATCCGCCCCCCCCCCCCCCCCCCCTTTATTAGCTTTGTTAAATACTTAATATGAACAAAACCCGGCCTTATAGCTTACAATATTCCTAAAGTAAAAGTCCCTAACAGTTGTTTTTACTATTCCATACTTTAGGATGGCATTATATGATACTTATGTAATTGTATATATATAACCACCATTCTATCTTGCTAGAGCCAAATTATTTTTTAATTTAATAATAAAAAAAAACTTATTTCAGATCTAATGTAATATTAACAATGTTATTGTGATACACAATATTCCGTCCATTTCAAATTGTGATAAGCAGCTTCTTTTTCAAGGTTTTATAGACAATATCTGTTTAGAGGCTGCTGATAATTAGGTTTTTAGTTACTAGACACAAGAAGGAGAATGATTCCTTTGAAAATGAAATAGCTAGAAAGGTAAGTAAGTCGTTTTAGTATAACAGAAAATAATAAATATTCTAAATTACTTTAAGATCCTTTTGTATTGGTGGATTTATTGAATTTGAAAAAATATAGGTCGCATAAAATGATCGAATTCATTAAACATGCAATTATTTGTTGATATTACCTACCTAAGTGTCATTAGTAGTGATGGCAATCCGTCGAATTTTTGGGCCGGATTCGGATTCCGGATTCTTGAAAGAATTCGTCAAAAAAAGTGGCGGATTCCGGATTCTTATTTTTAGCGGATTCCGGATTCTAGCAGTATTTTAAAAGGCTTTTTAAAAAAATAAATGAAGCATGAAAAGCTGTGAAATGAAAATAAATATATTTTGGACAATGAGAGCTCTGCGTTACCAGCTGATCTCTCAACTTCGTGGCTTATGTGGGAAGATATGAGTGGTGGGGGGGGGGGGGGGGGGGGGAATGGTTGTGTGTGTGTGTGTTGAGAAAAAACTCAAGACGCTAATTTTAGCCTACCAATTAAGAAACCGGAATCCGCTATTAAAAAACGGATTCCTAAATTAGCCCAAAAATTGGGCGGATTCCGGATTGCCAACCCTAGTCATCATTATAACTATTGTAGCCTTGTTATTGCTGAGTCATATCAGTGATCAAGATTATTTACAGTTTATGTTTTTCTTACCTGAAATATTAAAAATGATTTAAATGTTTAAATAGTAGGGAAAAATGTAAGGTCCTTAATTTCTTTTGATTTTTCAGTTTAGGACCATTTAGTTGTTAAATGTCAACTAGTAAGTTATTGACTTATTAATAAAATGTTCCTTTTATTTTAGTTCTATACAAGAAGGAGTCAAAACAAGAAAGGTGGCGAAGGCGGCGGCGAAAATGGAGGACGAGGACCGGCGCAACCGGCTGGTCCAACTGGAGACGACCATACAGGACAACCGGTCCATCATCAATGTGGACTGCCTGTTGGACGCCATCCAGGCCCTGGTGGCTGATTGTGACCATCCGGCCATCAGGAAGATTAAGAATGTTGATGCTTTTGTCAACAGATGTAAGTTTTTAAAAGTAGCGTAGCTACTCTATACTTCAACAATTTTGTTCATTTGTTACACTTACAATATTTGATTTGATTGATTAAATTGTCTTATAGGCCTTATTTTTAGACTCCCAATATGGTAGGTATAAGTAGGAAACCTGCCAAATTAACTACACTAATAATATTTGTTTGACGTTACGTCAAGTACTTAAACGCTATGTACATGCAGCGATGTTAAATATTTGTCGTAAGGTGTCGTTTCGTTTAAGTTTTTTTAATTCAAGTCATAAAAAATCAATGTTGGCTATTATTACTATCATATATTATTATCATATATATTATATATTATCTGTTTTTTTGTTCAGATGTTGACATATCAAAAGAGGTGGTTGAGAAGCGAATGAAAGCGGATGATTTCAACCTGATCAAAGTTATTGGCAGAGGTGCATTCGGAGAGGTTCAACTAGTCAGACATAAATTCACAAATAAGGTATATTTATCTTAATAGGTATTTCCATGAAAAGATGTTAGGTAAAGCTGTTTACTTGTAGTGTTTGAAATATACCAAAATCTTTTTTTTTATGCATTTATAAATGTTTTTGTTTTGTAAAAGATTTTTAAAATCATATTTTTCCGGCAAAATGTGCAAAAAATCTTATGTAAGGAGTGAAAACTAAAAAAAATAAATTAGTTTGAAAATTGTTTCTTTTACTGAGAAAGACTGAGATTATATAGAAAAACTTATTGGTTTTGGGGACAGATAAAGAAAGATAAATTGAATTGTTACGTGTGTATAAGAAAATGAAGCTTAACCACATTTAACTATTGGTTGCTTATTATTGTAGTTTAGTAGCAAACCAACTTTACAAGTTTTAAGTGAACTTGTGTAAGGTGTAAGTTAGGGTTGGGCCGGATACTTTTTTGGCCGGATACCGGATATCCGGCCCAACCCTAGTGTAAGTATAACCCCACTTCCCCATTCTCTTAATTTTGAAATAAATTGAAAATAATGGGGAATATTTTTTAATTTTTTTATTTATTACTCTTGGTTTGGTTAAATTTGGTACTGGATAGCCCCACAGGGGTGAGGCATAAGAAAAACACCCACCCCCCCCCCCTTATTTTCAGCATATTTAAAAAAGAGAGGGGTTAATGGTTATCAGTGTACAACAGGCACTTGGTGTGAAAGCACGTCTTACTTTTCAAAACTGTATGCTATTGTGCAATACGATGCCTGAAACCAATTATTTTAATTCAATTTATCTTTGTTAACTCTTATAAAATATTAACGTCCTATTAAAGTAAAAATATTTATGTTTTAACAAATATATTTATTTAGGTGTACGCCATGAAACTATTATCCAAGTACGAGATGATAAAGAGGTCAGACTCGGCTTTCTTCTGGGAAGAAAGAGACATAATGGCTCACGCCAACTCAGAGTGGCTTGTCCAGCTACATTTTGCATTCCAGGTAAACATTTTTATAAGACATTTAGCTGAGAGGTCCTTAAAGTTTGACTGTCAACAAATAATGCAGCAGATAGTCTTTTAATAAATATTTTTTTGTTTCAATATACAGTCAACTTTTTATTCAATTTAGAACATCAATAATTAAATATCGACGATGGACTACATGTCATGTGGTCCTTATTTTTATGTGGCCAACAATCAACTGATAACTTTGTTCAGGACAACAAATATTTATACATGGTGATGGACTACATGCCTGGTGGTGACTTGGTGAACCTGATGTCCAACTACGATGTGCCAGAGAAGTGGGCCAGGTTCTACACGGCGGAGGTGGTCCTGGCCCTTGATGCCATACACAACATGGGCTTTGTACACAGGTAAAGTATTTTTGTTCATTATTAAAAAAATACCTAATTTAAAAAATATATCTTTATTTTGTTAAGCAGAATAAGATTTTGTTGGCGGCTTATTATAAAGTAATAAGAAAAAAGGATAGTGTCTTAGTAAAAATCCATTTTAATGACTCGATAAATCATAGTTTAACCACTATAGCCCCCTTATTATTTAAACCACATGAAACCTATGCCTTAAATCATAGTATTGGGTTTAGAAAAATGAAATATGAAACATGGTTCAACTACCTACTGAAAATTCTCTACAGTTTAATTTCTTTATATCTTCAATTTCTTTCCCTCATTTCTTAAGTAAAAATACGAAATATTTCCGTTTTGTGACTTGTGGAAAATATAGACCCCTGTAACTTTATACACTGTTGTTTGTAGGGATGTTAAACCTGACAACATGTTGCTGGACGCCCAGGGTCATCTGAAGCTGGCCGACTTCGGCACCTGCATGAAGATGGGCCCTGACGGCATGGTCAGGTCAGAGACGGCTGTAGGAACTCCAGATTATATATCACCAGAAGTATTAAAGTCACAGGTATAGTATTCATAATCATCATTAAAAAAAGGTTTCTTATGATCTTTGGAACTGAAACCTATGATTAATTTTTATAAACATAGTTATGGATATAAAGATTTACTATTTGAGTGAGAATGGTAAAAAGTTCAAACATTAATAAGATTTTGAAAGCATATTTTTACTTTTCAGGGAGGTACCGGTGAATATGGACGTGAATGTGACTGGTGGAGTGTGGGAGTTTTCCTTTACGAGATGCTAATTGGAGATCCCCCCTTCTATGCAGACTCGCTAATAGGAACATTTAATAGCATTATTTTATATAAAATTTTGATTGCAACACAGTGAAATGGCTAAGTTGCATTTGGACCATTGAACTTGTCTAAGGATCTTTTTGCCCTTTACAGTAGCTAGGCAATGTGAGGGGAGGGACTTGAAAATAAGTTATCCATGTAAAGCTTTCCTTTATTCTATTTATTAAGGATTGAAAATTAGAATAGTTATGGAAAGGCAAGGACAAGTGCAGATTGTTAAGACTTTGTTATAGTTAGATTAGCCAAGCAATGACAAATCTTTTATGAGACATTTCTATGATAATAATTCCAATGGTTTTTAAAAATCATTGAAAAACTACTAAAAATAATGCGAATACAAATAACAGGGACATACCATCAAATTATGGACCATCAAAATTCTCTGAAATTCCCAAATGACGTGGAAATTTCTAAAAATGCAGAGAGTTTGATACGTGGCTTTCTTACAGATAGACATTCTAGGTTAGTTGCCATTTGATTAAAGGAAGACTACTTCTTCCTTTAATCATAAGTACATTAGTTTGAATTTATATGTTTGGTTTGTAAAATTAAAAAAACTGAAACAAATTGGAAAAACTATAAGATATACCGTAGGTATTAAAAGAAAATGAAAAAGTAGGGATGGGAATCCGTCGAATTTTTGGGCCGGATTCGGATTCCGGATTCTGAAGGAATCCGTCAAAAAAAGTGACGGATTCTTGCGGATTCCGGATTCTTATTTTTGGCGGATTCCGGATTCGGATTCCGGATTCTAGCAGTATTTTAAAAGGCCGTCCGTCACAGAGGGATAGCTTTTTTCGTTAATTTATCACTATGTTACTTGGTTGAAGCCTTGATTTGTTTAAAGTGTTGACTTTCAGCATAACTAAAACATTTACATCACATTAGTAATTATTAAAATTTGTTATGTAGAAAATTTTTTTTTGATCTTTGCCTTCAAACAGAGGGAGTTGTAAGAAAAAAGACGGTAATTTTAGCCTACCAATTTAGAATCCGGAATCCACTATAAAAAACGGATTCCGGATCCGGATTCGGATTCCAAAATTGGGCGGATTCCGGATTCGGATTCCGGATCCGGATTCCCATCACTATGAAAAAGCACCAAAAAATCTTCACTAGGTATAGGATGATTAAATGCATGGGGTATATATTCTGCAGGGGTTCTTAGGCTAAGAAGGAGGGGGGGGGGGGGTTATGAAAAATATGTAACAGGGAAAAAACTTTAAAATAAAGTGTACTGAAAACTTCAGGTGATACTATTATCCATAAAAACTGTGAAAATCCGGCCAAAAAAAACAAAGATATGGAGAAATATTTGAAAAATCAGCTAGAAGCTACTTATCCTCTTTTCTACAGACCCAAAAATCCCTTAAAATAATGGGAATTTTAATTTAAAGTGGGGGGGGGGGGGGGGTTCAATGTTTTTTTTTTGCAGCAGGGGAAAAAATTAATCTTTTGCAGAATATAATACACCCATGTTAAATGCTAAAAGTAATTCTATTAAAAAGTAAAATATTATGGAATTTGAAAACTTGTTAGATGAAAATAAAATTTTTGTTTAGACTCGGTAAAAATGGAGTTGAAGAGATCATGAAGCATCCCTTTTTCGCCAACGACCAGTGGGATTTCAACAGCATCCGTGACTGTGTCCCACCGGTCGTACCAGATCTTACTTCTGACGATGACACTTCTCATTTTGAGGTGAGTTCTAACTTAAAGGAATTGGCCATTATTTCAAGGTTTATCTCATTGCTTTAATTACATGACATTTTTAGAAGCTATAATTTTACTTTTTTTGGTTGAACTTGTTCAAGAGTTTATTGTCTTCCAATTATTTTCAAATATTAATTCACACACACCTGACATAGTAGCATAATGATATTTTATGTTCTTAGAGGGATTTATATTTTTCATAATTACCTCTACGGCTAAATGTTAATTTCTTCTGAATTTAAACTAATCAAAATTCCTACTTAAAATCAAACTTGAGGGTTTGCATAATTGCTATTTTTAGAAATCTATAAAAAAAACCTATTAACATTAAGCCTATTTAACCCTTATTGAATTCAGGACGTTGTCAATGACACAATCGATGAAAACTTCCCGACACCAAAGGCCTTTGCTGGCAACCACCTGCCCTTCGTGGGCTTCACCTACAGCAAGGACTTCCAGCTGTTAAAGCAGCTGAGTGGGGTGCCACCTACCAGCCAAGTTCCTCCCCGGCCGCCAAGGGTAAGATATTTAGTATTTTTTTCTAAAATTTTTCATGACTTCGAATCTTAAGACGGAATATTGATTTATCTATCATTAACCTTTCCTTTCTGATATGATATTGCATCTTAAATCTTTACTTTGGTATTTTGTAGGTGCAATTTTTAAAAAAATAAGATGCTGTTTTAGAAATGATATTAGGAATCCTACTCAAAAATAACATACAATTTACAAACAAAGAAAATATTTTACAACATAATATACATAAGTAGAAAAGTATAAATAGAAGAAAATTCTTTTTCTTTTCTATTTTTAATATTTTCTTTTTTTTCATGTGCAGAAAGATGTCATCGATGGGGTAAGTCAATTTGTATTTTCTTTTTTTTCTAGTTTTGCAGCTACTTTATAACTAGTTTGTTTGTGAATGTATGTCCGGCCGATGGTCTTTTATAGATCAAAAGTAACATGAATATGATTTCTATTATTTAATGTCTTCATATTCAGTAATTTACTGACATTACCTACAAAAAGTTTCCATACTGGTGCTAATTTAAATTGTTCATTTTCAAAAGAAATATTGTAAGCTTTTTATGAATTTTCCAATATCTTAAAGCATACATTATTAATGCCTTCTTTTATTGCAATATCAACAATAAAGTCGTTTTCTAGTATTTATAACGTTTTTTGAATTTAATCAGTGTTCTTTCAATTTTTCCTCAAACCTTTTTGGAATCAAGTCCACTATGCAAATGTAGGTAGATACTTTTAGTAATTTTGAAGACTGCTAACAGCCTTACGGCTTTAAGCACAGTATATCATGCAAAATAAAATCGGTCTGTTTTGCGCATTTACGTGGGCTTCTCGCTCCCTTAAGATTGTACTTAAAAAATGCCATCGTTAAAAAAGATGGCGTTTTTTTTACATATATTTGATGATTGGTTATTTCACGCCTTGATATTCTAAACAAACCGATAATGATCATTAACTTTTCCTCATTTTACTTTTACATAGGCCTTACGTATATTACAGACCTAATCCTTTTTAATTAATCGAATTAATTATCCGAACAATAGAACCAAACAAGATTAATACAATCACAGAGATGTTGTGGTGACTCGAAACACACATTTTATTTTTATAGTATAAAATAAAAAAGGTTCAGGAAAATGGCACATCTAAAATGGCTAGGTATCTATTTGCCTCCATTTTAATTTTTTGTTATTTTATTCATATTAAACAATGGATCATTGCTAAAAATAATATACACTTATTATTTACCCCCGTAATTATAAACTTAAATAATTACTATACCTAATTTCCTTGGTCATACTTTTTTTAACGCTTTGACTGTTGGAAAAGTTGAAGGGCCAACTATTTTCTTCAAACTAAATATAAAACGCTTATCAGATATGAATAAAACAAGCCACTTATTTATATTTCTTTTTTACATTTTTAAGAAAAAGGAAATAAATGCATGTTTAAATCAAAATCTCGGTGAGGAAGAAAATATTTTTGGCACGAAAGCGCAAATCATTATTACAAGAACTTCTGCATTTGATTGATTCTTAGATACGTAGCGACTCTATAACTAAGCATGTCCGAGACTGTACGTTCGTCCGATAGTGTGGTAACGTTGAAATGACTAGTTGATATATTAACAAATGGCTTAAAATTGATCATGCCAGGTATCAAATATAAATAATATATTCAGTTATTTATTGACAAATCATGCTTAAATTAAAAAAATATTTGTAAAATTGGCTTTGCTTTATTTAACACTTATTTTTTATATTAACATTTTGCTGAAAAGTTTTCTCTATTCATACTGTAAAATACTCTAGATACTTTTCCTTTTATCAAAAGTTTTAGCTTGCTGCTGCTGCTCTACTTTTGGGCATAATTATCCCTGTTTTGTTCTTACTTGGATCTGGTTGGGGCGGGGGGGGGGGGATGCAAATGTTCTAAAACATTTTCAATTATTCTTGTGATCCCTCACTCTCTTGCCAGCAGATGTATTTCTCTCCACTTATTGATCAGATTCATTTGTCACAAACATTGCCCAATAACATTTGTGTGCAATTGCTTCCGCATAAATATTTCATCTTTGGAATAATAGATATATAGTGTAGATGTACATACAGATAACTACCAGCCCCCCTTTTTCATTGACCGTTTTCGTCTGCTGGGAAATTGTTATCTGCTACTTAGCTGTGTTAATATTCCCGACACTATTGGTTGATTTTCAAAGACCCAATTGAGAATCGGCACAAGGTCCTTAGGGTGGGAACATACAGTTATTTAACCCCTTCCCCCTATAGTGTTTTACTCTATTTTTGAAGCATTAATTGCTTAAAAATTATAATATTTGTTGTAGAATAAAATTAAGATCTAAATTCCATAGAATAGGGTGACTCGATATTAGAATATATTAAACTGCTAAAAAATCATATATAGCTTCCTATAAAGTTCAATTGATATAAGTATCTAATTATTGGCCATTAAAATAGCACAATTTATCCTTATTTTTTTTTATTTATTAATATCAGAGGATAAGTTTTTTTGTGGGGGATGCGATTGAACACTGATTAGATTGCACTTTTTGTCCTATTAGAATTATTGTGCACTCTACATGTATTGTCCCACATGGTGTTATTTTTTTTTTTACAAGAGAATCTTATTTTCCTTTAGAAATCGTTGAAAATTCCTATGTCATATTTTTTAGTAATTTGAAAAAAGAATTATATTGCTAAAAAACAATTTTTGCTTTTTTTCAAGGTTTTTCCTCCCAAGTACTTTTTTTCTGGAATCTGTACAGTGCACAATACATTATTGGTCATTACAGTATACAAGCGCTCTGATTAAATAATGATTCTATTACATTTTTCTTCTTATTGAGCATTAGTTTCATAGTTATACTATTACCGAGATAGATATGTGAAAGTTAAATTAATCTTATTTATCTTTTATTGACCTATCTATGTTTATCAGCTGAATGTGTGTGTTTTATTATTATCAGTAATCGCCTTTCCACAAGTTAAACATGAGCCAATTTTTTTTTATAATTCTCACTTCCAATACCATAAAAAAGGGAATTCTATGGCTTTCACAGAAATTATTGTTTTCCTGCTACCTAATAAAGATGTTTTATGCTCATAATGTATATTATTAAACATAAACATATTTATTTGGGCATAAAAATTAAACATAGTCATAAAGACAAAAAAATATAAAACACAATTCAAATTACTATAACAATAAAACAACCTAAATCCTAATCAGTTCTGCCCGGGTAACCATGAATAGATCACTAAGGATTATCAGAAAAAAATAGATTATTATTTGAGAAGAATCCTTTATAACCGGCGTAAAAATGAGAGGCAAAATAGGTAACTAGATTTGTCATATTCTGTAATCTATGAAAGTTAGTTATATCAATTTTATATTTCTTTTTTGTTTTTTTAGGGTAACAGTTTTCACGATGGAGCAAGAGCTGATGATTTAGCTGATAGATTAGGTGAGTGAAATATCCATCTCATTTGTAGTGGTTTGTCTGCAGTCAGGCAAAATAAAATGACAAGGCATAAGAAATGTATAAAGAGTCTGATAGCTTTTTAAAAAGTAAGCTATTAAAATAGAAGAAATAGTTTTACTTGCCTGTTAAACAAATATATTTTTACACTGCCATAGTCTTTAGAATGGTTAAATTTATTTGAAGAAATAAAAAAGTATCATAAGTATTGTAATTAGGTAAATGTTATACCTAAAGCATTTGATTTATTGTTTTTGATAATTTCAGGTAAAACATTGCAACAGCTGGCCGACGCCAACCAACGTGAGGCCGAAGCACGCCAAGAATATGTGCGCGTCGAGCGCGAAATCGCCATGGCGCGCCATGAGGTCAAGGAGGCCAACCGACGCTTCGACACGGAGGTCGAAAATCGGCGCAAGGTGGAGGCCGAACGGACAGAGCTGCGTAAAAAGCTGGAGGATGAAACCAACAGACGCACCAAGGAACAGAATAATAACAATCATGTGGTGGAGAAGATTAATAGTCTGGAGAGAGAAAGGAGCCAGCTACATGATAAGCTGAAGAAAGAACAGGAAAATGTGGAAAAATTAAAGAAAACCATTGCTGAGCTACAGGTAAAAGTGTTATGTTTATTTTTTTCAATAAAAATATCTCTATACTTTTCAACAAAAAAATCTCTATACTTTTCAACAAAGACTTTCAATCAGTTCTGGATCTTTTATGTTCAAGTATCAAACGTGTTTGCTAAGTAAAAATACAAAAAATAATATATTTTAAAACAAGAATAACAACATTTGTTAAAGCGAAGCTCATCACATCAGACTCTGAGTGCGCTTTAGATATTAAATAAACAGAATATTTAAGTACAGGATATTCTTTTGCCAAATTAATCATTTATATACCTAATTCTTCGTTTTCGCTTTTCTATTTCAATTAAAATCTAAATATTTTTAATTTATTACCCTAGGTATACATATTCATTTTTATTTCAGGTTGGATTAAGCAGTTCTGAGTCTCAGAATGCTGAGCTATCAGAACGCATGGCATCTGTATCTGAAGAAAGAGACACTTATGAAAGAGAAACAGCCAGGCTTCAGAGCCAACTGCAAATGGAACAGGTATGCCTTGTTTGTGTGAAGATTAAACTCGTTTTTATGCTTGTAAAGACAAGAAATAAGATGACAACAAATTAAAAGTTGTAAAGTGTGAATTTTCAATAATAAATTTCATAAATATTTACAAGGTTACAATCTAGTAGGTATTCCAACAATTCAGATAAAAAACAATATCTTTAAAGAATTTCTCTCAAATTGCCTTGCCTAACACGGAATTTAGAATTTAAAACAAAAATGGGAGGAAGGGTGGTTATTTTTTCAGGTAAGGTCTGGTATATTGGGTTATTGTTTAGCCTTGCAGGGTTAGGGCCCGTATGTATAGGCCCACACAGGGTTAGGGTCCCAGCAGGAGTAGGCAAAGGAAAAAACCACACGCCCTCCTTATTTTCAATATTTTAATAAATCAGGAAGTGGAGGTTTCAGTGCTTGATTTTTGTCTTGTGCTAATCAACAAACCAAAAAATAAATCAATAATAAAAGAAAATTCAGGGCAAACGTGCAGAAATGGTGACACACTCCAAGGAGCTGGAGTCTCGGCTTAACCAGATCAAGTCAGACTTTGAGCTGACCCGCGAGCGCGAGAACACCTACGCGCGTGAGCGCGCAGAGCTGGCCACTCAGCTGGCCGAAGCACAAAAGGCCAAGGCTAATGTGGAGTGTGAACTAGAAACACATCAAAGGTGAGTTCTACCTAGGCAAACATTATAGGTAAAAAAAGAACGAAAAATAACACTGTCATTAAGATTTTCCATTCGTTTTTAAATAGCTACCTTTTCCTAACTTTAAAATTTACTCTTAAAATATACATTGTTGTTATCCCCTATTTACACTTCTAGAGACGGTTGATAACAAAACCTTTTAGGCATTACATCCCATTCCAAACTGTTGTGGAAAATAACCCTGCGCATATTTTAGGCCAAGACATTCCCCTTCTCTTATTATTAATGTCGCGCATATGTCGCTCTTTCAACGTCTTTAGTTGAAACGAACCTATCACCTTCCTAATAAGAAGTCGAGTGGATGCGCTACGTATAGCGCCAAAGTTGAGGGTTTATTTGGATGAAAACATAATCAGAAATTATGATGACAATTTATTTAGACAATACGAGCAGCTTGTTGCCCTGAAGGAGAAGAGCAGACAAGGAACTCAGGACAGTGCTAGCCAGGAACATATCAGAAATATTGAAACTAAACTAGATCAAGAAAAATTGGGCAGACAACGAGCTGAAACATTGGTAAGTGATTTTATCTTTTGAGTAGCGCGGCTACGCTATAAGTAGAATGTTTCCATACGTCTGTCTTGACAAATTAACAAAAATATATAAAGTTATTCAGACACGAAAAGCTTTCTAAATTCAATATTAAATTTTCTAGGCTTTGAAACCGATTAATATTCGTTGGATTAGAATTGGTTCTTAGCCGCGCCGTACTGAAAAGTCATGTATGTTATCGTATTACAAACAATTTTCCAAGATTATTAAATAAAAATAATAAATTTAATACCAGTTTTGTTGTTAGCCCAGGATTTCGGCCCCTCGAGGCTTAGATAACTGGTTTTATTCTTATGATGTTTCATTTTAATATCCGCGGAAAGCTGTATATAATTTGATGTGATAGATAACTATTTAATTTGATTTATTTAGACACAACATTGTTAGTAGCGCAGCTACTCTATAATAAGACTAAACCTGAACAATTGCTTGATTATATTTTTATTCCTAGACGCAAGAGAAGAGTAGAGAACTGAGTATGTTAACAGTTGACAACAGACAACTACAATATAGACTGGATAAACTCGAGGCAGACTACAGACAAGAATCAGAAAAGGTAGGCTTTAATCACTTATTTTTAATACACTTTGTTTAAAAAGATTTTTAAAGTTTCTATTGCTTTTTATTAAAAAAAAAGAAATTTCTTTATTTTAAAAAGTCTTGCATTTGTTCCTGTTTAAAGGGGTAAGATTGGTAAATTTCTCGTAAGCCCGGATCTTTTTCAAATATTCGTTATTGACATTGCTTTATACTCTGAAACAAAGTAGAAAGGTTTTTCTGTCTGGAGCTAAAGAAATGGCTTGACTGAGTAGCTTGTACTTTTCTGGAAACCTACAAAATGTATTGGGGTGGGTCTAGGCTATTTTTCTGATACTTTTCTCCCGTCCCCTAGAGTTGAAGCAGCAAGTTTAAAAGTAGCAGAATTAATTTCCATATTGGCAAAGATCATTAATTACGAAAAGTCAACCAAATCCCACTCCATTATTAAAATTTTTAACTTTTTTGATGTTAATTCAACATTTGTTTTCATTTTAAAATGCTTCCTTCTTGCAATATTCTTTATATTGGCTGGTGTTAAGGAAGACCAAATAATTATTTTCAAATGCTTAAAATTAATATTAATATTTTAAAAAGCTTTCTTCACGACGAAAAGGGTAAGTTATATTTCTTTTGCCTGCTTATCATACTTTTTGTCTTGCTTTTTATTATTATACAATTTGTTTGGTGAGTTTGTGAACTTTTTGTTATTAAAAAACTTTTTAGCATATTGCAGATATGATAGAATGTTAATTTTTCTTGGTTTTGTGTTTTGTATACATTGTGAATAATCACGAAACCTCTAATAATTAACTAGTTAAGAAATCTTTTAAAAGATGAGGGGGTGGGGGAGATATTGCAGAAATCTCGTAAAATGTGGACATAAAGTAACATAAGCTCCTATTAGAAGTAGATAACTAAGCAACTAAATCAGAAAATTTAAATGTTTTTTTCTGCAAAATTATATATTTATAGTTAAATTGTAAAGATATATAACGTTATTTTTGCTTTTTTTGATAATTTTTTTGTGCCTACACGACTTGGATTGCGAGATTTATCATTACAACCCCCCCTCCCTCCAACTACACTTCTTTTTCAATTTATATAGGTAGTGATTTTTTTTGTTCAGTGTGTCTTTGTGTTAATTAAATCAAATAAACTAAAATAACTACTCGTAAGAAAAATAAAAAGAGAAAAATAAGTATATTTTGAAGAAAGTTAAAATTTGAAGGAAGCTGCTAGATAGATGCAAAATTGTTAGAATCAGGAATAACTGTATTATGACAATGACTGATCTAATATTTTGTTTTTGGTGATAATGAAATATGAAGCATATAAATCCACCCAGTTGGTATATTATTGATATAGGTTAAGTAAACCTTGCATATCAGATACTTTCTAAACTCTAAAGGTTCAGACCCTTTGTGATTTAAGATCATCAAAACAATTGAGAGGAAGATTGGGATGTAGATTAATTTATGTGCAACTATCCTTTACCTCCCTGGTTAAAATGCATGCATACACATGTCAAACTTACTTAATGTAATTCAAAAAGGAAAATTGGAAATATTCAGTTTAAATGAGAAAGATGGAGAGAATTCTTCAGATAGATACATACTTACACTTACAGTTAGGTACAAGTATGGGATACTGTGTATTGGGGTTCTTCAGATAGATACATACTTACTCTAACAGTTAGAACAAGTATGGAATACTGTGTATTGGGATTCTTCATATAGATGATACACACTTACAATGACAGTTAAGTACATTCATGGACTACTGTTTATTGGGATTCTTCAGATAGTAAGATACATACTTATACTACCAGTTAGATACTTTCTTATACTACCAGTTAGATACATTTATGAACTTCTGTTTGAAATATTTTAAAGGTTAAGTAACAGTTTAAAAGAATTTTAAAATCATAATTTTGATAGAATCTATAGGTGTATGTAAAAATCCTTAACGTGCTTTGTCTGAAATTTCCTGAAAAAGAATCTTATTAAATGATAATAAATTATCTCTTCTGCAAAACAATAATCCACCCATGTATCAACCTGACTAATGTATCAACATTATCTCTACCGCAACACAATAATTCATCCATGTATCTACATGACTAATGTATCAACTGTATATTACATTTACATTTCCATCCAATCAATTTTCTCTTTTAAAAATAAATTTAATTTATTACTTGTAGATGGTTAAGTTAAGGGGCTTTTACATGAGAGTTTCTTTAAATTAAAAGATGTATATTTGTATTTTTGCCACTGAACATAAAATAATTGTATTGAAAATGCCAGTGATAGTTGTATATTTGTCAGCATACCTTTAAAATCCAGCAAATATACTATACATTCACAATATAAATCTTGACAAAAATAATACCTTAACCCCCTATTAATCTATTTAATTTTATTATCCTTTTTCATCTTTACCTAAAGAAATTGTCTATTATTATTAAAGGAAAAATAATTTGCCATAATGTTGAGATATTATTGAAGAAATTATCCAGCAAGGTTATACACAATACACATTCACACACACACACACTCAAACACAACAAAGATGACAACATTTATAAAAGCATAGTCTTCAAATCATACAATAAATGACCCGTTCAAACAGGATTGCTTGAATTTTGAAGCGCTGTACTACTTAAAAATTTCTTTAAAAATACTTAAAGTCACACACAATGTCGTCTTAAAAAGTAAGGTAGAATATCAAACCATTAAATTTTTGAAATAAAAGAATTGGTTTTAACTTAATCAAAGTTTTGTTTGATTTGTTAACAGGATGTCCAGACATAAGGACTTAAATTAAACATAGAAAAGCTTAGCTTTAAATAATAAAATACAGCTTGCTAAAGATGTAATCAATACCAGCTTTTCTAAATCTGTTGTCACATAAATATAATTTATAGCTGTAGAGCTGGATAAACTATTTAATCTGTGCTCCAGGGGTCTTTCAATTTCCCAGTTTTTTTCTGTCCTCAGCTTTCTACCCCTCCCTCCTCCCCACTTTCTTTAGAAAACAGTGCAATTTTTTCTTTAGAAAAATAAATAGTATAATAGTATATGTCAAATCCTGCCAAATTAAGAAAAAAACAATGATTTAAAGCTTATTTTCCCCCATTTACCATTGTCCATTTCCCCATCTCTGTTGATAACAAGCCTAATCATCAAAAAAGACCCATTCATTCAAGTTTTATGCAGTATTTAAAACGTATAATAATGTCATTACATCTCAAATACATTGATTTAATAATGCTTCTTTAATATTCTGTTTGTTGTGAGAATATTCAACATTTTCGTTTTCTAATGTTTAATTTCATCAACTTAAGACACAGTGTTTCTTGTTAAATAAAAATCAGGTTAAAGTATTATTCATGATTCTTCTTTTACACTTTACCTTAAAAAGAAACATATTTTGTACTTTTTGTAACTTTATGCAAAGAAAAAACAACATTGTCTAAACTTTTAAGAAAGAGTAAAATTAATAGTTTTAACTTTTTATGTTTCAATTGAAGTCCAAGGAGGGTGGGGACATTCTTACACAGGAAAATTTACAACACAACCGTTCCTTAAATATTTATAATTTTTAAAAGCGCAGCAACTCTATAATCGTTACCAGAAAGTCCGTACGCACATTTAAAAAATGCCAATTTTTTTTACATTTTTGACGACAAAGATTTGTATGTTAGAATTATCCAATTCATTTGATTATTTGCATACTGATTACTATTACATCAAGGTAAAATATTATAAGCAAAGCATCTCTATTATCAACTCCTAAGAATGTAAGTATGTCCTTAAACAGTATCATGAATTTAAACAGTTTTGCAACAAATTTACTTACAATTTTGTTTGGACTTATTCAATGAATAATATTCATTAACATTCTGCTTCTTCAGGTCTGACACTGTTCGTTTGTCCTTCCATTTCAGAGCTTTTATGGTTGTTGTCATCCTTTTAAAGCTGAATTTACGCATAATAATTTTGCCATTGTCTTATCCTTTATCCCTGACTCAAGTCTCACATTTACAAAAGAAGAATTTTAACTTTTAATTTAAAGTTTTCATTGTTTTGTAAAAACTTTAAATAAAATTTTAAACAGAATTTGTTTTCCGTATAACTGATTATGAAACATAATTAAATGTTTTTGAAACTGCACTTATGATTTTCTATATATGTATAGTTCAATTTTAAAACAAAGTGGTACATATTGATGTGTATTTTTGAGTGTTTTAATTCAGTAACTAGATAATCTATGTATCGATAGTGTAACTTTAAATCATTGTGTGCATCCCTAAAAAGCCAAACCAAAGGGGGGATGATTGATTATTTAACACTGGCGTACTCCTTTCTTTAAATCAGTCCATGAAACTAATCTTAATATTATACAGGTGAGAAACTTATCAGCACAGCTGGAGCGAGTGTTTGAGGAGAAGTCACTGATCCAGTCGGACCTGTCCGTAAAGACCAGTGAGATCACCCTACTCAAGACCAATGAGAAGAGGTTGATCAGGGACAGCACAGAGTCCAGGGAGCGGGCAAAGTCACTCGAGGAGGAGCTACAAAAGGTATGTTATTTTTGGTTCGTATAATTTCTATATAGGAGAATTTTTGCTATTAAAAATGAAGGCATGAATTTTAAACTTTACATTATTAAAAGTGGGTTTTTATTTCTAAATACTCAAAAAATATTCAGTTTTGATCCACTATTTAATGTTTTTTCTTATATAGTTCATATGTTTCTTTTTTGTTATATTGCTGTCTAAATTTCCCTAAAGGCTAAAACCCAATGAATCAGTTGATAATTTCCTGCTATGGCACTATCTAAATTGAGTAGCCTAAAACCCACATAAGATCAGCGGTTAATTCCCTGGCTAGTTGGCCTTTAACATTATCTTTTGATGTATTCGGATACCATTGATTTTAAATATTCTCTTTAATCAAATCATTACAAATATTGTTCTTTAGAAGTTCGGTCATCTAAGATAATAAAAGATTATTATACAACATACATAATACATATCCCAACTTTTTCTAGGTGCGAAGTGCTAGAGCCGTAGAGGACCTGCAGCGTAAAGAACTGGAGGATCAGCTGGAGGCTGAGGCTTATTTCTCTGGACTTTACAAAACTCAGGTATTTAAATAGTTATATTGAGATAGAAGAAATTAGAATACTTCAAGTGATTAGTATCAAGATTTAGCTAGTTTGCATTTTTTACTATATTTTTTTATTGGGATTAATGAAGTAAAAAGAAAAAATGAAAAAGAACTTCTATTATGACCAAAGGAAAAAAATATCTTTTCAATATGTTTTGTTTTACTTGGGCGTAAAAATATTTAAAGTATTTTTAAAGGGGGCTAAAGTAAAGATAAAACATAATAAAATCAAATAGTAAATAGTTCATGATCTGATTGTGTATCATTTTTAGTTTTATAATTTTGCTGAATAGGTTCGAGAGCTTCAAGAAGAGGTTGAAGAGGCTCGAACCCGGTGCCAAGAGCTGGAGGTTGAGATCAGAGATGTCCAGGACAGACTTCATAACTCATCTGCTATCCATGAACAAGAGTCTATTAATAGGTAAAATCATTTAATTATTGTAGACTACGATATTTATGTTCTTATGTAGAGCAGCAGAGATAAACTAGTTTTATTTCAGATGAATAAGTGTTAATTAAATATTAAATTTAGGATGGGATTTGAACATTCAGCACATTAATGTTTATTTGTGAAATTTAAGCATTTATCAAACATTAATAATTAGCATTTAAAAAATAAATTTTATTTCTTCACCAATTCAACTTTTAAAAGGATTTCTCGTTATTTGTATGGTCCTAGGGACCTCCAAAATAGAGGTTTCCAAAAAGTTTATGTGTAAAACACTTAACAATACTTTGATCCTCAGAAGTGCATGTGCTCCTTTGCGATATTTTATCTAATTTTCATCGTTCTGTTATGAGGCATAAAGTTTTTTGTCTGTATTGCGAATATTCACTATTTTCTTCCAAAATGCATAATTTTTTATGAAAACTAAACTTTTTTTTTATCATACTTAATTATTATCAGGAAAAAGATGGAGGAAGAGTTTGCAGACCTGGAAAAGGAGAAGGTGATCCGGGAGCTGGAGCTGAAGGAGATGATGGCCAAACACAAGACAGAAATCCGCAACCTGGAAATGCAACTATCCAGCCTCAAGGTAGGAACTAGTCTTACTTTACAGCTGGAATAATATCATGGCCTTTGTTGTATGATATTATGGTTGATGATAAAATAACTTGTCGTTATTATTGCTACTCTCGGCTACGCCCCTAGAAGCCCACATAAAAACGTGTTGAAGTGGGCTGGAGAAAGTTAACTTTGTTTTAGTTTTCAACGGAAAAAGTAGCAATAACAGTTATTGTTTGGGCGAGTTTTCTTGAGAGGCTAAAGATAACCTTTCCAAAGTAGTTGTAAAACCTTTTCTGTTTCGATGCTTCACTATTATACAAGGAAAACCATATCGGTTCACCAGGTGGCGATATCTTAAGCAACAAACAGACATCCTGTTATTTATTTAAAAATTATTAAGATACATATGATATATCTTCTTGAAGTTTAACATTTGTGTTCAGCTAATGATCAATCCCTTTATTGACAAGTCTCAAATCCTCTCTTTATTCATGCTTTTTTATATTTTGAATTTATATTATTTTAATTTAGGATAATGAGAGTGATCTGTTGGGAAGACTTGACAAGCTCCGAGAGGAGAGAGAAGAGAGAGAGGGAGGCAGAGATGAAAATAGAGAAGAAGTTGAGAAATTACAAAAACAATTAAGAGAGGAAAAGTTGAAGAAAGATCAGGTGAATAATATTAGGGAGACAGGATTAATGTAGAGAAATTGATGTATAATATACGTGGATATTATAACAGGGGAATCTGTCTAGTAAGGTTGCTGATATTGTACTCTTGTATAAGTATTGGTCAGTTCGTTCATCCAGTAGGATGGGCGGGGATGGGGTAAAGGGGGTTGATTGGAGTAGTATCGTTATTTTAACCCGCTGTGATTTTCACTTTTTTAAAGAAAATGAAAAAATCTGGTGTAAAATCCAAGTAATACCAACTATATCCTGTTGTAGAGATCTCGTAAAACCAACAATAAGCTAATCTTAAATTGAAATTTATTTACTCTTAATTTTTGGTTTCTATTTATTCCAAATATATTGTACTAAAGTTGCGGTACTTGAAATTCAAAACTTTAAATATTTTTGCACAAACAAATACACACACACACACACACATATACTTACAAGCATCTAAAGCATAAATTCATACACTGAATTACACCCCCTTTGCTGTACTGCATTTTTGCATACGTATATAATACAGGGATAGGACAGTGGCTGATTAATTCAAAATCATCGTTTCCCGGATTTTTTCGAACTACCTTCACTTGAAGCTCAAAAAACATTTTATAAAAATCAAGAACCTTAATATGCAGAAGTTTTGTTTAAATAATCTTGGGGAAAGATTAATCTGTCTCCCATTGTCCTCTCCCTGAACATAATATGATTCTATTGGTCCTTATGCATGCAGAACTGCCAATTTAATATCTTTCCTTTAAACCTTGCTCCTTATTTATTCCCTCTACATACATGTTTTTAGTAGCTTAGTCAATATATAACAAAGTAATGTCTTTTCGTATTTATAGTAAAGAAATTTATAGCTTTCTAAAGGTTGTAGGTTAATTTAAGCTAAAATCACATAAACTCTTGTTTTTATAAGTTTGTTATTGTTGCGCTACTTAATAGGGATCTAAAAGGGATAAGACAATGGCCGATAAATGGATATAAATCCCCAATTATGATACACAAAATTACCCCTTCTTTAGATTACAATTAAAGGTTGAAACGTCAGGACACTCAACCAACCAATCAGAATTCATTAGAAGTCCCCAAAGTTGTTAGGCTAACTTCTAAAATATTAAAATTTTACAATAATCTTCATATGTATTTTATTTAATTTTAAGAGTGTATGTTAACTAAATATACATAAAGTAAAGCATATTAAAGATATTTCACATCTTGCAAATCTCTCCTTTAACACAGTTGCCTTGGGCTTAATGTAGGTGTTTTCAGTATCCAAATAGATGTAATATTGTTTTTCAAGGGCATCAAATACGATTGAAAGGTTTATGTTCATATTGTATTGCTATTTTACTTTTTTTTCATGGTTATTAGACATTTTTAAAGAAGAAATTGATTTAATTTTTTGCTTTAATAAGGAAAACATTCTACTCAACAAAAAACAGTCGATTCAGTTTGTTTAATATTTTCTTTTATATAAAATCTAGTTTTTGCTCATGACAACTGTACCCCCCCCCCTCTCTCTCTCTCGCTATTCCTCTCTTGCATAGAGGAAAATAATATGGTATAAATTAATATTTGCAGGAAGCTATTTGCTTACACATAAATCTTTCTTTTTAAGTGCAGTACAGCATCAAATATTTTAAACTTTTCATTTTATATATTAAATATGATAAATATTTTATACTGATTTATGAGATTAAAAAAACAAAATTATATTTTTGCAACTTAATGCTTCGATACGCTTTAAATGCTTTTAAAAACTCTCCAAGGTGGGTAAAAACTATCAGTCCGTTTTTAGATCTTTTGGTTCCCCTCTAAAAAAATAGTTTTTGTTTAGGATTAATATAAAGCCAGGCTTGATTTGTCAAGTGGTTTCCAAAAGCGTTGCGGAGCCGTTTGATTTTGGTGCGGCTCAGGCTCCGGATTTGGCTCCGGCTCCGACCTAAAATCAAGAAAAACTCTACATATTTTTTTCCCCACGTCTATTTTTTACTTAGGTTTTAAAAGTTCATTTTTGATAAAAATTGACTTGAAAAACTTAAAAGGGGCATTTGCACATGACAAAACAGACTTACGAAATTATAATTAACTAGCGCCCCTAGATCAATCAAAATCAATACGCCCCTAGAAGCCTCTAGGGGCACTTAAGGTAGGGGGAAAAGTCGACATCATTTTAAATTTCAAAGGAGTAAAAAAAATATTTTTGGGGGGGTAGGGGGCGAAGACACCCTCCCTAAAAATAGTTTAAAACCTTGCCAGGACCCATAAGAAGATTCACTGTAAAGGAGAACAATATCGGTTCAGCGGTTAGCAAGATCCTTTGGGACAGACAAAAAACGCTTACTACTTTATATGATAGGATAAAAAATCTCTTTATTTAGCTAACCCGGAGCCTGAGCCGTTTTTAACGAAAATTACGGCTCCAGCTCCGGCTCTGGCTCCAGCAAAATATGGCGGCTCCACGGCTCCTGGCTCCGGCTCCACAACGCTGGTTTTCAAGATCACTGATATTTATTACTTCTATAGATGTTTTCAGGCCATTGCCTCCCCCCCCAAAAAATGAACCACTTCTAAATTGATATTCATTTAATAAAGAATACCTCTATCAATAATATGATTTTTATTAAGGCCATCAACAAGCTTGCTGAGATGATGGTACGTAAGGATGTGCAGCCGAAGCAGGGCAGCAAGAAGGTCTCCGTCGACGAACTCCGCAAGAGGGATAAGGAGTGCAGAAGGTATTTTTTTTCTCATCATTTTGTATTTTTTTTGGAAAAAATAGACGAGATCATTACAATTTTTGTGATATCATTTGATTTTAATTTAGTTAAACATGTAATGTTTGTGTAACTGTAGTTTTTAACTTGCTTCCCCTCATATCCTCCTCCCTTTTATATGTATTCATTGAGAAGAAACTCTCAAACAATCCGGGTGAGATAGGGCAATAGAAGAAAAAGTAATTTCACTATGTTCCTTTACTATGTTTTAATTCTTTAAATGTTTATTTTTCCAGATTTTTTGTACTATTCCTACCAATCCTAGATCATCATAAAAATACATAATTCCAATTTTTGGATCTAGTGCAGTTCACAGTAAAAATGTTTTGGTTACGATTATTTCCAAAAAATCTACCAACAGCTGCAAAACGACTGAATGTACATGTCATAGGGGGTATGTTATGTTAAGCGACATAAGAGGACCTATAAATGAACTGCATATCCCAATTTATAATGATATGTATTATTAATTTTTTTTGTTTTTAACATTGGGTATTTAGTTTTGCTTTAGCATTTACCTAATTGTTTGAATTGTTAAGGTTAAAACATGAGTTGGAGACTGAAAAAGAAAAGTTTAATCAGATGGTAGCTAAATATCAAGCAGATCTTCAAAACTTACAGGTAGTATTATTAGTAGTAGAAAGTATGTCTGTCCGTCTGTCAGACTGTCATTAATGCAAACATTTAAGTTACAGAGGCAGATATGTTTTGCGTTTGCTATCCATCACATGAAACATTTAAGATGTAAAAATAAGAAAATTTATTAAATAAAGCTGATCAGACACAAAGAATAAATTATACAAACTTTTTTTTGTGTCGGTTTAATAAACTTAAGTCACCAAACGTTTCAATATTATTTTATTATTGACTACAGAAAAACGCTTAATATAATGTAAGGTATATATTATAGAATGATACTTTTAAAAAGTTTTACAAATCCTATCCTTTGGTTTTGAGATCTTACTAAGCACTTAATGGCTAAACACTCACATCACACACACACGCACTACTTATTACTTATAACCTTTTTTTTGTAGGCAACCTTGTATGAAGAGAGCCAGGCAAGACTAAAATTATCAATGGAACTCGACACTAAAGAAAGCGAGGTAAAAATATGTTGACTCGTTATTTTATTAAATAACTATTGGATAGGAAATATACTGAGAGCTATAGATATTGTATTTGTCTTCAGCTCTGCTACTCTATAAACAGGGTATGTTAGTACATCTGAGTGTGACAAGAAATATGAGGGAGGGAGGGAGGGGACATAGGGGTGTTAATTACACTGGACCCATAAACAAACTTTCTAATTCATTGACTCAAAAAATTTGATACTTTGTTGGTAAAAGCTTTCAGTGTCCAAACTTTTCAATCAACCAATAATTTATACCACAGAAGTGGTACCAATATTGATGATTGACACTAATTCATCTTCCATTGTCTTATCCCTTGCTCTCTGACCTTCCTTGTTTATTTTATGATCTAAAAAACTTAAAGACAAAAATTGATTAGAGTAAGACATAGATTTAAATCATTTTAATTTCAGGTTGAGAACTTACAAATGAAAATAACGCATTTGAACATTGACGCTGAAAGTATAAGTAGCGGAACAGGTATTATGCTATTTTTTTTATTTTGCAGTCGTTTTAGTGATCTTAAGCAACAAACTGATGAAATTCCTCTAGAAATAGCTGATAATAACTAGGGGCCAGATCTGTTTAGTTAAATTCCTCTATTTATAATAACTTCCTACAGGTAACAAGTCGTACAGTTGCGCTTGTGTAATCTCCAATTTTAAAGTTAAGCAGCTGTAGTTTAAATTTTTAAAATCCTTGTTTTTGTTCCTTTGTTCCCTCAAAGCGATGCATATTCATTGTTTGCGAATATATGAAAAATTATACTATGCGGAAGTGAATGCGTACCCCCCTAGCAACATCATTTGTAAAAAAAAAGTATCCTGTACTCCTTGTACCCTGGTAGTACCCCAGCCAAAACTAGACACTAGGAGGCAGAGGACAATGGCAAATAAATTAATTTTTTCTTAATATTTTATATCTACCAAAGACTGTTTTTATAGCATTTTGCCGGGGGGAAATTTAATTTATTGCCCATTGATCTATCCCTTTGTCCATGACAATACCTAATGCAATTTGGTTGTCTAATCTGAGTTTGTTTAGTAGAGGTGGGATCCTCAGGTACCAGGTACAACTATGCATTAGGGGGCAGGGCGGGTCGGCTACAGTTATATTCTGGTGGATTTAGAAAAAGTCTTTTGACAGTTGTTTGATACTTAAATAGTTTGTTAGAAGAAAATTTTCTAAATAAATTGGACTGGCCATTAACTTTCTGAACTATTAATTTTTTTCTAAAAATACATTTTATTTTCACCGTGAGCAAAATTGTCCTACCTATCCCTAGTAGATAGAGGGGTTGAGAGAGAGGGTGTAGTTTAGGGATAACGGGAGCCATTTTGGTAAACTTCAAGCCCTGTACAAAGTACACTGGTGGAAATAAGTTTGTGTGTGTGTGTTTGTACTCACGGATTTATATCATGTTGGAGTTAAAAAACTGGTCATGATATTCCGATAGCCCCAAGTCTATTATGCACTTGTATCTGAAAAATTTGTCCATACGTTTCTGGTTCAAAATCACATTCTAAATTTTGCTTGCTTCTCCAATTTTTCTAGGTAAATGTACTTTAGTTTTTTGATGCATTTTTTGTCCAGTCTTTCTATTCCAACTTTGTGAAATCCGTGGGTCCCTCAGTGTGTAGGAATTGAAAGAGGGGGTTGCAGGGTTAAGATGCAATTTGGTTTATGGTTGTTTGCAGGTGGAGAACAACAATGGTGTAAAAATGTAATCCCCAGCATCCCCCACCCTAATATTTACTAGTCATAAAAAGGCAAGATGGAATTAGAAATTGGGGAAAATACTAATTAATCTTCTATTTTGCTATCCGTGTGTCCTTGACTTGTTGTGCTTTGGCTGGGGAAGTTAGAGCATAAGAGGGTAGAATTTCAGAGGGATATTTCAAATTGCTTTGAGTATGAAACCATTATGGAGGGAGGGAAGGGATGAAAACCTATTAAATCAAAATGGACCACTATCCTATCTTAGCTTTTTATTTTTTGATTACAAAACTTGTGAAATCTATAAAATGTTTAATATGTTAGGAAAGACAAAGAATTCTCTTTTAAATCTATTGTACCTCGTTTTAAAATATTTACTCCTTGCCCAATAACCTAAGATAAAGCTTTACAGAAAACACTATTGCTGTGAAAGCGATTATTGAAGGGAGGGTTCAGTAGCGCTGTAAGGGATATTGGCCAGGCAATCCTGCATCAACCTATTCATAAAGCCCTCACACAACATTCTCAGGTGCCAACACAAACTTTTTCAGTTTAGAAAAAAATAAAACTTTTAAATCATTTTCCTATTCCTTCCTTTTTGGCATCACCTGACTTGTGCAGCTAACAAAAATTTGTAGGAAGAGTCAAAAATTGTTTTTAGTAGCACAGCTACTTAAACTTACAGAATTCCGTATGTCAATCAATGTTCAATTTATCTCTTATTAGCCTTAGCATTTCATAATAAACTGTATTTCCTGTTAACTTTAAGTATTCATTCACCGGCCGACCCTTAGAAAATCCCAAACTAGGAGATTATATGTTTTAGCACTATAATATGTTAAACAGTCTTGACTTAACATTTACGAATATTTCACAATTTTTAGTATGATACAATTTATAACCTACTTTTCCTTTGCAATTGAAATATTATTGGCTTGTTTCTATTGTCCCAGTTATGGATTACCTTTTTCTTGTTATGCTTTATTGATGTGGGTTTTATGATTTTTTTAAATGCATTTTTAGATGAAAGGATGTTAGGTTTTGATTTCTAAAGCTTCTTGAATTAAGCCTTAATACACTTCAAATTAGTTATTATAGCTCCTATGTAATAAGACGTAGTGTAGTAATATTTAAACCTATTCCAAAGCTGTGGTTCCCAAAATATTTTTCTGTTTCAAATATTTTGTTCCAAGTTTTCTCGTATCTAAATCTTTTTTCATATTTGCCATATCTCCTCTTAATTTCTTTTTTAAATTTTATATTTATTATGGCATAGTATCTAGGCGAGAGCTCAGGGGATCAGGATAATAGCCTTAACCAACTCTATGACATTTATAAAGTTTCCCAGAAAAGTACAACTCATTCAGACCAGCAACTTCTGTGATCTTTAGCTTTAGATAAAAAAAAAACTATTTGTTCCTATGATAGGATTATTTAATTTCCCATTTCATATCTAAAAAAATGTTAGGATCTGTTCTTGATGACCTTCTCATGGACACAATTTCCTTATTCATCCTTTTTATTCATTTTTGAAAAAAAACATCTAGTGTTCACTTTTTCCACCAATTCAAAAAAAATTTCTCGTCATTTCTATTGCCTTGTGGACCTTCAAATGGATAGTCTCTAAAATTGACGTCTGTTCTCATGAAAACTAATATTGTTTCAATGGGTTTAATTTTTCAGGTACTGATATGGATGGGGATGCAGAGACAAGCCTGGAGGGATGGCTACACACACCCAGCAAACAAAATATCAGGTAGTTACACCTAATTTTTAAATGAAAACGAACTAAAGTTCTGATAAGATTTGAATTGATTCATGCACTAAAAGGCAAAGAAATAGCAGTGGGATAACATGAAATTAACCTTTACTAGGACTAGGAAGCTTCTAAGGCGACTTTTTAGAGTATTAAAGACGAACACATGTCATATTTATATTCTTTAAAATGCTTTACACAAGCTAAATTTTTTTATTATTATGCAATATTAATTTCTGTTTTGACTAGGGTTGGCAATCCGGAATCCGCCCAATTTTCGGCCAATTTTGGAATCCGGATCCGGAATCCGTTTTTTAATAGCGGATTCCGGATTCTTTTTTGGTAGGCTAAAATTAGTGTCTTGAGTTTTTTTTCAACTCCTCCTCTTTGAAGGCAAAGATTTTCATCATTATCTATATAATATCTTTTAAATTTTTGTTCGATTCTCGGAAGTGAATTATAGAGAACACCATGAACACTGATTTGTAAGACATATGTTGCACTTAATTTAAAAAAAAATTAAAATCCTTTTAAAATATTGCTAGAATCAGGAATCCGCCAAAAATAAGAATCCGGAATCTGCAAGTAATCCGCCACTTTTTTGACGGATTCTTTAAGTATCCGGAATCCGAATCCGGTTCAAAAATTCGACGGACTGCCATCACTAGTTTTGACCATTCTTTGTCCTTTGTTATTTAGTGGCTCTTACCTTTATCCCCCAGAGAATAAAGATGATTTTAGATTATATATCTGAATGCATTTATAGAAGCAAAGCTGCTCTATAGGCCTTGTCTATGAAATAGTCACTGACATTACTAAGAGGGGAAAAATTGTCGTCAATTTAGTTTCCTAACATGGATGGACAGTTCGTTCATCCAATTCGGAGGAGAGGGAATGTGTAAAGTGGGTGTTTATAGGGGGGGGGGGGTCATTGTTTTAGCCAGCTACAAGTTTCACGTTTTAGAGTACATGGTAATCTGGTTTAAGATTCAAGAAATAATAAATAATTAAATTCCTAATGAATTTCATCTAAAATTCCTTTACAAAGGGGGAGGCGAATGTGCCACTTTTTGTAACCAAAAGTAAAACGTGAAGGATCGCCGCCGTTTCTTCACAGTTCCATATTGTTCTCCACAAAAGCAACTGCTGTGCCGAATTTTAGAATTATAACTTTTTTATGGGCTGAGATCATGCACGTTTTACTTTTGGTTTCAAAAAGTGGCACATCCGCCTCCCCCTTTTGTCTTTGTGTAGCTTAAAAATATTATGAGGAGGATTAATTTGTTGTGTTATTAAGACGGCATGGCTGGAAGAAACTGTACATTGTGGTCAGCTCCAGGAAGATCATTTTCTTCAACTCAGAGACAGACAAACAGAACTCAGATCCTAGTCTTATCCTTGATCTTAACAAGGTAATATTTATTTGTGATAGCACAGCTACATTATAATTATAGTATGTCTGTACACCTGTCCATCACAGAGACAGACAAACAGAACTCAGATCCTAGTCTTATTCTTGATCTTAACAAGGTAATATTTATTTGTGATAGTGCAGCTGCACTATAATTATAGCATGTCTGTACATCTGTCCATCACAGAGACAGACATACAGAACTCAGATCCTAGTCTTATTCTTGATCTTAACAAGGTAATATTTATTTGTGATAGCGCAGCTACATTATAATTATAGTATGTCTGTACACCTGTCCATCACAGAGACAGACTAACAGAACTCAGATCCTAGTCTTATCCTTGATCTTAACAAGGTAATATTTATTTGTCATAGTGCAGCTACATTATAATTATAGCATGTCTGTACACCTGTCCATCACAGAGACAGACTAACAGAACTCAGATCCTAGTCTTATCCTTGATCTTAACAAGGTAATATTTATTTGTGATAGCGCAGCTACATTATAATTATAGCATGTCTGTCAGGGTTGTCGAATTGGGCACTTTTTTTTATATTGGGCGGCCCAATTGCCCAAAAGGGTTTTGGGCGGGTTTTGGGCGCCCAAAAGTGGTTTTGGGCGCCCAAAAGTGGTTTTGGGCACCCTTTTTGGGCAAATGTCGTAAAAAGCATATAAAAAGGATATAAAATAGCCTAAAACCATACTTAGACTTATTATTAGAAATAAAATAGCCTAAAACCATCTCAGGACCTATAAAAGCTCCACTGGAAATGGAGAACCATATCGGTTCAGCAGTTAGCGAAATCCTTCTCTAGATACAAAAAAGCTTACTAATTTATATAGTTAACTAGCGGCTACGGCCCTAGAGGCCTCTAGGGGCACTTGAGGAGGGGAGAGTCAAATTTGATAATCCAATTATTATATTAGAATTGAAAATAAAAAGTAAAAAAAATGGGGGGGGGAATAAATTTTTTTTTTTTTTTTTGGGGGGGGGGGGTTTCCTCCCCCCATTTTTATTTTTAGTTTAAAAAATTTTAAACAAAGTTTTTGGTGGAGTGTAATTTTTTTCTAGGGGTGATTTCTCTTAGGAGGGTGGTGGTACCCTCCCCCCAAATAGTTATAAACCTTTCCAGAACCTATGAGAAGCTACCCTGTTAAGGAGAACCCGATCGGTTCAGCGGTAAGTGAGATCCTTCGGTACAAACACACAGACACACAAACAAACAGACACACATCCTGTTACTTTAGTATAAGGACTAGCGGCTACGCCCCTAGAGGCCTCTTTGGGCACTTGAGGAGGAGAGAGTCGAATTTAATAATTCAATTTCTTAGTTTAGATTTTAAAAGAAAAAGTAAAAAAGGGGGGGGGGTAAGGGTGCCCCCCCCTTTATTTTTAATTTTAGTTAAAAAAAAAAAAAATTTTAGGGGGGGGATTTTTCATTTTTTGGGGGGGTTTGAGGTGTCCCACCCCCCAAAAAAATAGTTATAAACCTTCCCGGGACTTAAGAGAAGCTACCCTGTTAAAGAGAACCCGATCGGTTCAGCGGTTAGCGAGATCCTTCGGTACAAACATACAAACACACAAACATCCTGTTACTTTATTATAAGGATATCACCCAAAAAATAGGCCCGCCCCCCCCTCTTTTTTAACCCCCTCCCCTTTTTCTCTCCCCCTAAAAGGGAGGTGCACAAAACTGCCCAAAAGGACCTTATATTGGGCGGCCCAAAACCGCCCGCCCAAAACTGCCCGCCCAAAAGCGCCCGCCCAAAATGACAACCCTGATGTCTGTACACCTGTCCATCACAGAGACAGACATACAGAACTCAGATCCTAGTCTTATCCTTGAACTTAACAAGGTAATATTTATTTGTGATAGCGCAGCTTCACTATAATTATAGCATGTCTGTACACCTGTCCATCACAGAGACAGACATACAGAACTCAGATCCTAGTCTTATCCTTGATCTTAACAAGGTAATATATATTTGTGATAGCGCAGCTACACTATAATTAATGCATGTCTGTACACCTGTCCATCACAGAGACAGATATACAGATTTCAGATCCTAGTCTTATCCTTGATCTTAACAAGGTAATATTTATTTGTCATAGCGCAGCTACATTATAATTATAGCATGTCTGTTCATCTGTCCATCACAGAGACAGATATACAGAACTCAGATCCTAGTCTTATCCTTGATCTTAACAAGGTAATATTTATTTGTCATAGTGCAGCTACATTATAATTATAGCATGTCTGTACATCTGTCCATCACAGTGACAGACATACAGAACTCAGATCCTAGTCTTATCCTTGATCTTAACAAGGTAATATTTATTTGTCATAGTGCAGCTACATTATAATTATAGCATGTCTGTACATCTGTCCATCACAGAGACAGATATACAGAACTCAGATCCTAGTCTTATCCTTGATCTTAACAAGGTAATATTTATTTGTGATAGCGCAGCTACACTATAATTATAGCATGTCTGTACACCTGTCCATCACAGAGACAGACACGGTATCGACTAAAATAGATTATACTCTATTCTTGTATTGGATATCATTTAACATTATATGATTTTTGAAAGAAATAATTTGGTTTAGAATAGTGGCGTGCACATGGTTTAACAACTGGAGGTGGGCGTGTAAAACTTTTGGATGGTGAAAAAGGAGAATTTAGTTATTTCTATGGAGGGGGGGGGGATGTAGATAGACAATACACTTATGGTTTTGAATTATTACCGATACCAGTGGTGTAAATACACATACTTTTGACGGACCATATACTTGTTGAGTTTGCATTGGCTTCTAAAACTGATACTTTCTAGTCCCCCCCCCCCCCCTCCCTATATTTTAAAAGTACAAACAGATAAAAGAATTATGTAAGATTTAGAATATGAATTTTGATTTGCAAGTTAGCCCCATTCTTTATTTCCCTATTCTTTCTACTATTTAGTAGCGCTGTAACAAGGTTATTTCCTTACTTACATCCTTCTTATTATTGGACATTTAATGTTACTAGTTCCTGCGTTAGGGGAAAGCAAGGGATGTCAGAGAAATAACCTAAAACCATCCTAAGACATTTTTAGAGATCCATTGAAAAATACCCATTCTGACCAGTAGTTTTTGATATTTTAAGATTCGATTTTGATATTTTAACACACACACACACATACTCGTTCTTGTGTTGCATTGATTGATACGTTCAAAAAGCTTTGATATTCATATAATTTCAGAAATGTAATTGTAGTACAAAATGCTGTTAACTTTTATTTTTAATACAAAGTGTTGACTTATTGCTGCGCTACTTATAAACATAATTGTCCTAGTTGTCTGCACATATTGTATTCAGAGATACCCCCGGCTTTTTGACGGTTTCTTTTGTACTGAAATCCTATTAAATCAGCACAAACTATGTGTGTGTGTTTTTGTGCTGTGTGGTTTAATAAATGGATAGGTAGGACAATGGACGATAAAGATATTGCTACCTTCAATTAATGATGTAGGGCCAAAGAAAGGGAGTATGTTTTTGGTAGTTGTAAATTCTATTTTTTCCAAGCAACTTATGCATTTTGAACATTTTTAGAAGATTTGACAGAAATACTTTACTAAAATGTTTGTGAAAACAGAACAGCTATATAGGTTACATGTGTCCCAAAAATTATGATTTTCAAGTCTTGATATTTTTAAAACTACCTGGAAGAAAATCGAAATTCTTTCAAAAATAAGTCCTATAGATGTAGTTTAAACAGAAAAAAAATATGCAGTTCACTAAATTCAAGTTTAAATGCACTTCGACTTCGTGCAACTACCCCTTTGGGCTTGCTTGGAGAATTTTACTTATCAACCAAAAAGTTCGTCCTTTAATTATTATTAAATCATAATTGACTAAATATAAACATTAAACAAAATACTGTCGTATTAAAAATTCCATTTTTCACTGTCTCGTATTATTGTGTCTGATTGACTATCTAGAGAAATAACTTTGTTCTTGATTCTACACTTTTCTAGTTGGATTATTGTGTCTGATTTATCATCTAAGGAAATAAATCTGTTCTTGATTCCTACATTTCTAGAATACAAGTTGGATTATTGTGTCTAAGAGACCATCTAGAGAAATAAACCTGTTCTTGATTCCAACATTTCTAGAATACAAGTTGGATTATTGTGTCTGAGAGACCATCTAGAGAAATAAATCTGTTCTTGATTCCTACATTTCTAGAATACAAGTTGGATTATTGTGTCTAAGAGACCATCTAGAGAAATAAACCTGTTCTTGATTCCTACATTTCTAGAATACAAGTTGGATTATTGTGTCTAAGAGACCATCTAGAGAAATAAACCTGTTCTTGATTCCTACATTTCTAGAATACAAGTTGGATTATTGTGTCTGAGAGACCATCTAGAGAAATAAATCTGTTCTTGATTCCAACATTTCTAGTTGGATTATTGGATATGTATAAGTACGCCAAGATTTACATACTTTTCTAACATCAAAATTTCTCAGATTTATGCTTTTCGGAAAGCATAGCTTTTCTACAATTATGATTCCTTTTCCTAAATGTCCAGGTTAAATGTAGTTGTAGTTCGCCTGGATGATTTTGAATATAGATGTAAATATTAATACATCTTGCGAGCACGATTTTAACTTTGGGAACTGTGTATTTTCCTTTGCTAATTCTATAATAAGAATTATTTAATTACATACTTGCATATAATTACATATAGAATTGCGTTGATATTGTCATCAATTTAGGTTTCTAACGTGGATATCTGACATCTATTATTGGCCAGTAGGAGGGGAAGGGATGGAGGATCTTTATTTTAGCTAGCTACAAGTTTCACTTTATTAGAGTACATGATAATCTGGTATAAGATTTACTAGCGACACTAATACATTTAAAGCTATAATATTTTTAACATTCCTTCAAATAGCCTCAAACATATGTTTAATGAAATACCAAAAGCAAAAAGTATTTCATAATTATATCAATAATGTATGCATGATGGTATAAGAAGATGGATAACAACCTCCAAAAGCAACAGTTTATAAATAGAAATAGGAAAAATGGTTTTGTTGATTTTTCATTTACCAGGCGTCACCTTTCTATTATTAAAGCCTTAATCCAAAATTAACTTTTCCTGGTTTTCTTGCATAAAGAACCGACAGGATATATTATATAAAACAGCTACGTCACTAAATAGTCTTTATGGATGCTTTCCTTTTAAGTGAATAGCGACCACAATCCCCGCCCCTCTATAAATTCATAATATTTAAGGTTATTTTTTATACCTTCCACTGGCTACAGGGTGAGCTCTGTACCCATGTTAGTAATTTAACCTAATACGACCTAAGGTAAAAAACTAAACCACGAAAAATTTATTCACACAATCCCTTACTTGCAATTTATTTTTAAAAAAAGGGAGGGGGGTGGCCATTCTCGACCAGGCACTTTGAAAGAAACCGCCTGTGAATGCCTGCAGTAGTGTAATGTTGCGTGTTGTGTGGCCCCAAACTAAACAGGGCACTTTTTGTCACATCATAACTTTATGAAACCAACTTAGTATTTTCTTTTTCATATTTACACTATTTTACCGTCTACCATAATGTAATCATAAAGTAAAATATTTACAAACAAGAAAAATTATTAATTCCTATGACGTTGCCAACCAAAAATCCGGAAAAATAACCTATATAATACATCAATAAATAACCAAAAGTATGAAAAACATGGAAATAAAAATCTAATAAAATTATTGTTATCTAAGTTAAGTAGGTACAAGGATAAAAGATATAAGCTTGTTATATTCAAAATATCAAGTGGTTGTAGTGCTTTATAATCTAAACTTGTAGGTTTAGATTATAATTCTAAAAATTATCATCAAACCTTGATAAAACCAATCCTTTGATTGCAAGGCCTAGGTTATGACTGTAACTGCATAGTAATGAATTAAGTCTGTGTATAGGCTAATGCATTTCTCCTACTCTCAATTTTTATGTAACTCGTAAGAAAAAGCTGCAATAGGAATTTTACTCGCCTCTTATATGACGCGGTGTTGTTCAGACTCGAACCTTCACCCCCCTGACAAGAAAGATCAATCAATAATGCATAAACTTGAAGTATCATGTATCCCTTTACACCTGTAAATTAACATGGTATAATATTTCAGGTATTCCATGTTCGTAGTGTAACTCAGGGAGATGTGATCAGAGCAGATGCCAAGGAAATTCCAAGAATTTTTCAGGTAATACACCCTTATTGTTGCTTAACCCCTAGCCTCTAGGGGCGGGAGTAGGAGGTTAGGAAAATAGCCTAAAACCACCCAAAGACACATATAAAGCTTTACTGTAAAATACAATCATTTGGGATCAGCTGTTTTCAAGACTTTTAGCTTTTGACATAATATCCTATTATTTTAAATTGTAGGATTATATGTTTTTCTTATTAGCGCTGTTTGTTGGCGAATTCTTTTATTAATTATCTAGGGTTTGATTATATTTATGAAGTGTAGCCTAGATGAATAGGTCAAATAAAAACCTTTAAACAAATGGATATAGAAAATACGTGGATATTATGACAGGGGAAAAATGCTAACTCATTTATTGGTCAGTTTTTTCATTCAGTAGGAGGGGAGGAGATCGGGTTAAGGGTTTTCGTTCGTTATGCCCACTGCGAGTTTCACTTTATCAGAAACATAAACATTTGGTGTAACATCCTAGCAACAACATATCCATTAAACAATAAAATGTTGATCCTATTTTACAAATTATAAACTTAAAAACCGTTTGATTTTCTATTATTTTTATTCTGTGGCAAGGTTTATTTTGTAATGGAATCTCTGGATTTAGCAGCGGGATACCCTTCATCTTCCTGGCGGGAAGCAAAATACTCTATTTTACACTTTTTAGTAGCGCAGCTGTTTTATAGGGTGGGTCCGTCCGTCCGTCCGTCTGTTTTTCTTGATTTAATAAGCGGGAAGCCAAATAATCTATTTTACTCTTTTTAGCAGCGAATCTTCTCTATATTTTGAGTCTGTTTTAGGTTCGTTTGTCTGTAGAAAATTTAAGCACTGCCTGTTCAATTAAAAGAGATTTTATAAGATAAATGAATTCAGTTGGTTCAGTGGTTGGGCTGTATACTTTCAATATCCGGTATCCTGCTGGAAATTGAAAATGGCCGGTTATCTCACCATACCGGATATCCGGCCCAACCCTAGATAATACCCTTTAAAAAATAAATAGCATTGCCGTTAATTATCTCCTTTGAACAGCGAACAAAGTTTTTTCTCAATCTTTTGTTCATTTTTAGCTTAATATGTCAGTGTTATCGAAGGACAAAATTATCCTTGTTGACTTTTTACTCTGTCTGGTATATAATATAGCATTTATTCTGTTTTATAACTTTGTGCTTTATATTAATACTTTTATTTTTGATATTTTATAACTATATTATGTAGAAAATTTTGCATTTAGTCCTGAAAGTATCATTTTTCCAAACACATACAAAATTTGACTTATTAAGTAGTACCTAATCAGCCCAGGAATGATGAACAAGAAAAGATGTTGTGCATTATTTGATGGCACAGTGTTTACCAAAAAAATCCACAAAATATTCGAACACAATCCAATTGAATTTCTTCTAAACCACCTCTCACAGAAAACCCTTCATAGAACTTTAGTGTTATTAAAAGAATTTCCCTAAACATACTTGCCCTGTGTATCTGTAAGATAAATTTTATTGGCAAAGTGTCAGAAACAAAATCCAAGTTTAATAAAAATATCCAGAAAGATGATACCTGAAATTTATCATAATTCAAATTCTTTACAATTTTATTTCAATTGCATATGAGAAATATTTTATGTAAATCTCTTTCTTTAAAATGAATTTGAATAGAATGATTTCTTGTATAATAAAAGTCGGGGCGGAGATATTTTAAATAAGTTTTGTTTTACAAATGTAATTAAATGTAGGAAGGGAGGGATCAATGAGCCGTTTATTACACTAGTCCTTAAGTTATATTAACGTTTTCTTATTTGTTGGCTTAACAACTTTGGGGACTTCTATTAAATTTTTATTGATCCAATGCAATGGTTCTATACAAGGGGTAAGTTTGTGTATCATCATTGGTGATGTACATTAATTTATCGGCCATTGTCTTATCCGTTTAGATTCCTGAATTAAATGGCACTTGAGAACATTGAGAACAACCCAATTTTTTTTATTACGCTTTAAATATTAAGTTTACTTTATATCAAAAACCCAATAAATCACATTTGGACACCTAACTCGAATTTTTCCTTAACATTTGGCAATTGCTTGTCTAAATAACAGATCTATAGTATAGATGTATATACAGACAACTACCTTCCTCCCTATTCCAAGAACCTTTTTCGTCTGCTAGCAAATTGTTTTCTGCTACTTGGCTGTGTTAATATTCTCGACACTATAGGTTGATTTTCAAAGACCCAATTGAGAGTCGGCACAAGATCCTTGGCATGGGGACATACAGTTATTTAGCCCCTTCTTCCTCCAGTTTTTAACTCTTACGTCAAAACACATCATTAATATGGGAAATAGTTTAAAACCTGCTTATGGTAAATCCAAAGTAATTCTTATGAAAATGCAACCAGACATCCTAAATCTTATTTTTACATTTTTCAAACATAAAAATGTTTTCATTACTTTGTTATTTTTCATTTCGTAAAGGTAAAGAAAATATAGAAAGTATATTATGTGGATTTATTTTTCTTTTTTATTAGATATTTGATGGATCTTTCAGTACAATTCTAGGAAAGGGTTATGGCATCTTAATAAATGACTATTTTGCCTTTTACAGGGTAACATTTATAATTTTCATCTTAATGATACTACTGCACAATCAAACATATTTTACATTTTATTTTGTCAAAATGTTTTTTTTACCTAAAACGAATTTTGTTCAATATCAAAATACTAGAGCTTCCCATTCTCAACGTAACTATCATTTTAGCTAAAAATCTACGTTTTATAGTGATATTTGGTTAATTATGATTATTTTGTTAGTTTTAAACTAATTGAAAATTCAAACTAAAGTTAAACAAAAAAGTGGAGACAAAATAGTCTTTTTTCAGTTGGTAAATTCTTGTTTCTTTTGCACCCATCCCCCTTCCCGGCCCCTGTGGCTTCAATCCATTTAAACTTCCATACTTTTTATCCCATGAAAGGGAAACTGCATTCAAGATGAATTATATTGCCTCTATCTTTTCTGCTAGTCAAATGGATTAATATGGAGATGCTGTTAACTTATGTATCATGCACATTAGAAACAAACTTGGTGCTATTTTAAAAAGGAATAAATGGTGATCAGTGGTCTGCCGATATAATTTTGATACTAATCAACTTTATTTGTTACTTAATTTACCTTGTAAACGATCCCAATTGGGTTAGGCTAATGTGTGTATGACATTGTAACGTCAGGTCCAACAGATTAGGCTAACTAAAGTAAGAAATTTTTGTCCTAATACCAAACACCAAATTCAATTAGCAAAATCAGAAAAAATTCCAGTCCAAATGTTGTTTATACCAATAAAAGTAGAAGTCCAGTGTGTATTATGGGAGCAGAGTCAGAGATCTAAAGGGATAAGACAATGGCTGATAAATTGATGTACATCCCCAATGATTATACACAAAAAATATCTCTTATGTAAATCACAATTAAGGGGGGCGTCGGATCTGACACTTTTGCGTAAACAGGGTGCATAGGCTTTGTGTTAGGAGTTAGAGGATAGGTTATTTGGGAAAAAAGTTTACATTTGGGGTATATTTTTCTTATATTTAAAAAAAATTTTGATAGGTATCCAGGTTCAGGTGCTGCAGGCTGGAAGGTCGTTTCTGGACAGGTATAAATGAAAAAAAAAATTTATTTGAAGAGTTAGAGATCAACTTATTAATCCAAATATGCATCTTTAGGGATGTTATGAGCATATATGAAGAGAAAATAAAAATCAGCCTCCAGGTTCAGGTACTGCAGGCCTCCAGGTGAATTCTGGACAGGTAAAAACTGAAAATTTTTACTTTTGAAGTTAGAACAAACCTTATTTAACAAAAGTTGCTACTTTATGGATGGTATGAAATAATTTAAAGAAAAATTTGAAATCGGGCTCCAGGTTCAGGTACTGCAGGCATCCAGGTGGATCCTGGACAGGTAAAAACTGAAAATTTTCACTTTTAAAGTTAGAGCAAAACTTATTTAACAAAAGTTGCTTCTTTATGGATAGTATTAACTTATTTGAAGAAAAATTTGAAATCAGGCTCCAGGTTCAGGTACTGCAGGCCTCCAGGTGGATTCTGGACAGGTAAAAACTAAAAAATTTTACTTTTAAAGTTAGAGCTAAACTTATTTAACAAAAGTTGCTACTTTATGGATAGTATTAACTCAATTGAAGAAAAATTTGAAATTGGGCTCCAGGTTCAGGTACTGCAGGCCTCCAGGTGGTTCCTGGACAGGTAAAAACAAAAAAATTTCACTTTTAAAGTTAGAGCATAACTTATTTAACAAAAGTTGCTACTTTATGGATAGTTTTACCTTAATTGAAGAAAAATTTGAAATCGGGCTCCAGGTTCAGGTACTGCAGGACTCCAGGTGGATCCTGGACAGGTAAAAACTAAAAATTTTTACTTTTGAAGTTAGAACAAACCTTATTTAACAAAAGTTGCTACTTTATGGATGGAATGAACTAATTTAAAGAAAAATTTGAAATCGGGCTCAAGGTTCAGGTACTGCAGGCCTCCAGGTGAATGGTGGACAGGTAAAAACTGAAATTTTTTTTTTTGAAGTTAGAACAAAACTTATTTTACAAAGTTTGCTACTTTTTGGATGGTATTAACCAATTTGAAGATAAATTTGAAATCGGGCTCCAGGTTCAGGTACTGCAGGCCTCCATTTGAATTCTGGACAGGTAAAAACTGAAAATTTTTACTTTTGAAGTTAGAACAAAACTTATTTAACAAAAGTTGCTACTTTATGGATAGTATTAACTCATTTGAAGAAAATTTGAAATCGAGCTCAAATTTCATATACTGAATGCCTGCAGGTGGATTCTGGACATGTAAAAATTAAAATATTTAACTTAAGAGTTAGAACTATATCTATTTAACTAATTCAAAGAGAAATTTAAAATCGGGCTCAAGGTTAAGTTAAATCCAACCATTTTGTTACATTTTGAATTATTTCTGCAAAAATAATATTAACAATCGACTAGAATAAAAAAAAAAAACATATTGTCAACAGGTCAGTCACTAAAGGAAGCCTGCGGTAAAAATCCAACAAGTAGACACAATACCATTAATTTGATACAAAAAAGTTATTGAAGTTTAAGGCTTCGAATTCGGGGAATTAAGCCTAATTGTGGCAGTCTTTCAGCAATTAGAGCCTCGTATTTCCTGCAGGCTTTCTTCAACTATCAAGTATAAAAAAAAGAATATGAAAACTTTCTTACATAATTAACTTAAAAGTAACAAACAAACCAAACAAATTTTGTTAAAATAGACAAATAGAACTAAGATGCAAGTTAGACATCATCTATTCATTGTCATATTGAATTGCCAATAAAACCACATGTTTCTGCACAAACATCTCATCAATCTCATGAGGAGCATGAGCATCGTCAAAGCTGTCAAAGCTGTCAAACTCAAAAAGCAATTTTAAAAAATAAGTTTTGCTCTAATTATAAAGTAATTAAGTACGTTCATTATAAAACTAACCAGAATCCAATTGGAGGCCTAAGCACCTTAACCTTGAGCCCGAAATTTAAATTATTTAATACTAGCCACAAAGTAGCAACTTTTGTTTTAACTTCAGAGGTATTATTTTTAGTTTTTACCTGTCAAGAATCCACCTGTGGACCCGCAGTACCAGAACCGGGAGCCTGATTTCAAATTTATCTTCAAATTGGTTAATACTATCCATAAAGTAGCAACTATTGTTAGATAAGTTAGGCTCTAAATTTAAAAGTGAAAATTTTTAGTTTTTACCTGTCCAGGATCCACCTGGAGGCCTGCAGTACCTGAACCTGGAGCCCGATTTCAAATTTATCTTCAAATAAATTAATACTATTCATAAAGTAGCAAACTTTGTAAAAACAAGTTTTGTTTTAACTTCAAAATTAAAAATTTTCAGTTTTTACCTGTCCAGGATCCACCTGGAGTCCTGCAATACCTGAACCTGGAGCCCGATTTCAAATTTTTCTTCAATTGAGTTAATACTATCCATAAAGTAGCAACTTCTGTTAAATAGGTTATGCTCTAACTTTAAAAGTGAAAATTTTTAGTTTTTACCTGTCCAGGATCCACCTGGAGTCCTGCAGTACCTGAACCTGGAGCCCGATTTAAAATTTTTCTTCAATTGAGTTAATACTATCCATAAAGTAGCAACTTCTGTTAAATAAGTTATGCTCTAACTTTAAAAGTTAAAATTTTTAGTTTTTACCTGTCCAGGATCCACCTGGAGTCCTGCAGTACCTGAACCTGGAGCCCGATTTCAAATTTATCTTCAAATAAATTAATACTATCCATAAAGTAGCAAACTTTGTAAAACAAGTTTTGTTCTAACTTCAAAAATAAAAATTTTCAGTTTTTACCTGTCCAGGATCCACCTGGATGCCTGCAGTACCTGAACCATGAGCCCGATTTCAAATTTTTCTTTAAATTAGTTCATTCCATCCATAAAGTAGCAACTTTTGTTAAATAAGGTTTGTTCTAACTTCAAAAGTAAAAATTTTCATTTTTTACCTGTCCAGAATTCACCTGGAGGCCTGCAGTACCTGAACCTGGAGGCTGATTTTTAATTTCTCTTCATATTTCCTCATAACATCCCTAAAGATGCATATTTGGATTAATAAGTTGATCTCTAACTCTTCAAACAAAATTTTTTTTTCATTTATACCTGTCCAGAAACGACCTTCCAGCCTGCAGCACCTGAACCTGGATACCTATCAAAATTTTTTTAAATATAAGAAAAATATACCCCAAATGTAAACTTTTTTCCCAAATAACCTATCCTCTAACTCCTAACACAAAGCCTATGCACCCTGTTTACGCAAAAGTGTCAGATCCGACGCCCCCCTTGAAACGTTTGGACTTTATGAACTAGCCAATCAAAATTCAATTAAAGTTGTTGGGCCGTCAAATAAGAAAACGTGATTTTAAAACTTTGGGGACTAGTGTATTAAACAGCCCAAGGTCCCCTGCACCCCTGGAAGAGAGTAGTAAACAAAGTCTAATATAGAAATAGCAATAATATTATTAGCAATAATATTATTAGACATATATAATATGATATATATCTGATAATAAAGTTATGAAATACCTACTACGTCTTTTTGAATATCAAGAATTAAAATCGTACTCAAAATATGTATTTTTTACTTTCCTAATTATCAAATCTTAAACAATCCTAAATTAGTTTAAAACGTCGTTTTATAAGTTTAGTTTCTTAGTATCAAGACTTAATAGATTTTAAAAGATCACAATGATTATTGATTTTTGTTGATTGGTGGAATGTTACTAAAATGGCAACTAGAAATATAACGCCATCTACACGAATACCTTTATTTATTTGATAAAATATCCAATTTCTTTCACCTTTCACTTTTCTTACACTATACCTTATACTTCTACATCTTTTCTATATTTAGTTTCAGCCATATATTTATGTTTACTTTATATTTTTTATTTTTTACTACCTAGTAAATTTCCTAGTCTACGGGTTGACCGACTTCCTCTCACCCCCCGGCCCACATTATATTTTACAGAAATTGAATTTAGACATTTTTCTATTGTCATATCTGCTAAAATGAAGAAAAAACGAGAAGTAGTATGCAACTCCCTCCCCCCCCCCCTCAAAAAAAATATGAAAATAATTTGTCTTGTAGGTACTGTATGCTGGTGAGGGGGAGAGTAGGAAACCCGACGAGAACGCCACACCCCCCGTCTTGAACACAGATGCGGAGAAAATTCAGGCAACAATTGTCATGAAGGTACTGTTTGTTTAAAATTAACTTAATCTTTAAAAAATAATAATACAGCGTTGGAATTTTCTATAAGAGTCTCTACTGCCAGTAAGTTAAGTTTATTTTTAATAGAAGATAGATCGTGTAAATTTAAAGTTATTTACAAGAAAATTCTTGTAATATGTAAAATTACTTAAATTTATCCTTCAAAAATAATGCTGTAATTGGTAGTTTCAAAACGTATACCTACTCTCAAACTATTTTGTTTATTTTTTTATAATAAAATATTTGTTTAGGGCCATGAATTTGTGCAGATAAGCTTCCATATGCCGGCCAGCTGTGAGAGCTGTACCAAACCCCTCTGGGCTCCATTCAGGCCGCCACCAGCGGTAGAGTGCAGACGTAAGTATTAACAACCACAATCTGGCATTTGCTGGTAAAATATATAAGAAACTAGTGCTTTCCCACGAATTGCTTATTCGGCACTGAAGTACTTTTTTAGGATAGCCGACACACTGCGGGGCTACTCAGTACCCAATATAACCTAACCTAACATAAAGTAATATATAAGTAAACGAAAAAATATTTTTTTAAAATAAGGTACCAATTTCAAAGGGGGCGGGAGGTTTTTTCGCTCCTAAGCACCTAAAAACCGTTATATAACCACTGTTAAGTTTAAAATTTGAATATATCATAATTATTTATATGTTTTAGTATACAATACAAACTTGATGGTATAAAATTGATAATATCTTTGTTTAGGGTGTAGAATAAAGCTACATAAGGACCATACTTCTGGAAATGGAGAGTCTGTTATTCCTTGCAAGGTAAGCAATTGTTAAATTGTTTATTTTACGCGGATAGTCCTTATGAGCAATTGTAAAATTAATTTGAGTTTTTGGGTCACAAGAAGCGGAAAACTGGTACTTTGCTCTTAAAACGATACGATACATGATTTTCCAGTATAGCTCAGAACCATTATAATCCAGCGGGTATTTATCGGCTTCAAATATTATATAATAGCAATCAGTGTTGATTTCAACTGTCATGTTTTAGTCAAACTAACAGGAAGTTTTAACATTAACAAAATCATTGATTACCTATTGCAATTAAAAGATATTAATTAATGTATTTCAAAGGTGAGCTATGACCCGACCACCGCAAAGGAGATGTTGTTGATGGCCCCGACAGTTGAGGAGCAACAGTTCTGGGTGGCCAGGCTACTCAAGCGTATCCAGAAATCTGGTTACAAAGCCGCTGGACAGGTAAAAATTTCAAGTTTTGCTTGATATATTCATGGTTTCTTAGTTTTTGACTCTAAGTCATTGTGGAGTAATTGAGATAATTTTTTATAGTCACTAGGGCCAGCTTAAAGTCAACATTCAAGTTCTAAAAGTGTTAAGATATCCAGGGAGGGAGGGGACATAAGGCTGTTTATTATACTAGTCCCCAAAGTTTTATATTTGTTGGCTTACCAACTTTGGGGACTTTTAATGAGTTTGATTGGTTGGTTATTAAGTTGAGTGTCCAAATGTTTTTAACACTAAATGTAATCTACATAAAGGTTAATTTTTTGCATCATACACTATTATTATTACAGGGTGATACTGGTAGTGTGAAAATATCCCCGCAGGAATCTATGAGATCACAATATAAACCTAACCTATTATTATAATTACAGGGTGATACTGGTAGTGTGAAAATATCCCCGCAGGAATCTATGAGATCACAATATAAACCTAACTTGCAGGTAAAAGAATAGACAGCATTAATGGATATATGGAATAAGTGGATATTGTGAGAGATTTTTGCATACCCTGATAAAATGTTTCTACCAGCTGGCTAATATAACAATACCCTACCCCCTCATGACTACCCCATCCCGTTCCCTGACCATACAGTGAAGTATTGACCAATATCTGAGGACTATATAAGCAACAAAAATTGGAGTCAAATTTCCTTGTCACAATATCCACGTAGTCATTTCCTTTAATAGGTATTATTTACCTAATCTTTTTTTATAGCCCAAAATTTTCATAATAATATGATTTTCATTTTTTAATTGGAATTAAATTGCCGAATTTGAGCTCCTGATGAAATGCGCAAAAAGTAACTAACGGATGGACAAACGTTTGTTCTTATCATATCTATAGTAAAGAATAAATCTTTATAATAAAGTAACAGGATGACATTGTCTGTGTGTTTGTTCGTCTGTCTGAAGGATCTTGCTAACCGCTGAACCAATATGATTCTCCTTCACGGGGTAGCTTCTCATAGGTCCAAAGAAGTTTTATAACTATTTTGGGAGAGGGTATCACCACCCTCCCAAGAGAAATCGCTTTTTTATAATTTTTCTTTTTGAATCAGAAATAAAAAAATGGGTATTAACCCCCCCCCCCCCCTACCACTCATGTGCCCCTAGAGGCTTCCAGGGGGGGGGGGGGGGTTGGCATAGCCTCTAGTCTTTAATAAAGAATCAAACATAATAATCATTTAATTTAAACACAGAATTTAAATTAGGCCAAGTCTGCCACACTTCCAAACAGTCAACAGAGTTCAAACAAGAAATAAAGAGACACCCACAACCCTACCAGACAACCAACACATGATTCAAACTTTCTGATACAAGTCCTCCATTAAGCAATCATTTCTGATTTCATCTTCGTTGAAATAGAATTATTGTGTCATCAAAATAGAAAAAAATTACAACCTGCCGAATAAACAATTCTCTTTTTATTTAGCTTTAAGACAAAGTTACTGTTAGTGTCTTTTAATATTATTTTTATAGCAAAATTGATAATAATCTTGATTTTTGTAGGTATATTTTTTTATTCAATGCATAATATTTATAATCACTTTGGAAAGTATGTTGTTATGTAATATTTACCCCACAAGAGAATGTTTTCAATTGTACATTTTTAATCTTTAAATAATATCATTCCTCAATATCAAAATTAAAAATAATTTAACATTTGTTTTTTAACTGCTACTCAATAATGGAATATTATTATTTATCTAATATAAGCACATAGATTATTGTATAGGCAATTTTACTTAAAAGAAAATATATTAATTAAATTGTCCCGGATTAAAGTCATTGCCTTCAAAAAAAATTATTCAATCCGAAATGTTGGACGTTTGCGCAAAGAAATTAGCCTTTAATGAACTAAGCTAAAAGAAAATATCAAAATTGTTTAAATTTCTTAAAAAGCTTTATTTGTTTTTATATATTTTTGAGTTGTAAGATCAATGTAGAGGTTTTCTCAATTCTTTTCTGAGGTTTATAAAAAAGGTTTATTTTTCACCTTAATTTTGATGTGGGCAGAAATTTTATGGCAATGACTTGGGAACGAGACTTTTTACGAATATTTTATGTCCGGTATATTTTTTTACTTGGTATACGTTATCCATAGTATTTTTATTTTTCATGTAAAATATTTGTTATGTCCAATCAAATGAGAATTTTTTCAATTCCGATTTAAAATTCTTTTTTAATAAAAGGATTGTTGAGTTTTATGTTTGTTTTATTTTAACTTTGGTACAAACCAAATATCCAGTTATTAACTTAGCATTTTTACCTAAAATCATTATACTACTGTACTTAAATTGGTTAGGTACACGAATCAATTGCTGTGTATTAGGAGGGCTAATATGATTGAATCTTTTATAAATCTTGGTTGTGTGAAAAAAAACTTTTGTTTTGAAGTCTTTTTACTATTAGTTTTATAAATCTTATTTTGATACCTTTGCCAAGTAAATTCTTCATTTTAAAACAAAGATTTTAAAAAGATAAATATTCAATGACTCTCCTCATACACAATGATGCATTCGTGCATCTAACTATAAATCCAGCCAATTGTGTTATGGTTAGACATTTCCTTTACTAATCTGACCGTAAAGCGTAGCAAGCTGTAATTTTGAGCTTTTAGATCATAAAATATATTTATTTTTAGTATTTCATTTTCATGTTAATATTTTAAAGCACATTTTAGCCAGTTGAATTCTTTTTAAAATGATACATATTATTTATTTTTAAATAGATTAGAAAAAGTATTCCAGTGGTGTATGTATATTTGTGTCGGGTTCAGAATAATGTAATTAAAGACAAACTATTCTGCCTCTAAATTACGGTAATGATAGGAGATAGATAGTTTTTCTTTAAGTCCATTTTTCCCGTCAGTGATTTATACCATTTAATCATCTTTTGTACATAAAAAAAGCATATTTTACTTAATATTTTAATATCAAAAGCACATAATCCGGTTTTAACGTTTTTTTTGCTGTAGAATATTTTTTATCAAAAAATTGAACATTTTTTTCTCGATAATTATATGGACTGCTAGCAGAAAAATAACTGCTAGATGTAAAGCGGCTTAACAATGTCGAAATTAATTATCCAGACTCAATAATGCGCAGCCTTTTCTGGTTAATGGTCAGTTATTTGATGAAGCTAGCAGTCTCTGCGATTGTCATAAAATACCTTTCTTCATATTTCTTCAATTTTTTTAAGCACCCAAGATTTGTTTTAGTTTCTTAAATATTAAATATTGTTACATATAAATATTATTTTATTATTAATTTATTATTAAAATCAAACAGTGCTAATAATTTTGTATTGATTGCATTTCTTTGAATTATCTTTGTCATCATGAGCCAATTTAATTTAATTTAAATGTACAATGCGAAAAATTATGAAAAAAATATTTAAAAAATGATTTAAATCCAATGGCATTCGGTGATTTTTTGTCCTTTTTTTTTCTTTTTTAAAGTACATATAATATTAAAGTTTTATTTTAATTTAGTGCCATAGTTACACAGTTACATAGTTACACAGTTACATAGTTACAAAACAGTTTTAAATAATATAAATACATTTTTTTAGTTAACGAAATCATTTATATGTACTTCCAGTTGAGCAAGAGGATATTTCATGAAAAGGATTTTAGGGTTTTGTTACTTAGTGTTATGAATAGTAACTTTACTTACACCTGGTTGTGGATCATATCCTCCTAAAAAAACAATTCCTAGGTTGATCAGGCCTTTTAAGCAAATTAATACATAGCTTAAAGGAGGTTACAAAACTTTATATTAACTTAAAGTAAAAGTATCGATTTATTGTGTTAAGTTGTCAAAATCTAACTACTTTTCATAAAAAGTCCTCTTATATGAATATATATATAAAAAAACCTATTGTGGAACTTTATTTTTCAAAGTACCTATGAAGAATAATGTTCTTCTGATTATTTTATTTAATCTTAATATTATTTTAATTAGAATTATTATTTTAATTTTAAAAAAAACACACCAGTTCTAATTCTATTCTGTTAGATTATTTATTATTAAAAAAAGAAGCATTTAATATTTTTGTTTGTATATGTGCTTGAATTAAAATTTGCTATAATATAAATATTTTAGTGTAGATTTAGCCAAATTTGTATGTGGTGGATCCACAGATGGAAAGGGATAAAAATGGATGGTTTAACAGTATGTATAAAAAGAATAATTCATAATTTTAGAGATTTTTTAGTTTATTCTTCTAGATTACCCTTGTTTTGTAAAAAAAACATACTATTTATATGTTTTAGATACATTTGTTTTAACTTTTTGGTATTAAACCATCAAAAAATGAAAAAAAATATTGAAGTTATAACTTAATTTAAATTTTAAAAAAAATATTTTTAATTTTATTTCGTGTGCCACAAATATTCAATTAAAATAATATTTCTATAAGCAGCTTTCAAATAAATTGTACATTAAAACACTTTCCCTGTTAACAAAAAATATTTTTGTTGTGGTACCCTGTTAATTTTCTCACTGTGATAAGATTTTGTGCCTTCCCTTTCTCTTTCTCTCAAGGTTGGCTATAGAGTAGCTCTATCACTAGCTTTAATGCAATTAACTTAATTTGACTTATACCCGAGTATTACTAAAGAAAAAAATCTATTCAATTCTGGAGATAGACTATTTGTTTTTATATTAGTTTCTATCATGACTTCTAGTTTTATTTTAATTGTCCATGGAAACGTAAATAAAAATTCCTAGGGTTTATGAAAGTTGCTTGCATTAAATGAGTGTGCGAGAGGTTCTAATGGTCACCTTTTGTTTGATAAAAACATTGTAACATCTAAATATTATTATTAAGAAAAGGTTCTCGTTATGAATAATAATTTCAATAAACAGTATCCTTAATTTAATTTATTATTTTTTATTGATTATTTTGTCTTGTAACTATGGTGTGTCAGTCTGTCTGTAATTAAAATCGTCTTCAGGATGATACTTTTCAGGAAGGCCCAAGCTTTTTTATTTTGGGTGGGAAGGGGGTATTTTAGTGAGTGATAGTTAAGCTTCTTTAAATTTATTGACTGAAATGTGTAAAATTGACCTCATACTTAAAGCCAAAGCTTAAGTTTATGGAGTTTTTAAGAGGTTTAGGGGTAAATTATTCCTTCCCCCCCTAAAAAAAACCCTAGCACCTAGGAGCTCTGCATTCGAAATGATAGGAAAAGCCGAAAAATAGCTTAAACAAACCCAAGACTTGTCAAAAATGTAAGGGAGAACTCAATTGGTTCCAGCTCATACCAATAACGAAATTAATTCGGAAGAAAATCACGAAACCTATACGTGTTTTTCAGCTGTCGTTGGGGGGCAACACATCGTAAAATTAAGGACCTCTCCATTTGCCCCCAAAATATTATTTTAGATTTATTTTGCTTGTTGGTTATACCTTATTCCTGAATTGGTTCAGTTATGGAAATCTTCAGCTACAGACTAAAAAGCCTTACTGCTTACTCTATACACTAAATATTTGAGTTATTTCTTAAATGTAATAAAGCAAACTTAAGTAAAACAAAGAACAAAAGAAATAAAAAGTTTATTAAAACCAAATATTTTCACTATATGGTGAATTTTCAAATATTATAAAATAGTAAGGCTACAGTTTGATGTTTAATAAATTAAAATGTCTCTTTACAAAATGCTACTTATCACAGATATAAATCACATTTTTGTTAAGCACTTTACACACACAAAACTGAATAGGGTCAACTGAATTTGAGTTGCCGATTGTGTACATAGTTTCCTCGGTGTTTCCTCATCCTATCTCAATATTTAAAAAAGCTTCAAACTTAAAAAAAAAAATTAATTTTAAAAATTAAAATTTTGAATGTATAAAAGATTTATACATTATACATTTTTTTGGAAGTTTGAAGTTTTTTAGCTAGTAGTAAATATTGATAAAGGATGAGGAAACACCGAGGAAACTGTGCACACAATTGGCAACTCAAATTCAGCTGACCCTGAGAAGCAATGACTAAGAAAAGCTTAAGCAAATGCTAGGAAAATCAATTTCGAGTGTTTACCATATTAAAAAAAAAACATTCAAACGAAGATTAATAAGTTAAAAGGGTGTAATTAATTAAAAATTTTAAAATGGCTCATTTCAATAAATTATATTTAGTTCATGAGATTTAAAAGGAAAATTTAGAATCCTGATGGATTTCACATGCCAATTTTAAAAAGTATTTTTTGGTAAAACTCAAAATATCGTTGTCACATATTTTATAAGCACTTAGGGCAACATTGTACTTTTAAATTTGTTACATTTGCAAAAATTAAATTTTATATAAAAATATTACTTGTATAATCACAATAAAAAACTTCTAAATATTGCAGAAGAAATGTATAAACATAAGTACAAATTCAAATATGACTTATTTGTTATTTATTAAACATTAAATGTACTCAAAAGCTATTTAAAACGGTTACCTTTGGTTATTATTAAATTGTAAAAAAAACAAGGAAATTGCACCTTGAGAAAAACTTACATTGTCTATATTTTTAAAGTGTATGGTAGTTTAAGAATAGTTATTTCTTTCATCGTATTAAAGACAGCTTTCCGCGGATATCAAAATGATAATCATAAGATTAAAACCAGTTTTGTTAGATTCGAGGGACTAAAGGCCCGGGCTAATAAAACTGGTATTAATCTTATCATTTTTATTTTAATATACGGGTAAAATTGTCAAAAAACGATGTAACTGGTTCCCGCGGGTATTAATTGATTTCGATGCAAGACTAGACAACACTATCTTTGCGACACTAGTTAAATAAAAGGCGGAAACGATAAAATCAAAATAGTTGTTCTCAAGGTGCAATAATCCTTATGCAGTAGCCGACAAAAGTTTAAGAACAATGCCGTTGTCATTAATCACTTTTACTTCAACTAAAAAATTATTAATTCAATCCAATAATATTTTATTAATGTCGTTAGAAATCTTCTCTTTTTTTCAAAAATACCTTCCTTTGATAGCGCAGCCACTCTTGCATTAACCTGCGCCGCCCGTCCGCCTGTGCATGCAAGTTTCAGCCAGTTCTTGGGAAAGGAAAGAGTCCACTTGATGGTTTGCTTCTGGAACCTTGCTGGCCTTGTCGAGTCATTCCAGATCTAAACACAAATAATTAGATATTTTTTGGCTGCTGTAAAGGGGAAAGGGGGAAGTTTTGAAACATTTGCGTAAACCTGGTACCTAGGCTTTATCTTTGGACTGAGAGGATAGGTTATTAAAGATAAAATCATTCTTATATGATGAATTTCACGAAGTTTTAAGATTTTTTGGGTAGACCTCCTGGTTCCGGAGCTGCAGGCCTCCAGGTGGTCTCTGTACAGGTAAAAAGGAAAAAAATATTTTTAAAAGTTACAAATTAACTTATAAATCAAATATGTAAATAATATTAAAAAAGATGCATATTTTGTTTTATAAGTTGACCTGTAACTTAATTTTTTTTTTCATTTTTACCTGTAGTACAGAGACCACCTGGAGGCCTGCAGCTCCAGAACCTGGAGGTCTATCCAAAAAATCTTAAAGCTTCGTGAAATTCACGATTTTATCTTTAAACTGTTTTTAAAGTATTTTTGAATGGGGGGTCAAAAATATACTTCGCCACATTTAGAATAAGACTGCAGAGCCTAAATTTAAATTAGGCCCCAAAGTAAGTTTTTTTTGGGATTTTAAAAATCATTTTTTATAGTGGATTGGTTAATTTTTACCCCAGCCGATCGATTATTTATTTTGTGGTTAAATTGTTGCTTATGGAAGCATTTTAGTAATTCACTTTATATGCATAGCATACAAAAACAATGTACTCTGTTAAATGCAAATAATATTTTTTCTTAAAAAATGAATTCAATAGAGAAAATTAACATAATGAAAAAAAGTTTAATGGCCAATTATAGTTATAATAATATGACTAATCATAAGACCATATGAATTAATTGTTTCCGTTTTTTCTCTATATTTTTACATTAAGGAAAATAGAATAAATTGGGGGAAAAAATGTACAAAGTTATCTATCCAGAAACCATATAAAATGGTGCGGATACACGTAACGAATATTCTTGTATTTTTTAAACCCCAAAAATGTTTTACAGGGAAAAGACGATAAAATTATGCAATGAAGAAATTGTCCAAAATTCCTTTTATTTACCCGTCCTGGTTGTTTCGTTAACAAAAATGCAGATTATATAGCTGAACGATATTCTTAAACCAATGTATTTTACTTTCATAAATATTTTTTATTTTATACCCAATCAAGGGCATAGTAGAGTGTACAAATGAAAAGAAAGGAAGAAAAAAGCAATTAAAATCAAAAATGCTTCCGCTTTTGTAAAAATTACCCAATCTACTATAAAAATAATTTTTAAAATCCCCAAAAAAACTAACTTGGGGGCCTAATTAAAATTTGGGCCCTGCAGTCTTGTTCTAAATGTGGCAAAGTATATTTTTGACCCCTCATTCTAAAATACTTTAAAAACAGTTTAATAACTTATCCTCTCAGTCCAAAGATAAAGCCTAGGTACCAGGTTTATGCAAATGTGTCAAAACTCCCCCTCCCCCCCCCTTGTCTGCAGGGGGTTCGTAATACACTTGTAGCGGGACGAGAGGCGTTTAAGCCACGGAGCTATGGCAGAGGTACACACTCGACAATTTTTCATCAATTTTTATATTGTTTAATTATAAGATTTAGGAAACAATTCCTGTGGGTTTATATGACTGTCAAAATGGCATATTTATTTTTGAAAACTAATTTTGTTAAACAATGAAAATCGAAAAATTATTGAAGAATTGAAAAAGCAATGATCAGGTATAATATAATTTCTCGTATTCATTCGAATCCGGTGGATAGGAACCGGTTCTCATCCATACGAAAAAACTATGTCTAGCATCGTATTATATACAGCTTTCTACAAATATAAAAATGTACAATCATAAGATTAAAACCAGATTTTTTAGCCCCGAGATGCCGAAGGCACGGGCTAAAAAAACTAGTTTTAATCTCATAATTCTACATTCTATATCTGCGGAAAGCCGTTTATAATACGATGCGAGAAATAACTATTACCTTTTCTTTCTGAGCAGAACTCTGGTTTCATCTTGAATCTTCAAAATTTCAAGAAGTACTAAGGATAGCTTGGCATCTAAGTCTAAATAATAAAAAAAATTATCTGGGTTTCTAGATAGATGAGTATTACTATACAGAAGGAAAAATTTGTAAAATAAAGTATTAATCTCTAAAAGTTGTTGATTCTTTGTGACTGATCAAAATGTTTAAGACCCAATACTTTTTTCTTCATGTGCTATTTTTAAAAGCGAAGCTTTTCTATAATTAGGGTCGGTCCGTCCGTCCGTAACGGATAGCTTTTTCCGTTAATTTAGGCATGTTAGAATTATCCTATTGATTTCAAATTCTGCATGGTGATTTCTTTAGTAATTAGGTACTATTTAGAAAGCGTAGCAACTCTATAATCATTACCAAAATGTCCGTACGTCCATTTTAAACATGTTGATTTTTTTTTACTTTTTTAACAACAAATTTTTATGTGATCTAATCATCGGATTGATCTGATTTTTGGTATATTGATTCCTGGGACAACAAAGTATAATGTATTAAGCGAAGCAACTCTATAATCAAGTCCTAAAAATGTAAGTATGTCCATAAAAATTTTCCTGTATCAAGCAGTTTTTCAACAAGTTTACTTACAATTTTGCTTTGACTCTTATAAATTTATATTATGATAATTAAGTTCTAACACTATACAAGTGTTAATGTCCGTTTGTCCTACCGTTTCAGTGCTTCGCTTTTATGGATGTTGTCATCCTTGTTTAAAATATCAAACTCTAAGTGAAAAAGTATTTTTGGGGGGGCCTAGCATAATCCTATTATCTTATAATGATAAAATTACAAAATTGAATCTCACCTATGACAGAATCTGATCTCTTGGATTGATTCAAGATGTTCTCTATCGCCAGAAACATGTAATCCCTCCTCCGTGATTCATCAGGGAAAATTTCAGATTGACTAATAATTTCCTTGGTTTCAGCTCTGGCACTTTCTTTAGTATCAATATGTTGAGTAGCATCTATGACAGGGCTACCATCGTCAAGTATGGCTGCAAAATCTTTGCCATTCTGTTCAATTTCTTTGGCTAAAACTTGGCGTTGTTTCTCAGTTATGACTGGCTGTTCCGTTGGTAAATTGGCATTTTCTGTTACTTGGTCGTTGGTTGAAAAAAGTTTTTCGACAATAGAATTGTCATTGTCACTTTCAATGTTATCATTATATAAAAGTTTATCATCAGAACCAATAATTAGCTCATTGTTATCTATTTCATTAGATACTTTATTGTCTAAACTAAAATCTGTTTTTTGACTATTAAATTGTCCGTCATAGGGCAGCATATTGGGTAAAATTGTACGGGGCATTGCGAAAGGTAAAACAACACACAGAACTAAAGTACAAGTCTGTTCATATCCTCCCATTTTTGTGCTTTATTTAGTTTCTTAAGTTTGTGTGTTTCTGTCACGATTGTTTGTTGTATACTAAAAGTAATGGTTTAATAATCAGAGGCTGTGTTCATATTATTAATGACGAAACAGAAATTCTAAGAACCATCAGTCAAATTTAAAATTTCCAAATGTTTCAATCATAAAGTGTCCAAAGCTATTAAACCTGGGGGCACGCTTTCCTTGAATGCAATCATGATATTATGACACAAAACTATAAAACCTAACGAATTTCTTATCATAGATTGAAAAATATCAAAGATGTTATTTTTTCAATTGCTACTGATTTTCATATGTATACAACATCAAAGGCTTTGCAAAGGTCAAGGAAAATGAAATATATACATTTTTCTTTTATCATGTTAATTATGTTATAATTAATAGTAATATATGAAATAATTTAGAATAATAACAAGGATGTCAACATACATAAGTAGCGAAGCACAAAAAAATATGGATTGGAATACGTACAAGTAGATTTTAAGTGTATTTATTAAAATCAAGAATAGATCTATTGGAGAAAACTTACACATATTTTGTATAATGATGACTGTCAAAGTAAATTACATAAAAGATGCTCATAGCAATGGGAAAAATTATTTTTATACTGATATCCCAAAAAGTTTTAAAATTGGACCAAAAACTCCAAAGATTTGGGGAAATATGTAAAACATATAAAAATAGCTAAAAAACCTGCTAAAAGGCAGTCTGACCATAATGGTTGTATTCCTAAAACGACAGGAAATTTAATTTTTATATCCTTAACTTAAAAAATTTGGAAAATCGGACTATATACATCAGAGATATGGAAAAATAAGAAAAAATTTAAAAATAACCAAAAAACTGCTAAAAGGTAGTCTGACTGTCATGGTAAAATTACCTCCGAGTTGGGGATGTCATAGGGTTTCCCTAAAAATACTGGGAGGGATTTATCTACCCCCCCCCCTAAATATTTGTAAAAAAAAATTCTTTGATATTTGACAGGAAAAGTCTTGATTATATTAAAGTATCGGGTGCTGGGGTAAAATGAGCGGCAGCGTAGTGATGATGATTGGTGTGGAATACAAATATGGAAAGTCAAACAGTATCCTATTTATTTCAGATGGCCCCTATAGAAAACATACCATTCTCCTGGTAGGTTGGAATTTCTAGTCTATGAGCAAAAGTGCCAGAATAGATAAAGGGAGGAGTAGTTTGCGCTATAAATCTGTAAAGGTTGTGAGTTTTAAGTTAAAAACAGTGGAAGAACGATAGAAATTTTAGTTAACTTTAAAAAAAATAGTTCTTTTCAATAAGTAATACACATATTTAGTGATTATTACCGTTCTATTACTATTTTTAAGCCTTAAAACTCACACCTCTACGGATTTTTAGCGCAACCTTCTCCTCCCTTTTATTCAAATTACTATATCATATTAACCTATATTTTAAAATCTTTGTAAATAACCTCGCAAAGGGCAAAACTAATAATGTTTTAGAATTTATTTGTTATCAAGTGATTATAAGTCTGACTAGAGGTTATTAAACAAGTACTAATAAATAAAACTGATCACATTTTATAATTAGAACAACATCTTAATGCTGGGGTAAATATCTTTTGAATCTATTTATATCGATTGAAAAGCTATATTTTTTTGGGACAATATAAACTGTAGGGTAGTTCAGTAGCTGACAATTTTCAAAATTAATTATTTGTTAGAAGGACACCGCAAGAGTAAATAAAACAGTTTTATGATGATTGATTTTGTCTTAACGGCTTTTTTCATTAATTTATCAAATAAAACACTGTAAACAAGTATTTTTTTCTTACAAATTTTGATTACAATAAAAAAAAAGTACACCACATAAATGTTACTATCCTCTAGGGGCAAAACTAAAAAAAAATTAAGAGAAATATTCTCTTAAAATAATTTTCTCTTTGAGGGTTGAACTACCCAATCAATTAAAGATAAACAAGGATGACAACATCCATAAAAGCGAAGCTCTGAAACGGTAGGACAAACGGACATTAACACTTGTGTAATGTCAGAACTGAATAATCAGAATGCGAATGTATAAGAGTAAAAGCAAAATTGTAAGTAAATTTGCTGAAAAACTGCTTGATACAGGATAATGATTATGGACATACTTACATTACTAGGACTTGATTATAGAGTTGCTTCGCTTATAATATTGTACTTTGTTGTCCCAGGAATCAGTATACCAAAAATCAGACCAATCAAATAATTAGGTCACATACAAATTTGTTGTTAAAAATGTAAAAAAATCAACATTTTTAAAATGGACGTACGGACATTCTGGTAATGATTATAGAGTTACTACGCTTTCTAACTCGTACCTAACTATTACAGGAATCACCATGCAAAATTTGAAATCGATAGGACAATTCTAACATGCCTAAATTAACGAAAAAAAACTATTTAAAAAAGTAAAAAAATCAACATGTTTAAAATGGACGTACGAACATTTTGGTAATGATTATAGAGTTGCTACGCTTTCTAAATCGTACCTAACTACTAAAGGAATCACCATGCAAAATTTGAAATCGATAGGACAATTCTAACATGTCTAAATTAACGAAAAAAGCTATCCGTTACGGACGGACGTACGGACGGACCGACCCTAATTATAGAAAAGCTTCGCTTTTAATTATAGAAAAGCTTTGCTTTTAAAAACGTGGAGATAACTGTATAAAGATTTACTGCAAAAGTACAACTTGATCAGTTCTTTCTATGCAAATAGAGATAGATAGAAATCTACTTCTTATTTGATACAATTTTGAGAAATTAAAAAGTTATTTAGTTTTTAGACAAAAACAATAACAAATTAGGAGAAGTCTTTTACAGTGTCCTGTATGTGATATTTAATATAGAAACAAACAAAAGCGTAGCTACGCAAACTTGATCAATAATTAAACAAATTTATTAAAACAAGGAAAATTTATTTTTTTTAGATTTTGAACAGCCCATATTCTCGCTTATTTGAAAGAAAAGATATCTAACAAAATTGGAAGCTTTTGGTTTATCCTTCAATGTATCCCACTTTTCTCTTAGATAGCTTAAAACTACTGCAGATTTTTAGGAGCAACTCCATAATTCACTTTGTCTATCTATCCGTTCACCAGTAAGTAATGTTACGGGGTAATGTGATTTTCTCGGCTGCTTTTAAAGATGGAGTGCAAATTTTTTTTTATGACGATACACTTTTTTCAAAAATAGTAATAAAGTGTCAAATTTACCTGGTCAGTCAGTCTAATACAAAAGACATCTTTTTTATAAAGGTTTTGGGATTTTCTGATATTTTTATATCCTTCTTAAGCACCCTTAAATTTTGGTACTCCCGCCCCCCCCCCCCCCCCATTAAAATTTTTAACACTTCCCTAGACCACAATTGAGGGTGTGTGAGATTTACGAGGAGGGTGTAAATTCATTAACAGGGGGTAAATTTTGCAAGGGGTTGGTTACCTTTCCCTTCAGAACGCCTATGGTTTTATAGCATCACATTTTTTTATGTTTCACTACTTCCTTGCTAAGAAAAGCGCCTAAAACTTTTACAAACCGCAGCCACAGCCATGCTGTTCTATAAAAGACCGGATGCCTTCTTCATTGCAATAAAAAGGCCAACAACAAATTTAAACAATGACGAAACAAATGGTTATTATTTATGAAACGATAAATTTTTAATTTTTTGATCATTTAAATTTGACCAATTTAAGCAAATAAAGAATTTGATGGTTTGGAATTCCCTCCCATTAAATAAATAATAAAATGTTAAATATGTTTATAGTTTTTTTTAAAGGAAAGCTTTTCTATAATTAGGGTTGGTCGGTCCGTCCGGAACGGATAGCTTTTTTCGTTAATTTAGGCATGTTAGAATTGTCCTATCGATTTCAAACTTTGCATGGTGATTTCTGTAGTAGTTAGGTACGATTTAGAAAGTGTACCAACTCTATAATAATTACCAGAATGTCCGTACGTCCATTTTAAACATGTATTTCTTCTGTACTAATTACAAGACTGGGAAAAGTTTGTAAAATTGAACTCAATGAAGGGATCCCATCACTAATTTTAAAGCCTTAATTGGCTTGATTTTTTCACTCCTACTTTAATATTCTGTACTTGGTATTTTTGCATTACTAAGAAATTATATTTTGAATGTAATTATAAATATTTTATTAAAAATAATGTTTTGCAAATAACCTTGAATTGAAAGGTACTGTACATTCTCTAAATTAGGGAAATCCTATATGGAAATTATATGGATTTATAATGGTTTATATTTGGTATCTTCTCCCTATTTTTTTTTAGCGGATACGCCCCTAGAGGCCTTTAAGGGCAATTGATGGAAAGGGGGGGTTGGGTTGGCGGGTAGTCGCTTTCTGCTCATTTTCAATTTCATTTTTCTAGGGAATATTTCTCTTGTGAGGATGGTGGTACCCTCCCTAAAAACAGTTATAAACCTGCTCAGGACCCATGAGAAGCTACACTGTAAAGGAGAACCATATTGGTTTAGCGTTTTACGAGAGGAAAGATAGACAGACACACAGATCCTATTCATTTTGATTGTTTTATTTCTAGCTAGGCTATAGGAACAAATTTAGACATGTAGCTCATTTTAAAGAACCCAGTAAAAGTGTCTGACTATGACGTCAGAAAAAATTAAAATTAACCAATGAGAGATCACTATATATTTTACCATTGGTCAATTACAGTGAATACTGGCTTCTCATTGGTTAATTGTTATTTTTTTTCTGACGTCATAGTGTGGTAGTCGGACAGACAGATTGGCCTTTCCTAGAGCATGCTATGCTCCGAGACTACAGATAACACCCAGACGTTAATCCCCTCCTTAACACAATTCTAGCCATTTTCTACCTAACCCATTATTGTAATTTGTTTGTATATAAAGCTATTAACTTGTTGTATATATTCAGTTCAAATATAACTTTCAAACAGTAACTACTTGTAGTACTTTATTGATAGAATCCTTAAGGCTAGGGGCTCTTTTAATCGAACTTGCTTTGTAGGGTTGAACCGCTTCACCCTACCACAATAGTTCGACACTTTTACGAGGTTCCATTTTAAAGCTATGAAACGTCAATATCTTTGCGGGTTTCATGTGGCTGGTGCAAGGTTGTATGAGCCCTGAGGTGAAGTCTTAAAAACTTTTTTGGCTCACAGCCTCACTAAAATCAGTGAGGCTCGCAGTGAGGCAAAATTATTTCCACCTAATTTTTAGCGAGCCTCGTTGATTTTAGTGAGGCAGTGAGCCAAAAACTTTTTAAAGAATCCACCCCTGGTTAAAACTAAAAGCATTTAAAGTCCAAATCAAACAAATGCATTCCTGACAAGAAAAATTAAATTTGGAAATATGCATATATTTATTATTTCTATAAAATGACTTTTGAATATTGAGATATCATTATCAATTAAACTTTTAATTAAAAAATAAGTAGCAAAAGCATTGGAAATTTATAAGTTGATCATTTAGTGACTTTGGTTTTGAGTAGCTTCTTTACAGTCTGTCTTTTTGTTCTTATTAGGTACAGAAAATCTAAAATAAGAATGTTATAAATAAAGAGTAAACTCACTTTGATATTCAACAAGTTTTGAATTTAAAGGGCAATTCTAACACATTTAGATTGACGATAAGAGCTATTCGTTACAGACGGACCACCTTCATTTATAAAAATTTTGCTTTTAACAAGGATGGGACATATTTGGGAAATCATCGCCACAAAATTTCAATACAATTAAATGTTTTTTTTCAAAGTCTGTATATGTCAATGGCCTAGCTTTCCCAGCACATAAATCAGACCATAGTTATAGAAAAGCTTCTCTTTAATAATAAATAAACTGACCTATTAATTGCTTTATTCAATCAGTCGTTGTCTTTAATCTAAATACAATTATAATAGTTAGTTAAATGAACAGTTTCAACAGTTGATTAATAATTTAGGGATATTAGAAAATAATGTATGTTAATAATATAATTATAAATCATAAACTCATAGAATTAATCACTTAATTATAGCTCTTTTTAAAATATAATTGAATAGCTATATAATTAGTGCCTTGAATATTAATTTTTATCTATAATATCAATTAGATATAAATTACATTACAAAAAAAGTAAACAAAAAATTTTAAAGAAATATTATTTAGTAAAAAAAACAATGTATTATTATATTTAGCCAACAAAACAGAAATAAATCATGCAATTTTTATTTTCCTATCCGGGGACAATTGTCTATATTAATACAATAAGATATATACATTACCTTCTTAGTTTACTTTGTAATCTCTCTTTTTGTATTAGATAGATTAAGGAGTTGGTTAACTTTGTATCTATTCCTAAATAAAATGAATAAATAAATTTTAAAAATCAACGCTCCTAAATTTAAACATTTCTCATAGTGAGCGATTTGTACTTTTTGTATCCTGGGAGCATTATATTGGTCCTGTTCAGTTTTTTTTGTCAATTATGGTGGAATTATGATAGCACAATGGCAAGACTTCACAATAGAATTTTTAATTTTGATATTAACATATACAGTCTTAAGGATACTAAATCAAAATGATATGGTTGTTGCCTTTCCATTAAAAATAAGATAATCCTGAAAAATTTATAAATGTACTCAATGTCAGAGAGGAAAAGAAATTAAAATTTTCTTTATTCGCCCTATAAACATCCAAACCCTCTGATTGCACGACCTTTGTCACACACCTGACTTTGAAACAGTAGGAACTTTACTTAACGTCTTTAGTTGTGACACAGTGTGAAGACGAGATTCGAACCTATCACCTCCTTGTCGATGAGCGGTTGCGCTACTTTTTAAGCCATGATAACCATCTTACCATCATCAGGTTGAAGCTGTTGAAGATGCTGTGGATCCAGATTATTGTAATCCTCAGGGTTATAGTCATAATAATCATTGTAATATTCAGGATCATATTCAATGCTGGTATAGTCTCCTCCAGCAAACGCTGTTGATAGATTTATAACTTCATCCATGCTTTCTGTAAAATAAAATGGTTTCCCTCAAAATGCCTGGTCGAGCACAAGAACTCCCCTCCCCCTCTTTGAAATAAACGGTAGGGTTTGTTTTTTGTTAGTTTGTTTTATTAATTTACATAGGTCATGTTAAATTTAAAAAATAAGGTGAGATTTGTCAGTGCTTGATAAGCAATTTGAGGGAAAGCACTCAAAATAATTATCATAATTTTATTAATCCTTAGTCACTTATAGCTAACTAGCGGCTTCGCTCCTAGCCTCTAGGGGCTTTGCCCCAAGAGGTGATAAAATTTTTTTTTGCGAAATACGTAAAAGGACCAAGGAAATCTTCTACAAAAAAAAAATGGGGGGGATTTTTTGTTTTTGGGGGGGTTGGGGGTGTCCCACCCCCCAAGAAAATAGCATAAAACCACCACAGGACCAGGAGGTATATTCCCTGAAGAGTAGAATCCGATCGGATCAGTGGTTACCGAGATCCTAAGGGACGGACGGACGGACAGACAGACAGACGGACGGACAGACAGACAGACAGACAGACATCGTTCTACTTTGTATTATAGATAACCTCAAGAGGATGGGTACACAACAAAGTATGTTGTTATTAGTGTACTTAGGAGATGAAAAAACTGATTGATGAATGCAATGATTTGTGACTGTTTATTTTTATCTATGGATTTTTCCATGTTCAGCTAAGTTTGATGATATATCTTGGGTCATCATTGATTCCCCCAGAAAATTTTATGAAAAGAAATTTTGTAAACTAATTAAAGTGGTATTATCCCCTCCCTCCCAAGATACAACCTAGTTATAAAGTACCAGTACTAGAAAAAAATGTATACCTGTTGTATCTGGAACATAATCATCTTTAGTCACGATAAGCTCTTTTCTGTTGGGTTTTCTTGCTTTGGTGCCAGTACGCTTTATAGGATACAACTTATGATCAGAATCTTCTCTTATCCTGTAAGCCAACAATGTACTCAACTGAAATATTAAATATACAAATCAAGGACGTACAAACTTTTTAAATTTTTTTTTTTTGGGGGGGGAAATAAAAATTTTATTTTTGGTGGGGGAGGGGAGGGGTGGTAATCACCCCTCCCCCCCCCCCCCTCTTGAATGACCCTGATAGAAATTTATAAAAATCCATCTATGGTTTGTTTTATTGTTAGTCTAGAGGTAACTTTAACTTACTTTTTTTTTTTATAGATTCACATCTTATTTATTACTGTTTTTGTTCAAATTGAGAGGTTTATTTACAAAATTAGGTTTTAATGAAAAATAATTTGTAGCTTCTTAATAATTATAAATTATTTCAATCATTAAAGTTTTAATTTGATCAGAATTATTGTCCTTGTTTAGAAAAACCAGAGAGAGGGGACAATGGGCTGCTTATTACCCTAGTTTCCAAAGTTATATGATAACGTTTTCCTATTCGTAGACTTAACAACTTGGGGGACTTTAGTGAAATTTGATTCCTTTGTTAATTAAGTTGATTGTTCAAACGTTTAAACCACTAATTTTCATCTACAGAAGTGGTAATTTTGTGTATCATCATTGGGGATATACATCAATTTATCGGCCATTGGCTTATCCCTTTACATCCCTGAGAAAAACAAACCTTTGATGTTTCATTGAGTAAATCTGTCCAGTTCATACTAAAAGTTGATGTTTCCTCCCCGACCTTGTTGGTGATGGTAGCTTCATAGCTCCCATAATTTTGTAGATTATTGTGATATCTTGTCTTGGGGGCCAACATTCCTGGTAAAATTGCACTCAGACTAAAAACAAAGCTATTATCAGAGAAAGACGGGACAATGGGCTGTTAATTACACTAGTCCCCAAAGTTTAATAACGTTTTCTTATTTGTTGACATAACAATCTTTAGGGACTTTAGTGAATTTTGAAGGGTTGATTCATTAAGTTGAGCGTTCAAACTTTTCAACCTCTAATTTCAACCTAAAGAAGGTCTCTTTTTGTGTATCTTTATTTGGATATAAATAAATTTTTTGACTATTGTCTTATCCCTTTAGATTCCTGGCTATTATTGTCCAAAAGTTGCGCAGCAAAATATGTATCATGTTGTATAAATAGAAAAATGACAATTAAATCAAATAGAAGCGATGCTGTTTACAATTAAAAGCAAAATATATTGAAAAAAGAAACGAAAACTTATTGAGTAGCTTCGCTACTATTGAAATTTAAATCAAATTGTATTTTTAATTTGTTTGTGATAGTCGTGTCGGACAGACATATAGACTTTGCAGAACTGCCCTATTTAATTCTTAGACTAGTTGAGCTACTATAATATTAGAGTACAACACTAGAGGGGGAAGGGGTGTTAAATAACTGCATGTCCCCATCCCAAGGAGCTTGTGCCAATTCAAATGGGTCTTTGAAAATCAATCAATAGTGTCGGGAATATTAACACAGCCAAGTAGCAGAAAACAATTTGCTAGCAGACGAAAAAGGTTCTTGACAGGGGGATCCAGGTAGTTGTCTGGTTATAGATCTATACTATAAATTTATTACTAAAATAGTTAGGCTTTTGATTTTTAAAGAAATGGCACATAAAAAAATTTACTTTTATTTATTTTTTTATCCAAATAAAATTTACCCTAGCATGCAGTAATTGTTATCATTAAAACAAAAGTATATAAGAAAATAACGAATATTTTATCTATAATACAAAGTACAACGCTGTCTGTCTGTCTGTAACCATTGAACCGATTGGGCTCTACTCTTCAGGGAATATACCTACTGGTCCTTTGATGGTTTTAAGCTATTTTCTTAGGGGGGTATGACACACCCAACCCCTCCAACCCCCCCAACCCCCTCCAAAAAAGGAAAAATACCTCACTCAAAGATAAAATAAAAACAAAAAAATGTATAATTTGGTAAATACCTCCACCAAAATATTTATAAACTTCCCTGGTCTTATAAGAAGCTTCGTTGTAAAGGAGAACCATATCGGTTCAGCGGTTAGCAAGATCCTTCGCTACAGACAAAAAAGTTTACTACTTAATATAATACTAGTGGCTGCGCTCCTAGCACCTAGAGGCTCTGTATTTGAAGATTAAAAATAGCCTGAAACCATCCAGGGACTTAAGTGAAACTTCCCTAAACTGTAAAACTCAAATGATTCAGTAATTATTGAAATCTTAAGCTTCAGTCAGTAAAACCTTTACTTTATATCATAGGATGGTAGTATTAAGTCAAGTATTTGGTAAATTGGTAATTTGATTAAAATTGAGATTTAATTGGATATTAACGGCTACGCTTCTAGCCAATTATTTGAGCCAATTATTTGAGCTATAATTTCGTGAAGGCTTTGATTAAATTCGAGTCAATAGATACGCTGTAATATACAGCGCATATAGAAATTTGTTATGTGCAAGAATTTAGACTTGCGATATTTATGTAATAAACAATCTGTAACTTTTAAACGAAGAAGCAATAAACAGAACGACTATTTAAGACATAAAGTACTACTTGCTTTAAAATATTTAAAAATTAAAACAAAAGTTTTACTGTTTAAATTTGAATGATATATCTTGATAATTTACATTTTTCAAACATCATTTTGTACAGTTTTTATTGTCTATATTATATTAAACCTTTATTAAATGAGACTTCTAGCGGCAAAAAATTAAACTACATATAATGCAATTTGAGACAATTTCCTCAAATTACTTGATCTATCATATATGCATAATAAGCCGCTAGTCAATATAAAAGTAACAATATGTGTGTGTGTCTTTACCGATGGATCTCGGTAACCGCTGAACCGACATGCTTCTCCTTTATAGGTTGGCTTTTCATAAGTCCTGGAAAGGTTTATAACTTTTGTGGGGGAGTTTACCACTACCCTCCGGCCCGTAGAAAAAAAATTGCCCTCCCACCCAAAATTTTAAAAAGGAAGGGGTAGGGGTTCGCCCATTGCCCCCAAATCTTTTTAAAATTTTTCTTTTTAAATCAAAAATTGAAAAAAATTAGTTGATCAAAGTTAGACCCCACCCCTTCTCAGGTGCCCATAGATTCCTCTAGGGTCCTAGTCACTAGTAAAAAATTAATTACCTAAGGTTAGCAAAACAGACTAGTTTTATGAATAAATGTATTAATTCTTCTCCAGTCATTTCTTTTCTAAAAATATAATGGATTTATTATTACTTGGATCGTACACCAGACCAGATTTTCATGTTCTATAATAAAGTGAACTCTGTAGAGGGCTAAAATAACGATTGCCCCATCCCCCTCCTTTACCTCATCCCTTCCCTCCTAGTGCATAAACGGCCCGACCATTAACTACGAGGGGACATTGCAACCTAAATTAACGACAATTTTTCTCTTGTCATAATAAGCAAACTTTATAATGATTCTATAAATTCTATAATCAATTTGATAATCACTACATACATTCATAGATATGAAGTTGTTAAAAAATACAAAAAAGAACCAATAAAATTATACAGTGAGTGGGAAAAATATAACAAAATATAACAAATAAGATTATACACTTTAAATGTAACATACGGACGAACAGACGGACATTTATAGAGTAGCTTTAATAGTTTGTAATTTAGTGAATTAATTAATCATAAAGCAAGAAAAAAATAACATCTATAGAGACGTTGCGCACTAAAATGAAAATAAATAAAATGAATATGGCGTTTTTTTTCAGCGACAAAATATTTATATAAATTTTTATATTATCAGACAAAATTCAAAAAAAACTGTTGTTTCAAATGTCAAAAAAAACTGAAAGAAAATCTACTTTTCTTGAGGCTATTTTTACAAAAAAGAAAAATTATATTATTTTGATTGTATTAATTTCAACTTGTTAAAAAAATAAACATCTATTATTATATCTATTGCATTCTTAAAAGCGTCTGTAACTGATAGCCTTTTTCGTTATTTAGGCATGTTAGAATTGTCCTATCGAGTAATTAGCTACGGGTTAGAAAGCTTAGCAACTCTAAAATCGTTACCAGAACGTCCGTAAGTCCATTTTAAACATGTTGATTTTTAACTTTTTAACAACGTTTTTTTATTTGATATAATAATCCGATTGATCTGATTCTTGGAGTACTGATTTCTATTACAAAAAAGTACAATATTACAAGCGAATCAAGTCCTTAAAATGTAAGTATGTTCTTAAACAGTACTCTTCGCTTATATGGATGTTGTAATCCTTGTTAAAATATAATTTTGCATAGATTTTGCAAAATGTCTCCTTCAATTTTTGATACAATTTATGTAATATAAATGCAAAAAACCCATAATTTATAGATAGATAAACCTAATCTAAAAATACCTAATACTAAATCACAGAATAAATATTTGGTTATTATTATAAGAAACGGATTATACATAACTTATATTACATTCAAAATTAATACTTGACATTGATCTCTACAAATTTGCAAGGCGAATTTCACAATTCTATCAAATTCTATGGCATAAATTACATTTTTACATGAATCCAACATCCGTCTCAACCAAAAGTCAAGCCTAAAATGCGCTAGGTTTTCATTATTACCATCTATTTATATGATTTTATCTATTTTTACACTTTCTAGAGTTTAAAAATAGTTGTGATTAACAACTGGTTCAAGTTTTTTTATATTCATTTTTCAGGGAGGGAGAGGACAATAATGGTTAAATTAACAACCAATTTGTTTTCAGAATTAAACTTAGATACTAAAAACAGAGTTTCGCACTAAAAAACTTTTTGGAAGATTAATTGTATCACCGTATGATATCCCTGGCATCAACCCAAAATTAGAACTTGTAGGTTAAAACAAGAAGTTAATGACGTCATCAGTCAACGGTCGTCACGCTTCATTAGAACAAGAATAGAATGATGTTTATTTGTTGCTGCAAAAATTGCGGCAATAGCGTATAGGTAGAATGCCTGGTTTGGGTGTCAAGTTCAAGTCTGTGTTTTAGAAAATGGCACCTACTGCTGCTATTTTTTGTGCGTGATTCTAATGGTTAGATTATTGTCATATTTTTTTTTATCATGTTTAATACTTGTTTTTTTTGTTTGCCATCTCCCTAACCACTGAACCGATGGATTTCTCTATTTTAGGAAATCTTCAAATACGTCTCGGGATGGTTTAATGCTATTCTAGCTTTAAATTTAAGTCTTTAGCTTGTCCGAATACAGAGAGCAACTAGAAACTAATGACACACATAGATAAGTATACAAAAATAATATTATTACACATATTTACATAATTTTTATGCATTGTTTTGTACTTTCATAACCTGTTGCAAAAGCTGAAAAGACAATAAATGTTGTCACATTTTCACGGGAACGCAAAAACACTATGCATTATGCATAGCGTAGATTATATCAATCTATGTTCACTGTACGTACTTACGTACACGTTGTTACCTTTAACCCGGTGAATAGGTCAGGACAATGGCCGGTTCGTGCATTATCACAACATAATCTGTGCTTGAAGCTATGCCTTTAAGAAGGGGGTGAAGAGAGGTTGTACATTGATAAAACCAGCATTGTTTCCTACCTCCTTGCTTTAAACAACAATAAATGTAACTCTACAAAGTGTCTAAAAAATTAGCCATGTGACGTCATAAAAATGAGTGAGATGAACGGAGAAGTGGGAAAGAAAACCCCTAAAAAAGAGATGGATAATTACTCATTTTTATGACGTCATATGGCTAATTTTTCAGACAAAGGTAAAATTACCAATAATTTTTTTGCAGCTGGCTCTGGCGGCTGGCTGCTGTTACGGCAAAAATAACTTATTGGCCGCTGCTTTGGAATCTTGTGATTATTGTTGTCTTACTGTAAAAATAAACTGTAAAATCTATTTTTGTGAATGAAACTTTTGTAAAAAAAAATCCTGGCCTTAACCACTTAATAAGCATGACTATCTACAGTTATTTTTAACCACTGGCCTTTTAAAAACAATATCCAACAAGCATCCATAACCTACTGCAACCGCAGACGCAAAATATCTTTTTTTTATGTTTGTAACTGTTTTTATTTATTCAGCATAATATTTACCATTTCCTATTAGAATCTTCTTTATCCAGTTCCTTAGTTTTCTGAAAGTATATTTTCCATCGTTGGATGTATCTAGGAATATCCTATTATATAAAGTAGTAAGATTTTTTTTGTCTATAGCGAAGGATCTTGCTAACTGCTAAACCGATATGGTCCTCCTTTACAGTGAAGCTTCTTATAGGTCATAGGATGGTTCTAAGCTAATAATCTTTATTAAAAAAAAGTCTGGGTATGATTTTAGGCTATTTTTCTACCAATCCATATCCCTTCTAAAATGGAGTCCCTAGATGCTAGGGGCGTAACCTCTAGTAATTGAAAAGTACGAATGTGTAAATGTCAGTTTGAGATGTTTTTATGACAGAAGAAAAACGATAAAAACAGTTTGCCAAAAATCCATTATTTGGCAATTTGCGGGATGTGTAAGTGCTATAGCCCCTCGATAAATTTCAGTAAATCTACCTATATTCCTCAGCAGAACCGCCAACAAACATGTGTGTAGAGTTGCTTCGCGCGTAAAAACCCACGGAGTAAAATATATGATTTTAAATAGAAGAGTGGGACAACTTTATTTCCAACTATACATCAATGTCAGTCCAAAAAGACAACAAAACAACCATATCACTTTTAGTGGCGTGCACTGCAATTTTGTATGAACGATATTTTACAAGAGAGGCCTTAAACAAAGGGATGAGATTGGGGATAGTCAATTTTTAAAGACTACCATAATAAAGGGTGGGGTATTTAACAGACTCTCAGAGGTGTGACAAATCCCTCTGCAATATAGCATAAAACCTACCTGATATCAATTCTAAACTCCTCGAATATTATTGGATTGGTTTTGTCATTAACAAGAGTGTGGAGTTACATAATTAAAAATACACTACTTTATACCACCCACCTTCTAATCTCTTTTTTCTTAATTTCAGATAGTAAGTTAGGGGAGGGAGGGGGGGGGGTGACCCCCCAAAAAATCCCCCTTGTAAACGCCTATGCTGCTTACCTTTTAATACTGCATTTATACTTTGATGTATGGAGACAAAAATAGAAATCATTAATCTTGCAACATACAAACATTAATGGGTACAATCCTTCAAATTTAAATTGGGGTACATATAACCCCCCCCCCCCATACATCTATATAGAGAAAACTAAAAGCCTAACAAAATGTTATATTTCGAAGCAGCTTATAGTGCATAATAAAGATGACGTCATATAATACAAATGACCAATAATAGGTCAGTATACATTTTAAAAATTGTCAATTACAATGTATAATGGCCTATCATTGGTCATTTGTATTATATGACGTCATTTCTTTTATATATATTCTATTCTTATATTTCTCTTTTAGAGGTATGATTAGGTAAAGATAAAGACGCTTAAAACCTGCAGGTTATCAAGTATCTACTTAACCTAACAAAACAAACACAAAAAGACAATTAATAACACTATAGCCGACTTTTATCCCATTACAAGCGAGGGGGTTGTTTATGTGCTTTTCTGACGTTTTGGTGGATATTGCTCATTAATGGCATAAATAATATTTATTTTTGTTCATTAATGTTTATTTTACAGGTTTGGTCTATTTTTGAACAGTTTTTTTGCTATTTTATTAACAATTTCATAAGTTTTTGATGTATTAATTATGTATTTTTATTATTTGAACATGTAAAATACTAATAAAATTTCTATTAATAATAAAACAGTCTAAAAATAGAGTAGTTAATTATAAAATTTTGTCTAATTTTATGAAATAATATATTCATGCAATGTTTTAATTTGATTTACATTTTTATAATATTAATTTCAATTGTACAAAATGCTGGAAAATCTTTATTAGTAGCCAGGGATTTCGAGGGATAAGACCATGAAGGGTAAATTAGTTAACGTTAGAGTAAGTTAAGTAATAGTTATTATAAACACCTTTCCGCGGATATAAAATCTACAATTATAAGATTAAAATCAGTGTTTTAGCCCCGAGATGCTGAAGGTTTTATAATTTTAATCTTATGATGGTAAATTTTTATATACGTAGAAAACTTGATATAATACGATGCTAGACATAGTTTTTTCGTATGGATGAGAACCGGTTCTAATCCAGCGGATATAAATCGGTTTCGAAGCCATACTGGATAAACTAATAAAAACCAAAAAGGGAAGAAGTTTTGGCAAAATTTTGCGGTGGATTAGGGACGTATATGCTTTTTATTTATAAAATGAATGGTTTTTGAAGGTTTGAAATGGTTAATCTAATGAATTTTGAAACTATTAAGGGGTTTCAAAGGTATATAGGGGGGTAAACACCCCTTTTCCACTAACATTGAACGTCTATGGAAGGGATGAATGAGTGAGTTAGTCAATGAAAAAAGAAGGGGTATAAGAACTTAATCTAACCTAAAATAATCTATAAAAAGCCATTTTAAAAATACGACGAATCGCCCCTTATGGTGCGATGTTACGAAAGGGACTATTCCCAAAAGAAGACACTTAAAGAGATGGTATGCATCTCTGAAGGTAATAAGATAGAGGTGATAAGAATCCTTTACCATGGTGTCCTGTGCATGGGTATGTACTGTAAGTACAGTATGACACCATGAAAGAAATTCTTTCAGTTTTGGGACATTTTCTGAATATAAAATATTGGATTTTATAATATATTTATTTATTTGATAGTATAAAATTTTATAATATAATAATATTAATCAAAGATAATGTGTGTAATTCTGTGTCCGCCAAGTTAACAAGAATGACAAAATCCATTTGTTCTGAAACAATTCTGAAATCAAACGTTTGTAGAACAAACACTTGTCGTGTGACAAAATATTATAAGCAGAATATTAATTTCAGGGTATACCAAAATTGTAAGTAACTTTAAAACATGATTATGTTTAAGGATATACTTACATTTTGGGACTTGATTATCGAGATGCTTTGCTTAAAATATTACACCTTGTTAAAATAATAGTTGTTAAAATAATCAAATAAATAAGATAATTATATGATACAAACAAATTTAGTCAAAAATAAAAAATAACAACATGTTTTAAATTGTCATACGGATTTTTGGTAACGATTATAGAGTTTCTACTCTTAAGTACTTACACCCCCTAGTTAAAGAATAGCCTCGCTTATAAAAAGCATATTTTAGAATAGTTGCAAATTACTACTCTTGATATTTTTTTGTTCATACTGTAAGTATGTGTGGGCGTGTGGTGTGTGTTTGTGTGTAAGTGCGCGTTTGTGTGTGTAAAAGTGTGTGCACCTAATAGAATGGCATTATTTAGAATAGGTGCAAATAAATAATCGGTTTTTAAATTGAGTTTCGGAGAGGTGCAATTTTTGGTGCAAGATACCTTGGGACATATTCTTTAAATACGGCCAAATATTTTCCAAGATTTCTTGATGGAGTATCTACTCTAAATAAAGGTACTATTTCTATTCTACTATAAATAACTAAACTAGTTTTAATCTTATAATTGTACATTCTATATCCGCGGAAAGCCGTTTATAATACGATACGAGAAATAACTATTCTCGTATTCATTCAAATTTGGTGGATAGGAACCGGTTCTCATCCATACGAAAAAACTATGTCTAGCATCGTATTATATCCGGCTTTCTACGAATATAAAAATGTACAATCATAAGATTAAAACCAGTTTCATTAGCCCGTGCCTTCGGCTCTTCGGGGCTAAAAAACTGGTTTTATTCTTATGATTGTACATTCTATATCCGCGGAAAGCCGTTTATAATACGATGAAAGAAATAACTATTCCAACACTCTTTAGAACTTCAACAACCTTAAAGTAATATACTTGAAATCGTGTTTTTTTTATGCGCATAATTTTGTAGTGACGCTACTCTATTACTCTCTTAGTATACCAGTCTATTCTTCCTCCCGTTTGTCTGTCTTTTTATCCGTCCTATAGAGTAAATATGATTTAATTAGCTGCTATTATAGTTAGACGGCCGATTTTTTTGTGTGAATCATCTTCCAACCAATGCCACGTCCGTTGATCTCTTTTTAATTTTTTTATGATGCGGAAATTTTGTATAATGTCCGTTTTTAATAAATTTTATAGAAGCTTACAAAGTACACACAATTATAAATGCCAATAAAATATTGTATTGTGTTATTTAAAGCAAAAGCTTCTCTGTAATAAATCTAATCGTCCTTGTCTTAAGTTAAGTTTCTAGAATTTGTATTCTGGTTTATGCTAGTAATGATTATAGCTAGAAATAAAGATAGGTAGATAGATATAGTATTTGCGGGAGAGAAAAAAAGAAAGAAAAAAATTTATAAGCAAGGATGATAATATCCATAAAAGTAAAGCTTATAATTAAACAGAATTGTAACATTTAGAAATAAAAAAAACGGAAGCAAAAAAGTGGTCATCCATGTAATTACAATCAAATTTTCATTAAATTTGAAAAAAATGAATTAAAAAATAAATAAATGTCAAAAAAAATAATTATTAGTAAAGAGATAATTAAAAGAACAAAAATTTGTTATGTTAGACGGACAGACATCCATAATTTTGATAATACTTTCTAAGAGAAATAGATATAAAATTAAAGAAAGCTAATATAAAAGAGAGAAATTAAGAGAATAAAAGATGATATAAAATGTCAGGTAGATGGCAGATTTTTTTTACTAACTTCCATTAACTTTGGATTTTGGAGGATTTACTTATTTTAATAATAATTTTCAATTGGAATAAAAATCATAAAAGCTTTGAATGTAGCCCTATCTATTACAGATTAGTCGTTGATTTTGTATATTTAAAAAGCAAGCTTTATCCTAATTATACAATGAGTGAAAAGGCTTTTATAAAAAATGACGTCATTCAATACAAATGACCAATTATAAGCCAATATACATTTATATTGACCAATGGTAAAATGTATACTGGCCTGTCATTGGTCATTTTTATTGTATGACGTACAAGTATCTTGAAATTATGCTAATTATCCTCAGCAACCTTAAAAAATTGGCTTTCAAAAAACTTCAGGGTATTCTCAAGATTCTTATTTTTTTTAAATATGGAATCAAACCATTCAAAGACTCAAGAACCAACCAATCAATTATGTACTTTGTTCATTAATTTGAATTAAGTTGAATACAAAATATCCTCTTATATCATTAATTTTGGAATATAGTGGTCTTGTTTTCAACAGAGTTTTAATATAAAAATCATAAAACAGAGATTTAGGGATAATAACTTGAATTTTTCAGATGTCTAAACCTAAAAGTAATAAGGTTTATTTTTGTCTGAAGCTTAAGATATATATTAGAGTAAAACACTAGAGAGAGAAGGGTTAAACAACTGTATATCCCCATCGCAACCGTCTTGTGCAACCTTCCTGTTTGGTCATTGAAAATCAACCAATGAAGTCGCTTATATTAACACAGCCAAGTAGCAGAAAATAATTTAGAAGCAGACGAAAGAGGTCTTTGAAAAATGAAGGGAGGTAGTTGTCTGTATATACAACATCTATACTATAGATCTGTTAGATATATGTAACTACTGAACTGATTGAGTTCTTCTTTTTAAGGAGGCTTTACATAGGTACCCGGAAGGTTTTGCTATTTGTCTGCCCGCTTTTGATCCCTCTAATACAGAGACCTTACCTGGGGGCGAGATGCTGTCTTGGGATTGAGTCCTCTCAGCAAACACCTTGGTCCATTCACCGCGTTCGGAACTGCGGCGTAATGCGTCCATGCGTCTGTAAAATACCTCCTGTAGGCAATATAATACAAGGCCTTAGATGCTAGGTCCACAGTTTTTCATAAATGTAGCTATATGAATATATGAACTTGATTGCCTCCCATTATTTTGAATCAGCAATCTGCTAATATAATTAGATAGATAAAGGCATTGGCACACCATCGTGATTGTCAAGGCACTATACCTGAACTGGCTAAATTTTTTACGTCCACGAGATCTTTATTTGCAACAAAGGCAATTCCTCCACCAGGACAGAGTTAAAGACAGATTTTTTATGAACAGATTTATTTATATCCGTTTATAATACAGTTTGACTATACAGTAATTCTATCAATCGAATCATTACTCCAATATAAAAAAAACTAAATCAACCAAGACAAAAACAAACAAACATATTTTCCTATTTCTATATCTCTGTTATAAAGAGAGATGAATTGTGTTTACATGTTTTCATCTTTAGTCTCTCCATGACAACTATTAATACTATTAATCAAAGGTATATTATTTATTCCAGTACACTGTAAACCATAGTGTATCTAACTATACAGGTACATAAGCATTGTAATATTTGTGCATCTAACTGTAAAGTTACATTACCAATGCACAGTATACCATAGTGTATCTAACTTATTAGCTTCATGTTTATTAACATTACCTAAACACAATAGACCGTTTTTATCTAACTTATTAATTACAGGTTAATTAGCATCACCACTACATAGTAATCTATCGTGTATCTAACTAATTAATTACAGGCCATTAGCGTTACGAATATACAGTAATCTATCGTGTATCTAACTAATTATATACAGATTCATTAGCATCCCCAATACACAGTAAACCTTAGTGTATCTAACTTATTAGCTACAGATTAATGAGTATTACCACTACACAATAGACCATTGTGTATCTAACTTTTCAATTATAGGTTTATTAGCTTTACCAATACACAGTGAATAATCGTGTATCTAACTGTAATAGTTAAATAATATTTCCAATTCTTTTTAAACTAGGATCACCAAATCCATAGTTTTTTTTAATTCTTTACCAAATTGCCTAAATACTGGATACTGTTTTAAGACTTGATTATATAGAAATGCTTCGCTAATAGCATTATATCTTGTTGTCCTGGGAATCATTATTCCAAAAATCCGATAAATAGGATAGCATATTGATCTTTTAAAGATCAATATGTTTGAAATGGTCCTACAGACTGCATGATAACGATTATAAATATGCTACGCTTTCTTCATTGTACATGTAACAGACAGTGGCGGGCGAAGCACTTTGTCTAGGTGGGGGCATTTTGAAGATTTTGTAAAATTTTGCCCCCCCCTAAATCAAAGTGCCCCGGGGGGGCACTTTGCTTTAGGGGGGGGCATTTTGATTATATATACTAATTTTAAATAAGGGCGTTTTAAGGGGTGGGATTATTTGATTATGGGCCTTCTAGTCCTTATCCCTTCTTTCCTATCCCTTCCCCCATCCCAATTTCCCATTTAAATCCCCCATCTCTTCCCCCCCCCATCTCTTCTCCCCCATCCCTTCTCCCCACCCTGCAATGACCGAAGGGAAGGGAGCTAGAAAGCATCTTCGAAAAAAAAGTACAGAAGATAATTTAAGTTTTAACCTTCCCCCCCCCCCCCACCACAAAATTTATGGGTGGAAGGAGATGTTATAAAATTTCAGCAGGAAGGATGAATAACCCCATTAAAAAAAAATTGGGGGGGGGGGAGATAAAAACACTCATTTGGAAATAATTTACCAAAAATTAACCTAATATGTAAAACTGGTTTTAAATATTTCTTTATTGTATGACAACAAGGATGACAACATCTTTAAGTAGCAAAGCACAGAAAAGCATTAATAAGAATACAGACAAGTAGATTTAAGAGCACCTGTTGAAATAAATATATATTTTAGGTAGAAAAAGTCACAAATCCTTTTTCCTGTATGTTGTGTGATGACAGTCAAAGTAAATTACATACTGGTTGCTGGAAACAGCGAGAATTTTTTTTTTTTAATATTATAATCCACAAAGAAATTTATCGTACCATAAAAACCAAAGATATAAAGAACTATGTAAAAAATAAAAAAAATTACTTGTCCTTTCATCTACAGATATATAAATCTCATAGAAATATGGAAAACTTTGGGGTATAGTCTCTTTTGTGGCAACGCCTCTTAAGGGGCATTTTGTCTCATTTTCATAGTAGCTTTCAATAGGTTATTCTAGGTTAAGTTATGTCAGGTGATTTCCCCACAGGGTTAGGCAATTGGCCCCACAGGAGCTATAAATAGGGGAAAAGCTACTGTGAAAATACGACAAAATGCACCTTAAGAGGCAATGTCAGAAAAGGGACTATACCCGAAATTTAAAAGATACAAAAATAGCCAAAAACGTCCTGAAAAGCAGTCCGACATCCATGAATTTTTAATAGTTAATTATACTCCATAATGATGGGAATGTTAACATTAAGTTTTAGACTTCTATCTTTAATTGCAGTTAAAAAAATCACATTTCCCCCTTAGCATTACGTACTGACAGCCATAGTAAATTATAGAGAAGCTAAAAAGTCATATCAACATATCCTACCCTCTTTAAATGGCACTTTAAAACTCTGTTAATTTTTTCATTAAGTGGTGTTTCCAAGGATTTATAAGGGCGGTGCGTGAAGCACACCTAAAAATATTTACTCCCCCTTTGAACTAAAATCAATTAAAGACAACAAGAGTGGCGTATTTTATCAAGTTAGGAATATAGAGTGTAGTTAGTTTTAAGGGTTTTTAATGAAAATTGCCATAAAAAAACATGTCTTTTTGTAAGGGTATGTACACAAAAAAAAATGATAAACTTATCCTAAAAATAATATGACATCATATATAGTTATTCATTTAGACAGACATACAGTGTTGAGAAAAAGGCTTAGATAAATATCAATGCTGTTTCTTTTTTATATAAAATAACTTTTTGATTAAATATTTGTTGTTTTTATAGTTTTTATAATGTTTTTATAGAAATAAAAACAAAATATACAATGTGATAAAAAGCAGAAACCATTTGGAAGTGCGCAAAGCGCAATTTTTTTTCTTCAAATATGCAGGGAGGGAGAGGTTTTTGGGCTATTTATTACACTAGTCCCCAATATTTCATATAAAATTTTCTTATTCGTTGGCTCAACAACTTTGGGGACTTTAATGGAATTTTGATTGGTTGGTTAATTAAGTCGAGTTTCCATACATTTCATCCACTAATTGTAATCTATATAAGGGGTAATTTTGTGTATCATCATTGGGGATGTACAACATTTCTTTGGTAAAAAGTTTATATTATACAAAATAAAATACTTCCTATTACCTGGTTTGTTATGTTCAGTGAAAAAAGATTATATCCTAATTTCTAAACTAATTAAAAAATTTGCTAAGGTTAAATGAATAGTAACTGTCTGTATGCGCCAAAAATTTTTTTTTTTGAGTATTTCTTGATCTTTTTTTTGGAATCTGGGATAGTTTTGCTTTTTGTAGGGTAGGGGGCAAAAAGGGGCATTTTTGTTGACCAGGGGGGGGCAAAATGGGGCATTTTTCAACATTTAGGGGGGGGGGCAGGGGGGGTGGTGGCTAGGGGGAGGCAGGGGGGGCGTTTTGGTCGCTAGGGGGGGCGATTGCCCAAAATGCCACCTTCGGTTCGCACGCCACTGGTAACAGAATCAAGATCAATAAGCCAAGTTTGATAGGCAAATTATTAACAAATAATAACAATCATACCGACCAAAAATATAAAAAGCTTTGCCATTAGAAAATATCATAACATTCATAGTATTTCGCAGAAGAAAATCTACACCAAAAAATTCAGATTATCATATCAATTCATTTCAAGAGAGAACAAGGATGAAAAATCCATAAATAGACAAATCAATGGCAAATTACTTACTTACGTGTTAAAAAAGTGTGGGTTGATCTTAAGTATTTATTACAAAAAAACTAACCTACAATTATATTATTTTAAATAAATCCGACATTCCGATTGAATAAAACCAGTGGATTAAACTTTGGTTGCTCCATACTTTTATATAGGGCAAAAATTGTCGTCAATCTATTTAGCTTGCTAACACGGAACTCATTTTTTGGTCAGTTCGTTCATCCAGAAGGAGAGGATTGTCAAATGGGGTGGATGGGGGAATCGTAATTTTAGCCCGCTACGTGTGTCACTTTATTAGAAACCATGAAAATCTGGTGTAAGATCCAAGTAATAATATATCCATTTATATTTTAATCATTATAGAAACAATTTCAAGGACTTGATTATAAAGATGATTGACATATTTTTCTAACGATTTTTTTGATAACGATTGTTGAGTTGCTACGCTATCAAACTCGTACCTTACTGTTACAGGAATCATCATGCTACGTTTAACATCGATATGACAATTCTAACATGTCTAAATCAACAACAAGAGCTATCAGTTACGGGCATACTTACCGACCCTATTAATAGAAAAGCTTCGCTTTATAAAAAAAGATCTGACAATGTTAAATTTTGTAAGGATTCTTCAAACACATACATTTTGATTATTTGTACTCAGTGAATTACTTAGCTCCGTCTCATATGTATTCAAATCAGAATCATAATCCAGCAAAAATTGATCCTACGTGAACTAGATATCAGTATTTCTCACTTCAGCAGTGCACCTGCTCTATAATTGTGGTTGTAATTTAGGATGTACAGCCTGCTACATCAACTTGCGGTGGAGAAGGGTTCGAAATGCGGTAAGCATTTTTTTTATTAGTATTAAACGTTTCCATATTATTTTAGATTAATAAATATATAGAAAATCTAGATTCTTAATTAATTAATTAGACCAATAAGAACATAGTTTAGAAACAATCTGGCCTCATCATTAATTAGAATGTGTACAGATTTTGGTGCGAAAGGGCAGTTATTTTATATATAATTAGTCAGCTAGTTATAGTTAATCTCCTAGGATAAGTATAACTTTCGGAAAATGAAATCGTCCTAAAATTTAAACAAAAATCTTCGTCTGCTAAAAATTCCCTTTTAAGTTGTACAAATTAATATTTCTGAGTAGTAAATCTATTGTTTAAGTGAATAGATATAGTCATATAATAATCTCGAGGTTCAATAAAGAAAATCAGCTGAAAGTCTATACCTGTTTATATCATAGTAATTCATTTAATTAAATTTCCAAGCAAACGCAGATAAGCCGCAGTTAATTTGCGGCTTATCTGCGGCTTAAAAGTTCTGTTTCCGAAATTTTTCAATAATTTTTTAAATAAAGAACTTACATATATCTTATTGGAATTTGTAATGGCAAAAAATAATTTTTTAAATAATAAGTTTTATCAATGAAATATTTATATACCATGGGATTTTAAAATCTATTATTGCTACTTATTGATATATTTTTTCTTGATATACTACATAATAATCACTAATATATCAGCTAGAATTTTCCAGAAGAACTTTATCCGTGCTTCTTATGTGATTAAGACTATATCATTTGAAGTGAAGCTTCTCTATAATTCAAATATTAAAGTTTCCACAATTTGATTCTCAATGATGCGGTTAAATAGTTGTAAGCAAACAATAGCTTATTTAAAGCGGATGCGAATTGTTGAAAATATTTTCAAGACAAAGCCCAAATTGTGTCAAAATTTTGTCAAAAAAGATCCATGTGACCTAAAAAAAAAATCAGGGAGATGAGAGGAGAAGTGGAAAAGAAAACCCCTAAAACAGAGATGGATAATCCCTCATTTTTATGGCGTCACATGGGTGATTTTTGACACAATTTGGGCATTGTCATTTTTTTTAAAAATGTGGTATATAGCTGCGGATTATTCAATTACTGGCGGCTGCATCTGTTTTTAATCAACCTTGCGGATTAGGATAGTTTAAATATTGGACAGCTTTGGTGTTCGATTCTTGATTTATTTTGACTATAACTTTAAATTCAGCTTAACTTTCAAATTATATTTGGTTTCATGCTTTTTTTGTCATACAATCATTCTTGCTTATATAGGATTATTATTATTATTAAGTTCTTGATAACATTACAAAACTAACATTTTATAAAAGCAAAAATATCTATAATTATCAATCCTTATATAAAGGAAAAGTAAACAAGGACGAAACTGTTGATTAGTATCTTATCAAGAGCATAGAGATTCATTTTTTAAAGGGGTAGTTGCACGAAATGCATTTAAATTTGATTTTAATGAACTGTATTTTTTTTATTTTCTACCATGAAGTTTAAAAAATATTAAGACTTGAAAATCGTATTCTTGTGATATATGCATTTTTTTAGCTGTTTTTTTCTCACAAAATGACGACTAATTTAGAGATGTATAATTGTAATACAAAATTATAAATGTTTGATGGTATACTTGTAACTTATGCTTGAAATCATTTTCTAAAATGCACTTCAAGCAACTATCCCTTTAATTAGGTTAACATCATGTTGTAGAAAAAGAAACAATCCAAAACTCGCAGTCTTACTAATTGAACTGAATTTTTTTTTATGATTATCCAGAGATTTTTAAAAATAAGACAATGGGCGATAATGATAGAAAAATTTAGCCACAACTAGTCTGGAACTAATCACTCAAAAGAATAAAAAAAAATACCATAAGTTGAAGACGAAGGAAGTCCCTCAATGGCGTCATAAAAATAAGGGATGAGGAGAGGAGGAGTAGGAACGAAAACCCCTAAAAAAGAGATGAATAATCCCTAGTTTTTTGACGTAATATGCTGATTTTTTGAGGGACTTTCTTCGACTTCACTAAGTTTCTAAGCTAACGAATAAGATAACGTGGTTATAAAACTTTGGGTACTTTTTGATGTCCCTCAATCCTAATAATTCTCAAACTATTTAGGAACCCAGAAAGAATTTGAGATGACCGCCACTCAATTCATCAACATATGGAACCATTTTGACACTGACGGTAAGTCTGACATTTTTTCGTTCAGGATTTCAGAAACCGCTGGACCGAAAGGGTTTTCCTCAAAGAACGGAGTTTTATTTAGTCAATCTCATTTTTTATTTCTAAGACTTTAACTTAAGCTTAAAGGAAATTATGTGTTTTTTTTTTCATTTATGAAATTTTTTGTAGAAAATATAAAATAGAAGGCGTACCAAAATAGTAAAAGTGCCAAACCTATTAAAAAGTTTGACTATACATGATTTTGTTAGAATTTTGAAACTTAAGTGTATTTAACAAATTCTGACAATTTCGTCCTTTTGCTGGTATCATGAAAAAAGATTTTCCCCCCATATTTTTTATATGCATAGTCTACATAAACTACAAGTTTTGATAGAATTCATTTTCGCACCCTGTACTGAATATCAATATTAGAACTTTTGGTACTTTCCCTCAAAAAGCATGCGAGCAAAGAATCTACTCCCATTATTTTTCTTTAAGAAAATTTATAAATTGAGGGGGGGGGGGCTCTCTTTATTTCTAACCCATAAATGGGGCTGAAACCTATACATGCGGTGCCCTAGCCCTATAGTCTATTAGGTATTCAAAATAACCTAACCTACCTAACCTAAACTTTCAACTTATTTGAAAATAAGGTGGAAGTCGGGTTTCGGTGCTCGACTCGGCACTTTCAGGAAAACCCCGCCAAACTTTTAGATTTTGTGCAATTGATATTATTCACACTTTTTATACTTTTTACCAAAAAAAGTTTTGAATAATTCCAGCAGTAATTGAATTTACCAAGTTTTTATTTCTTTATATGTATAGTTGTATACATAAACGTATTATAGTATACTCAAGTGTCTTTATAGATCTTAATTTTTTGGTAAAAATTTTGCATAAGGATCTCGCAGCGCAAGAAAATACGCGAAAAAGACTGACGTTTTTTCCTAGTCCTTTGCTTAATGAGTATTGACCTGGATATTCAAAATTATTTTAGTAAACATGTTCTCAAATTTCCCATTTCTATATTTAATTAAGATTAAGATTTTTAGAGTTTTTCAATCACTATTTACTCCCCCCCCCCAAACAAATAAAACTTAAGTAATATTTTATTCATTTATAACTAAAACTGTTTTATATATATGTATTAAATATATTGCCAAAAACTTGAACAAAGCTATGAATAATTTTATTATTATAAAAACATTTTATGCAAAAAGTTGCATAAAAGAATTTTGTTTAAAGTTTCAAAATAGGAAAACAAAAAATTAAACTCTGTGAAATAACTGAATTTAAATATTGATAGCGTCTAATGTAAATTAACGATTTAAAAAGATTAAAGAATTTCCAGGGTTGCAATAAAGATAAGGATTGTTATTTATTGCATCGTATTATAGACAGCCTTCCGCGGATATTAAAAAGAAGAATAACAAAACTGGTATTGATTTTATGATTTTTATTTTAATATACTTGGAAAATTTCTGTATGATGCTTTACATGATTTTTCAGTATGGCCGAGAACTGGTTCTAATAAAGCGGATATTAATCAGTTTCGAACATTTTTATTTCAAACGAAAATTTTATTTATGACGGTCAACTCCAATCCACTCTGAGAGGCTAGAGGCTCATCCTTTATATTAAAAGAAACATAAATTTCGTAGAATGCATAAAATATGTTTTGATAATAAAACAAGATTGTTAAATAAAAAGACATATTTATGGCAATAATTCAAATGCTTTGACATTATTCAATATTTTACTACAACAAGATAAGGTTGGCACAGGATTTATTAGCATTATATGCTTTATGTATACATTTTTATATTCGTAACATCTCCATAAACCTATCTGACAACCTGAATGGAAATTTTACTAACACATTGCCAAGGCCCTCTGGTTTATTTTCGAAATCTTCACGTTCCTGCGGATATTTCTATAAACAAAACATGATATCCAAAATATACATTTTAAATTCCATAAACCGTAAACGTTAAAGATTTAAATTATTTTCAAATGATCTAAATATTCTGTCCATAAACATCAAATGTTTTTGATATACAAAATACACTTTTGGACGAAGGATATATATGTAGAATGAGGGAAGCTAAGCTTTGTGTAACATGGTTTTCGTTTGATATAACAATAAACTGCGCTAGTGTTAAAAAAACACAGAGCTCAAGAGTAGGAATATTTTTCGATTAGTTACATTTAATCCTTGTAAACCTTCTATGTTCCTTTCTGTACATTTTTGTTTTTAACTTTCGGATCATGGAAAGAAACAAAGTAGTGGGTTTCGTCGTATTTTAACAGTTGCTTTGGATTTTATTTTAGGTTAGGTAATGTAAATGTTAATGATTGCCCTTCAGAGTTAAAAAATTGGTCCCACAGGGTTAAAGCCTCCCATAGGGACTAGATACAGGAAAGTTACTGTGAAAATAATACAAAAAATGCTTCTTTGTTTTCTTTCCATGATCCAAACTTTCTTGTTAATAATCACAAATACCTTATTGAAAGTAAATGATTTTAGGTAATGGTTACATTGAAGATGAAGAATTGGACGATTTTCTGTTTGAATACATTGGAGTTGTCCTCCCTGATATTCAACATCTGGTAAGTAGAGTTGGCCTCCCTGATATTCAACATCTGGTAAGTAGAGTTGGCCTCCCTGATATTCAACATCTGGTAAGTAGAGTTGGCCTCCCTGATATTCAACATCTGGTAAGTAGAGTTGGCCTCCCTGATATTCAACATCTGGTAAGTAGAGTTGACCTCCCTGATATTCAACATCTGGTAAGTAGAGTTGGCCTCCCTGATATTCAACATCTGGTAAGTAGAGTTGGCCTCCCTGATATTCAACATCTGGTAAGTAGAGTTGGCCTCCCTGATATTCAACATCTGGTAAGTAGAGTTGGCCTCCCTGATATTCAAAACCGCCAAATTTCCTTTTGGCGCGACGTCACATGGTTTGAAAAGAATTTAAATATTTAAGGCAATTATTACCAGTTGACAATTTTTTGAGGGAGAAAAGGGTTGAGGGGTAAAATCTTAAGATTCCCTTATTGCACTACATTCAAATTGCACTCCTATCCAAAATATTTTTTTGAGGGGGGGGGGGGAGGCAAAATAAAAAGCTTGGACATCATTGATCATGGTGTTAAAAATAAATATTCTGTAAGGTGTAATAATTATATGTATTTTAGCTAAATGATACGGACATGTTGACAATCAAAGAACATTTTCTCAACACATTTGATGAAAACGGAGATGGTAAAATTGACATCAAGGAGGTAATAAGCAAAGAAAAAATTTAATCATCCCCCCTTCTTTTAATAGGACAGCTATTATTTCTACTTGACTTAGACTTGTAGGAAGTTGATTATCATATAAGAAATATTAGATCTGCCATGTAAGATATTTTAATAAACCATATTTGTATCTGTCTGTGTGAGGTTGTCTACGACAATGTTTTAGAGGGAAGTTAACTATAGAAACTTGGTTCAGAAAATTATTTTTTTTAAATCTGAAGAAAATTTGGGACCATATAACCCTGATTAAAAAACAAACATGAAAAACCCATATAATTTAAAATTTATTTAGAATAAGGAAGATTGGATTATCAATTCAACTAAGCACTTTGAGGGAAAAGAAAAAAAATATGCTGCCTGTCCGCAACCAATTTACAATATCTTATTTTAGTTGGGTCAGCTGTTACCTGTGGAGGAAAACTTCTTACTCTTGTTCAGATTCGACAATCCTCTTGACTCCAGCGTAGAGTTTATGAAGGTAGATAACCCGTGGCATTGCTCTTAGGGAGGTGTCTGGTGCTAGTCTGGTTCACACCGCTTCATACTAAAGTCTATAAATTTGTTACTTACAACTGCTATGTCTGACATGTGAGAGTATGGTGGCAATGCCTTGGTTCATAAACAGGCACAAATCATTATCATGCAAAGAAGGACTCCACACAAAGGTCGTGCAATCAAAGGGTTAGTTTTCTGTTGTCTGTTGCATAACCTAATACAATTTCGTGTTTGAGTATCGTATCGTATTTAACTAGGCAAGTTAAGGTTATGAAGGTAGGTCATACTCATACCTTTAATCTTCAGATTTCAATAGTAATTTCCATATGTTTTCCAGCCTAAGACTAGAAATTGTGGATAGCAAATCTCTGTACATGCTCCTAGCTTTGATAATTTTGGACCTTTTTTCTATAATTCTTATTTTCTTTTTTCCTTCTTGTTGTGAAAAGGTTTTGTAGCCTAATTCATAATCTAGGAATACAGAGATAGTTCAAAAGAAAATAAAAACAAACTCCTCAAACAAAGTGTATTTTATCTGATAAACAGGCATAAGAACATCCAAAAGTAGCGAAGTGACCTAATGATTTATCTGTCAACAAATATTTTCTTTCAAAGGGTGGTTCAAAATATCAAAGGAAAGAATTGGGGTGTAAATTGATTTATGTCTGATTGTCCTATCCCTCCCCCTGGAGAATAGGTAAGTAAAGGTGAGGAAACTTTCAACTCAATAGAATCTTGATTACTTGTCCCATAGTGATTACACACACAAACATACACACACACAAACTCACGCAAAACACACACACACAAACTCACACACAAACACAACCACACACACACAAACACGCATACACACACAAACTCACACTTACACACACAAACTCACACACACACACACATAAACTCACACACACACAAAACTGATTACTCCAAAATACCAAGGATTGAGGGGACATTGTGCTGCTTATTACACTAATGCCCAGAGTTTTATAATAACATATTCTTATTCGTTGGGGCAACAACTTTGAGGACTTCATTTAAATTATGATTGATTGGTTCATCACGTTGAGTGTCCAAACGTTTCAACAAATAATTATAATCTACAGAAGGGGTTATTTTGTGTATCATTATTAGAGATGTATATCAATTTATCTGTCATTGTCTTATCCCTTTAGACACCTGTTAAAATACAAAGAAAAACCTACTCTGAAAAGTACACTTACACAAAGTTACATAAAAGCTAATAATATAACATTGATTCTTTTTTCATAGGAGAATCTTCACTTAAATTTAGAAGCATATCTCAAATATGGTGATACATAGATAGTTGATAAAGTAGAGTTTATCTAAGATATTCTGCAGCCCAGTAGCTCCCCTTTGAGCATATCATTAGAACAGATTGATATTGGAATTATAGATAAGATTTTCTACTAGAATTTGATAACAATATTCTGAGGAAAAAATAGAAAAAAGAGTTTTTTTTTCAGGGGATGAAAAAGTACATGATAATAATCTTAACATAACTTGTGTGTATACACTGTACTTTTACATTTTTAGATGTAAATGACAAAAAAATAAAAACACATTAGTTGACCAGCGAAAAAAAAGTACAGCCAAATTAGATATACATAATTGAACTTATCAAGATAAAGGTTTCGTGTTTTTATTTTAAGTTAATTCTATTTATATGTTACTTCTATTTATGAATGTAAAAATGATCTTTTTGTTTTAATTAAGGACATGTTTTCTAATTTATTTTAACTCGTACATTTCTCTGTCCTATCTTTTTTCTGTATCGAACGAAGCTACACTATCTGTTTATCCGTCCGTAACGTTATTGGGAAAATATGATTTTCTCCACTGCTATTCAAGATAAACTTTTGATTTTATTTTTAAATATACTTCTTTACAAAAGATCATAGAAAGAAAACGAAGTAGCGGTTTTCGTCCTTTTTTTCACAGTAGCTTCTATCCTATTTCTAGCCCCTGATGGGGACTCTAACCCTGCGGGTCCAATTTCCGTACCCTGCGGGGCAATGATTATTGTTTATCAAATCCAACCTAACCTAAAATAACCCTATCAAAAGCAATTGTGAAAATACGACGAAACCCGCTACTTCGTTTTCTTTCCATGATGCAATGTCTTGTACGAAGGTTTTGTGATTTTCTTAAATTCTTTATATTTTAATATGTTTTTCAACCTATTTTAAAAAAATTACACTATTCTAAGACATGAAGATATATTTCGATTTTAGCAATCATTTTCAATTCATTTTGTCTCTTGTAGAAGTGAATCAAGCAATATTAGCTTGGTCTTTTACTTTCTGTTTAATTCTTTCCCTCCCTCTTTTATTAACACCTGCCATATGCTCTCAATTACTTTGTCTGTTTGGCAACCAATGATTTTTTTTATGCTTTGCTATGGATGTTTTATTGATGTTGTCATCCTTAATTATGTCTTACATAACCTTTGGCCTTGAAATCTACAAAATTTAAGGTTTTTCTTTTATTCTTATTCAATTCTCTTTAGTTAACTTATCAAACAGCTAATTTTGAATATCTTCATCTCCTAATTTTTTATAGATCTGGAATGCGTATGACAAGGATGGAAGCGGATATCTTGAAGCAAATGAACTCAAGGTTTTAATTTTAATTATGAATATTTTTTAAAAAAGTTTTTGTTGCTTTCCATAAGCTAGCAAAACCCAGAAAACACTTTCAACAGCTATAAATCTATCATAATCATAACATTTAAAATTAGTAACTACTGCTGCTTCATAACGAAATCAGAGAAAAGGGAATGTGATTCTGAGTTCTGACAATTTTGCGGTAATTTCAATTGGAATTAATTGTCAGAATAGCAGCCCCTGAACGACATATATTTGAAAGAAAAAATCTTCATTGTCAATCGCATCTCTTAATAAAGTGAATCAAGCAAATTTAACTTATCATCGGATAAAGAACACTGAACCCATAGAAGTTAAATTACAGAGTTCAAATTTAATTGTCTGGTTGTCAAATTTGTTTCTTTACACTATGAAACTTTTTTATTGGGTCCTCCAAAACAATGAACTCTTTGGAAAGTTTGTCTGTTTGTGTGTGTTAGTGTGCCCTTTTTTTGTGTAATGCTTTTTAGTGTGTTGTGTATCCTACTCTTACGTTTGTAATTTTGTACACAAACATACATATCGTTTTTTCATTTAAAAAAGGCATAAGTTTTCATAAAAAAAAATATTCTGATTATTTTTCTAGAATTTTCTGCGAGATTTATTGAAAGTTGCTCGAAAGTCTCACGAGGTTTCAGAGGACCAACTCATTGAGTACACAGATGTTATGGTAATACATTTTTTATCTATAATATAGAGTAGTAACGTTGTTTTGTCTGAAGCTTAAGATCTCAGTAACTAATGAGCCGATTGAGTTATAAATTTCAAAGAAGCTTCATATAGGTCTCGGGATGGTATAAGGCTATTCTTTTTTTTAAATTTAAGTCTTAGGATGGTTTTAGGCTTTTTTTCTGCCATCCCTACCCCAAAAATACAGAGCCCCTAGATACTAGGGGCGCAGCAGCTAGTCTTCCTATAAAGTGTTTTCAGGCTGGGGACCAAATTATAATTTAATTTTGATCTCCTTTTCAATATTTTCAAGCTACTAGTGTATATTTGAGCAAATTTGTTTTTTACTTTGTATTAGTATCTCTTATAGTATCTGATATAAAGGGGTTAAAATAACAAACAGCTAGGGTCCCAATGCCTGAAACTGGAACCTTATCTGGAGCCCTAGGACGCCTAAGGGGGTAGATGGTGTTTATCTCCCACCCTTCCCCAGACAAAAAAACTTGGACGTCTATGCTGGAACCGTGAGGCTCAGTCTCTATATCTCTAGAACTTGCCTCTATACATACTTTGAAATAAATTCTAAATCTACTTGCAATAAATATTCCTGTTATCCACAAAAATTGAGTTTTTACCAAGGACACGGCAGATGCAAATTTTTAAGACGGTTAGCTACCGCTATGGTCGGAAAGAATAAGGGCGGCTACACATAAAATCTAAATGATAAATGTAGATAAGTTTAGGATTTATTTTTCTCGTATTCATTCGAATCAAGTGGATAGGAACCGGTTCTCATCCATATGAAAAAAACTATGTCTAGCATCGTATTATATCCAGCTTTCTAGGAATATAAAATGTACAATCATAAGTTTAAAATCAGGTTTTTTTAACTCGTGCCTTCGGCACCTCGGGGCTAAAAACTACATTCTATATCCGCGGAAAGCTGTTTATAATACGATGCGAGAAATAACTATTACTGGTTGGCTAACTTTGGACTTACTTATGTATATAGATTTTACAAACATTGTTAGCTTCAGATCATAACTATGGCTGCCGAGCCCATATTTTACCTTTAAACTAAATTACATACCTATTTGAAGAAATATACATTTTCACAGGGATAAATAGATATCACAATGTATAGGATGTTAAATTTGTATTCGTAACTGGACAAAGTGTTTCAAAAATCAGCCATGTGACGTCATAAAAATGAAGGACTATCCATCTCTTTTTCAAAATTTACCCCTACCCTGGGGGTGCCGTAGGCACCCCCAACCATTTAGGAGGGGGTATTTACCCCCCCAAACAATTTTGGGGGGGTAAATACCCCCCCAAAATAAAAAATCTATAATAAAAAAAAAGTTTTTGCGCGCTTCGCGCGCATTTTTAATACTATATATTTAATAAAATTTAAATTACCCCCCCCAAAAATTTTACCCCGGGGGTAAATTTTGGGGGGGGTAAACTAAATTTACCCCTGCCAACAGATTTCAGGGGGGGTAATTACCCCCCCCCCAAGCAAATTTTACCCCCGGGGTAAAAATTTTGGGGGGGGTAAAAAAAATTTGCGGCGCGCTTCGCGCGCCATTTTACCCCCCCCAAACACGAATTACCCCCCCCCTAAAAAAATTTTACCCCCCTCAAAATAAAAAGCTTGGACGCCCCTGTCCTCAACCTCCCTGAAATAAATACATTTTTCAAGTAGCAACATTCACTTTTTCTCCACGGATGGAATGGATCTTAGTAAAAAAATGAAAATAGTTTTTCTTTTTTTTTACTTTTATTATGCTATTAAAGTCATCGATGAAAAAATACAGCACGGGACTTTCCCTAAAAAAAACATATAGAGCTTTGAACCACCACAACCGTTGGAAATTATCTTTAAAAGTACCTTTTTTACTGGCAGAAAAGCCAGAGGCAAAATAGTTTTTATGAGTGCTACATACCCTTCCCTCACTGATATTCTCCATTTGCTAAACCTACAAAGTAGATGAAATCTAAACATTTCAGTATCAATAACATGAATGGGTTATTTCATATTAGAATAGTTATTTATCGCATCGTATTATTGACTGCTTTCCGCGGATATTAAAATGAAAAATTATGAGATTGAAAACAGTTTTGTCAGCCCCGAGGGGCCCTAGGCCCAGGCTAACAAAACTGGTATTAATTTTATGATTATTATTTTAATTTCCGTGGAATAATAATATGCCATACATGATTTTTTACTATGGCTGAGAACTGGTTCTAATCCAGCAGATATTGATCGGTTTTTAAAGCCATACTGAAAAGCCAATAAACTTAGGAATACCTATCTATGCTAGTCAAATACAAAATGTCAATTTTTAATTCTTTATCAGCCTATTACATTAATTTCATTAGCTTCTCCATACTAGTAAATAAAAAATTATACATTAACAGTAATAAAAATTTCTTTAATACTGTTTTTTTCGGACAATACCCTATAGCATTGAGTACCTTGTATATAATTTACTTGCCCTGTCGGTCTATCGGTCATTCTCTAAAAGACCAATACATTTTTTATTCGTGATTTTATATCTTTTAATGATTATGTGCTCTGTAACTCACTTAGGGTTCGTTTGTCTTTCACAATTAATTGTGCTTCGCTACTTATAGATTTTTTCATCCTTGTTTTCTAAGTAATAAATAAAAATATTATTCTTTTACAGTAGTTTGTTGATAATTTAGTTTGCAATATAGAAATCCAGAAAAATTATAGAAAAGTTATCCCAATACTCTATATTCCATTCGTGTACCTTACTATTGTAAATTCTATTAAATGTAAATACATATTTTGTACTTGATAAAGAGTAGAAATGATTTTATATCTTAGATATGTTGCTGTGCAAAATGCATAACATAATATCAGAAATATAGGGATAAGACAATAGAAAATAAACAATTGTCTATGATGACCTCTAGGGGGCTTGGTGTCGCTTCGGCTTCTATAACTCTCCACGCACTTTGAAACATACTCTACGTATTGATTGCGGTGTAAAGCGCCCATTTGCAATATAGACAACCAACCCATTGTCTTAGAAGTCCAAACTGTGCATGATAATGAGTTACGCCTGTTTTGGGCTAAGGCATTCTCCCGTACTCTTTATGTCACGAGCTTGACATATCAGCAATAGGAACCATTTTTAAAGTCTTTAGTTATAACTTATCACCTCCCCAGCAACGATCGAAAGCACTACGTGTTGGGCTACGGTCGCAGGTTTTACAATTGCTTATGCCATGGAGAACAAGTGTCAAATTATTTAAATATTTATTTCTATTTAGCTTGGATTATTTGATGAAAACGGAGATGGGAAGCTACAACTATCTGAAATGTCAAGGTATATCTTTTTTCTTTAGTTTGCTTTCTAGGGAAGTATCAAAGAAATAAAGTGCCTAGCGAGTACAGAAAACTCTCCCTCCCCCCTTAATTGTGAAATGAATTGATTTTTCTTTTTGCCTAATCCCTGTAAAGGGTCTTAACACTGCGGGGCCTATTTTTGCGCTGCCCTAAGACAGCTGGGCTACCCTGAACCCGATAAACCAAGCTTAAGGTAAAACCAGAAAAAAAATCCTTTTGTCAAAATAAGGGATGAGGTGGGGTATTCTGTGCATTCGACTGGGAAAGTAAAAAATATTTTACCCTTAAACCTATTTTTGATTAATCATTTTTGCATGAACTAAAGTAATCAACGGTTCAGTTAAAACTAAACTGTTCCATTTCTATCATAAGCTATAATTTGAAAATTTTACTATTTAGATTGATTCCAGTAAAAGAAAACTTCCTCACAAGACAGATTTTCAAGGTAAAAGTTAGTTTATTAGAATCCACAGAGACGTCCATGCTTTTTATTTTGATGGGGGTATAATTAGGGGTATCAAAGCTTTGAGGGGGGATAATCTATTGTATCTGATACAATTTTAAAGGGGTAAAACTTTGAGGAAGTTTTACATTTCTTGAACCGCACCCTTTGACGTGTACGGTTCCCCAAACTGTAAGAGGAATAAATTGTCAACTATGGTTTAATAGAACTTATCCACTGAAACGTGAATATAATATGCTTCTCCAGGGATGGGGTTTTAAAAAATGCCGCGTTTTTTCGACATTTTTTAGACATTGATTGATTGAACGAAGACGATGGAATTTCAACACAGAGTATACAACTTAAGAATTCCAAATTTCCAAATTATTAATTTAGCCATTTGTATAATGTCTAATACAACTTAAATCCATTTTTGCTGCATATTTATTAATGCATCTTTTTAGATCTGTGTATTAGACATTATACAAATGGCTAAAATAATAATTTTAAAATTTTGAATTCTTAAGTTGTATACTCTGTTAAAAACCTTATTTGATCTTGAAGATCAATGCCCTGTACGATTTTAACAGAGTATACAACTTGTATATTCTATCTAGTCAATCAATCAATCAAGAAACGCGGCATTCATCTTTCAAAAACCCATCTCTGAGGACGTTCAAGCATATTTTTTTAGGAGGGAGGGGGGTATTCAAGGTAAGAGGGGGTTAAAAATTGGGCAAAAAAAGATTTTGGGTTGCCTATGACACAATTTTGGGGTAAATATTTTAATGAGCACATCACTCATTACCACTCATTAAATAATGGCTATTTATATTCATTTCTTTATAAGAATTTATTAAATTCTGAATCAGTATCAAGGGTAAATAAATCATAGTTATATCTAAAAAAAATTTATTTTGGAAAAATAATTAATTTTTTTCTCGTATTCATTTGAATCCGGTGGATAGGAACCGGTTCTCATCCATACGAAAAAACTATGTCTAGCATCGTATTATATCCAGCTTTCTACGAATATAAAAATGTACAATCATAAGATTAAAACCAGTTTTTTAGCCGGTGCCTTCGGCACCACGGGGCTACAAAAACTAGTTTTAATCTCATAATTGTACATTCTATATCCGCGGAAAGCCGTTTATAATACGATGAAAGAAATAACTATTCTAGGGCCCAAATTCAGTGACAAAAGAAGATGTTGAGAATATATTTTATCTCTATGATATGGCAAGTATTCAACAAATATTTATATCGTACATATTGAAATGTGTAGCGCAGCAATAAAAGGCTTAATTTTTTTTTAAAAGTTTCATTTTTACTCAAAAAATGCATGAAAGTGAAAGTGATTTAAACGTATTAAATGACTTTTCTAGTGCCTTACCAAAAAACAGACAGGTAAAGTAAGAAAATAATTAGGGATTTTGTTTTATTAATCGGATCAAGTCAAGCTGAGTATGCCAATAGTCTTTTTTTGGTTCACGCTACTTGACTTGGGGGAATATTGGCATACTCTACTTGACTAGGGGGAAAATTGGCACACGCTGCTTTACTTGGCGTAATATAGGCATACTCTGCTTTACTTGTCAAGATATGCTTTTTCTTAAATTTTAAAATAATTTATGTATATATACTAGCGGCTCCACCCACGACCACCCCCCCATGAATGTCTATACGGGCATTTGAGGGAAGGAGAGAGCTGAAAATCTCCTTTACATTTAGGTTGTAAATCGAAAAACTATTGTAACAAAATCATGGTATTTTAAAGGACCAATAAGAAGCTTCATTGAAAAAGGAACCATATCAGTCCATCGATTAGTGAGATCTTTTATTTTTAAATTTTGGAAAATATGTTAAATTCATCTTTTTTTATTTTTTTTGTCATGCTGCTTTGTTTGATAAACTATTGGCATACTATGCTTTACTTGATGAAATATTGGCATACTATGTTTTACTTGGGGGAATATTGGCACGCTCTATTTTACTTGTTGCCATTGGCACACTCAGCTTGACTTGATCCTATTAATCTTCTTTACTCCATTTCCTCAGGGAGGGAGGCGACATTGGGCTGTTTGTTACACTAGTCCCCAAAGTTTTACAATATAAGTGGTTACAATTCGTTGGCTCAACAACTTTGGAGACTTTGAATTTTGATTGGTTGGTTAATTAAGATGAGCATCCAAACGTTTAATACACTAATTGTAATCTACAGAAGGGGTAATTTTGATAATCATCATTGGGGATGTACATCAATTTATCTGCCATTGTCTTATCCCTATAGATCCTTGCCTGAAAAAATAATCAAGATAGTTGTGTGTCTGGGAAATATATGACCTGTAACAAAAAATTCATGACAAATGGTTAAAGGATGACCCACACAAATACACACCCACACACACACATACACACACACTAACACATACACATATGTATATGCACAGTATAAATATATTTATAATGATACATTGTAGTCAATGAAAGTCTTACTTGTATAATAACATATTATTAATCTATAGGAAATATAAGAAAAGAAAATATTTAACAATATATTCATGACAAATGACCAAACAAACACACTGTCACACATGCTGTGATAGAATAAGGACCAACTACTAGTATATCAAGATGACTTTTATAGGCTAAACTGAAATAAATATTTTATAGGCTTTACTGTATTATATAATCACAATAATTCTACTTTAGAATATCAATACAACATTTATTAGCCCCACTGTAATATAATATTGTATATTATGGTAATATATCCACCCTAGAGTATAAATACGACTCTCACAAGCCCCACTGTAATATATATATTGTATGGGATGGTAATATATCCACTCTAGAGTATCAATATGACTCTCATAAGCCCCACTGTAATATATATATTGTATAGGATGGTAATATATCTACTCTAGAGTATCAATACGACTCTCATAAGCCCCTCTGTAATATATACAGTATGACCCTCGAAAAAGTATTTTTAAGCATCTGCAGCCCTTATTTCTCAATGAATTATTAAAAAATGCATATGTCCTTGTTCTCCATAGTATTCCACGTAAGTAGATATAAAAATATTTTTTTTACCTCCATTAACACCGGAGATTTTTAGAGCTAAAGTTTTGAAAATGTGACTGAGAAAAAGAATTTTTTTTGTTTCTCTTATTTTTTGGATGGTTATATTATGTTTTTCTGGCAACTGAATAATGAGACACAAAGAAAAACAAGTTAACTAAATATTTCTTTTTTATTCCACCAAAAAATATAAATTTTTAATGGCAAAAAATACTACTGAATGAATTGATTATTTGCAAATTTTAGGTTATTTATTAACCCTTATTTATAGAAAAGGATTAATTATGACAGTTGCTCCGCCTACTTTTCTGACATCTCAATTATTTAATAGGGGGTAAATTAAGCTTTTTAGACTAAAAAATCATTATGTTTTATTTTTATTTTCTTTATAACTTTTTTGTTATTAAAGTTAGGATTGTGAAACAAAAACAATTTTCCTGCTATATTCATAGAGATTTATTTGTTTTTTTAATCTTAAACAATTTTGCCTAATAAGTAAGTTTTTCAAAATATCATTAAACTAAAAAGACTCAAAAAATATGTGTAAAAAAATGCTTTTTACTCAAAAACTAAATTTTTTATTTCATTTTTGTATAAAGTTTCTGCTAGTAACAAAAATAAAAGGATTTCTAGCTTAATTTTGCTAAAAAAGTCGTTTCATGTTAAAAGTTACTTTTTCCTCAGTCACTTTTTCAAAACTTTAGCACTAAAAATCTCCGGTGTTAATGGAGGTAAAAAAAATATTTTTATATCTACTTACGTGGAATACTATGGAGAACAAGGACATATGCATTTTTTAATAATTCATTGAGAAATAAGGGCTGCAGATGCTTAAAAATACTTTTTCGAGGGTCATACTGTATATTGTATAGGATGGTAATATATTCACTCTAGAGTATCATTATAACACTCATGCGTCCCACTGTAATATATATATTGTATAGGATGGTAATATATCCACTCTAGAATATCAATACGACTCTCATAAGCCCCACTGTAATATATATATTGTATAGGATGGTAATATATTCACTCTAGAGTATCATTATAACACTCATGTGCCACACTGTAATATATATAGTGTATAGGATAGTAATATATCCACTCTAGAATATCAATACGACTCTCATAAGCACCACTGTAATATATATATTGTATAGGATGGTAATGGATTTATTGACAAGGAAGAAATTGATGGTTTTCTCAAAGATTTGCTCGAACTTGTTAAAGAGGTGAGGGTGTTTTTTTAAGGGCATAGCTAATTTATACAAGTAACCCATGTTGGTCTGTCTGACTGGTAGCAATCATCTTCTTTTATTCTTTGTTATCCTAAATAAAAATAATTTTTTTTGTTATATCTAATGTTTGTAGTTTAAGGTTCGTATTTTATCTAAAAATTTATCATTTCTGCGCTACGTGTGAACACAATATAACTGTCCTTGTATCTTTTTAAGATGTTGCAAAGAAGTGGATTGGATTAATTTTGTCGATAAAAACATCTATCTTTCAGTATTAATTTCAAGCTTAAGATGGCTTGATTATTTTTTGAAGATTCCACTGACTTTACTTAATTGCTAACCCGCGTCTGTGCCGCAACACGTAGCGCATCTGCTTGTTGTCTGGAAGGGGATAGGTTCGAATCTCGGCCCGGCACCGAGTAATAAATAAAGACCTTAAAAATAGTTCATACTAGGTCAGGCATAGGCGTCCAAGGGGGGAGGGGTAATGGGGCGATTACCCCCCCCCCATTTAAAATTTACCCCTACCCTGGGGGTGCCGTAGGCACCCCCAACCATTTAGGAGGGGGTATTTACCCCCCCCCCCAAACAATTTTGGGGGGGGGGGTAAATTTTGGGGGGGGTAAACAAATTTTACCCCTGCCAACAGATTTCAGGGGGGGTAATTACCCTCCCCAAGCAAATTTTACCCCCGGGGTAAAAATTTTGGGGGGGTTAAAAAAAATTTGCGGCGCGCTTCACGCGCCATTTTACCCCCCCAAAAGCCGAATTACCCCCCCCTTAAAAAAATTTTACCCCCCCCTAAAATGAAAAGCTTGGACGCCCCTGAGGTCAGGTGCTGGAAATAAATAGTGAGAGTAAAGGTAATGCCTTGGCCTAAAACAGGCGCAGCTCATTACCATACACAATTAGGACTTATCAGACATATGTAGTGCAATCAAAGCGTTGGTTGTCTGATGGGCGAATGGACACTTTCCACTGCAATCATAAGACGCGGAGTATGTTTCAAGGTGCGTGGAGAGGTCTAGAACCCGAAGTTACACCAAGCCCCTTAAAGTCATCATCATCTACTCGATTGCTTAAACTGTCAATTATTCTGTCTGTAAGTCTGTAGGATTCATTGAATTTTTCAAATTTGTTTTCTCTAGTGCTACTAAAGATAGAAGCTATTGATTTTTTTATGAATATTTATATGACCATTTAAAATCATATCTATTACTTATTTAAAAATAAGTCTGTCTCAATTTTTTGGGGACTTTCTCTAAAGATGTACTTCAGAAGTTTCTTGTAATGATTGCCAAAGATAACAAGATCACATGATCATTACTGACTTAGAGATAACCACAACTAATGATTCATATCATATAAATATATTTTTGTTTTTGTTTTGAAAGTAAATATACTGTATTATGTTTTATTAATAAGCAAGTACATTACTCTCCATGAGAAGCGGAGCAACAAAATATCTTTATATGAAAGTAACATAATGTATATCTATGTGCCTGTAGCTTAATCACTGGACCGACATGGTTCTCCTTTACAGTGACACTTGCTATGGTCTTAAATATTTTTTGAGAAGGTACCTGCACTCTCCAAAGAAAAAACACCTTTGGAATAAATCGTCCCCCAAATAGTTATAAAATCTTTTTCAATTTAAAACTAAATCGGAAAGAGGTGGGCCCACTCTTAAGTGTCCCTACCGTTACCGTTTACTAATAAATTTCCATAGACGTAAACATTCTCAGAACGAATGGAATTTTAAATCCAAAAATTTACTACCTTTATATACAAGAACTGAAAAAAAAACCGACTCCCTTACAAATTTTCTTTTTTGTCATCTTCCAAAACTTTTAGGTTCCTATTTCAACAGCCAAAAAATACTATTCTTATTATTAGACTTGGCATGTGCGTACTGGATCCAAGTTACAGAGCAGCTTTGCTAATCTAAGAAAAGAAAAACTTTTATGGAAATAATATGAGACACAAAATAAATATTTTTCCTACCATTCACTTAAACACTCTGATATGAAAAACAAAAAGTTTATATTAGGTCGGAATCATGAAGAAAGGACATAATTCAAAATAGATATGGAAAATCATTCAACTTGTGGAAATTTTAAGTCAAATCGTGGAAATTTTTATTGATATGTGGAAATTTTAGGTCGAAATGTGGAAATTTTGGGGTCAACCATGCAAATATTAAGTTGACCTGTAGAAGTTTTAAGTTTATTCATGGAAATTTTAGGTCGACCTATGGAAATTTTAAGTCAAATCATGGAAATTGTAGGTCGACCTAGGTGAAAATTAAAAGTAAATTGTGGACATTTTAGGTCAACCGTGGAAATTTTTATGTTAACCTATGGAAATTTTAGATCAATCTGTGGATTTTTAGGTCAATCCAAGGAAATTTAAAGTCGAACCGTGAAAATATTTGGTGGAATGTTAAGTTGTACTTGTTAGTTCGACTTAAGAGAATAGGTTATCCTCCAAAAGTCTTTTGTGAACTGAGTTTTTCAACAACTTCAAATATCGGCCAAACGACAGGTCGATTGCACATTGTTAATACCAGCATAATTTAGCATCCAAATAATCTTGAATAGTTAAAAATGTATCAACTGCAGTTCACGGTAAAATATTCCTGGTAAGGAATATTTACAAAAATCTATGAATTTTAAAGGCTGCTAGCTGCCATATGGCTAAACTTACAGATCATGCCTGCACACAGTTTTAAGCGGCATAAGAAGGACTACAAATAATCTAGAATAGCCATAAATCAATAATGCATAATTATCTCGCAGTGCAGAGAAATGCGCAAAAAAGAACTATTTTATGCGTTATTTCTTCAGTTAAGCTTTCCCTGTGCATCATTGGATCTTGGTTATTCCAGAATATTTATAGGCCTTCTTATGCCGCTTAAAATAGTTTGCGGGTATGATCTGTACGCACAGCCATTTGGCAGCTAGCAGCCTTTAAAATTCATAGATTTTTGTAAATATTCGTTACCAGGAATATTTTATCGTGAACTGCAGTTGATCCCTAAAAATATATAGGATACCAACAGCGAACGTAAATAAGCAAAAAAAACGACTGATTATCGCTATGTCAATGTTCTTTCAATAGTTTGGCCACTAGCAGCCAAAATGTAAACAAAAAAGACCTTTTTCCTATTTCCAACTTGATCCAAAAGTTTTGTATATCTCCAGAATTGTTACAGAATATTATTTTTTTCTACTTCTTAATGTTATTTGATGATTATGTAAACTAATTGTTTATGCCAGGTTTCTCTTTATTTTGTGTATCTATCAGATTAATCAGTTAGGTACACCAATTGTTTTTAGTGTATTGATTTTTTGTTTTGTAGATTTTGGATTTATGAAGATTTATAACTTAAATAAAAATAAGGAAATTATCTCCTTAATATCCTCAAATAAAATAGGCAAGATATATTCCCTTGTGTCTGTAACGAAATATCTCGCCAACCGCTGGACTGATATTTACATCCATTTATGATTCTTACAGGTCCCTAGAGGGTTTTATAAAAAAAATATTTTGGTGAAAATTACCAACCTCAGCCAAAAAAGAAGTCACTTTTTTATTGAAAAAACTAACAAAAATTACAGATTGGCTGACAACGACATTATAAACACTTATAGAGTATCTTCACAATTATCTAATAAAAGATTAGCTAACCCAGGGCACAGTTATCCACTCTAGTACCTTCCTGTTATAGATAAATTGTTATTCAGGCAGCGTACAAATCTAATTATAATGAGAGTTACATATCTTAACATTGTCCATACCTCGTATTCTTTTATTTTCTTTCTTACCAGCAATTTGATTTAATTGTGAAAACTCCCCTAGAAAGAAATAACTTCCTCCCCTCCAACAAAAATGATGAAATGTTTTCAGTTCCTCTAAAGGGTGTATAGAAACCTATCATTTAACGCTAATGTAATAACATTCTAACTATTACAAAGCTGATATAAAACAGATTCATTGTTAATATTATTACGGGGGGGAGGGGGGTGGGGGGCTTTTAGATCACCTTCCCCACGGATGGGTGTTAATTGGGCACCAACCAGTGCAGTGTTATAAAGATATCTCAAAGTGGTTTCTAATCATTTACTTAAACTTATTTTAAGTTTTATCCTTATAATAAAGTAACAAAATGATTGTTTGTTTGTCTGTGTGTCTGTTTATAACAAAGGATCTCGCTAACCGCTTAACTGATATGGTCCTCCTTTACAGGGTAGCTTCATAGGTCCTAGGAAGGTTTATAACAATTCTGGGGATGGGTACCACCACCCTGCCCAGAAGAATCGACAAAATTAAAAGAACGCCGCCCCGCGGACATTTTTGCAATTAGCTAAAAACATAACTATTACCATTTATCGGCAAGAAAACTATTTTTGTTAAATAGCTGATTTTAAAATAGATTGAAAACTAAAGAAACAATTTTAGATGTCTCTAGAGGCCTCTAGGGGCGTAGCTGCTAGTGTAGTTTATAAGCAAATAAAATTTATAGTTAATCATGAATCTGAATAGATTTCATTGCATTGGTTATGATGTAGAATAAAAATAAAAAAAGAATCATTACTGTTATTACTTATATTTTTCTGATGTATTTTTGTAATTTGGGGAGTATATTGAGTCTAGCATATCGTGTCCACTCTACAACAGTATGCATGCTAAAAAATTTAATCTTGCCCGTTTTTCCTACATAATTAAGTTAAGATCCTTTATAAACGTAACAATATGTCTGCCAGCAGCAATGGTTCTAGCAAACCGCTTAACCGATATGGTTCTCGAATCTCCTTTACAATGATGCTTCCAGCTATTTTGGGGAAGGTTCCACTTCCCTCCCAAGAGAAATAACCCACCATAAAACTTCTTACTTTAAAAGAATTAAAGTAAAGATTAAACTTCATCTTTTTTAAAGTGCCCCTTTAGGTCTTTAGGGGTGAAGACGCTTAACATAGAGTGTTAAGTTATTTGTACTATTGTATTTCCCTTTCCCTTATTTTCCTTATGCTGAAAGCTGCTACTAGATAAGGGAAAGGGAATGTGTATCCTATTATATAAAGTAGTAAGCGTTTTTTGTCTGTCCCGAAGGATCTCGCTAACCGCTGAACCAATATTGTTCTCCTTTACAGTGAAGCTTCTTATAGGTCTTGGGAAGGTTTTTTGGGGAGGGTGTCTTCACCCCCCTCCCCCGAAAAAAATATTTTTTTACTCTTTTGAACACAAATTTAAAATGGGATGAGGTCGACTTTTCCCCCTCCTACCTTAAGTGCCCCTAGGGGGCGAAGCCGCTATTTTTTATATAAACTACTAAAATAATTCTATATTAAACAATAAGGAAAGATATTTTTGTAAACTATAACCAACAAAATTTACTAAAACCATTTACCGTGTAACCACAAAATTGCGGGTTCAGATTGAGTGCGTTCAACATTTACACAATTTGTGTTCTTTAGATTTTAACAAAATGTTCGATAACTTTAATTTATTATTGTTTGCACGGTATGTGTAGAATATATGTGGATATTATGATAGAGGAAAAATAGTCGTCAATTTAGGTTGCTATTTAACATGGAACTCGCTTACTTGTCAGTTCGTTTATACAGTAGGAGGGGAGAGGATCGTTATTTTAGCCCGCTACAAATTACACTTTATTAGAGAACATGAAAATCTGGTTTAGGATCTAAATAATAATTGTTTGTTTTTAACAGTTTAACTTTCAAACAAATCTTAGACTTGGTTACGATTGGAATCTTGAAACAATACTCTGTCTTTGATTTACTAGCTTTCTATGGCTGTATCATTGCATGACTTAGCAGATAAACACACACACACATATATTATGGATATATTAGGGTATATTTTATAATTTTTTTTTGTTTTCCTATCAAATGATGTTGAATTTTTCTTTGAGAGTTGATATTTGTGGTTTGATATTAAATAGTCAAAGTAAGCTAAAAATCACAAGAAAATGTTTATCTTGTCTAAATACTCGACTAATCTAAACCATACGAAAATGTATATTAGAAAAAACCTTTCCCCATATACGATAAAATTGATATCATATCACATCATACAAATAATAGTTATTTATCATAGTATTATAAACAGATTTCCACAGATATTAAAAGGAAAAATTATAAGATTAAAACAAATTTGTTAGCCCTGAAGGGCCGATATCCCAGACTAACAAAACAAGTATCAATTTTGTGATTTTATTTCAATATTCGTGTAAATTTTTCAATATGGCTTTGCTAAGAACCAGTTTTAATCCAATAGATATTAATGGTTCAATGGGAAGCCAAACTGGAAAATATATTAGACAATTTTTTATAGAGGTAAGAAACTCTCAAATATTATGAATCTGTTGTAGAGTAGTACATTCTTGTAATGACAACAATTTATACTTGGCAGTGTCACACACTAATACACATAAACACTAGACCTGTTCAAAATTTATACTTGGCAATGTGAGACACTAATAGACATAAACACTAGACCTGTTCAAAATTTATACTTGGCAATGTGAGACACTAATACACATAAACACTAGACCTGTTCAAATTTTATACTTAGAAGTGTCACTCACTAATACACATAAACACTAGACCTGTTCAAAATTTATACGTGGCAGTGTCACACACTAATACACATAAACACTAGACCTGTTCAAAATTTATACTTGGCAGTGTCACACACTAATACACATAAACACTAGAACTGTTCAAAATTTATACTTGGCAGTGTCACACACTAATACACATAAACACTAGACCTGTTCATAATTTAGATTATCTTCAAACGGTGCATGTGAAATTTGTTCAAAACCTAAAATTTAAAAATTGAACATGTCTACTACACAGGCAAAAAGTAAAATATCTGGACACATGGGATGAATGTGTGGATTATTTGGTCTCACTCACAAGGTTTGGGGTCTGTAAGTAATGGGGTAGCTTTACAAAGTGTCTAAAAAAATCAGCCGTGTGACGTCATAAAAATACGTCTAAATCCATCTCTTTTTTAGAGGTTTCCTTTCCCACTTCTTTCTTGGATATAATTATACATAAATACATGGATATATGTACATATTGGCAGGGTAAAACTTGTCCTCAATCTAGGTTTCTAATGTGGACCTTATTTATTGGTCAGTTCCTTCATCTATTAAGATGGGAGGGGCTGAGGTAAAGGGGGTATGATTTTTTAGCCACCTTGAAGTATCATTTTATTGTACAGAAAAATCTGGTGCAACATCCAAGTAATTACATATCGATTTTGATAGTCATTAAAACAGTTTTTTGTTGTTGTAAAAGTCTTTATTTCCCAATATTGCAGTTTTTTGTGCAAAGCTTTACAAAAATAATCATGTTTTTCTGTCTTCTCGAGAAATTCCCCTGATTGATAATTATCTTTATAATTTTTAAATTTTTGTTTATTTTACTGTTCTTCGCTACGTGTGGAACTTATTATATTTGTTTTAAATGTGAATATAATGGTGAATATATGTATGTATAATTATTTCTTCTAATTAAGCAATACGATTGTGAAGACATGAAAGAATTTCACACCATCATAATGAGCGGATGTCAATCTAAAGAACGGATTTCAAAACAGGTATGATATAAAGAAGCTAAGCTTCTCTGTTAATACAGGGTGTCCTGTGCAAATTGTTTTTTTATTCAACCAGTTATTACCTCGTAGATTTTTTTCCTGTTATCTTTGCGGATTTTTCATTGTTATCCCATAAAACGGTCGGTAGTAGCATGCTATAATCTTTTTATTTTATTAAGCTTAAATATCAAGGTAGTAATTAGCATTTAAAAATACAGTTGCGCGGGACACCCTGTAGATAACTAGGACTAATCAGCTTTAACTAGGGCTGTATTCACCTCTCCGTTCGCAAATTAATTAAAGCTTATCTAAGCACTACAGCATATGAATAGTCTTGAAAAAGGAAAAAAGGTAAATATTTCATGAATGGCCATCATCGAGCCTAATTTATAATTTTTATCTGTAAGTTACTGCTGTACCAAACCACTTTTTTGATAGAATGTCAATTCATACGAAAGAACAAATTATAAATCAATCAATAAGCTAAAAAACCATAATGAAAGATAATAGATATTCAATTTGATATGAAAAAGATATTGTTATTTTATGAATTTCTTTTTGTGTTTGGGAGAGAGAGAGAGAATGTGTTGATTTAAATGCAGGGATAGGGGAGATTATAAATATAACTAAAGATATAACAAAAGTCAGAAAGGTGATGAGTTCGAATCACGTTTTGAACGTAGAATAAAAGGAATGTCTTATCCTTTAAAAAGTTACCTAGTAAGTCCATACAAATGATGAATAACCATTAAGTTTTTTTTTTTTTTGGGGGGGGGGGGGGGCGAATAAGTTGTAAAATAGAGCCAATGGACAATCAATCCTGCACAGATTTTTTTTATTTTAGACATTTTTAAGGGTACAATCTCAGATTTCTCCTCCCTGTTGAATAAGGGTGAATGTTTTGTTTGTTGATATCCAAATCAAAACTAGAATTCATTTTTTCCTTCTAAAATTCAGGGCTGTATGAATAGGAAAATGAAAGGAAAATTTATTTATCCCCCCATAAATCAAAGCAGAATTTTACAGAGAATGAGAAAACAATCACCAACCCCCCCCCCCCTAAATTTACCAAAGGTAGAATTTGGTGCTTAGGTATTTAGAAACATAGTTTTTCTTTGGTAACTTGCAAATGTCAGGAAAAAGGGATGCATAATTATTTATCTTTTACTGTCCCTTTCCCTCTGATAAAAAAGAAATATTTAAATTTTGTTTTATTTTATCTTTGAGCTTAGTCAAAATTATAACCGTTAGTTTGTACCCTTGTAGATATAAAGAACTATTAATGAGAGTATTTTTTCTATTCTACTGCATTTATAACTCCCATTTTTTAACACAATGTCCCTTATTTTTTTAAGCAATTTTTTTTTATAATTATGATCGGTCAGTCCGTCCTAACGTCCTCTTTTCGTTAATTAATGAATGTTAGAATTGACTTATCGATTTAAACTTGTCATATGGATTATGTACGATTTAGAAATCACAGTAACATATAATTATAACTGGAATGCTCGCATGTCTATTTAACTTGATAATTTTCTAACTTTTTGACAACAATTTTTACTTGGTATGATTTTTCTTAGGACAACAAAAACATTGTTATAAGCTAAGCATCTCTATAATCAAGTACTAAAATGTAAATATGTCCTTCAACAATATACTGTATTCACCAGTTTGCAACAAATTTACTTACAATTTAGTTTAGACTTACACATTTATATTCTGTTTATTATGTTCTGACACTCAACAAGTGATTGTTTGTCCTACGGTTTTAGAGCTTCGCTTTTATGGTTGTTGTCATCCTTGTTTTTATATTATTGTATATAGAAAAGTTATTAATTAGAATGTATTTTGTTTCAGGAGCTGACCATGGTTTTAATCAATTTATCTAAAATTTAAGCAGAACTACAGGAGTTGGCTAATGGAAGATACATTTTTTCCTGTTCATTTCTATGAGTATCTTGAAAATATTATTTAGATTTTTATAGTTTGGTGCAGTTTTCTGTAAAATGTAGCAGGAATCGATTATTTTAAAAAATATAATGAAGTACTTTAAAGGCTAATAGCGGCGAAACGGCTGTTTTTCATTGTAACCGAAAAAAACGCAAAAATTCGCGAAAAAACATATGTTTTGCATGTGTTTTCTTTAGTCATGCTTTTTGTGTGCATTATTGGATCTTGGCTATTTCAGATTTTAATGCCTTTTAATGCCTCTCATATTATATTTACGTTTTCTAGCTAGCAACCCTTAAAGTTAATAGTTTTCGTTGTTGAGATAATGGACCAAAGGAACATTTTAACGGTAACTTCGCCAGATTTAACTTTTCTTCCATGTATAACTTCTTCTTTTTGGATATTTAATATCAAGATAATATTAAAGATTTACACATCATTAACATACCATCACTTTTATCATCTTTTATTTTTATGTTAATTTAAATTGATTTTATTAATGTTGTTATGGTAAATATGTTTCGTAATATAAGAACTGTAAAATTCAAAGCAGATTTAATTAAATTTACAGAAAATAGCAGAGTTTTTCAATAGTTTTCCTAAAAATTACAAAAAAAAAAATATTTGATAATGTAACTTTTTAAAGACACACAGACAAATCAATTGATAGTTGGATGTAAATAGATTGTTTTTATATTTCATTTTTACAATTACAAATCATGCTTCAAGGAACCAGCTATTTTAGGAAAAGAACTATTTTTAAAATCTTATTGCAATTTAGATTATCCCTTTATATTGCAGCTAAGATTATATAAATTGCTTTACATTTTGTGCTTGCTTAGTTCCAGCTTGGATGAACTGAATTTTAATTTTCGAATGTGTACACAGTTTCCTCATCCTATCTCAATATTTACTGCTAGCCAAAAAAGCTTCAAACCTCCAAAAAAATCTAAATTTTAAGAATTAAGATTTTTATTTTATTCGTATATACATTCAAAATTTTAAAAGTTTGGAAGTTTGAAGCTTTTTTAGCTATTAGCAAATATTGAGATAGGATGAGGAAACACCGAGGTAACTGTGTACACATTCGGAAATTAGAATACAGTTCATCCCAGCTTGTGGACATACACTGTAAAATTTACAACCAATTTAAAGATTTATTTTTTCTTTCTCTTTAAATAAACCAACTGATGTTAAAATTAAATAATTAAACACTGTGCATTGTTCTTGTAAAGTAAAAATAACATGCTTATTTTAACTGTGTTGATCACTCTATGTTATAAATAAATATTATTAAAATTATAAAAATTGCTACTATTATTTTGTGCTTAGTTCGAGCTTGTTATTTTACATATATTGTAAAAATTGTCTAGAGTTTTAAAAATAGTATTTGTAGCATTTTAATTTTAATATTTATTTTCTTTCAGTTGCTCTTAACTTTATGGTTTATTGCTATTTTTAAGCATTCATGCATATTCATTTCCATTACATGAAAAATGTTAAAATAAGAATTGAAAAAAAAGTTTTAAAACTGGAATATTTTTATACAGTGTAATTATTACATTGTCCATGGATGCAAGGATACGATAATGAACAATAAATTAATCTTCTTATCAATGAAGTATATAGTAAAGTCTTTAATTTTATAGCTTGTATAGACGGAGGAAAAAGGCTGTAGATTAATATCTATAACTGGCATTATCACCTCCCTCCCTCCCTGTATAATATCTCTGTTCCTCGCTATTTGCAGTTTAAATAGCTCTTTGCAATAAACTTAAATACTATCAACCAGGGAGGGAGTGGACAATTGTATGATGATTTAATCTCTCGCAGTTGGTCCCCCTATTGATTTTAACTTAGCAAAGGCAAAATTGTAATTTTAAGAATTTGAGGGAATATTTATTGTCCAATATCCTATCCCTAAATGCCTGCAACAATTCCAATGCATTCAATCTTTTTATCCCTGGTCATCTTGCCAACCAGGGACAGGCATATACCATCTGAAGAAAAACTGTTTTCCCTCAGTCAAAAGATTATTACCCTCAAGATTGACAACATAGACAAACAAAGTCTAAATTTTTCTGTTGTGACGTTATAAATTTCGTGATTGGAGAAGGAAAGGGGGGAAAAATATCTTCAAGGGAGATGAGATAAATGGGGTTCTCCTTTCCCTTTATGACGTCACAACAGGATAATATGGGCTTTGTGACAAAACAGTATTATTGTTTTTAAAAAGTAATATATCTATAAACCTGGAAGGAGTATGCAATTATACAATTTAATGGTCAGTGTCGACAATTATTTAATAAAAGTGGACTTGGCTGACATATTTACGACATTCCTACAAAAGTGCTGATTTGTCTAATATTTACGTTGACATTATGAACAAGCTCACTTTTGAAAGACAACAAAGAAACTATACAATTTACGACTGTAGGGTAAGTTGAAGCAAAATAGTTTTTCTTCATTTGCCACATTCCTATCCCTGTCATAAGAAAAACTCAACTTAATATTTAAGCCAGTTAAATTTTGTTTTCGTATTATTATGTTATATTGCAAATGAAAGGCTTTGCAGTGTCTTTTTGGACAATTTATGAGCTTTTCAAATTTGTTGTTTGTCATAGTTTTCTGGAATCAAATACAAAATTATACCTATCTAATAAATATGCCTTTAACAACATTAGAGTACATATCATAGTAGTAAGGTATACCTACTGTGGCGTTGCTACAAAAGGTCTACTCCATAAAAGACATACTCTACAAAAGACCTACTCTACAAAAGACTTACTCTACAAAAGACCTACTCTACAAAAGACCTACTCTACAAAAGACCTACTCCTACAACAGACCTACCCCTACAAAAGACCTACTCTTACAAAAGACTTACTCTACAAAAGACCTAATCTACAACAGACCCACCCCTACAAAAGACCTACTCTACAAAAGATCTACACCTACTTTTTTTATTAATTTGATAAATAGCGATATAACAGTAGACCATTTGAAGCATTATTTTTTGCAAATCGATTTTTTGTAGGTGTAGGTCTTTTGTAGAAAAGGTGTTATGTAGGGGTAGGTCTTTTATAGAGTAGACCTTTTGTAAGTATGTCTTTTGTAGAGTAGGTCTTTTGTAGCAACGCTTACCTACTTTTATATGATTTATAATTGAATGAATATATGTTCTCATGTATCATTAATTGCTAAAATGTCCAATAGTTAATAAATTTGTTTTTTTTTACAATTTTGTTACTTTTGTCATAAATTATTGTAACTATTAATTTTATGTTTCTTGAAAGGAAAATCATTTTTAAAAAGCTTTATAAACCTTAAAAACCTTTATTTTAATAAAGTTTCAATCAATGATCTATTTTAATATAGGTAACAAAAAGAAAACAAATTTTAGAGTTTAGAGATAAATAAGCGATAAAAAATATAAAATTTAAAACAAAATTTGAAAAATTACGGTTGTTAATTTTCTAAATATCTAAAATCCAAATAAATGTTTGTTTTTGACGCTCTCTCTAAATTGACTGGTTTCTTTTATATTTGAGCAAGGACAATTATGATCATAAGTAGCACTCCAGTAAAGCATTAAAATAATTTAGACAGTAGACCTTAATTAAGAAATGTCTTAAAAGACTCTTTACTTAGTCAGAGTCATACCCGCGACCGTGGCTCAACACGTAGCGCATCCGCTCGTCGTCGGGAAGGTGATAGGTTCGAATCTCGGGCCGACACCGCGTCATAGCTAAAGACGTTAAAAATGGTTCCTACTGCTGCTATGTCAGATGCGCGATATAAATAGTTAGAGTAGGGGGAATGCCTTGGCCCAAAACAGGCGCAACTCGTTACCATGCACAGTTGGGACTTCTCAGACAAAGGTCGTGCATCACAGAGAGTTGGTTGTCTGTTGGATGTTAATTAACCTAATATCCTTGGGTGTTTGGACAGAGAAGGGTGCGTTACAGTCATCCTTAGTTCTCCTGGATTGCTGGACCAGGACCTAGACAGTACACCAAGTCGAAAAGGTCCTGGACTGTAATCCCGCCCGTACGAGGTAACGAGGTAGTCAGAGTCATTATCTGTAACGTGCAAAGCATTTAATAAACGTGTATGTAAATGTTGGAACATTGGATGGACGTAAGTACACACATACTATCCTATGTATTGTACTATCGGCTTCGCCCCTGGCCTCAAACGGTTTCGTACTTTAGATTTAAAAGAAAAAATTGTTGGGAGGGGGAATTTTTTTTTGGGGTGGGGGGGTATTCGACCCCACTATTTTAATTTTAGTTTTAAAAAGAAAAAAAATTGGGGGGGGGGGTATTTTTCATTTTTTGGAGGGGTTGGGGGTGTCCCACCCCCCAAGAAAATAGTAATAAACCTTCCCGGGACCTATGAGAGGCTACCCTGTAAAGGAAGACCCGATCGGTTCAGCGGTTAGCGAGATCCTTCGCTACAAACAAACAGACAGACAAACAGACAAACAAACAAACAAACAGACAGACATCGTTCTACTTTGTATTATAGACTAGCGGCTTCGCCCCTAGCCTCTTGATCAAACCAATTTTTCGTAATTTAGATTTTTATAAATAAATATAAAAAAAATTTCTTCGGGGGGGGGGAATTTTTTTTATGGGGGGGGGGGGTAGTCGACCCCACTATTTTAATTTTAGTTTTAAAAAGAAAAATTTTTTTTTTTTTGGGGGGGGTATTTTTAATTTTTTTGGGGGGGGTTGGGGGTGTCCCACCCCCCAAGAAAATAGTTATAAACCTTCCCGGGACCTATGAGAAGCTACTCTGTAAAGGAGAACCCGATCGGTTCAGCGGTTAGCGAGATCCTTCGCTACAAACAAACAGACACACAGACAAACAGACAAACAAACAGATAGACATCGTTCTACTTTGTATTATAGATAGTATCTGTGAAACTTAATAAAAGAGGATAGATCTAGGTTTAGATCAGTTTATACCATAAACAAAATTCGAAATCTATACTTAAATTTCAGCTGACGTTGGGGGAAAACACTTAGTAGAATTGACAACCTTTTTATCTGCCCTCCAAATATTATTTTAGATTTATTTCGCTTGTTGGCTATACCTTACTCCTGGGTTTCAATACAGCTATAATACACAAAATCTTAAAAAATATATCAAATTTGATCAAAATTAAAACCGACAAAAAACTAATATTTTGTGTCAAAGAGTTCATTTGAATGTCAGCCAGTCAATACAGATATACATATAATCAAGAATCTAAATAAAAATTATGAAATGAAAATAATAGATTTTTCAACCTTGGGTAGCAGAACAATGTCTGACTGTACGACTCTTTTACAAGATGTATATATGGCTCTATAAATCATTATTGCTTCTACAGATATCATAATCATAGTGTACATTCATTCCACATAATATCAGAAAAGCGCTGGAAAGTGTCGCGTGTGACGTCATAAAAATAATAGAAGTAGGAAAAGAAACCCCTGAAAACGAGATGGATTTAAACTTTTTTTTATGACGTCACATATGACACTTTCCAGACCTTCAATATCAGATCCTCTTGTTTACACAAAATCAAAAAAATAAGAGGAGATGTTTATTGATAATAAAAAAGAAAAGGGAAAGAGACAGTTTTTGCAATAGTGGTAATTGGCAATGTGATACATTTATGTATGCGGAATTGCATAAACACCAGCATAATCATACTTTATTTCTTATCATTTCTTTCATATGATAGAGTTTGCGAGCTTTTCTTTCAATTATGTATGAATATTTTGTGTATTTTTATCAATCACATTGTATAAACAATTTTCCAAGGGTAATGAAATAATAAATGTTCAAATTGATTTCACAATTATGTTCAAAACAAAGCAATTATTTGCTAGCTGGTTCTCCTGAAGATGTTTTAGCTCCAAATTTGTAAGCAACGGTAGTTCCTTTGTCACTCACAGATTATATCGAATCCAATCTAATAAACTAAAGTTTATAAAGAAATAATATCGAAAGCTGTAGTTCTTTAAATCAAATGCAAAATGAACCTAAAAAAATAAATGTTCTCAACAAAAAAATATTCTTATAATTAATCGGCTTTGTACTAATACTGATAAAGCTAACCAATACAACTTTAAAATTTTAAATTAGCCACTAATGTATGAGTTGAAATCAAGAAAAAATTAGTCATACAGGACGTAATTACTGACGATATGAGCTCCCTAACTCAAGTTTATGTAGGTATTCAATTATAGAAAGTAGTAATTTTTTTATCTGTAGCTTAAGATTTCGATAACAGCTGATCCGATTGAGTTCCCTATTTTAGAGAACCTTCACATAGGTCCCGGGATATATTTAAGCTATTTTATTTTTTAAAGCGAAGCTTTTCTATAATTACGGTAGGTCTGTCCGTACGTCTGAGATGGATAACTTTTTTCATTAATTTAGGCATGTTAGAATTGTCCTATCGATTTCAAATTTTGCATGGTGATTCCTGTAGTAGTTAGGTACGATTTAGAAAGCGTAGCAACTCTATAATCATTACCAGAATGTCCGTACGTCCATTTTAAACCTGTTGATTTTTACATTTTTAACAACTAATTTCTATGTGATCTAATTATCCGATTGTTTTGATTTTTGGTATACTGATTCATAGGACAACAAAGTACAATATTATAAGCGAAGCAACTCTATAATCAAGTCCTAAAAATGTAAGTATGTCCATAAACATTATCCTGTATCAAGAAGTTTTTTAACAAATTTACTCGCAATTTTGCTTTGACTCTTATTCATTTATATTCTGATTTTTTAGTTTTGACACTATACAAGTGTTAAAGTCCGTTTGTTCTACCGTTTCAGGGCTTAGCTTTTATGGATGTTGTCACCCTTGTTAGATTTAAGTCTAGAATGGTTTTATGCTATTATGAGTTTAAGAACTCATTATAAATGTATAGATATACAATGATTTTTATTATATATTCGTTTTCCTGATATTATAATAAATTACCTATTACATATTACACAATAATACTATTTATTTATTATTTGTAGGTGTGTGTGTGTTAAGAAATAAGATAATTTGTACAACAAAGCAAATATATATTTACCTTTATAGCATTAATCTCGGAACAATCTATCGCATTCATCATGGGAAAGAAACTTTACAGGATATATTCTTTATCTACAATATTATTTGAGGTCCAAACAGTATACTGACTGTTCCCCTTTACATATTTAAAGAAAAGTCACCAATCTTTGTTTCAAAAAATAATTTAAGATGCCAGTAAAAAGACTATTCAACTAATTATCGACGTTTTTTTCAATAAGAATTAACAGATTTCTTTTTAATTCAAAGTTTTTTTTTCAAAAATGTTGTTTTACTTTAATATTTCCCATTTTTAAAAGTTACAGCCTTAACATAATGGCATGATCGTATGTTTTTTTAATTATTTAACAAAAATACTATAAATGTTGCACTACTTCTAAACATAATTGTCCTCGTTCTACATTGATTTACAGAAAATTGTTTGCTTTGGTTGTTTACAAACAAAATTTAATGGTTAGATGAACACAAAAAATATTATCCTTTCATTTTCTGGTCTGTCCGACATAATTTTCTTCTAGTCATCTTTCAAAACATGTTGTCCTGAAATAGGTTTTCATAAAAAGAATGCCGCGTTTTTTCGATTCGCGAAATTTAAACAGAGTATACAACTATTTATTTAATTATTTCGCTTTTGTTGGTACGGCCTTCATAGAAGAAAAACAATTTATCTTCAATCCATTTTTGCTGCATATTAATTAATGCATCTTTTTAGAGCTGTATTAGAAATTATACAAATGGCTAAAATAATAATTATAAAATTTTAAATTCTTAAGTTGTATACTCTGTTGAAATCCTATTGTCTTCGTTCAATTAATCATTGTCTAAAAAATGTCGAAAAAACGCGGCATTCATCTTTCAAAAACCCATCTCTGTTTGAGTAAGAAATATTTTTATCCTCTACCTGGTTGGGATAAAATAAAACACAGTCTCAAAATACATTTGTGCTAGTCAACTAATTTTATGTTATGGTTTTACTTTTTGTGTTATCATATTGTGTTGTCTGCAAGTTTTAAAAAGGCTGACTAAGATAAAAATGCTTTGCATAAATTTTACTAAGCATGGCTTTTTTTTATATCAGCATTGTGTCGTCGGTCTGGATATATTTGGAATTTTTCCAATATTGTTAATAATTTTAGTAGCAGAATTTAAACAAAGTGAATTGACTGCTTAGATTAAAACTAGTTGCTTCGAGCCTTCGTCCCTTTTAGTCCGATCGAAAAAAGCCTAAAACCACACTAAGACATTGATAAAGTTACCCTAAAAAGCACAATCAATTTGAATCATTTTTAGAAATATTAAGTTTAAGCAATTAAAACCTTACAACTTTATATTACAGAACTAGCGGCTGCGCTTCTAGCATCGAAGGATTAAGGAAAGTAGGAAAATAGCCTAAAACCAAACTTAGATCTAATAATTAAATAGCCTAAAACTAACTAAGGACCTCTAAGAAGCTTCCATACAATAGAGAACTCTATCGCTTCAGACTAAATCTTAAACAACAATTTAATAAACAACCTTACTTCTTTATATAATTAACTAAAATCCTATTTATTGACAATCCTAAAAAAAATTTTTCCCTTTTCTCTAAAATTAATTTATTTATTATTTAAAGACTGAATTGTTTTAATAATCTATTTTTACAAATCTTATAAAACTAAATTGTTAAGTACGTTTTGGTAAGAAAAAATATTTGGTAATATTTATTTATACTGTTGCGTATAATGTATTTTATTGTTCTATTCATATATGTTATAAAAAAAACAAGAATAAAATCATCCATAAAAGCAGACAGATTGACAAAATTGGAAAACGAGTAGATGTACATTGTACATTGTCCCCAACGATGTTTTATACTGATGGTTGATCAAAGTTATGTACAGAGTATATGCTTATTGTTCACGGAGCAAACATTTGGACAGCCAGATATTTCTAATTATAGAGTAGCTTCACTTCTAAAAATAATAAAAGAAAAAAGTAACATTGTTATCAGTGTCTCTGTGCGTGTGTGTGTGTTTGTGTGTGTAATATATGTACGTGTAAGTGTATAATAAAATGTCTATTCACACATCTATAATGTATTATTTATGTTATTACGAGCAAAACTACATATAAAAAATTGTGCTTTTTTTCCTCATCAGAAATTTGGATACTAAAAATTTATGTCTAGGTTTTGAGGACCCGCGACCGTAGCTCAACACGTAGCGCATCCGCTCGTCGTCGGGAAGGTGATAGGTTCGAATATCGGTCCGCCACCGCGTCATAACTAAAGATGTTAAAAATGATTTTTACTGCTGATATGTCAGGTGCGCGACATAAATAGTAAGAGTAGGGGGAATGCCTTGGTCCAAAACAGGCGCAACTCACTACCATGCACAGTTAGGACTTCTCAGACAAAGGTCGTGCAATCAAAGGGTTGGTTGTCTGATGGGCAAATGGATGCATTACACCGCAATCATAGGGCTTATGGCTGACAACCCTATCCCATATCCATAAAAAGCCACATTGTTACAGAAACACTGACAAATTGTCAGCGGCCTATGCTCCCCCTGTGGAGTGTAAAGGGCTTGTTATTGTTATTGTTTTTTTTTGTTTTTTTTGAGGGCTTTTAATGACTATAATCTTGATGGAAGGAATTGGGGGAGGGTTGGATAAGAGATAGCCTTTAACAACTAAACCCTTCCCACTTAAAATTTTTGGAAAAATGCTATTTTGTCTTGGACTATCCTGTTATTTAAAATATTCCATTAAATAATTATAAAAATTACTGCTAAAAATTATTATTATTAATGTTAAATTGGAAGATAATATGGATTTTCTCATTTTGAACATAAGCTTTTTCGGATAAAAACCTCCTTGTTACCCGACAGAAAGATTAGAATAATGATTGTGATTTCTTCACATTAGTGCCAAACTTTTTTTTTTCATGGTGTGACCTTGAGTCCACTTTTATTTATGTCTTTTTAGTAGCGAAGCTGCTCTATAAAAGTTCGTGTTTGTCTGTAATATCAGTTTATCCGATTTTCGCCAGAGTGGAGTCAGATACCGTCGCATTATATAAGTGCGCTTTTTCTTTTTTTTGTTAATACTATACATATGATTTGTGATCTAATATTATTTCTTTTTGTCCCTTTTAAGTCTACTTTTTTTCTATCTGATTTTAAATTTTGAAACACTGATTCCTAGAAAACAAATTACAATGTTAAAAGAGAAGCATCTTTATAATCAAGTCCTAAAAATGAAAGTATGTCCCTCAACAGTTTCCTGTATTTAACAGTTTTGCAACAAATTTACCTACTTACAATTTTATTTAAACTTATAAATTTATATTCTGCTTATTCATTTCTGTTCGTTTGTCATAGCTTCGATTTAATGGATATTGTCACCCTTGTTTTCTCTAATATTATTTTGCTTGACAAATGTGCTTGACCAATGCAAAAATACCTAAAGTAGCAAAGCACAAAACTTGACTGATAAACGGACAAATTGAACCAAACAAATGTCCAGTGATCATAAAAAGAGGAAGAAAGAGAAGGAATAAAAGATATTAATAATGATAGAAAATCCGCGAATTTATCATCAAATATATTTACATGTCTTTTGTTGCATGACTAATGTACTGGCAGACAAAGTAAGTTGTATACTGGTTGCTCTTTTGAAAATAGTAGCTTCACAAAAAATCCGCAATTTATCTTTAACAGAAGCAAAGAAAGTAAAAAAATATCTGAAAAATTTGTAAAACTTCATTTTTTCATCCATGATAAAAAAAATTCCCATAGAACTTCGGGAAATTAGGTTTGATACTATTACCCACAAATAATTTGATAATCGGATTAAATTTACCAAAAATATGTGGAAATCAGTAAAAAAGTAAAAGCGGCTAAAAAAGCAGCTTTAAAGCAGTCGGACTGCTATAGATGCTACTTACTTAATTTTGCACCATATTAATGGGAATGTTGACATTAAAAAATCACAGGTCTAGCTTTAATAGCATCTGTATAAATCCCATTCCTCATAGTGTTACGGACTGACAGACAAATAACAATTATAGATTAGCTTCGCTACTCAAAAATGCATTTACACAGAGATAGAAAATTTGTCATTGAACAATATATAATACAAGATAAAGATGAGGTGCTGATAATAAAATATCTGAATATATCATTTGGGATCTTTTCAACATGTGTCTACAATGGGTATTCTTAGCGAGCATATTGGAACCAATTTGGGATAAAATGTTTTAGCCAGGAATAATGGATAGATATTTGCTTTTGATTTTTTAAAATATAAGAATCAGATCTATTTTATATCTTAAAGTTAGTTTAAAATACACTACTCTAAGATATGAAGATGTGTTTCGATTTTAGCAATCATTTTCAATTCATTTTATCGAAAAAATATAGGTATGAGACATTAGATATCAGCAAATATGATCAAAGCAATTTTACACAAATTTATATAAAAAGTCACAAATTATTTTAAAACTTATCACCAGGAAATACAAATTAAATATGGAGAAGTTTGAACACCAGAATTTAATTAAGGATTTTTATGAGGTAGAGTTTAGGAATTTAGGAGTTAAGAATGAGATCGTATTAACTGTTATATCAATAGTCTTTTATTAATATAAAATTGAATGAAATTATTTTCCAAGCACTGCTTTTGCTTTGCATAAAGAAATGGTATGATATAATGTATATGACTTTTTTCTTTGAGTTTATTCCTATATCCCTGTATGTATTTCTAGCGGCTTCGCCCCTAGCCTCTAGAGGCTTTGCCCCAAGAGGTTTGATCAATTTTTTTGTATTTTAGATTTAAAAGAAAAAAAAATTGTTTTAATTTTAGTTTTAAAAGAATTTTTTTTTTTGGGGGGGGTGACCCACCCTCACCCACCCCCCCCCCAAGAAAATAGTTAAAACTTCCCGGGACCTATGAGAAGCCATCCAAAGGAGAACCCGATCGGTTAAGCGGTTAGCGAGATCCTTCGCTACAAACAAACAAACAAATAGACAAACAAACAGACAAACAAACAGACAGACAGACAAACATCGTTCTACTTTGTATTATAGATATATATAAATTTTCTCTTTCTGTTATAATCTATACTAGTTATTTATCGTATTATATAATAAACAGCTTTCCGCGGATATTGAAATGAAACATTATTAGATTAAAATAAGTTTTGTTGTACCCAAGAGGCCAAAGACTCGGGCAAACAAAACTGGTATTAATCTTATGTTTTTTTTATTTTAATATTCATGGCAAATAGTCTGTAATACGATGCTATACATGGATTTTCAGGCTGGATACTATCTCTACTTTCTAAATTTAGAGTTAGAAAATAAAACTTTAGGTCAGTTTTAGACCATTTCTAATTTGGGCAGAAAAAGAGCCACAGTGAAAAATGTAAGACATTCCCCCCCCCCCCTCTAAATTTTTTATAAAATATCAAAAACCAAAGTAAAACGATGGGGGTGGGTTGGAGTAACCTAACGCATAGGGCACACATTATCAGTATTGTTATCCCATTCCCTAAATTCAGGTGATATATATATTTCCTTTTAAACAAATATCAGATTATATTTCTACACACTTTTCTTAGCTAAATTTGGAAGCTTTTTATAGTGCCTATATAAAAAAGAAGCCATACTGGCCTACCATTGGTCAATTAAAATGTATACTGTCCTGCCATTAGTAATTTGGTCTGTGTATTGGCCTAATATTGGTCATTTGTATTGTATGACGTCAGTTTTTTTAAAGGCACAATAAAATTATACAAACCTGTTCTTGTTGCAGCACGAATAATAATCTTGTATACTTACTCTTTTTACCTGCACTTGAATCTTGTTTAAGATGCATCTTTATACATAAATGCACTTTCTTGGTAATTTATCTCAAGATGATAGTGGAGCAACAACCCGCTCTCCTATGCAGCTTAATAAAGATACATATAAAAATTAGCTTCAGTTGATTTACCTACCTGCTAACAATTATATTAGTAAAGCTAGGATTTATTTCATTTTTTCGTGTTTCGGCCAAGGTTAGACAAGGTTGAGTTTAATTTGGTACTGGTTAGCTTCCCTCAGAAGCTAAGTATGAAGAAAATATTATATTATCAACCTGATATAAATTTGTAGGCTTTAAAAGTGGAGTATTGGGTTTACTTGTGGCAGTCTTTCAGCAGTTAGTTCGCTATATTTCAAGAAACCTTCCTTTAATAGACACAATAAGTAGACCTTATTATGTTTTTGAAAATAAGCCTGTCGGAATTGAAACTGATTTATTATTACTTGGATCTTACACCAGATTACCATGTATTCAACTTCCATCCTACTGGATAAACGAAATGATCAATAAATGATGCCCATTTTAGCAAGCTAAATCGACGAAAAGTTTCCCACTGTCATAATATCTACGTATATTCTTTATCCATCAATTGATTGTACAATGGCTGAAAATGGGAAAATTCCAGTTTTCTAGATACATACCATGTACTGCATATTTTCTACATAATTGCCATAATTTTTACAGAGTACAAACAATTTTGGTAGCGCAGCTACTCTACTGGAATTACAAAAAAAGTGAAATAGAACACAATTTTTTTTTGAAAAATAGTAATGTTCCTTCAATGTCCATTAAGATTTAATATTTTAGATTGTCTATAGATAAATACTGGAACGTATTTGCTTTCGTTTAATTGAACATAATCTTTCTTGTTTTAGCTAAATATCATTCCATGAAAACTCAAAAGTTTAAAAGTAAGTAACTTTACGTAAAAATATTATTTTTTCCAAGAAAATAACAATGATTGAGTATCTCCATGTCCAAATATGATTAAAATATTATTTAACTATCCCAATATATAAAGTAATAAGGTTTTTTTTATGTTTGAAGCTTATGATCTCATTAAATACTGAAGGTTCTCTCGTTTCAGTAATCTTCCCATAGGTTCTGTGATAGATTTATTCTATTTTATTTTCAGATTTAATTCTTGGGATAGTTTTAAGCTATTTTTCTAGCTCCTCTCTGCCCTTCAAATACTTAACCCCTGGATGCTAAGCAGGGGCGTCCAAGCTTTTTTTATTTGGGGGGGGGGGTAAAATTTAGAAAATATAAATTTTGGGGGTGCCTACGGCACCCCTACGCTCATTTTCTTTTTTTTTTGGGTGGGGGGGGTAATCTTTTTTTCATAGAGGCATTTTTTTTATTTGGAGGGGGTAATCACCCCTTTAACCCCCCCCCTCTTGGACGTCTATGATGCTAGGGGTGTAGCCACTTGTTTTATTAAAAGAGAAGAAACATTTCATATGAGGATAAGAAATCATTAATTACATCATCCCATATACATATAACAATTAATTTGAATATTTTTGGTCATTTCATATTTATCCTTTTTTTGCTAAGAACCTGATAATTTTTTACCAGCGAAGCTTCTATATAATTCGAAACGTTCTTCTTTTTTTGTGGTTGTTAACATGTTTACCTTTTCAAACCTAAAAACAGGGCTCGGCAGCCGTCTGTAAGCCTCAGGGAAATTAACCTTTTTACAATCTTTAAAATAAGCTGGAAGTCTAAACATCACCCAAATATGACAATCCCCCCTTTAAAAATGTGCCAAAGCATCCAAACGGGTTACAATTTGATGCTTAGTCGCGGCTGATGCGCGGCTGACGAGCCCTGCATAATAACCACCAAACTAGGCAAAACGAATATGTTTCTTGGGTTTTCAGGAAAGGGATGAGGAAAGTTTTATTACTCCACTTGTATACTGTCATTATTTTCAATCCTTATATACAATTAACAGAATCTGTGTATGTTTGTGTGTCTGTCTGTTCCGAAAGATCTATTAAACCGCTAAAATGAAATAATTCATTTTTGTTCTCCTTTTCATATTTTCAAAATACCTCTTATCTAAGTAAGTGTAGCTTGATCAGGGGCGTCCAAAAAAAGTTTGGAGATGCCTCACCCTCAAATTCGTTTGGGGGGGGGGGGTAATCCCCACTTTACCCTCCCCCCCTCCTTGGACGTATATGCTTGATATTATTTTTCTTTACAATACCCCGGCCCCCCATCCCCTCCAAAAAAGGGTAAAAAATACTTTCTTGAGATGGCATATCCCTGTGCACGGAGAAGGAATGCAATCAAACAAAATCAATCTTGTGCGGGTCTTGACATAACATTTCTGTTTCCCTCCCATCTCTCCACTCATCTGCCCCAGAGAGAGTCCCCAAATTTTTATAATAACGTTTTCTAATTCATGAGCTTAAAAACTTTGGGGTCTTCAGTGAATTTTGATTGGTTTGTTTATTAAGATGAGTGTTTAAAAGTTTCAACCGTTCTTAATTTTAATCTACAGAAAGGGTAATTTTGTGTATCAATATTGGTAGATGGACATCAATTTATCGGCCATTGTCTTATTCTTTAGATCCCTGTATCTGCCCGCCCATTTGCCCGCCCATTCGCCCGTCCATCTGCCCGTCCATGTGCCCGCCCATCTGCCCGTCCATCTGCCCGTCCATCTGCCCACCCATCTGCCCGTCCATCCACCCGTCCATCTGCCCGCCCATCTGCCCGCCCATCTGCCCGCCCATCTGCCCGCCCATCTGCCCGTCCATCTGCCCGCCCATCCGCCCGCCCATCTGTCCGTCCATCTGCCCGTCCATCTGCCCGTCCATCTGCCCGTCCATCTGCCCGTCCATCTGCCCGTCCATCTGCCCGCCCATCCGCCCGCCCATAGCTTTGTTACATAATTGCCTTTTCTTCCTTTTCCGACGTTATTTACTAAAAGCGAAGCTTTTCTACTTTTGGGATAAGTCCTTCTGTACGTACGTAACGGATATCTTGAACATGATTAGTCCTGTAACTAAAAGAAAAGCTACTCTATAATCTTTGCTATCGATATATGAGAGCAAAATATTTCACATGTTTTAAATGCCATTGTCCTATCCCCAAATCGCTGGTCAATACTTAATCTTCTATTGACCAAAAGGCTCCCCTGATACAACACCTGTACAGCACCAAAAGAAATTGTATAATTTTAAAAATTAAACCTCCGTTTGTCAATTTACCCATCAAATGACGATTGTATGACTTTTTAGTATGCTGATTATGCAGGGAGATATATCCCCCCCCCTCCCCGATAATAAATAACACCTCTTATGTTGTCTATATTACACCCAACTCAACTTTTTTTTTATCTAGGTGTAAAAATTGCGGGTTCAACTCGCGCACTCCCCTGGCCAACCCCTGTGCACGCCACTAAATTGACATATCCCTGAGACCAACTGAAAATGGATTGCTTATTTCTTCCCTAATTTCCGAAGTTGTACAGCAGATAAGCCAAATATTGCAAAACCTATTTTCAGCTACTCCGATCAAAGGGAAAAGCGATATAATGTATAAACGATTTATACATTCAAATTTAGATTTTTTTGGAAGCTTAAAGAAACTCAAATTCAGCTGACCATCCCTGATACTTGTTCAATATATTAGTTTATACTGTAAGATTATCGGGGGGAAGATAAAGTGGGATATTCGTATTGACAGCAGACAACATGGATAATCCTACAATTAATATATACATATACTAGCGGCTACGCCCCTAGAGGCTTTTAGGAACAACTATTTTTTTCTCTCGCCTAAATGGTGTTATTATGTTTTAAGCTAATTGCAAAAATGTTCGCAGGGCGGCGTTTTTTTATTTTCATCGATTTCTCTGGGGAGGTTGGTGGTACCTTCCCCCAAAATATTTATAAACCATTCCAGGACCTATGAGAAGCTACCCTGTAAAGGAGAACCATATCGGTTTAGCGGTTAGCATGATCCTTTGGTACAGACACACAGACAAACATCCTGTTACTTTAAAATAAGGATAGATACACAAACAGCTAATTAACCAATGGCGCGAGATCCCATTAGAAAAACTCTTTGTCCACTCTTAGCTGACACTTAAAAAAGTGGATGAACTACAACCTAATATTCAGGTTTTATCTAAAATAGATGTATTAAAGTAGATATCCAACAAAATAAGTTAACCAATAGCATGAGATTGAGATTGAGAATTAAAATTTTTTTCAATTGATATACCTCCATTTAATTCGCCAATGAATTGAGAGAAATGACAAGGATGGCAATATCCATAAGTAGCGGAGCACAAAAACTCATGGATTTGAATATGGACAAAGATATTTAAAGAGCATTTGTTAATATCAAGATTCAAGAATCACGAAACCTTCCTCGTATAAAATTATATTTTAACATTTATATTTTGTAGCATTACTGACAGACAGACGGACAAAGTAAATTACATTCTAGATGCTCATTAATATTGGGAATCTTCACAAAAAATCAGCCGTCTACTTTAACAGCTTTAAAATGAAGATTATTAAAGTCCCTCCACAGATTGTGACGTCATACGATAAAATAACCAATGAGAGGCCAGAATAATTTCAACAATAATCAATTACAGTGTATATTGGCCTCTCATTGGCTATTCCATCGTATGACGTTATAATCTGTGGAGGGACCCTAATCATCTTCTTTAAAATCCACAATAGTGTTGCGGACTGACAGACAGACAAAGTGAATTATAAAAAATAACAGTTAATTATGGGAAAGGGGGGAATCTACCCTTTAAAACCCCTTCTCTTTGGAGCTCTTAAAGATAAAGGGGGTGTTGTTTTGGCATATTTTCTGTAAAGTTGAAGCCATTTAGTCAAATGCACTTATAAAGTCAAACTGTTTTTAATTATGACAAAATGTAAATGCATGAAATGGTCATAACTGAGAACTGTTTGACTTAACTCTAGCACATCTGACTAAACGGCTACACACAACTTTACGAAAAATACACAAAAATTACCATTATTAGAGGAAAAAAATATTTTTGTGGTATTCTTTGTAATTTGGTCAATTATTCCTTAAAAATAGATAAAGGTATACTAATTAATAAGGTATACCTTTATTAAATGCTTATGGCTAATTTACATCTATATCTGTACCTCATATTATACACGTATTAATACAAATATCTTCTTGTCAATCCATCCACAAAACAACACCAACATAACACCAATAGATATTAGTAATCTTGCTAACCTAGAAAAACTACCTTATACATGTAACATATATTAAAGGTGTGTGTACAGGATTTTGCCAAGGAATATTGAAAATTTATGGAGTTTGTATTTCTATATTACTAGGGGTCTCACCTCTAGTATGTAGGGGCTCTGTATTTAAAAGGGTAAGAAGGGTCCAAAGAAATAGCATAAAAAATCATCCACGAACTCATGTGAAGCTTTCCTAAAAAGGAGAACTCAATAAGTTAAGTAGTTATTGAAATCTTAAGATTCATACAAAAAAATTATATTACTTTGTATAATAGGATTTGAGGGTTGGACTACACCCGGAAGACACCATGGAAACTGTCCCAATTTTGTATAACTTTTGCGGAACATGTTCCAGTTACGTCATATTTTTCTTTCCCGAAAAAGGGAAGGGGGGAAGAAAAAAGAGATGGGAGAAAAGGGGGTTTTTCCCATCTCTTTTGAAGAGATTTTCTTCCCCCCTTACCTTTTTTCGGGAAAGAAAAATATGACGTAACTGGAACATGTTCCGCAAAAGTTATACAAAATTGGGACAGTTTCCATGGTGTCTACCCGGAATTTTTTCTATTTTATTTGCATTTTCGGATGGAAAGGTTTAACAGACCCCCCGCCCAGTAAAAGCTTCGAAACCGATTGAAATATGCTGGATTAGAACCAGTTCTCAGTCATATTGAAAAATCACAAAAAAACATCGAATTACATAAATTTTCCACGACGATTAAAATAAAAATAATAAAGCCAATACCAGATTTGTTAGCCCGGGCCTAAAAAATTAAGACACAAATTTTTAGAAAATTAGAAAATAATTCTATATTTTCTATTTGGCGAATTCAATAACTAATTTTGTTTTACCTAATTAATTTTGTTTAAATATTGAATATCGGGGAAAAAAACTGGTGAAAGTATTTTAACCAGTTTTGGCTAGCACAGTGTTATTTACTAACATTGGACAACTATAACTCACACTTTTTTTACCCAATATTGCTAAAACTTTGGGATCATGGAAAAAAATCGAAGTAGTGGGTTTCGCTGTATTTTCACAGTATCTTTTGTTATGTTATGTTAGGGTAGGTTAGTTTAAATGTTAATGATTGCCCAAAAGGGTTAGGAAATTGGCCCCGCATGGTTAGAACCCTCTAAAGAGGATAGAGAAAAGGAGAAAAAATACGACGAAACCCGCTACTTCGTTTTCTTTCCATGATCCAAACTTTATTATACAGGTTCAGGTTATGACATAGTTATATTTTTATGTTACAGAATTTATAGTTATTTCTCGCAACGTATTATAAACAGAATTCCGCAGATATAAAATGTACCATAATAATATATCGGGATAAAAAACGTAAACTTTAATATCCTATTATATAAAGTATTAAAGGTTTTCATGACTGAAGTTTAAGATTTCAATATCTAAATCCTGAACATAAACCACAAATAATATACTAAAATACGAAGACGAAGAAATTCCCTCCAAAAATCAGAATGTTACGTCATAAAAACGAGGGATTATCCATCTCTTTTTCAGAGGTTTTCTTTTCCACTCCTCCTCTCCTCATCCCTCATTTCTATGACGTTATTGAGGGACTTTCATCGTCTTCTAAAATACTTTTAAACATTACTACACTTTTGGACATTATCACAGCTGTATTAAAGATAGATGGCTAGAAAAAATTTTTCTAGCCTAGTTCATGTTTTTTTAGGGAAAAGTTTTATTAAATAATAAGGTGCTTTCATGTATACCTATAAATGCACTACCCTGTACTACCATGAGTCTGCATTTCACCCTCCCCCCCCTCACTCGTTCCTCGTTTATTTTTGATTAATGTAAAAACTAATTCTAGTCCCTATGGGAACTTTTTAACAATTGTAGAACTCGATTGCATGTTAATTATTAGATGCAAAAAATTGTTGGATCTGGATAATGTTTTCCAGTATGGCTTCGAAACTAATTGATATCTACAGGATAAAAATCATTTCTCAGTCATACTGAAAAATCATGTGTAGCACCTTATCACAAACAATTTATTAACAAAACTTGCGTTAATCTTATAAATTTTCATTTTCGCGGAAAGCTGTTTATATTACAATACGATAAATAACTCATCTAAAATATTTAAAATTCTAATGGAAAAGTGTCCTAATTGACCAACGTCATTAAAAGCGAAGCTTTTCTATAATCAGGGTCGGTCGGTCCGTCCGTCCGTACGTCCGTCCGTCCGTACGTCCGTCCGAGATAGATAGCTTTTATTCGTTAATTTAGGCATGTTAGAATTGTCCTATCGATTTCAAACTTTGCATGATGATTCCTGTAGTAGTTGGGCACGATTTAAAAAGCGTAGCAACTCTATAATCATTACCAGAATGTCCGTACGTCCATTTTAAAAATGTTGATTTTTCTACTTTTTTAACAACAAATTTTCATGTGTTCTAATTATCCGTTTGATCTGATTTTTGGTATATTGATTCCTGGGACAACAACGAACAATATTATAAGCGAAGCAACTCTACAATCAAGTCCAAAAATGTAAGTATGTCCATAAACATTATCCTGCTTCAAGCAGTTTTTTTCAACAAATTTACTTACAATTTTGCTTCGACTCTAATACTTTTAAATTCTGATTATTCAGTTCAGATACCATACAAGTGTTAATGTCCGTTTGTCCTACCGTTTCAGTGCTTCGCTTTTATGGATGTTGTCATCCTTGTTGTAACTAAGATTTATATGAACATACATGTAAGGCTAAAATGTTTGTGTATAAAGTGTAAAGAAAAAGAATGTAGAAGAAGAAAATCTCAATTACCATGATTTGTTGTAAAAAGAATGTACATTTTTCTCTCTCTCTCTACATATGTAAATGTAAATACATTTCAGACGGGCTAATTGGACCTTAAACAAAAGGAGATTTTTCTACACAAAACTGTCTTAGGTTACAAATTAAAGAGTAGGATTGCTTATTGATCAAGCCCATTTATAAGCAATTTTAGAAGCAATTCATAATTAAATAAGCTGAATTTATCAAAAATGACATGCCCCTCAATTTTAAAAATGAAAACAAAAACCTCCACAAATTGGGTCGGAGCCATCATAAATATAAAATTCTACCCATCTCAAAAAAAAATTACAGGGGACTTTTGTAATTGTCAAAATTTGAAGTTTTTGGGAAGTAAAAATTGTTTCAATTATAGGCATAAAAACATTGCAAATTTCAACATAAAAAAATGGGACTTCCCCTTTTTATTGCGTAAATCCCCTAGAGGCTAGGGCAAAATCACTAGTTATGTAGTTACTCTAAACAGTCTCCTTTGCAACTGTAGGCTGGTGTGCATATTGCTGGTGGAAAAGAAAATGGTTCTACTTATGGTCATTATTGGAACAAATAATCTGGGCTAGGCTTCAACCAATTTTATAATGCCTTTGTTTTACAAAATAGATTCTCTTACTTTGACTGTCCGTATGTAAAGTTATGCTATTTTAATTACATATGCATTTTAATCTTTAAATGTAGCAAATCTTGCACCTTGAAGTTAAAAGTTCAAAACCTGACAAATTGAATATTTTGTTTTAACATCAAGAAATCGATTGATTTAGATATTTTTTTTATATATATAAGAAGTTCCTAATCAGTTAAATTTAAATATGCTTTGCTCTGAGGATTTTAAACTAGGGACTAGGGTAATTTTCTTTGCAAGGAAAAGCTTACCCAAGCATTGTGCAGAGTTTTGTCTGTTTTTTTTATTCTGATTATTAACCGTAAGTTTTAATTGTTTTTTTTCTGTGCTTCTTTAAAAAGTTAATCCTTATAAGTAAGTAACAGTATATCCGTCTGTTTGTCTGTATGGTTGTGTGCATGTTTGTATCGAAGGATCTCGCTAACCTCTGAACCGATTAGGGAAGTTTTTAACTATTTTGGGGAAGGGTGCCACTACCCTCCCAAGAGAAATCACAAAAAATCGAAAAAAAATGCTATTCTCGATTTTACGTAGAGACTTGAACACAGCATATTTTGAATAAAAAACATTTAAAGTGCCACTAGAGGCCTCTAGGGGCGTAGTCGCTAGTATTAAATATAAGAACAAAAATTGATTGTATCATTTTCTCCATGAAAAATTGTTAGCCATCCTTTAATAGATAATCATTAACGTTAAATGTTTGTCGTCTAGGCATAAACAAGGACATAAATAATTTTGTCCATAAGTAGCGCAGCAACAACAAGCAATAAATATTCTGGATTACTTAAAACATATTCAATTAGTAAGAGTAAGCTTTTTAAACACGCAACGTCATACTTCTTTACCTGTAGTCTATCAACTGTAGACTAAGATCTTTTAGCAATCAGTCTTTGATAGGATTATGTTTTTACAAACGTTTTTGGGAGTTTTTTTTAACCATGTTTAATATTTTATTTCTGATTGTAGATTTTTCTACAAGAAAAAAGTTTTCTTATCTTTTTTTTACAAAAGTAGGTGGATGTTTCCAATAAGTTCTCCTAAACGTCTATTACTTTTTAAAATTTTAAGAAACATTTAGTCTTTAGTGGCTAGTTAGTTATAGAGTAGCAATGTTACAAAATATAAGCCTTACATATATCTGCATTCACATATTCAATGATTCATATGCATAGAGGCAACCATGTTAGAGTTCCGATACCGGACTATTGAATTATCACAAAACTGAACACAGTAATAGTGTCTGACTGATTATGACGTAACAAAAAAAATTAGCCAATGAGAGGCCACTATAAATTTCACCATTGGTCAATAACGGCCTCTCATTGGCTAATTTTTTTTTGTTACGTCATAATCAGTCAGACAGTATTACTGTGTTCCACAAAACTTTAAGTGATAAGACTTCTGCAAAGCTGTTCTGCCTTCAAATATCCTAAAATACAATTGTTTTAGTAAAAGTGCAATTCTAGTCTTGCATATAAGTTCGGTAAGATTATTTTTTGCAATATTTTTAATATTATATGGTCTAGTTTTTGCAACACAACATGGATAGATTCGTGGATACCCAAACATACATGTATAATATGATTTGATATAAGCTCATGTAAATGATATACCATGATGAATAATGATACAACATTATTACAAGCGCAGCTTCTCTACTATTTTCAACTTTCTTTACGTTTTTCGGTTATACGAATTAATATTATAAGTGGAAGCATATCCAATCTATATTTATGATCAATGTATGTAAGTCTTTTTCATTTTTATTCATTTTTAAATTATACATATAGTTAGCAGGGTTATTTTTTAGTTTAGCAGTACTTTTGTCATCCTTGTGATATATTTAGAAATTATATATGATTATGAATATTATCATCCTTGTTATTACTAGGTCTAGTCTTACTTTCAAGGTCCTAGTCAGATAAGAAAAATAAGATGTTTCCCTTAAAGCGACTTGTAGAGCACAGGAACCCCACTTCACTTTATTAAAAATAAAATTTAAATTAAAGGAAGGTTACGTTACTTTTTTCAGGTCAATTTAGGTTTGGTTATATTGAGTACTGGCCAGCCCTGTAGGGTAATAATAATGGAAATGGGCGTCAAGTTAACCCACTTTACCCCTTATTTATAATTGATTTTTAAAAATAAGGATGGGAAGGGGTTACTGCTCGACAGGCACTTTGAGGGAAAGCACCGCAAAATATATTCAATATTACAAGGAAATAGTTTTAGGAAATTGAGTTAGATCACTTTTTCATTGAGGATGCTTATAAATACATTTATAACTTACCTAACTTTGAAACTGAACTATTTTATTCTTCTTATTTTATGTACATATTAACCTTCAAATCTATGTTGTCAGTATATCTATTTTAATAATAATTTCCTTTTTTTTAAACAAGTAATTTATATCAGAATTTAAAAATCTTTCATTCAAACTTCAAATATTGATGAAGAAACTTCCTATTTCGTTTCCAAAACGTAAGATGTAGAGTCGCAACAGTTTATCATAGAGTTGCTACACTTTTTTTAAAAAGTTGTTTGATGTTTTGTTTAGGTCAAACTAACTAAAAAGTCTCACAGAATATTAGGGATAGGGAACTGGACAATAACTAGATAATCCCCAGATTTCTATGAATGAATTCTAGTAAGAATCGGGTACAGATTATTTTGCCTGCCATTATTCTTTCCCTCCATGAAAAATCAGGACCTGAGAGATAAATTAATTACACTTTTTCTACTGATTATTTCTATTCAATAAAAAGAATCAAGTGGTTTTTAGCCGCGCTAGTTCTCTTCAATTGTGTATGTCCATCCGACTTTCTGTAAATTCAAAACCCATAAAATAAAACAACTAAAAACAAAAATATCATATGCTTATTGTTAATGACAAAACCAGCCAAGCCAGATAGGTTTTTAAAAAATATTTTAAAGGGGCGGAGGGGAAGAGGACTTAGTCTTCATATGCCCAACCTCTGTGCGAGGCTCTAATCCTGATGGGCTCCCCAATATAGCTTAACCTAACCTGATCTAAAGTAATAAACAAACAAACAAAAAAATACTATTCCATTATTCTCATGTTATTATAAAAAAAGTAAGGAGGGGGGTGGGAAAGGGTCATTGATCAAAAGGCACTCCAATTGTTCTTAGTTTAACCTTACATTTATGACCTTTAGCATAGGTCACGAAGATTCAGAATATAATGTTTGTTATGGATTCGTTACAGATGAACATACTTGTTCTAGTTTAGTGTTTACTTTTATCAAGTGACCCCTGTTGCCCAGGTCTATAGGTTTACAAATAAATCTAATTTCTTGGTGATAGTTACCCAGCAGTCTGAGAATTAAAGTAAGTTAAGAAAGTAAGAGGGCAAAGAAAATATACTCTGCTTAAAAGTTTATTTAATATATTTTTAAAAATACACATTAGAAATTTGTTCGGACCCAGAATTTGTCTAAATTAAATTAGTTTCTTAACACGTAAGAACACACTTAACATGGAGAAACTTAAGCAATAGAAATCCTTAATCTTTCTGTTTTTTTATTCAGAGCTTCGCTTTTATTGATGATTAAATTTCTAACACTGCATACTCGTCATTGTTTTTATTTATATTATTCATTCATTCATAATTCATATAATATATTTATAGATAATATTTATTACAGAAAAAAAACCATAAAAAAGACAATCTTATATTTTATACAAAAAAGTTTAGGCCTGTACGTCCGCTCTTGTAGATTCGATCCTATAACCATTGATCCACTATACAACTATAAAAAACACTATTGGGGGTATCCTTATATAAAAGTAACAGGAAGTTTATCTTTCTGTGTGTATGTAACAGGTTTCTTTAGAACAAAGCTTCTGTAGGTACAGGGAAGGATTATAACCATTTTGGGATAGGGTCCTTTACTCTATCAACTTTTTATTTACTTTTTCTTTTAAAGCTAAATTTGAAAGTGGAGGGTCGACTTATCCAACTTACGTGAGGTGCACCTAAGGCCTAAAAGGGTGTAGCTGCTAGTTTGAATACATAGGACAACGGAATAACAATTTTTAAAAAGTAATTGACCTTATATATATTCAAATGAAAATGAAAAGAAGAGAGTACAAAAACGTGGAGGAATAAAGTAACTCATAGAGTAGCTTTGCTTCTAAAAAATTCATATTTGTTGAAGTTTTCAATATGAGATATGAAATATTCCAATAAAAATATATGTATCCATCAATCCTATCTAAATTTTTCTCCCTTTTAATATGTAAAAAGAATAATGTTTCACATTTATTTATTTTTTATTATGAATAATCATATGACAGATTGAACCAGATGATTCAATTTTAAAAGTAAAACCGGTCTTGACATATCGATCTGTAATTATATTTTTTTCAGCATTGCTATTCTAAAACTCAAAATGTCCGTTTGAAACGATTTAGGGGATAACTAAAGTATCAAATCTCTAAATTTAATTTTCTATTATTCTATCGTTAGTTCATTAAAGTAAAAGAATGGAGGGGACACAAGCTAAATGTAACTCCATAAGGCTGGGGACCCTTTGCCAACTTTCTATTGGGTATTTGAAGGTCTCCAACACTGGGGCCAGGTAGTTGTCTGGTTTATACATCTATACTTATACATTTATTGTATATTCAAACTAAAGAAAATAGGGAATTTATATTAAAGAAATAAGTTATGAGAATGAATTAAGAAAATTATGTAAATACACAATCTACAAAATAAATACATAATTTTACAAGGAACATAATTACAGCACAAAAAGAAAAACTACTTTTCCTCTAAATTTTTCTAACAATGTATTAATATTCTGTATCTTTTGTACAGTCATGCATTAGCTTACAAATTTAGATATTTAAAATTGCAATTAAGCTGAATTTAAATTAAAGTAAAAGAATAGATCTATATGTATTATGTAACTCTACCAACGGGGTGGGGACCCTGTGTCGTCTTTCAGTATCAGCCAATGGCGTCGGAAATATTAAAACAGTCAAAACGCTACAAAAAAAGTGCTTAAATCAATTTGCTAGCAGACGAGAAAGGTACCCACCACTGAGGCCAGGTAGTTGTCTGGGGTATACAACTATACATTTATTAATGTATAACATGGATAAAATTTTACTATGCCTTTTAACAAGACTTATATAAAAAATTGACATAGTTATGAACTTTATGAAGTTTCTTTAAATAGACGTATATTAGAACAAATCCCATTATTAAAGAGTAGCTACGCTGCTAAAAAGGAAAACCATTTATAAACTTGACTCTTGAGTACACAATTTCTTTAGATACACCAGAGACATAAAGAAAGAAAATAATTTAATTTGTTACAAAATCTTTACTATCCCCAGGGAGTAAGGGAGGGGACAATAAGCAATTAATTCAATTTAAGAGTTTTCGCTGAAAGGCCATGAAATCCAGATTTATCCAGAAAATTTGAAGAAAATTGTAAAGGATGTATAAATCAAATTTAGAAAACTAAAAAATAAGAAAAAAGTTCTAAGTAAAAAAAGCATTCATTTGTAAATTTTATTACCAGTACATCAGACTGACGTAACCATTCTGTAATTAGTTACTAGAAAAATCTCCCTGGAACTCATTCAACTCCATATTCCTCAATTTTAAAATGTCACTAAGAATTAAATTTAAGAGTTCATAGAATGTTTATTACACAAATATCACAATAAAGTTTTTTATCTATAAAATTATATTTTTCGGAGAATTTTTTTTAAACCAGCCATCTCATATCAAATTTTTCTGTCTGCTATATTCTCTGCAAGTTATCTGCAATGATGCGCTAGTACCCAAAGTCAGTCAGAACCTGCTAAATTCTTGCACATTCCCTTTAAGCCAGTACCTAAAGTATGAGACTTCTAAAAATTGAATATTCGATCTATTGTCCCATCCCTTACTCCCTGACTATCCCTTTACAGGTATAGGGATAGGACAATGAAAAAGATTAATCTTCCCTAATATTTTAAGTCCACAATACATATGTGATATTTAACTTTAAACTATTAAGTTGACATACACATTTTATTGTTTAGGTGATGTAAATAGATGTCATTTATGGCTGCCATATTGAGCTATTTTGTCGACAGTATAACCAACATTAAGTGTGACTACTTGTTATAAATTATATTGTATTTTATTTACATAAAAATCATTATTAAAAATTTTTGTACCAACTAATCAAAATTTTAACGAAAGTTTTCAATGTTCAAATTAGATAACATGTGTATAAATCTTAGAGGACCAGTATAATATACACTCCAGTTTCCCCAGTTTACATTTTAATGTATCCAGGAAAGCTGTGCGGAATTTATTATCTTTCAGTTACCTACCCCTTCATCCCAGTAAATCATCCCAACCTGTCTCACCTTGCTTTATATATTTCCTTTCTTTTTACCTAGTTTTCTTTCAGGGATTAAGGGAAAGGACAATGGAAGTTTAATCAATCATTCCCCAAGCCTCGAAGGACGGGATACACCACGAGATCTTATTTTTGTGTATCTCTGAACCAAGCCTTGCTTAATGCCATGCATGGTTATATATGGTCTTAGGTCCTTCAGATAACCAACCCTTCTATTGCACTACCTTTATCTTAGAAGTCATAACTGTGCATGGTAATTAGTTGCGAGGCATTCCACTTACTCCAACTATTTATGTCTCTTGCCTGATGTAGTAGCATTAGGAACCATTATTAAAGACATTATTTATGACGCAGTGTCGGGCCGAGTATCTAACTTATCACCTAGCATCTACGGGACCTATGTATATTCGAAGGGTTAAGGATCAAAGACCAGAAAAATTGCTTACAACCACATCTATAAATTTGATAGCCTAAAACCACTCCTGGACATATGTGAAGCTTCCCTAAAATGGAAAACTGAATCTGTTCAGTATTTTATCGAAATCCTACAATTCAGTAAAATTTTGACATTTCACACATAAAATTTTTTTTCGAAATTTTTACAAGAAATTTGACAATATGTTTCCTGCGTCCCTGATCTTCCTATAGACATTAATGTGTTTTGACTTTGTTTCTTATATATTTTCCTTATCTGTCACAGGAAAGAATTCAGTTTAGTTTTTCACATAATTTTTATATTTGATTATATCTAATGAACGTGTGGGGACCCTTTGCCAACTTTCTATTGGGTATTTGAAGGTCTCCAACACTGGGGCCAGGTAGTTGTCTGGTTTATACATCTATACTTATACATTTATTGTATATTCAAACTAAAGAAAATAGGGAATTTATATTAAAGAAATAAGTTATGAGAATGAATTAAGAAAATTATGTAAATACACAATCTACAAAATAAATACATAATTTTACAAGGAACATAATTACAGCACAAAAAGAAAAACTACTTTTCCTCTAAATTTTTCTAACAATGTATTAATATTCTGTATCTTTTGTACAGTCATGCATTAGCTTACAAATTTAGATATTTAAAATTGCAATTAAGCTGAATTTAAATTAAAGTAAAAGAATAGATCTATATGTATTATGTAACTCTACCAACGGGGTGGGGACCCTGTGTCGTCTTTCAGTATCAGCCAATGGCGTCGGAAATATTAAAACAGTCAAAACGCTACAAAAAAAGTGCTTAAATCAATTTGCTAGCAGACGAGAAAGGTACCCACCACTGAGGCCAGGTAGTTGTCTGGGGTATACAACTATACATTTATTAATGTATAACATGGATAAAATTTTACTATGCCTTTTAACAAGACTTATATAAAAAATTGACATAGTTATGAACTTTATGAAGTTTCTTTAAATAGACGTATATTAGAACAAATCCCATTATTAAAGAGTAGCTACGCTGCTAAAAAGGAAAACCATTTATAAACTTGACTCTTGAGTACACAATTTCTTTAGATACACCAGAGACATAAAGAAAGAAAATAATTTAATTTGTTACAAAATCTTTACTATCCCCAGGGAGTAAGGGAGGGGACAATAAGCAATTAATTCAATTTAAGAGTTTTTGCTGAAAGGCCATGAAATCCAGATTTATCCAGAAAATTTGAAGAAAATTGTAAAGGATGTATAAATCAAATTTAGAAAACTAAAAAATAAGAAAAAAGTTCTAAGTAAAAAAAGCATTCATTTGTAAATTTGATTACCAGTACATCAGACTGACGTAACCATTCTGTAATTAGTTACTAGAAAAATCTCCCTGGAACTCATTCAACTCCATATTCCTCAATTTTAAAATGTCACTAAGAATTAAATTTAAGAGTTCATAGAATGTTTATTACACAAATATCACAATAAAGTTTTTTATCTATAAAATTATATTTTTCGGAGAATTTTTTTTAAACCAGCCATCTCATATCAAATTTTTCTGTCTGCTATATTCTCTGCAAGTTATCTGCAATGATGCGCTAGTACCCAAAGTCAGTCAGAACCTGCTAAATTCTTGCACATTCCCTTTAAGCCAGTACCTAAAGTATGAGACTTCTAAAAATTGAATATTCGATCTATTGTCCCATCCCTTACTCCCTGACTATCCCTTTACAGGTATAGGGATAGGACAATGAAAAAGATTAATCTTCCCTAATATTTTAAGTCCACAATACATATGTGATATTTAACTTTAAACTATTAAGTTGACATACACATTTTATTGTTTAGGTGATGTAAATAGATGTCATTTATGGCTGCCATATTGAGCTATTTTGTCGACAGTATAACCAACATTAAGTGTGACTACTTGTTATAAATTATATTGTATTTTATTTACATAAAAATCATTATTAAAAATTTTTGTACCAACTAATCAAAATTTTAACGAAAGTTTTCAATGTTCAAATTAGATAACATGTGTATAAATCTTAGAGGACCAGTATAATATACACTCCAGTTTCCCCAGTTTACATTTTAATGTATCCAGGAAAGCTGTGCGGAATTTATTATCTTTCAGTTACCTACCCCTTCATCCCAGTAAATCATCCCAACCTGTCTCACCTTGCTTTATATATTTCCTTTCTTTTTACCTAGTTTTCTTTCAGGGATTAAGGGAAAGGACAATGGAAGTTTAATCAATCATTCCCCAAGCCTCGAAGGACGGGATACACCACGAGATCTTATTTTTGTGTATCTCTGAACCAAGCCTTGCTTAATGCCATGCATGGTTATATATGGTCTTAGGTCCTTCAGATAACCAACCCTTCTATTGCACTACCTTTATCTTAGAAGTCATAACTGTGCATGGTAATTAGTTGCGAGGCATTCCACTTACTCCAACTATTTATGTCTCTTGCCTGATGTAGTAGCATTAGGAACCATTATTAAAGACATTATTTATGACGCAGTGTCGGGCCGAGTATCTAACTTATCACCTAGCATCTACGGGACCTATGTATATTCGAAGGGTTAAGGATCAAAGACCAGAAAAATTGCTTACAACCACATCTATAAATTTGATAGCCTAAAACCACTCCTGGACATATGTGAAGCTTCCCTAAAATGGAAAACTGAATCTGTTCAGTATTTTATCGAAATCCTACAATTCAGTAAAATTTTGACATTTCACACATAAAATTTTTTTTCGAAATTTTTACAAGAAATTTGACAATATGTTTCCTGCGTCCCTGATCTTCCTATAGACATTAATGTGTTTTGACTTTGTTTCTTATATATTTTCCTTATCTGTCACAGGAAAGAATTCAGTTTAGTTTTTCACATAATTTTTATATTTGATTATATCTAATGAACGTGTCCTAACTTTGTTATTTTGTTTTGAAAATTTAAACTAATTAGTGACGAGCTAACAAAGTTCAAAGTTTTGATTCAACGGGGTTCAACAAAATAGATTTTTGCAATAATTACTCAACAGAATTAAAAAATTAAGGTGTCAAATTAAAGATCTTACTATTTTTGTAATGGCAATTTTCTTCTTTTTTTGTTGCGTTTTAGTAACTTAAAACCAACAAAATTTTTTTTGAAAACTTAAATTACTTCAAAAATAAGAGGTCTACAAAAAAAACGATTGCACTTCTAAATTCTATGGATCATTTTACATCTACTACTTACTAAAAACACCGATTAGCTATTTTAAAATATCACAAAAGTTAGAACAAGTTTTTTCTAATATATAACTAGGTAAATTAAGATGACTCATAGAATAGCTGTAATGCAACCAATATAAACAAAAAGAGGCAAAGTTGTATAAAAAAGTAATAGTAATTGTATTGTTCCTTATTAATCTCTGAAAATAGATTGAGTTATTCCTCTGATGGCTCTGATGTTACCTCCGTGATGGCTCCTCTGAGATATACCACAAATAAATCAGTCCTAAAAGGTGAAATGCTATTTTTTGACGGATGGAGCATATCTACTTCCCCTACCATACTTCAATGATTTTTATTTAAACTTCACCACAATTATACAAAGATTAAAATGATGTTGTTTCCAGTATTGCTATGAAATTGATAAAAATCCACTGGATTAAAACCGGTTGTCAGCCAAAAAATCAGAGATTACAGAAAAAATTTTACGAATATCAAAATAAAAATCATAAAATTAATACCAGTTTTGTAAACCTAGGACTTCGGCCATAAGGGGTTGACAAACTGGTCTGAATTTTATGATTTTTCATTTTACTATCGGCGGAAAGTTATCTATGATACGATGATATAAATAACTATCATAATGATGCAGCCTAATTCCATCCTTAAGGAATGTATGTGCTTTAAAAAATATTTCTTGGGAGTGTGAAAAAACCCCATCTTAAAGGAGTTAAAAATCTTCCTATCTATAAGAAGTTCCACTGTAAATTAGCAGTTAAATTAGTAAATCTTAAACTTCTATTACGTCAAGATTGCATAGAAATCAAATGGTTCAAATGGTCTTTCCGCCTCACAGTTATGTTGATGTCGTCTATCAGTTTTCTAAAAATTTCTAATATATAACCAGTTAAATTTAGGTGACTCATAGAATAGCTGTAATACAACCAATATAAACAAAAAGTTGTAAGAAAAAATAATTGTACTGTTCCTTGTCAATCTCTGAAAATAGATTGAGTTATTCCTCTGATGGCTCCGATGTTACCTCCGTGATGGCTCCTCTGAGATATACCACAAATAAATCAGTCCTAAAAGGTGAAATGCTATTTTTTGACAGATGGAGGATATCTACTTCCCCTACCATACTTCAATAATTTTTATTTAAACTTCAGCACAACTATATAAAGATTAAGATGATGTTGTTTCCAGTATTGCTATGAAATTGATTAATATCCACTGTATTAAAACCGGTTGTCAGCCAAAAAATCAGAGATTACAGACAAAAAAAAATCAAAATATAAAAATCATAAAATTAATACCAGTTTTGTAAACCTAGGACTTCGGCCATACGGGGTTGACAAACTGGTCTGAATTTTATGATTTTTCATTTTACTATCGGCGGAAAGTTATCTATGATACGAAGATATAAATAACTATCATAATGATGCAGCCTAATTCCATCCCTAAGGAATGTATATGCTTTAAAAAATATTTCTTGGGTGTGTGAAAAAACCCCATCTTAAAGGAGTTAAAAATCTCCCTATCTATAAGAAGTTTCACTGTAAATTAGCAGTTAAATTAGTAAATTAGAGTCATTTCGGTCAAGCGGTTAGTGAGCTCTTTTTATACAGGCAGATACCTAGATTCAAATATTGCCTCTTCAATAATGGGATATGAGGCATAAAATTATTCGGCCTGATTTTAGCCTCACACATAAACTTTGTTTTTTATTTTGGGTTCTAATCAAGAGTGATATTTAGTTGGGGGTGGTTTAACCCACTTTCAGAAAACAGGATTACCCCAAGAAAATATATTCTTATACAAAAATAGTATGTGCCTTATTTGTGCTTTTTCTTTTTTCTTACACTATACTAGTCTTCACCTACTGTAAAGATTTTCAAGCTACATAATCATAATGATTACAATGAGCAACGAACATCCAACAATATTCCTGAGTACTTCTTTATTTTTGAAAGTAAAGGTTCTACTTAGATAAGAAATATTTTATATTTAAAAATCTTTTTTTTTACAGGCAAAGCCCCTGGGCAAAACCAAATTATAGAGTAGCTGTTAAATATATATTGGTGAACAGCAAGATATACATATTAAGTCAATAAAATAATATTTTTCTTTTTTTTGTCAAATAAATTATACATTTTTTTGTTTGTCTATTATTGGGACTAACTAAGTTATTTCAGCTCATTTCATATTGTATTATTTATTCTCAATCAAACAGCTCGATATTAGAATAGATTATTTTGTATTGGTGTTGTATTTTCTTTTTGAAATATGCAGAAGCGAAATTCTTATTCCATTGCTATTACATAAAAAATACATTTTCTATTTCACCTCCAGTCTCTTGGGTCCATTTCTCAAAAAAGCTGATAACCTAGCACACGAAGTACAAAACGCCTCTTGCTAAAAATCAGACTAACGGTCTGCCAGATCTTTTATTACATACTGACAGACATCCTGACACTTTTTATATCTGGACAAACGGTGTATTAAACACTGGTAACGAAACGTAAATAATGTAATGTATTCTATTTTAATGCATAGAAATCTATTCGTGTACCTTTCTGTAAAATATGCTTTTTTGTGATTATCTAATTTGTAGTACAATTATTTATTTATTATGTCTCTTTTCATATATTCTGGCTCATTGGAGAAATGATAAATAAATGTTTATTCTTGTAGAGCAGCAATAACTATTGACTGTCCATGAAGACGAAGAAAGTCCCTCAATGACGTCATAAAAATTATGGATGTGGTGAGGAGGAGTGGGAAAGAAAACCCATAAAAAATGATGGATAATCCCTCGTTTTTATGACGTAAAATGCTGATTTTTTGTCGGACTTTCTTCGTCTTTACTGTCCATACGTTCAAATGACCAATTTACATGAAAAATATATAAAAATCTTACACTGACTCTGTAAAAATAATATGATAACTCTAATTGAAACATTTCTAGTTTGTTCTTTCTGCACTTCTCTTAATTATCATAGAATCATATAAAATAATCATAAAGTATTTTCAGATAGGTTTTAATAACTATAAACAAATAAAACTCAAATTAAAACAGACATCAAACTCTTATATTGCACAACTCTTGTCTTTGGGTCCTAAATAAGATCGAACCAAATATTGTTTTAAAAACTTTCTATGAGCTAAATTTTAAATATGTGTAAAATATGATAGAAAGTACAGTATAAAAAGGACAATAATATCCATTAGTAACGCAGCGTTGACATCTAATAGCTCTAAATTTATTTTTATGTCCTGATTATGAAACAGTACTTAAAATGTTGATTGAATGCAAATTATCCCTTGATTTTGTGAATGCAGTGATAAAAGGAGAAGTAGCTTGTGTATGTATTGCGTAAAATCATGAGTAAGCTTCAGTCAAAAGCGATTATTAAGTCTAAGTGTTCTTAACATTGACAAAACGCATAGTATAATCAAACGCATATTTAAAAACACTTAGACTTAATAATCGCTTTTGACTGAAGCTTACTCATGATTTAACGCATTACAAGAACAAGCTACTTCTCCCTTTTTTTTCTTGTGACAGCCGGACAGACGAAGGCACAAAGTAGCTGCGCTACCCATAATAAATATTGTGAAGCACTGAACCAGGTATGTTAGCCCCTGGATTTAGGCGTCCAATCATTTCCGCTCTGATGGTAAACCTTCAAATTAAGATATCCGCGAGTTTTATAAAATTAAAGGTTTACAAGTTTAAAAAAAAACAGGTAAACTTTGTAGCCAGTAGCATAAATGATTAGAAATTAAAATTTTTTTTGCAATCTTTAATCAGCTTCGGCAGTCGCTTACAAAAATATTGTTCGTCTGCAGTTAAATCAATCTAGACAGGTTTTCAGCTGCCTAATTAGTTACCACATTAAAAGTTTTATACTGTCGTGTCAATAAAAATATGTGTTTTCTCGGAAACGATGGATCACCCCTGGATTTAAACTATGATGAAAATTTGCATTAAGAATACATTTTCAAGCCTATAGAATCTGATAAATGTTGCAATTTAAAGCATTTCTGCCTACTTTGTAAGGAATTATGCTTTATTTCACATGAAATAGAGGTTACAGAAAGAACAATTAGGTGTGTTGATTTTATATTTCTTTAATTTTAAACGTACTTTTCATTTTAGCTCAGAAGCTCCCTAACATCTATGTTGATATATTTAAACAGTTGTTATCTTCTTTATAACTAAATTAATCCGTCGGTTTGTCTGTAATGCTCTGGTGAAATTAAATCTAACTATCTAAAATGTTTTTTTTTTATAGCTTTTGATTATGATAAATGGCTTTATTTTTGTTCTAAACAGATATTTCAGAATCTAGAATCTTCTCTATACCTTACTTGGACCGTCGGTATGCTTGTATAGTTAATAAGCATACCAAATTTCTTTTAAAAATTTATTTTTTCTTAAAGAAGGCGTATCAACTTTTTCACTTTTTATCTAAGATAGCTAGCCGGTTCTTTTAGTAAGTAGTAGATGTAAAATTTTTGATAGAATTCAGATATGCAATGGTTTTTTTTGTAGACCTCTTATTTTTTAAGTAATTTAAGTTTTTAAAAAAAAATAATTAAGTCGGTTTTAAGGTACTAAAATGCAACAAAATAAAAGAAGAAAATGGCCAGTATGAACAAAAATAGTAATATCTTTAATTTGACACCTTACTTTTAAAATTCTGTTGAGTAATTATTGAAGAAATCAATTTTTTTAACCTCGGTTTAATCAAAACTTTGAAGTAAAATATAATTTTCACAGGCATAAAAAATATGGGTTCATATATACCTTTAGAATCAGAAAAATATTATGAATCCATTGTAAGCAAAATTGAAAAAAGTAAAAAAATAAAAATAATAAAAATGGCCTAACGTATTATTTTTTACAGGTAACACTTGATTGTAACTATTAAACTAGCCAATCACAAGTCTCAAAAATTGACTAATCGGGAAGCTTCACCTCAAAACCTCAACCAATAGAATTGACAATAAAAAAAGGATAATGTTCATAGAATATATACAATAGATACTACAATGAAAATATTGATACTTACAAAACATGTAAAGAACGAAAAATTATGAACAAATATGCTTCAATCTGTTTATAAACTTCAAAACAATGCAGTTAAAAATGCTTTATTGTTTCTTGTGTTTAAAAAATATCTGTTACATTGTATGTATATTTATTTAGGTTTATTTCAAGTTTCAAGTTTTCAAGTTGTTCAACCCTTTAAAGCCGAAAATTATGATTCTTAAAATAAAGTTATATTTTTTATTATAGTTTTATAAAACTTTTTCATTTTAGCTTACAATGGATTCAGAATATTTTTCTGATTCTAAAGTTATATGTGAACCCATATTTTTTATGCCTGTGGAAGATTATATTTTACTTCAAAGTTTTGATTAAACCGAGGTTAAAAAAATTTATTTTTTCAATAATTATTCAACATAATTTTAAAAGTAAGGTGTCAAATAAAAGATCTTACTATTTTTGTTCATACTGGCCATTTTCTTCTTTTATTTTGTTGCGTTTTAGTACCTTAAAACCGATTTAATTATTTTTTTAAAAAACTTAAATTACTTAAAAAATAAGAGGTCTACAAAAAAACCGATTGCATATCTGAATTCTATCAAAAATTTTACATCTACTACTTACTAAAAGAACCGGCTAGCTATCTTAAATAAAAAGTGAAAAAGTTGAAACACCTTCTTTAAAAAAGTCCATTACCGCTGAGTATCTATTCTATAAATCAGTATGTCGTTGTTTTGTCCGTAAATGAAATTCTATTCTTCTTTACACATGTATGGTTCAAAGTTCCTTGCAATCATTTTGTAGCAAAGGTATTCTTTAACTCCAATAGTCTGTAAATCAATGGCACAGAAATAATTACTTTTACTTTAGAAAATCAATATGTAAAGTATTAACGCTGCTAAAAAAGAAGAATACAAATAAAAAAGCACAGTACATACATTATTAATTAATGTATATATCATATTGACTTGTCTGTATAGATATATTCTGTAAACAGTATTAATAAGAAACACATCTCTTTATTATTTACTGCAGTTGGGTGGTTGAATACATGTCTCTTCTAATTGTAGTCTAATAGTTGTAGTTATCAAGTTGAGAATATTTTTCCAAATATATGAAGACTAGTGGCATCATCTTTAGAAATTAGGAGAGGGAGTAAACATATAGCTTAGAACTATTCCAGATAGCGATCTTGAAATCAAATTGGCTACACGTGGCCATGGCTATATGCAATCTTTAAATCACAACCACATTTTGAATTTTCAGTAAAAATATGAAGAAAAAAATAATAATTTAAAAGTCCATGTTTTATTGGCAGCACTGGGATTGGCGACGGCTACGGCTACAGCTACGGCAACGGCTACACATTTAAAAATCCAGCTCAGGACTTTGAATTTAGAAATAAAATAGTCATTCCAGTAGCTATGTAAATAATTCATAAATTCAAATTTTCAATTGGTAAGCGAGATCTTAACAGACAAACAAAAAAACTCTCTATTTATATAACTAACAGAAGAAAAAACTTACCAAAAGATCCCTGAGTAATTGTAATTAAAAGACAATTGAAGCAGTAAAAGGAAAGTATGTTAAAGGTCTTTTAAAACTCTAATTCTCACTTTTCTCTCTTTTTACAAAATGTTTTGAACTTCTTCAATTGAATTAGGCTTATAATAAAAATGAGCTGTTAGGCATAAGGGCTTATCACTATTAACAATATAGAGAAATTAAGTTGGCATATATTTGCTTATTATTAGTTGTTTTGGCAGGTTTTGCAAAAAACAAATAAAAAAAATAATAAATAAATTTCTTTCTTGAATTTGATTGTTGTTCTTGTCTTATAACACTTTACCATTCCTTTTCTTGTAATAATTTGGTATTAGTAATGTAGGAATAATAAGATAAATAGTAATATTTTTCCTCTTCCCAACTATATTAATAGAGATAATCATTTAATGACACAATATGGGATAATATTCTACTATTATTATCCCATCCCCAAATATTTTCCTGTCATAGAGTAAATAGAAAAAAGAACACAGTATGCCAAATATTGTCTATATTGGTGATAATAGACAATAAGATTAGTTGGTTAGCCAATATTTAATTGATTCAGTATACATCAGAACAACAACTCAATTGCAAGCTTTTTATAATATTTGTAACTAGTTACTGTTAATTTGCAGAAGAACTATGTTTTGATGATAATTTTCGAGAAAAAAGAAAAGCCTTTAATAGTTATTTATTGCATCATTTTATAGACAAATTTCCACAGATATTGAAATGAAAAATTGAAAGATTAAAACAAGTTTGGTAGCCCCAGGTGGCCAAAGACCCAATCTAACTGGTATTAATTTAAGATTTTTTTATTTTTAGTAGAAAATTGTTTGTATTAAAATTTGACACATGATTTTTCATTTTTGGCTAAGAACCGGTTCTAATACAGTGTTTATTAATCAGTTTTAAAGCCATTCTGGAAAAAAATTATGCTGATTATATCAATTAGAATAATACCAAGCATTTTGGCCTCAAAGACTAATTCTATCATATGATAAAGAAGCTTTGTTATTAATTAATTAATTCCAATGACATAAGATTTTATATTTTATTAGCATACTTCATTTCTTATCAATTTGAACAAAATACCAAAGATATTATAACAAGTAGATCAATTACCACGACATATACACAAAACTCACCCAGACATACTCATAAATAGCCACTATCTTCACATAAAATACATATAATTATAATAAATTGAGAGAAAAAATATAAATAAAATCTTTGATAATTTGTTATATGTACACATTGTACTGTACAAACCCATCAGGGCCTTAGATGTGGCTCAGTGGTTGCTTTTAGCATTAGACTAGTACATTATAAACCAATGCAAAAGTGCAAAGTTTTTCAAAAAGCACAAAAAGGTGGAAATGGATGTATTTTGTTCAAAATCAGCAAATAAAAAGCTGAAAACGATCCTTACTTTGACAAAAATTTGGGGAACTGTGGCAGTGTCCCACATAACATATATGGATCACAGAAAAACTTTAAATAAGAAATATTATGATACTAATTTTAGGTTTTGTAAGGATTGAAACAGCCCTTGCAGGAAAATTAGACTCTAGGGATAGGAAACCATAAGGTTAAATTAAATTCTCCTATTGAACTAAAAACATGTTTTCTTTAAAAATTAAGAATGAGTGCAGTGGTTCAGTGTTCCATTAGTGAAAACATAAAAATTGTGAAAGTAGAATACTCTTAGAGGATTAGAAAATCTTCTTCTGAACTATTTGAGTACTGAGGATCTAGGTAAACTCTAATATTGATTTGTGCATTTCTGTAATAGATTTGTGCATAATACAGTAAACATATTATCAATTAAGGGGATGAAAATATTTCATATATTAAACATTTTTCTTTGCTAAAAAGTAAAGAAAGATCTGTGTTCAGATGTTTTATAAACTAAATACATAATAAGGGGGTGAAGCAAATAAAAGGTTTATTGTTTAAAATCTCAAGGACAGAATTGATTTTTTCTTGGTGGGGGGGGGGGGGGGGCGGGAATAAGAGGTATAATTCTACGGCAATATTCATTACCGTAGAATTAATATTTGCACTTTGACGAGTGTCACCAGTCAATGAGCCAAGGCACTACCCATTGATATTAAATGCCACCTCTGAGAGGAGAGCCCATCTGTATGTAAAATTTCAGCCTCTTGAATGGTATGATACTTCTAGAATAAAAAGTTTCCCCTTGTTTGGATGACAATTAATTATAATTATGCTTAAAAGAGAAAATTTCTCACCCACCCAACTAATGACCACATTAATTGTTTCCAGATATAAGAAGTTAGATCGATTATTATCACATATACAAATACATTTTCTACAACATTGTTATTATTTACATATATGTAATGTTGTTGTTGTTTTTTAATGGTACCACTTCGCCAAGTGTGTAATAAAAATATTTATAGCTGTAATAATGCCTTGACGCGTAAACAGGCGTTAGAAGTGTTGGGTCTCTTTAAGATAGGAACAAAGATTATTAGAATATTGATTATGTAGAGGGTGGATGCCGTGGACATAGAGGAAGGTTGATACACACCCCTGACACTAAAATCGCATCCCTCTTGTGGTAAAAAAAGCTCACACCTCCCTTGATTTTTGTTTAAGATGGGTGTAAAAAATTTCGGGTCCGCTTTAGACATCCCTCAGGCAAAATCCTCTGTACGGCGTTGTTGATGCAAAAGCATATTTTTTAAGGAAGTAAAATATGGCTGCAACTATTGGACTAAATCGTCTTTGGGTAGAAGATATGATGTCATGGTAGGATCTAGAATACTATAAATGGAGCTTTAACACCCAACCAACATTTTTAAACAAGAAAAAAATATTTTTTATTGAAATGACCATTTTTGTTAGTAACCATGTACCTTTTTACTGGTATATCTGACACAATTCTTTCTATTAAAAAATAATATCACTTTGCAAAATGACTTTGGTTTGATGAAATTTCCTATAAAGTTCTAACTGCATAGTATAGAAGTTGTGTCAGGGTATCTAGTTGTTGTTGGGCTGAGAATCGAACTCATTACCTACCCGACAACGAGCGGTTGCTGGATATATAACGCCAAAGTCACGGGTCTGTTACTGAGACTTTGAGCTACTAATGTAATAAGATAAATAAAAAACACGAAACCTTATAAATTTGTTGATGGTCTAAGAATCGGTTGGTCGGCCAGGCATATCATGATCATAAACAGCTACACCTCTAAGTAAAAATAAAATATAAAAACTAGTTTTCCTAAAATTAAAACTAAGGACAGTTGGGTTTGGTTGATACAATCTACAGAAAAGATATTTACCAGAAAAAAAACTGAGGATTACCTATGGATTTTAGAGATTTAAGATATGATTGATTGAAACTTCATGCCTCTTCCTACCTACTTCATATAGTATATCATTTTATATAGTTTTTTTTCTTATTATAGGATGTTTTATAAAAAAACACGACTTTAAAACCTGTTTTTAAAAAGTAAGTAATTCATTAAAATAGGAGATTACGGTTTGAATGAAGCAGTAATTGGATAATATTTAGCAAGATAATAAAGATAATAATAGTCAGTAGTCATGGGTTAATACCCTAAAATAGGTAATATTTTTAATCAAATAAAAACACACCGTATAAATATTTAAGAAGTTGGGTGTGTTTTAGTTTTTCATAGTTGTTTATCCAGGTAAAACTAATAAGATAGGTTTACATTTATCAGGAAAGCTTTCGAATGTCCACGGCTGCAGTTAGTTGACTTCTAAAGACTGCCAACTATTTAACTCTTATTCTTGGTGGATTGCTGCTATTGTAGTTGTGCCCTGTACTAAATATGCAGACTGCAAAGCTCTGAAAAAAAGATAGATTGGTTAAAAATATTTCTTTAAAAATATAACAACTTAATTTGCAAATGATAGTATAAGTATGATAAAATAAACAAACATATGTATAAAAATGAGACAGGATAAATTATTATGCAAACAAAAATAAATACACTTGTTACCACATACAATAAACAATTCTACGTCAATAGAAAAAACATCAGGGGTCAGGGATAATGCATTTGAAGAAAACTATTTCATGCTAATTTTTCACAAGTGGAAAGGAAGTATATAGACTTAATAAAATCTTTTATGCTGTTATTAATAATAAAAGTTTATGCCGAATAGTGAAAATTAGGTGAAGAACAACGTTATGATTCTTCAGATGTATTATATTTGAATATTTTTATTAAAAGATATTAAATAGTATCCTTAAAATAGACAACTTCAAGAAATTTAAATGTTGTCTGTTATATTTACGACCGATCATTTGTGCGTACATTAATTTTAATTAGTTATAATTTAATTACTTAAACCTTTTATCTTAATCTTAAAAATTTGATTATCAATACTCGCAAATGCAGCCGTATTGATAAGCCACAGTTTTTTAAATAGCTAAAACTGTAACTGTCTATAACAATTGTATATGGCCTTTATAGCCATCACTGCTAAAAATACAACTGTACTAGTTCAATTTTTTAGGGTGATCTTCAGACTAGCAATCCTAAAAGTGCTCGTTTGAAACCCTGCCTTTAATGAAACTAATTTAAATAACATCAAAATTTATTAATAGGGGGGGGGGGGGAATGTAAAAATGGTCTATTAAAAATTTTTTTAGCGTAAATAATACCTATGCAGAATATCTTAATAGATAATATTAACAGATGAAAATGTTGTATAAACACAATTTTTGTATAGACAACAAAAATACAAAAGCCAAATAAAAATAAAAAAAAAAAACAAGGATAATACATGTCAGTAACACCAAACACAAAAATGAAGAATATGCCCAAAGAAAAATAATTTTATTTTATTCTTTAAAATTTTCTATTATAAAAATGTTGCAGAAAATTTGTAGTCCATAAATCAAATAAACTTTTTTCATTAGAATTATAAAAATCTGCCAAACAATTTAAAAGGCATTTTTCATGATTATTGTTGTTCATTTATCACAGAGTGGATTCGATACTTTTAACAACATTTGGCTTAACTTTTTAAAATGATTTATAAAAAGAATATTAATTTAAAATGAAGGAAAATATTATGTCATTGATTTTTCAAACCTCTCAAAAAAATTCTAATTAGTATTTGCAAAAATGCATTAAAATATAAATGCAAAAAGTGTAACACTCTGCAATTTAAAGGTAGACTAAATAATGAATTGAATTTATAAATAAAATGATTTATTCCAAACTGCATAATGATTTAAAATTAAATTAGGTATATATTTCGAACTACGTGGTATTCAAGTGATGAGTTTAAATAAATAATTTGGTTTAGTAAAAAGTTGGCAAAGTAAAATAAAACTGTAATGTAGCAGAAACATGTTAAATTGCAGATCGATTGACAATACTTTGTAAGAAATCTTTTCATTCATGCTATATCTCCCTTCTTCTTCGTTGCTTGTATTTTTACATTTCTTCAAAGAAGCGTAGCTACTTATATCTCAGGTATGTCAGTTAAAGTATGTTAAGTAGAATAATAGAGTAAAACACTAAAGGGGAAAGAGATTATATAACTGTATGTCCCCATTCTTAGAACCTTGTGCCGACTCTCAACTAGGTCTTTGAAAATCAATCAATAGAGTCATAATTATTAACACATCCATGTAGCAGAAAACAATTTCCTAGCAGACGAGAAAGGTCCTTGGAGAAAAGGTAGTTATCTATTTATAAATCTATACTTAAGATCTGTTTGTAAAATCAACTTTAACTTTTGTCTCTACTAACATAAAAACATGAACAATCTTCAGTGTTTTAATGTCAACTAGTGGCTTTGCCACCAGTATTACAGCTCTAAGTTTGAAGACAAAAATAGCCTGAAACCATCCCAGGTTTTAAAACGAAAAAATATGAAGCTTTCCATTAATAAAAACTCATTCGGTTCAGTAGATATCGAAATCTTAATCGTCAGATAGAAAAAAAACTACTTCTTTTTATTATTGGACACCTGACCTAATACTGTTCATTTTTCTTCCTGTATTAAACTAAACTATCCTTATATAAAATCAAAGTAAAAATATTATTGTCGCGCTACTCGTGGACGTGATTATCCTTGTTTATAAAGAACTTTAGTGTCAAGAGTTTTCATATTCAAAACTTCACTTAAACTTTTGCCAATATTCTAAATTTATGGTTTCCTCAAATCTCAAACTTAAAAGTGTGTGTGTATGTGGGTGGGTGTATGAGTGTGTGTGTGTTTACAAACTCTGTATATAAATAGGGAAATGATAAAAGATAAGGAGAGGAAAAATCTTTTGGGTATAGTCCCTTTCGTGACAACTCCTTTTAAGGGGTGTTTCGTCTTATTTTCACAGCAGCTTTTGATAGGTTATTTTAGGTTAGGTTAGGTGATTGCCCCGTAGGGTTGGGCAATTTGCCCCGCAGATTTAGAGCCCCCCGCAGGGGCAAGAAATAGGGGAAAAGCTACTGTGAAAATTCGACCAAACGCCCCTTAAGAGGCATTGCCACGAAAGGGACTATACCCAATCTTTTTATATAGTTAACACTAAGTTTTGAACAAACTTGGACACTTCAATCTTATTTCGTCAAAATTTCCTTAACACGTTTGATAAAATTTTGTTGCATTTCTTTTAAAAGTATACAATAAGCTAATATATTGGTTGGGTCTTATCATTATTGTTTGAACCTACTAAAAAGGTAAATATTGTTTTGGATGCTGTGAGTATTGGTGCAAAAAATGGAGACAAATTTTAAATTGATTTGGCAGGGCTGATTATTTACGTCACAAGTGAGGGGAAAGAAAAGGGGAGGAGGAAAGAAACCCCCTAGAAAAGAGATGGGGGTATGACGTCACACGCCAAAACAATTTGAAATTTGTCCCCATTTTTTGCACCAATACTCACAGCATCATTGTTTTGTATTTTTGATCTATTCCTAGAATATAAGCATTTCAAAAATATTCTTAAAACTGGGTTCAATTGCCATAAATTAGCCTATGATCGTAAAGGGATCTTATTGGAATGGTAAAAAAATTGAGTTATTTCAAAGATATTCAGACATAAAATCCTTACTACTTTAAATTACAGGATAAATTATATAGGCTTGATATTATGAAAACTATATGAATCCTGAACAAATTTCCAAAAAATACTATTTTATCTTAAGTTAAACATTAGTTTTATGTTACCAAATGTTAAAATGACATTTTATTGAGATTATAATAAGATCTTGAGAGCAGTTGGGAGGAGCAGTTGGGAAAATGAGTAGATTATTATTATTATCAGATTAATTTCCGGCGGATTAGAACCAGTAATGAGCAATACTAAAAAAATATATCGTATATTATTCTAGTAAATTTTCCAAGAAAGATGAAATTGTACTATATGTACATTATAAATGTTCTTATTTTAGATGACCAGAGGCACACCCATGAGAAGCAAAGCAAGCCTAAATAAATTGTTTCATTCCTGAGCATACCCCCCCTAAAATTTTTCCCAATTACTGAAAGTCTTGTACTTTCAGATAACACAAAATGACAGAATCTTAAAGTTCAGGATTGGAACAGTTTTTTTTCACATCTTTTTCCTACACTTTTGTATCTATTTAAGAACACAATGAGTAGATAGTTGTGAAGCTACCTTACAAGGGCTTTAAGACAGTCGGATGAATTATCTGATTATTGAGGTGAGACATTATCAGGAAATAATTATCCCTGACAGTGAAAAAAAACTGACCTATGGTAGAGAACATACTACCTATAGTTAGTTATAAAGTCTTTCAGGAACCCTTGAAAGACACCTGTAACTGAATGTTGACATTTAACAGCATTAGGTTATAGTAAATATTATAGTTTGTTTTCAGGCATTACCTCAGGAGTTTGGAATCGGATCAAGATTCTAAATTTGCTGTACACAGCTATAATCAAATGAGGGAGATCTGGACTACTAAACAGTCAGAACCATCTCAACAAGCAAGCACAGACACCCCTGCTCGCAAGCGATCTGTTAAAAACTAGAGTTTAGCAGATGTAAGTTAAGACGAGGAGTTCCTGTAAAAAAGAACTCCCGACCTCTCAGACAGACATTGTCTGAATCTGAAGTTTTTGCAGGTGAACCAAGCCAGCTAACTGATTATATTCTTCATAATTGTGAAGAAACTGAATCTGGACCAGTAACTAGGTCCAGAAAGCGTACTTTACACCCACCATTGGACTTCTCTAGAGTAAAACTAAAGAGAAGTGTATCACTAGGCAGTGTCAGAACCAATGACACTAATCTGGCTAATATTGATGGCCAGGAACTAGTACCAGAACAACCATTAAGTGCTAGTACACCATTTGGATCACAGCTCCAGTTTGAGGCTGATAATCCTGATCATCTATCTGATACTGATGATAGAGAGGATCTAGATTGGGATCCATTTTCCCCCAAACTTGCTTACAGTAACGTACCATCTATTGTTGACTCTGTTTTTGAGGACACATTAGACTTAACTGAAAGAGGTCAAGACGAAGACCTTCCTGGAAGCCTACCCAGAGCTTCCACTAGTACCCATAACATTTCTGTTGGATCCTTGAGTAATATTTCTACAATGGCTTCAAGGGATCCCAGAGAACTAATGCTTGAATGTGATGATGCACTCACTTTAGATGTATATTGTGAAGTTTTCATTGCAGACCTTCAAAGTCGGACCCCTGACTTTCTTAATAGTCAGATTAAAGATATTGACCTGGCTATAAAAAGGGTTGGATCTAACCTGAATTTTTTCAGAAGATTTCCAAATCCTGAATTTACACCTGATGATGTAGATAAAGGAAAGGTGCTAGTAAAACGCCTAATGGATTAAAGCCTTGCTATTCAAGCTCATTTGAGCAAACCTGCTAACTCAGAAAAAATCTCTGAGGAGTTAGCTGTTGAACAAATTGAAATTCCAAAATCTGCAGAAGATCAACAATCTGCTGGTAATAGCAATGACAATGGTCAGATTGGAAATAATCAAGGCATAGGATCAGTACCTGCCTTGCCACCAACTGTCCCAAGTCATCCACCTTTGGCTCTCAGACCCACAGACAGCCAAACCAATCATTTGACTCTAGCAATTAAAAAGGCTAGAGTTCATCAAAGACGAGATCCTATTCTAGTAGAAATAGCAGATCTTGGAGATTCTCTTGCTGAGTTGATTGCAGTAGATTGCAATCAACTTGGCAAATTTAACAAAGTTCACAACAGGTTTAAGGAACTTCTTGATAAGAGCCTAAGAGCTTTGAAAAAAGCTCGCGACCTGTGTGATGATGCTATGGCATGTGAGTTAGCAAAGGATGCTCATAATCTTAATGAAGCATCCACTCAACTTGAAAGTTTAATTTATGAATGTGAGGGCCATGTTGACAACCAAAAAGAAAGACATGGATTCTCGCATGGTAATATGCCTTTAAAGGACAAGATGGCTACCTTACCATTACCCAATTTTTCTGGGGGAAAGGATGATGCTCTTAACTTCTACACTTTCAAAGAGAAGTTCGAAGCATATATAGACTCATTTCCCTCCCTTGCTAACTGTGAGATTTTGTCAATCCTTAAAGAGAAATGTCTTCAAGGAGTTGCAGCAAAAATGGTTTCTTCTGAGAAGACAACTGTTGCTGTAATGGACAAACTTGCAAGCTTTTATGGCAGTAAAGACCTTATTCTTGCCAGAAAGAAAAAGCAAATTCTTGAACTAGGGCACTGTCCAACCTCAGGTTGGGAGCAAAAATTAACTTGGTTGGTTGAGGTGCGATCCCAGCTTGAATCAATCCAAGACTTTGCTATAGAATTTAAAGCTGAGAGTCTGTTGTATAGTAAAATTGATCTTGCCAATGCTGTATCAGGACTATTGATAAAAAAGCATTTTGAAGAGATCACCAGAACTTTCAGATCCCAAGTAAGTATGGGACTCTCAGATGGTGAGTTGTGCTATAATGCTTTGATGCGGTATTTAGATGAAGAAATTCATCAGCTATCATATTGGCTTGCACACAGCGAGAGTAGATCTGTGCTGCAGTCAGCCCAACCCCAAATCCAATCTAATAATAATGGAATTAGGGGGGCCAGGAACCCACCTAAGGCCCAAGGTGCTACATATGTTTCTACAGAAACATCTGCACCATCAAATAGTACTCAAATATCAAATATTGGTACCCTAACCCCAGCCCTATTATACACAGGGGCTGACAAGAAACCAACTCCCATGAAATGCAACTTATGTCATGGGAGACATACTCACATGTACAATTGTGAGCAATACATTCAAGCTCCTATTAAGGATAGGAAAAAGCTTAATGTATCAACTAAGAGCTGCTACAGGTGCTTGCGACTGGATGCACAGGTAGAGTTTACTTTAATTGAAGAATAGTGGAGCAAACACAAGAATTATTGCAGAACCAACTTTACCTGTAAAGTTGGGAAATGTCAGTATTCTGTCCATAGAATGCAAAAACATATTCTTGTGTGCGCTACTCATGGTGATGCTAATGCTTAGAAGATGAATGAGTTCAAAAATTCACTTCCAGTTGGTCAAATACCCAACACCTCTCAAATAAATTATCTTAATGGACCTACTCTAACTGATAACGAAACAGTTAATGCATTAGTTCCATCTGAAGATGGTACTATTCCAGATGTAGGAACACCTGCCATATTTATGTGCCAGAAAATAAAGGCACTAGATGGCTCCCACATATTTGTCTTCTTTGACAGTGGCTGTGGTGCCGCAGCTATATCTACACAGACTGCCTCCAAAGTAGGCAGCACAGTGTTTCGCCCTGGCCCTACTTCTATGAATGTAGCAGGGGGTAATACCATAATGCTACCACATGGTAGTGATAAATTCTACCTGCCTATGACAGAATCCCAGGTCAAGGCCACAATCATTGCTACCAAGATGGATTGCCTTACTGCACCATTTCCTGTCTGGGAATTGCAAGAGGCCTATCAAGATCTTGTCCGCCACTACAAGGGCAATGAAATCTTACCTACAGTACCCAGCAATATAGGGGGCTGTGAGGTTGATATCATATTAGGTATCAAATATAATACCTATTATCCATACTTGGTATGCACACTACCCTGTGGGTTATCACTCTATCATAGTCCATTTGATGGAGTTGATGGCCATGCAGGTGTTCTTGGAGGACCCCATCACTCTTGGGCAAAAGCCAAGGAAACTGTGTCCTTTATAGGTACAGCCTCATTCTTTACCAATGAACTTAAGGCTTACAGATATATTAACAACTCATTGCTTGAATCCGGAAAGTCTTGGATTGCTGCTAATGAGGATGAGTCTTGGGAAAATATAGACTCAAATGAGTTGGTTTACAGCAATGAAGAACCTGTAAAACTCAACAAGGATTATGACCTTCAAGATCTCAGTGCCAAGAAAAAGCTCAAACGTTACCTTGAAATTGAGCTGCTTGGTACAGAGGCCTCATACAGGTGTATATCTTGTAGAGGATGTGTGGATTGCAAGCATGGAGACAAGCTTGAAGCCACCAGCCTTAAAGAAGAGTCAGAAGATGCTCTTATACAGTCAAAGACCCATTATGACATTGAAAGGAAGAAAATAACTGCTTCCCTTCCATTCACCTCAGATCCTACAAAGGATTCAGCCCCGAACAGGCATATTGCTCTGAAAATCCTGAAAGGGCAAATTAAAAAGCTAGCTAAAGACCCAGAAGCTAAAGATCAGGTCATAGCCAGCCATGAAAAACTTGCTAGTCGTGGATCCAGTTGCAATGTTACAGATTTACCTCCAGAGCACCAGAAACTATTGGTGGATCTGCCAGGTGAATATTACCTCCCTTGGCGATATGTTGCCAAAGAGGGCTCTCTATCAACTCCCATTAGGGTGGTTTTTGATGCATCATCCCGAACAGCAACTGGAAAATCTTTGAATGATGTCCTTGCTAATGGATCAAATAAGTTGGAAAAGATTCTAGATCTCAACTTAAACTTTAGATCTGGCCCATATGCTTTCTGTAGTGATATTTAGATGGCCTACAACCAGATTGCGCTGAACCCAGAACATTACAGGTGGCAGCGATACCTCTGGTATAAGGACCTTGATTCAGATGGTCCTATTGAAGAGAGGGTTATTTTGACAGCCATATATGGTGTCACTTCATCTGGAAACCAGACCTATGAAGGTATCCAGAAACTTGCAGATCATGTGATCAAGAATCACCCTCAACATGCTAAGGGTGCAACCACATTAAAGAACAAAACATATGTGGATGATACAAATGATACTGCTTCATCAAATGAAGAACTTGATGAGATTATTGGTGGTCAGGTCTTCACTCTTAAAGAGGGTGGAATGGCTGCTAAATCATACACTAGAATTGGAGATCCTCCAGATGAAAGTGTTTCCAAGGATGGAGAAACAGTATCCTTTCTTGGCTATCGATGGAATCCTGTCAAGGATTGCCTTATGTTAGATGCCAAAGAACTCTATTTTGGCAAAATCAAAAGAGGCAAGCGCCCATTGCCAGTCCAAGGCAATCTTAAAGATGCACTTGCATTGACTTTTACTAAGAGAACCCTTCTTAGTAAAATGGGTGGCAACTTTGACCCGATTGGGTTAATTACACCCTGTTCAGCTAAATTTAAATTCGATTTTCATGCAATACTCCATGAAGGTAAAGGTTGGGATGATTTGTTACCAGAGAAGTATCTAGATGTTTGGGTTGACAACATTAACATGATGGTCCAAGTCACTGATATCAAGTTTCCAAGAGCAGTCATGCCCAAAGATGCCTTAGAACCCATAGACCTCTTTGTTAGTATGGACGCTAGTCAGCATCTTGCTATAGTTTGTGTTCATACCAGAACTGAAAATAAGCATGGACAGGTATGTGTCAGGTTAGTTGCTGGCAAGTCTAAAATTGTCAGTGGCTCTACTATACCTAGAGCTGAGCTAAAAGCTGCTGTAGCTGGTGTTACCCTGGCTGACACAGTTATCAAAAATTTAAAAGGCAAAGTGCGAAAAGTCACTTATGTTACAGACTCCTCTGTTGTTCTGTCCTGGATCAGTCAGGACACTAGACCAATGTCACTTGGCATCAGAAGCTCTGTTATAGAAATCAGACGTTTTTCTGAAGTAGAACAATGGAGACACATACCATCAGCAGAAAACATTGCTGATTTAGGCTCCAGGATGAATGCATCTGTGAAAGACATCGATGAACATTCAGAATGGCAGAATGGTAAGAGATGGATGTACTTAAAGTATGAGGACATGCCACTCAAGAGAATATCTCAGATAAACTTGGATAAGGAAGCTGAAGTTGCTGTCAGCAAAGAGATATCAGTGAACTATACTGATCCCTTACCAGGTAAGTCTCAAATTGAGGAAAGGAAGGTATACAGTAAGTATCTGTACCTACCTACAGCCTTACCATGGCGCAAGGCTGTTAGAGTCATTGCAATCTGCAACAGATTTTGCAAATATGATTTTAAATCCAGGCTTAAAGCTGACCAGCGAGTTACTCGTAGTAGCAAGACCAAAGCTGCTGTAAAAGCCATGTCACTTGCTCACACATTTACACATGATGAGTTAGCAGAAGCAGAAGATTACTTCTTTAATAAAGCAACAAAAGAAGTATATCGCTTTAGTAATCCCAGGGAGTACAAAAATAATTCCTTAGTTAAGAAAGGGATATTGCTGTATTCTGGAAGAATTTTGGAAGGACAAGCTATCAATGATGTTGAAAAGATCATGTCTGACATAAGACCACTTAGTTTTATCAGACCAATCATTGATAGGTTTTCACCTGTGGCATACAGTATCATGTTATATGCTCACAATGAACTTGTTCACCACAGATTCACAAATGCCACATTGAATGAGTCTCGGAATATTGCCTTTATATTAGGAGGCAGAGACTTAGCAAAGGAAGTAAGAGCAGCTTGTGTGCATTGCCGCAGGTACAAAGCTCGCCTTCTTGAAGCTGAAATGGCACCAGTCCATGAAAATCGACTGACCATAGCACCACCAGTTTACTTTACACAGGTGGATCTTATGGGCCCATATACAGCAATCTGTGAACACAATCACAGATCATCAGTCAAAATATGGGGCATGGTAGCTAGAGATCAATCATCTGGCGCTATAGCTACCCATGTAATGACTAAATATAGTACTGAAGCCTTTCTACAAGCCTTCATGCGATTGACACATCGCTATGGAGTACCTGCTAAAGTTTTTTCTGACCCAGGATCCCAGTTGGTCAAAGCAGGCAAAGATACTAAGTTGTCTTCTGCTGACATCACTCGTACCCTTAATGGTAAATTTGATGTCACTTTTGACCATGCAGTAAGTCCTACTGCTACCCCAAACTTTCAAGGTTGTGTTGAAAGAAACATTAAGGAGATTAAAAATATTTTTCACCAAACTTATAGTGGTTTAAAATTGGATGTTGTTTCATATGAAACAGCATTTAGTTATTGTGCAAATGAGCTCAACAACATACCTCTATGCCTTTCATCTAAAACAGATGATTTAGGACATGTTGACCTGATAAGTCCTTACAGACTTATAATGGGGCGCAACAACCGTAGAGCCCCTACTGGGCCAGCATCACTAGCCCAACCAGGTAGACTGTTAAAACAGATCCAGTTAATGACAGAATCCTGGTGGAAAGTCTGGCGAACTGAACATTTAATGATTTATGTTCCTAGACCTTCCAGGTTCAACAGAACAACAGTTCAACCAGAAGAAGGTGATATTGTAATCTTTAAGAAAGATCAGGAAGAACTAAGTTCTGATCATATTTGGCGTATTGGACGTGTAACTGAATGTATAGTGTCTAAAGACAACATTGTTTGCACTGTTCGCATCCAGTATAGAACAGACTGGAAACCACTAGAGGAACTAGGAGTATCGCCAAACTATTTGCTGAAGATGAGATCACTTTCATTGATCAGCTTAATGAGAGTAGCCTTCATGCTAACGCTCTCTATTTCAACTATCTGAAGACCAATCAGAAAGTTCATGATTTTAGGCTACCCATTCATTCTACCCTTACCATGGGAAGAAGACTAATTATGATTGTATGATTCATGTACATAACCTTTAAAACATAAAAACAAAACTAAAAATATCAAAATACTAAAAAAAACAAATATTTAACATTGTTTATTAATTGTGATAAAATATTATAAAATAAAAATTTAAAAATATATTTATTATTATTTGTTATATTTCAGCTTGCAATCATGGGAGTACCTACTGGTCATTTCTCCCGCCCCCCCAGTGTACTATATGTACATTATAAATGTTCTTATTTTAGATGACCAGAGGCACACCCATGAGAAGCAAAGCAAGCCTAAATAAATTGTTTCATTCCTGAGCATACCCCCCCTAAAATTTTTCCCAATTACTGAAAGTCTTGTACTTTCAGATAACACAAAATGACAGAATCTTAAAGCTCAGGATTGGAACAGTTTTTTTTCACATCTTTTTCCTACGCTTTTGTATCTATTTAAGAACACAATGAGTAGATAGTTGTGAAGCTACCTTACAAGGGCTTTAAGACAGTCGGATGAATTATCTCATTATTGAGGTGAGACATTATCAGGAAATAATTATCCCTGACAGAAATAAATCTATTAGAATTAACCCTTCAGGGCGAATAAAACAGACTCGAAATTGATCTTATAGTCTTATTATACTACCAGCGGAAATCTGTTTACACTGCTATAATTATGAATATATATAATTCTTGGTCATCGCTGACACACTATAAGCACATATTTATTAAATCATTGACATTTCGACTGAATTCAATTAGGTAAAAGTGATCACAAATGACATTCTATCAACATAGTCTTATACTAATGACATTACGACTTCAAACTTAGTTAGATTACATATAAAATTTTGAAGAAAATACTATTTGGTTAAGAAACCATATATCCACTTAATTTCCACACCCAAGGTTTGCAAGAGAAAGATATAAAATAAACAAAGATATCTTGGATAAATATTTTATGATAATGTTATGTTGATAACTTCTGTTATAAAGGGGCACGGGGATAGGACAATAGACAATAATCTGATCTTTTCTTAAATTCTGTCCTTGGTAGCTTGCAAATATTGATGGGAACAATGGATCTAATTTTTCCCTGGTTTTCTATGAAAATTAATATTATTTTTCTGGCTTTCTGTTTTCTGCTTTAATTCAAATACTGTTGAAATAAAAATTTGGGTCGCTACTCGCTGGTGAGGCAAGATTGGTACGTGAAGAAAGTCGCTCAAAAAATCAGCATGTGACGTCATAAAAATGAGAGATTTTCCATCTCTTATTTAGAGGTTTTCTTTCCCACTCCTCATTCATCATTCATCCTCCAAAATCCTCACCAGCAAGTAGCGACCAAATTTTTTTTAAGAATCCACCTCAGGTGTAAGAATAATGATGTGAATTAAAATAACGATCAATTTTGAGGATCTCCGCGCAAATTTATATCAAATATGTAGATCAATTTATCTGTATTATACTGTAAAATGAATAAACAACGAAACTTAAATGCAAAAATGATTTTTATAACATTGTTATTCTTCAAAAAGCAATCCTTCTTCATACATTAGGTTTATTGTTTATATTAAAGTAATAGAATGTATTTCAATTTGTCTATATGTTAGCTAAGATCTTGTGAAGGGTTTGACTGTTTTAGGAATATTTAGGCCACTACTATACCTTCCTCTTCCTCCATTCCTAGGAGATAAAAGAATCCCCAATTACAATACACAAAATTACCCCTTCTTTATATAAAAATAAGTGGTTACAAAAACTTACAATGTTTGAACACTCAACCTATTAAAATTCACAGAAGTCCCCAAAGTTGTTAAGCCGACGAATATGAAAACGTAATTATATAACTTTGGGGACAAGTGTAATAAACAGCCCAATGTCCCCTCTCTCTCTTTCTGTATAGGGGTTCATCTGTGGAGTGATTATCTTGAAAATTAAAAACCTTATTTCATTTGTTACCTTGGCGAATATTGAAATCAAGTTTGGATTTAAATGAAAATACATTTCTACCTGTTAAACTTTTTTGCTGTTATTATATCAACATATGACTTTAAATTTAATGTGTCGACAGAAAATTAGTCTTTACATCAACAATTTGGTCGATAGAGGACGATATATAATCGTTATTTGATCTAAATGTCAACACAAAGGTTCCTGGTCTAACAGGGGAAGTGTAGAACTACCTTTGCTGGAGAAATTAATTAATCCTGGAGAAGTTAACGGTTGGATGCCTTCCACACAATTACAGAAATGTATAAACCAGTTTCACATACCTTTCAACTAAGCAAGAATTTTAACTAAATTAAAAATAATTAAACATATAATATTTAAAGATATCCTTTTATATAAAGTAGTAAGCGTTTTTTGTCTGTACTGAAGGATCTCGCTAACTGCTGAACCGATTTTTTTCTCCTTTACAGTGAAGCTTCTTATAGGTCCTAGGAAGGTTTTAAACTATTTTGGGAGAGGGTGTCTTCACCCCCCTCCCCCCAAAAAATATCTTTTTTATCTTTTTGAAACTCAAATTTTAAATGGGATGAGGTCGACTTTTCCTCCTCCTACCTTAAGTAAAGTGCCCCTAGATTCTTCTAGGGGCGTAGCCGCTAGTAATATTTATAATGCACCAATTGAATGAATATTTTTCCTTGAATTTTGCTTATATGCATTTTATTGTTTTCTTTTTCATTAGAATAAAAAATATACCCAAGAAATTAAAGAATAAACAACAATATATAAAATATATTTTGAAACGGGCAGAAAAAATGGGCAAAATTCTTTTCATCGGTAATTTATTTCTTCCAAGATTAAAAGAGAGCGTTTTTTAAAATCTGATTTTATATGACCATTAATTATCTTTATTATTAAAACAAGGATGACAACATCCATATGAAGCGTGCTAGGCACAAAAATCATACAAACGGACAAACGGGACAAAGTGAATTATAGAGCAAGTGTTCCTTCGTTATAAAAAATTAAACATTAGATGTGAATATTAGTATAAAATCGCGAAATTTTCCCAAAGATAAATAAATTGATTACTGGATGTACTTTGGTAAGTAGTATTTTCGCAAAAAGTTCAGCAGTCTATCTTAGATAGCAGCTGGGGAAATCACATTTCCATACTATCTTTGCGGACGGACAGATAATGTGAATAATAGAGTAGCTTCGAATCTAAAAAGAAAAAATAATATGTAACATTATGACGAACTTTTGATAATCTTTCCAATGATGGAAGGCTAAACACATTGAGTATAAATGATGAGAATATTGGTTATCATATCCTATCATGTGGTGGGGCTTGCTAGGGTGTAGGGTGGAATAATCCTATTCATATGCAATTCAACTTCGACTCTCATTATCTCCTTATATTTAGGCGTATGTGGGTGTGTATGTGTGAGTGTTTGGGTGTGTGTATGGGTGCGTTTTAGTGAACGGCAGCATAAAAGAGGTGATTTTCAGTATGTTCCTCTCTCCATAATAATCTTATCCCCTTTTTTTCTGGCCTTATAATATGCGTAGATATTTGTGTGTGTGTGTGTGTGTGTGTGTGTGTGTGAGGGTTGTGAGACCCAGTATGAGCGGATAACCTGGATAAGGAAGGACCCTGAATCTGGAACTGGACCAGAGTGTCCGAGTGCCTGCCTGCTTGGAAACTACGCGGTAATAGAAGTATGTGCTTGGGAGTGGAACACCCTACACCCTCCACACACACACACACACACACTCCTCTAAGCACCCTGGATGTATGGATGGATTAGATCCTACTTGGGACACCCAGAAATCTTTTTAGGAGATTTAGGGGGGCAATTTTTGTGATGGGGGTTTGGGAGGTTAGAGGTACAGCACCAATACTCCCTTTGTATCTCTCTCTCTCTCTCTCTCTCTTTTTCTCTCTCTCTCTCTCTCTCTCTCTCTCTCTCTCTTTCTCTCTCTCTCTCTCTCTCTCTCTTTCTCTCTCTCTCTCTCTTTCTCTCTCTCTCTCCCTCTCTTTCATTACTAGTTTTTTCTCTGTAATCTGTATAGAAATGTGTGTGTGTGTGTGTGTGTGTGTGAGTGTGTATTGGTACAGTAAAGAGCATCCTGAGTTTTCAATCCGTTCAAAGTTGTTCTCAGTTTACTATCCTGCCACCTACCCTACACACGCACACACACAAACACCCCTCACACATTCTAATTTTATTATTCTTTGTGTGATTTATTTTAGGTATTTTAGCTGGCCTGACAGGCAAATAAATATTTCTATATCATAACATTTTAACCCCTACTATAGTAATATATTTTTCTTGTCAAAAATTCCATTTCAAAATGGGTTTTTGGATGTCAAATATTTTTATTTAAGGATAGCATACAGTATTGTATGATTTTTAAAATTTATTTGACAATTTTAACAAATCATTTTAAACAAGGACATTCATGTTTATATTCGAGGAGATATAACAAGCTTACTAAAATAAGGATATTATTAATAATGTACTATGAGATATTAATAATAATGTACTATGATATACAAGTATAAAATCATACTTACTTTTAGGCAGATAATGTCAACAAATCACAAAATATTTTTTAGAAATTGGTAAAATTGTACACTATTTATAAAGCAGAAGAAATATAAATTAAGCAAGTATGAAAATATCCATAAAAACTTAACTAAACAAATGAGACAATGGTACAAACGAAAGTAAACAAGATTATGTCAATTTAAGGTGTCAAGGTATTTTTTCGTTAATTTAGGCATGTTAGAATTGTCCTATAGATTTTAAACCTTGCATGATGATTCTTGTAGTAGTTAGGTACGATTTAGAAAGCGTAGCAACTCTATAATAGCTACCAGAATGTCCATACGTCCATTTTAAACATATTGATTTTTAACTTTTTTTAACAATTTCCTATGTGATATATAATCGTCCAATTGATCTGATTTTTGGAGTAATGATTACTATTACTATAAGGTACAATATTATAAGCGAAGCAACTCTATAATCAAGTCCTAAAAATGTCAGTATGTACTTAAATAGTATTTTGTATTTAAGAAGTTTTGAATCAAATTTACGTATAATTTTGTCAAAACTTAAATATTTATATTTTGAATATTCAGTTCTAACACTCTACAACTCTACAAGTGTTAATGTTCGCCTGTCATACCGTTTCAGAGCTTTGCTTTTATGGATGAAGTCATTCTTGCTATGAATATATTCTTAGCTACTACAAACGTTTAATCAAACGGACTAAATATAGGAAAGCTTTTAAAATATGTTTTGAATGACAGATATTAGATATGTTGTCAATGTGTTATTTTATTTCCCTATTCTTAGTTTTGCGTCATTTTATCGACAACACACATATTGTGTTAAAATTTTGTCAAAAATAATTTATGTGACGTAATAAAAATGAGGGATTATCCATCTTTTTTTAGGGGTTTTCTTTCCCACTTCTCCTCTCATCTCCCTCATTTTATTACGTCACATGGATAATTTTTGAAAAAATTTTAACACAATTTGGACTTTGTCCATTTTATCAATTCCTTTAAAATTCATTTTTAGAGTTTCTTAAAATGTTTTCGTTTTTATATTAAAATCCTGACACGTACATGAAAATCCCTTGGAATTTAAAACAAAGGATTTGTGGACATCAGTCTATGAGAAAGACTAAAAATTTTAATTTTATGTTAAAAAAGTTTTAACACTACTCGTTCTGAACTAACCAATTTAAAAGAACCTAACGTTTTGAGGCAATTCATATGAAACTTTGGCTACCAGTGTAATTAGCAGCCCAATGTCCCCTCCTTCCCTGACAATGGTATATTTGCTTAATTGTGTTAAATTAATAGCAGTTTGACTAAATCAAAGCTTTTGATACAATGTAACTATTAAATCATATTTTGTAAATTCGTTGATTTATAACTTTTTTTCCGAAAAAAATATTTTATAATATATGTTTTGACAATTTAAAAGGGGCATAAAGAATTATAGAATATTGGTTAAGAGCAAGAAATACACACAAACATAAGGAACAAGAATCGAATAAAATCTATATATTTGTAGGGTAATCTGTAAGTATAGATTCAAATTTTAAAAACATTATTTCTATTTTTTGATAGTTTTTCTTTTATACAATATAGTTTGTATTTTTTTCCAATAATAATAAATTAATACTTCTGGGCAATTGCCTGCACATTCTATTTTTTTAAAGGTCGTCTTTGGACTGGTTTTTAAATTGTAATTTTTATAAGAGTTAACACAACAGGGTTAGGGATTAAGCATTAATTAGTCAGTGTAATTGTAAATTAGGTGAAGGAAGTCCAAGCTTGTTTATTGGGGTGGGGGGGAGTAATCTTTATATCATAGAGGTAAAAACGTCCAAGCTTTTTTTTTAGGGGGGGGTGAAAATGAAAAATCTGAAATTTTCCTTTTTTTTTAGGGTGGAGTGAGGTTGATCACCCCTTTAATCCCCCCCCCCTTCATTGGACGTCCCTGGTGCCTTTGTCATTTTTCTTGTTTTATATTGGTTGTGGATATTTTTATTTTTGTTTAATGTCAAAAATCTCAGATTTATTCTGCGTCTCTTTCTTGTTCAACATGCCAAACCAATTTTATAAAACTTTTTGATGGATTAGACCAATTCTTTTATGTATTCAAGTTCGGATATTCAATGTTGTAAACAAGAACAAAGCATTTGCATAGTTTTGGGGTAATAATAAATACAAAAATAATGATAGGATAAGGCAAAGAAAAAAATATACCTCAAACCCTTAATTTCAATTTTTTTCAATGAGGGGGGGGATAGTGCTCGAAAGCCAGTTTGCAAGAAAGCAACGTTTTGTTCTATTTTTATGCTTTTTGGACTGAATTATTCTTGTTGTACGTACAATACCTTGTTAATAAAAGCATTACTAATTTCTAAGCATATGAGAGTTAAGCCAATATATTCTTAATTAATGGATTAGATTTGCTTTGTTTTATTTAGTAATTAATCATGTATATTAATACAATTAGGTATACTCGACTATTTCAACACTAACTGTGCGGCTGCGCCTTTAATACATAGGTTTTCCCATAAAACATCTTAGAAATACGGTAATAGTTTTTAAGGGGTTGAATATATCTGGTGAGTGGACCTACATTGACCAAAACAAGAAAATCTTTGTAAAATTTACATAAAGCTACTCTATGTCAACTCATAATTTTAACATTGAATATTTTAAAAATGGCCTTGGCTGACATTTTATTAACATGCTGATATTATTCTATTTATATCGACTGTAGGATAACATAAAAATAATATATTATCGAACAATTAAGTTATTTTAATCAAATTAAAACCAACAGTCTGAAGTTCAAAAACAGCACAACAAATATTACAGTGTGTATACTTATAAAAAAATGTCAAACGTATCTTTTGTAAAATTAAATGAAAAAACTATTTTGCATAGTTTTAATAAAACTTAAACACTTTTTATTTTCGCTTACAAATCAAAATAATTTATATCAAGTCCGAAAATAACAAGGACTTTTATTGTAAGAAATTAAGAAATATTGAGAAAATAGTTAATCTCTGTAGGAAAAGTTTAAGGCATAATAGCTTATTAGGTCACACAGTTAATTGTTTAAAATGATAACGTTGAAATCATTAGCAGATTAGCAAATTTTTGACTAAATTTTTAAAAGTCCACATTATACATATAATTTAATCAAGATAAAAACATCTTTGTTTAATAATAAATGTGAATAAAAATGGTTTTCCTTATGTTCCCTGTTAAACTTTATGCTGTTAACATACCGACTTTAAACTTGTCTCTATAATGACTTCAATAGTTTGATCATAAATTTTGTCGACAAATACATCAGGCATTATAAATGCATATCAATAATATGACCACTATTAATGCATGCCAAGTAGTCGACACATACTAATGTCAACATGATGCTTCCAGCTTCAACCTGGTAAATTCAAAAGCAGAGAGAATTCATCAGATAACAGTACCACATTTAATAACTTGAAAACATCAAAGAAAATTTAAAATATTTGAGTATTCTTAAATTCTTTCCGACGGTATACACCAAGGGTTTGGTAGCCGCTAGGGTTGGGCTGGATATCCGGTGTGGCCGGATATCCGGCCATTTTCAATATCCGGCCGGATACCGGATATTGAAACTATCCGGCCGGATATCCGGCTCTATAATTTTTTATACTTTACACCAAAAATCTCTGCTTTTTAAATTTTAAATGGCTATAATTTTCTTATTATTGAAGCTAGAAGTACATTTTTTCTGATCAAGTTTAACTTTATGTAAATTTATATAAGATTTCTGATGAAATTTTTTTTTGCTTCTTTAATATCTGGTAATTTGGCCGGTTATCCGGCCGGATATCCGGTTATTTGGCCGGATAACCGGATATTTGCCGGATATCCGGCGTTGGCCGGATATCCGGTCGGTTACCGGATATCCGGCATTTGAAATCATCCGGATATCCGGTATCCGGTATCCGGCCAAAAAAGTATCCGGCCCAACCCTGGTAGCCGCAGCAGTAAACGGCAATTTTACACAATTTAAGCCGCTACAATTGGTTATAATATCATAAAAATCTCAAGGCAACAGTTGAAATATTTACCATGCTAAAAACTAATACTTTAAAGCAACTGCAAGTTGCCAAATTTTTGGACAATGATTGAAGCTGTCGGCGATTTGCAATAATTTTGTCAGCTATTTTTTTTGTAAACAGTAAATATTTAATTAGTAGTATTACTAGCCGTTTCCCTAACTTAATAAATATTCAATAGCTGCAACCTTTTTTTAGTTGTAGCCGCCTTTCACAAAATTTGCGGCTGCCTAACCTCAGTATACACACAAGGTTTTAATGACATGAGATATTCTTTCATCTATATAATAGTTTTATATTTTCTTTTCTTATCAAACATTTCTTTCCAAGCAGTTATACAACAATGGGCTGGTTATGAAATAAATTTCTTTCGTATCAAATCAGAAATGGCTATAATGTACTTTAATTAAATAATTATTGCATAATTAATTATAAAGATAAAATGTTATTGGTTAATAGCTAGGAAATAATATAATATTCCTCAATAATAATTCCAATGCACTTTGAATTGTAAATATCTATGATTTTATAGACGACATGACCACCAATTTTGATAAACAAAAAAATCCCTTGATTGTAGATCATAATAACTAGTGCAATAGTTAGGACTCTGTTAAGTTTTACATCCCAATAAAGATTTTAAATGTGTCCCCAAAGGATTGTTAGCCGAGCAATGAGGGAATGTGTTTTTAATACTTTGAAGACTATTTTGATTTACAGTTTTAACCTTTCCTGGAAATTACCTATAATTAGTGGTTGAAACATTTAGACACTCAAAGAACCAACTAATTAAATTCAGTAGAAGTCTCCAAAATGGTTAAACTAACGAATAATAAAACATTATCAAAACTTTGGGGACTAATGAAACAAAATACTCAATGTCCCCAACCTCCCAGATTTTGTTTAAGTACGTTATAACCTCAGGGTTCAGTTTGCATGAATTTTACCAAAATTTTGTTCAGAGGCATAATAAATCTCTCTGGATTTTAAGTCATTGTAAATTCAGAATATTGTACAAGCACTGTTTGACTTGGCGATAGTGTGTTGACACACAAATTTATAGTTAATATTTATAGTTTATTTATTAACGATGATCAGTAATGACAAACCAATGCCAAATATTTACATCAACTGTCTTTTTAAGGATTAAGCATTACCAAAAAACGAAATTTAATGGTATTGAAACAATAAAATTGATTAAAGCAGTTAAAATTGATAAGGTATAATATCAAGTAAATGACAACTTTGCTTTTTAACCTTATAACAATAGTTGGTCAGCTATTACCTCCTAAATGAACCCAATGACCCTCCCCCTCCCCCCTATGCCTTCTCTTTACACGCCCCTGAAATAAGCAAATTTTGGAGGTTAAGTTAAAAGTTGGTTGCCACCATTTATAAAAGTTGTTGATATGTAATTGTGCATTGCAAATCTGTGTGCAGAATACCTGGCAAATCTATAGATAGCTGCCCAGGTACCTTATTTACAAAAAATGTTTTTATAATCCTATTCTTTAAAGAAAAACTAATCCCCTGATAAATATATTTCTATATATAAAAAAATTTTAGCCGTCCATTTATTCTATTTTTATTGGTATTTTAGCAGCACTTTAAAGTTTTCACTTTTTGGTGATGAGTAACCCAAACAAATCTTACAATGGTGAAAAACTTTTTAATCTATGCATTTTTCAGTTCACAGACCAAGAAGGTCTTCTTAAAAACTGAAGTAACATTATCATCATGGAGGGAGGGGACATTGGGATGTTTAATACACTAGTCCCCAAAGTCTTATAATAATGCTTGCTCATTCGTTGGCTCAACAACCTTGGGGCCTTTATTGAATTTTGATTGGTTGGTTCATTTAGTTTGTTTCAACCATTATTTGTAATCTACAGAAGGGGTAATTTTGTGTATCATCATTGGGAATGTACATCAATTTATCGGCCATTGTCTTATCTTTTTAGATCCCTGCATTATCATCTTTGGACAAAAAGACATTTACCACTTTAAAAATAAAAACCGAATTTAAATCATACTACTTTTTTGGGGTATAGTCCTTTCCACGACATCCCTCCATAAGTAGCGATTCTTCGTATTTTTCACAGTAGCTTTTCTCCTATTTCTAGCCTCTGCGGGGGGCTCTAACCCTGCGGGGCCAATTACCTAACCTTGTGGGGCAATCACCTAACACAATATAACCTAACCTAACCTAAAATAACCTATAAAAAGCTATTTTAAAAATACGAAGAATCGCTCCTTATGGAGGGATGTTGTGGAAAGGACTATACCCCTTTTTTGTCTCTCTAGAAAAAAATATATGAAATAAATTTTTACAGTAAATGCAATGGTTTGGTAAAAGGGTAATGGTAAATGATAAGTTTATACACACACATAGGGTTCAGATTAGAGACCAAACTTTGGTCTTGAGTTTCATTCAATGCAAAGCATCATGTCAAGCGTTGAACAATATACAAGTTTTTTTATTACAAGTTTATAAAGGAATCAGTTTACTAATTAAGTATTTCTTATGCTGACCACATCAAATTTTTTATAATTTTTCTACTAAGTTTCCTTTGACTGTTTAAGAGTTATAATTTTTTTAATGAACCAGACTAGAATTGATCTTGCTATTTTAAAAATAATAAACCATTTGGTAACATAACATATTTTTTTACAACTATATCTAACTTCAGTCAATTAAATATTTGAAATTTTCCTATGGACACTTCATATTTAATGATACTAGCACTAAAAGAATTTTTCACAAACCTTTCATAAAAAATTGAAATGATTACCACAATTATTTTCTTTATTGAATTACTCTGTGGATGAAGTTAGTTGCATGGGTTCAATGTTGAGGGATGGCACCAAATAAAGTTAAAGAATAGAGATTCAAACAGTTAGAAATGCACTTGCCAAAATTGCAATGACCTTATCAAAGAAGCATATTAAATTTAAGCAATAAATCATGTCTTTATTAATCCTTACTCTTATTTTAGGGATAACATTTTTTACCGTCCCTAATTATGAGCATGGTTATTTCAAAATACCCTATACCACATCTCTTTTCAAGGGGGTTTCTTTCCTCCTTCCCCTTCTTTTTCCCTCTACTATGATGTCAATAGAATAGGTAGGCCAAAAGCGTTGACATCTATCCCCATTTTCTTAGGGCACTAAACACAGCTACAATGTTTTTCATTTTATTTACTTCTATATATTGATCATTTAATTTTTGTTCACTATTATATTCTTAGTATTGATCTAGATGAATAAATCTATTGTCTCCCCAGCTTGCTCTGGCAGGCATGGCATATGCTTCATTACAATGCATACACTCATTTCAACTAAACTTTCCTAAGCACCAATAGAATACAAAGTACCAAATTATCATCAAATTTTGTACAAAACTTTGTTGATTTCTAAGTCAAGTATGATAATTTAAGACATAATTGCCTATTTGGCCAAAAGTTGTTGTAAATACAGCAAGCAAAAATCTAAAATAATAGTATAGTTGCGCTGTTTTGAAAAATGTGGCATAACAATTCTAAGATCCTTGCTGTTGGTTGTTCAAAAATATGTGTAATTCATATGCGATTTTTAATCTTGGGATATTTTATTCACCATAAATTTTTAAAAGCGTAGCTTTTCTATAATTAGGGTCGGTCCGTACGTCCGTCCGTCCGAGACGGATAGGTTTTTTCGTTAGAATTATCCTATCGATTTCAAGCTTTGCATGTTGATTCCTGTAGTAGTTAGAAAGCGTAGCAACACTATAATCGTTACTAGAATATTCGATTGTTCTGATTTTTGGAATACTGATTCCTATGACAACAAAATACAATATTATAAGCGGAGCAACTCTACACTGAAGTCCTAAAAATGTAAGCATGTCTTTAAACAATAAGCTGTATTAGCATATTAGAAAGTAGAAACATACCCTTTTAATTACATTTTGTCCCTTTTCCTAATACCCAAATACTATAACAAGTACAAAGAACGACAAAGTAACATGACCAGTTTTAATGGCAGGATTTTGGTAAGTCAAAAAGATATCATCGTTTAAGTAATACCTGTAAAGATTCAAAGTAATAAAAGTCATGTAAACTGTAGGCTTACATTGAGCATTCAGGTTGACTGTGTATAGAGTAGTTTCGCTACAATAAGTACATATAAGCCTTAACATCTCTTAACCAATCTACAGACACTTGAGTGATATTATTTTAGATTTAATTCTGGGGGTAAAACCAACATTGACAAAGTGCTGTCAATCAAACAGTATTTTCTTTTTGGGTAGCCCAGCTACTTTACATTAACGTGTGAGTATGTCCGTTCATCCGTATATGATGATTTGTAGCAAATTTTTATAATAGAAAATCTTCCAATTAATTTGATTTTTGAAATTATTATTTATAGGACAATAAGTTAGCAACTATAAAACTTCAGCTCAAAACTAGTATTTAAACTTTCATTTAATAATTAAACCATTTAATAGTATAACAGCAAATAAGTTTCATAAGTTTTAATCTTTGTCTTGTAGCAGCCACTTTATAACTAGGGTATGTTTTTCAATCTACATTTATTGCAGTCACAAAAAAAAGAGTTTCTTAGCTGATTTGCAGGGCAGAGGCCTAATTTTTCATGTGCAGATTCACCTATTTTTGTCCATGTTGCTAAAAGCAAAAAAGGGCCTTTATTGCGTGTTTCAATTTTTAACAAAAAAAAATAATTATCAATTGTAGATTTTACTAGTTACTGCTTAACATGTAACAATAAGATTTCATTTTATATATTATAATGTAAGATTTTGAAGTTAAAATAATATCAAAATTGAGTTTTTATAAAATTAATTTTGTGTGTTTAGATCTATTTTACTTCTTTTGGACATTACTTTCCTTGCTAGCTAATAAGCCATTAATTAGATTGGAACATTTTGTTTTGAACATTTGTTACTTTTTATTTATTTATTTATTGATGCTGTCAACTTTAGGATAACATTTAAAGTTCGCTGGCTGTGACATTTTAACATTGTTAACGAGAAAAGTAACAAGGCTGAACTTTATTTGTGGGGGCGTAGAAAAGAACTTTTACAACGAGAAAATATTACTCCTTGATCAAAGCTGAAGCTGTTTTGTTCTTTTTTAATTTAAATGTGAAAGCTAGGGACATATAAAAGTATAAAGGTGTATCAATATATCACATAGGTATGACTACTGTCTTCTTTATCTGACAATTTAACTTAATTAATTATAAAAGGAACAAGGATTTACTTTATTAAAAATTGCTCAGCAATAAGCAAAGTATTTTTAATCAGGAAGTAAGAGAGGTGACAATGGGCAATTAATTCAATTTAAGAGTTTTCGCTGAAAGACCATGAAATCAAGATTTATCCAGAAAATGCTAAGGAAATTTTAAAGGAGTGTTAATAAAATTTAGAAAACTACAAAATAAGAAAAAAGAATCATATAAAAAATTGCAGATGTATTAAGATATCATATATTCATAGGCGTCCAAGGGGGGGGTAATGGGGCGATTACCCCCCCCAAACGAATTTGGGGGTGCCGTAGGCACCCCCAAATTTTTTTTCATTTTACCCCCCCCATTTAAAATTTACCCCTAACCCTGGGGGTGCCGTAGGCACCCCCAACCATCTAGGAGGGGGTATTTACCCCCCCCCAAACAATTTTGGGGGGGTAAATACTCCCCCCAAAATAGAAAATCTCTAACAAAAAAAATTTTTGCGCGCTTCGCGCGCATTTTTAATACTAAATTTTTGATAAAATTTAAATTACCCCCCCCAAAAATTTTACCCCGGGGGTAAATTTTGGGGGGGGGGAAACGAATTTTACCCCTGCCAACAGATTTCAGGGGGGGTAATTACCCCCCCATGCAAATTTTACCCCCGGGGTAAAAATTTTGGGGGGGGGTAAAAAAAATTTGCGGCGCGCTTCGCGCGCCATTTTACCCCCCCCCCCCAAAACCGAATTACCCCCCCCTTAAAAAAATTTTACCCCCCCTAAAATAAAAAGCTTGGACGCCCCTGCATATATTTATATCTCTCTACTGTGTGTCTCAATACACCAAAAATAACAATTTAATTTGATTAATGATAAAAAGAACAAGGATACACTTTATTACAAATTGCTCAGCAATAAGCAAAGTAATTTTTAATACTAAGAATAAGCCTAATCAAATAAAATTTTAAACAAATATACTGAAAAAGTTTCCTCATACTCAAATATTTAAGTATTTAAACACTCTTGTGTACAAATGTTATTTACAGTCAAATGTCCCCTCCCTCTCATGGCTAACTAGATATAGAAATCTTTGTTTTAGAAAAGGATAAGCGGAACAAAATTGATAAATCAACGGGTTAATTTGTAGAGAAGCTACGCTCCCTAAAAATCTACGTCTATATTCTATAAATTATTTTCTTTATAGTTTATTTGTAAATACTGTTTAAAACACATGTTATTACAATTGTTTTGTTCAGAAATAAATAATGTGGTTAATACGTCAATGAAAAATTTCCAGAAAAAACTCTAGAATTAAATTCGAAAATAAATCACAAATTTTAAGTTATTCTAAGATCTTTATTTCATCGATCTTGTTTTCTTAAAAAAGAAAATATTAAACCAAGGACGTCAAAGCTTTTATTTTGAGGGGGGTAAAATAAGGTGTTTTAAAGATTTAGGGGTATAATCTAATGCACTTTTATAGATCTTGAGGGCGTAATATAGGGCGTTTTAAAGTTTGAAGCCTCTAGCCTCTAGGGGCTTTGCCCCAAGAGGTAATTTAAAAAAACAAATTAAGTACCTCTGGTGCTGCGACCACCACATTTTAAATTAACTGCCTAAAAAATGGAGGGGATTTTTTTTTGTTTTTGGACGGGTTGTGGGTGTCCCCCCCCCCCCCAAAAAAAAATAGCCTAAAACCACCACAGGACCAGAAGGTATATTCCCTAAAGACTAGAATCCAATCGGTTCATTGGTTACCGAGATCTAGGGACAGACAGACGGACAGACAGACATCAAGCTACTTTGTATTATAAATATGAGCAACTTATGGATTTTTACTTTCTTTTATTTAATGATATATTTTTTCAGACAAATTTGTTTTGTTGGAAGGATAATTTGCTTATACTAAAATGGCTTCAATCAAGATTAATTTAAACGGGCAAAACAGCTTCCTAAGCAAGCTAAAGGTAGGTCTTAATCTTTGTCTTGAGTTCATAAAGTTCATCTTGCCATTGTTCTAATGATTTTAAAAAGAGAAAAATGTTTAAAGGTCTAAAACTAGAAAAATCTAAAGCATTTATAAATTTTTTTTTTTAATTTCATAATTTGATTTGTTGACTGTACCTTCTAAAATTTAAGGACTAGAGAATTTGTCAGCAGCTATATTTATTAATTAACTTATTGTTAACAAGGATGGTAACTCTGCACACCTAGAGAAGCTGTCAGCAGCTATATTTATTAATTAACTTATTATTAACAAGGATGGTAACTCTGCACACCTAGAGAAGCTGTCAGCAGCTATATTTATTAATTAACTTATTATTAACAAGGATGGTAACTCTGCACACCTAGAAAAGCTGTTAGCAGCTATGTTTATTAATTAACTTATTATTAACAAGGATGGTAACTCTGCACACCTAGAAAAGCTGTTAGCAGCTATGTTTATTAATTAACTTATTATTAACAAGGATGGTAACTCTGCACACCTAGAAAAGCTGTTAGCAGCTATGTTTATTAATTAACTTATTATTAACAAGGATGGTAACTCTGCACAACTAGAGAAGCTGTCAGCAGCTAGGTTTATTAATTAACTTATTATTAACAAGGATGGTAACTCTGCACACCTAAAGAAGCTGTCAGCAGCTATATTTATTAATTAATTTATTATTAACAAGGATGGTAACTCTGCACACCTAGAAAAGCTGTTAGCAGCTATGTTTATTAATTAACTTATTATTAACAAGGATGGTAACTCTGCACAACTAGAGAAGCTGTCAGCAGCTAGGTTTATTAATTAACTTATTATTAACAAGGATGGTAACTCTGCACACCTAGAGAAGCTGTCAGCAGCTATATTTATTAATTAACTTATTATTAACAAGGATGGTAACTATGCACATCTAGAAAAGCTGTTAGCAGTTATGTTTATTAATTAACTTATTATTAACAAGGATGGTAACTCTGCACAACTAGAGAAGCTGTCAGCAGCTAGGTTTATTTATTAACTTATTATTAACAAGGATGGTAACTCTGCACACCCAGAGAAGCTGTCAGCAGCTAGGTTTATTAATTAACTCATTATTAACAAGGATGGTAACTCTGCACACCTAGAGAAGCTGTCAGCAGCTCAGTTTATGCAAGTCTGGGAACATTATGATGAGGATGGTAAGATTTTTGGGGTATAGTCCTTTCCACGACATCCCTCAATAAGGAGCGATTCTTCGTATTTTTAAAATGGCTTTTTATAGGTTATTTTAGGTTAGGTTAGGTTATATTGTGTTAGGTGATTGCCCCACAGGGTTAGGTAATTGGCCCCGCAGGGTTAGAGCCCCCCGCAGGGGCTAGAAATAGGAGAAAAGCTACTGTGAAAAATACGAAGAATCGCTCCTTATGGAGGGATGTCGTGGAAAGGACTATACCCGATTTTTGTTATTAATTTAAGCCTAATTTATCAAACTCATGTAACTGCAAGGACAGTTGTATCCATATGTGGCAAAGTAACAGTAACTTAACTACAGACTTGAATTAAAAATGAAAGTAATCAAATTTTATTTTTTTTCCTAAATATTAAAGTAAGTCTATTAAATGAAGTCAATTTATTCACACTCAGTATGATACTGTCTGGCATATGAACATACAAAAACAAAGAGTAGCTTCTCTACCAAAAAAATACTACTAAATAAATTTCAATGAATTCAGTGTATATTTACTTGTATAAGTTGATTTTTTCTAACTTCCCTGATAATGAATAGAATTTTGTACCATTGAATTGACTTGAAATTTTCAATATTTAAATTAATTAATAGTCTAGACAGACATGTCCACTTTTGGAGTAAAATGTTTTTAATAAGTTGAAACGTGCCAAGTTTTTAATATTGCTATAGTAGTTTAAGTCCAAAAGTTTCATAATGATACAATAAAAAAAAATTAACTTTATTGAGTATTAATTAACATTGCATTAGATAGTCTAAGAACTATTTTAGATTTTACTAATTGATTTTTCGAGCTTTGGATCAAAATCAAGTCTTTTACGTTAACATAAATTGCAACTTGAGCATTATATTTATAGATAGTATATTTTATCAAAAAGTATTGCTTAATTTAACCCACTCACTCATGACAGAAATTAATCATTAATATTTCTTTTTTTCTTTCATTGGCTTAATGAGTTTCGTAGATAAAAGTTCATGGTTGGTTTTTAACAAAACCTGCTTTTCAAAGTAATTGATTCTGTTAGGATTAATTCTCAATTAATCTCCTTTAATGGACTATCAGTCTGTTTGTTATACATACTGACATCTTTTTGTTTAGGTAATGGATATATTGAGGGATCTGAGCTGGATGGATTCTTGAAGGAATATATCACCACTGTGGATGCTGATGGAGCTGTCAAATCTACGGTAAACATCTTGGACACCAAATTAAATATTTAATCTTGTTTTTCAGAGTTTTGCAGGGATATTAATGGATAGGACAATGGGCAGTACATTTATGGGATCAAGTCAAGCTGAATGTGCCAATGGCAACAAGTAAAACAGAGCGTGCCAATATTCCCCCTAGTCAAGTAGAGTATGCCAATATTCCCCCAAGTCAAGTAGCGTGTGCCAATATTTCATCAAGTAAAGCATAGTATGCCAATAGTTTATCAAACAAAGCAGCATGACAAAAAAAATATAAAAAAAGATGAATTGAACAAATTTTCCGATTTATTTACCAAAGGACACAATTTTATACATAAATAACAAAATAAATTAAACTTTTAATATCATATTTAACGTTTATAATACGTTTAAGTTAGTTTGTCTGTGGGTTTGAGCTTTTTTGCTTCGCTTTCATGGATGTTGTCATCCTTGTTATTGATATAAATATATGTATGTCTTAAAAGGGGGCGGAGATGAGAATTATTAAGAGATTAGGGGATTAATGTTTCCCGTAACTGAATGGTTAAAAAAGGCTGAAAAAATTATGGATAAGGAAATGGAAATTTAGAAATTGTTTTATATAACATATTGGAATTTATTACAAAGGATTATATTATTGATATATTGAAGTTCTGTCTAAAGTCAAATAACAACATGTAATATTGTCATATTTAAAGGTATAAAATCGAAAGTACATTTATTTAACATACGAAAATTGGCTACTTAATGGACTGACTCTAAATTTGTGGAAAAAGTTTAAAATGATAGACTGCACGATTAGAAAAAGTTAACTATAGAGTAGCTTCGCTACTTGTATGATCATGACTCAGGATTTAAGAATATTCATTTAAGTCTAATATTTATTATATAGGTTGTCATCTAATTCAACCTACAAATACTACTTTATGTACGCACTAGCGGCTTCGCCCCTAGCCTCTAGGGGCTTTGCCCCAAGAGGTGATCAAAAAAAAAATTGAGGTGAAATTCGTAAAAGGACCAAGGAAATCTTCTGCAAAAAAAATAAAGGACCTAGGAAATCTTCTGCAAAAAAAATAAAGGACCTAGGAAATCTTCTGCAAAAAAAAATAAAGGACCTAGGAAATCTTCTGCAAAAAAAAAAAAAAAAAAAAAAAAAAAAATAGGGAGGTGATTTTTTTGTTTTTTGGGGGGGTTGGGGGTGTCCCACCCCCCAAGAAAATAGCCTAAAACCACCACAGGACCAGTAGGTATATACCCTGAAGAGTAGAATCCAATCGGTTCAGTGGTTACCGAGATCTTAAGGGACAGACAGACGGACAGACGGACAGACATCAAGCTACTTTGTATTATAGATAATATATAAAATAGCAGTTGCGTCCCTAGCATCTAGGAGCTCTCTATTCCAAGTAGTAGAAAAGTTACGAAAATTAGCCTAAAACCATTAAAATTTCAAAATAAAAGATCTCACTAATCGATGGACTGTTATGATTCTTCTTTCAATGAAGCTTCTTATTTGTCCTTCAAAATACCATGATTTTGTTACATAGTTTTTCTTTTTAAAACTTAAATGTAAAGGAGATTATCAGCTCTCTCCTTCCCTCAAATGCCCCTAGAGACATCGAGAGTGGGGCGGGGGTGAAGCTGCTAGTATATATACATAAATTATTTCAAAATTCTAGGAAAAGCATATCTTGATAAGTAAAGCAGAGTATGCCAATATTCCCCCTAGTAAAGCAGAGTATGCCAATATTCCCCCTAGTCAAGTAGAGTATGCCAATATTCCCCCAAGTCAAGTACCGCGTGCCAAAACAGGCTATTGGCATACTCAGCTTGACTTGATCCCATTTATGTACCCTTCATTAAGATAATCAAAATTGTTGGTGTAACTGTTAAGCCACTGTTATTTGGTACAACCCAATCAAGAAGTCCCCAAAGTTTTTAAGCCAACAAATTAGAGAACATGTTTCATATTCTAATGTACCCTACCTACTTGGTATTTTGATCTACAAAACAATATAATTAACCTACAATCTTTGTTTGAATAAAAATATTTAATTGTTACTAAACAAAAAAATCTATTTTTTTACCTAAAAATACAAAACTCATCTTTTAATTCCCTATTCTTTATAAATGCACAAAATATAATTCAAAAGAAGCAACATCTTCTATTATTATAAATGATATTTAAAAACTAAACCCTAACCTAAAAATCATTTTTGATTATATCCATAAATTTGGTTCATTTTTACTAGTCATTATTCAAATGCAATTTTTAATTGATATTTCATATTAATCAAAGGATGATTTATCTCAATAGTAGCAAAGCTTTAAATTTAAATTAAACCCCTTAATTTCCTTAAATAAGGTGTGCTTAAGGACAAAACGGAAAACTAATCTAAATACTAAGAGAAAACTATGTATAACATAAGATTTTCCCTTTAAAGGGCAAAAAAGGATAAATGAAGAGAACAAAGGGAATTTGGGAAGACAAATGACCGATATATTGATATGAAAATCCCAAATGATGATACACAAAATTACCCCTACTGAAGTTTACAATAAGTAGTTGAATTGTTTAAACACTCAACTTAATGATCCAACCAATCAAAATTCAATAAAAGTCCCCAAAGTTGTTAAGCCAACGAATAAGAAAGGTTATTATAAAACATTGGGAACTACTGTAATAAAAAGCCCAATATCCCCTCCCTCCCTTATCACCACCTGAAAAATAATCTGATTTTTATTAATTTGATATGTTCTAGTTCACTGACAAAGAGTTGCAAGACTTGAGGGAGAAGTTTATGGAGGCCTATGATGACAACAAGGATGGAAAAATTGAAATCAGAGAGGTAGGAAACATTATTTGGGTATAGTCCCTTTCGTGGCAACGCACCTTAAGGGGCGATTCTTCGTATTTTTCACAGTAGGTTTTCTCCAATTTCTAGCCCCTGTGGGGGGCTGTAACCCTGCGGCCTAACCTTCTGGGGCATTCACCTAACTCAATATAACCTAACCTAACCTAAAATAACCTATAAAAAGCCAATTTAAAAATACGACAAATCGCCCTTAAGGGGGTTGCCATGAAAGAACTATTCCCGATTAATTAACATTCTGGCACGCGCCAGACATTACAGAAGTATATTACGGATGTGATAACAAAGACAAAAAAGAGGAAACTTTCACTCAAAGTTCCTGTTGATCACATATTAACCCCTCCCCAGAATACTGTAAATGAGAGGGGTAGATTTTCCTATGTCTAATTCCTGCGGAGGCCCTAACCCTGGAAAAACTATACCTGTGTTGCCTTTATATTGCGTGGAGGGTTTAGTGCTCAACGGGAACTTTAAAGGATACCACTAAAAATTGATATCAGTGCACTACCCTTATTACTCTCTTATTTTTTTTATAATAGGGGTTTGAAAATTAAATGCGCGAAGAAGTTAATAGTGAATAAGTTATCTAACAGAATTTAGATTACCAATTAATATAAAATACCTACTGACTAAATTTATTGAATCTTATCATTGTTGGTCTACTTCTAGACTTATTAATCCATGTTTTATCCCTTCTGTACTACATGTTGCTAGAAAATCCACTAATCCACAGGATGCAAAAAATACAGGGGGGGGGGGTATCCACAAAATTTGTTCACCTCCTCCCTCCCCCCTCCTATATTTACCAATTAAAATTGTATATTTAAACATTAGAGTGAAGAATTTTTTCATTTGTCCTATCACCGTATCCCTGAAAATAAAGAAAAATGCTGGTTTATGCATTTTACAACAACAAAGATATTTTGAAAAGAGATTAGTGTTTAAAACTCCAATTCACAACCTTAATATGCGTGGATTTATTAATCTAAGAATTTTTAAAGAAACAGCTACAAGTATTTCAAGTGTTTTACTTAATAGTTTTGGAAAATATCGAGCCAAATCCTATAAAAATTCTTTAGCTATCCTAGAAGCTAGGATGTCCTAAGTCTTACATATTCCTTTTTATTGCTTCTTTGTTTATCTTACATAACTATTAACCAAAGAAAAAATATGCTAAATTATGATAGTATACAAATATTATATTACCAATTAATAAATATACTATTGGAATAATTGTGAAATAAATAGTTTTATGAATATATGTACATAATATTTTTTATAATTAATCTTGCTTAGGATTTATTCCTTTTTGAACATAGAAATTTCCAGAGATAAAGGGATTGTACTATGGGCAATTATTTACATTTTTAGTTTTGGTTTAATATTGTTCAAATTCTATATCCCTGGGAAATTTTACTTTTCTGTCTAAAGGTTAAGATCCCGAAATCTGTCGGTTCTTTTCAGAGAAACTTTATAAATTTGGAGCGGTTTTAGGCTATTTTCTTGACATTTAGAGTCCTCCTCTAGAGGCTACAGGCGAAGTTACTAATTTAGTATATTACAACTGGATTAAACGCCAATTATTTGATTCTTATGGATCCCCAGTAGACCTTCCAAAGGGCGAATTGGGTGTTATTGAGATTGTCTAATAATTTGTATTTGACGTCTGCGGCTTTTTCTGCTGTTAAACAAAAGCCTTATCAAATACGTTTGACTTTTATTTGTGGCAATTTTCGAAAATATACGGTCAAAGATAGCCTGAAACCACTGCACCAAACTGTGAATGCACAAGCCTTAAAAATATTTAAAAATTGATTACCTACTAATTTTATGTTTGTACCATGTTAATTTTTTTTCACGCAACTATTTTTCAACTTTTTACAGTATGATACTTGTTTAATCTAAGTCAGCAAGATTCTTTTTGTGTTGAATAGGAAAAAGGTATAAAACACCTGATGAAAACTATTAGCTATTCATCAAAATTTACATTATGTACAAAAAATTACAGCAATATATATTTATCAGCGGCTCCTTTTTTTATCCCATTGGGACATTCTTAGATTTTTTTAAAAATTGAAAGACATAAAAGAACGCCCAAAAAAGTCTCAATACTTAACATAGCAGGTTGATTTAAAAAAAACAATTAAAATGGATAAACATTTTTGACTGTCATACAATTTATTTAAATTAGTTATATTAGGTGCATTAATTCTTGTCCCTACAAATACTTCTTTCAGTTTTAGCCAAAGTTAATTTTGTATTTTCATGCACTTGCAGTTGGTATAACCCAATTAACCAATGAGTGGAACACTTATATCCCCCCCCCCCCCCCCCTCCATATTTATAAATTTCATAGAAAAAAACCTGCATAGTGTTATAACCTCCTCTAATGAGCAAACCTAACCTAAACATCAAAATATGTTTTGTTTTTTTTTCTCTCGAAAGTTTGTATCTGGTCCACTCTGGGTAAAAGTGAAATTGCCATAAAGTTTGTGACCATTAAGTTGTTACTAACTGCAACTTTATTACACAGCTACAAAATACATTGTAATTGCCAGTGACATGGATGGACATATATCAAGCCTTTTTAATCATTGTATAGGCTTGGCAGCCGCAACCGCTAAATACAGATGCACTTTAAATTAGTAAAATCTACAGCTACCAGAAACATACAATTAGTTAAGTTGAAATTCTCTTATGACTTACCCAAAACGTCTATAATGTTGTCTGGATTTCCAAAATCTTTTTGGAGATAAAAAGGGTTTGAATTTTTTCGTGCCTAAATCTATCCGCTATGGACATAATTAATGACTGTTTTGAAAACGAGAAAAAGGGAATTTTTGAGCAACATAACTGTTCTTATCTAATTGTAATTTCATATACTTAATATATATTACATTTAGTCATAATTATGAACAGTTTGACTTAATAAGCGCATTTGACTAAACGGTTACACACGTTACAAAAAAAATATGCAAAAATGACCCCCTTTATTTTTAGTTGGCCCAACTGTTGCCCATGGAGGAGAACTTCCTGCTTTTGTTCCGCTTCGACAACCCCCTCGAGTCTAGCGTCGAGTTCATGAAGGTAAGTTGGTTATTTGTATCAAAATTACTCTATAAGGAACACGGTTAGTCAGTCAGTAGGAAATTTAAATTATGGGATATGTATTTAATAGTGTATTGATAAGTTCATAAAAGTACAATATAAACAGCACAAAAATATTTAACTAACGCCTTTGATCTTTCTTACAATTTGGTATTTTAGTTTTTTAATACTTTTTTTCAAAGTTTTTTGTAATTAAACTTCTCATTTGGGTCTTATCTTAGACATTCATAAAATTACAAAGTAGCACCCTCTGTCGACCATCTGAATGTTTTATTTATAATATTGTGTATTTTCAATATAATTTATTGCTATATTTAATTTCAAGTTTAAAGTAATGTTATTTGGGAGAAAATATCCTATAAATTGAATATATTTGAATCTAATGTGTAAAATAGATAGATTTGAGATATATTGGCACAAATTCTACTCAAGTCAAATAGAAACTTAAACATATTTCCTTTATTTCTCTTTGTAATTTATGCTTTTATATCAATATCAATTTTCAATTTGATTACATTAAAGTAAGGTATATCTAACAATTGTTTACCTATATATGTATTACTTATTTTTTTCTATTTGATTTTCTTCAGAAGAATGCTAAAGGGGGTATAAGGATGTGTGTTCATCGTTTTTGGTATTTTGATTTATTCTTTATGCCCTCCCCCGACCCTTAAATAGAATGATTAGTTAGTTACTCGCCCTATATTTCCAGGGATTGTGAATTTTTAAAGCTCCCCCCCCCCCCCCTTGCAAATTGTCTTTATTTTCGTAACTATATATTTAATTTTGTTTAGATTTGGAAGACCTATGATACAGACCACAGTGGTTATATCGAAGCTGATGAACTCAAGGTTTGTTTCTAATATCTTTTCCAGTATGGCTTCGAAACCGATTAATATATGTTGGATTAGAACCGGTTCTTAGCCATACTGAAAAATTAATGCATCGTATCGCACAGTGCGTTTGAAGGTGCTTTGACTTTTGTGTCAGAACCTAAATTGGGACATAGTGCATTTCATTACCCTAGGTTAGGCAACTTCATATTACTTTTCAACAAAATCTAAAATGCAGCCGTTTTTGAGAAAATTAGATTTTAAAATTTCAAGTTCAAAGCAAAGTTCAAAGCAAAGTTCAAAGCAAAGATTATTTATTTTAAATTTTGAACAAGTTTGCTTTTATAAAGTTCTTCATAAAACCACTCCTGAAGTGAGTTGATTCATAGCCCTTTTTATCAGTTGCTTTGCTAAGGTCACGGAAATTCAGCCTTAAATAAATCATATATAGAGAGGTTTTATGACAGACTTTATAAAAGCAATATTGTTCAAAATTTTAAAGAAATAATCTTTGCTTTTCTTGTCATGCTTATGCGGTAACTCCTAGTGGATGAAAATTGAACTTGAAATTTTCAAATCTAATTTTTTCAAAAATGGCTGCATTTTAGATTTTGTTGAAAAGTGAAATAAAGTTACCTAACCTAGGGTAATGAAATGCACTATGTCCCAATATAGGTTCTGACACAAAAGTCAAAGCACCTTTATACGCACCGTGATCGTATTATATCCAGTTTTCTTCGAAAAAAAATGTACATTAGTAATGTTGAAACTTGTTTTGTAAGCCCGTGCCTTTGGCATCTCAGGGCTAACAAAACTGGCTTTTAACTTATAATTGTACATGTTTATATCCGCGGAAAGCTGTTTATAATATGATGCGATAAATAACTTTTCTTGGTCAATTATATATGATCTCAAATGAATAAACTACAACTTTGCCTAAATTTTCTCCATCTCTCTTTCCTTGTGCTTCTTTTCTCTCTTTCCCTAAATTTATTCAATTTGTGCATTTTATCTCCCTCATTAAAATACCAACCATATTTCTCGAATTTTACTTCCACATACATAGGACCCATTTTTGTGCTTTCACAGAAAGTACCATGTTGAGCACTGAAGCCCCCTCCTATTTGAAATAAATTGAAAATAAAAAAAGACAATTTGTGTTAAAGCACCATTTTTAAATTATAATTTCAAACGCAAAATTTGATTAAATATTAAAAATATTAAATGATTAAAAATATGATTTTTATCAACGTTGTGTTCATTTTAAATATAATGACTTGTTATTTTTAAATCTCGATTATAACTGGTTATATAAAAAATTTTGCGGAAAAATGGCATAACCGTGAATCTATCAGGGAATAATAATGGAACAGTTAAACAGTAAACACTCCCCCTCCCCATTCCCCCTATCTTAACTTTCTGTCAAATTTGGCAAATACAGAACATTACACTTTAATTGGGATATTAGTTCATTGTACTTATCCCTTTAACCCTGCAATTTACGAGAAACAAAATAGCCTTAAATATATTAATAGAAAAGGAGTTAGATTTTTTTTATTTAATGGTATAACAAAATATAATGTTTTTCCTACAATAGATAGATCCACGAACAAAATTTTGTTTAATCCTTTAGCAATTGCATTCTTAAAATTGGAAGAAAAAGACTTTAAAACGCTGAGATTATTTCAATACTAACTTAGTACCATTTTAACTTAATATAAAAATTCATTTTAAATTTAACTAAGTAATAATGCGTTTCATGACAGTGTGGCTTTTAGAAAATAAAATACAAGTGAATTTTATTTATAATAATATTTTCATGTATCTTACTGTTAGAAGCATGAAGATACTGCAAAACTATTTTGTTCGTGTACCATTCTACTAAAAGCCTGAAGATTACTCGTTCATACTATTTTGTTTGTGTACCATACTGTTAGAAGCCTGAAGATTACTCGTGCATACTATTTTGTTCGTGTACCTTACTGTTAGAAGCATGTAGATTGCTCGTGCATACTATTTTGTTCGTGTACCTTACTGTCAGAAGTCTGAAGATTATTGGTGCATACTGCAAACTATTTTGTTCGTGTACCTTACTGTTAGAATCCTGAAGATTACTCGTGCATACTACAAAACTATTTAGTTCATGTATCATACTGTAAGAAGGATGAAGATTTCTCGTGCATACTGCAAAACTATTTTGTTCGTGTAACTTACTATTAGAAGCATGAAGATTACTCGTGCATACTGCAAAATTATTTTCTTCAACAAAATTGATGTTAGCTGAAACAGAATCCACCATAAAAACAGTGTATTATATTTCATGGAAGTATTCCGCCCATATTTGATAGCGAAGCTACTCTGCATTGTTTATATTGCACGCTCTTATGGACTTTAGTGTTCTTATTAGATAAAAAGTTTATTTTTAATAGACTATAGTAAAGAATTCCTATTTTTAAAAGATTAATATTAACATATCTACAAGGATCTAAAGGGATAGGACAATGGACAATAAATTTGTATCCCCCCCCCCCCTCCAGTTATGATAAATAAAATCATCCCATTTCTAAATTATTATTGGTAAAGTGTGGACAATGTTATTTGCACAGTGCACTCCAATAAAAAAATTCATAATAACGGACATAGGTTTTCAGCCAACGATTAACAGACCAAACTTTAGGGGCTAGTATAATTCTAATCTTATAAGTATTAGTATTGCAGTTTAAGTTATGATTTAGTTTTATTAGTTTTAATATAGCTTAACTCCAATGTAAAAAGAATGTAATTAGTAGTATAAACCAATTTGAGGGTATAAGATTATATAATAATAAATGTGGTGTGTATATGAAAATGCAATTATTACATCATAAATAAAACTGAAAATTTCTTCCCACCGATAGTGTGACATCCCCATCCCTCCTTACTTAAAACAAGGATGACAACAGCCATAAGTAGCTTTTTATATTTCTTACCTAATATAAAAGATAGAAACCTAAAACTTTGTATTAACCTAATTTTAAACAAGATATCTTCTTATTTTTGGACATGTTTAAGTGTGTTTTCATGTCATCTTATGAATTTTTCTCCTATTTCTAGCCCCTGTTCGGGGCTCTAACCCAGCGGGGCTAATTTCCTAACCCTGCGGGGAAATTATTAACATTTATCAAAACTAACCTAAAAAAACCTATCAAAAACTACGAAACCCACTACTTTGTTTTCTTTCCATGATATTGGTGAGGGGTTACATAATATTCTGCCAACAAAAAAGAATATTCCAACTTTTACCACCTTGCACTTGATGCATTCAGGGATCTAAAGGAATAAGACAATGGCCGATAAATTGATGTACATCTCCAATGATAATACACAAAATAAATTTTCATAAATTAAAATTGGTTGAAACGTTTGGACACTCAACTTAATAAATTAACCATACAAAATTAATTAAAGGTTCCCAAAGTTCTTAATCCAATGAATAAGAAAACGTTATTGAAACTTTGGGGACTAGTGTAATAAACAGCCCATTTTCCCCTTCCTTCCTGTAATGCACTCTAATTTAGTCCTACACAGAACTGTTTCTATGCATATTTACAAACAATGAAGAAACAAGCTTTTATAGAGTACCTTGTGATTGCGCCCAAAGGGGGATTAGAATGTATCCCGATACATTTTTAAGAACAACTGGAAAGTGTCATTTTTGACGTCATAAAAAGGAGAGATGAGAGGAGAAGAGGAAAGGAAATCTCAAAAAAAAGATGGATGATACTTAATAGATGCATTTTTATGACGTCACATATGACATTTTCAAATTCCAGCGCTTCCATTTTCAAGTTAGCTTCATTCTGGTGAAATATATATCACGGGATTTGACCTTCACCTTTCAAATTGGCTGCTAAAGACCATTACTAAGATTACCGAGAAAGTGAACCGCCCAAACTGTACGAAATCGCATTCTTATACATACAACATATAATTTTGGCATGAAAATAAAGAGGAAAAAATAAGTAATTTCATTTAATCAAAAAGAAAAGTATGAAAAGTAAAAAGAAAATAATTAAAGCCTGCTTCTAATAACTTCATTGCAATTCTTTAATTTCTGCAACTTAATGGAAAGAAAGCGACCTGGGTGGGGGTAAGGAAACAATTGACTTAATAAAGAAAGGAAGGCTACTTATGGGGTAGGGAAGAGGGGTACTGACTCTGATTCATGATTTTAACCATATTGCGCTAACTTGCAAGTGATCCTATCATTTAAATTATTTTAGAATTCTCAAAAGTAAAAAAAAACTTACTATGAATTAGGAATTTAATTATTTTTTTTATAAAGTTACTAATTTTTATTTTTCGGATACAGATTGCTTAAAAGCTAAGGGGACAACCGCTAGTTTAAGTAAACTAGATATTTGAATTAGAATCAGTTTGACCTCAACAAAAGGTTTGACATCAAGAAATAAAAATATTATTTATAACTCATAATATTAATGTTGAGTTTCGTTTCCAAGATGTAATAATCATAAACTTGTGAACCCTGAATAGAGAACCATAATCGATAACATAAACTATTGTTCTACGATGATAATAAACAAGAACAATTATTTCAATAGCTAGTAAAGCAATAACAAAATAACCATATTTCAGATTTAAAAAGCCAGTAAAACGCAGAGAGAAAGAAAGGGTACAATGAGCTGTTTATTACACTAGTCTCCAAAATTTTATAATAAGGTTTTCATTTTTGTTGGTCAAACTACTTTGGGCACTTATTGATTTTGACTGGTTGGCTCACTAAGTCGAGTGTTCTAACGTTTCAACCACTAATTTTTATCTACAAAAGGGTTAATTTTGTGTATTATAATTGGGGATGTACATCAAGTTATCAGCCATTGTCTTATCCCTTTAGATCCCAGAATAAAACGAGATGTATTGCACAGTAAATTCAAAGGCGAATTTTTAAAACAAATGCTTTCTGAGCATATGATTCGCTTTCATGAACGGATCCTCGCACAAACCTACATGCATGCCCTTTTAGAGTAGCTTCGCTATTAAAAATTATATTGATATTTTTCTCTTGATATGCCAAATCTACAGTGGGCTAATAATTTATAAAAAAGTATGTGTTCAGACTCTGTTCAGGCTAAATATTTATTTACCTCTTGTGTAAGATTTTGGCGTCATCCTTTCAACTGCAGATAAACCTCTTTTAACCCTCCTTAATTTGGTTTAAATTTATCTTCGTTTAGGAAAGTGCAAGTAGTAATTTTCTAGTTTTTTTTACAGGTAACTTTACAAATTGTCTAAAAAATCAGCCATGTAAAATTAGGGATTATCCATTTTTTTAGTGGTTTCTTTCCCACTTCTCCTCTAATCTCTCTCATTTTTAAGACGTCACATGGCTGATTTTTGAGACACTTTGAAAAGTTACTTTTTACAGTGATACTAAAAGGGGCATAAATTCCTTACCTCACCATGGGCCATTAGAAATAATAATGGTTTCAGAAGATATTGTTCTATAATTGTTCTACAATAACAATGCATGCCCTAATTATAAAGTAGATGCGCTAGGAATGATATAAGGGGGCCCAATAGTCAATTAGAGATATCTTACCCAGATTTGAGCTGCTAATGGTTTTTCATTTCCTTTTACTACAATTTCTTTACCCGGCCCACTTACTATTCTACTATTCCCCAGCCACTGCTTACATCTCTGCTTAACTATTATAAACACGCCAGTTGTGTTTTACTAACCTTTGCTTCACTACTCCAATGTTTGTAGGCTTGACCAAGTTTAATCTATTTGAGAAGTTCTAAAAAATCCACATAAAGGCAAATTCAGAATTATTACCTGTTCAGCTTTCGTTGAATACAAAAAGTGTTGTTGCATCAATTTAAGTGTCTAAAAATCAGCCATGTGATGTCATAAAAATGAGGGTGAAGAGAAACGAAAAAAAAACCTAAAGAGATTGACAATCCCTCATTTTTATGACGTCACATGGCTGATTTTTGAGACAATTTGTCCAGTTACTCAATTTAATTTAATTTTCATCTTTGCGTGGTATGATCGTACGTGTCCTTGTTGTATACAATTTCCAGATAATAGTCTTGTTGCAAGTATTTACTGCTTTGTATATCTTCATATAATCATATATTATGTTCTTTAATAGTTTGGCATAGCTCTGGTTGTAATATAGGGACTACAATTGATCGTTATGGACATAGTAGCGCAACTTCTATTTGACATAGGATGTTAGTTTGTCCGCTATATATTTTTTGCTTTTTTAAAAATAATGTTTAATTTTCAAGATTTAATTTTCTGCTTTAAAAGTAAAGGATTGCACCAATTTATTTCTTGAGTTCAGAGTAAAATCTTAAATGGGTAAAATTTTAACGGAACTACAAGACATAAAGTAGTCAATTTTTTTTATCTGAACCTTAAGATCTCAATAACTACTGAACTAATTGGGTTATCTATTTTAGGTAAGATTTTCATAGGTCTTATGATGGATTTAGGTTATTTTATTTTCAGATTTTAGTCTTAGGAAGATTTTAAGCTATTTTTCTATCTACCAATTCGAATAAAGAGCCCCTATATGCTAGGGGCTTAGCCGCTGGTATTTTTGTATAAAATCTTTATTCTTTTTCCCTTGTATTGAAAGGGAATGTAAAAAATTGTGTCAAATGTTGACAGACATGCTATTATATGAAAGAATAAATTTATGAATGAAGAGTAAACATTTAATACAAGAAAACTACGGGAGTTATATACAATATTTTTCAGCTGGTGGGAAGCGCAAAATTTTCGTATTTTCTTGAAATAAAATTATATTAAACTCTACTTATTTTTCATATTTTTTAAATGTGTCGAACCCAGTAATAGTGTCGGACTGATTATGGCGTAAAAAAATTAGCCAATGAGAGGCCATTATTGACCAATGGTAAAATTTATAGTGGCCTCTCATTGGCTAATTATTTTTTTACGTCATAATCACTTTTACTGGGTTCAATGTGTCTTTTTGGTTTTGATGGTATTTTTTTAAGAGCAGCAAAACAATAATCATTATGTACTCAGTATTAATGAATTTACCCCTAGCCTCTAGGGACATTGTCCCGTAATAGACAGTTTAAGAACATGATGTGCCATAGTCGTTGTATTTTTACAGGAAATAAAATTGGGTTCAAAGGTTTATTTGCAAAATAGCTTAAAACCACCGCATTACCGGTATCTATATTCCCTGAAGAGTAATTCCTAACCGCTATAGCGGTTACTGAGATCTTAAGCTTCAGACAGACAAGTTTATTGACGGACTACTTCTACTTTTATTATATTTGTAAAGGACCCTTTTTACCATTTAGGAGGTCCCCAATATATTTTATTATCTGTTCCAATAAAGAAAATATTTTGATCTGCCCGCACTATAATTGTGTGCATATTAAAATTAATAACAAACATTGCTATTACTTGATATTTCCTGTGTTAAAGCTATCAATTATAAAAACTAAAGCCTAATACAAATGTATATCATTAGAGGTTATAACACTAACATAATTTTGTCCATATGGAGCGCAGCTGAAGATAAGAATTACATATAAACAATAACATATGGTTATCTTATTATGAATGTTGGTATTGTGCCCTCTCAATGCTCTATAGGAGTTAAAAGTTAACTGGCCTTAGGGAAAGCTCATAACATCCAATCAAATGAAAAGTAAGGAATACATAGATATCTAAAGTGATAAGACAATCAACGATAAATTGATGTACATTCCCAGTGACGATACACAAAATAACCTCTCCTCTAGATTAAAATTATTGGTTGAAACGTTTGGACACTTAACTCAATAACCCAACCGATCCAAATTCAGCAAATGTCTCCGAAGTTGTTAAGCCAACGAATAAGAAAAATATAAAACTTTGGGGACTAGTGTAAAAACAGCCCATTGTCCCCTCCCTCCCTTTGAGTACTTCTTATTTAAAGGGCAACATATTAGGGGGTAAAAAAAAAGAAGGCTAGGTTAAATATATGTGTTTGTAAACATATGGTTTTTAAAAAGGTTGGCAAAAGTTTGAAGTTTATCCCAATACTTTTAAGAACAGATTTTCGGGGCAGTAGACATCCGGACATACCCCAATACTAAAGTAGTTGCGCTTCGAACAATATATATCCTAATGTTTTCCGACCTGCCCCCAATTAATTTATTACACTACCTGCCATTTATCCTGCTAAAGAATACCCGCAACCCATTCCTTTTAAGTATATACTTATTATCAAGGTTCTTCTGCAAAATAATTTATCATTTGGATAAGATCCTTTTTTTGTCAGTTGGCATCCTCCCCCCCCCCCCCCCTCCCGAATTAAATACCTGAAAATATTAGCGTTAGATGTTAATGTTTTTAGGGATTAAATTGATAGCTTTAATCGTAAATTAATGCATATCAGAATCAACTTAAAAAATGACTAGAAAATGTAGAAATACAGTGAAATCTAACAATAAGTCTGTTAGTTTATTTTAAAGTTGATAAAATTGGAATTGTTAGATTTGATTCACTGTTAACTTTGCTTTCATTGATTTTGTTATCCTTGCTTTAAACTAGAGGGGGATATTATAGACCAAATGAGGAAATTAAAGGATCGTACCTATCATTTTATCCAATATAAGAAAGAAAGGATATAATAACAAACATCGTAAATCTTCATATTAACCCAGGCTAATCATAATCTATTTCAAGTAAAGATTGTACTTTTAAGAAGAAAAAACGTTTGGGTATAGTACCTTTCTTGGCAACGCCTGCTATGGGGCGTTTCTTCGTATTTTTACACTAGTTTTTCGTCTTTTTCTAGCCCCTGCGGGGGGCTCTAACCCTGCGGACCCAATTGCCTAATTATATTGTTTCAAAATTACCTACATAAGGACATAATTACATTTTAGGACCTGATTATAGAAATGATTCGCTTAAAATAGTATACCATGCTGTTCTAGGAATCAGTATAATAAAAATTTAATAAATATAATAATTGTATCATACAAAAAAAATGATTTCCAGATATCATCATGCAAAGTTTAAAATCAATAGTACAGTTCTATCATGTTCAAGTTATAGATGACTATTCGTTCATCTATAACAGACCGACCGTTATTATAGAAAATCTTTTAAAATAAGCTATTTAATATTAATCCTGATTTATTTCAGAACTTCCTGAGAGACATCCTGAAGGGGGCCAGCAAGAGCCAGGAGGTCACAGAGGATATGCTCATTGAATACACAGATACTATGGTAATATTTTTATTAGTGATACATTGATAAGTTAACAGCAAGAGCCAGGAGGTCACAGAGGATATGCTCATTGAATACACAGATACTATGGTAACTTTTTTATTAGGGATACATTGATAGGTTAACAGCAAGAGCCAGGAGGTCACAGAGGATATGCTCATTGAATACACAGATACTATGGTAATATTTTTATTAGTGATACATTGATAGGTTAACAGCAAGAGCCAGGAGGTCACAGAGGATATGCTCATTGAATACACAGATACTATGGTAATATTTTTATTAGTGATACATTGATAGGTTAACAGCAAGAGCCAGGAGGTCACAGAAGATATGCTCATTGAATACACAGATACTATGGTAATATTTTTATTAGGGATACATTGATAGGTTAACAGCAAGAGCCAGGAGGTCACAGAAGATATGCTCATTGAATACACAGATACTATGGTAATATTTTTATTAGTGATACATTAATAGGTTAACAGCAAGAGCCAGGAGGGACAGAGGATATGCTCATTGAATACACAGATACTATGGTAATATTTTTATTAGAGATACATTGATATGTTAACAGCAAGAGCCAGGAGGTCACAGAGGACATGCTCATTGAATACACAGATACTATGGTAATATTTTTATTAGGGATACATTAATAGGTTAACAGCAAGAGCCAGGAGGGACAGAGGATATGCTCATTGAATACACAGATACTATGGTAATATTTTTATTAGAGATACATTGATATGTTAACAGCAAGAGCCAGGAGGTCACAGAGGACATGCTCATTGAATACACAGATACTATGGTAATATTTTTATTAGAGATACATTGATATGTTAACAGCAAGAGCCAGGAGGTCACAGAGGACATGCTCATTGAATATACAGATACTATGGTAATATTTTTATTAGAGATACATTGATATGTTAACAGCAAGAGCCAGGAGGTCACAGAGGATATGCTCATTGAATACACAGATACTATGGTAATATTTTTATTAGGGATACATTGATATGTTAACAGCAAGAGCCAGGAGGTCACAGAGGACATGCTCATTGAATATACAGATACTATGGTAACTTTTTTATTAGGGATACATTGATAGGTTAACAGCAAGAGCCAGGAGGTCACAGAGGATATGCTCATTGAATACACAGATACTATGGTAACTTTTTTATTAGGGATACATTGATAGGTTAACAGCAAGAGCCAGGAGGTCACAGAGGATATGCTCATTGAATACACAGATACTATGGTAATATTTTTATTAGTGATACATTGATAGGTTAACAGCAAGAGCCAGGAGGTCACAGAGGATATGCTCATTGAATACACAGATACTATGGTAATATTTTTATTAGTGATACATTGATAGGTTAACAGCAAGAGCCAGGAGGTCACAGAAGATATGCTCATTGAATACACAGATACTATGGTAATATTTTTATTAGGGATACATTGATAGGTTAACAGCAAGAGCCAGGAGGTCACAGAAGATATGCTCATTGAATACACAGATACTATGGTAATATTTTTATTAGTGATACATTAATAGGTTAACAGCAAGAGCCAGGAGGGACAGAGGATATGCTCATTGAATACACAGATACTATGGTAATATTTTTATTAGAGATACATTGATATGTTAACAGCAAGAGCCAGGAGGTCACAGAGGACATGCTCATTGAATACACAGATACTATGGTAATATTTTTATTAGGGATACATTAATAGGTTAACAGCAAGAGCCAGGAGGGACAGAGGATATGCTCATTGAATACACAGATACTATGGTAATATTTTTATTAGAGATACATTGATATGTTAACAGCAAGAGCCAGGAGGTCACAGAGGACATGCTCATTGAATACACAGATACTATGGTAATATTTTTATTAGAGATACATTGATATGTTAACAGCAAGAGCCAGGAGGTCACAGAGGACATGCTCATTGAATATACAGATACTATGGTAATATTTTTATTAGAGATACATTGATATGTTAACAGCAAGAGCCAGGAGGTCACAGAGGATATGCTCATTGAATACACAGATACTATGGTAATATTTTTATTAGGGATACATTGATAGGTTAATAGCAAGAGCCAGGAGGTCACAGAGGATATGCTCATTGAATACACAGATACTATGGTAATATTTTTATTAGGAATACATTAATAGGTTAACAGCAAGAGCCAGGAGGGACAGAGGATATGCTCATTGAATACACAGATACTATGGTAATATTTTTATTAGAGATACATTGATATGATAACAGCAAGAGCCAGGAGGTCACAGAGGACATGCTCATTGAATACACAGATACTATGGTAATATTTTTATTAGAGATACATTGATATGTTAACAGCAAGAGCCAGGAGGTCACAGAGGACATGCTCATTGAATATACAGATACTATGGTAATATTTTTATTAGAGATACATTGATATGTTAACAGCAAGAGCCAGGAGGTCACAGAGGATATGCTCATTGAATACACAGATACTATGGTAATATTTTTATTAGGGATACATTGATAGGTTAATAGCAAGAGCCAGGAGGTCACAGAGGACATGCTCATTGAATATACAGATACTATGGTAATATTTTTATTAGAGATACATTGATATGTTAACAGCAAGAGCCAGGAGGTCACAGAGGATATGCTCATTGAATACACAGATACTATGGTAATATTTTTATTAGGGATACATTGATAGGTTAATAGCAAGAGCCAGGAGGTCACAGAGGACATGCTCATTGAATACACAGATACTATGGTAATATTTTTATTAGTGATACATTGATATGTTAACAGCAAGAGCCAGGAGGTCACAGAGGATATGCTCATTGAATACACAGATACTATGGTAATATTTTTATTAGTGATACATTGATAGGTTAATAGCAAGAGCCAGGAGGTCACAGAGGACATGCTCATTGAATATACAGATACTATGGTAACTTTTTTACTAGGAATACAGGAAGCTCTTTAATATAATATAAAAAATGACGTCATACAATACAAATGACCAATACACAGACTAAATTATCAATGTTAGACCAGTAAACATTAAAAATGACTAATGGTAGACCAGTATGACGTCCTTTTTTATAAAATAGTTTATAGTTTTATATAAAAAGCTTCGGATACAGGGATATGTTAATAGCTATAGATATGAGGTTACTATAGTATAATTGTTTACGAGATCTTAGTAAACATGTAGTTTTACAGTCTACCTATTTTCATATTAAGATATTTTAAAATAGTACAAGCTTAGTTTGCTTTACATAAATCAAAAAGAAATTCCCAAGAAAACTGTTTTTGTATGAATAGGATTTTTTTTATAAATGCTATTCCAGGAATGTAGTTTCTCCTGTGCCATAACATCCACAAAAAAACGTCTTTATAAAATCGTTAAAATAAGCATAGCAAAACATTATAAAAATGCAAAAAAGATTAGCGTCCAAAATTATTATGAGAGCTTTGATATAGTGCTTAGCCAACAGGTTAGCCATCAGTTAGAATCAAAATGATAATTCATAGCCAAATATCAATTAATATATTAAGCTTTCTATCAATAGTTTTTTTTTAACCTATGCGGGATGCCCTGATCCTACGGGGATATCATGTTGCAAAAAATAAACTACTCTAACCTGAACTAAAGTAATATAATCATGATGTTTACAACAAAGGTTATATCAATTATGAATGTTTGTATTTATGCGGATATGATGGCACTCCGTGGTTTTCTTTTCTGTTTGTTTCTTTGTGTGTTTTGTATGAGAGTAAGTGTTTGGATTTGTAAGGCTATTTTATTGTGTGAAAAAGAGTAAAAAAATAAGATAACCGCTTTTTTCCCCCTGCTATATAAAGTTAGGCTTAACAAAATAAAACAATTTATGATAAGTCTATACTCTGCTGTCTAATATTACTTCCTGGTTATAGTGTGTACTTACCTACTATAAAACAGTCTATGATAGGTCTATACTCTGTTGTCTAATATTACTTCCTGGTTATAGTGTGTGCTTACCTACTATTAAACAGTCTATGATAGGTCTATACTCTGTTGTCTTATATTACTTCCTGGTTATAGTGTGTGCTACTATAAAACAGTCTATGATAGGTCTATACTTTGTTGTCTAATATTACTTCCTGGTTATAGTCTGTGCTTACCTACTATAAAACAGTCTGTAATAGGTCTATACTCTGTTGTCAATTCCTGGTTATAGTGTGTGCTTACCTACTATAAAACAGTCTATGATAGATCTATACTCTGTTGTCTAATATTACTTCCTGGTTATAGTGTGTGCTTACCTACTATAAAACAGTCTATGATAGGTCTATACTCTGTTGTCTATTATTACTTCCTGGTTATAGTGTGTGCTTACCTACTATTAATCAGTCTATGATAAGTCTATACTCTGTTGTCTAATATTACTTCCTGGTTATAGTGTGTGCTTACCCACTGTAAAACCCTTTCCACCATTCTCTTTATGCAAATGTAAAGAAAGAAAATGTAGATAAGATTTAGCTTAAAGACTTTATACTGTTTATCTATAAGGTTTATGTTTGTAAACAAAGATAGATAGATAGTCTGTAATAAAATTTTTCTAAAATAAGCCAAATAAAGAATTAAATCATTACAATTTCTAATATTTTGTCATTATTAGAGTTGCGTTTTGTGGTTCTTTTCTTTATATTATAAAATCGACATAAATCATTGATAGTGCTTTATTGTAAACTTTTCCTCTATGTCATACTTGGACCATAAAAAGAAATAAAATCAAATAATTGTATTGTATCCTCAATCAAATAAATATTAACACAGTATAATAAAAAACATTTATTGATATCTAATAAATCATTTGGTTTTTGTATTGATACTATATTATATAAGTTTGAATTGTATTAATAGCCAAACAAGAATGAAAACATCCATCAATGCGAAGCTTGAATTAGTCTTTTTCGGACAATCTAACATATAAAGAAAATAAAAAATAAATCTTTTTTAAGTCTGTACCACATTTTTTTAACTCTCATAAAAAATCTACTTTAATTTTAAGATCTTTTATAAAAGTTAAATAGTGTCGAAATGTCCGAAATCAAACCATTTCAATTGGCAATATCATTATGGGGTACAATCACTTCAGGGCTCTTCCAACCTTTACTTAACCTAGCAAAAATGTAATAAGCATAAAAATAATACTTTTTCTTCAAAAGGTTATTTGTATTCTATTGCGAAACGAGGGAAATTGGCAAATTGTAAATCTTATTTTGTCCTATTAATGTAACATGTAATAGAATAAAAAGTTTTGCTATCTAATCTAGTTATAGTAAAATAGTTAGTGTATGTAGATTGTCAAAGTTCTCAAGGATACAGGGATCAGACAATTAATGATAAATAAATTTTTTTTTAGAACAAAATTCTGTTCTTGGTACCCTAAAAATATTAAATATGTGAATGTTATTAGTCAAACAAAAAAATAACACAATGGAAGATAAATATACTTCATTCTTAATTCTTAGAATGTAAAATTTATGAATATTGGGGGGGGGGGTGGATTAATTTTCTTCTCCCTTATTCCAAAGTTACTAAATAACTTTCGCTTAAACTTTAAGTATTGATACATAGTGTAAATTAACTTCCACGCATGTTTCAAATCAGAATTGCATATTATTACAGCACAAAATGATTCTTTACCTGTGTTTCACTCTAATAATTAAACAGCTCAAATTATTAATTTGCTATTGGTTCATTCTGCGAAAAGAAAATATTATCTTATTAAATCAAATAGTAAAGTTTTTTGTTTGAACAACTAGAGAACCGATCAAGTTTTCCCTTTTAGGGAAGCTTGACATATGACCGAGAAAGGTTTTAGGCTATAGCTATGATCCCTCCCTACACCTTTTAATAAGAAGCCCCTGGGCCTATATGCTAAGGGTTAAGTCACTAACTAGTATATATTATAAATCAAAGTAGTAAGGATCATTTGTCTGAAGTTAAGATATTATTAACTACTGAACCGATTGGGTTCTCTCTTATAGGTAAGCTTCACATAGGTCCTGTGATGGTTCTAGTATACCATAAAGTGCTATTGGTGTAAGTGAATGTACACCAGAAAATAAAAGTGTATTATCCTACTCTTAACAAACAAACAACTGTGTAACAATTCAGACTGAAAGTTTATCTAATCCTTTTCTCTGATTTTCTTTTTAATTTTCCTCCTGGGAATAGAAAAGGCAAAATTCCTATTGTGAATAGCGTAGCTATTCTATAAATAGGGTATAAAGGGATAAGACAATGGACAATAAATTATTTACATCCCCAATGATGATACAAAAAATACACCTTCTGTAGATTACAATTAGTGGTTGAAACGTTTGGACACTCATTTTTATAAACCAACAAATCGAAATTCAATAAAAGTCCAAAAAATTGTAAAGCCAACGAATGAGAAAACGTTAAGATTTTGTAATAAACAGCCCAATGTCCCATCCCTCCCATTCAAAGCTAGATAGACAATAACCTTACAGGAACAAATACTGTTCTTTCTTAAAAATTATTAATTGATCGCTCAAGCTATTTACAAGATCATATTAAACATACTATTAATATATTTAAGAAGTTCGGGGCAAAAATAAATAGTTAGATAAGAGCAATAAAAGATTATGACTTTATCTTTGATTTATTTATGTAGAAAGTTATTATATTTTTCTTCTATTTCTTTTATTTTTTATTTTTTCAATTATTTGCAATAAAAGCAATTAAGATATATAATTATCATATAATATTATTAACCTATTAGATAGGCATACCAATCCATTTGGGAGACAGATAAGTCTGTTTTCTGTTCTGATTCCAGGTAGTAAATCCCAAGCGTTATTTCTTCACGTATCAATTAATTAGTAAATAAATACAGTTACATTAACATGGCATAATTAATTAACAAGGGTCCATACGACCATAAAGGAAATAAGAATTACAATATCTATAAAATAGAAGAAAGGACAAACAATAGTAACTCTTGTAAAGTGTCAGAATTTAATAAGCTGAACATTAATTTGTTGCAAATTTGCTTAAATGCAGGATACAGTAAAAGGACATACTTTCAATTTTTAGCAGGGATCGGAAGCCTCACGTAAGCCGCGCATAAGCCTCAGTTTTAAACCTGCTTGTGAGCAGAAAAAAAAAATTTAAGAAAGTAGGATTGTCTGCTAAAGAGCCGTTTTATACATCCAGCTGAATTTTATAGTGATAAAATCACGATTTCACTGAGGCTTACACGCGGCTTACGTGAGGCTTCCGATCCCTGATTTTTAGATTTAATTATAAAAATGCCTCGCATATTATATTGTACCTTGTTGTCCCAGAAATCATCATTCCAAAATTCAGATGAATAGAATGATTATATCATACTAAAAGTTGATGTCAAGTAAGTTAAAAATCAGCATGTTTTAAATGGAGGTACAGACTTCTGGTATAAACTCAAAGAGTTCATAATCTTTCTATATAAGTCCTAAATGTTATAGGAATTAATCATAAAATGGGTTGAAGGAAAGCATAAAAAAATAGAACTAAGTTGACTAGAATATGTTCTGCGTGCCAAGAAAATCCATAATATAAGGTAAAAACTATTTAATTGACGTAAACAAATCAAGGTCTTTGCTTAATTGAACTAAACATATTCAGCAAAACATTTTGTCATGGATTAAGGATAATTTATCGGCGTAAAAAATATTTATTGTTTAAATATATATAACTATTAAATCCTATTACTTTACAATACCTGCTGATTTAGAAAAAATGGATCTACTGCAGTTCACGGTAAAATATTGCTGGTAAGCAATATTTCCAAAAATCTATGAATTTTAAAGGCTGCTAGCTGCCAAACGGCTGAACGTACAGATCATACCCGCACACCATTTTAAGCGGCAAAAGAAGGCCTACAAATAATCTGGAATAGCCAAGATCCAATTATGCACAGGGAAAGCTTCACTGAAGAAAAATAATAGGTCTTTTTCGCGCATTTCTCTGCACTGCGAGATAATTATGCATTATTGATTTATCGCTATTCCAGATTATTTGTAGGCCTTTATATGCCGCTTAAAACAGTGTGCGAGATTTACCTATTTTTTATTCTCCCCTTTCCCTGTATCGCTGGGAAGAGCAATGCTTATGCCAAGAAAGAAATATAATCTTGTATAATGTATTATTTAAGGTGTGCCAACACCGCCGCATTATATTATATCCACAATGCCAAGTGTTTTATAACCGCAAAAAAGACTCAATATTAATAAAATGAAAGTGGATAAAGTAAAGTTTGGTACTAAACAGAGGTAGATTCTTAAAAAACATTTTGGTCCAGTGCCTCACTAAAATCAGTGAGGCTCGCTAAACATTAGGTGGGGATAATTTTGCCTCACCGAGAGCCTAACTGATTTCAGTGAGCCAAAAAAGTCTTATAAGAATCCACCTCAGTTTGAACTGTAGTATAAACTTTCAATTCTGATGATTTGATAATTTGATGCATATGCGAAAATGAAGACACATCGTTATTTCTAGATATATGTACATATATGTTAACAGTCCAATAGTTTGTGACAATATCAATATTATATGGTAGATAATGATTTTATCATGTACCTGTAGTACACCTACACATTTTAATAGAGCAGCTACCCTATAACTTAGTATAATTAGTTAGCTTAAATAATTAATGTGATCTTCTCAGCTATCTTGCTATATAGATCTCTGTAGTTTGTTTATTTCATGAATAAAAAAAGAAGAAATCAATGATCTGCAAAAGAAAATGTGGCCAATGAAAACGACGGTATTTGTCTGTAGATTACAATTGTTTAATTATAGTTATTTTTTTCATCGTATTATAAACAGCTTTCCGCGGATATAGAATGTACAATTATAAGATTAGAACCAATTTTTTAGTCCTTAGGTGCCGAAGGCACGGGCGAAAAAAACTGGTTTTAATCTTATGATTGTACATTTTTATATTCGTAGAAAGCTGGATATAATACGATGATAGACATAGTTTTTTCGTGTGGATGAGAACCGGTTCCTATCCACCGGATTCGAATGAATACGAGAAATACATTTATTAAATTTCTCTGCTTGTTTCAGAGATAATTATGTATGCTTAAATGTGTGAGTGTGTTTATTTGCGATTATATGTTAGGAAAGGTTGAAATTTTTCTAAAGAAAATTTTCAATTAGAACAATTTTAAAGCAAACTTATTCTTTATTCCAACCTATTCTAATTAAACTAAGTTTCCTTTCCTTTCATTCTGTAGAGCTTCCCAAAAGTTGAATTAAAAATTTGAGCCGCAGTTTATAAAATTGAGTCATGTGGTCCTATTTTAGTGGGTGTGCATTTATTTCCGCATTTGTGTCACATTATCAAATAATCATAATTGCATATTATTACTACAGCTCCAAATTACTTTTCCTTTTGTTTTACTTTCTTCGGAAAACTCATATTCTTAAATATTTGCATTCGATTAATAAGAAAGGTCTTGTAATGCACAAATCTGTGGAAATGAATACACACCTTTTTAGCTAGTGACTATATCCAACCTATCCATCCAAGCGAACAGCACACACAAAGTTGGAGAGAAAATGTGATCATAGTCAATTTTTACTGAAGAAAAGCAACTACCAACCGCCCCTCCCCCCCAAAAAATATAAATGTGGTTTATTAAGCTTGTAAGATAGGTCTAAATCGTTTTAAACACTTTTCTACTTTTGAGTTAAATAATTGTTCTTGCTCAAAAATAAGAGAGAGGAGTTGGGATGGTTGTTAGCGGGGTTATTGTGCTCCAATTGTAAAAAGTTGGTCTCAAAGAAAATATGGAAGCAATTTTACTAAACTTAGTGAACAGAGTAATGTACATTGTACAAAATTTTAAGTTAACTTAGGCCTGAAGGAATGGTTACTGTATTGAATAAAACAAGGACAATTTTGTCGCGGAACTACATTAAAAAAAAAAAGAAATAGCAGTAAATAATTTAATCAATATACCATAAAGCGTTTATGTTTTTTATGAAGCTACTGAATAATTTTATTTCTGTGTAGCTTCATAACTAAATATATTAATTGTTGTAGTAAAAAAACTTTAAATAAATTTTACCTTTGGTCAAATAAAGTGTATACTGGCCTCTCCTTGGTTAACTTTATTGTATGACGTCATTTTTTGGTGTAACTTTACGCTGTCTCTGTTCAGATCTTTTAGGATGTTCCTCTAGCGAAATAGAAAGGGGGTGGGGAAACAATACCTACCCCCACCCTGTAAGTGCCCAGAACATGAATAAAGCTTCCCTAGAAAATGAGCACATAATCTGTCTAGCAATTGATATGATCTTAAGGATCTCACAAACAGTCACATCCTAAACTTTTTATATTTCTTTTTATTATTTTTAGTTGAACGTGTTTGATACAAACAAGGATGGCAAGCTCCAACTTTCTGAGATGACAAAGTAAGATTTTTAATTTAGTATAGTCTTATAGACAGCTGTCCGCGGATATTAAAATAAAAAATTATAAGATCTTGGCCAGTTTTGTTTGTCCCGAGGGGCCGAATTCCCGGGCTAACAAAACTGACATAATTTAAATTTTTTTTAATATACGTAGAAAATTGTCTGTAATACGATGCTTTTCATAAACAAAAATTCTTTAATAATTTTTTGGAAATTTCCTTTCTATATTTATGTCTTTTCTATTTCCCCAATGTCAACTACTCATTTCCTGTAAAAAAATTGATTATCTTATTCAACTAAATATTTTTTTTTTATATAAAGACATCTTTCTAGAAGTGCATCTTCTCTTTGAGCATTTCTGTTTTTACACTAATACAATACGATATGTTTCTCCTTTACAGAGAAGATTTTCATAGGGCCTTAGAAGGATTATAAGTATTTTGGTAATGGTTCCAACATCATCCTAAGAGAAATCGCCCAAATAAATGATGCCCCCACATTCAAAATTTAAAAAAAGATTTTTACTTTAAAAAATTAAAAGTTGGGCTGTCGAAGCATGTTAAAAAAAGTATATACAGTCTATTTTAACTTCTTATAAGTGGATTTGGTATGATTTTCGCTAGTTGTTAGTGAGGTGTTGACGTTCTACCGGCATTTAATTTAAACTCGAATCAATCCCTTATACTCATGAATGATTTTATTTTAGACTTTTGCCTGTTAAAGAAAACTTTCTGACAAGACAAGTCTTCAAGGTAAAACCTAATTTACAGTACTTTTCTATTTCTTTTTGGTATCTAGAATTTTGTCGCTTAAACCAGGAATCGGCAGCTGCTTAAACAGGGGCGGTAGCTGCTATGCCATCAGTAATTATTTTGCCATTAATAAACTACTTGTCATTGTCACGTACATTAGATAAATATGGAGGGGAAAAAAACATTTTAACCTATTGATAGTAATGATATAGTTGTCTTTTTGCCTTTGTTATATGTTCCAATTTTTTTTTTATCAGCAAAAAAATGCTTTTAAAATTTAAAATGCTTTCGAAAATTTGGTGCAATAAAAAACTACTTACAAAAGATAATATAACAGCCTGTCAACGAATTAATTTACTTTTTATAAAACCTTGCTGTATAAATACTTTACCTGTAAAATTAAATATTGAAGGATATGAAGTATCTTGGAAGGGGTATTTGATTTCACATGAACCAATATTAATATTAGAATATTTCAGGGTTCTTCTGGAGTTGGAAAAGAAGATATTGAAAAAGTGTTCGCTCTCTATGACAGGGTAAGTTTAACATTAATCTTTAACATGCAAAAAGGATGAAAGTGGTGAACAAAATAAAGGATGTTTTTTTTTATTAATGATAATATTGGTTATTTTTACCCATTTATCCTTAACAGAATTTAATTGTAAATTCTTTCTTCCTTCATTTGCCTTTTTTTGCCAAAGTTGTTTCATTAAAGCAATTCTTTCAAATTAAAAAAAAACAGGAACCTTTTCTTAAAGTGCCTAGCGAGCACTGACCCCCCCCCCCCTCCCCCCGATCACATAGAAATAAATTGATAACTGGAAGGGTAAAAATTTTATACATATGTCTGACCCCTGCAGGGAGCCCTAACCCTGTACGCATCATAACATTACCGTAGTTTGACATTAAGTAATAAACAAACAATAAACTACCTCCCTCCCCTCCCCCCTTAATTTCTAGAACCTTATTTTATTCAAATAATAAGTAACATCAATCAATTAATAAAAAATATTCAAATGCTTTATTAAAGTCAGGCTGACTTTTTGAATTCACTGTGAGATAAATGCAAAACAAGGATGACAACATCCATAAGTAGCGAAGCACAAAAAATTGTAGATGGGAATACGTACAAGTAGATTTAAAGTGTATTTATTAAAATCAAGAATAGATTTATTGGAGAAAATAAACACGAAACCTTGTTTTTTTTGTATGATGAAGACGGTTAAAGTAAATTACATACCTACTAGATCCACATAACAATGGGAAAAAATATTTTGAAACTGGTAATGCAAAAGAGCTTTAAAATTGGACATAAAATACCAAAGATATGGGGAAATATGTCAAACATATAAAAATAGCCAAAAACCTGCTAAAAGGCAGTTTAGCCGCCATTGTTTCTTTTCTTAAAACGCCAGAAATTTAATTTTAATATCTTTAACTGAAAAATTTTGAAAATTGGACCATAAACACCAAAGATATGGGTAAAAATGTGAAAAATATAAAAATAGCCAAAAACCTGCAAAAAGGCAGTCTGACTGTCATTGTTATTTTCTTTAAACGACAGGAAATTTAATTTTGATATCTTTAAATGAAAAAATTTTGAAAATCGGACCATAAACACCAAAGATATGGGTAAAAATGTGAAAAAATATAAAAATAGCCAAAAACCTGCAAAAAGGCAGTCTGACCGTCATTGTTGTTTTCTTCAAATGAAGGGAAATTTACTTTTGATATCTTTAACTGAAAAAGTTTTGAAAATCGGACCATAAACACCAAAGATATGGAGAAAATTTGGAAAATATAAAAAATAGCTTAAAACCTGCTAAAAAACAGTCCGACCGCCATTGATGTTTTAAAGTTAATTGTGCTCCTTAATGATGGGAATGTTGTCAAAAAATTTCAGCTCTCTATCTTTTATAGGAGCCGAGAAAATCACGTTTCCCCCAATTCATTAATTACGGACGGACGGACAGACGGACGGACAGACGGACAGACGGACGGACGGACATTGTGAATTATAGAGTAGCTTCGCTACTAAAAAGAATATGCTTTGCAAATATGTGCGCCAACCAATTAGAGAGGGATTAAATCAGGGATTCAGGGAAAAGACAATGGATAATGAATCCCCCCCCCCCCGGACTATACAGAATTTATTATCTGACAAAATTGAGGGGAAATAAAGGGATGATAGATTAGTTTAGCTGCCATTGTCCCCTCACTCCCTGAATTAATAAAAAATGAAAATTGCAGATATTCAAGTTGGATGATTATGAGAATATTGAAGGCTTTTCCATCATAAGAGCATAAGCTGATAATGTTTTATTAATATAATTAATAAATATAATGTTTAAACATAATAATACAAAATTCACAAAAATGTTAGTAAGTGACAGATTGGTAGAAAGAAAAAAAAACCTATTTATATAACTAGCGAATGCGCCCTAAGAATCTAGCTAGGGGCTTTGTATAAGAAGGGATAGAGTAAATTAGTATTTAGTAAAATAGCCTAAACCCATCCCAGGACAAAAAAATTAATTAGCCTTAAACCAAACTCAGGGCCTATGTGGAGCATTTAATCAGTTCAGTGGTTATCAAAATCTTAAAATACAGATAAAAACTACTTTATATAATAGGGCAGCAGCAAAATACTGACTTTCTAATTAAAAAAAAAAAGATTAATTGCGACTCACTATACCTATATTTCTCAAATAAGACATGTTCATCTAATATTTAGCAAAAAACAGTCTATAACTTAGCATTTCTAATTACATAACCTTTTATAAAGATGCGATGCATCTCTACAATTCTTCAAATCAAAAAGAAAAAAAAAGAAACGTTAAATATCTTATTCAGATTCTTCAAAAATAGACTTTTTGTATGTATTATTTACTGATTTGTGTTTTTGTCCTTTACAGGACGATTGAGAATGATAACCTTAGTTATTGAAATATATACATGGCCTGTACAAAGATGTTAGTTTGATAAAGTAGTCTTGGGTTGAGATGGATCAATAGCTTTTAAAACTATAACTTAGAAATATTGTTAGACATTTTGTTTTACATCAATTTGGCTGCAATTAGACCATAGGGAACCTAATATATCATCCTTTTACCCAAAATCATTTAGTATCTTACTATACAATTTTGTATGGTTGGTCTATTTACAGCTAAACTACTATCAAACAAATATGCGAATCTAGATAGATAGCGTCACCCCTTGTTAACACAATTATTCTTTTTATCTCCCAAACTGTGAGCATGAAAATATGCAAACGGCAAATTGGATTATCTGTATATTTGTATTTTTACAGTTATAGAGTTTAGTTTATCTCTTAAGTTTTGGCGAGCAACCATATAATATTCAGCATAGTCGTTGAACAGATAAATATAAATTCAAATTCTTTTATTCTATTTATCTTGAATATTTCCTTTTTTTCCTCAAATAGATGACAAACATTTAGATATTGGAATGCAATGGTGAGCTATTAATTATCTATTAATTATTTCTGTCATATATGAATTTAATACTAAAAATAGAGAATAATACTAATGCTACATGGGATGAAAATTTTTTTATACCTTTTCAAAAAAAATACCATTCACAAATAATTTCAAAAATTTCTTGTAATTAATATGGCCATATTAATCCCAGTTAATAATGGATCATCATTTCTGTAAGGTTCAAAGTTACAAAAAATTACAATAAACTGTTAACTTTTTGTTAGAAAATTATATCTAACTGATATTAGATGTAATCTAATACTCAAATTGAAACCCAGTTCAATATGCCAATATACATATTTTAGAATTTATACAAGCCTTGAGTTAGTAGAAACTACAATATATACACTTAAACGCACATTAATTCAATTTATATCAAACCAAGCCCCTGAAATTACTGATGGAGGAAATTTAGAGCAAAATTTGAAACATTTGAATTTTTCCAACTCTTTCACCAAATTTAAATTTAAAAAAGTTTGAAAGAAGAGTGTCAAGTAATTGAATCTGGATTAAATTGTCATTCAAGTGTGAAATATGATAATATTTTCTCTGATAGACACAGAAAACCGAGTGAAAAAAGATATGATGAATTTTTAAAAAAATATATAGCTTCTAAATGAGATTGTGTACGTATTTCATGCACTTTGTTAATAAAATTGGTTTTATCTTTTGAACATAAATCATTTAAAAGTTAAAATATATTTTACACAAATATTCTTTACAAGAGATGTGCTGCATATAATAACAAAAATGACAACATCCATAAAAGTGAATCTCTAAAAGCAGACTGTGGGACAAACTAATTTTAACACTTGTAAAGTTAAGTCTAAACAAAATTTTAAGTAAAATTTTATAAAATGCGTAATTAGAGGATTCTGTTTTAGAGCATAATTAAAACTTTGCTTTGCTTATAAATTTGTACCTTGTTGTCCTAGAAATCATTATAACAAAAATTTTAATGAACGTTTAGACATTCTTGTGACACTAATAGAGTTGCTGCTATGTCTAATTCATATGTTTTGAATGAATGCTTGGACATTCTTGTGACAATAATAGAGTTGCTGCTCTGTCTAATTTATAACTAACTTTCAAATGAAAACTTATGCCAAGTTCAAAATTGATAAGACAATTTTAACATGCCTTAAATAAACTATCAATTACAGATGTACAGACAGAAACAACATATATTATGGGAAAGCTTTGCTATTAAAGAGTATATAAAGCTAAGGATACACTTTGCATAATTGATTTCAATGAGTTATGTTAGATTTATGAGCTGTGTTTCAATCCATTTCAATATTAAATAGAGCAGTTTGAGAATATAGTAAAACCATTTTAAAGAGATAATAAATATAAAATGTGAATAATGTAATACTGTAATAAAATGTAACAAGATGTTTGTATGTCTGTAACTAAAGACCTCAAAAACTACAGGACTTATATGACACTCCTTTAATTAATCCAGAAGGTTTAATCTGTTTTGTTTTGGGGTATCTGCATCCTTCTAAGAGAAATCTAAGAGAAATCCTTCCTCCCAAAAAATTACTTTTTCTAAAACTAAAATTTAACCCACCCCCTTCTAAATATGCTTAAAAGTACAGCAAGAGATCACTAGGCTATTATTCATTCCAAGAACTGCACCCATCTTAAATAGTCATTAGATAGGATGAAAGTTCATTTTATTGATAATAAGATAAGCCAGCTTAGTCCTACTTTGTCTTCACATGGCCTTAGGTGCAGCAAAGAGTGGGAAATTAAGTTGGTAAATTTACTTACAATTAGTATTAACTTGCTTTAAGAAAATGAACAATGTAAGATAAATTTGATTTTATGAACTAGATAGGTTTTGTGTGCTAACTATGTTTCAGTCAAGATTTATATTCACCCATGTGCTTCATACTTAAAATTCATTTCACAGGTTTTAATTTCAAGCTTCATTTTACATTTCATACAAGATCTTGATTACATAATTTTAATTCTAGTCCCAAGATTTCCGTGCTTTATATTAATTTTTATATCATAATTATAAACTTGTAATGTTAACAAATCTATGCTTTATTACACTTTAAAATAGTATCAAGGCTTAAAGCGAAATAACTCTAAACTGATATTTAGGGGGCCAGATAAAATGATTTTTTTCGAATTAATTCAGTTCTTGGTTACAGCTGCTTTATAACATTTGGAAAGAAAGTAATTGTAAAATGTAATAATATAGATATAATAAATATTTCAAAAGTTATTACAAAGACTTTTGGAAAATAGTGTCATAAGCGCTAAAATTTAATTTGTATTGAAATATTTGAGGATCTTTGCTGCGAGCGTTTATATATTGAACATGTGGATATTTTAGTGCATAAATAAATGTTGTAAATATTTGTAGGATAACAGCGGTACCATTGAAAACGAGGAACTTCACGGCTTTCTGAAAGATCTCCTGTCTTTGGCGAAGAAGGTGAGCGCTTATTAATAAAAAAATAAGCCTTGTTTCCCTAAACAATAATCCCCCCCGCCTAATAATTTTAAAGTTTAGAGTGAAGGAAGCAAATAATTTGTTTCAATGCATAACCCCATCTAGAAGGCCCTAACCCTGCGGGGCATTTATCTGCAGGGCCTTAACCTAACGTTACAAAAGTAATAAACAAACAACGAAAAGCTACATCTCCCTACTCCTTGTTTTCAATTTGTTTGAAATTAAGTGACGTTGGGGTCTAAAAGACCTACAAATGATTTGTTTGGAAGTTTGGTAAAAGACAACTTCTTTCTAAATTTATTTGAAGCTAAGGACAAAGGGAAAAAAAGCTATATAAACAGAATATGCCTGATTTGATCAATTATAATCTGGTTAAAACTTTCTCACTCTGCCAACACTCACAATTTATACAAGGAACAAGGAACTCAAACAAGCGAAGCTCAAACTATAATTTTGTTCATTTTTATTCAATTGTAGAAATGCTACTGTTGTAACGCAGCTATTCATTTCAAAATTATTAAGCAAAATAGTAACAAAACACACAATGAAAGAACTAACTTACTCAGACCGATATATAGAAATTGAAATGAGTATTACCAGATCAACATGACTAAATGCAAATTGAGGACTAGCGTTAAGAAAAGTCGGATGGACTGGACACAACAGAACCCAGTAAAAGTGTCTGACTATGACGTCAGAAAAAATTAACAATTAACCAATGAGAGACCGCTATATATTTTACCATTGGTCAATTACAGTGAATACTGGCTTCTCATTGGTTAATTGTTATTTTTTCTGACGTCATAGTCCGACACTTTTACGAGGTTCGACACAACATCTTAAACGAAGAAAAGCTTTGCTGTTGGGCAAACTTTGTTTTCAATAGAATTTATTGAAGATTGTGTGTAAGCCAACAATTTGTTTTCAAAATAAATAATACAGAGAGAGAGAGAGAGATTCTTCTTTCAATTCCAAATACAATTAAAATATTTTCAGTTGGACACACAAATGGATTACTATGTATTAGAGGGTGGGTTTTAATAATTGGGTTTAATAAGCTATAATTTTACACACAATAGTGATTAAACAAGATATAGTATTAGTATTGTTTTCTTTAAAAAAAGATGTCTTCCACTTTTAGAGTTTTAGGATTTGTTTGATTCGTTGCTTACTAGTAGAAAAGTTTTTAAAAATAAACTACTCTAAAATAACTTATAAAATGAACAATGTTTTTTTGGAATATCAGGAGATATCAGTTAGAACAAGAATCTTATTTTAACAAGGCCTAAAATTGATAAATATGAAAAATTTAAACTATCCTAATACACAGTAATCAATGCATCAATCTAACTGTTAAACTCTCTCTATTGGGCTTGGCCTCATAGTTACTTTAGAAATAAAACTTAATTAAAGATTAGATAGAATGGCTTTGTCTTTTATTCCTATTTTAATAGTTGGCAGCTTGAAAAGGTGTATAAATCTAAAAAGTTGAGATTAGATTAAAAAGTCCATCCACCCTTCTTGACTTTTCAATAATGGTTATTTTTTTGTCTAGTTTAAATTAGATGTAACCACTTTAATACGAATAATTGTTATCAAATTGGTTTAATTAACTCAGAATTTTGTTCATATATAGCAATTATGACAAAGTGTTCATTTGTAACTGGAGACTATATTATCATTTATTTATGACTATTAATATGATTGATAGTAATCTTACCAATAAAGTAAAAGAATAGAGTTGGGTATTGGTTAAATGACTCTATATCCACGGGGGTGGGGACCATGTGCCGACTTTTAATTGGGTCTTTCAATATAAGCCAATAGCGTCGGAAATATTACCACAGCAAAGTCGCTTCAAAATAGCATAAAGCAATTTGCTAGCAGACGAAAAGGTCCCCACTACTTGGACCAGGTAGTTGTCTGGGTTGTACATCTATACTTTTACATTTTTTTATCTAACCTATGTAAAGTAAATAATCTGTCCAATCTCGGGTTCAGGTGGGAGTTCCAGTTGATTGAGAGTTTTTTTTGAAAATGTTACATTCAGCAATTTATTGACAATACTGTCCATAACCAAGCTTTCTTTTTTTTATTTACTGAATATTTAGCTATGTTAGTTAATTGTCCTTATTTCAGGATTATGACTCTAAAGACTTGAAGGAATTCCATGATGCCATTATGAAGGGATGTGACTCCAACAAGGATGGAAAGATCTCTAAAAAGGTAATAGCGAAGCTTGATTAATTAATTTTTACCGGTTTTTGCTTCTAGCTGAATATTTTATTTCGTGTCTTTACATACTAGAAGGGACTATCACCTGAAGAAATACTATATTGTCTCTATCTTTTTTTGCCATTTAGAATATTGTATTATTATACTTATGTGAAAGTAATAAGATGTCTTTCTCTCTTTTTAGTGTAGCTTCTAATATGCCCAAGGAAGGTTTTAAACTATTTTGGGGGATTGTACCAAAGCATTCCAAAGAGAAATTACCCATGAAAGTTTTTTTCTACGTTTCTTTTAAAAAATTTATATCAAATTCGGAGGGTCGACGCCTCACCTACCCCCCCCCCCCATCCCCTCCATTCAGATATCCTTAAATTATTGATAAATATAATTTTAGGAGTTGACTATGATTCTTATGGCCCTGGCAGAGCAGACAGGCGGACAGTAAATCAAAACAATTAAAGAAAAGCTTTGCTTTTAACAATAATTACATTAAACATCTACAGTTCAACTTAATAGCTCATTTAATTCTGAGAGCCTATTACAAGGCATTTAAGACAATTCCATCAAGCATTTATGATTTTTAACATTTGTGAGCTCATCCAGTTAGATACATACATGGATAGCTGTGTATTGGAGGCGTATATATACTTTTATCTTTTACATAAATATATTTTGTTTCTCAAAAAGACGTAAAATAAAACTATTATCTATCAAAGATGATAATACATTAGCGCTCCCAATACTCAGCAATCCACTCATGCATCTAACTTTTATATTTTAAGTTTTAATTTGATAAGGCAGATAATGCAAAATAATTTTGATATAGAAATGTTTAAAGTTAAATAAATTTTGTGAGAACTACGCCCACATCTTTGAATTGGTCAACAAAAGTTTAGCTGAGTTTGTTTAACTAGACATACACTGGGTAAACATTCGTAAGAATTTTAATTTTTTTTATAAAGTCACACAAATAAAGCTATTTTTCGGGTACGGTAAAAGGATAACATTTCAGTGCGTTTAGCCGTTTTGCCGTAAGAATCCTTTTGACGTTTTAAACTAAATATTTTATCTAACTAAATTAAGAGAAGACACGGGACAGAATATTATAAAAAAATATTGATGTTTATCTTGCCAATTTTAATGAAAACTTCGTCATATCCTAAAATATATATTTATTATTATTCATTTTAAGACTTTTTATCTGCATTAAATCTAATTATAAATTACTTTAATACCAAATAATAAATTTATGTTTATAAAAACTTAAAATTGTGAGTAATGTATAAGTGTATACTTTTGTTGGCCTTGTGTGCAACAAACATTATGTGCACGCTCTCCTTTTATTCAATTAAGATATTTCTCTTACATCCAAAATTTATTATTCATTTATTAATCCATTAGTTATTAAGGAATCATTCATAACATAAATTTGCTTTCTAAAATAATGTTTTAAAGAAAATCTCACAAAAATTTCAAAAGGGCATTCTAATGTAAATTTTCTTGTGTCAAAACAGAACTTCTTGATTGAATTAAGGGCAGCGTGACTGATGTACTGTAGGCCTGGTGCAAAGCAATGTATCACAAAATAAACTTTTCAAAATACATCACAGTTACAAACTTTAAACGATTTAACTTTGATTAAAGTTTGGCTTATTTCACCAGAAAAAAAATGTCATTGCAAAGTTTTTTTTGTTGGCTTTTTTCCCTAAGCCACCTGAAAAATTGCAGAAAGTAAAAATAATTAAAAAGTACATTGATTACAATTTATTTTTAGACAGAAAAAATTATTCATTAAAAAATTTCTGATAAGCATAAAGAATATTTCTCGTGATGTCATTATTCTAATTAATTCTACATCTAAAAATATTCATCTTATTTTTTAACATATAAATAACACAATTAGAAGAAAAAATTTTTGACAAAATATCTAAAAATATAAAGATACAGAACTACCTAATGACTGAGTTTGATTATTTAATTTAAATTAGCTTGAATGTATTTTGTGCTGTGTAGACTGTAGAGGATAGATTGAACAATTATGTTAAAAAAACAGCTCTCGTTAAAAAAGTTCAATAGTCTAAATAATAAATGAGTGTATGTATGTTAAAACGATATTTACTGTTTATATGTGTTTTGTTAAATATTATTACCAAAATTTATGAATTGATTTAACTTAAATAAGGATCAGTCTTAAAATTTTATTCTTTATTCTCTATAAAATAAAATAAAAATATTTTCAGATGCAAACTTTGAATCTTTTTTTATATAAAAAAATAACAATTAATATTTATTCTGCAACAATCATTACATATTGACTTTCAAACATTTTACAGTTTGGGCCGCGAAACCTTCAACTAACCGAGGTTTGGTTTCATAGTCCCAACTTGATTGAGAAAAAAACTCCAAATTGCAAGCAAACTCTAACTTATATGATATTCATATGTTTTTAGCATCTTTATCTCGTGTTTGTCCCAAGTAGGTAATCTAATCTGGAATCTTATATAAATATATAGGTATACCTATCTTAACTTTGGTATTCCTTCAACTTACATAGGTATACCTAGCTTTTATAAGATTCCAGCTAATATGTCAATTCTTAGAAAAGTGCTCTTAGATTCTATAATTACAGTATATAAATAAAATATACAAAAATTTTAAAAATCTTTCAACATGTAGTTATAAATCTTTAATTCCTATAAATAATATATCAAAATGTATTGTTTGATGAAAATTATTTTGCTGTTGGAGAAATAGTTTTGCCTTTTTGGAAGGAAAAGTTTACAATTTGCATGCTCGAAATAATACAATTTTTTGCATTTCAGTGACTACAGGGTCCTCAACCTATTTTGTACAATTTTTTAAAGATTAACTTAAATTAGAAAGTATTACAAAAGAGTTTTATTTATTTAGATTTTTTTCAATCAAAATTTCAATTTGTAACCTAGTTCTAAAATGTCTAAGAAAATTTTAATGTAAAATTTTGGCAGAATTGACACTTTAGCTTGCTTTCCCTGTATAGCATGATACTTAACCATAGTTTAACTCCCTCTTTATGAGTCAGAATTTACCTTAAAAGTGCACTGAACAATAATATCATATTTTTATGCTAAGAATGAAATGCTTTTAAATGTAATTTTGATTTAATGAAGTAAACTAGAAGATATCATGTAACACTGAAAAGAAAGGCAAAAATCCACAAAATTTCAAGTGGCTGCAGCTGTTCAACAAATTTTTCAAGTTATAATGTTGAATAATGCACAATAATCTGCAAATAAATAAGTTTAATTAAATATTAGTATACATGCATATATAATATATCTATGAAAAATATATTAAATACAAATGTACATGTGAATCTATTTTTGATCGAAATACCAAAACAGTTGTTGACTTATCATAAAAAAAAAACTTGTAAAATGTTTTTTCCATACATAATATTGTTCTGTTCTATATGAAATAAATTTTTGTTTTTTGTCTCTTAAAAGTTTTGTTTCTATTCTTGTAGCAAAGATACATTACAAGGCTTGGAGTACTGTTAGTCTGTCTGATGCAAGTGCGTTCAATTTCCAAGGCGTGTCTGGTGAAAAAGGAGGAAATACAAAACCTAAATGTTGAATATTTAATTGTTTAAGTCGCCCCACTTTATTGTAATCTACACCAATCTGTAAAATCTACAGCAATAAAACAATAAAATTATTTGGTGATTTCACACAAACCTATTCCCCCTCATTTTCAATTTTTCAATTTCAATTTTTCAAAACTTATTTCTAGCACCTGAGCGGGGCTCTAAACCTGCGTCAAGGGTGAACACCTATTAATGTATTTATACCAAACTAAAGGTAAACTATCACAGTAAAGGATAACCTGGCTTAGAAAATCAAAGATAAGATTATTTATTTAACACTCTTCGGTTGTTAATTGAATAAAGATTAAATTAAATTAATTTTATGCCAAGTGCTTGTTAAGCACTGATAACCCCCCTTTCCCTAATTTTTAAAACAAATAAAAAATAGGGTTACGGTTTCCAAACCCTTCGTGGCTATTACCTAAACCTTAACAACAAAAAAAAACTAAAACTAGCGTCCCAATTATTTACAAATTATTTAATGAATATTATGGGGGGAGGGTATCTACAGTGTTCATTCTAAAAAATTTTGTTCTCTGCTTGGGAGTGCATTTACCACCCTCTCCCTTCCTCTCCACCTTAAAAAAATCTTCAAAAGCACTTTATTTTTACAAAAAAAAGGTAAATTTTACACTTTTATATAAAAAAAAATATCCTACTTATTTTATGAGATTAGAAGAAGATGGGGGGGGGGGATAAACACCACCACCAAAGCCATTGAGCGTGATTACTGTCACTCATCTTTATCTTGATCCAACTCAAAACTGGTGTGAATAGTTTTATGTAAATTTCAGGGATTCAATTTCAAATCTGTAAAAGATCAAAATCTTTATCCAGTTCTGAATGCTTCAATGTTTTCTTTTATTTATTTGAATATTTAAAGAAAATATGAGGAAAATTATTTTATTTCGATATTATATATATTAGTAGAAAATAAGCTAAGCATTGAATATTGTTTATTAGAATCTTTTTTAAAATTCAACATTTTAATATTCTGCAAATTTTCATTTTCTTGTGAATTTTCCACATTTTATAAATCAACATTCTTGGTGCGGGTGATGAAAGTCGATACATCCCATTTCTACATTTTTTTATCTTAATTGTTGTTTGTAAAAGATTAAAGGCTATTAAATAGAAAATTGATTTTTTATTTTCAAAAGGATATTGGAATTCTTAAGAAGTATACAAGCCAATTATAGGTTCCAGGTATGATCCTTCGACGTTTGTTATTTATCTAGGTTTCTGGGAGACCTTGAAAAGCAACTGTAGCAGCAATTGTTACTTAGAAACCTTAAATTTAAAACTTTGTTTTTAAAGGAATATTTAAATTTGTGAAAAATACTTCTTTCTGATAAATCATTAAACTAAGAAAATGATTTTTGGTTTATAATAGTATTTCTCGCATCGTATTATAAACAGCTTTCCGTGGATATAGAATATACAATTATAAGATTTAATTATTTTTATATTCGTAGAAAGTTGGATATAATACGATGCTAGACATAGTTTATTCGTATGGATAAAAACCGGTTCTTATCCACCGGATTCGAATGAATACGAGAAAAAATATCAAATTATGGAAATGCATAAGATAATTAAATGGTTAAATATGAATTATATGTGAAGAAGCTGCTTGCCTCTAACCTTGACTTGCGTTTAGATAAAGTATTCCTTTGAGGTTGAGCCACATTTACACACAGGATTATCTTCCTGCCAAACTATTTATCCTGTCCCCCCCCCCCCACCTCCCCCCACCCCTAAACCTTCATTTTTAACAGAATCCTTTATTCTGACAGTGTACCCCCTTTTTATGTACCCCTCCCGACAATTTTTGTCAATTGATATAAATAAGGCTGAAGTGCAAAGATTGTAAGGTACATCTATTAGGACAAGAAACCAGTGAAATATTTGACCTAATGGATATTATATAACCTAAATAGTAAATATCTCTTCATTAACCCTGCAGGAGAAGCCATGCCAGGGATGTGAAAGCCTTTTATTTTCAGGGGTTTAAAGGTTTGAGGGGGTTTATAAAAATGGGCTGTGTTTTTTTATATTTTTAGGTGTGATGAAATGAGGGATTTCAAAGTTTCAGGGGGATAAACACCTAATTTGTGTTTGCAAAGGGAACCCCCCCCCCCCCTAAACAGCTTTAATAAATTAAAATTGTTTATAATTTTTGTCTTTTCTATCTTGGAGAGGAGAAGGGTAAGAATTCAACTCCTCGTTCCCTTTTACTTTTCCTTGACTCACCTCTTTAGATATTCTTAAGATCTGAGAAGTAGGATCAACTTACGAAATAGGGTATTTTAACCATCCCCCAACCCTCCCCCCTAATTAGATGTGTGCCAACTAAAATTACATGGCTGAGTAGCACACTGCAATATATATTCCCTAGCGGCTTTGCCCCTAGCCTCTAGGGGCTTTGCCCCAAGAGGTGATAAAAAAAGAACCAAGGAAATCTTCAGCAAAAAAAAAGACCAAGGAAATCTTCAGAAAAAAAAGGACCAAGGAAATCTTCAAAAAAAAATCCAATCGGTTCAGTGGTTACCGAGATCTTAAGGGACGGACAGACAGACATCATTCTACTTTGTATCATAGAAACCAGGCAGAGAGTGGACATTGAGCTGATTATTTCACTGTTCCCTAAAGTTTTATTATCATATTTTCTTATTCGTTGACTTAACACTTTGCGGGCTTTTATTGAATTTTGATAGGTTGGTTCATAAAAATTTTTCAACCACTAATTATAATCTACATTAGAAGTTATTTTTTGTATCATCATTGGGGATGTAAATAAATTTATTGTAAGTTGCGTGTTCACTAATTATAATCTACAGAAGGGATAATTTGTGTATCATCATTGGATATGTAGTTCAATTTATCAGCCATTGTCGTATCTCTTTAGATCCATGTATTCAATATTCATATACATTACTACACTATGGACAAAATGGACAAAATTGTAAAACAAGGACGACAAGGTTCAAATAGCAAAATATGTCTACAGAAAACAATATATCCTTATACTAAAGTAACAGGATGTCTGTGTGTCTGTCTGTGTGTGTGTCTGTACCGAAGGATCTCGCTAACCGCTGAACCGATCGGGTTCTCCTTAACAGGGTAGATTCTCATATGTCCCGGGAAGGTTTATAACTATTTTGGGGGAGGGTACCACCACCCTCCCTAGAGAAATTAATTTTTTTTTAAATTTCTCAATTTTAGAAAGAGAGTTCAACGAAAAACAAACATCAAACGTAATTTTTTTTTACTTTTTCTTTTAAAATCTAAAATAAGAAATTGAATTATTAAATTCGACTCTCTCCTCCTCAAGTGCCCCTAGAGGCCTCTAGGGGCGTAGCCGCTAGTAATACATAAATACGTGTAAAAAGTTTTATAATTTTTTCCAATGAATTTTTTTTTCATTTCAACATCTGTTGTTGAATTCCCTTGCAGGATTTTTTGGTACTTCGCAACTTATTGATGTTGTTCTCCTTGTCTTTAATTATATTTTAACAAAGGGTGGAAACTTTTTCAACTTGATGGCAAATTTACATTTACATCATTTATAAAGTTATAGTATAGTAGTTATTGTAAAGTCAAGATAGAAGAGAGAAAGGACTTTATCAGTGAGGAATTTGAATTCACTTATAGTTACTTGCATAATGCATTGCAATTTGTTAATTTCCACAACAGATCTATAGAATAGATGTATAAACAGACAACTACCTCCCTACCTTTTTCAAAGACCTTATTCGTCTACTTCTAAATTATTTTCTGCTTCTGTCTGTGTTAATATAAGCGACACCATTGGTTGATTTTCGATGACCCAATAGAAAGGTTGCACAAGGAGGTTGCTAAGATACAGTTATTTAACACTTTCTTTCTCTAGTGTTTTACTCTAATATATCAAAAAAGAAAAGATGTTTTAGCAATGATCTATTTTCATTTATATAAATTAGTAAGGTGTGTGTATGTATGTTTGCTAATATTGCATATACAACAGATTCTAAGAAGTTTAGTATGAGTCGAGATAAACTTGGTGAGAGAAGGGGATTGTAACCCCATCCCCCTCTACCCCCAACCTAAAAACCTAATTTTTCAAGAAATCATCATGCAAGGTTTGAAATATAAACCCGTGCCTAAATTTAAAACTAGAGCTATACGAACGAATACGTCATAGATTTAGTAAATAATGGTTAAGATAGAAAAATACACCATATTAGTGGTTATCTTAATATTACATGTTTACAAAACCGGAATAGTAGATTATTCTTAACCAACTGACAACAGTTCATTTACATTCCACACTCTATTTAGTGTAAGTATGTCACGCTGCCATTTAATTAAATTAAAACTTGTTGAAAGGTCACTTAACAGGATACTTCAATAACAGATCTATAGTATAGATGTATATACAGACAACTACCTCCCTTCCTTTTTTCAAAGTCATCTTTCGTCTGCTTCCAAATTATTTTCTGCTACTTGGCTGTGTTAATATAAGCGACACCAGTGGTTGATTTTCAATGACCCAATAGAAAGGTTGCAGAGGGCGGTTGCAATGGGGAGATACTGTTATTTAACCCCTTTTCCTTCTAGTGCTTTACTCTAATACTTGAATTGTGTTGTCGTGTAATGATTTTTACAAAGTTGTCATACAATCATTTTTTAGGAAATAATCTTATATTTCTCCCTAAGTAAATTTAGTTTCATGACAAGATATTAAACAAACTATTTCTTATTTCTTGAACAAAATGATTTGCTAATATCAAACATTGTGCCTACTTGTCCTGTGAATCAATAGTATTTAAAAATCAAGTTAGTATCAAAAGCTTAGAAATCATTATGTTAAAAATGGACTTACAGTCACAGAATACAGACCTTCTTGGAATTAGTATAAAACTGCTAAAAAAAACTGCTAAACTTTTCTAAATTGCACCTGACTACTACATGAATCATAATACAAAGTATAGAAACGATAAAAGAATTCTTATATACCAATATCAACGAACACACTTATTGAATTTAACCAACCAAAGATATTTTTATCCAATCTTAACCAGACAAATGCCATCTAGCTAAAAAAGATGCGTAGATTTCATTTCTGGCGACCAGAAAATCCGCAGAAATCGAATTAACGAGATCCAAAAAAGTTTCATTAAAAAAAACCTTACACCAAAAAGAACAAACAATAAATATAAAGACGACTTAGTTTCTTTTTCCTGTTTAATATGAATATTGAAACTAATTATCAGGCATGCATGTATTTTATAATATTCTTTTCTGAGAAACATAAAAAGGATTTTTAACATGAACAAAAAGCTACTTTTAGTTCTAATGAAATATACTCTTTTTTTCTTGTAATAATATTACTTTTGTACATTAAAAAACCCGCATTGTCTCTATTTCATATTTAAACATGCATGTCGTAATGTTTAATAAATTCCAGCCATTTGATATACCTAGAAAGAAAAAGAAAAATTATTTTCTCCCTGTGGGCAAAAGAAATTTTTAATTATAAGGGTGAAAAAAGGTTTTTGAAAAATATAGTGAATTATTAAAAAGTGAGGTGACATAGTAATATAAAAATAATCAGGTAGAGTCCTTTTCGTAACATCGCACCTTATGGGGCGATTCTTTGTATTTTAAAGAGTAGCTTATCTCTTATTTCTAGCCCCTGCTTAACAGTCCGGGGGGGGGAGTGGGCATTGAACATCTCCCCCTCCGTTTTTTTCTATCTCATTTTCAGTGTGTGAAATATAGAGGGATATAACTGAGTGACTTTTTAAATATGTGTATGACACATAACTGAGAGTTAGATTTTTTTTGTATATCTCCACCCAGGCGGGCACAGGATGCCAGCAAACCTGGCAGGGTTATCCAGGTAAAGAGCAGAAATATTTTTTTGACTTAAACAAAGCATTTTATCTTACCAAAATATTAAATATCCTCTAATAGTAAATCCTTTTAGGTGTTTAAGTCAATTTCAGGTTCCAGGTATGATCATGCACGTCCTGATTCTCTAGGTCTCCAGAAATCTTTTTGACTTAGAGACATCAATTTTAAACTTAGCTTTTCTTACCAGTCTACATAACATATTAAAATTTCATAAGTTTTTATCTCCAACCGCTGATTTGGGCGGCTGGCAGCTGCCAAGTACAGCTGCAGCTGCCGAAATTTATGTTTTGAGATTTCTAATATAAAATTTACATAAAAATAAACATTTTAATAAAAAAAGGTTTTTCTATCTTCAAAATAAGAAAATGACAGCTGTTTTAAATTCTTTAGTAAAAAAGGACCTACAAACAAAGGTTATTAAATAAAAGGGCAAAGGAAGCAAAAATTGACTTTCACTCACTTATAGTCGGAAATTCATTATCAAACAGAGGGAATTCACAAAAATTTTAAGCCTTTTAGCTCTAATAGGAAGTGAGATAATAGGGGGGCATTGAATGCCCCCCCCCCCTCCTCCCGGCCGATAAAGGTGCGGCAAGAGGCCCAACTGTTAACCCTTACAGATCGGGTCCCAATTCCCACCTTAATAGATTGGGGGGGGGGGGTCATATTGACCCCCCCCTCTATCTCGGCTCCTGTTACAGTTAGAGACATAAAATTTTTTTCTGGTGGTTTATGTGTATTTTTAGAGAAAATTACTTTTTCTAGTCATAGCAGTCAGACCGCTCCTTAGCCGCTTTTTAGCGGCCAGCCGCTAAATATTGAAACAGCTGTTGAGCGGCCAATTTTGCAGCTAGGATGACAAAATTTTAGAAGGAACTTTTATTTTTCATAACAAAAAAATTACTTTTTCTGATCATCGCCGAAAAACGGCAACCGCCATTTTCGGCGGTTACGGTGGTAAAGCGGCGGTTGGCGGCGCCAATTAATATTTTTATCTGTTTATTGTTGCTCAAGGATTTAACAAAAAAATGCATAGGTCTCTAGCTGTAATAGAAGCCATGATATTCATGATATATATCTGTAGTAAAAGCCGGACAAAAATTGGTCATACAGTCGGTCAGGGAGCGGTCAAAAGGTCATAACACCACTTTTCTCAGAAAGTGCATTGATATCTAAGAAGTCACCAAAAAAATTTTAGGTTTCTACCTTATACACAAAAGTCATAATGTAGAAATTAAGATTTATTTAGAATTTTTTCTAAATTTGGTGCCACCTAACTGAATTTGACCGGACGCCACAACCGACACAGACCAGATATCCTTATAAGATCAACTCTTGCCGACGTATAATTACTAAACTTAAAAAGTCATGAAGTCACAACTCTCTATCTTACCTACAAAAAAAATGACATTGAAAAAACTAGAGGGGGGGTCAATATGACCCCCCCCCCCCCCCCCCGATCTGTAAGGGTTAAGGGTTAAGCTTTGGAAGGGGTCCGACTGTTTAGGTTAAAATAATTTCAATTTAGATATCTCTAGGGGCTCTGTTTTCTGAAGGGTTAAGAAGGGAACGTAAAATAGCTTAAACCCATACCGGGACCAATGTAAAGTTTCCCTAAAATAGAGAACTCAATCAGTTTAGCAGTATCAAACCTTAAGATACAGACAAAATATCTTACTAAGTTTATATAATAGGATAGGCCCAACAAGTGTTATTTATAATTTTAAATTCTATCAGTCTAATAATAAAAGCGGAAAGAGTTTATAAAGACGACACAAAAACATTTATAAAAATTTTGGATCATGGAAAGAAAAGTCATTCCTAATTAGGACAGAAGTCACTGGAAATTGGTCTAAGGAAGGCTACTTATGTCCTTCATCTAACAAAATCTAACTTAAGGGAGGTGACTTATGTCCTTTGTCTGACAAATTCTTACATTAGGAAGGCTGCTTATGTCCTTCATGTTGCAAAACTTAGCTTTTCTGTCCTTCACATAGCAAAACCTCACAAAACATAGCATTTCTGTCCTTCACATAGCAAATTCTTGCAAAACATAGCAAATTCTTGCAAAACATAGCATTTCTGTCCTTCACATAGCAAATTCTTGCAAAACATAGCATTTCTGTCCTTCACATAGCAAATTCTTGCAAAACATAGCAAAACCTCACAAAACATAGCATTTCTGTCCTTCACATTGCAAATTCTTGCAAAACATAGCAAATTCTTGCAAAACATAGCAAATTCTTGCAAAACATAGCAAATTCTTGCAAAACATAGCAAATTCTTGCAAAACATAGCATTTATGTCCTTCACATAGCAAATTCTTGCAAAACATAGCAAATTCTTGCAAAACATAGCATTTATGTCCTTCACATAGCAAATTCTTGCAAAACATAGCAAATTCTTGCAAAACATAGCATTTCTGTCCTTCACATAGCAAATTCTTTCAAAACATAGCAAATTCTTGGAAAACTTAGCATTTCTGTCCTTAACATAGCATTTTGGTCCTTCACATAGCAAAATCTCACAAAACATAGGTTTTTCTGACCTTTTTCTAACAGGAGATCAGAACTAAATCAGAACACACATAACAAGAGTTTTTACATAATACATTAAGATTATCAATTAAACATTTAACTCTGCATAAATTATGATAATTTTTTATTATTACCCCTCCCCCCCCATTTAAAATTTACCCCTGCATAATTTATGATAATTTATGCTGAGTTAAATGTACTGTTTGAACTTCTATCTAACAGGATATAAGAACTTAATCAGAACACACATAACAAGAGTGTTTACATAGTACATTCAAATTAACAATTATTCAATTGGCCTATTTTCAGTCCATCATATGACATGGGAAGGAGGTTGAGGAGCATTTTTATGCAGCCTAAATGCTCCTCAACCTCCTTCCCATGTCATATGATGGACTGAAAAGGGGCCAATTGAATAATTGTTAATTTGAATGTACTATGTAAACACTCTTGTTATGTGTGTTCTGATTAAGTTCTTATATCCTGTTAGATAGAAGTTCAAACAGTACATTTAACTCAGCATAAATTATCATAAATTATGCAGGGGTAAATTTTAAATGTGGGGGGAGGGGTAATAATAAAAAATTATCATAATTTATGCAGAGTTAAATGTTTAATTGATAATCTTAATGTATTATGTAAAAACTCTTGTTATGTGTGTTCTGATTTAGTTCTGATCTCCTGTTAGAAAAAGGTCAGAAAAACCTATGTTTTGTGAGATTTTGCTATGTGAAGGACCAAAATGCTATATTAAGGACAGAAATGCTAAGTTTTCCAAGAATTTGCTATGTTTTGAAAGAATTTGCTATGTGAAGGACAGAAATGCTATGTTTTGCAAGAATTTGCTATGTTTTGCAAGAATTTGCTATGTGAAGGACATAAATGCTATGTTTTGCAAGAATTTGCTATGTTTTGCAAGAATTTGCTATGTTTTGCAAGAATTTGCTATGTGAAGGACATAAATGCTATGTTTTGCAAGAATTTGCTATGTTTTGCAAGAATTTGCTATGTTTTGCAAGAATTTGCTATGTTTTGCAAGAATTTGCTATGTTTTGCAAGAATTTGCTATGTTTTGCAAGAATTTGCTATGTGAAGGACATAAATGCTATGTTTTGCAAGAATTTGCTATGTGAAGGACAGATAAACTATTTTATGCAATATTTTGCTATGTGAAGGACCAAAAAGCTAGGTTTTGTGTGGTGAAGGGAGGCTACTTATGTCCTCCATCTTGCAAAATCTTTGTTAAGGGAGGCAAGTTATGCCCTTCATCTAACAAATTCTCACATAAGGGAAGCTACTTATGTCCTTCCTAGGAAGGTGACTTCTGTCCTAATTAAGGAATGACTTTGTTTTCTTTCCATGATCCAAAATTTTAAATTACTTAATTTTTTCTTTTTTAAAATTCTTTAATGATTTTAACGTTTTTATTATGTAAATGAATAAAGTTTTATTCAAACTTAAAGGATTTAATCTTTTTCTTTGAAGTTTATATGCCTAAACAGTAAAAATATGAAGTTCTTTATTACGAAATCTCAAATCATTAGATTTTAATTAAGTTTATTTATAAAAATAAAGAATAAATTTGGCAAAAAATGTAGCTACAAAAAGGATTACTGCTTTATAAAACTGCCTTGATTGTAGAATTGCATTGATTTTGTTTAATAACTGTAAAAAAAATGAGTTTTTATATGATGCGTTGCTTATAATCAAACCTAAAAGTGCATTTCATTCAATGATAGAGTGAAAAAAACATATACCTTGTTTTATAGTTTTCTTTCTCTCTCTTTTTATTCATTTATATAATATGTATATTAAAAATAAAAAGTATTTATTTCTTTAAATATTCATACTTGCTAAAATGCCCTGGTTACTTTTTGCAATATATTCGCTCTAAAAAAGATTCATTATCTGACTTTTGCATTTAAAATGATAGATTTTATACCAATTATTATGTTGACAACAGAAAAAAATTATTTTTGTGTTTATATGCAATTTTCTATAATAAAATGTGAGAAATGCCTTTTTTCACACGTAGGGCGAAAAACCTAACACTGAAAATAAAATGTATGTCCTGAAAATGTCCTAAACTCATAGATAAAAACTTTCATAAAAACATTTATTTCAAAATATGTCATTTAAGGCATGAAATTAATTTTGCAAGTTAACATTGCAAATGTTTGCAAATAACTTTTAAAAATGATTTCTGCGGATTTTCTAATTTACATACCTAGGTGTTTTCTGCACATTTTCCCCTTTCCAAAAATACCTTCCTCGTTAAGATTGACTTCAAGAAAGTATATACTTTCCAAAAATGAAATGTGCGAAAAGAGCATTGTAGATGTAACTACGAATGAACAGACCCTAGATGTAAAAAGCTCTACTTTAAGAAATTGTCAAAAAAAAACGTTTGTAATTTGTCTTTTAAAAGAAAATGATTTGTTTATACCAATTGTTCAAACACAGAACTGCCTTGAACAACTACAGGCCTGGCGTGTATTAAATTTATTGTGGAAGCTACAAAATCCTTTGTTCGTGAATCGAATTTTAATGTAAGTAAAGTTTGCCAGCAAAAATAATGAATTAAAACAAATATTTGTTCGGAGAACATTCGCTGAAAATTTCAACTTTTCTTTTTCCTTGTGAGAAGCGTAGTTACTATATAATATAGCCTTCCTAACGTGCGGCGTAACTGATATGTTTCAAAGAATAAATAGGAATGTAGTATTTAATATCGATTTCAAACCTTGCTGTTATGTATTTTGTATTTTACAAAGTAATTACAGATTTTTTAATATGAATTTATATTCTTACTAGCGATTACGACCCTAGAGGCCTCTTGGGGGCACTAAAAAGTGGGAGGGGAGTCAACCCTCTTTAATTTTCAGTTTTTGTCAAAAAAAATTGCGGGGGGGGTCTTTTTTCTAGCGGTGATTACTTATGGGAGGGTGGTGGTATCCTCCCCTAAAATAATTATAAACCTTCCCAGAATCTATAGCATTGTAAAGAAAAACCATAACATCCTTAATTTAAATTATGATTATAAAAAGAGTCTAAATACTAAAAGTGCTGCTTCTGTAAAATGTTTAATGATGGTTTTTCCCTTGATTTGATTAGCTTCATTTCTATCATTGTTATCATTCTTGTTGAAAACTGAACTTAGTTAGAATTAAATTTGCACTAGTTTTTAAGGAAATGTTAATCGCCATAACTTTCTAGGCTTTACTTAAAAAGATTTAATTTAGATTTAAATTACGGAGTAAATGAAATTCAAATACTAATTTATCTTTCCCAAATTAATACCTTGATATTCACTTGTTCCACAAGACATAATTTTAACTTTTTTCCTTTAAATAAGGACACTCTTTGGGGGTGTAAGAGGGAGGGTTGTAACCTGGATGTATTTAGGAAATTTTATGCTTCAAAACTGTAGTTTTTATCCCACTCAAGCCCAACCAAATGTGAATTGGGGTGTGGGGGTAATGATCCCCTTCGAGTTAATTTGGTAAAAAAAAAATATTATCCCTTCTATTACAGTAAAACATTAGAGGGGAAAGGGTTAAATAACTAAAAGTCCCCACCCCGAGGTCACTGTGCCGACTTTCAATTGGTCCTCAAAAGGGGGATCCAGGTAGTTGTATGCATCTATATTTATAGATTTATTGCCCTTCTAATGAGATTCTCCCTCCCCCCTAAACCCAAAATATTGGACGTTTTTGGGAAAATAAATTATCTGATCTTAACATATCCCTATATCCTTGTGGAATTCCAATACTTTGCTCAATCGTTTAACATTCAATGTTCGCTTGTTTGTTTTCTCCTGGCTCCTATTTTATACAGGGTTTTCAAGAGGAATGAGTTTTTAAAACTTAATACTTATACATTTGAAAAACCTGTTATGGGCATTTATGTTTCAAATTTTTTTAAGTGATTTTTAAAAACTTAATTATGCATAGAAAAAAGGCATAATTTGTTGAAATAAAAGGTTTTCCAAATATATAAAACATTTTATAAAATTGTTTTTTTCTATGCATAATGAAGTTTTTCTAAAAAATAATATCTCTTGAAACACCCTGTACAATCATTGATTTAATAAAAAAGATAGAGTTTTATTCCGGAAAACTTATGTTTTTTTTTCCTTTTAAAAAATATCATTCAATATATTTAATTATTTCTATTTGTGTTATGTTTTTTTATAATAATGATTTAATTTCTTTGGTTTTTTGTAGGGAGGTAGTTAACAATGGACTATAATTTTCAATGGTACCCAAAGTTTTATAAAAATTTATCCTATTCGTTGATTTAAAACTTTGGGTGCCAATGTTGATTTTTTTAGTTGGTTCCTAACTAGTAGTGCTCAAACATGAACTACAGTTTTTCATGTTTAACTTAAAATGCACCATCTCACCAATTAAATCACTTCACGTACGTTCACTTCAATACACCTTGGGACAAAATTACATTTATTGACTTTTTTACATCAACAATGCAAAATCTCAAGAATATGAAAAAAAATTTATAAGAATTTACTCTGTGAAAGGTTTGGAAGATATGTCAACAAAAATATGTCACAAAAAAAATGTTTAATATCGAGGCTCTACATTTTAAGGCTTAATTATAGGGATGCTTCACTAATTAAAATATACCTTATCTTCTTAGTAATCACCATTGCAAAATACAAGAGATTTGAATAACTGAATCAAATGTCATAAATGAGTAATCTAGGAGTCATCATGTAAATTTCTAACACGTCTAAATTATTGGACGGACGGACAGACTGTAAAAGCAGTAAAATTTCAGAATTTGTGAAAGTTTGTATATTAATTTTTCTTTAAATGTCCTATCCTTTATTTTCTGGGTATATAGCTATGATCTGGATATTTTATGATGACATAAAGATGTGACTAGTAGCGTAGTAAGAGACACACCCCTTTGAACCTTTATATATCCTTATATAAAAGTAATATGGTGCGCATCTGCTCGTTGTCGTGAAGGTGATATGTTCGAATCTCGGCCAGACACCGAGTCATAACTAAAGACGTTAAAATGGTTCATACTTCTGCTATGTCAGGTTTACGACATAAATAGTTATATTAGGGAGAATGTCTTGGCCCGTAACAGGTGCAAATTATTACCATTACCAGTTGGTTGTCTGTATGACGGTGGGCCGTGTAATCATGCAATTCAATAGCAAGATTTGGTTTAGAGATACACCAAAATAACACCTAATAATGTATCCCGTACTCTAGAGGTTATCCAGGTTAGGTTATCTCTATGTCTTTGTGAAATTTAATGTGTTTGTATATTTGTACAGAAAAATCTCACCAACCACTAGGAAATAAAAAAATTAAAATTAAAAATTGACCTTTGGGCAACTTAAGCAGGCCATCAGTCTACTAATTCTTACATCCTGGTGAGCCAGATAAAAAAATGTGTTTGTTTGTCTTGGGCTAAGCTACTTATTTTACTTGTGGAAAAAAATGTCATTGGTACATTTTATCATCATAGTGTTCAAAGAGCAATTTTGCTTTATATTTTCGCCAAAATTTTGGCTAATATTAAGAAAAAAGGTTAAATTTTAATGAAGTTTCATAGGATATATCAAATAGAAAATAAAAGTTTTATAATCTAGAGACGCCCTAAATTATTTTAACTTAGAAAGGGCAAGGGCGTGATTTTTTTCCTTATCTAACTTCCTGTTTTTCTTTTCATCCTAGTCAGTGGATGGAACACAATATTTTGAAGGAAAAAATTGCAAAAGATTTCAATACACGAACAATATCTATAATACAAAGTAGCTTGATGTCTCTCCGTCCATCCGTCCGTCTGTCCCTTAAGATCGCTGTAACCACTAAACCGATTGGATTCTACTCTTCAGGGAATATATCTACTGGTCCTGTAGTGGTTGTAAGCTATTTTCTTGGGGTGGGACACCCCAACCCCAACCCCCCCAAAAAAAAAATCCCCCCTAATCTTTTCAGGCAGTTAATATAAACTTTGGAGGTCGCACCACCACATGTACTTAATTTTGTTTTAATCACTCTTGGGTCAAAGCCCCTAGAGGCTAGGAAAGAAACCGCTAGTGAGTAATACTGTGAGAAAAGGATGTAAGTAAATTCAATATTAGCATCTAGGGTTCCATTTTCGTAGGGCAAAAGATCGGCAGAACCAAAAATAACCAAAAAAAATAAAATAGTATTAATCCATGCCAGGACCTTTGAAGCTTCCCTAAAATAGAGAAGCCAATTGATTCAGTAGTTGTTGATATCTTAAGGTACAGATAAAAAATCTTACTTTTGTATATGATAGGATAGAATAAGAAGCCAGTCCGCCTGTGAGTATGTCTGTCTGTCTGTTCCAAAAGATTTTGCAAACCTATTCACCGATTGGGTTGTTCCTTTCTAGGTAGCTTAATATGAGTATTGTTTTTTGTGGCTTTATAAATGTTTATTCTATCAAAATTAATGAAAATGATTAGTAATGACAGTGCAATTATCATATTGACAAAGTGTAAAAGCACATTGACAAATGAAAATATGTTTATAATTTGAAAGGTTAGTTTAGGCTGCTGTAATAATTACTTTGCAGTACTGATGATCTAAATAATGTATGGTTTGTCAATATGAAAAACAAATACTTTTGTGGAGTTAATTGCACACCCTAAAATATATTAGGAGAGGGAGTAAGATACAAATATGCCTTGGGACATCTGAAACCGGATATTATACGACCAGTTTTTCCGGATAAAAACATTATTCAGAGCCAAGACTAAGAATATTCTGGAATAACTAACTTTGAAATGTTCTATTATATGTTTTGTATTATTATGTTAGGGTTTCGAAAATTTAGATTTATATAGAATAGTTATTTGTTATTATAGACAGCATTCCACGAATTATAAGATTTTAAAACCAGTTTTGTTAGATCCGAGGTGTCTAAGGCCCGGGCTAACAAAACTGGTTTTATTTATGATATTTATTTTAATATTCGTTGAAAATTGTCCTTAATACGATGACATGCATGATTTTTCAGTGTAGCTAAAAACCGGTTCTAATTCAGTGGATATCAATTTACTTTTTTGCCTATCTAGTTTATCGGTGAACTTAAAAGTAAAAAGAAACCAGTTTGTACTAAATTTACATTTATTTGCATATAGTACAAGTTTTGATTAAAAATTTTGAAAAACTATCTAAAATTTTGTTAAAATTTTAGCTGGTGAATAAATTAGTGACACCACTTTAATGAAAATAAAGGTACTAAGAAAGAGAGGGAATGTCTGATTGAGCCAATAGGAGAATCGCATCGGAATTTACATTGGATCTCATTGGTTGAAATTATGTACACATTTTCCTACGAAGGCATGTTTTTTTTCATTTCATACATACATAAAAGTCAGCTGTTAACAGTATATTTTCTTAGTAGAAAGCTTTGCGGAATCAGAATTAATTGCCCAAAAATTTCGTTTACAATTTGAAAGCTTGAAACAAAGTTGGATTCTTAAAAAAAAGTTAGGCTGGCAACTCGCTGGTGAGGCAAAATTATTTTTGTGAAAAATCCTCCAAAATCGAATAAAAAAATTTACAAAAATGAAATAAAATCTTAAGAGGGTTATTAACATATGATTTTGTTTAATTTTTGTAGATTTTTAATGTGCTTTTGGATGATTTTTCACAAAAATAATTTTGCCTCACTATCGAATAGCGAGTCTATCATTTTTTAAGAATCCACATCAGCTTGAGTCGAAAGTAAACAATACTTCTGTCTGCTAGGAATGTTCTCTCTTAGATTTGACGAAAAAAGGGTTCAGAATATTCTTCTACTCTTCTATTTCTATTTTTAATGAACTAAACCATCACAAAACTAAAATATTAAAATTTGTAAAAATTAAATTTTCCCCTATTTTTGGTCGAGCAGCTAATCTACAATTATGATGTATCCATCCGTCAGAAGAATTAAGAAGAAATTTTCAAGTATTACTTCGAAGCCGGCTTATATACGCTGGATTAGAATTGTTTCTAAGTCATACTGCAAAATATAAAATTGTATTATAGACATTTTTCCACGAACAACAAAATAAAATCATAAAATAAATATCAGTTTTGTTGGCCCGGGCCTTCGGCTTCTCGGGACCAACAACTGGAAATGATCTGATAATTTTTAATTTTTCTATTATTGGGAAACATTTTATCAGGGTAGGGCACCGCAGTTATAGGCACCGCGCAGTGTCCGCAGGTATTAAGAAATAAAACTAAGGGGAAGGAAGCTCTCTGTGCTCGCTAAGCAATTTAAAGGAAAGCAGTTAATCTAATATTAAAAATTGGAAAAGTAAATAAAGGAAGTTTTTAAAGTATTTATTATTTATTACTATAAGAACAGAAGAAACCTATAATTAGATGACATTCTAAATAATACTAGATAGAACTAGAAATAACAACAAGTATGTTCATCCTATTATATAAAGTAGCAAGCGTTTTTTGTCTGTCCCGAAGGATCTCGCTAACCCCTGAACCGATATTGTTTTCCTTTACAGTGAAGCTTCTTATAGGTCCTGGGAAGGTTTTAAACTATTTTTGGGTAGGGTGTCTTCACCCCCCTCCTTCCCAAAAATATTTATTTATTCTTTTGAAACTCAAATTTAATATGGGATGAGGTCGACATTTCCCCCTCCTAACTTAAGTGCCCCTAGAGGCTTCTAGGGGCGTAGCCGCTAGTATCTATAAAATCAATAGCAATTGGCAGACAGACACGCAAATTTATATGACTTAATTATTAAATATCAGGGATCTAAACTGATAAGACAAAAGCAGATATATTGATAGACATCCCATTCCCCAATGATAATACACAAAATTACCCCTTCTGTAGATTAAAATTAGTTGTTGAAACCTTTTAAACTCAATTTAATGAATTTACCAATCAAAATTCACTGAAGTCCCCAAAGTTGTTCAGCTAACAGATAAGAAAGCGTTATTATAAATCTTTGGGGACTAGTGTAATAAACAGCACATTGTCCCCTCTTAAAGACAAATATCATCAAAAATATAAAAAATCCAAGGAGTCGCAAAAGCTGAAAGGTTTAATTCCTAAATGGTCGAATTAACCATTTTAATTTTTAGTTTAAGCAATTAATGTTCGATAAAAGTTGGACACTTCTATCATACATAAAACTTTAAATAACTTAGATACATACAGATCAAATCAATGAAAAGCTTCGCTTTAAATAAATAAAATCCTTATACCAAAGGGTAGTTGTTCTAACTTAGATATCCTTTATTAAATCTACCTGCCTTATTCAAAACCATTCACACACGCAAACACACACACACCACAGCAACTTTCCCTTTATCACGGACCAAAACAACAACAATGTCAGCTGCTAGCAGACGATATAGCTTATATGTAAACAGGAGGTAGAGTAGTGGAGGGGGAAGAAACCAATTCTATAAAGGTATGTACTTCTTTATTATATAGAACTAAGCATACGAATACAAGATTATAAAGGCACACGTTAAATGGAACTAAATGTAGGCCTTTATAGTGTAGTCTCTCAGTGTAAGTTTCGTGATGGCTTTAATAGCAGTTGGCTATTTTGGTTACAAGTTATTTTACAAAAAAAGTGTGAAAAACAGTTACAATTTAATTTCATTAAAATGTAAATAAAAGAAATATGTTTCTAAAATTATACATATTTTTGTAAAAATAATGTTTAAAAAAGTTGTACTTTTTTTACTTATGCATGCAATATTCTTCCTTTTATGTTTTTTTTTATTGAAGCTATTATATAAACAGGGTCTCTACGTTCGTACGTCACATAAGCTATTATCGTTATTTTAGCCATGTAAGAATTGTCCAATCGATTTCAAATTTTGTTTGATGATTCCTGTAACAGTTGAGTACGATTTAGAAAGCGTAGCAACTTCCTAATCATTATCAGAAAGCCAGTCCATTAAAAATATGCTGATTTTTAACTTATTTCAATAATATTTTATTCTCCTATCCTTTTTATTTTTGGAACTATGATTCCTAAAACAATAGGTTACGAGCGTAGCATCTTTACAATTAATTCCAAAAGTATGTTTATAAACAGTATAATGTATTGACGCAATATGAATATTACTACAATTTTTAAATACAATTTTGTTTACAATTATAAATCAAATTACTGCTTATTAAGTACTCACACTCTACAAGTGTAAATGTTAATTTCTACCGGTATTATTTTAGAGCTTCGCTTTTAAGGATGTTGTTATCCTTGTTTGAATTAGTAATCTAAAGAAGTACACAGTTTTATCGAATTATCTTGAAAGAAAGAAAATAAAAATTTGAATAATATTTATTTTTGAATCAAAAGATAATTTTCTAAAATTTTTTAAAATTATCTTTTTTTATCTCTTTTTTCTTCTTTATTGTTACATTTTCATTATAAATGTTTTTTTGGTTATAGTGTTGCGCTACTATGTACAAAATTGTCTAAATTAGATTTGTGTTATGTAGACAAAATGAGGATTGTTTTATAATAAAATGTTTGAAAGTAGTCATTGGACTCCATCAAAAATGGATAAATATAATAGATTTGGCCCAAGGTAGTTTCATTTAGTTAATTTCGGTGCTTAAAAACCAAAAAAAAAAGTTATTTATAGATGTATTGGTCCTTATAAGAAAAGAAAGACTGTATTCACATATATATATAATTTCTCCTTTGCAAGGAAGCTTGACAGCGGATGGTAATTAATCCTCCCGGCCAAGAGAACATCTCCCTTTTTATATTTTTTTTTATTGAAATTCAAGTGATTTAATGAGTAGACTATATACTAAGAAATACGAGATTGTTCTCCCTACTGAAAAAAATGATCGTCAATAATACTAATATCTGTAATCCATTATCAAACAAGAATATTTGAAATAACACGTAATTGTTTATCTGGTGAGTGTTTCTAGACAAAATATTTTTTTATAGTAATTTTTAAAAAAATCAAACAAGGATAATAAAGTCAAAAAGTAGCATATCCAAATGAAGTGATGTAGGTCATACAATCTCCTAGAAAGTATTTTTGCTTTTTTTTATAGATGTTTGTGTTTGTGAACCATTGAATTTTTGTTCACATTTATAACAGACATTTTATAATATTTGTTTGCCAAATTTGCCATTTAATTTTATGATAAAATTAATGTATTAAACCTTAATCAAACAATAAATTTTAGCTTAACAACAACGAAGAACTGTTGCTGTTTTTAATTACAAGGATGTGGCAATGAAGGATAAATTAATCCCCCCCCCCCCCCCTAACTATTATAATTGAATATCTTTGTATTGTAGCTTGTTAATATTGGAAAGTTTATGGTGTAGGTTGAATTATTCCCCATTGTCCCCCTCTATCCCCGATTATTTTAGCAAATACAAACAACAAATTAATTTAGATATTTTACTAAACTGGTCAAAATTAGTTTGTGAGTGTGTATTTGTGTGTGTGTGTATATGTGTTTGTGTGTGTTTGTATGTGTGTGTGTGAGTTTATAAATATATATAATGTATATATTTGGTTGAATGGTTTTAAATGAAAATAGATTTGATTATATTCAAAAACTTCTAATTCAGCTAAATTTCTGGATTTATCTATTCAAATTTAAATAATATTTAATCTTTTACAACCATGAACACATACAAAACAAGGATGACAACATCCATAAAAGCGAAGCACCGAAACGCTAGGACAAACGGACATTAACACTTGTATAGTGTCTGAATTGAATAATCAGAACATAAAAGTATAAGGGTCGAAGCAAAATTGTAAGTATATTTGTTGATGTATATTACATTTTTAGGACTTGATTATAGAGTTGCTTTGATTATAATATTGTTCTTTGTTGTTCCAGGAATCAATATACCAAAAATCAGATCAAACGGATAATTAGATCACTTAAAAATTAGTTGTTAAAAAAGTAGAAAAATCGACATGTTTAAAATGGACGTACGGACATTCTGGTAAAGAGTTGCTAGGCTTTCTAAATCTTACCCAACTACTACAGGAACCATCATGCAAAGTTTGAAATCGATAGGACAATTCTAACATGCCTAAATTAACGAATAAAAGCTATCTATCTCGGACGGACGGACGGACGGACGGACGGACCGACCCTAATTATAGAAAAGCTTCGCTTTTAAAAAAAAGTAGCGCACCATCTCTTAAATTCTAATGTAGGTATATTTTTTGTTGGTCTGTAATTGGTCATTTGGTTTGAATATGCAATTCTAAATACTAAGTGAAGCTGGATATGATGATCCCTTTATAAAGTAACAGGAAGACTATCCGTTTAAAGCGAAGGATCTCGCTAACTGCTATGTCACTTTTATATAAGGATTGCTACTTTTGGAAGTTATGATTCTTGTTCTGTTATTGCTTTGGTTAACTATATTGCAACTTTAAGAAAAATACGGGAAAATTTGAAAATGCCTTTTCTTAATTTTAAGAGACAAGAGAAAAATAAGTTTAAAAAGTTTTAACATGCAAATAATTTACAAGTTTCATTATTAACCTCAGAATTTCATAAAAAAATATTTTTTTATGAAAACTATCTTTGCAAAGACTTGATGTAAAGATTATTTTAATTGTTTGTTGAGAGTGACTTTGTACATAGTGTACGATTTATCAAAGCTGTGCAGCTGCAGCCGTACTCAGTCACTCTTTTTGGGGGAAGAAAAAAACAAGTTGTTTCGCCCCTAGTAACTAGAGGGGGGGGGGGACAATACAAGCCTATTATCAGTCCAAGACATCTATAATACAAAGTAGAACGATGTCTGTCTGTCTGTTTGTTTGTAGCGAAGGATATCGCTAACCGCTGAACCGATCGGTTTCTCCTTTACAGGGTAGCTTCTCATAGGTCCCGGGAAGGTTTATAACTATTTTCTTGGGGGGTGGGACACCCCCAACCACCCCAAAAAATGAAATTCCCCCCCCCCGAATGATTTTTTTTTTCTTTTTAAAACTAAGATTAAAATAGTGGGGTCGACTACCATTCCCCCCCCCAAAAAAAAAAAAAAATTCCCCCCCTAAATTTTTTTATTTTTTTTATTTTTCTTTTAAATCTAAAATTGGTTTGATTAAACCTCTGGGGCAAAGCCGCTAGTTTATTAAAAAGTAAAACACATTCCGACTAGCATTTTCTGAGATCTTAACTACAGACAAAAAGCTTACTTCTTATATTATTGGATATAAGTGTAACTGCACAAACTTGCTCTTCTCTCATTATTTAACGCCCTCTTTTTGGGGCATACAAAACCCTAAATACCCTAAGTACTGTAGTGAAGCAGGGAGGTAGGAGACATTATGGTGTTTATACTCTAGTCTCCAAAGTTTTATAATAACGCTTACTTATTCGTTGGCTCAATTAATAATGGGACTTTTAGTGAATTTGATTGGTTGGTTCATTAAAATGAGTGTCTATACGTTTTAATCATTAAATTTAATCTTGAGAAGAAGTATTTTTTTGTATCATTATTGGGAATGTACATCAATTTAACGGCCATTGTCTTATCTCTTTAGATCCCGGATGGGAAAGTCTTTGGTTATTTGAAACATTTTTCGTCGAAACATTAAGCAGCCGCATCCAATAGCCCTAAAATTAGCGGCTGCTAAGACCTGTATAAGATATCTTTAATTAATATATAATTTTCCTCTTGTAAACATAGTTTTAAAACAAACTTTGTTCATAGCCCAAACTTTATCTAAAATGTAACCATCAACATTTCAAATTCTAATTTTCTTAAAGAGATTGTTTCATGAAGAGGAAAAGATAAAGATTTGATCATTATTTTTTTCTTAATTCATGATTAAGTAACTTCTTTTTCATGGGTATTTTTTGTAAGAGTTATGTTTTTAACTTTCTTAATTACAAAAAATTATATGTGTTTTGTGGATTCAATGAAACTATAGATCCTAAACTCTCTCCCACACCTGTATGTCTAAACGTTAAATTTGCCTTGCCGTCTTTTTATGCTTCCTTCCTGGGTAAAAGTAGACTTCCATAGCGTCAAAGACCCTTTGCTAATTAGCTAAAGTCGTGAAATTACTTCCAATGAAACTAACTACTTTTACAAAGCAATTATATTTGGTAAGTAGACATTAACATTTCAAAGTTAATTTTTTCATAGTTTTCAAAAGTTTTTCAAAGTTGCATACTAATGAAACTAAGAAACAAGAATTCTAATGTGGAGAACAGCGAAGCTTTAGTTTAGTCAGGCTCGAGCTGCTCTTTTTCCTTCATATAACACAAATAGCGGTTGCACCATTAGCATCTAGCCGCTTGTATTCAAAGGGGTAGGGAAATCAGTAAAGTACCATAAAACTATCTTGGGACCTATATGTAGCTTTCATCAATTAGAATACTAAACTTAATTGAGATCTTATGCACCAGACAAAAAAATTACCATTTCATATGATAAAAAAAAGTTGGTCATGGAACACATAACCTAACCTAAAATTACCTATCAAAAGCTACTGTGAAAATACGACAAAACCTGCTACATTCGTTTTCTTTCCATGATTCCAAAAATTTTATTTTGTGATTCTCAACAGTTGGCATCTACAGCTTCTTAATCTTATTCTTTTTTTCTAGGGATCTGCTGCGAGGAGGACGGTTGGTGAACCTAATCATGGTCGTGCTTCTTATGGGGCTTCTCATCACTGCTCTCAATATTTGGCAGTTGTCAGCATTACAGGTATACTCAAGGCACAACCCCCGACTGAGACGTAACACGTTGTATGGAGTGTGAAAGGTTCGAATCTCGGCCAAACATCGCGTTATAAACAAAGACGTTAAAAGTGGTTCTACTGCTGCTATGTCATTAATAGTTAGAGTGGTGGACTGTTTTGGTCTAAAATAGGAGCAACTCGTTACTATGCACAGTTAGGACTTCCAGACAAAGGTCGTGCAATCAAAGGGTTGGTTTTCTAAAGAGCGTGTGGCCATATAATGATGCACACCAATAAAACAAGATTTGGCTCAAAGATGAACTAAAATAACATCTTGATGTGTATCCCGTCCTCGTAGGCTTTAGGCTATTCTCAAGGCAAAATTACAGAATAGCTGGGATTTATACATAATGTTTGTAAATTGAGGTTAGTACGGCAATGCAGAAAAAGGATAGAAAATGTGATTTATAAAAAAAACTTGTTTGAAAGCTTGTTACATGACCTGCTCAACAGGCACATTACGAATTTTTTATCTGTAAGATTTTTCTTTGAAACAGAAGAAATTGACATAAAAAGTCATATTCTGATAAAAAAAAATTCAAAGTTAGTAAGGCGCAAAAATGAAAATAAAATTTATAAGATTGTAATTATTTGTAGGCTCAACACTACGAGGCTGAGCACGCAGTACCTGAAGGACAAACTGGTGTGGAGAGTGGCCCCATGTATGTTGTGTATGCTAGACATCCGGACTCTGGATATCTTAAACATGTATATAATGTTCTAGATAGAGCAGGTTAGTAATCTCAAACTGGTGTGGAGAGTGGCCCCATGTATGTTGTGTATGCTAGACATCCGGACTCGGGATATCTTAAACATGTATATAATGTTCTAGATAGAGCAGGTTAGTAATCTCAAACTGGAATGGAGAGTGGCCCCATGTATGTTGTGTATGCTAGACATCCGGACTCTGGATATCTTAAACATGTATATAATGTTCTAGATAGAGCAGGTTAGTAATCTCAAACTGGTGAGGAGAGTGGTCCCATGTTTGTTGTGTATGCCAGACATCCGGATTCTGGATATCTTAAACATGTCTATAATGTTCTAGATAGAGCAGGTTAGTAATCTCAAACTGGTGTGGAGAGTGGTCCCATGTTTGTTGTGTATGCTAGACATCCGGACTCGGGATATTTTAAACATGTCTATAATGTTCTAGATAGAGCAGGTTAGTAATCTCAAAATTTAGTCTTTTTAATGTGCAATTTGCCATATTTGTTTCATATCTATTGATTGAAATTAAAGAAGACGACTGATATATTCCAAATATGGATGGTTACCTTTTTACTAGAAATTTTTTTATTTATGAATGTATTTGAAATAGAGAGGTTGGGTAATGGTATCAAACAAGGCTATTTTTCCCATTTTCCGCCCATAAAAAAATTGCATAGCATTTTTAAAAATATTTGATATTAAAAGTCCATAGTTATTTTAGTGTATACTGAGCTGGATCTTTAAATCATTTAGTGGTGCGCCAGAGGTGGTCCAGATTGGCGCACCTTATATCAATCTTTAAATCAAAATGGCATAGGCGATCCGGCGCACCCAGTGGCGCACGTCTGGCGCGGTGGTTACTCTCGTTTAGTGTAACCACTGCGCCAGATTGGGGTGGTTAAATAAATATTAAATGGGGTAAATTGTAATATTTCCTTAAATTGAGAAATATAGTCAAGCGAACTGTACAACAATTTTAAAACCACTGTTTGAGTGGGGGATAGGAATTGAGAAATTAAAGTGTTCCATAACAAGACCGTAAACGGTGTATGTTCGTAGAAATTTATATATAATTTGTGGGAAGGCTAAGGAATGAGTGAGTCGGATACTACGCACCTAAAAATATTATCATGAAATCATTTAAGAATAAATGATTATTGCAGGTTATAGAAGAGGAAACTATAATGTGACCTCAGATTGGGATGTTATGTGGGCCCATGATTATCCTTTCAAGAAAATTAGGTAATCTATTTATTTAATTATTTGTTTAATCCTTTTTTCAATCTTTTTATCTATCCCCTTTTTTTAATATCTTCCTCTTCCTTTTTCTTTCTTTTTCTTTCTTTTTATCTTCTTTTCATCTCTTAAAAAAAACAAAATTGAAGGGGTAGTTTCACGAAATGCATTTGAACTTAATTTAATGAACCGCATATTTTTTGCTAGTTAATGGGTTAAACTATATTTATATGGCATTTTCTACTACGTAGTTTTGAAAATATCAAGACTTGAAAATTGTCTTTTAGTGATATATGCAATTTAAAAAGACGATTTTCAAGTCTTGATATTTTAAAAATTACGTGTTAGAAAATTGAAATTCTTTAAAATATATGCCATATAAATGTAGTTTAACCAATTACCCAGAAAAAAAAGTTCCAGTTCACTAAATTAAGTTCAAATGCATTTCGTAAAACTACCACTTTAACATGATGTTTTCTTTTTAGAAGCGAAGTTACTCTATAATTAATTTTTCTGTTCGTCTATAAGTTTTAACGATATGGGATTATATGCGACTATTTAAGAAACTCAGATGAATTTTTTTGAAGATTCCCTGAACCAATGAGCATCAAGTATGTAATTTGCTTAGTCCGTCGGTTTGTCAGTCAGGCACAAGTTAGTTAGTGCCTCGTTACTTATAAATGTTTTCATCCTTGTTTTATTTCATAATTAAAAGAAGGTGTCTTAACTTTATTGCTTTTTATTTAGAATCTTACTATTTTTGTTCATAGTGGCAATTTTCTTCTTTTTTTGTTGCGTTTTAGTACCTTAAAACCGACTTAATATATTTTTTTTAAAACTTAAATTACTTCAAAAATAAGAGGTCTACATAAAAACCGATTGCATATCTAAATTCTATGGACAATTTTACATCTACTACTTACTAAAAGAACCGGCTAGCTATTCTAAATAAAAAGCAATAAAGTTAAGACACCTTCTTTAGGGATAAAATGTTGAAAATGAAGAAGGGTCAGAAAATCAACAAATTTCCCGGCTCTGGGTATATTACAAATAAGGTACCTATGTAGTGCTGTAGTAGTGCAGCTACTCTATAATTAGGGTCTATCAACCACAGCGTCATTATGCAGAGAGTGAGGGGACAATTGGATGTTTATTACACAAGTTCCCAAAGTTTATGATAACGTTTTCTTTTCGTTGGCTTAACAACTTTGGGGACTTGAGTGAATTTTGGTTGGTTGACTTATTTTGTCCAGTGTTCAAACGTTACAACCACTTAATCTACAGAAGGGGAAATTTTGTGTATCAGCATTGCGGATGGTCATAACGACAAAATGGTTAGGTAAAACAAAAATAAATTCCTTATTTATGAAGTACATCGCTCACTATTGAGTCTTTCGCTTAGTCTCAAACGCCTATATTTGCTTTTAATGAATGTTTCTTCGTGTTTCTTTTTTATTACTTTCTTTAAAAGTTTGTAATGCTATAGTTGTTGCGCTACTTCAAGCATGATTTATCTTTTTATATAACAGGACATACAATTTAGAATAACTTCGCTTGGCAATTACCTAGTTCAATAACCTAACGTCAGGTCCAACAACCCAGGATAACTAAGGGGAGCCAAAGCTGTCCTTTTCTGTTAAACCCATCAGATAACCAACTCACAGATTTCACGACCTTTGTCTGGAAGTCCTAACTGTGCATGGTAATGAGTTGCGCCTGTTTTGAAGCAAGTGATTATCCACAATCTAACTAATAATGCCGCGCACTCGACATATCAGAAAACATTTTTAATGTCTTTTGCTATGACGCCGAGATTCGAACCTTTCAACTCCCTGACGACGGGTGGGCGGGTGTGCTATGTGTTTAACCACGGTCGCTTGTCGAACGAAGAGGTTGTTTTATCCACAGATTTTTTTGTGCAAAATAATTACAGAAATGGTAAGAAATGAGAACAGCAATCGATGAAAACATATAGATAATGGAAAGAATCAGACACACATAAATACAGACAAAGAAACAGCCAGATAGAATAGAGTAGTAAACAAAAGATTTGAAAATAACATTTGGTATTAATGGTTTTGTTTGTTTGAAAATATATTGCCAGACAGAGAGGTAAAAACAAATCATTTTAGAAGACACAAGAACATTTGTTTTTATCCTTTATTTTTTAATTAAAGTTATAGCTTATTGTCAGTTGTCTACGGATATGTTATACTTTTCATAAACTCCTTAGAGCTGGTTTGATTCTTGTGACTTTTTTGAACGTTAAACATAAGTACAAATTCAAATATTATTAATATGCTGTTAAATGCAAAAAGAAAATAAATTGATACATCAAAAACACACAAAAAACGCACAAACTAAGAGCAATTTTGTCCTATGACAGTGTAGCTTTTTGTAAACCTTTCTTATTATTCCCCTGTTCTTCAATGAATTGATTTGCATAAACATTTGACTCAAAGAGTAGCTTCACTGCCAAAAATATTTTTTTTCGCAAAAAAAAATACGCAAAAATGAATGAAAAATTAGTTAGACTTGGGCTAACCAACAAACAAGAAATACAGAGATAGAGCATTGACTGATTTTATCATATTCATAAAAAATAGTGCTTAAGGAGGCAATTTTAAAGTACTGTGAAATAAATGAAGACTTTGATAGAATTTGAAACTTTATGAATTGGTGAGAAGATTATTTTATGAACCCATATTCCCTCTGTCCCTAGAACCAGCACCCAACTATTTCTACTTTCCCATAATCCCTCTGTCCCTGGAACCAGCACCCAACTATTTCTACTTTCCCATAATCCCTCTGTCCCTGGAACCAGCACCCAACTATTTCTACCATCCCATAATCCCTCTGTCCCTGGAACCAGCACCCAACTATTTCTACCATCCCATAATCCCTCTGTCCCTGGAACCAGCACCAAACTATTTCTACCAACCCATAATCCCTCTCTCCCTTGAACCAGCACCAAACTATTTCTACTTTCCCATAATCCCTCTCTCCCTGGAACCAGCACCCAACTATTTCTACTTTCCCATAATCCCTCTGTCCCTGGAACCAGCACCCAACTATTTCTACTTTCCCATAATCCCTCTCTCCCTGGAACCAGCACCCAACTATTTCTACCATCCCATAATCCGTCTGTCCCTGGAACCAGCACCCAACTATTTTTACCATCCCATAATCCCTCTCTCCCTGGAACCAGCACTCAACTATTTCTACTATCCCATAATCCCTCTGTCCCTGGAACCAGCACCCAACTATTTCTACCATCCTATAATCCCTCTCTCCCTGGAACCAGCACCCAACTATTTCTACCATCCCATAATCCCTCTGTCCCTGGAACCAGCACCCAACTATTTCTACCATCCTATAATCCCTCTCTCCCTGGAACCAGCACCCAACTATTTCTACTATCCCATAATCCCTCTGTCCCTGGAACCAGCACCCAACTATTTCTACCATCCTATAATCCCTCTCTCCCTGGAACCAGCACCCAACTATTTCTACCATCCCATAATCCCTCTGTCCCTGGAACCAGCACCCAACTATTTCTACTTTCCCATAATCCTTCTCTCCCTGGAACCAGCACCCAACTATTTCTACCATCCCATAATCCCTCTGTCCTTGGAACCAGCACCCAACTATTTCTACCATCCCATAATCCCTCTCTCCCTGGAACCAGCACCCAACTATTTCTACCATCCCATAATCCCTCTCTCCCTGGAACTAGCACCCAACTATTTCTACTTTCCCATAATCCCTCTGTCCCTGGAACCAGCACCCAACTATTTCTACCATCCCATAATCCCTCTCTCCCTGGAACCAGCACCCAACTATTTCTACTTTCCCATAATCCCTCTCTCCCTGGAACCAGCACCCAACTATTTCTACCATCCCATAATCCCTCTCTCCCTGGAACCAGCACCCAACTATTTCTACCATCCCATAATCCCTCTGTCCCTGGAACCAGCACCCAACTATTTCTATCATCCCATAATCCCTCTCTCCCTGGAACCAGCACCCAACTATTTCTACTATCCCATAATCCCTCTGTCCCTGGAACCAGCACCCAACTATTTCTACTATCCCATAATCCCTCTCTCCCTGGAACCAGCACCCAACTATTTCTACCATCCCATAATCCCTCTCTCCCTGGAATAAGCACCCAACTATTTCTACCATCCCATAATCCCTGTCTCCCTGGAACCAGCACCCAACTATTTCTACCATCCCATAATCCCTCTCTCCCTGGAACCAGCACCCAACTATTTCTACCATCCCATAATCCCTTTGTCCCTGGAACCAGCACCCAACTATTTCTACCATCCCATAATCCATCTCTCCCTGGAACCAGCACCCAACTATTTCTACCATCCCATAATCCCTCTGTCCCTGGAACCAGCACCCAACTATTTCTACCATCCCATAATCCCTCTGTCCCTGGAACCAGCACCCAACTATTTCTACCATCCCATAATCCCTCTGTCCCTGGAACCAGCACCCAACTATTTCTACCATCCCATAATCCCTCTGTCCTTGGAACCAGCACCCAACTATTTCTACCATCCCATAATCCCTCTGTCCCTGGAACCAGCACCCAACTATTTCTACCATCCCATAATCCCTCTCTCCCTGGAACCAGCACCCAACTATTTCTACCATCCCATAATCCGAATAAACAAGTTTACCAAACTTGTAACAAAATCTGCCCAGGGTTAAAATGTAATTTTCCTGTAAAAAGAAAAAGTTTTTTTTCTTTTTCTTGAAAAGATTGTTTACAAACAATACATGGACAACATTGAGTGGGGGAGAGGGTGGGATCTGTATCATAGAAAAGAGGCGTCCACATAATTGAGGGGGAAGCAAAAAGGGAATGGGAGGGTAGGACATGTCAAGAATATAAAATTTTGAAATACCTTTTTGGATGAAGTTTGGCTTATGGAATTTTGATAGTCATGTAGTTACATTTTATATTTGCAATAGAGATAATCTAAAGACATACTCTATAAATCAGCCAATAGGAGAACAGTAGAGGTACATTCCAGACATGTCATTGGTTTAAATTGTGTACAGATTATGCTTGGAAGGGTATCTTTTCATTCCGCTTGAATGCAAAAAATGTTGTTTGTCTGCTATGGAATCCCTTTTTAAGTTTGACGAATTTTGGGCCAGGTGGACACTCTAGAACTATTATGTCTATTTTAATAAATATTTTCACAAACACTAATATAACAAGGACGATTATGGCTATAAGTTGCGCAGCAGCAATTAGCTGAAAAATATAATGATTACGCTGATTTACCTTTTTAATATAATTTTTATGAAAAACAGAGTAAAGTATGGTAAAGAAAGAATATAAATAGTTAGATAGCACTTTTGGTAATATAAATAATGAAGACAAAATGTTATTGAGGGAAAAAGAAACATTATTTACAGAGATACTACGAATTCTTCAATTTGATGATGCAGTAAAAAATGAGAATGTTTAAGAATTAGTTTACTAATTTTCCTTTATGGAAATGAAAAGCGCCAATTTGTACTCCATTTTTTTTGCAATTTAATATAATTTTTTGCACATTAGATTTGTGCAAAATAAAACCTCGTGTACGACCCTCCCTAATAAACGTTGCTTATTAATGTAATCAAGACGGTTCAATAAATCCATTTTAAATAAGAAATAACAATGTAAAACTTTGAAAAGGTTTACTTTTTAGTTTAGATAATTTGTCCTCATTTATCTAATAAAAATATGTATAAATTGAAGAGAAAAAATGGCGAAGGTAGTTTTTTCAATTCATTTCAAACTAAAGGGGTTTCTGTGCTCTACTAGACACTTTTAGGTAATCCACCTTCTTTTTATATTAATAAATTTTAAAGTCTTGATTGCATCACGGAGGGACGTTAAGATTTAACCCCCCCCCCTCATTTTCACCTCAAATTGTTTATTTTCTCTTCTCTTTTTATGCAATTAATTAATATATAATATGTGCTAATTTCCCCAAAAGTAATAAATCTTTGCTACCCAGCAAAATAACACTTTAAGCAGCTCGGCTACTCTAAAACTAGACTATGTCTCTGAATCAGACAATAAGGAACCTAATAGTAACAGATATACTTAAAGGTGTGATATTTTTTATGGTTTCTATGTATGAGGTTTTTGAGAATAAAAAGTGTGTTTCAACTCATTGTTTTTATTGATCACTGTACTGTAACTATTTGTTCAACTTCTTAATATTTTATTATGTTAATTAAATTCTAGATGACAAATTATCGTCACAAAGCGACCCTAATTTCTGCTGGGTGTAAATCCTGATAGTTTGTGTGATTGCGGCATTGTGCGCCCATCTGCCCCCATAATCTTACCTGGAAATAGATAAAAGTGTCCAGCTCTGGTGGTTCTCCTGGAGTCCTAATGCCTTGTAAATGGTCAAACTTTGTTGATGGATGGATCCTGCAAGTTTTATTTTTGTTCACAATTAATGACTGCCTTCCTAACTATCTAATCCTTCCCCCACAAGAAGGATATTGGAAACCAACTACTGCCAGGAATAGGAGATGGCACCAGAAAAGATTTTTTTTATATCTTTACAAAATTGAATTAAAAATTCCTTTATTCAAATTTCCTTTTGATTTGTAATCATTTTTTGTGATTAAGTTTTTTTCGCTTCAAATACCATATTTTACATGCATCAATCCTTTATTTTAAAAGCAGATTAGAATCTGTGGCTTGATGACGGTTTTTTTGAACCTGTCGATGGTTGAAAGTCAGCTTTTCAAGGGTGTATCCTGTGGCCAAGGATAAAAAGTCAGCTTCAGCTATTATTATAAAAATGAATGACTGTGCTGTAGCTTTCTCTCAAAGTTTACCAACAAAGCTTTAATGGAATTTGTGCTGATTTTGGGAAAGAAAAATACAGAAATTTGGCTGATTGATTTATTTGATGCATTTTGCATTCTTATGTGCATCATCTAGCCGCCTTGCTCCTCAATCCATCCCACCCCACCCCTCCCAGATATATGCACACACACAAATAATAAGAGTATGTATTCATCCCTCTACTCACATTTAATAGGATCTTAAATCATTCAAGTTTGCTCTCTAGCTTTAAAATGCATGTAAATATTTTATTCTTTCCATGTATATATAATGATATGCAGTTTAAAATATTTCCAATTTTCCTAATTATTATTACTTTTTATTAAACACCTGATATTCAGGTGTTGGCATTTTCAGCTGGATCTAGCTGTCAGAAACATTATATAATTACTTTGCAGATTTTTCAAAAAAATATTTATTTCAAGGATATTTATTTGCTTACCTTTGTTCCATCCTAAAATTCAATGTTCGTATTCATAAAAAATAACAAAATTCTAAAAAGAAGAAAATATTAAAAAATGTAAAAGCAAAAATTAGAGAATATTATTAAAAATACTAGTTTTAGAAACAGTAAATTGTTTTTGGTTTATCACAAAATTTGTACAAAAATTGATTAAAACTGTTTTTCCAAAACTTTATTTGAATTTTTAAACAATATCATAGTTTCTTATATCATATCTAAGTAAAGAATAAAAAGTTTTATAGAATAAATGCCAAACTATGATAATTTGTAGTGTAAAAAGTTTTTCTGTTAAAAGTCTAAACTGTTTCTCAAGAGTCAAGTTTTCCTCCAAGAATTGTCTTTTAATATCAATCATATATTATATTAAAGTTGGATATTGTTTTATTTGGAACAGAGACACTCGAGAACAAGGGTTTGTCAGTATAATGGTCTCTGATAGAAACACAAAACAAAATAGGAATTTTCTCCACTGTCATATGAGATAATTGAAAGTATGCTATTTAATCATATCTGAGACATATAAAAAAGATGCCTTTTTATTAAATTATCACCTCTTTTTGTATTTTTCACCAATTCTCATATTTTTTTGTGTTTTCATACTATATCTCAGCTATTATCTATTATAGCTACCTAACCTAGATTCTCCTAATTATTCTGCTTCCTAAAACATTATGTGTTAGTAACAGTCTGACCTCTCCTTTGTTGCCTGATGTGCTGTTTATTGTTGTCTACTTACGAACATAAATGTCCTTGATTTGGAAGCTTTTCTCTGTGTAAAACTTTTCATATTTTTAACATAAAAATATCATAAACCATAGAAATTTTATACTTTTAATAGAAACTCCTCTTACAATCTTGGAATACATATTTTTAATGGGATTTTTTCATAAATCAGAATAGTTGTATGGCTTGGCTAAAACTTACACACACACACACACACATTTCAATGTATTCAGTTGCTTTAAAAGCAGATGAAAATATACAACTTTAAAATACTTTAAATTAAAAGGAAATAATTTTGTAATCTACAACTGACAATGAAGATTGAATTCGCAACATCTCTTTGAGTCTCCAAATAATTTAACCTTTACCATATACAGAATTTTAATCTTGGGTAGGTTAAATAATCCTATATCCTTTCCTTGTAACACTGAATACTATTTTCCTGAAAAGTTTGGAATTGAAAATATTGAAAATTTTCGTTTTCCTTAACCAAAAGAAAGTAGTTGTGGTATGAGACAAATTATACAAAGCTGGCCAATCCAATTATCCAAGGTCTGTCTCCCTGTCTCCAATTGTTGCACTTTTTCTCTTCTTTTCTTGGAGATATTTGAAATTGGCAGGTTTTAGTCTATTTTATGAAGAAAAAAAGACCAGATTTCCAGTAAAAGATGTTTTTAAATTTTAACCCTGCCCTTCCACTTTTTATAAAAGTAGTTCTAAAATGGGGTTGCTAAAAGAGCAAGAAACAAAATCAACATACCTGAACTCTTTCATCAATTCTGTTTACGATGATTATGGTATAGGTTGAGTTACAGGTTTACTATAGGATGCAGAAACTAAATTATGTCCACACACACACAAAACACACATAGATTGATTATAGTCTGCATGAATATTATAGATAATACAATTATAGATTGTCAATACATTTTCAGAAAAATGGTTTCCAACAAACATTTTATCAAATACAGCTGGGGACATGAAACCAAAACTAGTATATACTGTTCAAAATATGGTTGTTAATTATATACAAAATCTCAATAGTAAGAATAGTTGGGGACATTAAACCAAAAGTCCCAAAAGAACAACCTTATTGAATGATTTTAAAATGACAGTTAAAAGCATTGTCATAATAATAAATATAAAAAAAATTTAAGTAAACAGTTAAATTCTTAAAACCTTCATATAATTTTTACTGTTTAATAGCCTGATTTCTCAAGCTTTGTTTTTATGGATGCTCTTATCCGTTATAAAGTACTAGCGGCTTCGCCCCAAGAGGTTTGATCAAACCAATTTTTCGTATTTTAGATTTAAAATAAAAAAGAAAAGAAAAAAATTTTTTTTTGGGGGGGGGGTAGTCGACACCACTATTTTAATTTTAGTTTTAAAAAGAAAAAAAAATTGGGGGGGGGGTATTTTTCATTTTTGGGGGGGTTTGGGGTGTCCCAACCCCCAAGAAAATAGTTATAAACCTTCCCGGAAACTATGAGAAGCTACCCTGTAAAGGAGAATCCGATCGGTTCAGCGGTTAGCGAGATCCTTCGCTACAAACAAACAGACAAACACACAAACAAACAGACAGACATCGTTCTACTTTGTATTATAGATATCTCGATTACAAATATGTAAATACATTTGTGAATTTAAGTTAGAATTTATAGGAATGTACATTTTGATTCTTTACTGTAAGGATTGGTTTAGCAGTCTCAACTGAAATAATGTTTGATTATTTGTTAATGCTTGACTGAACATTTTTACATCTGGAACAGATTGTTTATTCAGTTTTTGATCCCTCTTTAAAAATGCAGCAATATTTTTAGAAATATATTTCATGAAATGCTTCTATTTATTGATTTTAATAGGATTTTAGCCAAAGAAAAAATCATGTATTGTGTTAAAAAGAAAGGATTTTCAACAAAGAAAAAAATATAGGGTTGATCCGTTTTTTATTAGCCTAGTTCTGGCCAAAAACAAAAAGGAATTGATACAATAATATTTTATTTTTCTATCCGCGAAAAGCTGCCTACAATGATACAAAGCAATAAATAACTATTATGATCAATTTTCTATAAAATGTATCGTATCTATTGACAATTCTTCACTAAAGTGAAGGTAAAAATTAATATGGTCAAAAAAAAACTTTTTTTAAACATTTTTGTTTCAGGTGAACCTTGCTACTTCTGGGTTGAGACATGTGCCTCCAGCATTCAGCATTCCTAAAGAAAAAGAACAGCTTCTTCAATATGCTAAGTAAGTTATTATATTTTAAACTAAAAACTTGAAAATGAGTCATGAAAAATATAAATAAATAGGTCGGGCGATTGTAGATATACCATAAGTAAAGGTATGAAGTACACATGAACATCACAAATAAGTACAACTTATCGTCAATTTATGCCTGTTAGAATTGTTCTATACATTCCAAACTTTGCATGCTGATTCCTGTATCAGTTGGGTTTAATTCGAAAGGTGTAGCAACTTTATAATCGTTACCATAAAGTCGGTACGTCCTTTTAAACACAATGATTTTTAACTTTTTAACTAAAACATTTTTGTGTGATATTTAAATCTCCTATTCAATAGTGCAAGCGAAGCATTTCTAGAATAATTCCTAGAGTTTAGAAATGTAAGTATGTCCTAAAATATCGTCTGATTTTAGAGCTTTGCATTTAGGGATTTTTTTTATTAAATTTTCTTTATTTTATTTTATTATCTTTTTCGTCTTTTTAAAGTACTGTACTTTATTTGTATAGTTTATTTTGGCTTTAGCTTCAAATAAATTTGCATAATGTCAATGCATACATATTTTATAAGCAAAACTTTTAGAGAATTCTTTAATACTTTAGTACACAAAGATATTTTTAAATTCTTATGATGTTTATACTTAGCAAGGAACAATGTTTGAATTTATTTTCATTTTTTTTGCATATCAGTTTCATAAAAGATAAATCTTTTCTGGGCTTAGTCGCCCCCTTATTATGAAATTTTTTAACTTTAGGTCAGGTTAGATTAGGTTTTATTGGGCACAGGGAAGCCGAGCATGGTTAGGCAGAGATACTAAATTTAACTTTAGGTTAGGTTATATAAGTTACAGGGTAGCCCAGCGTGGTTAGACACAGATACTAAATTATACTTTAGGTTAGGTTAGGTTATATAGGTTACAAGGTAGCCCAGCATGGTTAGACACAGATACTAAATTTAACTTTAGGTTAGGTTATTTAAGTTACAGGGTAGCCCAGCATGGTTAGGCACAGATACTAAATTATACTTTAGGTTAGGTTCGGTTATATAAGTTACAGGGTAGCCCAGCATGGTTAGGCACAGATACTAAATTATAATTTAGGTTAGGTTAGGTTATATAATTTACAGGGTAGCCCAGCATGGTTATCCACAGACACTAAATAAAGACTACCCCTCTCCCATCACTTTCAATTTCTTTAAGAAATAAGGGGAGGAGTTCTATGCTCGTTAGGTATTTTGAGGGAAGGCGCCACTAAATTTTTTATATCATAATTTTCAACAAAAAATTATAAACACCGAACGTCCTTCGCTGTAAAAGTATTATATCATACTTGTTTTTTTATGCGATTTTACATTTTACATCAAATAGAGCCAATTCAACAATTTTATTTAAAGACCACTTTCCACTGGTATGCAATCATTTCTACACATGTATTAGATTATCACTGAGTCAGAATCGCTTATTATTACAGCAGTAAAAAATGTCTTTTCTTATTTACTTTACTTTTGTTTATAAACATGTTCTTTATTTATTATTTTGTTTTGTTGTCAAAATAAAACACTTTGCGGATATCATAAAATGTCATTTGCTGCTGGTGTGCTATCCCTTCCACTTCTCACGGGGAATTATTTATTGTCCTTGTATATTATAATGTTAAGTGTTTTGCAGAGGTGATTGGCATTTTCTTTTTACAAACATATTCATCAGTAATTCAGTAAAGTTCAAATCAAAAGAAATGATAAATAATTTAAGTAGTTTATTTATTTCTACTTAAGTTCCTTTATTATTGTAATAAAACGTTTTTAACTGATTAAAGCATTTTTAAGAAAATTTTTAAATATATAAGACTTTGTAAATCTTATAATTGTACATTCTATATCCGCGGAAAGTGGTTTATGATACGATGAAAGAAATAACTATTATTTAATTAAGGAAATATCCAGATAAGCTATTTGTGCAGAAGAGCAATAATCATCGAGGAATTCAAATCCAGGTAAGGATTATTTCCAGTATGGCTTCAAAACCGATTACTATCCGCTGGATTAGAAACGGATCTAAGCCATACTGAAAAGTCGTGTTTCATATACTGTTATAGAAATTAGCCGACCCCTTATATTCAATTCTTATTTTAAAAGTCAAAGTCAAAAAAATTGGGAAGTCATTTGTTTTCTAGGGCCGATTTTTTTGAAAGATTGGTTGTCACTAGTAAAATGTAGGTTTTTTAGCCAAAAAGATGAATACTCAGGAAATTCGACCTGTTATCATTTATTTATACCTAAATACAGAGCCCCACGTCTTTATTTAAATCATAAGTGCATAGCCTAATTTTTTCATATTTTTTATATTTTATACCTATTAAAACCCTCTATTTTCCAAAAATCTAACAACATTTCAACAAGTTTTATTCATTTATTTTATATAGGGTTCTTTTAAATCCACAATAATATTTGTTTTGTATAGAAATACATTTAATAAACTAAGATGGCATTCAAAATTTTTTAAAAATTTCAAAGTATATGAAGATTTCAACTAAATTATAATAGCAATTCAGATCCTCATACTGGAATAGGTCACTAGGACAAACAAACATTAACACTTACAGAATAATCATAATATATATAAATGTCTAAAAGTTGAAACAAAATTGAGTAAATTTGTTGAAAATCTTGACGTAAGGACATTCTGGTAACAACATTACAGTTGCTACGGTTTCTAAGTTATACCTACCAAAGCTAAACTACTACAGGAATCACCATGGAAAGTTTGAAATCGATATTAATTCTAACATGTCTAAATTAACGAGAAAAAGCTCTGGACGGACCAACCCTAATTATAGAAAAGTTTCACTTTTAATAAACACATCACTTTAAATTTATAATTCATAGTTACAAATATGTTTTACAATAATTACAAAGACAGGTTGGTTCCTTCAGATTTATTACATCTAAGCCTTCCTTTGCACCAGATTTTACAAGCGTAATTTTCACTATATCTTGGCAATTCTTGTCTTCTTTCACAAGCTACGCAAATTATTTTTCGAGCTTTTAAATGATCTATTGCAAAATATGGTAGTTTGATATTAATGAATCAATCACACTAAGGATGCTGTGAGTATTGGTGCAAAAAATATGACATAACAAAAAAATTAGCCAATGAGAGGCCACTCACAGCATCACACTAAGTATGAATTTTATTACTAACAAGCTTCCCGGATTTTTCATTTTTTGACTCGTGGATTTTTTTTACTTATGTTAAAAACATAAATTTATACCTTTTTCCAAGAAAAAAATATACTCAAGTTCGAATGCAGTATATTTTTTAGGCTATGCACTTATGATTTAAACAAAGACGTGGGGCCCTCTATATAGGTATAAATAATTGATATCAGGTCGAATTTCCAGAGTATTCTTCTTTTTGACTAATAAACCTATATTTTACTAGTGTTGTAACCTCACCCAAAATAGTTAGTAGTTAGCAAGATCCTTCGGTACAAACAGACACACAGACAATCTTAAAGACAGGCAGACAAACTCATAGTCATCCATCCTGTTTCTTTTTTATATAAAAACTAGCGGCTACGCCCCCTAGAGGCCTCTAGGGGCACTTGAGAAAGGGGAAATTGAATTGGATAACCCAATTTCTTAATTTAGATTTTAAAAGAAAAAGAAAAGAAATTTTTTTTTCTAGGGTCGATTTATCTTGGGATGGTGGTGGTACCCTCCCCCAAAATAGTTATGAACCTTCCCAGGACCTAAGAGAAGCTACCCTGTTAAGTAGAACCCGATTGGTTCAGCGGTTAGCGAGATCCTTTGTTACAAACAAACAAACAAAATAGACAGATAGACATTGTTCCTTGTATTATAGATAAATTAGTATATTGATATAAATACATATTTAGGGTATAACCCAGTTGGACCTGGCTACCGAGGGAAGTTTTGTGCAGGAGTATATTGACAAACCATTCCTGATTGATGGTCACAAGTTCGATATTGGTATTTACACAACACTCACCTCCGTAGACCCACTCAGGTTAGATAACATTTATTACCAAAAACTGATATAATTTCAGGGATAGGACAATGCAATATAATAATTCTACCTTCCTTTTTATGTGTTGAATACTTTTTCTTGTAGCTGTGATTTTTTTAGTGGAAAGGGTTTTAGATTGATTTAAATGTCATTTAATAAATTATCCTTGTATCTCTCTTCACTGAAAGTGTAGTAGCGGCCGCAGTTATCAGCCGTTACTGAGTTCGTTTATTACGGCGGTGTAGACAGACGTGGACAAGCTTTGTTATAGAGGAGCTGCGCTTCTCTATGTTTCACCAACAACAACTAGAATATCAGTTAAGGTGTGGATTTATTGAAGGTTCACAAAGTACTAACTATAATAAAACAAAATGATAGATACATGGATTGGGATAATTAATAATCAAAGTCATAGGTTAAATATAAATGTACAAACAACAATAATTGGCAAAAGTTAGCTCCCTCCCTGAAAGGGGTGGAGAATGGCAAGATAAATCAGAATACACACAATAAGGTTGTCAAACTATAAATACTTTAATACATGGGGGGGGGGGGGTTTAATGGCCCCACCTCCTTGTCAAGGGAGATCACTAGGACCGCCCTTAAGTTGGAAGCGAAGCTGACCTACAATTAGGGGCATTGGGTGGTGAATTCCTGATGCCCTGGGCATGTTTATAACTATTTTTCTGGGGAGGATACCACAACCCTCACATTGAAAGAAATAGCCCCTAGAAAAAAATATAATCCTAGAAATATTTTTTTTTAAAACTAAAACTGAAAATGAGCAGGTTTCGATATCCTTTCCGACTCCCCCACCCCTATCACCACCAGCCTCATGTGCCCCTAGAAGCTTATATAAAATATATGGAAGGGGCATTTTTCTTATAGCTTACTAATGCTTAACAGATAACCCAAAAGAGAATTTTTACAACCAATATCAGCAAAGCCTTTCGATGCTTGAAAAATGAAAATAAGGAATTTTAGAAAGTACATTCCATAGATGGTACATGTTTAGATAACTATTAAAGTCCCTACTTGGTTTAAACCATCGTAGCTACACTATGAATCTTAAGGTTAAAGTTCACCTGTCTGACATAGCTAGTAGGTAAACAGTGCAGTAAAATTATGTACAGTAAATTACGTATTAAAAATTCATAATTTTTTTTAGCTATAGTCCCTTTCGTGACAACGCCTTTTAAGGGGCGTTTCGTCGTATTATTACGGTTGATTTTTTCCTATTTCTAGCCACCTCAGGAGGGGGGGGGGTTCTAACCCTGCGGGGCCAATTGCCTAATCTAACCTAAAATAACCTATCAAAAGCTACTACTATACCCAAATTTTCTCTTTTATAACATTCATGCTGACAGTACACCAGTCCTATTTTTTTCTGTATCTTTCATTTTTATACCTGTTACATCTTTATTAAACATTTGTAGGTGCACTAGTCATGAACATTTTTTAATATTCATTTATTGTATAAGTCTCTTTATTTGATAGAAATGTGCAGTACAATGTTTTAACATTTTAGCACACACAATTATTTGAAAAAAATATCATTAGAAAGAACTGCAAATATTTTATTTTATTAAATCTTCAACATTCCATTTTTATGTATATTATTTGCCATCTACTACTCCTGTAATATAATTATGCTTTTTCGAGATTAATGAAAATTCGTTGAAGTAAGTGAACGTCATGTAGTAGTGCACTCATTTAATTCCAGGCCTTTCACCATTTAACATCTACTATACAACCTTTCAAGAATTAAGGGATCTATTATATAACATTTCAAGAATTAAGGGATCTACCATATAACCTTTCACAATTTAACATCTACTATATAACCTTTCAAGAATGAAGCTATCTACCATATAACGTTTCACCATTTAACATATACTATACAACCTTTCAAGAATTAAGGGATCTACCATATAACCTTTCAAGATTTGATATATACTATACAACCTTTCAAGAATTAAGGGATCTACCATGTAACCTTTCAAGATTTAACATATACTATACAACCTTTCAAGAATTAGGGGATCTACCATATAACCTTTCAAGATTTGATATATACTATACAACCTTTCAAGAATTAAGGGATCTACCATATAACCTTTTAAGATTTAACATCTACTATACAACCTTTCAAGAATAAAGGGATCTACCATATAACCTTTCAAGATTTAACATATACTATACAACCTTTCAAGAATAAAGGGATCTACCATATAACCTTTTACCATTTAAAACTACTATACAACCTTTCAAGAATTAAGGGATCCACTATATAACCTTTTATAATTTAACATCTACTATACAACCTTTCAAGAATTAAGGGATCCACTATATAACCTTTTATAATTTAACATCTACTATACAACCTTTCAAGAATTAAGGGATCTACCATATAACCTTTCACAATTTAACATCTACTATAAAACCTTTCAAGAATTAAGGGATCTAACATATAACATTTCACTATTTAACATCTACTATACAACCTTTCAAGAATTAAGGGATCTACCATATAACCTTTCAAGATTTAACATATACTATACAACCTTTCAAGAATTATAAGGGATTTACAATACAACCTTTCACCATTTAACATATACTATACAACCTTTCAAGAATTAAGGGATCTACCATATAACCTTTCACCATTTAATATCTGATGTGCTGAAAATGGATTGCCTATTTCATCCCTAATTTCCATAGTTGTACAGCAGATAACCCAATTTTTGCAAACGCTATTTTCAGCTACTCGGTCAAATGGAAAAGCGATATAATGTATAAACGATTTATTTATTATACATTCAAAATTTTAATTTTTCAAATTTTGATATTTTTTGGGAAGTTTGAAACTTTTTTTGCTAGTAGCAAATATTGAGATAGGACGCTGAAGCTAGGTACACTTTCAGATACTAAAATTCAGTACATCTAATATCTACTATACAACCTTTCAAGAATTAAGGGGTTTACAATACAACCTTTATAAAATTATGGGATCTGCTATAACCCCTTTAAGAGATGAAAGTTATATTGAAAACAATAAGTTTGGAGCATGAACCAATAAACGACCTTTTGGGCATGTTGCCACTTAATACAACTTGAACTTACCAAGACGCAGGTCATGATATTATAGAGGGGAAGTGTTTAAATAACTGTATGTCCCCATCCCGTGGACCCTTTACAGACTTTCAATTGGGTCTTTGAATATCAGCCATTAGCATCTGATATACAGCATGACCCTCGAAAAAGTATTTTTAAGCATCTGCAGCCCTTATTTCTCAATGAATTATTAAAAAATGCATATGTCCTTGTTCTCCATAGTATTCCACGTAAGTAGATATAAAAATATCTTTTTTTACCTCCATTAACACCGGAGATTTTTAGAGCTAAAGTTTTGAAAAAGTGACTGAGAAAAAGAATTTTTTTTTGTTTCTCTTATTTTTTGGATGGTTATATTATGTTTTTCTGGCAACTGAATAATGAGACACAAAGAAAAACAAGTTAACTAAATATTTCTTTTTTATTTCACAAAAAAATATAAATTTTTAATGGCAAAAAATATTACTGAATGAATTGATTATTTGCAAATTTTAGGTTATTTATTAACCCTTATTTATAGAAAAGGATTAATTATGACAGTTGCTCCGCCTACTTTTCTGACATCTCAATTATTTAATAGGGGGTAAATTAAGCTTTTTAGACTAAAAAATCATTATGGTTATTTTTATTTTCTTTATAACTTTTTTGTTATTAAAGTTAGGATTGTGAAACAAAAACAATTTTCCTGCTATATTCATAGAGATTTATTTATTTTTTTAATCTTCAACAATTTTGCCTAATAAGTAAGTTTTTCAAAATATCATTAAACTAAAAAGACTCAAAAAATATGTGTAAAAAAATGCTTTTTACTCAAAAACTAAATTTTTTATTTCATTTTTGTATAAAGTTTCTGCTAGTAACAAAAATAAAAGGATTTCTAGCTTAATTTTGCTAAAAAAGTCGTTTCATGTTAAAAGTTACTTTTTCCTCAGTCACTTTTTCAAAACTTTAGCACTAAAAATCTCCGGTGTTAATGGAGGTAAAAAAAATATTTTTATATCTACTTACGTGGAATACTATAGAGAACAAGGACATATGCATTTTTTAATAATTCATTGAGAAATAAGAGCTGCAGATGCTTAAAAATACTTTTTCGAGGGTCATGCTGTATTAACACAGCCAAGTTGCTACGAAAGAGTAGAAAGCAATTTGCTAGTAGACAAAAAAGGTCCTCAACTTTGGGGCCAGGTAGTTATCTCGATTTTACATCTATACTTATAAAGTTTTTGTCCTGATAATCTTTATAATTGGACACATCTATAATTTAAAAGTAAAATTTCGCTTTATATTAAATAAGTTGAGATTTAAAAAGTTCTTGTGCAACTGACCATTTTTATAGCGAAGCTTTTTTTTATTTTAACTTTCTATTATTTTTTTTAAAAATGAAGTAAAATGTAAAACTTTAATTAAAATAAGATGATTTTTTCTAGTTTTCCCCATCCCTCTGATAATACATGGAGCACTCAGTACACTTGGCAATTTTATAACTTGGTGTTTAATAGCATTTTAGAAGCTGCGCTATTCTGCATTTTACTAATGTCTGTCTGTAGCTTAACATGCATTGCTTTCACTCGGCGTTGAGGAGGTGATTGGTTTGAATTTTGGCTCAAATCGCTTAGTAACTAGAAGTTGTACCTACTACTGCTAAGTATTAATAGAAAGAGGTTCACAAATAGGACTTACAAACAAAGGTCTTGCAATCAAAGGGTTGGTTGTCTGCAATAGTTTAATGTTAGTGCCTTGGTAACTCCTATAAACAAGAATCTTTTCTCCTTAACTTTTTTTATCGTTCTTACCTTTTATATCCACTCACTTCATTCAACAGACCTATAGTATAGATGTATTATACAGACAACTACCACCCTTTATTTTTCAAAGACCTCTTTCGTCTGCTTCTAAATTATTTTATGCTACTTGGCTGTGTTAACATAAGCGACACCATTGGTTGATTTTCAATGACCCAATAGAAAGTTGCATAAGGCGGTTGCGATGAGGAGATACAGTTATCAACCATTTCTCCCTCTATTGTTTTACTCTGATCTTCATTCTACCTTTCCTACTTTGCCATTATCTTTCTTATCCCACGTTTCCTGTATACGTCTTTTTATTTCTATTGCCATACTAATATCAAAACTCTCGTTCTTGTAATTGAGAAGTAACATTTTTTGCTTGCAGCTAGTCTTTAATTAGTTTCCTTTTTACTCCATTTTAAAATGAATTTCAATTCACCATTAAAGGAACAGATTTAGATTTTTTTCTTTAAATATTAGGATTCGTATTTTAAGTTTTATTTGGAAGGGGTAGTTGCAAGAATTGGATTTATGAAAATTTTTGAATTGGTTATTTAATGAAAGTTTTTAAATTAAAGGAATCATGAACTTATACCTGGTAGTTTGAGGCCTCTAGGGGCGTTTTAGGTGGGAAAGGGGGGGGGGGGTTGGTAGAAGTCGAATCCCTTCACCAATTTTATTTTATTTTTTTTTCTTTGTAGGGTGATGAGATTAGGTGAAAAGATTATAAGATTATTTTTTGGTTATTTCTACATAAAAACAATCATGTCTTTTAAGAGCTTTTATTATTTTAATTCTTTTCGCTTTTCAAGGGTTTGATGTTATAGTTACATTGAAAATCCCCAAAAAAATTTTAAATCTATAACAACTAAAAAGGCTTGTAAATAGTTTAACACATCAAATAGGTACTTTTTATGAAACTTCCCTTTTGCAAATATATATTAGTAGGAATATATTTTTTTGATGTAAAATATTCATTATTAGCCACGAATGAGAGGAAATGACTGATCAATTTATCTACACACCTTTTACTCCTCGCATTATGTACAAGTCAATATGACAGAAATACACAAATCGCATTTGCAATAATTATTTTTCTGCTAAATCCCATCCCTGAATACCTAAAAAATATTCATAATTTAATGTTTATATTCAAATAGAAATTTGAATAATGAATTACGAAAATTTGTTTTTCTCCCAAGAGGTCTTTTTCATAATATATTTTTTCAAACATATTCATGTTCTTTAAAATACATGCATATTTTATAAAATTTGGATCTTAAAGGTTTATAATGCATGAAAAAATCTTAAAAGCTGTGCAACATTTACAACGAAAAATGCAACTCATTCTTAAAAGCACAGCTTCTCTATAACTTAAAGGTACGTTCGTGCACAAAGGAAAGCAAAATGGCTGTGCTTTTCCGTTTATTGCGCTAGTAGTATAGATGTATATATAGATAACTACCTTCCTTCCTTTTTCAATGACCTTATTCGTCTGCTGATAAATTATTTTCTGCTACTTGGTTGTGTTAATACACACCACACAATAGGTTGATTTTTAATGACCCAATAGAGACTCGGCACAAGGACAGTGCAATGGGGAGATACAGTTAACCCTTTCTCCCTCTAGTGTTTTACTCTAATATTGCGCTAACTGAGTAAAAAAACATAATATTTATATTTAAAGTTATTAAGAAATCTAAAAGTTATTAAATTTTTAATTCTTTATTCCTAACAACTAATAAAAACTAAGAAGTTAATTAGAATTTTTTATTGACAATACTATTTTTAATTTTTTTCTTGGTAAGCATATTATTACTGCGCTACTGAAGGACATAATCATCCTTGTTAGATTAATGATGTTTAAAATAAAGACATATCTTAAACGTATCCTAAACTAGAGATAGTAATTTTTCACAAGACATTAAAAGATGTGTATTTATATGAAAGGATTAGACGAAAGCAAATTTAACCTTTTAGTTTGAAACAGACGCGTGTTCTATAAAGCTTTGCTTTCCATATTTCTCTTTAAGATTTCGTAGTTCATTGGTCACGAGTACATAAGATTGTAATTTATATTGGTCTCTTAATTGCTATAGATACATTTTTTTTAAATTGAGGACTTTCCTTAAATCTTTGATTTTCACAAACACTACTTTAATCTATCAGAGGGTGTACACAGGGAGGGAGGGGACATTAGACTGTTTATTACACTAGTCCCCAAAATTTGGAGTAACGTTTTCTCATTCGTTGTCTTAACAACTTTTTTGGGACTTCTATTGAATTTTGATTGGTTGGTTTATTAAGTTGAGCGTTCAAACGTTTCAGCCTAAATTGTAATCTACAGAATGTTAGTTTTGTAATTCATAATTAAGATGTACATCAATTTATAGGCCATTGTTGTATCCCTTTAGATCCTTGGGGTGTACAACTATTTATCGTCCAAAATATTATCCCCTATGTAAATATTTCATCTTTGCTTGTTGTGACTACTACAAACAAGCTTATTTATCTGAAATGTCATAACACATTTTATTTAGGATCTATGTTCATCACAGTGATGCTTTGCTCAGATTCTGCCCTGAAAAGTATCATCCATTTGATGCCAGAAACAAGGTGGGTTTTTATATAAATAATTGTAGGGCTCGGCAGCAAAGCGTCAGACGCGACTAGGCCTCAAAGGGATAGTTTCACGAAGTGCATTTAAAAAAAAATTGTGAACTGTAAGTTTTTTCTATTTTAAATAACGTAGTAGTGCATAATATAAAGTTATTGATTAAAATTAGAAGATTTGACCAGGGATTTTCCTTAAAAAATGAGTTTTTCATTTTTATTTTCAACTTTGTTGCATGTTATATATGGCAAAAACTTTTTTGTCATAAATACAACTTTAGATAGCATTTACTAGTTAATAGAACTTCAAACTTTTTATACAACAAAATACACATAACAACAAAGAATGATCAATAAAATATTTAGTATAGTACTTAGAGTAGTGATCTTTTTATATGTCTTAGTAGAATATATTAGGCATTGGATAGATATCATCGTGATAAAGAATTTTAACATTGACCTGACCAAACTTTTTTTATTTGACAATATCTAAAAAAGTTAGTGATTTGCAACATAAAGGGGGGGGTTTTTAATGCAACCATCTCGTAATCAATGATTAAATGGCACTTAGAATTCGAATTTCGATCTGAAATTGTGCATGAATAATCCTTGGTAGGTCTATTTTCCCTAAATCGAACAAAAAGTTTGAAAAGTAACGGCTGGCGGCTCAGCCGTTTAGCCGTTTTTTGCCTATTTTCAGGGCAAATTCATCATTAATTACGTAGAAATCAACTTTTTAAAACATATTTTTGGTTTAATTCATGTTAAATGATAGCAATAACAGTTTTTTAAATTTCTAGTACCAACAGCTACCGGCTAGAACCGTTTGATAAGGTTTTAGAGCGAGATAAAGTATTATGTGGAGATAGGTTTCGTGACTAATATGCTCTTAAGATAGCAAAAAAATGGGAAAACAGCTAAGCCGCCAGCCGTTAGCCGTTACTTTTCCAACTTTTTGTTCGATTTAGGGAAAATAGACCTACCAAGGATTATTCATGCACAATTTCAGATCGAAATTCGAATTCTAAGTGCCATTTAATCATTGATTACGAGATGGTTGCATTAAAAAACCTCCCCTTACATGAGAATGGTCTTTTTATATATATATATGTTGTATGGTTAGTTGGTATTTCCGCGTGAGATAATGTGTATATTGTAAGTAAACCGGACGGTTTTCTTTATTTTTTTAAAAAGAATCTATAGAAATCCTGTCCTATAAAGAACCGGACGTTATTTTTTTATGTTTTTTAAGTAACTTGTCCCAAGGGGAACCCCTGTTCAATTTTTTTATAACTCTTGTGAAATATGTGGAAAAAGATTCTCTTGTATTGGTGTTTTGGCTTTACATATTTGGAAAAAAAAGACCATTCTCATGTAATTTATGTGGCAAATCACTTTAACTTTTTTCGACATTGTCAAATAAAAAAAGTTTGGCCTGGTCAATGTTAAAAATTCTTTAACATATAATCATATCTATCCAATGCCTAATATATTCTACTAAGACATATAAAAGTTCACTACTCTAAGTACCTTAACTCTTTAAATACACTTCATAGAACTATCCCTTTAAATCAGTTTGGACGCTTGAAGAAGGATTTTTATATTTCTGGCAAATTTAGACATTCAGCTGATTATTATAAGTGTGGTTAATTTCCCTGAGGCTTACAGGCGGCTGACGCGCGGCTGCCAAGCCCTAAATAACAGGAATAGGACAATAGTAGGTAAAATAATCTTTTCTCTAGCTCTTTTAGTACTTTTGTAGGTTTAAAGTATCAAGAAAAGTAAAATGTCAATTTTGATTCAACTGTACAGCATATTGCTGTATCTTTGACTTAAACAAAGGACTTAACAGTGAACTCTTTGGTGTCATTTTAAATATCTATAATCTATAATACAAAGTAGCTTGATGTCTGTCTGTCCGTCTGAAGCTTAAGATCCGTCTGAAGCTTAAGATCTTTGTAACCGCTGAACCGAATGGGCTCTACTCTTCAGGGAATATACCTACTGGTCCTGTGGGGGTTTTTAGCTATTTTCTTGGGGGATGGGACACCCCCCCCCCCCCCCTCAAAAAAAATGATTAAAAGATTGAAAAAAAAGCGATATGGATAACCCATAAAATTATGGTTCGCAGCACCAAAATATGTTGTTTTTTTTTTAAATATGTTCGAAATAAGTGGTTGCATCTCCAATTTTTTTTTTAATTGCCTCTTGGGGCAAAGCCCCTAGAGGCTAGGGGCGAAGCCGCTAGTATCTTATAATATATCAAAAATAATATATTGACGGCCATATGCTTCTTAAGATCAACAAAACGAACAGACAAGGGAAACAGGGATAGAAATATGTACTACATACAATACAATATCCATCAATTTCCCCAAAGGCGTTTAAAATAGCTGGTACATAAATATTAGGAATAAAGAAAGGTTTATCGTTTATCTTGTTCGACATTAGAGTAAAACACTAGAGGGAGAAAGGGTTAAATAAATATATCTTCCCATCGCAACCACCTTACGCAACCTTTCTAATGGGTCATTGAAAAGGGAGGTAGTTGTCTGTATTTACATCAATACTATTGATTGATTGATTGTTCGACAATGATCTTTCCTTCGGCTTAAATTTTTTGTAAGGCTTCTTTAAGGTGAATATAAATTACCCAAAGAAACAAATATTCCTAGAATAACAACCCCTCATCCCCCCATACAAAATTTTCCTTGAGCCTTAAGTATGATAGACACATAGGTGGGGGGGGGGGGATTCCACACCCCTTTCCCCCTTATTATCACTCTTTGCCCTCTTATCTTAAGACTATTAATTCCAGTAATTGCATAATTATACATGACCAATAACAAGTACAAATGTAAACATAAAAAGCACATCAACAAAAACAAGGCACTGTTTTAGTTATAAAAGAACAGTAAACTGTTATTTTTAAAAATCCTATAAAAAGTTTTTATTTTTCGTCAGTAATACTTTTAATATGATTTTGTGTCATGAAATTAAACATATTTTTGCATCATTCTTAAGCACTTACAGAAAAATAAGTTTTTTTTAGACATACTTTAGAGTAGCCTTGCTTCATATAATAATTGTTATGTACAATGTTTAGGACAAGTATGTAGTGCATGATGATTATTTACCCTCCTGGAAAATTCCTTCATTTTCCAAGTATATGAAGGACATGGGATTCTCATTTACTGACACATTGAACGCGTATATCAGGTAAAGTACTCGTATATTGTATTTAAGTATACTAGCGGCTACGCCCCTAGATGCCCTTAAAGTTGTAAGGGGGGGGGGGAGGGAGAAAATCATCCCCCCCACTTTCAATTGTAATTAAACAAGGATGATAACATCCATAAAAGCGAAGCACTGATACTGTAGGACAAACGGACATTAACACTAGTATAGTGTCTGAACTGAATAATCAGAATATAACAGTATAAGAGTCGAAGCATAATTGTAAGTAAATTTGTTAAAAAACTGCTTGATACAGGATAATGTTTATGGACATACTTACATTTTTAGGACTTGATCAAACGGATAATTAGATTTCATAAAAATTTGTTTTTAAAAAAGTAGAAAAATCAACATGTTTAAAATGAACGTACGAACATTCTGGTAATGATTATAGAGTTGCTACGCTTGTTAAATCGTACCTAACTACTACAGGAATCACCATGCAAAGTTTGAAATCGATAGGACAATTCTAACATGCCTAAATTAACGAATAAAAGCTATCTATCTCGGACGGACCTACCCTAATTATAGAAAAGCTTCGCTTTTAAAAAGAAAAAGTTTAGGCACCCTTGTAGGAAGGGGAAACCAGAAAGTCATAAAGTGGGACTTCGCAAATATTTGTTGATGATTTCTCATGGGAGTGTGGTGGTACCCTCCCCAAAAATAGATATAAAACACTTCTTGGGACCTAAGAGAAACTACACTGTAAAGGAGAACTAAATAGGGTCTGAGGTCAGCGAGATCTTTAGGTACAGGCGGACAAATCATAAATGACAATTATGTCAATTTGGCTGCACTAACAAGCAAGGGATGACCTCTTAAAATGAAATGAACCACAGAATATTAAAAAAATATCAGCACTCAAATGAATACTAAAGTGTGTTTTTTTTATGAGAACTTTTTTGAAAGCAATTTTACCCCACTTATAGTTATCAGAATTTAATAATTAATGGCTTATTTTCTTCGTTTTTAATGCAATTAATAGAAAGACAAAAAAATATTTCAGTGTTTATTTAAAAAGTACAGTAAAATCAAAAATTCAAAACTTAAATGTCAACATCTAAAAATGGTTTTAGCACATTTTTCTTATGCTCAAATCTTCTACGTTTTCCAAGAATGGCTGCAAAACGCTTCAAAGTTAAAATATAGAGCCAAAAATGGATACAAATACTATTGGGGACATGTACTAGAACATTCCAAAGTTTGAAGGCCATATCTTTTCCAGGGAGTGAGTACTTGCCCCCACAAGTCGACTACTGAAAATCCATTTTTTTTCTTGCAAAGGGTAGAAGATTTGAGTATAAGAGAAATGCGCTGAAACCATTTTTAGATGTTGACACCTAACTTTGGAATTTTAGATTTTACTGTCTTTTTAAATAAAAACTGAAATATTTTTTTAGTGTTCTATCAATTGTCTTGAAAAACGAAGAAAATAAGCCATTAATCATTAAATTCTGATAACTATAAGTGGGGTAAAATTAGTTTTAGAAACGTTCTCATAAAAAAAAACACTGTAGATATATTTCATAGCTTCAAAGCTATAATGCTAAAAATATGCTTTTGTTACATTTTTCAAGAAAGTAAAATGTCAAGTTTCAAGTTCATAAAATAATTCATTCATACCAAAGTGCAACATTTTTTCTTCGCAATAAATTGTTATTTTTTTGTATTTGTGTACTGCTAATAATGAATATGTATACAATATAAAATATATGCAGAATAAAAAATGGTGTTGATCCTTTATAATATACTCTATACAACCATACAAAAGATGATGATATAGAGGGGGGATTGAATAAGTAATACCCCCCCCCCCTTCTCATTAAAATAAAAGAAAATACGCCTATGACATTAAAAAAAAAATAGCAACTACAAATTGTGCCTAATATCCATTTTAGATTATGTTTAATTTTAAAACTTATTAACAAATATAACTTTCTGAGATATGCAAGAGCTTACAGAATTCCTTTATAGAAAATTTTAAGTCCTATTACAATAATTCCCCCCCCCCCCCCCCTACCCACTTCTCCAAAAATACCAACTACGCCCTTTCACCATAATATATGTATTTTCTTTTTATGCATCATGTTGTTTACTATAAGCATCATTCATTTTTACCATGTCAATACTTCTCCTCTTCCATTAGAACTAGTTTTATTCTCCACACAATCTACCCAACACCACCTGTCAGTACAATCAAGATATTTTAACACATGAAAAAATTACCTAGCAGCTATAAGGGATAGTTGCATGAAGTGCAAGTATACCATCAGCCATATTTAATTTTGTATTATACTAATTAACAAACATTTATACATCACTAAATTAGCCGTTATGCTGTATTTGTGAACATAAGCCAGCTGTATAATTTGCATATATCACAAGAATACAATTTTCAAGTCTTTATATTTTTAAACTACGTGGTAGAAAATTGAAATTATTTCAAATATATGCCCTATAAATTTAGTTTAAACCATTGAACAGGAATAAGTATGTAGTTCACCTAATCTATACTTTACAAAGTTATTAATCCAACAGGAGCTAATACATAACCTTAACTAGGCAAATTCATTTTTGTGAGTGTTTAGTTCAAAATTTATGCTTACAAATTTAATTTATGTTAGCCAGGAAGGAAGGGGATATTGTTTATCGTAATTGGAGATGTAGATCAATTTATCGTCTATTATCTCTGATGTTAGCAACCCATTTGATTCTGGAGGGGGAAGGGGGGGGGGAGGGCGGGCTAATTTCTCACAATTGACTAGGATTTTAAAAAATATTGGTTTTAGTTATTTTTTATAACTCAAAGTGAATTTACAGATTAAAAATGTATATATCATATTTTATTAAAGTTCATTTTATGGATTGTTTTACAAAGATCAAGTACCTTTTTTCGTCTTGTTTGCTTTAAGGTATACTGTGTACCCTTTCATATATATAATTATAGTGGTAATGGTTTTTAGCGAGGAAAAATAGAACAATTTCTTATGGTCAATAATCAAAATATATTTATATCCAAATGCATACTATTATAATACATTGATTTTAGTCTTGTTTTAAGATTGCTTTTGTATAAATGAATCGTTTTCTTCATTTAAAACTTGCTTGATAATCCAATAATCCTATTGTTAAAAACAACATGATTTTGCTTCTTATTGCTCCGCTTATTATGGTTATCCTTATTTAATATTAAAATTAACGGCTTCGCCTCAAAGATGGGAGAGGTATTTAATTCAGGCAACATATTTTTTGTTTTGATAATAAAATATTTCCACAAAATCACCAATATCTAAAGATACACATATATAACCCAAAATGCTTGTTAATGCAATAAAATCTTAATTTGCTTTTGTAATGCTAGGTATACATTTAACATAATATTAACATTAAATACAATTTTAGAAGTATAGGAAAAGACCCTGAGAAAATATGGCAAGAAATGTATTCAACAATTTCTGAGGTATGCAAAAAATTTATGTCATTTTATTTTTCTTGTCTTTTGAAAACATATCTTAATAATACATTTTTTATAAAACAAAGTAGAATTATGTCTGGGTGAAATCAAAGATCTCGGAGACCACCGAAACCGATTGCCATTGTGATTTTAGGTCGATTTTTCATAATGTTCACGAATAAAAAACTCTTAATCTTAAACAAAAAATTGTTAATGTTAGTATGGCATTATCGTAGTATTAATGTTCGCTTATCCAACTGTTTAATTTGATGAGCTTTACTTTTATGTATGTTGCCATCCTTGTTCAATGAAGACAAAAGAGTAATATAAGAAAAGTTTGCTTCATTTGCTGTATGTCTTAAGTTACAATAGGTCTAGTTAATGCAAGGCTTTTAGAGCATATAAACTAAGTGTATATATTCATTAAATCTGCTTGTCTGCTGGTCTGCTCTAGGTCATAATGTTAACACTCATTCAGCTTGTCGTGGGACATACTCTGGTTATATCGTATAATGAAATCGTTATAATGAAATTAGACATACTTTTATTTATAACTAAACTGCGAACCAAAAAAATAGGCAAATCTGAATTTTAAGAATAGCAGCTTTATTATTCATTTTGGATAATTTTACTTTTGGTCACTAGTTTCCACAGTTCATTTTTTATTAATCGGCACCAATGAATCACAAGATCTCAAAAACAGCATTTGAGGGAAATACGGGTGAACCAAAAAAGATATGCAAATCCAAAACAAAACAATAAAAAAGCGATTTTTTTTTACTTTTCTCCTTTTTTAAAGATTTATTCTGATAAATTAACAATTTTTTAAGGGATTTATGCATTAATTATTATGAAATATAGTGTAAGGTAGAAAAAAATGATTTTTCTTTATAAGAAATATTTTTTTTTAAAAATTTGACCCCTATCACTTTAGAGGACAGCTGCTGACCTCCAGTCTTATGGATGAAGCTAAGTACATGTTAAAAATAAAAATTACCCTCAAAAGTATACAAAAATGTTTTTTGATATAAAAAAAATCCATTTTAAAATCTAAATTTCGAGAATGATGACATTAAAGATGCCCCTACTGGTGGAAATGGTGAGCCAAGTGTTGTCAAAGTTCATGCCCATGATGACAACTTATATATTGAACTATGGTCCAATTTTTGTATTCATATCAATCTCCAATGTAGCCTACTGCCAAGAAATATAAACATCCTCTAAAAACTACAGTAATTACCTTATGAATTGGAGTAATTAAAAATGCAATTTTTTTCTTCTTTAATACTGCTTGGCTGGAGGCTGCTATGAATACAAAAATTGGACCATAGTTCAATATATAAGTTGTCATCATGGGCATGCACTTTGATAACATTTGGCTCACCATCACTACCCGTAGGAGCATCTTAAAGGCCATCACCCTTAAAATCAAGAATTTAAAATGGATTTTTTAACACATCACAAAACATTTTTGTGATACTTTTGAGGGTAATTTTTAACTTTAACATGTATTTAGCTTCATCCATAAGACTTGAGGTCAGCAACTGTCCTCTAAAGTAAGTGATAGAGGTCGAATTTCTTTTTTCTAATATTTCTTATTTAGAAAAATTATTAATTTCTACCTTATACTATATTTCATAATAACTAAAGCATAAATCCCTTTAAATATCATTAATTTATCAGAATCAATCTTTAGAAGAGAAGATAAGTAAAAAAAAAAATCACTTTTCTGTTGATTTGTTTTGGATTTGCATATCTTTTTGGTTCACCAGTTTTTTCCCCAAATGCTGGTTTTGAGATCTTGTGCATCATTGGTGCTGATTAATAAAAAATTAACGGTGGAAACATGTAACCAAAAGATGCATCTACATTTCATATTTACAGTAAAATCATCCTAAATGAATAATAAAGCTGCTATTCTGAAAATTTAGATTTGCCTATTTTTTTGGTTCGCAGTTTATTAGTCTAAATAGAATGTTAAAGATTTCGTGATTTTTTGTGCTTTAACAAATAAAACATTTAAAGTCCAGCTATTACGTACAATTAAATTATATATACAAACTGCTTTAACTTTTTAAAAAAATTTTAAGGTGTACCTAAAGCACGAGGACCTGTTTATCAAGGCCGTGTCACACTACCCCCACAAGGACGCTTTCTTCGAGATGGTCAGGTAAAAGAATTATGCTAACTTGAATAACCTCTAGAAGAAGGGTAAACCACTACTATGTCTTAAGATCACCAGATCAAAGAACCTTTAATCAGATAGATCACATCTGTATATCTAGACGTTTTAAAGGTTCTCTCCTTGATGTCAGGGTTGAAAGAGGACCTGATGTTAATTCAGACCATTATCTTCTATCTTCTAAAGTTCGGCTTAGATTTAAAAAGCAGGACACAAAGCCTAACCCCAGGAAAAAGTATAATTTAACAACCCTTCAAAACTCTGAAAAGCTACAAGAGTTTAAGCTCACTCTAAAGAACAGATTTGAGTTGTTGACTCTTCAAGAGGATGATGGAGTTGAAGATATTTGGCAAGGTATCAAAAAAGTTTATAATGATACTAGCCAAGAAAAATTAGGTTTTAAAAAGGCTAACCAAAAGCCATGGATCACTCAAAGATCCATTGATCTCATGGATCAAAGAAGAGAGGTAAGACAAAAGACACTCTCCAGAAACTCTCCAGAAGATAAAGACCTGTATAAGATGCTCAGCAGGGAAATCCAAAGAAGTGTCAGAATTGACAAAAAAGAACGCTGGGAAAACCTTGCTATGCAAGCAGAAAATGCTTTTAATCAAAATAGAATGAAAGATGTCTATGAGATTACTAAGAGCATTGCAGGTAAAGTACACAAATCAGGATCACACATCAGGGACAAGGATGGTTCACTCCTTAAAACTGATGAAGATATTCTAAATAGATGGGCAGAGCACTTCACTGAACTGCTGAATCTTCCAGTTCCAGAGGAAGAAACTGAGATTCCACCCTCAGATGCACTTGACATTGACTGTCGAGCGCCAAATCTATTGGAAATCAAGGAGGCCATTAAAAGTTTGAAAAATAACAAGGCCGCTGGATCTGATAACATCCCAGCTGAGGTCATAAAAGCAGACCTAGATACATCTGCTGAGGCATTCCTACCTCTGATCACAAAGATATGGAATGATGAGTTATGCCCAGAGGACTGGAAGAATGGACATATCTCAATACTAGCCAAAAAAGGAGACTTGACCCAATGTGGAAACTACAGAGGGATAATGCTCCTTTCAGTACCTGGCCGTATCCTAAGTAAGATTCTTCTTAATAGAATAAAGAAGAAGGTTAATGAAAAGCTAAGACCTAATCAGGCTGGATTTAGACCAAACCGTTCCACTATTGATCAGATAACCTCTCTAAGAATCATCATAGAGCAATCCAAGGAATGGAACTCTGAGCTTTTTGTAAACTTCATTGACTACAAAAAAGCATTTGATTCTTTAGACAGAAGATCTCTCTGGAAAATCTGCCGACACTATGGCATTCCAGAAAAGATAATCAATATCATTAAAGCTATCTATCATAAAGGAGGTGGAAATGTAATGTATAAAGGTAAACTATCAACCTTTTTTGAGATTGTAACAGGCGTCAGACAAGGATGCCTTCTTTCTCCCTTCCTTTTCCTCCTTGCCATTGACTGGATCATGAAGAACTGTGAAAGTAATGATGGCATTCGCTGGGAGCTATTTGGCAATCCCAAATATTTAGGAGATCTGGACTTTGCTGATGATATCGCTTTGTTAACAAGCAATAGAAGTCAAATGCAAAGAAGGACTAACAGGATAGCTGAAACTTCCAAGAAAGTTGGACTAGAAATAAATGTTCCTAAAACCAAAATACTCAGATTAAATGCAAATTCCCAAGAACCAATTACTATTGGAGACCAAATTCTTGAGGATGTAGATTGTTTTGAGTATCTTGGAAGTAAAATTGATGAAGCTGGAGGCACTTTAACAGATGTTAAAGCTAGAATTAACAAATCTAGGACAGCCTTTGCCAGCCTGAACAAAATTTGGAATTCCAACAACATCTCCATAAAGACCAAGTTAAGACTGTTCAAGTCAAATGTTCTCTCTGTTTTGCTGTATGGGGCTGAAACTTGGTTCCTAAACACAACAGTGGTCTCCAAGCTACAGACATATGTCAATAAATGTCTAAGGAGAATCCACAAGATCTTTTGGCCAAATAAGATCACAAATGCTGAGCTTCTAGAGCGCAGTGATATGTCAGACATTAAACTGACAATAAAACAGAGAAAATGGAGATTGCTGGGGCACACTCTAAGGAAAGGGCATGATGATATAACCAATCAAGCCTTGACTTGGAACCCCCACGTAGGAAAGAGGAAACCAGGTAGACCAAAAACAACCTGGAGGAGGGAACTCTTAAGTGAACTGAAAGAAAAGAAAATTCCATCTTTCAGCAATGCCTCAAAACGTGCCCAAAAAAAGGAAGATTGGAGAACCATTGTGCATGGCCTACGTTCTGCCGAGAACTAAAAGGCAATGATGATGATGATGTCTTAATTAAGTATATCTAGACCATAACTGGTTTAGTGAATTGCATGATCATGTCTCCATCGCCCAAAAGACAACAAACACTTTGATTTCACTACCTAGTGTACAGTTCCCAATTGAAAATGATGATTAGAACAATACACAGGACTAGTGTTGAATAGAGACTATCCACAAAAAAACACACACACAGCTAAAAAGCTTCAATAAATAAGAGCTTCTTAAAAGGAAAAAAATAACCAAAATTGCAACCTTGAACCTTGAAACGTTGTCATAAAATTAAATATATTACCAATTTGTCTGTAATTAATGGTTCCTTTGTAATGTTTAGGTTTGATTTTGTGCTGGATGAGGACTTGAATGTTTACCTGATGGAGGCCAACATGTCACCAAATCTGTCCTCCGCCCATTTTCCACCAAACAGGTAAATTATAAAAACTTAAATTTTAAATTTACCTTTTGAAATTAGGAAAATTTATTAAAGAAAATTAATTTTTAAATATTTGATATTTAATTTTATACTTTTACAAAATCTTTCTTTATAATAAAGAACTTTCTTTAAAAAAAAAACACTTTGGATATAGTCCCTTTCGTGGCAACGCACCTTAAGGGGCGATTCTTAGTATTTTTTACACTAGCTTTCCTCCTATTTCTAGCTTTTCGAGGCCAATTGCCTTATTTTGTGGGGCAATTACCTAACCCAATATAACCTAACCTAAAATAACCTATAAAAAGCCATTTAAAAATACGACGAATCGCCCCTAAAGTGGCGTTGCCACGAAAGGAACTATTCCCAACACATTTGGCTTTTTGTGTCTAATTAATTGTGTCTTTTTTTTTGTGTAACTAATTATTAAAATTACACGAAAAAAGCTTTATTGGAAGACTAGTTTCAGAGTTATTCTAAATTTGTGGACTTCCAAGCAACGACTTTTGACGGGTAAAATCTCTTGGCGAAGTTTAGTACTTTTTCTGTACTAACTGCTAGAAATATTAATCTCCTCTGATCTTAATATGCCTGGCTTATTATTTTAAAGGTCTAAAGGCGCATTTAAAGTTTAAACCTTATCTCTGAATAAAATAATTTTTATTGAGAAAAATAATTTTGTCTATAGGTTGTTGTACGAACAAGTAGTACATTCAGTTCTCAGATTAGTTGGTGTGGTTCAAGGATCAATAAGGTAGACATTTTATAAAGACTATTTAGGTATTAAATCATGTTAAATTTTGCCTTTTTGTTAAAATTGTACAATTTTTCATGCTATTTGTGGTTGACACAACATCAAATTTCCGAATTTACCGCTATAATGAACCAATCCCTACAAAAGAACAGAAAGCAATTTGTTATCAGACGAAAGGGTTAAGTAGTTGGATTATTTTTTTTACATATTTCATTGGGCTTTTTGAAGTGATCTAATTCTAGATGTATTTTTTTAACGACCACCTTTTCATTTTTTTTTATGATAGCAAATCTTTTTATTGTTTTTAGATATGACCTGCTACATCCAGCAAACGACGAAGCCAAAGACATGATTGTGGCTACTAAAGATATTTTAGTGTTCCCTGAACTTTGCTCCAGTGATAAGTGTTCAGGTAGATATGTTGTACATTACAATCTGTTATAGAGTAGATGCGCTACTAACAATGATGATAACGTTATATAGCAGTAAAGTTGTTGCAAATATATTATTTTAGTATGTATATATTAGGTTGCTAATAAACTTCTCAGATATTGGTTAATACGTTTCTCCTTGGTCAGGAGGGGGAATAAAGTCAAAAGGCGGGAAGAAACATTTTATCAGGGTATGCGAGGATCTCCCACAATATTCATGTATTCTACAACCATTTTTTTAGAATTCAGAACAAACATTTAATATTTAAATGGAAAACTTTAGAATTATTTCCTTTTTACATATTCATTTCATTTAATGGTGTCAGATACCCAGTAGTCCGAGAATGAAAGCGAGTTAAAAAAAAAGTACAAGGATAAATAACCACCAAAAACTACTGTTTCTAAAAGTTGAACTAAAATTAGGTTATAAAAATATTTTTGTTTTAGTACATTTTTAGTAAATACTTAGACCTTTTAAAAATTACTTTTAAAACTCGAGAAACCCCCATAAGTACACAATCAGACCCTGGTATTTCTTGGGATACATTTTTAACTTATTAATGCTTTAACTTTTTAGTACTTTCTAAATAGTTCATTTTTATTTAGGTGTAAACTCCTGTGATATAACCGAGTGTAATCTATGCCTGCCATGTTTATCAAAACAGGATATTCTGGAATTCAAGCGTGCCTGGTTAGAACAGGTAATAATTGTCATACAATATTACAATCTTAACAACTTTAACAATATGCAAAAAAAAGATTTATTTATTTTTACAAGCAAACTATTGTTTTGGGTTTCAGAACAAACGTCGGAGTGGACAAACGCAACAGTGTCTAAAATATTAAGTTAATTCAGTATTTATATATGTACAAGTTAGGTTAAGCTAAGTTATGAATATACAAATAAGCCTCCGCAGGGTTTAGGCATTAAAAAAACATACAAGATGGTTTTAAATAGGTTAGGTTAAGTGTATACTCCGACGTTTGTCACTCCTGCGTATTCCAATGACCTTGTTTTATTCTTGGCCTTGCATAAGGATGCTATTTTAGGCAGGGACAAAAAACAAGGATAGGGTGAATGCCTTGACATAAGGCCGAACAAAACTTATCATCATGCACTGAGATTAAAATTTAAGATTTAAAGATCAATTAAGACTACCTAAAAATTTAGAATTCACAAAAAGTTATGTTTTTAAATTTTATAACATTTAAGTTCTAGCATACTGAGTGCAGGTGCTGTTAAATGTAGTGAGACTACTGCATTTACTGACAGACGAACAAAAATGCTCTAGTTAAAGAGTTGATTCGCAACTATTAATATTCAGGTATATGAAGGGATAAGACAATGGCCGATAAATTGATGTACATTCCCAATGATGACACACAAAATTACCCCTTCTGTAGACTAAATAAGTAGTTGAAACGTTTGAACACTCAACTTAATGGATCAACCAAATAAAATTCACTGAAGTTCCCAAAGTTGTTCAGCCAACGAATAAAAAGACATTAATTAACTTTGGGGACTAGTGTAATGAACAGCCTATTTTCCTCACTCTCTCTGATTAATAAGACTGTTTGTCCAGGTTAACAGACATGCAACGCGTAGAATCTTTCCGCTACCAGTGAATACCTCCCGCCAGACTGGGAACAATCCAACCACAAGTTTTCATCACGGGCCGGGGGGAGTGAAGCTCTCCCAAACTAACCAACGGATGGCAAGGTGGTTCCAGGGCAAGTGTGATATGGATGTGAATTGGTGTAATTAATAATTCCAATAAATATGTCAAAGCTGGGTGTTCACTGAAATGATTTGTGATTACTAAGCTATATAAATTGGAAAGATTTTTAACGAATATAATAGATTTGAAATCTGCATACAATTTTAAGGAATTTTTATAAAATTCGTTTTTTGTATAATTCTTTATCTATAAGCGCAAATACAAATTAAGTTAAATAATTTTGACATCTGTGATTGGTGGATTGAAAACTATCTGCGCCCTGATTGGAGAAGCTTAAGTGACGTACATCATTCAACCAATTAGAGCGCAGGTAGTTTCCAATCCACCTATCCTATTAGTCCAAATTTATTAACTTAAATTGGATTTGCGCTTTTAAATAATGAATTATATAAAAAACGAATTTTATAAAAAATCCTTAAAATTTTATGCAGATTTCAAATCTATTATATTCGTTAAAATTCTTTTCAATTTTTATAGCTTAGTGATTACCCATGATTAAGTGCCCACCTCCTTATATTTTAATTAAATTGAAAATAAAGGGTTGGATGTTAGGTCTTCTTCCTTTGTCTAAACCTGTTGAGCTACATTGTACTCATTTTTACCAAACCTAATGTAAATCAATAAACCATTAAGCAATATGCCCCCCCCCCCTCTCTTTTTTTCTTGTTTCATATAAAGCCTTTAAATTCTGTTTTTAAAGAGAACTATAGTTTAGTTAAGACATAATTTGAAGAAAAAAAACTTTGTACAAATATTAGTATAGATAACATTTATCAACTTTATGTGAATGTAACTATTACTTATGTTAAAATACACAGCGCAATCTTTACTTTCATACCCATTAGGGTGGGCCCATTTCACCATTTTTTTAGATTTTACTGTTATCATAAGTTGTGGAAGTCATATATATGTATGGTAAGCCCCATTCAAGTTTCAAAAGTGACTTGGCTTCTATGGCTACCGGCGCGCGGGGGGTATAAATAGTACCCACCCCCTTATAAAACCAAAAATTTGAATTCCTTCAAACACAGGCATATTGCATATCAATATGACCGCATTGAAATGCTGATTACGAATCTGAAAGTCGTTTTGAAAAATATTGCTCCTAGTTCGAATAAGATCTCATTAAGTACCTAAAACCAGCTGATTTGGTCAAAATTGTTCATTTTAGTAGGTTTTTTGAAAATCATTTCAGACTGAATCAATATTTTTCAAAACGATTTTCAGATCTGTAATCAGCATTTCAATGCGGTCATTTTGATATGCAACATGCCTTTGCTTGAAGGAATTTAAATTTTTGGTTTTATAAGGGGGCGGGCACATCTTACACCCCCCGCGCGCCCGTTGTTTTTGGATTAAAAAACCTCTTTCAAGTTTTACAGGGTTTTATATTGGCCCAGTAACCCTTGCCAATGTCTACTAATGTGAAATTCCGAAATCGACCCACCCTAATACCCATCAAATTTCTTTTTTATAGAAGTTTTAGAATGAAAAAATATGATTTTAAGTATTTTCATATCTGACTTAATAGATGAATTTCAAAAGACTAGACTAATCTATTGTGCCTTTTTAAAGAAAATTGTTATTAATTTTACATTTTTATATCTTATAAATATACCTATTATATAGTTAATATTAAGTCTTTTACTGTGATAAATATTTTGGTAAATATTATTTTTGTTTTATTGTATCATTATCTAAAATTAAAAGGATGTTGTCTTCCAAGATCTTGCTATCTTCAAGACCTAGGGAAGATTTTTTTCGGGGTTAATAATAATTTAAACGGTAGTTTTACAAATGATATGATACCTAGTTTCTTAAGACAATCAATGCTTTAAAATATTTAACTTCAGTACCTACAAAGCTGTTTCTACAATAAAAAAAAAGGTTAATAAACTCTTTTTACTCTAAAAATGAAAATTAATCATCCAGATTTAATCGTTTTTGAGCTAGAGAATAAGGAAGCGAGTTGTTAAACTTGGAGTGTAATATTACATACATTACTTTGTTCCCTGGCTACTAGTAAAATTAAACTGTTTTATATTAGACATGTATTTCAAAGAAAGGTAATTTTTACAATAATTTTAATTAAACAGTTTTTAATAGAAATGCAGAGTTATGATCTTTTTAAATGTTTCTTATTTGACAGATTTTAATAGTTTTAATTGAGGTAAATTATTTTTTTGCAAATTTAGTTATTATTAACTAATGATTTATATCATTATAATTATTGCGCCAAAAGTCCCAATTGGATTCACTGCAGCCGAAAATAAAATTAGCGTTTGCTAAATTATAAAATTAGATTTCTTGCAGATCTCTCTGTGTAAGATTCCACCTATACCCAACAAACTTTAAGCTCCCCTGAAAAACAGAACCCCAGGCGTTTTGTGGTACAGTCAACTTACCTACATATATTATAATAAAATGTTGAATGAAATATTAACATGAAGTTAAAAATTACAAAAAGTATCAAGATTAAATATATACACACTTTTATACATAATGTTATGATAATGATTTTTAAGAACATTTTCTTTTTTGTCAAACGTCGAATTTTGATACAAAATAAAAAAAAATGCTTATACTTGTGATTAAGGTTTAATTTTTTCTTTGAAAATCCAGTTTGTATACGATTTTTTTTAGAAATAGATTAAGTTACATGAAAGGACTATTATATACTGAGATAGCTAATATAGTTCGTTTTCTGTGAATTTAGTGATCTATTTTTCTTGGTATTGTATGTTAAAAGGGTTAATTAACTGTATCTCCCCATCGCAGTTTCCCTGTACCGACTCTCAATTGGGTCATTGAAAATCAACCAAGGGTGTCGGTTATATTAACACAGCAAGTGGCAGAAAACAATTTGGTAGCAGACGAAAAAGGTCATTGATAAAGGGAGGGAGGTAGTTAACTGTATATACATCTATACTATAGATCTGTTGGTAAAATGGAGAAATAAATGGTGGCAGCTACAAATATTACATCAACTCTTCAAAAACACAATAATCCATTCATGTAACTATCTGATTATGCAGTTTTAACAAATGATGTTGAGTATTCTATGTTGCGTATCTCTTGGTCCAGAGTCTTGCAATTTTGTCATGCTCCTCTCGGTTCTGAGTGTACTAAAACAAAATTACTATTTTATCCGCTAGTTGTCGGGTTGGATTATGTAGCATACCTAGGCTAACTAAATCTTCCCAATGATTATACATAATCACCCCTTCTGTAATTTAAAATTGATGGTTAAAGGATTAGACTAATTTAGAATCAACCAATCCAATACAATAAAAGTACCTACCCAAAAGTTAATGGGCCAACGAAAATGACAACTTGGTTTAAAAACCTTAGATACCAGTGTAATTAACAGTCCAATGTCTCCTCCCTCCCCTCCTTGCAGAAACAAATTACCTAACGACTTTCAATTACATGAATCATACCTGGGTAGCAATGCTACCAACCAGCGGATCCTTGGGGTTACAGTCAGTGAGCAGGGAGCAGATACTCAACAATACCTTGGAGATGGTCAGGGCTGGGCTCCAGTTGTCCTAGGTAATTCAAAATGAAAAGAGTTCCAGCACTGGAACTTTGTAGGTCAGCTTGGTTTAATGAGGGAAACTGTGATTCATATAACGGCGGTGGAACTGTTTTTGCTTTATTTTCGCCAAATTAGACAATTTGGAATCATTTGTGATTGCTCTACGTTAAAGTAAGTTTTGTGGTTGAGATCCTCTGCATTTTAGGTTTGGTTACAAAAAGTGTCTCATCCGCTCTTTGACTAGGTAGGTATTCTATTTTCAGTTTGAGTTTTATATTTAATGAATATATCATGTAATTTTTTGCTCAACCGAAACATATACCTACAATTTAAAAACATTTAGGTATGTACACAAAAAACTTCAAGTTAACTTTACCTTCAGAATATCCAGACATATGTGTCCCTGTGAGTTGATGTTACAGTGGTAGATTCGGGTTTTGAAGATCACCTTCAAATAATAAAAGTTTACTTTAATTATCCTATCGTAAAAGTAACAGGATCTCTGTTTGTCTGTCTCTCTGTACCGATTCACCGGAAAATCTCGATGAATCGCTGACCCTATTTGGCTCTCCTTCACGGTGTAGCTTCTCATAGGTCCTGGAAAGGTTTGTAACTTTTTTGGGGGGTGGGTATCAGCACCTTTCCAAGAGAAATCGCCCCTAGATAAAACTTTGTATGTTACTATTTTGTTAAGGGTTTCCCCCCCCCCCTCATTTAGATTTTTAGACATCCTTTTAATAAAGTAACAGGATGTATGTCTGTGTGTTTGTCTGTATGTTTGTACCGAATGATTTTACTAACCACTGACCCTATTTGGCTCTCCTTTACGGTGTAGCTTCTCATAGGTCCTGGGAAGGTTCATAATTATTTGCGGGGGTGGGGGGAGGTGGGTTGTATTATGGATCCCCCAACCCCCCTTCCTTTAGAATTTTAGACATATAAAACGTTAATTACCTTCGGTGGTTTGAAGGGATAATCTGGGGGGAAGTGAATGTCAAGGAAAAATGCTCCGCCCTCATACACTGACCCTAGGAAAAAGATTAAATGAATCAAAACAAACAAAAAATTTAAGATCAGTAGGTACTATAAAATATACCCAAGTCAATATTAAGAAATAAAACCTTGTAACAAAAGATACAGACAATATCAAATGATCTTAATCCACACTGTTTAAACCTTTTTTTCGGGTAGATCTCAAATTGCATGAAATTGATTTGGACCTTTTAATATTATCATCCTATGTTAACAGTCTATGCCTAGCTAATTGCACAGCAGTAGAATGTAATTGTACAATTTTTAAGCTATTAGATATGACAAGACCCTGTATAAGATTTGAATTGCTAACAAATAGCAAAAGTGATACCACTAACATTTCTTCATTTAAATGTAAAAAAAAAATTATAACAAAAATAATTACAAAAACATTACTAACCTGCTGGTCCTAACAGGGTTGATACCCATTCGTACAAATTATCTCCTTTCGGTCCAGCACTATAAAATAAAATTGATAAAGATATTATCAGGGGTGAATATTTACCAACCTAATTGAATTTCTATCCCATGTCGATATCTTTCCCTAATTTGTATATCAAAACTATGTAATAATTTTAAATTTATTCCCCCCTCCCCCTTAGAATAGTGGATAATATATAAAAATGATGTAGGTAGGTACCTATTGTTTCTGTAAAATTGATTCTCAAATTAACTATTCTGGAGACTTTATTGTTTTACCTACAGTTAGGAGGTGGATCAAGTGTAATTTCTCCCAGCTCTTTCTGGATCCTTTTGGCGGATGTGCTGTAAGTCTAAATAACAACCATAACATATTAACACATTCAAGGAATCATGAAGAGAATGATTTTTAAGTATTAATATCTTAAGAACTACGTGTTATAAAATCTAAATTTTTGGAATATGTACATAGTACCCTATAAATTAAGTTGAACTGAAAACAATTTTGTAGATAACTACCTAGATAATTTAAGTTCTTATACAAAATAGAGTAATGTACCCCTTCAGACTAAATCATGATCATGTTTTACTAGAAGAACAGATAAAAGCTTTGTTGATGTTTTATTTAAAAGCTCTACCTAGAAAAATGTGTCTTTATTTATAAATTTAAATCTTTGCTATTAAAATCCTCACCTTGGCCATTTTCGGATTAACTTTGTCCTTCTTTGAAGATTCTTGACCATGGAGGGATCTGCCACTTGCAGATTCTGACATTTTAGACTTCAAATTTTGCTCTACACTTAAACACAAAAAGAAATATATGTAAAGGTGTGCTTTAAAGATAACTTTTATGTGTTACTTAGAGGATGATTTTAGACAAATTAAAGCACTTAGAGCCGTGGATATCAAACTCTTAAAGTTTATGTCAAAAAGCAATATTTATTTGAGTTTTATGTTATGTTATAGATCTATTTAAAATATTTATATACATACACACTATTAGATGCGCTCCTAGCATATATAAGAAGGAGTAAGTGATAAAGAAAAATAGCCATAAACCATCCAGAGACTTAAATCTTGAAAATAAAGAGTCTAAAACCATCTCTTGACCTCTGTAAAGTTTCCATATAAGTACTCAATCGGTTTGTATTTATCAAATATATTTAGACAAAAAAATAATTCAGTAACACTTAGATCTATATAATACGTTTATTCCACGTAATGAAAACATAATACTATTACTACAAATATTTACAAACTGTTATTCTTATACGCATGTTATATTGTTAAAGTGCTGCTTACATTAATTTTAATATGTATTAGTTTGATATATGTATAAAAGTACATTTTTAGAAAGATAAAAAACACAAAGACAAATGGAAAAAAATCAATTTCTCTGTCTCACATAAGATTTATTTACATTATGTATTTCTTCTTAAAACATTATATTTAATATTCATAAATAAACATATAAATTTATGAACTTTTTTTTATAATTTTCATTTTCTTTATTTTGTTAACAAAAACAAATCCGGCCGCTGTTTTTTCAACAAATATAATAAGTTACCAAAGCTAATGGTAAACATACCAAATATTTTAAAACCTGCACAACATATCTTTTTAGGTATCAAATATTGGATAATAGGCCGTTGTTTATCAAAATGATAAAAATATAAATCCAATTAAAAAAGAATAGACATTTATATGCAATTATTGGTCATTTCCTCGAAAAAAAGAGGCCTGATTTTATAAGGTATTTTTATATATCAATATAAGAGTCTGTGTTTTCCATTTTCGTAGGATGAATGTAGGCTGTTCCATTTTTGGATATCATTTACGTAAGAAACACTGGATATATTACAACAGATTTTCATGTTCTCTAATAAAGAGAATCTTGCAGCGGGCTAAAATAACTGTTCCCCCTATCCACGGCCCTCTAACTTGATGAACAAACTGACCAATAAATTACCAAAATGTTAGTAGGCTAAATTTACGATAATTTTTCATAATATCCACGTATATATTACATGCATATAAGAAACCCTTCACAACAGATCTACATATAGTATAGATGTATAGTATATACATATTACAGCTATCTCCCTTCCTTTTTCAAAAACCTTCTTCGCCTGCTTCTAAATTATTTTCTGCTACTTGGCTGTATTAATATAAGCAACACCATTGGTTGATTTTCATTGACCCAATAGAATGGTTACACAGTGTATTTGCGATGGGGAGATACAGTTATTTAACCCTTTCTCCCTCTAGTGTTTTACTCTAATTCCTTGACATAAAATTTTGGTCTAAAAAATGTTTAGTTGGCAGCCTTATAGAAGACGACCAAAACATGAATCAGCTGATTGTATATCATAGGAAAGGAAACACTTGTCTGCTAGCAATAATTGTGAAAGTGAATAGGGAAGGAAGTCTTTCTATTATTATTCTATTTTTAAATTGTCTAAATTAGGTTTATTAACACATGTGTGGGTTATTCCTAATTCATTTTTGGATAAATTATAATATATCTTTTTTTTATTAAATATTGTTCAAGTTAATTTTGGTAAAGCTTAAATTATTAGGTAACTTTTGTAAGATATTTATTTTTTATAAATAAGCTTGTTTAATTGAATCTTATGTCGTGATTATTTTTTATTGAATTCCTATATATTATAAAAATCAAGATTTATTAAATATCAATTTCTTATAATGAATGAATTTGATGGATGACTTATTTTTTTAGAATTTAAAGAGTTTTATTATATACGTACAATTATATATGTACCAGGAAACGCCCTTTTTGAACCCCACCCCTTTCTCTAATTTATTCAGTATTTAGTAGATTTAAGTTGAAAAAGGGTGGTTTTAAATCAATTCAACGTCATTTTTTAGTTATTATTCAAATTTATATTCGGTGGCATGCACAGCGAATTATCGGGGGCGTGTGAAGTATAACCCTTGCATGAAAGGGACAAAAATGTAAATTTTAAGGAAGGTGTTGATTCCCCCTTTACAAAACCTCCTTTTGCATACTTAATACTTATGCTTCTTTTTCATAAATTGATTTTCGTTTTCCTACACACTTTTGAAATTTAGTTATGTGGTTATGAGGTTTATGGCCCTTTTAAATTAAGTTCTAACGGGTCTAGTGTGACAAATGGCATACTTATTATTTTTACCAATGTGGAAAGGCAAATATGAGTTAAATTGAAACGAATATTCTTTACATCATAAGAGTAAAACGCTAGAGAGGCCGAAAGGGTTAAATAACTGTATCTCTCAATCAAACCGTCATTGTGCCGACTCTCAATTGGGTCATTGAAAATCAACCAATGGTGTATTAACACAGCCAAGTAGCAGAATCAATTTGATAGTAGACGAATAAGGTCGTTGAAAAAGGGAGGGAGGTTGTTATCTGTATACATCTATACTATAGATCCGTTTTTACATCTATCGATGGCTGTAAATCATCTCTTTACATTTCAGAATACAAGATGGGAAAGAATAAAACCCAGAAGAAAGTGAAGCAGAAGGGAGGAATGTCCATCAACGGACTGGATGCAGAATTGTCCGGTTTGTTTAAAACCCTGCCCCCCATCAAAAGAGCTGAGCTTACTAAGGTGATATTAAGGACAAAGTATTAACTTTAACCAATGAATGTATATAACAAATAAGTATAGAAAAGATTTGTAATTTGTCTTTTTTTAATTATGAAATTTTTAAGGTCAAATTAATTATAATAGATTTTGTAATTAACTTACATGTAAGAAAAACATTTTTTCCGTATAGGTAATTAAGTAGGTACTATAAGCCGATTTTCAAATTTATGTATAAGATATTACTAATTGCTTATTAAAGGGGTGGTGGGAGTTAGTACTCCAGTCCATTATAGTATACTAGAATATCATTTTCCATAATTGAAATGTATCCCCTCCCCTTATATATTTAAATGAGAATTAACCTTAAGCATATTAATATATTTCTCTTTCTTTAAGGTTGTAGAAAAACTGTTCAAAGTTTCCAGTAATTTTGCAAGTGAACCTACAACTCCCGCCAAACAATGGGAAGAGTTTAAAGAGATTGCTAGTCTTGTTGAAAAAGTGCAAGAAATTGAAAGTAAGCACCATTTATGTTAGCTTTTAGTAGCTCAGCAACTTTGTAACAGGATATATTTATTGATTACTTATAGATATACAATAAGAAGCTTTTAAATGATGCAATTATGATTTTCTTAAAGATGTTCTTTAATTTTCGTTTAAGTATTTTTAAATTTTATTTATTTTATGGGGTTGTTATTTATTAACTTAATAGGTAATATATTGTCCTTATTAGAATAGCAACGAGAAAACTATTAAATTTGACAATGCTACCATTAAAGTCTTATTCTTTAAACATTTATTATTCAGGTGGTTACTCCATGTGCCGTCAACTACCGGACCGTAGAAACGCCATCAAACCCTTCCAAGCCTGGCTTACTGACCTCGGTGCTGTCATTAAAAAGGTAAAATTATCTTAAGATACCTATTCAAAGATTTTTTTAAAAACTTCTTTTTTGTCTGTCACAGTTAGTTATTTTCTTTAATTTATGCAAGTTCCAATTGTCCTATTGATGATATTTCCTGTAAGTTAGTTATCATCTAGTTTGTGTAGCAACCAGCGTTTCGGAGCCGTATCTGGAAATACGGCTCAGGCTCCGACTCCGGCTCCTACCTTAAAATTAATATATCAATTTTCATTCATTATTGAATTTGATAAAATAAAATAAGTAATATAAAATATTTTGCTTTTATTTGATTAAAGCTATATAAAAGTAGAAGGATGTGTGTCTATTTGTTAAGTAACAATAGTTTTTCAGTTTATTATATAGAAATAGACCGTTGCCAAATCATAATATTACTTTAAAAAATCATTTTTAGCTAATCTGGAGCCGGAGCCGTTTTTAACGAAAAATACGGCTCCGGCTCCACCAAAAATGTTGCTGCTTCCGGCTCCGGCTCCGAAACGCTGGTAGCAACTGTATGATATTACTAGAAAGAACAGTAATTCCTAGGACAATTTAGGACAATGTTATAGGAGAAGCATCTCTATAATTAAGTTCTAAAAATGTAAGTATGTCCTTAAACAGTATCCTGTATTTAAGCAGTTCTGCAACTACTTACAATTTTGTTTAGACTTATACATAAATATTTTAAGCTTTTTTTAGTTTTGACACTCTACATTTACTATTTCAGATTTTTGCTTTTATGGATGTTGTCATACTTGTTCTACAAGTATTCACCGTACAGGAAATTGGATAAGATATTGAAAATTGAAATTTTTTTTCGACCACTTAGGTTGAAGTGAGTGACTTTGGAGAACAAGGCCTTGGCTTGCGTGTATCCGAGGAAGTCTCCGAGGGCGAGGAGGTCATCCGGATCCCACAAAAGGCCATGATGTCTGTAGAAACTGCCCGCCATAGCTCCATTGGCTTTCTTGTTGAACGTGACCCCTTGTTGAAAACCATGCCAAATGTAGTTCTGTCCATCCACCTGCTAGTCGAGAAAAATTCGCCAGCCTCTCTGTGGGAGCCTTATATTAACATCCTGCCCCACTCGTACAACACGGTGCTGTACTTTACGCCTAGTCAGCTGGAAGGGTTGAAGGGCTCGCCCGTGCTGGAGGACGCCCTGAAGCAGTACAAGTTTGTGGCAAGGCAGTATGCTTACTTCTATAGGCTCTTCTCTAATAATATGCTTAAGGTAAGCTTTTTGTTTCTGAAAATGAACTATTAAATCGTATTGCTGCTCTACAAATTATATGTGTCTGTTTGTTGAAAAACAATAATATAATAAGACCAAGAAAGGAAAGATAAACAAAATATTACATCACTGCTCTCTGTCCTATTTTAGTGACATTATAACAATACCTATACATACATCAAAGAATCAAATGACTTTTATTTTCCGTATAGGTATATATAAGTACAAACAACTTGTATTTAAGTGACTTAGATAACTTTATTATGCGCTTGATACCTATGGCATTGTCTATTTAAACAGGAAGGAAGTGGACAATGGGCTATTTATTACACTAGTCACCAAAGTTTTATGATAATGATTTTTAGTTCTTGGCTTAACAAAGTATGTGACTTTCATTGAATTTGATTGGTTTGTTAAGTTGAGTGTCCATACTTTTCAACCGCTAATTGTAATCTACATAAGGGGTAATATTGTGTATCATCATTGTGGATACACTTAAAAATATCGGCCACTGTCTTACCTCTTTAGATCCCTGCTATTTAGGACTACGTGACCTTTGATGAGTACAGATGGGCTGTGTCAACCGTGATGACCAGACAGAATCTTCTACCTGGAAGCGACGGCAAGGAGATCAACACTCTCATTCCTTTCTGGGATATGGCCAACCATGACCAGGTACTTAAGTCCAGCTGTACCTACAACAAAATTAATTCGGGGAAAAAAATCACGAAACCTATACGACCTCTCCATCTGCCCCCCCCCCCCCCCCCCCAAAATATTATTTTGAATTTATTTCGCTTGTTGGTTATACTTTACACCTGATATGATTTAACATTTATATGAGTAGAAAATAGGTGAACCATAGATACATTAAAATTTTAAAAAATAGGTATTTCTTTTCAGTTTTTAATCCTTTCAGTGCTATATGTTTTTTTCTACTTTCCCTCGTTATTAAGTTCTTAGGTCCTTTAGCAAATTGATTTTAACAGAAAAGTTGAAATAATAGAGCAGTTTTGAAAGTCTTCTCTGTATAATAATAAGGTTTCAAACTATTTTATATCTGAAAGGATTTAATGTAAACTTAAAACTATTAATCCTAAGTTTGTAGGTATGTTGTTGTACAAATCCATTTTGTTTAGGGCAAGGTGTCAACTGACTATGACCCCAGCACAAGTACGTCTGTGTGCTACGCCCAGCGAAACTTCTCTGCAGGGGAACAGCTGACTATCTTCTATGGAGTTAGAGCTAATTGTGATCTCTTTATCCACAATGGCTTTGTATTCCCCGACAATCAGGTTTGGAGTATTTTTAAAAGCGAAGCTTCTCTATAATTAGGGTCGGTCCGTCCGTCCGTCACACACGGATAGCTTTTTTCGTTAATTTAGGCATGTTAGAATTGTCCTATCGATTTCAAACTTTGCATGGTGATTCCTTTAGTAGTAAGGTACGATTTAGAAAGCGTAGCAACTCTATAATCATTAAAAGAATGTGCGTACGTCCATTTTAAACATGTTGATTTTTTTACTTTTTAACAACAAATTTTTATGTGATCTAATCATCCGATTGATCTGATTTTTGGTATGTTAATTCCTGGGACAACAAAGTTTAATGTTATAAGCGAAAAACTCTAATCAAGTTGTAAAAATGTAAGTATGTCTGTAATCATTTTCCTGTGACAGCTTTTCAACAAATTTACTTACAATTTTGCTTCGACTCTTATACATTTATATTCTGATTATTCAGTTTTGACACACATATAAATGTTTATGTCCGTTTGTCCTACCGTTTCAGGGCTTCGCTTTTATGGATGTTGTCATCCTTGTTAGATTCTGTTTTAGTCAAAGTCGTCTGTATTATTACGAATATCTTTCTGCTTAATTTTATTTTTCTTTAACTATAAGTAGCGCAGCTTAATGAGAGTATGTGTGTCAACATACATAGGACAGCATGTCAATCTAATATTGATTAGGTTGATATATCTTTATTCACTTACTCACTCTTTGAAATTACTTATGCATGCACTACATATCAAACTAAAACACTCCCTTTCATTTAAACATACTTTTTTTTAGGAGGATTGTTTAACCCTACGCCTTGGAATAGCCAAGACAGATCCCCTTTCCTCCGCCCGTCTAGATCTTCTGGACAAACTTGGCATAACTAGTCAAAAATTTTATCTCAGGTATCTATCATTTTTAACAGAGACATAAGTAAATTTTTAAACTTTTTTTTCAGAGGTGTATAGGTTTTCTGCATTGGATACCCTGCTAAAGGGGAGGGGGGGGAAGGGGGGTGAAGAAATTTAAAGTCCTGAAAACAATTTTTCCATTTGTTTACCTACCCTTCTTTGATGGAAAAACAAGAAAAAATTATTTTTTTTTCAATCATTTTTAAAAATAAGTAGGGTGTGGGGTTTACTGCTCGTTAGGCACTTTGAAGGAAAGCACAAAACTTTTTGTGTCTAGTTTCAACTCTTGGAATAAGCTTGATTTTTCTGTATTTTCATGAAATTAACCTTCATATTTTCAGTCGCACCGCCCAACCTTTGGATGGCAGGTTAATGGCCTTCCTGCGAGTTCTGCAACTGGATGCTGCACAGATTAAAGAATGGCAGGAGGCTGAATCTCCACACCAGCTTCTGGAAGTTGATGTAAGTTAGTTTTAAATTAAAGACAAATCCGCATGCGGCCACAATATGCATAGTTAAAGAAAATATTAGACAGTCACATTTAACTAACATAACAGTAACGAATATAATACAAACTCTTGAATTCGTTAACTTTGGCCAGGTTTCGAACCTTTCACGTCAATGTACAAATTAATTTAAAATACAAATATGATAGGGAAAGCTAAGATTTGTAGAACACGTCCGACAATAAATGTATGAGCATTGATGTATAAACCAGACAACTACCTGTCCCACGTGTTGGAGACCCCTTTTATCTGCTAGCAAATTATCTTCTGTTCTTTTGTATAGGGACTGTGTTTATTTATATTTCAAACGCTATTTCAAAAACTCAATACAAAATATAGACAGGGTCTCCGCCATGTGGGTAGAGTTACATATAGCTCATATCCCCTCTATTCTTTACTTTTTTTTTTACTTTTTTAAGAATTTTGTATGTAATTTTCAGGAGCGCCTACCTATGGATGGCAAAGTGATGCAGTACATGATAACAAGAGCAGCTCTGCTCCTAAGAGCGTATCCAACAACCTTAGAACAAGATCAGGACACTCTGAAAGAAACTAAGGTAAAGACCTTATATTTTGTAAGCAGCGTAGCTTTTTAACAAAACCGGTTCGTCTTTCAGGAACGACTTTTCATTATATTTCAAAACATCCTTGCATTTGATGGTTAATTTAAAAAAAGATGTTTAGCTGCTTGCTAAATAAATGTTTATATTGGTAGGTATAGAAATATAAAAAGAGAAAGAAAAATGTTAAGATCTAACATATATTTTTTATTGATCCTTAGTCTTTAATTCAAAAGCGTACAAAAAAGGTGCGTTAACACCCTAACACCTAACAATATTGAAAAGGGGTGGTCTTCTTTCCCCTCCTTTTCAACCCCATAAGGTTTACACCTGTGCACCCACAACTTTATGAAAATTACTTCACCAACAATTTTTAATTAATTTCTATTTATCATTAAAAATAAAATAGTGTTCTGCAATAAATTTTGCTATTTTAGGACCAGATAGAGCGTATGACATGCCAGCTGCGACTATGTGAGAAGCGTATTCTTGTTAACTGTGTCGCTTACTGTGAAAATGTTCTTCAATCCATTCAAACTAAACAGTAGAATATTTAGTAATCCATATTGATATTTTTCAGTAAGGTACATAGAAGGATTACTGTGAATTTGAAGAGCCTATGTATTTTTATCTTTTTAAGATATTAAGTTCATAAGAATTTGGTATTGATATATTACATTTCATTTTTATGAAACTAACTTAATAATGCAGTATCTTTTCTCTCTTTGTATAATATTTACAAAACAAAGCTGTAATGAAATAGTTATCTCTCGCATCGTATTGTAAACAGCTTTCCACGGATATAGAATGTACAATTATAAGATTAAAACCAGTTTTTTGATTGTACATTTTTATATTCGGTAAAAAGCTGGATATAATACGATACTAGTCATTGTTTTTTCGTATGGATGAAAACCGGTTCTTATCCACCGGATTCGAAGGAATACGAGAAAAGATATTACCATCATTAGCTCTTCTAATACACAGAAATCTCTTCAATAACCTTATTCTTATTATTTTAATTGTTATTCTTTTATACATAATATTGCTTTATAATGGCATGGATAGATTTTTACTTGTTTTCACCCTTTATTCTTTATTTTTACTAATATATTTACTTTTTTATTATTTGTATATTGTGCTTACAATGACTTTAACAATTTTATTAATCAATTTATTTCTCTTAATTAAATAATCCATAATAACTCATATTTAAACCATGAGATTTTTCATCTTAAGAAAATCTATATTGCGTTCAACTTTTCCTCCTCTCAAAAATCAGGAACTGTTATTTTTGTCTTGCAAAATAGATGGAGGGTAAGGATTAACATTTCTTTAACATTTTTGGAGTCGAACTTCCCCCTGTAATCCATGGTAAAAAATTGGAATAATATTTCCTTTACGGCTTCCAAACTGATTAATATCCACTGGATTATAACCGGTTCTCAGCAATACTGAAAAATCATGTATTGCATCGTATTACAGATAATTTTCCACGTATATTAAAAAAAATATAAAATTGATAACATTTTTGATTGCCTGGGCCTGTGGCCCCTCGGGGCTAACATACTGGTTTAAATCTTATAATTTTTCATTTTAATATCCGCAGAAAGCTATTTATAATACGAGAAATGAGTTGGTTAAGTCTCTCAATCCATCCTACTACTAATGGTGCTTATTATTATTTTATATTTATATGTTTATAATTATTTAAGTATGTATTATCTTATTTTTATTAATTTATGCTTAATAAATTTTTTTCTCTGAACATGTCTTTATTAAAAAAAAGATTTGTTGAGTTTTGATATTTAAGGAAATAAGCAGGCGACATACATCAAATCGAAGCTATAAAATTAAACGAATGAGTGTTGGAACTTGTCAGCAAAATATTAACTTTAAGTCTATTAAAAATGGTAGTAATGAAATAAAGTAATTTTGTCAATACAGTTAGCGGATACTGTTAAGGGATTATAGTTATTATTATTGTAGATATGCTTTGCTTATATTATTGTACCTTCTTGCCTTAGAAGTCAATATTTCAAAAAAAAATCATATGAATATGATAAATTCATACAAAAAACTTGCCATAAAAGCTAAGGCATGTTTTAAATTAACTGACTTTCTTGCAGTGTTGTGGATTCGGATCAGCAAGGATCCGCATTAATTTGAGTCCAAGGATCCGGATCCGCAAAAAACTGCGGATCCGGATCCTGGGGTATAAATTTATGGAAAAATCTACCTAAATTTATATAAAATAGTCACTTACAAATTTTGAAATATCTGGTTAACCTTGTTAAGATCATCTGATTCACTCCCACACTCTTTAGGTTCAGACTTGAAAATCAAAAGTATTTTTGACTTTGAGATTAAAGAATAAATATTTTTTGAAAAATTTGGTGATTTTATTTTTATTGTCAAGGATCCGCACTGACCAAATTTGGAGGATCCGGATCCGCATACAATCAATGCGGATCCGCAACACTGCTTTCTTGTAACGATTATTACATTTTCCCAATAATATGCCCTATTAATATGGTTAAAACTTTAAACCATTAAACATGTGTTTCGCTAAATTAAAGTTCAAATGCATTTCGTGCAACTATCCCTTTAAATCAAGGATGACATTATTCATAAACGCAAAGCTATGAAACGGTAGGACAAACGAACATTAACACTTGTAGAGTGTCAGAACTAAATAATTAAATATAAACGTGTAAAAGTCGAAAAAAAATTGCAAGTAAATTTGTTGAAAAACTGCTTAAATACAGGATATGTAATAATTAAGGACATACATTTTTGGGAATTGATTATAGAGATGCGTCGTTTATAATATTGTACTTTGCTGTCCTAGGAATCAATATTCATTCCAAAAATCAAGTCAATCGGATTATTATATCACATAAAAATTTGTTGTTAAAATAGTTAAAAATCAACATGTTTAAAACGGAGGTACGGATATCCTGGTAACGACTATAAAGATGCTATGCTTTCTAAATATTACCTTACTACTACTACATGCAAAGTTTGAAATCCAAAGGACAATTCTAACGTCTAAATTAACGAAATTGCTATCCGTTTCTATGCTTCGCTAATAACATTGTACTTAGTTGTCCTAGGAATCAATATTTAATAAATCAGGTCAATCGGATGATAATATCACATAAAAATTTCTTGTTAAAAATCATCATGTTTAAAATGAACGTACGGACATTCTGGTAAAGATTATAGAGTTGCTACGCTTTCTAAATCGTACATAACTACTACAGGTAACACCATACAAAGTTTGAAATCGATAGGACAACTCTAACATGTTTCAATTAAAGAAATTGCTAACCGTTCCAGACAGACGGACCATAATTATAGAAAAGCTTCGCAACTAAAAACAAGGATGACAACATCCATAAAAGCGAAGCTCTGAAATGGAAGGACAAACGGACATTAAGACTTGTATAATGTCAGAACTGAATAATCAGAATGCGAATGTATAAGAATCAAAGCAAAATTGTAAGTAAATTTGTTGAAAAACTGCTTGATACAGGACAATGATTATGGACATACTTACATTTTTAGGACTTGATTATAGAGTTGCTTCGCTTTTAATATTGTACTTTGTTATCCTAGGAATCAGTATACCAAAAATCAGACCAATCAGATAATTAGGTCACATACAAATTTGTTGTTAAAAATGTAAAAAAAATCAACATGTTTAAAATGGACGTACGGACATTCTGGTAATGATTATAGAGTTGCTACGCTTTCTAACTCGTACCTAACTATTACAGGAATCACCATGCAAAATTTGAAATCGATAGGACAATTATAACATGCCTAAATTAACGAAAAAAGCTATTTAAAAAAGTAAAAAAATCAACATGTTTAAAATGGACGTACGGACATTTTGGTAATGATTATAGAGTTGCTACGCTTTCTAAATCGTACCTAACTATTACAGGAATCACCATGCAAAATTTTAAATCGATAGGACAATTATAACATGCCTAAATTAACGAAAAAAGCTATTTAAAAAAGTTAAAAAATCAACATGTTTAAAATGGACGTACGGACATTTTGGTAATGATTATAGAGTTGCTACGCTTTCTAAATCGTACCTAACTACTAAAGGAATCACCATGCAAAATTTGAAATCGATAGGACAATTCTAACATGTCTAAATTAACGAAAAAAGCTATCCGTTACGGACGTACGGACGTACGGACGGACGGACGGACCGACCCTAATTATAGAAAAGCTTAGCTTTTAAAAACGAAAGATAAGCATATTTTACATATTTATTGAGTATAATTGAAACAATTAAAAGCAGTAAAAGGAGGCATTATAAAGATATTATTAGTCTTACTATCTTTAATAAATACTGTAAAGCTTTTTAAAAAAAACTCCTAAATCTAACAGATAATAAAAGAATACAACCATTTTAAGTAATACATAATCATTTAGTGTAGAAAAATATAAATTTGGATCACAATATTGGATAGATAAAAAGTAACTAAAAATGTTTAGGGGTTGCCTAGGTGAATATGTAAAAATCTCGCAATATAAGTGCTAATATATTTTTGTGATGGGCCTAAATTACGAGATGTCTACAATATTGACCAATCTTTTGATTCAGAACATCAAGGTTGCCAAAAACGATGATTTGGAGCCGAGTATCAGGTTCTAGACCCATCCCTGCATCCTTTCCGGGAGCTCATGTAGGCCACACACCATATTAGCGGGCAGAGACTCGTCAATCTTCTTAGGATAGGGCAAGTTCAGGTTCGCCATAATCTCAACAAACTCGTCTTCAGTCTTGGTAAGGCGTGGATTGTATTTCTTCTCCTCGGCGACGGTGGTGGCCGTCTGACCCTTGTAGTCATGGGCAGGGTACAGCACGTAGTTCTCGGGCAGGGACAGGATTTTCGACCAGACTGACTTGTACAGCGTGTTGGAGCTGCCGCCCTGGAAGTCGGTACGGCCGCAGCCGCGGATCAACAAGGCGTCGCCGGTGAATGCACACGCTGCCGCGTCGAAAACATAAGTAACACAACCCTCAGTGTGGCCGGGCGTTTCGCGGACAGCTATAGACTGGCTGCCAAACTTAATTTCCTCACCGTCGCCCATTAACACATCTGCCTGACCCTTGCTGCGCTTGCTTAGGATACTTTGACAGCCGGGAAGCAGCTTCTTAAGACGGCCTGTGCCGGTAATATGATCAGCATGAACATGAGTATTTATCACATATTTTAGCTTTAAATCTAACTCTTTCACAAGATTAGCATCACGCTCGGCAAGCTCAATCACGGGATCGATAAGCACCGCCTCCTTGGAGGGCGTGTCGATGAGCAAATAGGTGTAGGTACAGCTTTCTCTATCAAACAGCTGACGGATAGCAAAGTTAGCGCCTGACATGTTGGAGTAATGCCGCAGACGTTGAATTTGCTGAACACTTAATAACTGCGGCAAACAATGATTCAGATCAGTGGCTGTGCTTCGTAATAGTGCCTTACTAACAAGTGATTTTGTTGTTAAATTTAATACTGATCTAATCATGCCTTGTAGATGTATAAACAGACCTTTGAACTTTATGTAAAAAACTGGCTGCTGCTGTGGCTGATATTCTTGTAAACTGGAAAGAAAGAATTAGAATTGTTGATAAAAGTCACGCGTAACAAGCAGACAAATTACTATCTTGCAGAAAGCAAGGATTGAACTGAATGAACTAGTCCGTCTGTCTGTTTGTACAGAAAAGTTAGATATACGTTTGGATTATTGTGTTTCAGAAAATAGAATACTACTTATACACATAATTTTTCTTTTTTTAACTAAGATCTTATCAAAACTATAGTTTAACTTACTTTAAAAAGGTATATATTAACTAGCTGATCTAATATACTACTGATCCATTTGCGTATCTTACCCTAGGAGAGAGGTAAACACAAACACGTATTTTTTTTTGTGTGTGTGTGGACCTGACTTGAGGAGTGTGTGCGACACTGCGACTAACTAAGGGAAGCTGTCTTGCATGACAACATTTATACATATTTTATACACTATCTACCATTCACACTGCGCTGCATTACATTTGGGATAATTTTTTATTGTTTTAAAAGTTTAACATGAACTATTTAAAAATCAATATTTAAATTAATCTAAGTTTTTCAAATTTTTATATGTTTGTGTACTGCTAGGTATATTCTCATATGTGTATATCCTTGTTCAAATTATCTGGGTTAAAATGTACGTACATGTGTTATAATGCTCGTAGCGATAACGTGCGTGATTTTCTATAACCTACTTGCATTTATTCAAAACAAGGATGCAAAAGTCTAATAATTTAGTTAATAATCTAATTATATTCAGGGACTGCTATTCAGCCAATTATTTCCATTTGAAATTATCGAAAAATAATAAGTAAAACCTATTTTTTTGGTGTAACTGAAAGGTAAGTGGATAAGAATGGGGAGAAAAAAGGGAAGGGGGTTGAGGGGAAATTTTCACTTAGAATTGTTTGTCAGAATCACATTCCCTTTTCCCTGATTGTATTGAAAACAGGGTCAACTGAATTCGAATTTCCGATTGTGTACATTACCCCATCCCGTTTTAGAAAAATTTTGTTAAAATTTTGACCCCAGCCAAAATATGGTTAATTTATGCAAAATAATGACCCATGCAAAATATTTTTTCTGTAATGCAAAAATCACGATGGTACAAGCACTGCAAATTTTTTAAAAATCTACAAAAAGACCTATTTTTAAAGCTTTTGTACCATCTCAATTTTAAAGATTTTTACCTTTCAATTCTAGTGTATCATTACAGGAATAAGGTATAACCAACAAGCGAAATAAATCTAAAATAATATTTGGGGGGCAAATGTAAGGGTCGTCAATTTTACGATGTGTTGCCCCCCAACGACAGCTGAAAAACACGTATAGGTTTCGTGATTTTTTCTGAATTAATTTCATTATTGGTAGAGGCTGGTATCAATATAAACCTAAAATTTACCAATAAAAATGGGGGCCATCTCAATTATAACATACTAGCGGTTTCGCCCCTAGCCTCTAGGGGCTTCGCCCTATGAAGTAATGGGAAGTCAACCCTCCTAAATAGAAATATTCAAAAAAAATTATTCTTTGTTTAATTACTCTGTGGTAAAATTAAACCCAGCTTGTGCGTTTTATGCACAAAAATTTTAGTTTGTATAAATTAAACCCAGATTGTTTGCCGTATACACAAAAATTTCAATTCGTAAAAATTAAACCTAGGTTGTTCGCATACACAAAAATTAGAATTAAAAAAAAATTAAATTTTTTTTGGGGGGGGGGATTCGTGGGGGCTTCGGCCCATGTTGCAGTGGGGTTCCCCCACCCCAATTACTGGTTTTTGTTTACAAAAATTTAAAAAATTAAAAATTTTGGAAGTGGGGATTTTTTATTTTTGGGGGGGTTGGGGTGTCCCAACCCCCAAGAAAATAGCTTAAAACCACCAGAGGACCAGTAGGTATATTCCCAGAAGGGTTGAGCCCAATTTGATCAACAGTTACTGAGATTTTACAAAAAATGTAAAAAAAATCTTTGGGGGGTGGTTTTTTTTATTTTTTGGGGGGTCCCATCCCCCAAGAAAATAGCCTAAAACCACCACAGGACCAGTAGATATATTCCCTGAAGAGTAGAATCCAATCGGTTCAGTAGTTACCAAGATCTTAAGGGACGGACGGACAGACAGACGGACAGACATCAAGCTACTTTCAAAGTAAAAATTGCCAAATTGCATACTTAAATAATAGGGTTGGGCCGGATACAGATATCCGGCTGATTTATAATGCTGGATATCAAGTATTCAGGTTTATATTGACACACTAAAAATGAAATTTTGTAAAAATCTTTAAAATTGAGATGGAACAAAAAATTTAAAAACTGTTTTTTTGCAGGTTTTGAAAAGTTTGAAACATCTCAATTTTAAAGATTTTCAAAAAATTTCAATTCTAGTTTGTTGATATAAACCTGAATACCGGATATCCGGCATTATAAATCAGCCGGATATCCATATCCGTCCAATCCAGCCCAACCTTTTTATTTATGTTTGCAATTTTGACTTTTGCATGAGTCATTATTTTGCATAGATAAATCATATTTTGGGACGGGACGGGGTAGTGTCCATAGCATAGATTAGGAAAAAAGTTTCTCGTATTCATTCGAATCCGGTGGATAGGAACCGGTTCTCATCCATAAGAAAAAACTATGTCTAGCATTGTATTATATCCAGCTTTCTACAAATATAGAAATGTACAATCATAAGATTAAAACTAGTTTTTTTAGCCGGTGCCTTCGGCACCTCGGGGCTAAAAAAACTAGTTTTAATATCATAATTGTACTTTCTATATCCGCGGAAAGCCGTTTATAATACGATGCGAGAAATAACTATTAAAGCTTTTTTTAGCTAGTTAGTAAATATTGAGATAGGATGATGGTGCTGTGAACACAATCGGAAACTCAAATTCATTTTACTGAAAACAGATACCCGGCAAAAATTTACAAGGTACACAGGCAAATAATCACTGAAGAAATGTTACTTCTAAAAGTTAAGTTATTTATGCTTTTCAAAATCTCTTTTTTGTACTGCGAAAAAAAACTTTTATGTTCAAAATAAGTAATAAGTAATGACCAAAATTGTAACTTGTACTAGGCTAGAATATTCCAAAAACTTAAAATAATTTCTTTTGTGGATATGAAACGGGAATTTTGACAGGATTCCCCTGACTAATGTGCAGAAAAGATGAGCTGAACTTGAATTTCCTATCTCAATATTTACCACAAGCCAAAAAATTCAAACTTTATTAGGTTGTAGTAAATATTGAGATAGGACGAGGAAACACCGAGGAAACTGTATATTCAGCTCATCGCAGAATATCTACTTTATACTTCCGTCAGTCTAGCTAGAGCGAAGTAATGAATTACTTAGTTTTAGAATGAGATAGGCTTCTAATATCTAAAGGTAAGATTCTCTTTACCAATCATGAATAGCACAATTTTACCAACATCTTTATAATTAGAGTAAAACATTAGAGGGAAATGGGGCGGTTAAATAACTGTATTTCCATATTCAGAGTGACCACTCAAAATTTACAAATATATAGTACATATATAGTACATAAAAATTTTCATATAGTACCATATAGTACACAAAATTTTAACTAATATAGTACCATTTAGTACCAAAATTTTAACTAATAAATGTAGTAATACCATATAGTACCAAATATCCTTATACTTAAGTAACAGGATGTTTGTCTGTGTGTTTGTACTAAAGGATCTCGCTAACCGCTAAACCGATCGGGTTCTCCTTAACAGGGTAGCTTCCCATAAGTCCCGGGAAGGTTTATAACTATTTTCTTGGGGGGTGGGACACCCCCAACCCCCCAAAAAATTAAAATAAAAATTAAAAAAAAAAATTTTTTTAACTAAAATTAAAAATGATAGGGGGGCACCACCCCCCCAAAAAAAAAATTTTACACCCCCCCAAAATATTCTTTTAAAATTTTTCTTTTAAAATATAAAAAAAAAGAAATTGGGTTATCAAATTCGACTCCCCCATCCTCAAGTGCCCCTATAGGCCTCTAGGGGCGTAGCCGCTAGTTAAAAAAAAAGTACCTATATATCTTATTAAATAAAGTCGTAAGAGTTTTATGTCTGAAGCTTAAGATCTCATTATCTACAGAATCAATTGGGTTACAAATTTTAGGTCAGCTTCACTGAGGTCGTATGATGGTTTTAGGCTATTTAATTTTCAGAATTATGTCCTGGGATGTCCTAGATGCATATTAATGCAAATGTCTATACAAAATTATAAGTAAATTTTTTGCAAAACTGATTAATTTTTTTGTCAAAAAAGGAAAAAAAACAGCACGTTTTAAATGGACGCACAGACTTTCTGGTAACGATTATAGAGTTGCTCTTCTTTCAATTTAATTACCTAACTGTTAAAGAAATCACCATGCTAAGTTTGAAATGTATAGGACAATTCTAACCTGTTTTAAATTAACGAAAAAATCTTACTGTGATGGATAGACGAACTGGCCCTAATTATAAAACATCTTTGCTTTTAAAAAGGTGATAGAGATGATGAGGGAGCATTAAACATTTTTTTAATTTATGGAAGAACCGAACACTTTTTCAAAAAAAAGTCCTAAAAATGGACATTTTTTGCGTAATTAAAGATGTCGCACATAATGGCATTTATTCAAATTCACAGTGAGGATCTAAACCTATACATTTCACCGACTCAGAATTACCATTTTTTTTTATAATTTAATGGACGTGCTGTTCCAACCAATTCCTTTATAATAAAATGACCATTGATACCCAAAAAAAGTGTTCTGGTAGCTTTTCTAAGCAATATGTCAGTTTTGATTTTCATAAAAAGGTGAAGGGTTCCCTCTGGAGAAGAAATTTTTTTTTTTTTCAAATTATGACTTTATTTACCTTCCTGAAGAAATTAAGAATCAAAAAACAGTTTATAAAAATATTGACCATTAAAAAGTTATCCTTAAATAACTGTCAAAATCACCTGAATTTGCTAAAATGGCCAAAATTGTCAGTCTTTTAAGGATAGCCCTTGCTATGATCAAAATCTTTAAAAATCGTTTTTTTTTAAAGTCTTTAATCTACTCTTCAAAGCGAATTTAGGAAGTTATATAAAGCCATACTTTTTTTATGAAAATCGAAATTGACATATTGCTGAAAAAAAACTACCAGAACACTTTTTTTGATGTCAATTGTCATAAAAGAAATGGGTTAAAATAATGCACCAAAATTTTTTGCATTTTGAGTCGGTCTACTATACATACACCTCCAAGGTCCTACCCTAACCCAGCAGAGCATTCTTTCTTAACCAAACTTGGTCATCTAGCAATATACAGAAAAAGCACTAATTAGAAATTTAAAGGTTAAAAATTTAGCCTTTGTATTTAACCACTTCAGCACTCAAAAAAATATGAAGAACAAGAAGAGTTTTATATCTTATAAGAAATAATGAGTAGATGAATTTTAATGTCAAAGAAAGAATAAATAATAATCATAATAAATATATATAAAAAACAGGTATAATAAATACTATTTCTACATATTTTATTTTGTAAGTATAATGTAATATTACAAACAATATTATCATACTTATTAATTTTTAAAATAATATTTAAAAAAATTTCATATAGTACCAAAATTTCAACTCATATAGTACATATAGTACCTAATTTGTCATATAGTACCATATAGTACAAAATTTTGACTATATAGTACATATAGTACACAGTGGTCACCCTGCATATTGCAATGACCTTGTGCTGACTCTCCATTGGGTCTTTGATTAATAATTAATGGTATCGGGAATATTAACAAAGCCAAGTAGCAAAAAACAATTTGCTAGCAGACTAAAACGGTCAATGAAAAAAGGGGAGTTATCTGTATATACATCTTTACCAATGATCTGTATCTTCATTTTACAATGTACAATTTCTCTATTTTAAAGATACCTCCTTCAACTAGCTCCTGGTGTGGTTTTGAGCAATTTTATTTCAAATCGAAGCTTTGAAGTCTTGGAATATCTATACATGTTTCTGATTATTTTCATTACCTGTGATTTTAGCGTAAATGCATTGTTAACGGGTCAGCTTCATTCTAGAGACTTCAAAAATAGTACTTACTGCGGCTACCTTTTATAATGAAAGAAGAGGAATGCCTTGGCCCATAAGCAGGTGCAGCGCATTTAAATTTCCATAAAAAGGTTGCGTTATCAAATGGACGCTTTTCACCACAATTAAGAGGCGGTGTATGTTGCAAGGTGTGTGTGGAGAAGAGGGCTAACACCTGAAGCGACAAATCCCCCCCCCCCCCCCAAGAGGTAATTGTAGGTATCCCTGTTGTTAGACAAAGGTCGTGCAATCAAAGGGTTGGTTGTCTAAAGGACGTTTGATCATATAACCATGTACAAAATCATTAAGCAAGGTTTGATTCAGAGTAACATTAAATATTGATATCTTATAGTGTATCCCGTCAACAAAGGGCTAACCGAGGCTAGGTCCAAACACTAAGGAACTATGATTTACCAAGGACATGCAATGGCAAAAGAGAAGGCAATAAAAATAAACAAATAACTATATAAAAAATTTATTTTACATTGTGATTCATATTAGGTATAAAAATTAAACAACATAATTAATATTTAACTTGTCTATCTATCTATCACATTTTTCTAAAATCTATCAAGGACGCTTGTTACAAAATGAGCAGAGCACAAAGTCTAATAAATGAATTTAATTGAATCATATGAAGTAAGTTATATACTTTAATTGGATTTAATTCCTAAATTGACATTAAAGAAAGCTTTTAGTTATAAATAAATGAAAAACATTTTACTAGGTATCTCAGTAACAAAAATATAAAAATATACAAAAGAATAATCCTATCTCATATTAATTGTTCTAGTTACATTAAATTATGATAAAAGTTTAAATTTTTAATAAACGAGGAAGGGGGGGGGGGGGAGGAGGAAATTGGACTGTAAATTACATGAGTACCCACAGTTTTATCCCCATGTTCTTTTCTTCGTTGGCTCAAAAACTTTAAGTAAGAATCTTGATTGATTAGTTCCAAACTTACAACCAATAATTTTGATTAAAAAAAAAATTATCATTGGGGATGTAAATTAATCGGGTATAGTCTCCCTTTCGTGACAACGCCTCTTAAGTGGCGTTTCGTCGTATTTTTTTACAGCAGCTTTTATTAAGTTATTTAATTTAGGTTAGGTTAAGTTAGGAAAGGTGATTTCCCCGCAGGGTTAGAACCACCCAAAGGGGCTAGAAATAGGAGAAAAGCTACTGTGAAAAAAAGACGAAACGCCCCTTAAGAGGTGTTGTCACGAAAGGGACTATACTAAATTAATCTATTGTCAATTGTCTTATCCCTTAAGATCCCGATTTATTTGATAATATTTTTGATAGGTAATAATCTTTAAATAAACTTTAATATATTTTGGTAATTGACTTGAATTGGTATATTTAACATGTCAGGATAAATGTCATTAAAATTCTCGTAATCTAGAATATCAATCATGGCTTCCAAAAAAGAGGTGCTATGATGCAAAATAAAAAAAATAGCAAAATCTAATTAATTACTGCCGTCCCTAAAGAAGAATAAAAAATAACCATACAGGAAAATATCCCATCTTTTAAAAGAATCACTATTGATAATATTTGTTTCAATTCTGCCTCATAACAACTAATTCTAAAAAGCTATAGGAAGATAAAGTTTTAGATTTCTGTATTGTTTGAAAGTGAAATTCATTTTTAATAAGGAGGGGGGGGGGGGGGGGGTTAATGCAACCATCTCGTAATCAGTGAGCAAATCAAATGGCATTTACAATTCGAATTTCGATCTGATCTTTTGCATGAGTAATCCTTGGTAGGTCTATTTTCCCTAAATCGAACAAAAAGCTGGAAAAGTAACGGCTGGCGGCTTAGCCGTTTAGCCGACTTTTGCCTATTTTCAAGGTAAATCCATCATCAATTAAGTAGGAATCAACTTTTAAAACATATTTTTGGTTTAATTCATGTTAATAGAAGGCAATATCCATTTTTAAAACTTCTAGTACCAACAGCTACCGTCTAGAACCGTTTGATAACGTTTTGGAGTGGAAAAGAGTATTATGTGGAGATAGGTTTCGTGACTAATTTGCAATATCGATATCCAAAAATGGCAAAACTGCTGAGCCGCCAGCCGTTAGCCGTTACTTTTTGTTCGATTTAGGGAAAATAGACCTACCAAGGATTACTCATGCAAAATTTTAGATGGAAAGGGATAGTTCTACGAAGTGTATTTAAAGAGTTAAGGTACTTAGAGTAGTGAACTTTTATATGTCTTAGTAGAATATATTAGGCATTGGATAGATATGATTATATGTTAAAGAATTTTTAACATTGACCAGACCAAACTTTTTTTATTTGACAATATCTAAAAAAGTTAAAGTAATTTGCCACATAAATTACATGAGAAAGGTCTATTTCTTTCCAAATATGTATAGCCAAAATACCAATATCAGAGAATCTTTTTCCACATATTTCACAAGAGTTATAAAAAAATTGAACAGGGGTTCCCCTTGGGACAAGTTACTTAAAAAACATAAAAAATTACGTCCGGTTCATTATAGGACAGGTTTTCTATAGATTCTTTAAAAAAATAAAGAAAACCGTCCGGTTTACTTACAATATACACATTATCTCACGCGGAAATACCAACTAACCTTACAACATATTATATATATATATATATATATATATATATATATATATATATATAAAGACAATTCTCATGTAATTTATGTTGCAAATCACTAACTTTTCTAGATATTGTCAAATAAAAAAAGTTCGGTCAGGTCAATGTTAAAATTCTTTATCACAATCATATCTATCCAATGCCTAATATATTCTACTAAGACATAAAAAAAAGATCACTACTCTAAGTACTATACTAAATATTTTATTGGTCATTCTTTGTTGTTATGTGTATTTTGTTGTATAAAAAGTTTGAAGTTCTATTAACTAGTAAATGCTATCTAAAGTTGTATTTGTGACAAAAAAGTTTTTGCCATATATAACATGCAACGAAGTTGAAAATAAAAATGAAAAACTCATTTTTTAAGGAAAATCCCTGGTCATATCTTTTAATTTTAATCAATAACTTTATATTATGCACTACTACGTTATTTAAAATAGAAAACACTTACAGTTCACTATTTTTTTTAAAATGCACTTCGTGAAACTATCCCTTTGAATTTTAAGTGCCATTTGCTCACTGATTACGAGATGGTTGCATTAAAAAAAAAAAAACCTTACCCCCAGGCCCACCCCCCTCATTTACAAATTTTTTTTAGTGATGAATGCAATGTCTGTAGATAAATTGAGTTATAAACAAAATTAGATCTATAAAAGATGAAATGAACACAATATTCGAGAGAGAAAAAATCACTCAAAATAAAGATTCGAGTATTATTGAATGTTCTTTCAAGGGATCATACAGGACAATGGTGAATTTATTAATCTTCCATAAAATGTTGCTATCATTGTCCTGTCTCTTCCTCCCTAATCTTCTTTCTAGTTCATAACTGAGGAGTATTAAACGCAGCCGCTGCCAGCTGCTGTTCCTGCATGACAGCATCCTGTCGAGCCTTGGCAAATAGTTCCTGCTGCTGGCGCAGCAGCTCTTCTTCAGGTATGCCGAGGTTTTCCAGTCTTGTGCTTTGCCGCCGTTTCTTGGCAGCTGTCTCTTTACATTCAGATAATACCTGAAATATCAAATATTCAAGGTAAATTATGTTTTTTTTATAAATGCAGTGTGTGTTTTTAAAAAGAACATAAGTATTGCTTTACTTAGGTAACCCATTTACCATTTACAGAATTTAATCAATATCTCATTTTCTTCATTGACGTGGGACATTTTGTATTAGATTAATGGACCATAACTAGGGTGTGCAAAAATGCGTACATTATTAAAAATTCAAATTGCACGGCTTGTGTTAATAGGTAATAGAAAAAGGGGGGGGGGGGGGCGAAAGTGACACTTTTTGAAACCAAAACTAAAAGTCAAAGGAACTCAACTAAAAAAAGTGTTACAGGTCTGACATTTTGCATGGCAGTTGCTTTATAGGGGTACAATATGGAACTGTGAAAAAACGGCGGCGCAACCGCCGAAAACCGCCGAGAAAAGGCAACAAAAATTACGGCGGGAAACGGCGGTTTTCGGCGGTTGCGCCGCCGTTTCTTCACAGTTCCATATTGTACCCCTATAAAGCAACTGCCATGCAAAATCTTAGACCTGTAACCCTTTTTTTAGTTCAGTTCCTTTGTTGACTCTTAGTTTTGGTTTCAAAAAGTGTCACTTTCGCCCCCCCCCCTTTTAAGCATACCGCAAAAATAGTCATTAAATCTAGTTTTTGGACATATAAGTATCATATTTGTGCTATTTGTAGTTTATGAGCTACGTTGAAAAATGTAAGAAAGATTTAAAAGTTTTAAGTCAGTTGAAACATTTTACCACGTATCTCCTAAACTACAAGTAGCAAAAAACGGTTCATTATAAGTCCAAAAACTAGAGCTTATAACGATTCTAAAAAAGACTTTTAGCACTTTTACATTATACTGCGTTAAAAAATAACAAAAATACCTCTTCCGCCTCTTTAACAAAGTCTGGAAAGCCTAATTTCTGTAAAGCAAATAACACATGTTCTGCTGATATCGTTTTCTTCTGTTGTTGATTACAAATCTAAAATTCAATAAATTTTACATGTTAGGTCAATATCAATTAAATATCAATTAAAATTTTAAAAAATGATTAGGTATAGGACGACAGAAAATGAAAGCCTTACGTTTATAAAATACAAGTATAGCATGTAGTGTACGTACACAGATGTTAGTTTGATAAAATAGCCTAAGGTTAAGAAGGATCATTAGATTTTCAAACTAAGTTTTTCTTAATTTTACCTCGTTACTTTCACTAGATATAAGATGAATAAACTCTGTACAACAACTAAGCACCAATTCACGGGCCTAAAACAGGTTACCTATGGGAGTGGGTGATAATTTCAAGTCCAGGTTATTTTAGGTTAGTAAATGTTAACGCTTGCCCTGCAGGGTTAGGAAATAGGCCCCGCAGGATTAGAGCCCACCGCAGTGGCTAAAATAGGAGAAAAGCTACTGTGAAAATGCGAGAAACCCACAACTTCGTTCTCTTTCCATGATCCCCCAAAAAAATGTATTACAGAGAAGGTAAATAAAATTATTTTAGTTAACATAAATACAACAAAAATTTTAACACACTTAATTCCAATTGATTAAAATGGATAAATAAAAAGGGAAAGAACAAGAATAAAACAGAAAAGTACGTTAAAGTTATATTAAATGTTAAAAAAGCTTTATTTTAACTGTGTAACTACTATTGGCGGCTGTTTGCTGCTAGAGATCAAAAGGGATAAGACAATGGCCGATAAATTGATGTACATCTAATAATGATACCTAAAATTATCCCTTCTGAAGATTAAAATTAATGGTTGAAACGTTTGGATACAAAACTTAATGAATTAAAAGTCCCCAATGTTGTAAAGACAACGATTAAGAAAACGTTATTATATAGCTTTGAGGACTAGTATAATAAACAGCCCATTGTCCCCTCCTTCCCTGCTACGTACCTCATTAGCTACTCTAATATTTGGTAAAATTTCTTTAATCATTTTGTTCATGGCTGCTCTTGGTATGGTTGGCTCATCGTCCCCGTCTCCATTTTGACCCCTAAAAATTCAGTTATCATAGAGTTCAAAAAAATAGTTAAAAACAAATTAGCATATAATAATGTGTTTTATCTCACAAAGTTGAGAAAATTAAGTAAGGATAATATTTAGAAATTCAGTTATCATAGAGTTAAAAAAATAGTTAAAAACAAATTAGCATATAATAATGTGTTTTATCTCACCAAGTTGAGAAAATTAAGTAATAATAATATTTAGAAATTTTTCTATTGCTTTTAAACCTTGCATGAAGATCTCTAAATCAGTCATATACACTATATGTTCGTTCGTTTGTCCGACTAATTTGTTAAGATTTGCTTTTATGAATGTTGTCTTTCTAGTTTCTCATTCTTTTAATGTAGGTATCATGATCATTATATCGTATATACATACTTATATAAAAGTAACAGAATCACTGTCTGAATGTTTGTCAGTACCGGAAGATCTCGCTAACCAATATTGTTTAACAATAAAGCTTCTCATAGGTCCTGGGAAGGTTTTTAACTATGTTAGGGGAGGTTTCGGCCACCCTCCCAATCGCATCTAGAAAAAATTACCCCCAAAAAAATATTTTTTTCTTTTCCCTTTAAAACTAATAAAATAAGAATCCCCCCCCCTCTCCTGAAGGGCCCCTAGAGAACTGTATAGGGGTGACCGCTAGTTATTACTAAAATAACTATACCTGGAATTATCAGGTGACCAACTTGGTCCGCTGACATCATCCATCTGCAAATTATTCATATAAATATTAATCCAACACAAACACATAGTCATCATAATAATAGTCTCCCATAGATAAATACTTATGCAATGCAAGTTAGAAATAAATAAAATCATATGGAATAATAACTTTGTTTACCATAGGACCACCAACAACTAGTTAACTTGCTTAAAATGGTTAACTCTAGTCCCTAATTAGTCATTTTACCCAACAGGGTTCTCCTGATCCTAACTTTCTAATAGCCCTAAAATAGGCTAGATTTTTCATCAATCAAAACGTTAGTGGGATGTTACAATGATATAAATATGTTATGCAAAAATTCTTTAAATTTCAATATTCATAAGGAAAGATCGGACTAATATTACATTAATAAGGGTTTTAAATCAATATCATACAATTTAGTTAACTAATATTTTTCAACTTATCAAGATTTTAAAATATAATTTAATTACAATACTTTGATTAAATGTAGGATAAATGATTTTAATTTAAATAGGCTTTTGAATTAATTAAAATTATATAATATGATTATGAACAATCAAAGAAATTTTTAAATGCAAATTACATAAGTTTCAAACTGGATCTTCATATTGCATGTAGAATAAATTAATTGTAAAAATAACAGAAAACCGGGAAAATCAAGGTTAAATATGATTACTTTTATTAAATACATATTTGACTACACCAAAATTTCATCACAATTATACAATTTTTTAATGGAATATATCAAAAAGTACATAAAATGTACACAATTTTTCTAGAGTATAATAAGAATATTATTATGCCGTTTAAGATTTTAAAATCTTCAGCATAAAAGCTTTTATTAAAATAAAATATATATTTATATATTAGGTGAAATCACATAAAATTAGGTAAACCTATCTATTATGATAGGTTAACCTATGTGATTGATAAGCATGCTTATTTGTAAGGTAGATATACCTAAACATTTTTATGTGTTTCCAGAAAATGATATTATTATAAAATACTAAAATTTGTTGGTCAAGAGTTAGAAAACAATGAGTGAGTTCTCATCTTGTGTGGGAGGAGGGGCTCCAGCTGAGTTTGGATCTGGATTCATGCCAGGATTCATCATTGGAGCTGGTTGCTGGAGGCCTGGCATCATTCCTGGTGCCTGCTGCTGGAGTCCTGGAACCATACCTTGGGCCATGCCTTGACCTTGCTGAGGCATTCCTGGCTGTCCTCCCATTCCAGGCATTATACCTAATTTGAACATTAAAAATTAATTTTTTCTTTTAATAAAAAATCATGAATATTGGCTGTACTAGAAAATTTTTTAGTTTGACATTATATAATATGACGTTATAAAAATATATAGCGTAATCATAAACTAAGTTACAGGTTGCTGGAGTTATCATTTGAGTTTTTTTTATGGCTCAGCTATGGTCGAGGGTGAGACATTTTTCTTTAAAAATAAAATGATTTTCAATTAAATTATTGTAGGTATAAAAGATAATTTTGGATATTAGGAGTAAGGTGCATGGATAAAACAACTTAAAGAACCAGAAGAAAATGAAGCAAATTCTTAGTAAGATGGTAAAATATATATTAAAAATCCATTCACCTGGCTGCTGAGGTCCCAGGACTCCTGGAGTCATAATTCCTCCCGCTGCCATGTTCTAAACAGTAAAAAATATAATTTAACTTGATGTTCCTTTATATAGGAATAATTTACATTACTTGACACTTTGTAATACCTAGCTGTAAAGATGACCTTTTTGAATAATGTTCGTCTCAGGACCACAGGTCTTTAAATTATTAATATGTTGCTTTGTTACCCAAACAAACAGAATTAACTCTTAGATTGTACAACCTTTGTCCAGATGTCCTAACTGGCCTCTAAATGACTAAAATGTGCCTGCTATTGGACAAGTTATTCCTCCTAATCTTAACTATCTAATATTAAAACAAATTCTTTACCTGCTGCTGTGGCATCATTGATGTTGAAACTTGAGTCATTTCAGATTGTCCAGATACAGGGGCCTGGCTTGTATAAGCCTGAAGTATAATTTTCATTTTAATAGTGATAGTATTAGAATGATCTTTTTTAATAATCGGCCAGTAAAAAACAATAACATCTATTCCGTACTAAGTTAATGGACAATTTAAAAAAAACTACATATGTATAAATAAAGTAAAACTCGTAATTTTTGTACATTTAGAATTCTAGAAAATGTTTTAAAAGTGTTAAAGGATTTACCGGAGGCTAAAAGCTAAAATAATAATACCTGTCCAGATTGAATGGCAGCTCCAGGTTGTTGATTATTACTGCCAGCATCTGATGATGTTGGAGGCAAAGCACCCGCCATGCCCTGCATATTAAAATTATCCCCGGCAGTGGTATAGGCCACAGCACCCGGCGGCATTTGTTGTCCTGGCATCTGCTGGCCGTAGAATTGGTAGCCCATCTGGTCAGGTGTACCAGAGACTGGCGGCATTCCTGGCATTCCCTGGGGAGCCATACCTGGCATCATTCCAGGCATTCCTGGCATCATACCCCCTGGTGGGGCTCCCATACCTAAATTTAGGAAAAATTAGTATTATGAATATCATACAAGACCTTTATATTTTAACAAGAGCAAAAAAATCTCAAATTATTAATTTAATCTTATCGATGATTGCAGAAATTGTATTTATTGTCTTTTGAGAAAATCCGTAGAAACGGCATATCTAAAACCAACTTACTATGTAACGGGCGAAAATTTAGTTTTTAGTCATTTCCTAATCATGGGGTAGCTGCGCTACTATAAATCAAAAATACTATGAGTAACTAAATGCTTGACACTAACCAGGTGGAAAGCCTTGCGGCTGCATGCCCGGTGGATACATGTTGGGTTGTCCGTAGGGCAGATACATGTTGTACATGGTCTGCTGCTGGCTCATGTAGTTCTTCCTGGAGGCATCCTTCATCATTGCCATCTCACGCTCCTGGTCTGCCATCCGTTTCAATGCCATCTAAAATATAAATAAAATCCGTTAAATTAAATAAAATGGATATATCCGACGTTCGTAAATATATCAAGAAAATTAAAACATGTTCCTACCTTAAAACTTGAAAATGGAAGATGACGTTCAAAGTACGTTAAAAAAAATAAAAATACAGTTATTAATACCTAATATCTAGTAAATGGCGGTTTTGGATTATAAAGTTCATTTGCGGCTCGTAATATCAAAGCTTTTAAGAAATCTCAGCTTTCTAAACGTCTAAAATTTCATATTTTTAAACATTAATGACTGACCTGTCTTTGATATTCAAGGTATTCAGCCTTCTTCTTTCTCATCTGATCCAGCTTGTACGCCATCTGTATCTGCCTCTGTCTCTCCGCCTCCTCTGCCTCTCGCCTGCGCCTCTCCTTTTCCTCCTCACGCAGAGCGTCGAGAGCGGCTCTGGCGTCCCTCACCTGGGTCAGCTTGTCTTGCAGTCCCTCATAATGAAGCCTGAATATTTAAAGATTACCATCCCCTACTTTAAAGCTTTTAATGATGTTTTTCTCTGATTCGTTTTAAGTAGCTTGATATCAACAAAACATTTGATGATATTAGACAAATTTTGTTTACAATATTTTCCTTATAAAACTTTAAGTAGGGCTGATTTTTTTTCATTGATTCTTAAAAACAGAGTAGAAACTTTTGTTTTTACAAATTAGAATTAATATAAAACTGGAAAATAGGAGGTTTTGCTGTAATGTAGTCTAAATATTTATTTTTGTGAAACATTAGAGTAAAACAATAGAGGGGGAAGATGTTAAATAACTGTATGTCCCCACAGTGCCGACTTTCAATATTAACACAGCCAAGTCGCTATAAAAAGGGCAGAAAGCAATTTGGTAGCAGACGAAAAAGGTCCCCCAACACTAACAGGGGGATCCAGGTAGTTGTCTGTTTATTAATAGATATATTATAGATTTATGCACCTAACACCTAATCTTTCCTTTTAGGACATGATGTCAATTATCTTGATAAGGAAATATGTCGTGATTACCTGGCATCTTCTTGTTCCTGGATATATTTGACAAGCTTGCTGTGCATTGTCATCATGTTGACGAACAGGGACTGGACACTGCTGTCGTTGGCTATGGGTCTACCCCTAGAAGAGTTGGACTTCATCCGGTTCACAAATATCTCCAGCTGAGTTCTGGTAAGAAATATTTACATTACATTATGAAAAAAGAAAAAAGAATATTTTATTTTTGCTGAAAAGAATCTTTGAATTGTATATGTTTTACTAAAGCTTTTCCCAAGACCTATTAAGTATTCTAACAATAAAGTAAATATCTCTGTCCGAGTATCTGTAGGTCTGTGTGTGTGTCCCGAATGATCTCGCTAACCGCTGGACCGAATAGTGAATCTTATTAAAAGCCTCCCAACATAAATCATCCATGGAAAAAATTAACCCAGAATACCATATTTTTATATACTTTTCTTTTAAAACTACCTACAATGTTAAGTGGAGTGTCGACCCCCACACCTTCAAGTGTCCCTAGAGGCCTTTAGGGGCGTATCACCTTGTATTTAATGTAATATATATATTTCCTGAGGCTGGTGGTAAATTCTTCTAATTCTGCTTCAGAAGCTGTGTCCTTATCAGAGTTGCCGGATCTCTGCAATATTTTGAAAACACTTCAGATTCAATTATTGGTCAGTTTGTTCAGGAAGGGTATATGGTAAAGGATTGGATAGAGGAAATAATTACTTTGGCAAGCTACAAGTTACACTTCTTTAGAGTAGATGATAATCTAACGAACGATCTAAGTCAATGTGTCAGCCATTAAATGTAAATGTAAGTAACTCCAAAATAAGCATATGTTAATGAACATTGAGATATTTTTTTTATATTTTAGCAAAAGAAATTTTACTGTTCCTCTAAAACTTACAAAATTTTATTGCTTTGCTATAGTGTTCTATAGTTCGCCCTAGGACAAACGCAAGAGCGACAAACATAGGAATGGATTGGACACTTAACATTATCTATTTTAAACCCTCTTATACGTATTTTAAATGCCTAAATCTTGCGGCGGGCATATATATATTAGGGTGGGTCAATTTCCCCCTTTTAAAAAGATTTTACTGTTATCATAAGTTGAGGAAGTCATATATATGTATGACAAGGATTACAACATCCATAAGTAGCGAAGCTCAAAATTATGGATGGATATTTTTTTTGGATTAAAAAACCTCTTTCAAGTTTCACAGGGTTTTATATTTGCCCAGTAACCCTTGCAAATGACTACTAATGTGAAATTCCAAAATCGACCCACCCTAATATATATCTATACCTAACCTGCATAGAAATGTTTAATTCTTCTACCTGGACAGCTTCCTGAACCCTAGCCGTGCTAGCAATAACATTCTGTTTGGCCATTGCTATCCCTGCGGGAATACTTCCACCTCCTGTAGTATCCTTGCTTTCTTCCTAAATAAATAAATTTTGTATAAGTATGCAATGCAGAGATCTTAAAGGATACAGAAAATAATTTAGTTATGAAGAAAACACTTGAAGATTGAAATATTTAATGGAAAAGTTTGGAAACTGCTAGTTTTAAATACCAAATTGGTTGTGCGAATGGGGCGCTTGTCCAAAATCTGTGGTATGGAGATCGCTCTTCTATGAGTACTACTTAAATCCTACTTTTACTGCTATACACATAGACATTCTCAAAGTCGGCTTGTCAGTGAAGAATGCTTTTCCTTTTATTCCCACAAGTATAATACGAATTTGGTTGAACCCGTGGCTGTTCAACAAATACCCACGCACGGTATTATATTGCTTTAAATTAAGAATAAATGGAAGGTTATGATGTTCGATCTATATCATATAAGTATATCAAGTACATAAGAAGGAAGATGGTTTTATAAAGTGTATTTATATTACAAGTGAATCAGTTAAGTATGAAAGATACAGGATAGGAGATAATAAACATAAGTAGTGTAGGACAGGAGATTGCCTTAAGTCCAAAGCATCTAATTGTGCATAGTGTTAGGCCTCCACAGCGGTCTAAGGCCGGACATTTCGCCAAAAATCAACTTTGGAGTTTCTCTAAATTAACAAATTATTTTGAAAATATATACCCTATCTCATATAAAACAGAAGAGTTTTTGTCTTTTTAATTATTGGTTGATGAATTATGAACTTTGAAACATGAAGGTTAAGGATTATTTTCACGTCATGAATTTTACCTTTTGAATTTTCACCATCTCTGGAAAAAATATTTTTTTTCAGTGTTACATTAATACAATCAAGTTTCTTCACCTATTTATATTTATAATACTACATGATCTGTTAGGAAACTGGGGTTTAAAATTTTTTTTTTACTTTTTTCATCCATTTTTATGATGTTTTTGAAAAATTTTCATGTCATTTCTTAAATATTTTTGCAAGAAATTTTAGCAATAATTTTCAGTTTTTTAAGTTTTTCACCAAAAACCGGGCCCCGCAACATACCAAACCATATATTATTCTTAATATACAGGTATAATGCCATAGTTTGATGTTTAGTTTAGGTTGTTGCAGGGCCCGGTTTCTTGCAAATTTTAACTTTAATTTAAGGGGCCAAACTCTAAAATTACAATACAAGAAGAAAAAATTGTTGCAATTTTTTTTCTTTTCATTGTTAATTTTAATTTCTGATGCTTTTAAACTGCTTATAAAGTGCCTACGATAAATTAAGAGACTTTATGAGATTTAAAATGAATGTTTTAATCTTTTTAAGGGGGGGGGGGGGGGTGTTTAATGCATCCTTTTCGTAATCAAAGCGCAAATGGCACTTAGAATCCGAATTTTGTTATGAAACTTCGCATGAATATTCCTTGATAGGTCTATTTTCCCTAAATCAAATAAAAAGTTGGAAAAGTAATGGCTAACGGCTGGCGGCTCAGCCGTTTAGCAGTTCTTTTGGCCATTTTCAGGGCAAATCCATCATTTATTACATAGGAAACAACTTCTTGAAACATAATTTTGCTATATTTGATGTTAAATTCTTAAAATGTTAAATAGCCATTTTAAGAATTTCTTGTGCCAGCTGCTCAACGGCTAGAACTAGCGGAAACGGCTGGGAGTGGTCAAGAGTATGATGTGTAGATAGGGCTTGTGTCGTAGCTAGGGGTAGGTTTTTATGGGTGCTGAGCTCAAAAATACTTCCAAAAATAGTGGAGGCCCATCCATATGGCAGCTGGGAAACGGCTTCTGCTCAGCTTTTAGCCATTTTATAAGACTATTTAATGATATTTTTTAACAATAAGAATTTCGGTAATTTTAACTTCTTTCATTAATACCCATTTCTAATTAATTTTACTGGATATATTAATATTTTTTTTAATTTCTAGATTTAGCTGTTAAACAGCTAAAAACATTACTATATAGATTAAGTATTATTACTTATCTAAGAGAAAATAACTTCGTAAAAAAGGGTGAAGAAACTTGAATTAGTTGTATGAAATGTATGTTGCACAAGGTTGGTGATTGGGCATTTACCTTTATATAATCATTTCTACAGTAATATTTATTAATGCTTAAAGGTTTTTCAATGTTTTATTGCTATAAAACATCGAATTTAGGCACTTTACCAATTAAGAAAATATTATGAAAATATGAAATTTTAGCTAAGTTTCGAAGTATTTTCTAGACCAGTTGGCTTTTGTTTTTCTTCTCTATATGAATATACGAGTTGCATTGGGTAATAATAAGGCGCAGGCTTTTTATTTTGAACGATTCTATCAACTACAAGCTGAGAAAATTGACTTTGAGTAGAGGTAGGTGAAATGTCCACCAAAAGGCCAAAATAGACCACTGTGGCCTCTAACATAAGTCCTAGGCACAATTCATGCTAAGTACTAAGGAACCTAAATTTAAACTACAATGCATGCTAAATTAACTAAGATCATTACCTTTAAGCCAGGAGAAGAAGAGAAGAACTTAATAGTTCAAGAGTTAATGAATAACTGCCTGATTTTAAGAGGTGCAAGTTATAAAGACAACTATTTACCAGGATCTAGTCCTTGTCTGTTTAATAAGGTGTTTGTATGTTAAACTTGTGACGTAAATGTAGCTATGGCTGTAGGTATACTTAGTTTTACATAATGGTTACATGATTACTTTTAACAATAGATATAATGTTTTATATAAGCATATAACAATATTCAATCACATATAGATTACCATGGATAGGCTAGTATTACCCATATATAGTGTTATATTGGTAATAATAGGCCTGAAAATGCATTAAAATACATTAAAACTGCCTGAGGGCTGACCATATTATCTGTGTCTTATGCCCTGAAGTGCGCGAGATAATTGCTATAAACTGTCAATCAATATTTAGACTAAAGTCTTATATTGTGTTAATTTATAGAGGGTAGGTATAAATAAAGTGAACTAGATGCAAAGCATTTCTATAAGAATCTTGTCTGTACGTTCAAAGAATTTTGAAATTTAGATGTTGCATCTCCAAAATCATGGCTTAATAAAGTCTCCAAAGTCTTTAAGCTAACAAAAGGGAGAACGTCTGTACAAAACTTTAAATTTTACAGTCAACAATTATTTTTTTGTAATGAGTGCTTTCATATGTCTTTAAAGTTTATTTATAATAACGCATTAAATAGGTATCATAGAAACCTTTAATACTATTTTTGGTTTTAATTTTATTACCCTCAGATAAAGAGAATATTTTTTATTTATTTGTTCGGAAAAAAAATATCTTGTTTGATAAAAAATTCTTTCTTTTAAATAAAATACTAACCACTTTAGATTGCCAGTAGTCTCTGTTAAGATATTTAGCTAGCTCAGGATCAGCAGTTTCCTCTGGAGGAGTCCTGGCACCATTAGTTACACCACCCTTAATAATTTTAATATTTCACTAGGCATTAATAAAGACTGTTTATTATTGAACATTTGGAATATTTAGACAAGAATATAGATATATAACATATGAAATAGAGTTTAGGTATAAAAGTCTCACCTTAGATTTATTGTTTTCTAGGGATGCTAAAATATCATTAGTTTGCTTCTTCTTTTGTTTCTCCTATAGTCAACAAGTCAATTATTTTATTTCATGAAGAACTTTTTTATAGCTTGCTTTTAGTTTCCTAACTATTAAAAATAGCGTATCTCCTCTTAAAATAAGGTTTTTTTTTCATTTACATATATTCTTTTTATGTTCTAGAGGTTCTGCTTTTTGCCTTTAGATCTTAGGATTCTCTTCGTTTTAATTGAACATTAATATTATTGACTTTCCTTTTCTTCAGCCTCTGACATAGAAAGTGCGAGGACCAGCTGAAGCTCTTCCTCCTCCTTGAGCTCTGCCTCGCTCTTGCCGTCCTTCCCACCAGCAGCGGGCTGATCCTTACCACCAACCTTGGCGGAGACCTGAAATAATAACATTAACAAACATTGAATCTAATGAAATCATAAGCTTTTAAAGACATTGACCACGACTTATTTTCAAACCAGCGGCTGTTTCCCTAACATTTAGAAGATCTGTATTCGAAGGAATAGGAATTAATATCAATAAATGTATAAGTATAGATGTATAAACTATAAACAACTACCTGGTTCAAGTGGTGGGGACCTTTCTATCTACTAGCAAATTGCTTTCTGCCTTTTTTAGCGACTTGGCTGCGTTGATATTTCCGACGCTATTGGTTTAAATTCAAAGACTAAATTGAAAGTCCCCATCCCGTGAACACAATTATAACCCCTTTCCCCTCTTTTCTTTAACTTTAATGTAATATTATATACCTGTGGTTGTTTGGACAACGGAGAAGACAAATATTCCTCTGGCAAATTGGATTCTCTCAGGATTGCTCCAGGATTCAAAGGCGCCTGAAATAAAAGTTTATTTCAGTTAAATCAATAACAGGTCCGATAGTTATTTAACAGACCAAATAAGTAAACACATACAGACTTATCATAAACACGCACATAAATGCTCGAAGGTATTTTGTCATTGTAATGTAAATTACCATTTTGTTCATCTAGTGAAATTAGCATCAGATAACTGCACTATTAAGCTACAAAGAGGACTATCCACGAACAAGAGCAAGTTATTCTAAGCATCTTCCAGCATTGACCCATATTATTTTTTTAGTAAATATACTAGAGTTATTTTTAATATTTGCTTTATCGACTAAAAAGTTAGGTTTCACCATGGTTTTATATGAAAAAACTTTGAAATGTTAAGCATTGTTTGGTGCAATATCATCGAATGTTTTGATGAGTTCAAACTGTTGTTTAAAAGCTTTGACACAAAAGTATATTATTTTGATTAAAAATGTATATTTAGAAAAAGGGTTGGTAACTTGTAAACAGTTTAAATAATGTACTTTTGCAATTTACAACATTTGATGCTTTTCTGCAGTGTTATTTTATTTTGTCCTTTGAACTCAACAAAGCATTTGATGATATTGCTTTAAAAATTGATTTACATTTCAAAGTTTTTTTTTATATAAAACCATGGTGAAACCTAACTTTATAGTCGATAAAGCAAATATTAAACATAAACCTAGTAGGTATATTCACTAAAAAAAATACTATGGGTTAATGCTGGATGATGCTTAGAATCGCTTGCTCTGGTTCGTGGATAGTCCTCTTTACAGCTTTTTTTCTTGAAAGTTGTGCTGCTGTTCATATACATATGTATCTATTCAATTTAATTCAATCTAGTGTAAGAATTAAGGGGCCAATTAAAGATTCGAATATCAGTTCCATTTTGATTTATATGTTTTCAGATAATTTTGTAATGGGATATAGATACGCGGTTATTTTAATCAACCAGAATAAGAGAATCGAACCACTACAAACCTGTTTTTGCTGATGCTGTGGTGAATCATTCTGATCCTTGGGCCCATACTTATCAAAGCAAGCATCACAGACGCGCACCTCGCGCTCAATGCCAAACTTGGGAAGCAGACAAGACTTGCTACTACACTTGGCACAGAAAACCTTAATTTTTAGTAATAGTAAATTAAATGTTTAGTATATAGGGATCATTAAAAGCATTTTCAAAGGAATTTTTTAACTTTAGACAAATGTATTTCTAATTCAGTCTTTGCTTTTAAGTTTTTTTTTGTAACGAAGCTACTTTAAATTGACTAAAGTCTGTCCATGCTTTTGCCTTAGTCGCTTGCGAAAATACTTAATCTAAGTATATTCAATTTTGTGAACATTGATATCCTTTCTTAAACCCATTTTTAATATGTAAATATAAGAATATAATAATTGTACCTGACCACAAGCTCTACAATGATGCTGTCTTGTAAAAGTCGAGAACTGAACTCGACACCTAAACATATATTATAATTAATCTTTGTCATGAAGTAATTTTCAGCAGTAAAGCTACTCTAAAAATATGTTATGGAAGTTACTATGACAATAAATGTATAAGTATAGATGTGTTTATATTTCTGACGTCATTAGCTGGCCCAATACAAGGTCATACCCACTCTGTTTTTTTTTTTTTAAATTTAATAGTATAACATTAACTAGCCCTCGACGCGAACTTATTCACTTACAAAATGCTTAAAAGCATCAATAATTTTGAACTACTTGTCTACGCTAATCCAGTTTCGTTTTTTACTGTAAATACGACGAATAAAAATGAAAGTTTTATACTATTATTATATAAGATGCAGTTTTTGTGGTTTAATTGATTGATGCTAAGAAAATGCAAAAAATAATGCGCAAGTTTGCTAATTTTCAAATATATTAAACGTTTTGTATATTTTAAACTATGACATTTTTATATACCTACCTACTCCTACAATATTTGCTTTGTAAGATAAAAATACAGATCGTAAATAAAAATATAACATCTATATGTTAAACAAATATAAAAAGATAAATTCTATGTTTTGTAGTGTGATTCACATACTAACAATTACAAGTATAAAGTTAACTTAATAGTAAATTGCAATACAGTAATAAATCTTGGCATAGTAAATGTTTCTAAACCAACGATTATTCAAAGAGTAGTATTTAGGGGGGACTGCCATTTACACATCCAGCAAATTTACAGTGGATGTGTTTTCGCCAGTACAATGGATGTATTTATGACAAACTGAATTTTAACTGTATAAATGACAGTAAAATCGATTCTCATGCCATAAATACATCCAACACTGGCAAAAATACATCCAATATTTTTATACATATGTCAAAAATACATCTGATACTGGCATTTACACATCCATACTTTTTCAATTATATGTCATAGATACATCCAACACTGGCATTTATACACCCATAGAAATTTAATGTAAAATAATAAGAAAACAGCACACTTATATATTATTTGAGTTATAAAATATTTGTCATGCCTAACTTTCTTATCCCTAAATAACTGCTTATATAGATTATATAGTGTAAAATGACGTTCTTTTGATATTTAGCATATTCAGAATACTATTGTAGATCTTAAAATGATAAAAACGATGGTACAGACATATCCTTGATATAGAGTAGCTGCACAATTAAATCAAATAACGCATATTGTTTAACCTTACAGCCACATATGTTAGTTAAGACTGTATTTACATAAAGCCGATATAGTTGAATATAAAACATAACAATAGTGACTGTTCAAAATAGTTTGGAACGGGTCCAACTACGTCAGATGTAAACAAAGGCAACAGTATGTTCACAAATATTTCGTCAGATTTCAATACATATAATTCTTAGAACGATGTCTGTCCGTCCCTCTGAAGCTTAAGATCTTGGTAACATCTGAACTGATTGACCTCTACTCTTCAAGGAATATAGATACTAGTCCTAACATGTGGTGCAACTTTCTTTCCTCTCATAGAGTGAAGTCCCTAGAGGCTAGGAGGGAAGACATTAGTTACAAATAATTCAACGTGCATATTAGGATTATCACGGAATTTTATTTCAAGTTTAAAGAAAAAAATAACAAGATTTCCAAGATTTTATCCTCAGGATTCCTATCAATATGTTGAAATGTATTGTATCTTAATAAAATAGATTTATTAACACTGCTTTATAATTACAAAAATAACACGCTACGAAAAAATACAACAAAGCATAAAGTGATAAACAAGCAGTGGGGAAACGAAGCTTTATAGAAGTAGATTTGTGAATTTAAAATCAATAATATACCTATAGCACTGTTTCATATTCTAACTATATGGTTTCTTTTAAAACATATTATGAACAAAAATATTTGTTGTATAACTTATTATATTTGTTTGGTGTGTTCACAAACTCTTATAAAATCCAACTGTTAATGTTATCAGGCAAGGACATAGAGATAGGTCAATGGACGACAATTTTAGACTTTTCCATAACTCTCTATCTTTGTTAGCTTTGGAATATTAGGGTGATTGTAAGGTGTTAAATTATTTAGCTATCAATGTCCTCTCCCTCCCTGTATCAGCTGAGGCTGTGTAAACAATAATAAATTCTTAGTTCTGCTCCGGCTTTTGTTAATGAGATAACAATATGCAAAGTAGCGCGGCTAAGTTACACCTAAATGTAAACAAGAAATTCTATATGATACAAAAATTAACCAAATAGTCAATTGATTCCGCATCTTAGACCAAAATATTTTGAAAGCAATGGATTTATTAATACTTGGATCTTACAACAGATTATCATGTTAATCTTGTAGCTGGCTAAAATTAGATTAGTTTTATCACTAAATGCGTTTTAAAGCTAACGACATATAGAAAACTTGTTTTACCTTCTGCAAACATCACCCTCCGCCCATTCAGGCGCAATATCCGCCTCGAACATAGCCTCGGCCTCTCTGACTGGCGGAAACTTCCAACCCTCCGCCTTCATGAGGTTGTGTGTGTCCGACACAATCCTGTACTTGGGGCTGTTTCTGAACACTGTACCCCAGGTTTGGATCAATTCAAGCACCTTCATAGATATTTATCAAATTGATCCTCTTATCAAAGTATTTTAGTTTCTTTTAATAATATAAAAATTTTACCCCTTAGCTTGGTTCAAGAAATGAATACAGTTTCAAATATCTTTAAGGCATACATAAGACTTCGCAAATTGAGTTATCTAAAACCATTGCTTACTTACCATTTAAATATCCCTTTAATCAACAAAAATAAATGAGAACTTTATCGTTATTATATTTTAATGAATATGATAAATTCCTTTGTCTTAATATTATCATCAGTGGTCTGTTTAACAAGATCTCTCATCTCCTCCATGAATGCTTTAGTTGCTATTTCTTGGTGCACAAGATCCCCGCAGTTTTTCACACACGTCTCCATAACCTTAATAATATTTGTGTACTTTTTTAAGCCAAACTAAACTAACAGTGAATCTTATGTTTTTTTACTTTTTGTTCTTATGGATTTATCATACTTTATCTTACAGAAGATTTCCATATTCTCTAATAAAAAAAATTGTAGTGGCCTCAAAAAAATCTTCCCCATCCCCTCCCCCTTTACTGGATAAAGGAACTGACCAATAAATGATAGGGTAAATAATAGTCCACAATTTTTCCCCGTCATAATATCCATTCTACATCCATTGTTTGCGGACTCATTAAACTTTTCATTATGTTTATAAAATTCTTTTTCAACGTTAATAGCCAACGTTAGCAACTTTTAATAAAATTAAAATAATTAAAGCACTAAACAGCTGTTAATGTTGTTATACCTGTAAAGCAAAGAGAGCCGCATGGGGATTTTGATGATAAAATTTCTTCTTAATTGCAGTAACAGCATACCTAAAAATGTTAAGATAAGGATTTATAAAAACGAGGACAGAAAGAAACTTTAATGACACAGTTTTTAATTTTCTCTCATTCATAAATTCAAATATTTCCTTTCACTTATTTGGGTGTGTGATTCGATTAATCACACAAAAATTTTGTTAGGAAGAAAAAGGTTTGAAAACATAAGACATGCGTAGAATCAAAGTTGCTTGGCGCATGCTAACAAAATATACTTACTTAGGATTGGTATCTCCTTGTCTAATAGAATCGCAGATCATCATGTTGCTAGCCCAGTCAGGTTCTAGCAGTAACTGGCTAGTAGCCTTCTCCAGCAACCGGTCAAAGGAGGACGTGGAGCGCCCAAACATTTTTGCCTACTTAGCTCTGAAAACTATTAAACAATTTTTTTTATGAAATTAAATAAGAAACAAACAAATATTTACATGAATATGTAAATTGTTTCAAAATTATGATATTCGCAGTGATGCCATTGCATATTTGCTTGTATTTTCTCTGTAGATTTAATAATCTGGAGCTGATCTTGTAAATAAGAGTTGTATGTTCTTTCTTATAGCCTTTTCTTTAAAAGAGTTGTCATCATTTCCCCAAATTGCTTCTTTTTAGGTTAGAGGACAGATTCAACTTCTTTGCTAAACCTACTCGCTCTTATGTCTCCTGGAAATTTTCTCCTGCATAGTTCCAAAATGCTAAAACATAAAGAAACATTGTATGTTATTCTCTAAATAAATTGTTCCTTCAAGTTAATTATCTTTTATTGAGTGTTGTAGTAGCAGTTTTAATGGCCTTAATTAATTATTCTACACCAATGTTCTTCAAGAATCGTCATTTTCTTCATTATTTTCTTTATTCGCTTGTAGGACAGATTCAACTAGTTTGCTGATCCTTGGCCTAATCTCTTCTGGAAATTCATTGCTGTAGAATTCACAGCAATTGACACAGTATCTTCTATATAAATTATTCTTAGTCTTGTTTTTAAAATAAGGTAAGTAGGTTTCTTCATACGAACAGCAACAACAAAAGTGCTTGTCATCTATAATACAAAGTAGAAGAATTATACCAATCAAAATCAAGCTTAAAATCTCAGTTACCGTTGAACCGACGAGGCTTTTCTTCCCAAAAAAAAATATCTACTGGTCCTGTTATGGTTTCAAGTCTTTCAATCTAATTCTACAATTGACATCGAAAGTAAGAAAATAAAACTAATTTAAAGTAGCTTTATCATTAAGTGGAACGAGAATGATTAAGTGCATAGAAAATATATATATGTAAAATATCTAGAAATTCAAACTTCTATACATAGGTACTTTTTTTTAAAAGAGTAATTTCCTGTAGTAGAAAAGTGAGCACTCCTGACAAACAGTAACTTCACATTTAGCGCATTCACCTCCCAGAATCAGAAACATACTACCAACTCTAAATATAGTTATTAATTTTAACACATGATGGCAGTCTTCGACGAAAATTAGTTACAACGTATTTCTTTCCTTCTGGAAGCATAAATGCTGGAGTTGATTATAGCGCGAGAGTATAAGAGTCTGTCAAAATATATTTAAAGGACGGACGAACTTTGATATAGAATAGCTGTGGTAGGTACTAAAAATATTATTCTTAATTTTTTTAAAAAAATTCTCCAACATTCTTAAAGTTAAATCTTACTTTCGTTCCCCTTTGGGTGTGAAAGGGTCCAGCATTATGTAGGTATCCTCCTTGAATTCAGCTAGTCCTTTCACAAATTTTGGTTTCTTTCCATAATAATGACATTTCTCCTAGAATTAAAAAGATGATTATTTTTTAATTGGGGGAATGCCTTTTTCAATGTGTTTTCAATGTTTCCAAAAACATGAAGAGAAAAAATCTTCAAACTGAAAAACATTGAGAAAAAAAAATCCTTCGATGAAAACATCCAAGTTTTTAGCAGTAATGAAACTGTGTTGAATTACCTTTAATTTGCAAATTTTGCATTCAAAGTCCACAGTCTTCTCTGCCCATTCATCCTACAAAAAAGAAGTCAATTATTCAGGATATTGTTTCATCACTTATGAATGCTAGGTTTTTTTTGTCTCATTTGTTTGTTTTAAACCGACATCCTTTGGATTTGAGGAGTCTGTAACAATAAAAGCCCAAAAAGTAATAGGATGTTTATTTGTGTGTGTGTGTAGCTTAAGATCTTGCTAGCCGCACCACTGCACTGGACCAATATAGGCTTTTTATAGGTCTTGGGAAGGTTTATAACTATTTTGGGGAAGGGTAACACCATCATCTCAAAAAAATTCGCCCATCGAAAAGAACCCCCAAACTTTTTATTATTTTTTTTTCTTTTTAAAACTAAAATTAAAAATGTAGGGTATATTCCCCCCCCTCCCCCTTAAACTACACTAAAAGACCCCTAGAGGCCTTAAAGGAGGAAGACTTGACTGTATCATAAATTAACATTGGCAAATCTTAAATGAAAAAAATCATTAGGTATTACCTTTTTCTTTAAATCTTCTCCTTTCTCTTCGTCATTTAATCTATCCAAAAACTTGGCTTTTTCATCTATGACACCTGCCATTTTAAAATCTCTGAATTACATACATAGTACAATTTCATACATCATCAATAAAATATCAAAACTAAATCACAGATAGGTGCAACATATAATAAATATCTATTCCAATGAAACTAAATAATCGTTAATGTTAAATGATAGTTCCATAAAAGACATTTGAAAAGGATCATTCTAAACTGTACATGTTGATTCCCTACATTTTTAGATTAATACCTGAAAATTATTCTTTTAAAGATCAACTTTTATTGTTAAACCTCATGGAATTGTATCTGAATTTCACCAAATGCCTTTTATTAAACTATCCTTCTTAAAATGTTTAGTTCAACTAAATCTAAAATTATGGTATTAAGTATTTATAAGAAAAATCTCATTTATAATCAATGATGAAAATTTTAAACAATTTATAGAGATCTTTTAACTTAAATTCGTTGAATTAATAATTACCTAAACAAATATAGGTACATAAATAATATACTTATTAATGATATGCTTGGTTTATTCAAAAGAAAAATCATTCCAAATATCTTTCAGCTAAAATTGGATTACTGTATAATGAAATAAACTAATACAACAACACACATTTATTAATCATTAATAATTTGTCATTGGCAAAAGGGAAACTAAAAAATATTATTTCTAATTTTGCATTAGATTGCTTTTCTTGTTTTTTAAAATCAAATTCATCAATTTTTGTAAGTAGGTAGATTCTTTCGTTAATTTTGTTGCTAATAATAATTTGGCATTCATGAAATAAAATAAGTCAAAGTACCTTGAGAGGGAGAGAAAAATGGCTTTAAAAAAAATTTACAACCCTTCCTACTTCTTTGTAATTGTCATGTCGGCTATAAAAGAAGGAGTTTTAAACATAAAATATAGAGAAGACAAGTTTAGTTGTTTGTCCTATCCAATCCCTGCCACCACCTGCCTAAACCGCATTGTCCCCTTGCTGGACTGGGAAAGCATGGTCAACTTGTTCAATGAACGTCTGTGAATTCAGTAAACTTGTACCACCCAACAAAATCTGGGTTTTCAGCGTAGAATTTAGCAAATACACGGCATGTGCTTCTTCGTACGTAATGCCTCCTATGATGAAGGCAACGACGGTGGATATTTTGCCGTCATATTGGGATCCTAAACTTGGGAACAGGTTTGAGCGCAGCCTGCCGCGTATCAAATCTTCCAGAATGCTCTTGAGCAAGGGCTGGTGCTGGGTATACACATTTTCAACTCCCTAAACAATAGACCAATTCATAGTAGCGCAGCAACTTTTAAACTAGGATACGTTCGTACGTCTAGAGATCGATTTTATGGACTCCTTATGGCCAATTTATTATTAGCATTTCCATAGCTTTCTGTTAAATTTTTTTTTATAAAAATGAATATAAATAAAAACTCACCTTCAAGCCTTTAAACAACTTGCCAGTAATGTTACTCGTAGCTCCACCTTCTTCCTTGAACAAATCTCCCCGCCTTGCATTTGACCCTGCAAACCTTTGCAGATTATGCACCTGCCTTGCCTCTGCCTCTCCGCCTCGTTTCCTCAAGGCGTTGATTAGTGTCCTCACCCCAGAGTTGGGATGGGATTCGAACCTCAACATAAACAACATGACTAATCTTGTTGCATCGTCCAGACTGATGCTTTCTCGTGATACTAACTCAGACACCTGAAACAACAAAGTCAAGATAATAATCATCAAAATTGTCATAGCAAAACTACTTTTAAATTTTTGTCTGATACTAAATATCTCTGAATTTGCTGATTCGTTGAAATTGGTTGTTAATTAAGGGAAGCTTTATAAAGAATTTGTGGTAGTTTTGAGCTATTCCTTGCTTCTAGAGACTAGTCTAACATTAAGAATGATTTAATATTGATGATCGCTAGTGACCTGTTTTAGCATAGTAGAATGATCGCCTCCAGAAACAACTTCTTGTTCAATTTCAGACAGCTCCAGTAATTTTCTTTGCCCAACAATCCTAAAATGTAATATTCAGTTATCCAACTTTCAATTCAAGTAAAAGAGGTTTGTCTGTCTGTCCGTTTTGAATTCAGTCTCAAGAGTCTACTCTACACAATCTACATATTCGCAGATATGTGAACACAAATACACAAATAAATACTCAACAAAAAAAAGACACAAACTTTGTTGGGTATTGTTTGTTGTAAGTGATTTTAAAGCTATGTACTCTAGACTAAGGACAATATTACCCTTGTTTCTCAAAAAATATTAAAATCACTAAAATAAAAACCCACCTCGATAATTCAGAGACTAGAGTAACATGCTTTGATACGGTGCCTAAAATATATTTTTATAGAGTATTTCATATTTTGATTTAATAAAAAACCCCATATAAATTTTTTTGATTTTTCTAAGCAATACCTATGATTTACTGCGAAAACAAAAAAATTAAATCAAAATTCTATTGAGAATTAAACGTTTTCTAGTTTCTTAAGATGTTTTAGAAATTATAAACATACCAGACATCTTTTTGAATTGTGGATAGTTTTCAATGAAGTTTTTCATGTCAGAAATGCTTTCAATTTGTTGATGGGATTTGGCTTTGTTCTGGAAGTCTTCCATTAATATCTAAAACGTTAACTTATTACAAGCGCAGCTTTTTTACATACACAGTTCTACAGACTGTCATTGTCGGAGAAAACTGATTGTTAATTGTGCAAGATAGAATTGTAACATTGATTTAAAACTTTGTGAAAGTAACTTTGTAACGGCGCCCATAAAGTTATCGTATCGAATTTGACTTTTTAATAAACAAATTATTACAATAATAGAATCTCTTTCATTTCGACACATATAAGGCAATAAACAAAAAGTTAAATGTAAAGATTAAAGAAAATTCTGTTTGAATGGCTTTTTCCTAAAAAAATCCTTGCTACCATAGGTAAAACTTATAATGTTTGATTATAACAGAATTGTGTTGCTGTATGCAAAATTTACCTTAATTGTTTGACCAATTTCGCCGAAATTTGAATATAAATTTCCAGCATAAAATTCATCCTGGGAGCTTGACAGTACAATGTCCTGAATAAAGATAATCACCATTTTAAATGTAGACAAACAAATATCATTATTTCTCGCATCGTATTATAAACACCTTCCCGAGGATATAAAATGTACAATTATATGATTAAAACCAGTTTTTTAGCCCCGATAAAAAACTGGTTTTAATCTTCTGATTGTACATTTTATATTCGTAGAAAACTGGATATAATGCTAGATATAATTTTTTCGTATGGATGAGAACCGGTTCTAATCCACCGGATATTAATCGAAATCGAATGAATAAAAGAATAGTTATTTCTCGTATCGTATTATATAGAGCTTTCCGCGGATATAGAATGTACAATTATAAGAATAAAACCAGTTTTTTAGCCCTGAGGTGTGAAGGCATGTGATAAAAAAAAATTGGTTTTAATTTTATGATTGTAGATTTTAATATTCGTAGAGCGCTGGATATAATACGATGCTAGACATAGTTTTTTCGTATGGATGAGAACCGGTTCCTATCCACCAGATTCGAATGAATACGAGAAAATATATTCCAATCAATAAGAAAACTTCTACAAGTCTGTATCCTTAAGATTATAAAAAGTAAAGGACAAGTACTACTAGTTATAAAGTATCCCCTGCCAATAATAATGAAGACTACCTGAAGATCTTTACTAACTCCAGGTACACCTGCCAAGCTGACCCTGTTGTTCTTGATACCAATCAGCTGATGGACCATGGCTTGATATGTCCACTGTGTCAATAAAGGGGTTACTGGATCTTCTCGCCTGTAAAAAATATTATGTGATCCTGATCATATACATAGTAATACATAGTAAGCTTCCATATTTTGCCACCGAAGTAAATAATAAAGATATATTAATATAAGCCTCAGTTTGTCCAAAGTTCCAAGATTAGGAAACAAAATAGACAATAAAAAATATTGGCAATACCTGTCTAAAACAAGAAGAACAGGAGTATTATTTGGTGAAGCATCTGCATCGAAGAGGCCTCCTTCTCTGGCGATAATTTGACGTACTGTTTGGGCCAGAAAATTAGCTGGGCCTGATCCTTCCTGAAAATAAATATTTTGGGTACCTCACGAAAGTTGTTGTTCTCTTGTAAAATGTGTAACATTAGAATTAAATCAAAGTTGTTGTACAAGAATCATGTTAACTTTATTTCAACAAAAAAAAAATCCGCGAAGAGACATTAAAAATTAAAAATCCACGAATGAGATTCTAAACGATTTTGTTAATGTAATTACCTGATATCTAATAACTGGAGACATTTTGAAAGCAAGAAGCACAGAGGCTAAGGCCTGGCCACTTCGCAATAAGCTCGATTCTACCCATCTAAATTGGAAATAAACTATCAACAATTTAAGAAGGGAACCTAGTATTTAAGCCGGATTCTAGCAATATTTTTAAAAAGCCTTTTTTTAAATAAAGGGATTAAAGGGGGGGGGGGGGGGGCGAAAGTGAAACTTTTTGAAACCAAAACTAAAAGTCAAAGGAACTCAACTAAAAAAAGAGTTACAGGTCTGACATTTTGCATGGCAGTTGCTTTATAGGGGTACAATATGGAACTGTGAAGAAACGGCGTCGCAACCGCAGAAAACCGCCGAGAAAAGGCAAAAAAAATTTCGGCGGGAAACGGCGGTTTTCGGCGGTTGCGCCGCCGTTTCTTCACAGTTCCATATTTTACCCCTATAAAGCAACTGCCATGCAAAATCTCAGACCTGTAACTCTTTTTTTAGTTGAGTTCCTTTGTTGACTTTTAGTTTTGGTTTCAAAAAGTGTCACTTCCCCCCCCCCCCTTTTATCGGTACTGGGAAGAATCTTAAGCTGCATTTTTTCATATTTTCACAGTAGCTTTTCTCCTATTTCTAGACCCTACAGCGGCCATTTTCAAATCAATACTCAACCTAAACTATCGTTGTTAAAAGTTAAAATATATATTTTTAAATTGCATATATCACAAAAAGACGATTTTCAAGTCTTGATATTTTAAAACCCCAATATAAATCCTCTACGCATTTCATCTTTACTACGCAGTCTCTCAGTTAAGTATTTAATATTCTAATCTTATGTTAGATTTTCGTTACTGTGCTACAGAACATAAAATATCTTCAATAATTTAAGTAAAATGTTTGATGAATTATTAAGTAGTTTTTTACCTGCTGCCTAATGGTTGTAAAGGTTTTGGAATGTTAACAGTAAATAAATGCGCTCCAATTGGATAAAAGTCTGTGTAAATTTCTTTGACATCTCTAACTACTTCCTACAAAATTAATGGTTTTAAAATATAGGTATTATCTTTACTATTATTATAGTTGGTGTATTGTGTAATTACTTGCATATGATACCTATCGTTATAATGTTGGCTGTTGACAAAATTTCATTTATAGGAAACAAAGAATAGAAATTAAAACAATTTTAATTAAATAACAGCAACAACAGCTTAACACAAGAATGGCGGACATTTGATCTATACAACCCTGCCAGAAACGTCGCAAGCAAATCCTACGATATGCATACGACGTTTCTGGCAGGGAATAGACGCTCGTTCTGAAAATGAAACTTTACCACAAAAATCCAGGTATAGTAATAAGAAATATTCTGGCAAAAAACGGACATTTAGAGTTGCGTTGCTACTTTAAAACCTCACCTGCATGTCTGCCTCTGCAATTTGTTTCACTGATGACTTTGGTATTAGGTTTGTAAAGTTTAAATAATAAGATCCATACCTATGATTATGAAAGTTAAAAAATGTTTATGTGAGACTCGCCTAGAAAATAATAAATTGAAACTTCAAATTCATAGAAGTAGAAAAGCGATAGGTCCTACTTAAAACAAAAACTTAATCTTATAATAAAACAAATTTTTTAAAAAAGTTTTACCTTGGATTTGATAACTCTGCACAAATCATTGGAATAGAATCTTCTGGCCTGGCTATAACAATGCACTTCAAATGGCGCATGTCCTCAAAAACCGGTTTAGCCTGCAGTCTTTCAAATAAGTATACTTCTTGTCGCATTAGGGCTGATTGTGCAAATGCCAGTGAGACTATTGGAGTAGTTTCGCTGTCTAGTAACATTACTTTCATACCTAAAAAATATATAGATTTAAAAAGAAAACTATAGATATTATAACTTTCTAACTTATACAGGGGATTTAAATGAAAATAATTCATAAATTTATTTTTCCGTTAGATACACAAATGAATTACAGAGTACTGGGAAAGCAAAATTTAGATCCTAATTCTATACCTGAAAAAAGAAAAAATTATAAAACAATACCTACCTATTATTGATTAAAAAGATAGGGCAGCTATTCTATCTAATTTATACACAGTGCCATTATTTTCACAGCACTTTATCAAACAAAAGATTTAGGGTAAATCATCTTACAAAATTCACCATTAACCCTTTGTATTCTCCTTTTTTTCTTGTAAATAATATGTAAAAATTCAAAATACATTATGAACCTGGTCCTGCTTCATCCAGGATTTTAAGGATATAGGACTGCACAACCTCCACAAGATCCATGTTTCCAGAGCTGGGTACAAACTCTTTCATTTCATTATAACTTCTGAAATTAAGTCTGTATGAATTCTCATTTATTAATGTACCTAAGAAAATATTTTATTGATAATAATACACCACAAAGAAAATAAATTATCTAGGTAGGTACGGACATATTATGCTTTCTTAAAGAATATGTAAACAAAGGTGAAAAATATCCAAATAAAGCGCAGCAATAACTAGCTAAAACATAATTAAGAAACTTAATTTAGTTTTTGGGAGGTAAGGTAGGTCAACCTATTAGTTTAGTCATTTAAAATTTATTTTAAGTGTATAAGTCAAAAGAAACTGTCAACCATGGACGTACACAAACAGTGGTTAGAGTAGCTACGATACTAAATATTACATTTCAACAAACAAAGAAGTAAAGCTAAACAATTGTACATATAATTTAAATCACAGCTAACGCCTTGATAAACTTCTTAACTGTCATCTTCTCCACAAATTTGAATTACAACGGTTGAACATTCTAGAGCTAAACTGAACTAGGTCCGAGTCGAATAAAGAAAGAAATGAGTTGGCAATCAGAAAAGGTGCCCCGATCCAAACTGGAGTCAGAACAAAATACAGTTTTATATCTGCCCCATCCAACCTAAAAAAATGGAATGAAAGTATAACAATAAAATCATAAATAGTGCACTATTAAAAACTAAAAAAAGATATAAATTCAAATATTTGTGCATTAAGTTGAATCTTTGTGTATAAGATAGGTATGTATGAAATTACAGTAGTTACGCTAATAACAGTAAGAGCAATTTCTGCATTTGGTGAAAAAGCATCTTACCTTAAGCAGAGAAGAATTTGTGACGTAACTTTGATAACTAAAGCTCCTAGACAGCTCAAATGCTTGATTGCTCCTCTCTGCCACCTAAAGAAACATCGTATTATATTTTATTATATTATAATAAAAGAAAATATGTATCCCTTTACCAACAACAAAAAATCCTAAAAAGGCAGTTTTGACAAAATTAATTGTGGAGTGACAAAATCTCAAGGAATTCATTCACCTTGACAAAGCTAAACAAGTTGCTTATAGCTAGGTCTATTATACAAAACAATAAGATTCCCAGCATACTGAGTACGACGTTCCCCTATCAAAAATTATGAATATAAAACACTTTCAAAGCAAAAGACTTAATTATAATAAACTTAGTTTAGGCAAAGACCTCCAATTAAACTTATTGATGACATCCAGCAAAATCGTTTAATTTATATATGTGCAAGTTTATAGCCAGATTATAAACGCAATTATACGTTTCTAATATTTGGGCAGTACAAAGAAAATTTAATAAATATGTATGTATAATCAACTAACCTGTCAGAGGATGATAAAGATGTGATCAGACATATGAGTAATATGGAATCGTATAACCACATTGGCACAAAAACAACAAACCATGACCACCTAAACAGAAAATCATAACAATCACATTCAAATTTATTATGAATACAAGTGTGTGTTTTAAAAGAACAGAATTTTAGAATTATTTTGCTTCTCTTGAGAAAATGAAATAATCTATTTTATGAAAGAAGCCCAGTAATATGTATAAGGAGAAGGAGGACTCACTTCTGTTATTTTGACGAAAAGTTGTGTGTTCTAAAACTTGAAAATTAAAAATTTAATACCTTTATTTAATTTTCGTTACCTATTGAAAAGTGAATAAAACAAAATTCACCTGACTCTGTCATCCAGCCGTAAAACCACCAATATGAGAAATATTAGACTTATAAACCAAGTAAAAAGGGCTCTGTATAAAACAGCCATTACTTAAACAGCTTTAAAGTTGCAGATTTGAATTTTTGGACTGTTTTTTTTGTGATATTTTCAACGTTTTTTAAGCATTTTTCTTCTGAAATAAAAGTAAAATCACTATTTATATACTCAACAACCAAATGGAAAGTAGACTTAGGTATAAAATGGTAAATTGTGAGGGGTAGATTGAAAGTTAGTCACTGATGACACAATTTTTTGTAACCAAGCGCATTCTACCAAGAAATGCCGCGTCTCAAAATGGATAGGTAATGTCGTCGTTAAAAAAGCTGTAGCCTGGACAAATACTCTTTTCCAAATAGTCCCCTTACATTGATCAAATTATTTCCCCTAAAATAAAAAATACGGTTTTTATATGGTTGAGGAGTGAAACTGGTCTTTACATTGAAAAAGCTTTTATTGCTTCGCTATTTATTGTTACATATGTTCTTGTTTTGAAGGTGAATGTTTTTTTTTAGTGAAAATATGACTAGAGAAAATATGTGTCACCTTTCTTTATATTTTTGCTTTATTTTTCGTCTGCTTGTTGACACGTAACTATCAAGTGAAAAGTTACCAACAACAACCCCAACTTAAATTTTTCAGAAAAAAAGATGACAATATCCGAAAAGGTGTATTTATCAAATTAAATTTTCAGATAAACAAAAATCGCCAAATATAGAATGACAACGCATTTAAAATTTTAATAAAAATTCCGTTTAACTATTTAGTCCCAATGCAGCTTATACAATATACATACCTATAATATGAAAAACCTTAGATTTAGAGATAGTACGCCTCGCTTTTTACATTATACCTAATTATAGGTCCCATATCCAGAAAAATAATAGAATAGGATGAATGTATAATGCATATAATATCATACATTAATTTGTTTTCATTAAATCTTGTTTGTATAAAGTAAAACGGACATAAAGAAATTCAGGTTTGATTTTAGAGTTGTTACGCTTACTGAATTGTTTCTAATTAACCACAGGAAGTTTACCTAAATTAACCAAAAGGTCTACATACATACGTACGTACACAGTCCTATTATCATGTTTATAATTTTCTTAATTACAGAAGTATAATGTCGGATTGGGAGGAAATACGGCGGTTGGCAGCGGACTTTCAAAAGGCCCAATCAGCCGGAGTCGCCAACAAACTATCAGAGAGGAACTGCATTGAGATTGTTACCAAACTTATTCAGCTTAAACTTATTGATGTTATCTATACCAATGATGGTAAGGAGTATCTTACAAATGACCAGTTAGTCAGGGAGATTAAAGATGAGTTGTACGTGGCAGGAGGAAGGATTGGCGTTGTTGACCTTGCCAAGACCACAAATGTTGAATTTAGTCAGATTGAGTATGTTGTGGAAAAGATTTGTAAAGAAGAAGATGACTGCTACTTTATTCTTGGACAGATTGTTACATCAACTTATTTGGATAACATGGCAACTGAAATCAATGAAACTTTACAGCAGAGGGGAATGGTAAATATTACTAAATTAAGTAATGTTGATTTGCCTTTGGATTTTGTACGTAAACATGTTATTGCAAGGTTAGGGTCTATTATTGAAGGCTTCAAGGATGACATGGATGAAAATACTATTGTGACCCCTAGTTATATTGCTAGGAATAGAGCAAAGGTCAGAGGTATTCTGTCTGCGATAACTATGCCCACATCATGCTCAGCTTTGGCTTCAAGATTTGGAATCCAGGTTGATTTTTTTTAATGATGTGACTACTCTCAAATTAGGGTTCGTCCACTCATGAATGTCTCTGTTGAAATCAAAACTCATAGTCATAAGCCCTCAGAGTTTTAGCAGTACTACAGTCACTGTGGTATTTGATAATACTTGATAGATTGTCTTAGAATTATCATATATAACAAGGGTTTCTTAGTTATTTTAATGTATTATTTTCTTCTTTTCGGGACATTTTATTATTTTATCTGTGTTTTTTTTTATTTTAATTCTCTTATAAAACTATATAACTTTTCAGGAAAGGCTTTTTATGTCTTTAGCTGACGAACTCATCAAGACCAAGCGTGTACCTGGCGTCCTTTCTGGTAGATCTGCAATGAATGCAAACTACGTCCCACATTCCTTTGCAAAGTCACAAAATGCTTGGATCGAAAGCTTTTATTCCAGCAATGGTTACCTTGAATACAGTGCAATAAGCCGCCTGGGAATAGGGGATCCTAAAGGATATCTGAAAAAGAAATATATGGATGAAAAATTAGTGTTTTTGGGTTCCTGCGTTCTTGGACCACCAGCAGTTGACCAAGTAAAGTCTGCTCTGGACAATGCAATGGTTACAGGATCATGGATTGATCTGGTTCCTAATATGCCATCGATTCTTTCTCAATCTGATGAGGATGAATTGGTACAGCTGCTTATCAAGGACAAGCCTAACAACCTTGTTCTTGGTTCAACCACGGTCCTCAGCATGCCTTTGGTTGAGAAGGTCCGTGCAGATATTGAAGCAACAATGGAAGCCCGAGCTAAAGAGGATGTTGACAATGGCGTAATTGCCAAGCTTATCATTGAAAGCCGTGGTGTTAATATTGACGATGATGATAAAATGGATAAAAAAGATGAGAGAAGGAAGAAGGCTGCTGGAGGGAAGGCTGGAGGTGGAGCTCAGGGAAGGGAGACAAAGACAAAGTCAACAAAGAAGAAAGGAGGAAAGAGAAAGGATGATGATTGGGGAGACAGCGACGATGAAAAGAAACCCACTAAAGGTGAAACTATTAATTTTTTTCTTTTTGTGGACAAAAATTGTTTAGCAATAAATGTACCATCTTTGCTTATCTTGAACTAGCAAAGTATATGGTACCTGATGTATACAAAAAAATATTGTAATTTGTATCTGTCCTAAAATATTATACCATATGCATCTATTTTTTTTTATATAAAATCTGCCATATTAATATAAAATATTATCGATCCATTTTATTTTATTTTTCTAGTTATTCTTGAAAAAATTTTTTTTTGTTATTTTTGCTATTTTTAAATTTTTCATTTTCAAATAATTTAGGGAAAGGAGGTAACAAGAAAGACTTGGAATTCATGAGTCTTGATGACCTCAAAGCTACCCTGGAAAGCATGTCAATCCTTGCTGACATTCCTGAAGAAGTTTATGTGGAACTTGCTCAATATCTTCTACCAGGTAACTGTCGACGAGTCATCTGTTTGTAGGGGTATCCTTGAGATTGTTTCTTTCAGAGTTTTTTCTTTTATAACTTCTAGCGTCTACGCTCAATATAGACTCTATATTCGAAGTGCTAGTAAAATAGCTTAAAACTATCCCAAGACTTAAATCTGAAAACAAAATAGCATAAAACCACCACAGGACCTATGTAAAGCTTAAATAAAATAGAGAACCCAATCGGTTCAGTAGTTATTGAGATTCAGAAAAAAACCTTACTACTTTATTAAATAGAATGAATTGCTAGCTATTAAGAAGTTGTTTGCCTAATGAACGCTATTTGAAATTTCAACAAGGATGACAACATCCATAAAAGCGAAGCACTGAAACGGTAGGACAAACGGACATTAACACTTGTATAGTGTCTGAATTGAATAATCAGAAGAGTCGAAGCAAAATTGTAAGTATATTTGTTGAAAAAATGCTTGATACATGATAATGTTTATGGACATACTTACATCTTTAGGACTTGATTATAGAGTTGCTTCGCTTATAATATTGTTCTTTGTTGTCCCAGGAATCAATATACCAAAAATCAAATCAAACGGATAATTAGATCACTTAAAAAGGGGGGGGGCGGATGTGCCACTTTTTGAAACCAAAACCGACCTCGCATGATCTCGGTTAATAATAAAGTTACAGTCCTGGGTTTTTTTTCATTGGATTCACACCAATTTTTCTAGTTTGGAACTTTGAAGAAATGGCGGTGGAACTGCCGCTATCGCCGTGTATCGCCGATACCGTTTTTTTTGAGCTATCAAATGCCACTATACACAGTGCTAAAGTCAAGCTTACATTAATTATATTATTTCCCCTTTACAACCGAAAATTCAATTTTCTTTAAATTCGGCCTTCTATGTTACGTCATTTTAGTTCGACATTACTTATTATATTTTCGGAAAAAAAGTTAAACATTTCTGGTTAGGATAGAAGAAAAAAAATTGTCTATAGTTACACATTGTTCAATACTATTTTTTAAGTTAAATCAAACTTACATGAAATATCATTTCTTTCGATAATTCAGACTATAGGCATACTGTATAAAGCAAAGTATGTTTGATGGAGAGTATGTTAGAATCATCCTATATATTTTAAAAGATGCATGATGTTACCATAAAAATTCAGAAAAAGCATAGCAATCCATTAATAGTTAACTGTTTCTTAATGTTAGTTTGTCTGTCTGATTTTTGTACCTTACTTTAATAGATTTTCACATTCTCAGTTGATTTTTTAAGAATTTAAATATAATCCTTGAGGTCTACAGTATCCACATTATTTAATTGGAATGGTGACGTTTAATCCATTAAAAATATTTATTATAAAAATATTTTCTTCCCTTTATGATTTGAGGGATTGGTGTATACATTATTTTATTTAATTTTTCAATCCACGTATGCTCCTGGAATTGCTGCCTCATCCTCATGCCTGAAAATATGGATATATATTATTTTTTTCCTAGTTATTTCCCAAATTTGAAAACACATTTTTTTTTAACACACTCTGTATATTCATACTTTTTTTTTAATGTTTAATCAATTGCATATTAACATAAAAATGACCCATCTAAACCATAGAATTTCGAAAGTCAGATAGAATTATTTTACATAGCTAATAAAAAATATTCTATAGAAAGGATCAAATTATATCATTTAAGGTTATAAAGCTGTTGGAAATGCAGTACTTCTTTCTATATCAACCTTGGCAGTTATTAGCATCTAAATATTTTTGATAATGTTTCTTACTTTACAACCACTGAATCCTCCCCCCTTATTTTGATTGTTTGAAAATAAGGGGAGATATAAAAAAAGTGGCTTTCCCATTAGGGCGAGTTTTTAATTACACTGTTAGATATGATTTTATAAAACTCTTGTGATTTGTGTGATTATTGATTTTTTGGACATGGTAATTCGGGTAGACGTATGGGGAACAGCGGCATTTTTATGATGTAAATTATGTGAATAATAACTGTGACTTTATGGCCCAATCATTGACACAAAAAAAATAATGGGTACTTTTTCATATGTTAAACTATATTACCATTTCAACAAAATAATTAATCACAAAAATCACTAGAATTTTATCAAATTGAACGGGGCTTACCCATTAGGTCAAGTTTCTCTGGATATTTAAGTATATACAAAACATCCATGAATTTTATATAAAGCAAATATACCTTATGGAGAATAATTTTTAATTTTATGAAGCTCTTGTGATTTGTGTGATGCATGATTATCTCAAAATCAAAATTTGGTTAGACGTATGAGGAACGAAGGCAATTATGAAAATTATGTGAATAACTGTGACTCTAGGACACTCATTGGAACATAAGTTCACTGTTCTGTTTTATATGTTTTTGAACAAGATAAAATTCGAGAAAAGGGGAAACACTGTTCATATCTTTTAAACTCTTGTGATTTGTGTGACAAATCATTATCTCAAAATGGTAATTTGGGTAGACGTATGAGGAACAAAAGCCATTATAAAAAGTATGTGATTAACTGTGACTTTAGGACACTCATTGGCACATAAGTTCACTGTTCTGTTTTATATGTTTTTAAACAAGATTGAAAAGGGGAAACACTGTTCATATCTTTTAAAGATCTTGTGATTTGTGTGACCAATCTTTCTCTCGAAATGGTAATATAAGTTGACATATGAGGAAAATGCCTATTCTTATTTGAATAGCACTGCCCATTTCGTTTAAATATTGTTGTGATAATGCCCCATCTGAGTTTACCAACATCCCGATAAAAACATGCAACCAATGTTAAAACTTAAGTTCATCTAATTTAGCTTTTGTTATACACCATTACCATGTAAGATAACTTCATCTTCTGAACAGGCACACATCAAAGCACATTGGTATAAAATCTAGGGAAAAAAAGATTTTTTAACATGCAAAACCAAAGATTACCATGCACTTTAAGACAAAGCAGTTTTCTAACATAAATAATATATATTTGTTTACAACAGAATAACGTAAAAATCAAAGAAAAACAATATTTAATTTTGAATTGTTTATTTTCTTAATAATACTTAAGCTCAACAAAGTAAACATATTAGGACACATACAGGTGAGAAGCCTTAATTCATGTGAGGTATGTAGTAATCTTTCTCAGACTTAAGCAGTAAGAATAAACATATGAAAAATCATACAGGAGAGAAACCATATATATTTTTTGTTTAGATATAAGTAAAGTTTAAGAAAAGAATATAACCCCCAAAAAAATAACCCTACTTTTTATTTTTTAAAATTCATGATCAATTTATTCAAATTTCTGGGATTTAAGTGGCGAAATGTTTTAAGCAAGAATTAAGGAGTATAGTCACTTTCGTGGCAAAAGTTCTTAAGGGGCAATTCCTCGTATTTTCACAGTAGCTTTTCCACTATTTTTATCCCATGCGGGGCAATCACCTAACCTAACTTAAATTAACCTATCAAAAGCTGCTATGAAAATATGACAAACCCCCCTTAAGAGGCGTTGGCATGAAAGAGACTATACCCGATTTAAGTTACAAGTACAGGAAAATCCGGTGTTAGTATTTCTAAAGCAACAACACAAATACAAAATAATAAAATAAACACAAAATATCACAAAAATAATGTATGTGAGTAAAACCAATCTTCATCATTGAAACTAAACTACAAGACTGATATGTCTATAAGAAGATGAAACTTTAACTGTCAGAAAAATAAGTCCAGGGGTGTATATATATTCTGCACAAGATTAATTTTTTCCCCTAAAAATGGAAAACTAATTACAGAACTCTTAATCTTATTCATATTATTTTGCAGAATATACACCCCTCTAAAAAACAATTAGTGCTAAATCTACAATACTATTTAAACATCAACCTTCAGCAAGAAAAACAACATTTTTCTGTATGTATTCAATGCTTACGGGTTTGATTTGATTACTATCATCATTAAGATACCATTGATTATTACTATCTAATTTTGATGCGGTGACATAGTGCCCAGATTCAATTGAATCACTAAACAGGAAATATTTTATAAGAACTAAAAAGAATTCAAGTTATAACCAAAAAAATTAAGCAGGACAAATAATATGTAGTTTATATTTAACATTTCTCATTATTAATACTTTGAAAGTACTTTTAAGTTTAAAGAAGTTGTGTTTGCAATGTGCAATAAAATATTTCCTGTTAATGTGCAAAATACATGCAATTACATTATTAGAAAAATTAATTTTTGCGTTGATTTTCTCATTACCTTTGATCCGGTATATTTGAATGAATTTGATTTTTCCTTCCTGTTTTGAAATTAAGCAGTCCTTTTTTATCCGCTGACAGGTTAGACATCGTACACCAACTAGTTTCCTAAAATAAGGTTGAAAGTTGGTATTCTGAATCCGAAAAATATTTCAACTTACTACCAAAGAATTCATACCCTGTTTTTTAGACATAAAACTAAAATAAACAAAATTAACCTCAAGAACATTTCCATCTTCTCATCTAGATCAATAATGCTACCATCATCTTCACCAGAAACGTCTATGATGGTTATCATATTACATGGGTTGCCATCATGCACATCTCTAAAACAGATAACAAATAATAACAAGGATGACAAGATCCATAAGTAGCTAAGCTCAAAAATTATGAATGTAGCACCCCAATTAGCAGACAGATAGACAAAATAATGTATAGATTAGATGGGCATATGTAATAGGAATCTACACTAATAATTTCAGCTATCTATCTTGAATAGGAGCCGAGAAAATCACGTTTCTCCCTTTCCATGACTGACGGACGGCCAGACGGACATTTGGAATTAAAGAGAAGCTATACTACTAAAAAAATGGATCTTACATTAGAGGTAATAAATGTAAAATATTTAAGTGTAAATCAAACATATCAACTTACACAACATGAGTTGCCCCACACTCACAATTGACTGTAGCGGGATAACTGGTAACTGCTCCATTACTAAATCAAGAAAAAAAAATTTATTTTTGACATTCAATTACACTTAATAGAAAAAATCTTTTGTTTTTTATTTCAATTGTTTTACAATGAGATACAATACTAGAATTGTATTTCATGAATCATAAAAAAGATATTTTTGAGGGTGTATTGATTATTTTATTGTTTAAAAAAATAACTACCTCAAATACATTTTATATCGAAAGAGAAGAGCTGTAATGAATTCACTTGGATCATTCTGCCTGTTCTTATTGAATTTTATGTGGGCAGTCTTGTTCCACAAATTCAGAAAACTTTCTCCTGAGAAGCAGGACTTACTTGGCATAGCAAATAGAATTTTCCTTAAAAGAAAAACAATTTTTTAACCTATTCAATTATACCACATTATGTTTTCTTTTTACGCATTTCATGTGTTTTATTTTTAGGTAAGGTTAGGTTAAGTAATGGTTAAGGATTGCCCCAGCCCCAAGGATTAAAAAAAGTACCTAAAATGGTTCGAGCACCCAGAAAGGGCAAGAAGAAATATGAGAAAACATGTAAGAAAAAAACATGTGCTATGTTATGATCAGAAGTTTAAAATTTTTTTTGATAGAATAGTAAATAAAGTCAGGAAAAAAATTCGTACCTAGGGTGGTATCAATTTTATGATTTCACAGTAAAAAAAATGGAAGAATCTTTGTATTTTCACAGCAGCTTTTTTCTCCTATCTTAAGTCACTGCAGGGGCTCTAACCCTGCGGGAGCACTCATTAACCCTAACTTGACCAAACCTAACCTAAAATAACCCATCATCCGAATATGTGAAAATACAAAGAAACCGCATCTTTGGATTCTTCCCTTGACAAAAAATGTTCTTATATAAAAATAAACTTTGAACATAATAATCGGATAAATAATAAAAAAAAGCATGTTCCTAGCATAGATTTACCTCAAAGAGAAAAGAGCATGGTCATGAAAGGCTACCAATTCCTGATTCAGGGCCATCTTAAAATCAATTCGATGAAGGAGAAACAAACAGGAATTTAGCCAGCAGAGATATAGGTTATTTTCCAGGCCAACCTGAAGTGAGTTGAAACCAAACTGTTCATCTAGACAAATATAACCATTATCATAAAATAAAACTATTATGCAAATAAATATGGGGAAACAAAACAAATTGTAAGTTTTGGTATAATATTATCACTATCACTTACCTAAAATTCTAGACTTGGGAGGTATATCTAGAACTTTTTTCTTGAATTTATTTTTGGATGTGTCAACACCACTTCGGCCATAATATGAGGTTTGACTTGAGGTAACAGATATTGTGTCTGCATCAGTTATGTTGCTTACAGGAACCTCAGATTCCACAGGTAGTGTTTGGTGCCTCCCTGACTCTTGAGTTTCGACAGTTGGAGTTTCAATTCTTTGATTATCCTTAGTTTCAGGTTGTGACAACGATTCCTGTGAAATATATGTGACGGTTGCTTCTGAAGAACTTATTTTATTAGCTGACATTGAAACTGATTGTGATGAAATTGAATAATTGTTCTTATTACTGAATACAGAAGTCTCCTCTATAGAATCATTATTTGTTTCATTATCAGTTGTATTTGATGATGTATCTGACATTGAATAGATAGTTTCTGTATTTGATGATGTATCTGACATTGAATAGATAGTTCCTGTATTTGATGATGAATCTGACTTTGAATAGAAAGAAGATCTATCAAATTGACTGAGAAGTTGACTAGGATTAAAAAAGTGACAATTCTTACGCTTATTTTCTGATGTTCGTTCTTTACAATTATATAACTGATGCACTCTTTTATTTGAAGAAGTTTGAACAGCTTCATCTGGGTGTACTATTGACAAGAATTTGTTTTTGATTGTCACAATTTGTACAGGTTTATTTGTATTTTTCGTCAGATACCATGGACATGATCCAACCAATAGAAGTAATCCAACGTGACAACAGGCACTTATTGATCCAGAGATATTAGGGCATCTGAAATACATCAAAATATAATTTATTTAAATATTTATTTATGACTGACAGAGAGACGGGAAAAAAATCAGACATCAGTCTTAATTAGCAGCCGATAAAAAAGCTCACATATGGTCATTCATAATTATACTAAAAAGCATAAATGTTTTTTTTTGTTTTTTAAAGACAAGTCTCAGAGCAAAATATTATCCACATATATTACAAATGAAAGATTTTTTATTTAGTCAAATCCCATAAAAAAATGAAATAACATACTTGTAACAGTACATGTTGCCTACACGTTTAAAAACATCTGAACAGTTTAGAGGATTATGTTCTTCATTTTCTAAAAAGAAAATCACGGGGTTCCTGTTATTAGAGGGCTGCGTATCACTTTTGTTGCTTGGAGGACATTTTATCTGGAAAGCAACTCCTTTTCCAGGCCAAGGGGGAAGCAAACCTTCATTTTCTTTTTCAGAATAACCCTTTGGAGCAGTTTCTAGTTCCAACGCATAAACTTTCATGTCCTGGTTCATTCTTTTCAAGAGATCTTTATATTCCTCAAACGTTTTTATTTCATCTGGTTCCATTTTATCAACCTCTTGCCGCCTCATATTTCCTGCTACTTTCAATCCTTTTTTGAGGGCATGAATGGAACTGGTCAATTCATATATTTGGGAAAAATTTTCTTCATTGAGTTGTGGAAAGAGATATTTCGAGCGCAGAGTCTTGTAGCTATCAACCTGTTTCCACCCAGGCAATTTAGTAACATTTACATGAATGAGCCAGTTCTCACTATTAAAATTTTGTAGGATTTGCCGTGCTTTTTCTTCTTTCTGATCCTCTCTCAAAAATTTTACACCAAATCCTATTTGTTTAATAGATATAAAACGTTTGTAATTGTTGGATATTTTACATTAGTACCTTAGGTCTTTAGACTCTACATTTTATAGGCAAAAATTCGAATCAATAATTTACTTTACAAAAGCAGATAATCTGCAACTATATGTTACTGGTCTTAATGTTTACTATTTGTGAGAAATTTGAGCTTACATAAATAACAAGAAAATACCTAGTCCTTAGTAGTTTAAATATCTATTTCCCTGGATGCTCAACATTATTCATTGAGAACACAGATGTTACAATACCAGTGAGTCTACTGACTTTTAATCCATCTTTGAAAAGGGGTTCTAACACAGAGAGTGGCATCTTAGACTTTAAAATCTGATTAATTGTAATATATAAGCATTTTTTTTAATGATAGTTGATAGTTTCTAGCATCTAATGGCTTTATTGCTTAAGATCAAAGGCAAAGAGTTATATAACCGAATTTTTTAAAAAAAATATATAACCATAATTTAAAATGTACATAGATGTTTTACTTATACATTCCTGATATTTTTGTTGCACAGCTGCATGCAGATTTTCATTTTTTGCCCTGAAGATCCTAGCAAATTTGACAGTGTTCTGGGCTACAGTTAGTCTTTTCTCGTCAAACTGTATTTTTCTCATGGTATTAGTTGCGCTGTCAACTTCCAGTAAATATTCATCAGGTTTAGTACCTACAACAACAAAATATATACAGCAAAACTATAGAGTTAATTGTGTTATAATAGTTTAATCATGTGATTTATGATAAGAAATATTAAGGATTATACTGCTTAGATTTATGGCAGGAATCTTTACTCTTGCTCGTGCAAAGTCTCCTTTCTTTATGTGATAAAATCTTTTTACACAGTTCAACTTTAGATACACACACATAAGAAAGTTCATTATGTGAAGCTACTTAAAGGTTCTTGGAAGGTTTTTATTCATAACTGCCCCAACTCCCCTTGAATTTTTCCAGTGTCCTATCCACTACAAGTTTGATTAAAGTAAAACTTACCCAAGAATACAGCACCAACCTCATCTACCAAGGTTTTTAGATCTTTATATATTTGAGGCGCCAATTTAAGTTTTCCTACGAACTGAAATCCTGCATCAGTGATAACAATCACGAAATGTCTTGAACTTCCAGCTAGAATTCTTTTCAGGGAAGGATCTTTTCTAAGCTCTTGTAACATTATTGCATGTCCTATAAGAACTGCATCTCCACTGGCAGGACTTTGAGATGTGCAGGAAGGAAGAAGATAAACAACCTAACATAAAATTTTGTTATATAGGACTGATATATAATTTTTTTGTATTCAATCTACTTTTCATAATTGTAATATCTTAGTGCAGTTTCTTAATATCTCGATTATCACACACACACACAGTTCTACCCATTTATCACAAATAGAATATAAAACCCATTCTTACTACGTACTTTTTAATGTCATTGTTGTAAACAAAACTAATTACCTTTGGGTGTAGTGTTGAAAACGCCATTACTTTAACACAATGGCCTCCAGCATGTGGGAAATATAACATTTTCTGTAGCTGTGGATCAGATGATACATCTATGGGTACATATGTCGAATCCACCTGCAAGACTACTCCTTTTCTACCTTTACCAGTAGGGTCCTCAATGGCATCAGTAAGAGTCCTAATAATTGAAATGATATCACAAAATGTTAAAACAGTATAGCTTTGAAAAATGATTGGAAGCATAAATCACAAGAATACCATTTTACATTAGTTTTTGAAAATAAGTAAATAAAAAATGAATAAAAGTGTGAATTTTTTATTGGGAAATAACAATATAAACGCTTCTGCTAAAAGGTTGGGTAAATATTTTGATTTATAAAATTCGTGGTTTTAATTAATCTTTACCTGAAATAAATGTCGGTATTATTATAAGCATCTCCCAACACTTTTTCGATCATTTGACTGCTATCATTCAGCAAAAAGTTTGGGATGTTTACTTCATGGAGATAATACGTTCTCAGCAAATTCCAGAATATATCTCTCCCCGTAGAAACAGGTATTCCAAACACTACACTTATTTCATCTTGTGTCCAAGAGCTAGCAAGCTTTAGCCGAAACAAAAAAGATCTTGCATACATATTTAACGCCTCTTCTTTACAGGATTTAATATTGCCTTTCAACTGTGCCGTAAACTTTAAAAATTGGTTTTTAGTAACATGAATTAAAGCTTGAAAATCTCTATTAGTCAACTTCTCTGGATTTAAAAAAAGGTTTGTATACTTTCTTATGTGAAGTTGCATTGTTTTTGTGGAATCAAATTCAGAATAAGGTCTATTGCTTCTAATACTACAAATGCTTCGTGCTGGTGGAGACTTTGATCTTGTATCTTCTTCTTCCCCTTCTTCAGAACCTAAGCTCATGTTCACGACACTTACAAGTTCAGATAAAGTTAATAAATCTTGAGTTGCCTGCTCTGTTATGATATCTTCTTCTTCTCCATCATTAACATTTCTATTATCAACTATTTTATCCTTTTCTTTCTTTGAAATGATAAAACTGCTTTCGGTTTCATGTAACATCAATCTATATCGTTTCAGCATTCTGTCACTTGGTTTAGTGTACTTAGGTCCTATAAAGGCGGAAAAGGAGTTTATTTGGATGACTTGTACATATTTAGGTAAAATGATATTTTTTCTACCTTTTAAATATTTGTTGACAACTTTGATGTTATTTTGATTGTAATATTTTAGATTTTCTCCCATATTTTGGTGTTTTTTGAAAAGAAGTGGATAGCTATTTGACACTGCCATGTTTGAAATATCACACATATCAATTTTATAGACTGGTGGCAACTTTTCTAGAATTTGTTCTGCATATTTATCATGAGGATGTGCATACAATTTTCTATAATAGTTTGGCGGAATTTCATGATCTTGCTTCCATGGGCACCTGAAGTATAATTTTTATTCTATTAGTAAAAAGCAAAAATCTAAACTTCTCTAAGAAAGGAATCTAATACAAATACAACAATGAATAGGAGATAAACAAATAAAACTATTGATTATTCATAAAAATTCAGCCAACAATCTAAAATAGTACCAAAATGTATTACAATTCTCCCTGAGGCCAGATAGACGAAGGCCAAATTAACTTTTCAATGAGTTTCAAATGGTCTCCATGTGGTTAATGAAGTTATCATTTCATAATAAATCTAAACACACATAAATCACATGAATATGACACACATCAATCACATGAAAATTTCGCGTTCCTAATGAAATTAAACTTGTGAGGATACACACACACATACATGATTCTTACCAATTTATACTCATTTTTTTACAATTATAATTTCATAATAAATCTCAACACACATAAATCACATGAATATGGCACACATCGATCAAATGAAAATTTTGAGGTCCTAATGAAATTAAACTTGTGGGGATACACACATACATGATTCTTACCACTTTAAACTCATTTTTTTACACATACATAGGATAGAAGGATGGGAAATGAAGATACACCAAACTATTCCGGCACATAAATCACATGAATATGGCACACAGCAATCAAATGAAAATTGTATGGTCCTAATGAAATGAAACTTGTGGGAATATGTAAACACTTAATTTTTAGTACCAAAATCAATTACAATTCTCCCTTAGGACAGATAAACAATAGCTAAATTTACTTTCCAACGAGTTTCATATGGTCTCCATGTGGTTAAGTTTAAATCACATGAATATGGCACACATCAATCAAATGAAAATTGGAAATGAAGAAACACCAAACAAACTTTTTCGGCATAAATCACAAAACAATGGACTCACTCACTTTTTTACACACATTTTAGGATAGAAGGATGGGAAATAAAGATACATCAAACAAACTTTTCCGGCATAAATCACATGAATATGGCACACATCAATCACAAAAAAATTTTGTGGTCCTAATGAAATAAAACTTGTGTGAATACGTACACACATTATTCTTACCACTTTATACTCACTTATTTACACACATTTTAGGATAGAAGGGTGGGAAATGAAGATACACCGAACAAACTTTTCCGGCATAAATCACATGAATATGGCACACATCAAACAAACTTTTTCGGCATAAATCACAAAACAATGGACTCACTCACTTTTTTACACACATTTTAGGATAGAAGGATGGGAAATAAAGATACACCAAACAAACTTTTCCGGCATAAATCACATGAATATGGCACACATCAATCACATGAAAATTTTGCGGTCCTAATGAAATAAAACTTGTGTGAATACGTACACACATTATTCTTACCACTTTATACTCACTTTTTTACACACATTTTAGGATAGAAGGGTGGGAAATGAAGATACACCGAACAAACTTTTCCGGCATAAATCACAAAACAATGGACTCTCACAGAACAAACACACATCCTGTTATTATAAGGATAAACCAACCTGTCATTGTGTCTAAACTTTTTGATTTTAGTTGTAGTTTCCTCTCCACACTCCTTACATTGACTATTATCCATTTCCTGCGAGGAGCTTGGTCCCTAAAATATTTTCATTAGATAAGTGTCATAACTAATTTTTTAGATGTTGAAAATAATTATACAGTAGTTTGTTTATTTAATATACACCTGTTACCTGCAAAAAAAACGTATGCATGTCTGGAAAAGTTGTAATTGTATCTGCATTTTTCTTTTCCTTTGAAGAGCTTGGTTCCTAAAATATTTTCAACAATTAGGAGGCAATAAATTGTTTTTTAAAGGAAAAGGTGTTTATTTCATACCATACTCAATCAGAAATACCCAATAAAAATATCACATGTTAATGTATTATTGTCTTTAGTCAATATTATGTAATGTAAAAAATTGTTAATGTTGAAATAAAATTAAACATAATACCTGCATGAAAAACGTTGTACTTTCATCTGCATTTTCCATTTCCACTGAAGAGCTTGGTTCCTGAAATATTTTCACTAATTAAGAGATAAATAAATTAATTTATAGATGTAAAGGTGTTTATCTCTAATCATACTCATTCAGAAATGCTTAATAAAAAAATCACAAGTAAATATATCCAGTCAATATTAATTGCAGTAAAAGAATGTTAATGTTGAAATAGAAATTAAACACATTACCTGCATAAAACACGTCTGTACGTCTGGAACAGTCTGACCTTCATTTGCAATTTCAGAAACTGGGGAAGACACCACACTGTCGCATTCTAAATATTTCAAATAAATAAAAAAAATTGAGTTGTTAGTCACTTAAAATAATGAAAGTTAACTTTCAATTATCTAAACTATTTTATTATCATAGCTTGTCTAAAATTAAAACTTTCTCTCAATGACTAGACAAGTTTCATTGTATATAATTTTACTATTTTAGTGCATTTACCTGGCTTTGTACAGTTGATAAACTTTTTGTGTTTGGTAAGATTCCATTTATATGAAAATGTTTTTTCGCACTTGTCACATTTAAATTCTGATGAAACTGTTGGATTTGTTGTTGTTGATGGATTTGCCGACTGTTTTTCAGGTTTACATAAACTTCTCTTATAGTGCTGCTGTAGTCTTGATTTGAAGCAGAATTTAGCACCACACTCGTTACAACTTAAGCTGCGTTCCATGTGTAAGTCCAACTTCTCCTTAACAATAATGACCATTAAAAGAAATACATGAAAAATGATTCTAGAAAGTATAATTAAATACCAATAAATGTTTTTTTTAAATACAGCAAAGGAATAAATAAAAATAAAGGTTAATGTCATTATGTTTGATATGAAAACTTGGGCTTAGAAATATGAATAAAGTTTTGTTTTTATAAAAGATTACAACCTGATTTGGAAAGGACCTCTTGCATTCAATTGTACACTTCATTGTGTAGGTATTTACATCAAACATTTATCAAAAACCCATCATTTGCATCTGAAAAATCTTAGCAGATCAATATTTTTAAAGTCTGATTAAAAGAAAAAAATGATCTGCAAGATTTAACCTGAAGATCCGTGTGTAAACTCATTTTCCCTCCTACATAAAAAAAATGTTTTTTTTTCCCTGTTTACTAGGAGCTGTACCCTAAAAGGAATTATATTTGTTTAAAAAACGAATGGAAAAATGAAGAAGAAAAATCTAAGAAAAAAAGATCAGTGGATTTTCGGCGGTTTAGCTACTGTTCACAAGGAGCTTACTTAAATTGAAAAAAAAACCCAGTTAAAAACACCAGGGGAAAAAAAATAAGAAAAAAAAATTCGGCGGGAGATGGCGGTTTTTCGGCGGGAGATGAAGGTTTTCGGCGGTTCCGCCACCGTTTCTTCACAGTTCCATTTTGTTTACCACAAAAGCAACTGCTGTGCAGAATTTTTGAGCTGTAACTCTTTTATGGGCTGAGAATGGAAAAATGAAGAAGAAAAATCTAAGAAAAAAAGATCAGCGGATTTTCGGCGGTTTAGCTACTGTTCACAAGGAGCTTACCTTAAATTAAAAAAAAACCAGTTAAAAACACCAGGGGAAAAAAAATAAGAAAAAAAAAAATTCGGCGGGAGATGGCGGTTTTTCGGCGGGAGATGAAGGTTTTCGGCGGTTCCGCCACCGTTTCTTCACAGTTCCATTTTGTTCACCACAAAAGCAACTGCTGTGCAGAATTTTTGAGCTGTAACTCTTTTATGGGCTGAGATCATGCGCGTTTTACTTTTGGTTTCAAAAAGTGGCACATCCGCCCCCCCCCCCTTTGTTGTTAAAAAAGTAGAAAAATCGACATGTTTAAAATGGACGTACGGACATTCTGGTAATGATTATAGAGTTGCTACGCTTTCTAAATCGTGCCCAACTACTACAGGAATCATCATGCAAAGTTTGAAATCGATAGGACAATTCTAACATGCCTAAATTAATGAATAAAAGCTATCTATCTCGGACGGACGTACGGACGGACGGACCGACCCTAATTATAGAAAAGCTTCGCTTTTAATTATCAATTGAAAACCAAATTTTAAGGTTTAACCTCGAAGTACCGCGAGGTGGCCATGAGCATGTACCAGGCCACCCTCACCAAGAGCATGCACAACAAGCGCAAGACTCACTCTGAGCTCCAGGAGGAGGTCAACAGTCTCTACACTAGCTTCAGGCTGTATGAGAAAGGTCTTAAAGAGATTAAGAATGATGCAAATAAGGAGAATCTTGCCAAGCATTTGTTGAAAACGACAGCAAGCCAGATTCTTGATAGTATACTTCTATATGTTGCAGAAGAAAGTATGATTAAGGTAATCAATTCTTATTTGTATAGGTATATTCTTTTAAAAATGTTGACATATTATAACCCAAAATAGTTGTTCTCTGCCAGAGTTCTGTCATTTATAAAAATTGAAAGAGGATAACTCCGAGTTTTAGAATTAAATTATCACAATACTTTTTTTTGCAATTTCTGTTTTACATTTTTTTTTACTGGATATTATTATATAATATTCGTGGATATTATGAAAAGGAAAAATTGTCGTTGATTTAGGTTGCTAACATTGGCATCACTTATTTGTCAGTTCGTTCATCCAGTTGGAGGGGAGGGGGTTTATTGGTTGTATGTTAGGTTCGTTATTTTAGCCGTCTACAAGTATCACTTCATCCGAGTAGATTATAATCTGGTTTAAGATCCAAGTATTTATAAATCAATTTTCTTGTTAAGGGGGGGGTAAGTTTTGCCACTTTCGCGTAATCAGTGTTGTATGGGCTAGGTATTGATCTGAGATTATAGGTTATTTAGGATAAAAGTTTACTTTTGGGTAGTAGTTCACGGAAATTTAATCATTTTTTGAATAGGTCTCCAGGTTCAGGTGCTGCAGGCTGGAAGGTCGTTTCTGGACAGGTAAAAAAATTTAAAAAATTTTGTTTGAAGAGTTAGAGAGCAACTTATAAAACAAAATATGCTTCTTTTTGAATGTTATTAACATATCTGCAGAAAAAATTAAAATAGGCCTCCAGGTTCAGGTGCTGCAGGCCTCCAGGTACACTCTGGACAGGTAGAAATTAAAAATTTTTATTTGTAGAGTTAGAGGTACACTAATAAAACCAAATATGCGTGTTTTTGGATGTTATTACCATATTTGAAGAAAAAAATGACAATCAGCCTCCAGGTTCAGGTGCTGCAGGCCTCCAGGTTCACTCTGGACAGGTAAAAGATAAAATTTCTTATTTGAAGAGTTAGAGGTACACTTATAAAACAAAATATGCAATTTTTTGGATGTTAGCATCATATTTGCAGAAAAATTTAAAATCGGCCTCCAGGTTCAGGTGCTGCAGGCCTCCAGGTACACTCTGGACAGGTAAAAATAAAATTTTTTTATTTAAAGAGTTTCAGGTACACTTATAAATCAAAATATGCATCTTTTTGGATGTTATCATCATATTTGCAGAAAAATTTAAAATCGGCCTCCAGGTTCAGGTGCTGCAGGCCTCCAGGTACACTCGGGACAGGTAAAAATTAAAATTTTTTATTTGAAGAGTTACAGGTACACTTATAAAACAAAATATGCATCTTTTTGGATGTTATCATCATATTTGCAGAAAAATTTAAAATCAGCCTCCAGGTTCAGGTGCTGCAGGCCTCCAGGTACACTCTGGACAGGTAAAAATTAAAATTATTTATTTGAAGAGTTGCAGGTACACTTATTAAAACAAATATGCATCTTTTTGGATGTTATTACCATATTTGAAGAAAATATGACAATTGGCCTCCAGGTTCAGGTGCTGCAGGCCTCCAGGAACACTCTGGATAGGTAAAAATTAAAATTTCTTATTTGAAGAGTTTAAGGTACATTTATAAAACCAAATATGCATCTTTTTGGATGTTATCATCATATTTGCAGTTAAAATTAAAATCGGCCTCCAGGTTCAGGTGCTGCAGGCCTCCAGGTCCAGTCTAAACAGGTAAAAATTATAATTTCTTATTTAAAGAGTTAGAGGTACACTTATAAAACTAAATATGCGTAATTTTGGATGTTATTATCATATTTAAAGATAAATTGACAATCGGTCTCCAGGTTCAGGTGATGCAGGCCTCCAGGTCCACTCTAAACAGTTAAAAATTATAATCTCTTATTCAAAGATTTAGAGGTACACTTATTAAACCAAATATTTTTTTGATACTTTTTGATATGGACACCTTACCTGGATCCTGTTAACTGCTGGTTGTCGCTAGCCAGTTAAAAAAGCCTAAATGGTTATTTTTGAATTTAGAGGAATGGTTTCTAACTAGAATATGGCTAAATTTTAATAATTTAGTATAATATAGTATTTAAGGCTTCGAAATGTGTTCCTTACAGGCTCTAGATGGCCTCCAGGGGCCTGCTGGACAGATTAATTAAATGTGTAAAGGAAGGTATAGTATATAGATAAAGATAAGAAACTTAAATAAAAAATTGAGCATGGAGGCCACCTTGAGCCTGTCTAAAGCACATCTAGGGACATTAAATAATATGTATTGTATTTGATAATGATATTTAACCATTTCCTATTTTATAACCTTTTCTCTAAATTCAAAAATGATGTATTAAGATTATTAGCTATCCTGCAGGCACCTGGAAAAGGTTTACTTGATAAATTTTGCTATTTTATTATATTTTAACAATTTTCTATTTAGAAACCTTTCCTCTAATATCAAAAAATACCTAAATTAAAGATTTTAAGTTTTACCTGTCCTGAGTGTACCTGGAGGCCTGCAGCACCTGAACCTGGAGGCCGATTTTAATTTTTCTGCAAATATGATGATAACATCCAAAAAGATGCATATTTTGTTTTATAAGTGTACCTGTAACTCTTCAATTAAGAAATTTTAATTTTTACCTGTCCCGAGTGTACCTGGAGGCCTGCAGCACCTGAACCTGGAGGCTGATTTTAAATTTTTCTGCAAATATGATGATAACATCCAAAAAGATGCATATTTTGTTTTATAAGTGTACCTGTAACTCTTCAATTAAGAAATTTTAATTTTTACCCGTCCAGAGTGTACCTGGAGGCCTGCAGCACCTGAACCTGGAGGCCGATTTTAAATTTTTCTGCAAATATGATGACAACATCCAAAAAGATGCATATTTTGTTTTATAAGTGTACCTGTAACTCTTCAAATAAAAATTTTTATTTTTTACTAGTCCAGAGTGTACCTGGAGGCCTGCAGCACCTGAACCTGGAGGCCGATTTTAAATTTTTCTGCAAATATGATGATAACATCCAAAAAGATGCATATTTTGTTTTATGAGTGTACCTGTAACTCTTCAAATAATAAATTTTAATTTTTACCTGTCCAGAGTGTACCTGGAGGCCTGCAGCACCTGAACCTGGAGGCCGATTTTAAATTTTTCTGCAAATATGATGATAACATCCAAAAAGAAGCATATTTTGTTTTATAAGTTGCTCTCTAACTCTTCAAACAAAATTTTTAATTTTTTTTTACCTGTCCAGAAACGACCTTCCAGCCTGCAGCACCTGAACCTGGAGACCTATTCAAAAAATGATTAAATTTCCGTGAACTACTACCCAAAAGTAAACTTTTATCCTAAATAACCTATAATCTCAGATCAATACCTAGCCCACACAACACTGATTACGCGAAAGTGGCAAAACTTACCCCCCACTTAGTCAATAACTGACGTACGTACAAATATATAACTCAGGAGTCAGCATAGATTTGCGATGTTACAAAAATGTCTATTCTTTAAGGTTCCTGAAGCTAAAGAGTTAAGTGCTTCAGAACGTCAGAACCTTATCAAGGAGCTACCATCAGATATTGCAGAACCTGCCATGAAGCTGAACAAAGCCGTCGCCGGAAAATCCGCCGATGATTTCCTAAAAACCCTGGAAGAAGAATCCCTAAACGTCTGTGATGTAATGCTGAAGAAACAGGATAAGAAGAAAGATAAACAAATTTTGTTTAACCACAAGATAGAGCTGCTTGATAAGTTGGGCAGCTGTGAGGATCCAGCCCTTGGGCTTCATTTGGCGGCTCTCATCCTGTTCCAGCACTTCACTGGAAACATTATTCATGTAAAGAATTTTTATTCATTAGGATTTTTTTCAAATTTCGTTTAATATCTTTTATCTGCATAGTCTAGGGTGTTTCTCATGTATATGTTTCATAGTTTTATTACCTAGCCTTATAATTTGTCGTCTGTATAACTATAAAGGAATTAATGAACTATACGACTGCTGTTTAAAATAGAATAATTTTTGTGGAGATTCATCGCGCTAATGAACAATTTGATGACAACTCACTTCATTCTGGCAAAGTGTTTAATCTTTATTAGCTTCGCTTTTCATGATGTTGTCATCATTGTTTTGTAATGAGGTTTATAATTTCTTTTTAATTCAATTTTTTTTATGAAGTTCTACCTACTGTGATAGGAAAGGGGGAAGGGGGGGTCGTAGAAAGATACATCCATGTTGCATATCTATTATTATTTTTGTTTTAGGCAAGTGGCAAGTTCGTACCAACAATTCTAAGCTTTGTCCAAGAACAGTTGACACTGGAACAAAATCAACTTCTATCAAATCATCAACAGCTTGTTGTTAAACAGTTGAAGGAAAGATCTTTATAAGAAAGCCTAGATATTCGATAAATAAAATTGGTTAGAATCCTTATATAAAAGTAACAGTCAGTCTGTCTATGTGCACTGAAGGATCTCGCTAACCGCTGAACCGTTATGGTTCTCCTTTACAGTAAAGCTCAATAGGTCCTTGGAAGGTTTATAACTTTTTTGGGGAGGGGTTTATTAACTAAAACTGAAAATGAGTGAGATGACTTCCCCCCCCCCTCTCTCTTACTCTAGGCCTCTAGGGGCTTAGCTGCTAATAAAATATAAAGAAGTAACACTATCTGCTGAACACCATAAGTACATATTCATGAAAAAAATACATTTTAAAGTGGACATGTTTCAAGTTACTAATCAGCACTCTAAAAGACTAGTCATTTTATAAAGTTCTTGAAATACAGGAAAAAGACAGTGACTTGGAAGGAGAGTTGGAGGAATGTTTGTCAAACTTGAAACAAATGATCACAAATCTAAAGAAGAACAAAGAGAAGAATGAAGAATGAATATAACTATTTATAGAGTAGTTGCGCTATGAAATTTTATTTGATATTTATATTATTTTGTTATTGTGATTTTACATAACCAGTGCTTTGTTAAATTATTTTTACACTAAAAATTTTCTTCCAAGAAAGGTTTTATTTCATCAAAAAAAACTACATGCCTGCTATAAATGATCAATTGATAAGAAATGCATTGATTTTCTTCATATTATTGTTGAATTTTCATAAAAAATTAATTATTTTATCTCGTTATTATTATTCATAATGTATACAATTCTATACAATTTTCAAAGGATAATCTTTGAATTGGCTTTTTCGTCCGCTCGGCCTTCCATAATATACGAATAGCTCTTATTGAGGATTGTTAGAACTGTCCTTTCGATTTTAAATTTGGCATGGTGATTCCTGCAACTATTTGGTTTTTGGCAAATTCTCTCGGGAGGGTGGTAGTACCCTCAACCTTAATTGTTATAATCTTTCCCATGGCCTATGAGAAGCCACACTTTTAAGGAGAATGGTATCGGTTCAGCGGTTAGCGAAATCCTTCAAACACACACGCAGAGATCCTTTTACTTTATTGTAAGGATTGTCGATGTCCGTTTGTCTATTTGGTTTGTCAAGCTTCGCTTTAATGGATGTTGACATACTTGTTTTTCATAAAATTGGTATTATGTGATTGATTGATTGCAATCTTAACGTCGTCTTCGTAGTATTGTCTGCTAAACTAAACTAGCCCTTTCAGGTTTTATTTCGTTTTCTTGTTTACAAATAAAAATTTCAATAATTTTTTAATAATACATGAATTTATTTTCTCCTATAGTACGATTATACTAAAATGGTTGCATTTAACATCTGAAATATATTTAAAACTATTTAAAAAAAGTTTCAATTAACGAAAAACTTATTTCAAACACAAATTTTTGTTATTTACTATTTAAATCGATTGCGCAATTAAGAGCATTAGCAACAGAATTAACCATTTTTTTTTTAGAAATTTTAAAGCTAAAAATGCCAATTGAAATAGAAGCCCAGCAGTTTCGCAGCTCAAGGGAGATTGAGAAAGAGAGAGAAGGAATACGTTTAGCACGAGAAAGGGTTTTAAAGGTAATTATATTATTTTGTACTATGAAAGTACGTTGAGCGGAGTTCATTCACTGTTTTACGTCAATTCGTAGAATGTTTTAAGTAACAAGTACGATTAAGACCATAAGATCAAAGCTAAGCAAAAATAATCATATAATTTGCCTAAGTTAAAGACCAGCTGCGTTAAATAACCATTTTGTTGCGAATTTTATTTTAATTTTGATACCTAACTTTATTTCTTTAAAGATAAGCTAATATTAAAACAAATGAAATATAATTTGAAGCTTTAATTATGTTGTATTAAGAAGAATGTTTTTAGTTTGGCATATACTGTCTCTCAATTAAAGTAATCTAAAAACGTTATGTTGCCTAACTTTTCTACGTTTTATATGTATGGCCTCTTTTTTCTAACATAACAATTCTTGTAGGATGCAGAAAGAAAAGCAGAAGAAAAATTGAGACGAGATGAAGACGCAAAAGCCCGGGGGGATGACAAATGGATCCTACCCAGCTTGGATAAACAACTTAAAAAGAAGAAAAAGAAAAAGAAGAAGAAAAAAAAGAAAGGTAAGAAATCAAATAAATAATTATTTCCATATGTAGCACTAAATCTACAACAATTTTCTTGATTTTTAATTAAGACAACATGTAGTAAAGTGTTAAGCAATATTTGTAATGTATAAGTATAAAGATTATGAAATATTCCCATAAAGCAGAATTTTTCAATATAAGTTTTTGTCTGTGATAGATAAGCTTAATAAGGGATCAAATCTTAGTTTCAAACATATATAACTTTGCTATACTTGGACCTTTTTCTTGTACAATTGAATTATAAAAGTTCATTTTACCTATATTTCTATTTTCTAAGTGTGTGTTTGTGTAACGTACACAGTAGAGTCTAGACTCTTGTATATTAGCTTTACACATAAAATACACACCTATTTTTAAATTTAAAATTTAAGGTACCTAGTTTATTTTAAAAATATGATATGGAGATATCATTATAGTATTGTTCTAATACATGTATTTCAATGATCTAATTAAAATGTTTCTAGGCAGTGGTTCTTCTGGAGAAGAGAGTGAAGATGAATGGGTGGAAAGTGATAAAAATAAATCTGTAGATACTTCTGTACCTGACAAAACAAAGGAATATATATATTGTAAATTAAAAACTAACTTTTAGATCTATTAGTTTTCAATTAATGAATTGCATCTGCTTTACTGAGGGTAATGTAAAAAAAATGAGTGAACTCCAGTTGATTATGCGACTTTATTCGCTTGATAAACAAACTTAGAACTCGTACCAAAAATATTACCAATCTATCTGTGCTTGGATTTCATTACTATACATGAGAACATTCTAGTTGGCACAACAACAGCTGTTAATTATCCTAACAGAAAAATAAGTTTGACCATTAATTTATATTCAAAAACGTTTATTGAGGTTTCTATTAGTTTTTGTTTATAAGGGCTTTTTATATCACCGCATGGTCTAGAAAAAAGATTTTTTTGTTGCAAAGTTTAATTAGTGTGGAAGGGATTTATATTGGTCACATACAGGTTCGAATCCCTGCTTATTTATGAAACTAATGTACAATATAAATATTTGTTAGGGTGAGGGTGAAAAAATGTCCAGGGATAACTGGATGGAGATGGGCCTTCTCTCAACCTACTCCAGAGATGATTTTGTTTCAAAGAAAGAAAAAAGAGATCAGGTAATTTCAATCATTAAAAGTACATACCTAGGTAGGTATTTGTCTGACTAAAAAACTATTAGACAAAAATCTTTATCTGTATAATAAAACTTTTATCTCGTATAAAACAAACTATTACATTAAAATTCCTAAAGTGCAGGTGCTATGTAACTGGGATATGTTCATATGTCAGTATAACTTACTTATGTTAAATATCTTTTTTTTCATATCAACTAAACACATTAAACGCATTAAGAAATTCAACTTAAATACGTTTAAAAGTTTAAAAAATGTATGCTTAATATTACTACAATAAAATGTGTTTTTTTTATCTAGGAAAAACGAGAGCTGGAGGCTAAAAATGCTCCAGGAACCAGCAGCCGTGAACTCAATCCTTTCTTTAAAAACAACGGGTCAGGCATACCTCCAGAAGAAACCAATACATCAAAACCTACAGCTACCATTGCAAAGGGTGACGGTGGGGTATCCTGGCTTATGAAAGCCTACAAAAGAGCCGAAGAGCAGGCCAAGCAGGAAGGAATTCCACTTGAAGAAATTGCAGCCAAACGATGGGGATCTTTAGAAAAGTTTCATCAAATGTTGGCTACTGCTAAAGAAAAGGCGGGTATGATTCAAGAACAAAGAAAACCAGCAAGCAGTAGCTATAGACGAAGTCCTATAAGGGACAGAAGTAGAGAACGTAGAAGAAGCTCCAGTAGAGATAGAAAAAGAAGCAGATCCACAGATAGAAAACGGAGCAGATCTAGAGACAGAAAGCGAAGTAGATCTCGTGAAAGGAAACGGAGTAGAAGCAGAGAAAGAAAAAGAAGTAGAAGTAGGTCTCGGGATAAAAAACGAAGCAGAAGTAGGTCACGAGATCGTAGACGTGACAGAAGCCGTAGTAGAGATAAGAGGGATAGAAGTAGAAGTCCTGGAATCAAGTTTGCTCGTCCTGGTGAATCATCTAAATCTTATTCTTCAAATAGGTAAAATAAATTGGTTTTTCCTTACATATATTTTTTATCATACCTAAAGATTTTTTTGTGAAAAGCTTTATGACCCCTATTATAGGAAGTCTGATGATTATACAACACATACATAATCAAAAAGTTGGTATTTTATCATGTCAACCTTATGCACTTGTACATTTTTTGCACTTTTATTACTTTAATTCAAAAATAGTTATTTATTGCATCGTATTATAAACAGCTTTCATAAAAATGTACAAATAAGAGTGAAACAAGTTTTGTTAGCTTTAAGGTGCCGAAGGCACGGTCTTACAAAACAGCGGATTTTAATCGGTTTCGTAGCGATACTGGAAAACATTTTTTTTTCTTGTATTGACATATCCCTTAATTTTCATGATTTCGTAGAACTTTAAGTTTAAAAATCCTGAATGAGCCAGTTTATTGTAAATATTAACATTTTTTATTTCCTCTAGATACAGTTCCAGCGGAGGATGGAAAACCTCCCAAAGAAAGGAAGAAGAGAGATCCAGGCAAAGGGAAGACGAAGCAAAAAGAAAGAAAGCACAATCTTCCTCCTCTTCGTCAAGTGATTCCGACTCTGACTCAGAAAAAGCTCCCGCCAAGAAACCAGAGGAACAACAAGAAGCTCCCAAGGTCCTGACAGAAACAGAACTCAACTCATTAGCATCAAAGATTGTCAAGGCTGAAATCATGGGCAATAATGAGATGGTGGCACAATTGAAAGCTAAACTAGCAGCCGCCAAAGCTCTCAGAGCTGACTTTATTGCAAATGGAGGCAATCCTGATGATGATAAACCTGAAACTGTTACCAAAATCAAGTTTGAAGATACCAAAGGTAAACGCAAGAAAACAAAGGTTGAAACTCATAAAGATGGCCAACGTGTTCGATATTTCGGTGATGATGATAAATATGATCTTAAACAAATGTTTGAAAGAGAAAAGCTTAACACTGCCGAGGATCAAAATTCAATGTTAAGCAGCTTGGCTGGAAAAGGCGCCAATGACCGAACAAATGAAGACTTTGACATGGATGACATGCTTGTTTCTAAAGCTGCTAGAAAGAAGAATGAAGAAAAGGAAGAGGCTAAGCAGCTTAACAAAGCAGCTGCTAAACAACTGGAAATGGAAAAGACACTGGAAGATTGTAAATGGTGCATAGGATCTAAACGTTCGAGCAAGCATTTAATGGTCTCTATGGGGAAGAGTGTTTACCTGTCTGTACCTGGACACACAAGCATGGTGGATGGCCATTGTCTGATTGTGCCCATGGGCCATGTCACAGCTGGCACACATTTGGACGAAGATGTCTGGCAGGAAGTGCAGGAATACAGGAAAGCTTTAGTTAGAATGTTCCGGAAAAAAGGTGAAGATTGTGTATTTTTTGAGACAGCAGTTGGCTTTAAAAGGCACCCACACATGGTCCTTGAGTGTATTCCTTTACCTGAAGATATGGGCTCAATGGCTCCTATGTATTTCCAGAAAGCAATCCAGGAGTGCGAATCCGAATGGTCGGACAATAAAAAGTTAATCAAGCTCAAGGACAAGAAAATATCAAGAAATGTACCCAAAGGTCTACCCTACTTCCATGTTGATTTTGGCCTTGATAATGGATTTGCTCATGTTATAGAAGAAGAGGCGAATTTTTCTCGAAGGTTTGGACATGAAATTGTTGGAGGTATGTTGGATATTGAGGCCAGAACCTTTAGAAATCCTGCCTGGGAACAGTTTGATGTTCAGAAAAGAAAGGTTATTGAGTTCAGCAACATGTGGAAGGATTTTGATTGGACCAAACGGCTGCAGGAACGGGGCGGTGATAGTGATAGTTCTTCAGATTCTGATTAGATAATATTAATCTAATCCATATTGTAGTTAGTTACATAATGGATTACTGTATTTTGGTATGCTATTGTAATAATATCTTATATAGACCTTAATATTATGAGGAAGGGGGGCGGGGGCAATGTTTATTGCTGTTAAGAAATTTTATCTTGTTTTAGTACAATAGCACTCCTAAAACACAGAAATCCATCCATTCATCTACCTATAACTATAAATATTTTCAGATGACAACAGCGACTTAGACTAAAAATGTTGTTCCAATATTTAAAACGTGTGATAATAGGACCCGACAAAGAGATTAGAATCTTACAATGGAACTGCAATGGTGTTAGGAGAAAACATGCTGTGCTGAAAAATTTGCTCGAAAAGCAGAAGATTGATATCGCGTTGATACAAGAAACACATTTAAATCCCTATCATAAATTTGATTTGGGACCTGAATATGTTATCTACAGAAAAGACAGACCAACACATAAAGGTAGAATTTATAGGTATTCAACGTATTCTGGATCTAATATTTTTTTGTAGGGCAGATTTTCTATTAATTTTTGTCCGACCATTAACAAAAAATAACTTTCCTAATTCTCTTTAGGCGTGTATTTTTAGAAATTAGAAATTGCAAAGACACAAATCATTTCGCTTGCAGCAGATAATCTCTAAAATGTCCCAAAGAATTTAATTTTTAACTGTCAAAATTGACAATTTTTTCACATATTCTATAAGTTGTTGTTATTGTTGTACTTGAGGGCATAAGGGGGGGGGGGGAAGTTTTGACACATTTGCGTAAACAGTGAGTATAGGCTTTATCTTTGGACTGAGAGGATAGGTTATTAGAGATAAAATCATTCTTATATGATGAACTTTCCCCAGATTTAAGATTTTTTGGATAGACCTCCAGGTTCCGGAGCTCCAGGCCTCCAGGTCCTCTCTGTACAGGTAAAAATTAAAAAAAAAATTTTTTTTTGAAGAGTTAAAAGTCAACTTATGAAACAAAATATGCATTTTTTTTCTTCAAATATGTGAATAACATTCAAAAATATGCATATTTTGTTTCATAAGTTTACTTCTAACTCTTCAAAAAAAAATAATTTTTTAAATTTTTACCAGTACAGAGAAGACCTGGAGGCCTGGCGCTCTGGAACCTGGAGGCCTATCCAAAAAATCTTAAATCTGGGGGAAGTTCATCATATAAGAATGATTTTATCCCTAATAACCTATCCTCTCAGTCCAAAGATATAAAGCCTATACTCACTGTTTACGCAAATGTGTCAAAACTTCCCCCCCCCCCTTGTCTATCAATGGTATTAGAATTTATTTTATATTATTAAATTCAACAATTCAAACAAAAAAAATCAATAACTATTTTTTAATGTTAAGGTGGTGTATTGTCAATATTTAGCAAAAACTTATCAAGGTTATTATTATTATTTTATTTTGTTTATTCATAATAGGGAAATGTCTCTTTTCACCCCGGCTCTCCAATGCTACAAAAATCTTCTTTATAAACTTTTTCAAATATTTAAATTTTATTAAGTCAACTTCCTTCCTTAGAGATAGAACCGTAGCTAGCTACTTTTAGGTTTAAAGATTTATCCCAACAATCATACTGCGTTTTCATAGGTCGAATTTTATTGTGACAAACCATTATAGTTATAAAATAAGCCTTTTCATAACCCAAAGCCTAGCGTGTACCATATTCTTTTTACTTTTTATTTTAAATCAATTTCTTTGTTCAAGCCAAGATTGGAATCCATCTGCTTCACTAAAAATAAAACTGCCAAATTATTATACCTTGTAACTATTAATTTTTATTTTAAGGGTTTACAAGATGCACATAAAAACTCCGCCAGGTGTTGAGGGACAATCCTGGTTTTTAATTCATCATGGCTTCCAAAAACTTATGATACACAATTGGTATTGTGCCCCTATGAATGTTAAAAATAAACGGTAGGTAGGTGTTTTATTGTTTATAGCGACTCCGCCCTTAGCATTTTAGGCTCTGTATTTGAAGTGGAAAAGGAGTCGGCAGAAAAATTACGTAAAACCATTCTAAGACTTAAATTTAAAAAAAAAAATAGCCTCAAATTGTCAAATGCACTTCATATAACTATACCTTTAAAAATAGATTTTTCTCTTAATAATTTCTCAAAAATAATTTATCTTATTTGTAAATAAACGGATTGTAGTTGTCTTAGGTATCTTTTTCAGGGGTGTATATTCTACATGGGATCCCCTGCTCAGGGGGGGGGGGGGGGGGGAAATAAAAAATAAGTGGTTGGAGGGAAAAAAAATGTAAAAATTAAGAAAACTGAAAAAAAATTTCCATTTCTCCCCCCTCCTTGGTGAAAAAACCAAAAAAAATGTGTGGTAGAAGGGATAAAATAAATAAAATATAGAGTTCTTTAAATATTTTTCCATTTTCCCCCCTTTTTGGTGAGAAAAAACTAGGGGGGGGGGGGGGGAAATAAAAAATTTTGTAGCAGGGGAAAAAATAAATCTTGTGCAGAATATACACCCCTGATCTTTTTTTTAATATACTTTAAATTATTTCTTTCTTATATAAATAACTATCACGTAGGTATTTTAATAATGCCACCAGAAAACTTATATATTTTAATTTAACTAAAATAACCTTTTCTGCAGGTTAAGGAAAACAGTGACGTTGAAGCCAATTTTGCCATACATGCGCAAAAATGGGATCTTAGTAGGTAAGCTATAAGATAAGATATTCTTTATTGCCTAAAAGTTATGATCTTAAGGGATAAGTCTATGGACAATAAATTGACGTAAATGCTTAATTATGATTAACAAAACTATTTAGATTAACTTTTATGGTGAAAATGTTACGACACCATAAAAATCACCCAAATAAATCCAACGAATGAGATATTTGGGTACCAAATAAACAGTCCAATATCCCTTCCCTCCCTAGAACAATACAAATATCCATCATCTCAACTAGAAATTTGCCTTTGTGTATTTTAGATAGGTAGGTAGATTGTTCCTATTTTTTTTAAGAAGGTAATTTCCAAAATAATTTGATATTTCTGGGCTTAAAATATTGAGAATTAACATCTCAGTAAAGCTTTCCATGAACTCATTGTATGATTAATTGAGGCTGTACTACACACATTCTCTCAGTGAAATCAAGATATACTAAAAAAATACCTAGGTACCTTGTTTGAAGAATTGCTACCTAACAAAAAAATAATACTTATTTTTTTATGTTGTGTTTTTCAAATATTTCATTTTACTTTGTAACTTTATCAGTTTCATCAAAAGCAAAATATCCATTTTTTGGTTTTTGAAAATTTGCTCTAATTCTGACTTTTGGAATCGAAAATTCCCTAATGTTAGAAATAAATATATTAGAAATATAAATATTAAAAACAAATTAATTTCAATGGAACAAAATGATATTTTCTGGAAAAAATATACTTTTAGAAAGAAATCTAGTTTATTGCCTTAAATGGTCATAATGATGTGATTATATGTTAAAATGTCTTGATTCCATTGGCTAACAGCGTGTGTAGAATATTTTGGGTGGAATCCCACCGGATTACTCGCCGCTTTCATCAAAGTAATTAAATAGTAAAGTTAATCCACTCTCCTCTTTCACATCTGCTCTCCCACACACACACAAACACACACATACACTCAAATTTTCACATTCAATGAGGCGAGCGGAGCACCCATATTAATTGAAATTTATTCATAAAATTAGAATATAATTTGAATAGGTAGGTAGTTGGATAACATCTTTCATTTATAAAATTCTAAATCTATTAAAAGATATTGTTGTAATATATAATAGGAAAATGGTGTAATGATTTTGTAGTCTTAATTGAAATATATATTTCATGTGCTTTTAATTAAGATACGGGTTATGTCAATAGTAGAAAAATTATACTTTCATCCATTTCGTGATTTTGGAGGTTAAAAACTTGATGGTATTATGTTTTTATTAACACTCAGACTAATGAAGGGTTAGGTCAAAACATACATTTACAACCAGAGAGGGATATCAATTAATTTCTGTGAGATAGAGCTGATATTCTACCATTCTTTTTACAGATTTGAGGACACTTTCGTTACTTTACATAAAGATGTAAAATCAATCATATGAGTACTATAATTGCCAATATCTGAATAAGTAAAAGAATAATTTTGTTTTATATAATGTCATTAAGAACTAACAAACAGTAGGTATTCTTTCTAAAATGTACATGATAGATAGATAATATTGAACTGTAACTTTATTTTACCCTTACCTATTTAAAACATATACTGTACAATGTAAATTATAGACTTGATTCTGAGATGGGTAAGGGTTCAGCTCTTAGCAACATGATTTGCTGCCAACCAAATGTCAAATTTAGAAAATATATTAAGGTAGATGAGGCAAACCCTATGTTTGTAGAAGGAATTCTCCCGGGAGGAAGGGGACAACCTGAGTTTAATTAATTCTTCTTTTACCCCCAAAAATACTAGCTACCACAGGTAGAGTTCTCACACTAGTGTTATCGTCCATTGTCTTATCCCTGAATCCCTGGAATTCACAGAGTTTGGGAATTAGAAATATTAGAGGGGACACGCAACTCTTTTATGTCAATCAAGACATTTTGTTCTTGTTTTAAAAAAATGGTGGTAAGCAAGTCCTTCCATAAAAGAATTTTATAAACATTTCCAAGAAACATTTGGGTGCTTTCCTTTAAAGTGTCCATTGATCCCTGAACCCTTACTCCTCTTATATTTGAAATGATTTTAAAATCTGGTACTGTTGCTTATTTTTCCAATGCTTAACCCCTGCAGTGGGGGCCTATACTGCGGTGCCATAACCCTGCCAATCTACCTAGTACCCGATATAACCTATCATTACCTAAAGTAATTTGTTATTTCTGTGATGACATCAAATGGTTACCTAGTCAATACAGTTTAATTTTCTGTGCCAAAAATCCAATTCAGATATTGTGCGAAAACCAAGATGGATTAATTTTGTGTGTTTTACTCTGTAAGGAAGGGGACAATGCGCTGTTAATTAATATACAAAGTTTTGTAATAACGTTTTTCTATTCGTAGGATTTTAACAACTTTGAAGACTTTTATTAAATTTTGATTGAGTGTCTAAACGTTTCAACCACTAATTTATTGGCTATAGTCTTATCCATTTAGATCATTAGTTTCAAAAGCAAAATTATTAGAAGAATGTTAGGTACTAACTTAATCTAAAAGTCACATGAGTCTTTTTTGTTTTTCTGTCAAAACGTCTTGGCTTAATTGAAGAGTAGTATGAGAAGAATATAGTTTAGGAGTGCTGGGAGGAGGGGGGAGGGGGGGTTACAATTTAGTGAGGAGGATGTAGGAAGGATTATTATATTCTCTCTGATGTTTTCATGGATTACAAGATAATCCCTCAGGCAACTCATTCAGAGTAAATCCAATTTGATGGGTTAAACATCTATCTGCCTCTCTCTATCTCTTCTATTTCTCTCTATTTTCTTTTTGTCTTTCTCTATTCTCTTTGTTTACAATTGCTAAGAAAAGAATTTATTTTTACATTATCTATCGATTTGTACATTATCTATCTATTTATCTATTTTTTTTCTGTGATAGTAAGATAGATCTAGGGTCACTTGAGAGGGGAGTTTAATACCAAAACCTATTTTTTAAATTTAGATTTTAAATCAGGTAAAAAAAAAATTTTGGGTTGACCGCTACCCAAAACATCATTTTTATTTTAGTTTTTTTTTTAATTTTTTTTGCGGGGGTTAGGTAACTTTTTTTAAGGGCCGATTTATCTTTGGAAGGTGGTGGTACCCTCCCCCAAAATAGTTATAAATCTTTCTGGAACCTATGAGAAGCTACCCTGTTGAGGAGAACCCGATCGGTTCAGTGGTTACCGAGATCCTTCGGTACATACAGACAAACAAACATCCTTTAATATTTATCCAAAGGATTAGTTTTTTTAATTATTCAGGTGATTTTAACTGCAAGTGCCACTGGTGGGGCTACAAAGATTCAGATTCTCTTGGTAGAGATATTCAGAGTTTGGTTAACAATGATAATGTTAGCTTCCTCAATAATAAAGATACTGCTACTCTTTTGAAGGTGAGAAGGATGTTGAAGCAAGGATGACAACATCCATAAAAGCGAAGCATCTAAACGAGCGAACACTAACACTGAATAAGCATAATATAAATGTTAAGTCTAAACAAAAAGTAGGTAAAGAGATGCTTCGCTTATAACATTGTACCTTGTTGTAAGAATCAGTACTCTAATAAATCAGATGAATATTATAATTACATCATATAAAAAGTTGTTGTCAAAAAAAGTTTAAAAAAACAGCATGTTTTTAATCGACGTACGGTCTTTGGTTATTGATTAAATTAGAATGAATATATTAACATGTAAATAACTAAATTGCGCACCATGAATTGTAGGTTTAAATGAATTAAATTATAAGAATCCTTTGATATTGTTCAGTGAAGTGACAATTGTATTTAGAGTATTTAAATTAAATCTGGATAATGTGTTTAGTTTATATCAATCAAACGTTCAACTTCATTTACTCTTTTACGCTATTTCCCTTTTAATCTGTAAAACTAAATTAATACTAATTGGAAAAAAATATTTCGTTATTTGAAATATCCCTACCCCCTCTCAAAAAAAAAGATCAGATGTTATAAGGAAATATTTTTTTAAAATTAGAATTAATTTAGTTGTTAATTATACCTAGGTATACCAGCCATTGAAAGCTTTCTAGGGTTTTAATCAGAGTTGTGGATCCGCATTGATTGTATGCGGATCCGGATCCTCCAAATTTGGTCTGTGCGGATCCGGATCCTACCGGATCCGACTCCGGATCCTTGACAATAAAAATAAAATCACCAAATTTTTCAAAAAATATTTATTCCTTAATCTCGAAGTCAAAAATACTTTTAATTTTTAAGTCTGAACCTAAACCTTAAAGATTGGCTCTCATCACGAGAATGTCTTTGTAAGTGACTATTTTATATAAATTTAGGTAGATTTTTCCATAAATTTATACCCCAGGATCTGGATCCTTGGACTCAAAAAGATGCGGATCCGGATCCACAACTCTGCTTTTAATTGATATTCATGTTTATCAGACTATAATAAAGCATTTGACAAAAAAGTATACGTAGAGTAAAACTAAATTCCATACTTTTTATGCCTTCTTGTAAAAAAGTCAGATAGTTTTTTTTTTATCTTAGCTCGTCATTCACTCATCAGCCTTTTTTTATATAATGACTAGCAGCTGTGCCCCTTGCATCTAGGGGATCTACAACCAAAGGATAAGGATGTGGCTTAAAAATAGCTGAAACACGACCGCAAGTCTTTTATTTCAAAAATAAATAGCATTAAACCATTTCGGGTCCTATGTGAAGCTCCCTCCAATTGAGAACACTTCTGTTCGGTGGTTAGAGAGATCTTAGCGGACAAGCAAAAAGGATTAATCTTATTAATTAAGGGAACGACACCTGACCTATCGCTGGCCACGAACGACATTGCCTGGAGGTGTAGCTGGACACCTGGAGAATACCTGGGATCTGACCACAGAACCATCCTAATAACATACTCACCAAATACAAAATCAAGTCCTAGTAAATCTACGGATAATAGGAAAGGGTGTCAGAAAAATATCATAAAAGAATATTTGTTTTATAGAACAAAGTATATGGGATTAGATTGGTATTGATTACTTATTTTGCACGCATTGTTTTCAAGAACTTGGAAAAAACAGAATCTTAAATCGTAGACTTATATTCTTTAATATCTAGCCTTTACTACTTTCAATTATGATTTTTTATTTGCTCTAAATGATAATGAAGTGATTTTTCTTAAAGTGCCAAGCAAGCACTGAATAAAATAGCCCTCTGTATTTAAAAAAATTGACATATGGAGGTTATTATTTTTCTTTTGCCTAACTTCTTAGGAGGGAGGCTCCTAAGGTAAAAAAGAAAAAACTAAATAATTCAGACACCCTTCATCACTTCAGAATTACCCCGTTTGATAAAATTCGGAAGAAAAGAAAGATATTATTACGGAAAAGAATTATCCGTGCTATTTCAAACCTTGTCACGTACTTTGTAAAGAGATGGATATCAAGAAGTGGATCTAAGAGAAGCCGGAAATTAAAGTGATTAGAATGAGATGATTGATATATATCTCTCCTTCCTTGCCTTAGTATAATGTCCTAGACATTACACTTATAATTTTTCTTTTCAATGTTACAAAATCTATTTTTATGTTAACCTTAATATACTAAAATAATTTCGATAAGTTTACCTCTTATATTTCTAATTTAATGATCAAAAAGCAACATAAGTACCTGAATGCGAGTAAATTTTGAGGTTGTGGCTACTGTGATAACTTTATATTTTGTTGTCAATTTATACCACATACTTATTTTATACCTACGCAAATAAGTTTTTACGAGATGTATGTCTCAATCAGTTCAAGTTATTAAAGAATTGCCTTTACTAGACATGTCACAAATTATCGATAAAACTGACTTTGTATCAAGGAAAGAAAACGAAGTAGGGGGTTTTGTCGTATTTTCACATTAGCTTTTCTCCTATTTCTAACCCGGCCTGTGGGACCTATTCCCTAACCCTGCGTGGCAATCATTAATATTTACCTAACCTAAGCTAAAAAAAAAACTATCTAAAGCTACAGTTAAAATACGACGAAACCCGCTACTTCGTTTTTTTCCCACGATCTCTGACTTTTTTATGACCTTAAAGCTGCATCACAGTTTTCTGATCTTTTTATTACAAACATGATATTAGATTTTGTCTAATATTTGTTTCTTAACTTTTTTATTGAAGCATAGTTTATTTCTAGGAAATCAATAAATTGTCAAATATATTTTGAAATTGCAGAACTGAATATTTGAAAATGGCAAGGCTTCCCAGAATATAATATGAAAATAAGAAGAACATATCTTTCAATCATTCCAAGAATATTTCTCTCCTCACACAATCACATCAGAACATTCAGTGTCTATTCTGTCAGAAATATAAAAGAAAAATGCGCAAAGTTTCACAACAAAAATCCGCTAGTGAGCAACTGCTTTATCTATGGAGGAATTACGGGGTTTACCGAGTTGACCCAGCAGACGGTACAACTAAAGCTGGTTCCTTATTGGACGGATAAAGAGTTGTCTAGCTATGATTTAGCCTCATTAGCAAGGTACTTTGATTTATAAAATTGTTACCTACCATTTTACATAAAAAGAAATAGTATGTTATTTTAGATTATTCAAAATCAACTGCAAAAAATGTAATGCAAAGTTACTTAAAATACAATATTTTAATGCTTGATTATAGATATCCTCCGTGTATAACATTATACCCAACAGTTCTTGCCCTTGGAATCATCATTTAAAAATCATATTTAGATGGACGTTTTGAGTTTTTGTTGTTGATTATAGAGTTACAGGATTCATCAAATGCCAAGTTTAAAATTGATGGGACAATTATAACATACCTTGATTGATTGATTGATTTTGTGTTTAGATACACATGCCTGGGTTTAGTAGTATTTGCTCCAGTCCTTCACTACTGGTACAGATTTCTTGATAGAAAATATCCATCCAATACCAAGATTGTGGTTATGAAAAAGGTAAGATTTTTTCATTTTGTTGGATGTGTGGAGTATTATAAGGGGGGCAGCGGTTCTGACACTTTTGCGTAAACAGTGATAATAGGCTTTGTCTTCGGAGTGAGAGCTCTCGAGAGGACAAATTATTTCACAAAAATGTAACTATTCAAAAAAAAATTTAATTTTTACCTGTCCTTGAGGCCTTCAGCACCTGAACCTGGAGGCCAAATCCAAATTTTGTTTAAAAATAGGAAATTTACATCACAAAAGGAAACTTTTTTGTGAAATAATCTAACCTCTCACTCCAAAGACAAAGCCTATAATCACTGTTTACCCAAAAGTGTGAGAACCGCTGCCCCCCTTGGTTCGTCTGTCAGTCAAAGTTATGTAAAAATAAAATATACTGTACATTTCTTATTATAGACACACAAACAAACATACACACACTCATTAACACTTAGATACAATAGCATTGCTCTGTAATTAATATGTACCCTGTATAATTTTCATTTCTGTAAATTGGTTTGCTCATTGGTTTGCCTTAGAGAATTTTGTTTTTATCCCCCCCCCCCCCCCCCTCAGCTCTAACAAAATATTTAGAAACCTTCACTGGACTCTTGAGAAGCTTATCTGTAAATAAAGGAGAACCATATTGGTCAGCAGTTAGCGAGATACTTTGCTACAAGACACATAGACATCCTGTTACTTTTATATAGTTATAGTGTTAGATTTTTGTTGAATTTTGTTTTCATTCTTTGATAAAAATTGGACAGGGAATTTATAGATTAATCTGTGATTCTTATTCTTTTGCTAAAAAATAGTAGGTAATAAGATAGATCGCAAATGAAGATAAAAAAAAAACATAATTACTTTGTGTAAATTAAGACTTGCGATACAAACATAAATATAACCTGATAAACTTACAAATAAAAACCCAAAGTAATTAAGGAGAAAAGATGCACTTTTTATGACGTTCAGTGTGAGCATTCCAGAGATGTGGAGCCGCATTTATTTAAATTAAGTTAATCTATAATTTCTTATCCATTTTCTTTTATTTAATCAATAAAATTTAGTTAGGTAACATAATTTTAGCAACCAAATGATACCAGAAATGGAACCTATATAGTAGGCAAGTACTGTTTTCTGTTTAATATTGGGGTTAGATCCATAGAGAAAAAAATAAAAGAGAGGAATCGAAGCAACTAGAAGACGAAAATAGGCAGTGGTCCTAGAGGCCTACTCAGCGCTGTTGCCGCGCTAAAATTTATTGCTATTCCACTACTTTTCAAATGGGAGGATTAAAAATTATTAAAAAAAAATATTTTTTTACTTTTTACTATTTCCATATTTAGGGCAAGAATATTAGATTAGATATTTTTGTTTTAATGTTTTAATTAAAAGTTACATAGAATTTTATTTTTATTTTAAAAAATTTGTTCATGAAAGATGAATCCTTCTATTTCTAAAAAGGGGGAAATTTTTTTCATAATGAACATTCAACTGATTCTGACCGCCCACGGCTGTTTGCTAAATATCGCTTTTCTTTTAATTCACATTATTATTTATGATTGACTTACAAAAAGCCCTGGGCGGCTTTTGATTTTCGTCTGCTTCTAAATTTAGAGATGGGGAAGTAGTATTTTACCATGAAAAAGGGGTGAGTATTCATCCTCTTATCCTTTTTCCTTATGGTTAGATCAAATTTGATTTTTAGGATTTCCGAAATTATAATTTAAGCAGTGTTCAAAGAAATACTAGGTATTAATCCGTTGTTTAATTTTTAATTTTTTTAACTTGCAAAAATTGAGTACGCATATTATTTGATACGACGCCTGAAAAATATCCCTTCATCCCTGGAGCCTAAGAACTTCTAGGAAGGTGTGAAGGGAAGAGTCCAGATGGACGTGGGGGGCTGGCAGTTGTGCAATATTTATGAGAATAAGTTCGGCTATTAAATCAATTCCGCAAATAGTATTGCTCTTTATACAAGAATGGTTGCGCTTATCCACCCTATTTTGCGGATATATCCGCAGTTTGTCCGAAAATAGTGCGGCTCGGTTCATTTGCGCAACTGCGACTGGCGTGGACGAGATTTACCGAAATAACATTTTACGGATACAGTTGCACAACCAAGTTGTAACAAACTATTTATCATATGTTTCACTCTTATAAAAACAATTTATTGCAGAATTCTTTTTATAATTCTTATTTTGTTCTCTTTTACACTATTTTTAGGGCATTTATATAAGTTTAAAGGTATTGAAGCTACTCTACAAGTTTATATGTGAATTGAATTGATAATAGTTGAGCTAAAATATCTTAAAAACTATGCTGTATTCGAAAGAGAAGGGAGGCAGCAAGAAAATGACCTTAAACTATCCAAAGTCTTTTATTTAAAAACAAAATAGCTTTAAACCATCCTGGGCCTTATGAGATCGGGTCACTTGTTGGCTATTTTTTAACGAACAGACAAAGAACTCTTTTCAAAATCTGACTAGCAGCTGCGCCCAATCTTTATGTTAAAATTAGTGGAATCTTTTTAAATACAACATTTTTTTTATTTTTACATGAAAAAGAACAGTCAATCTTTACCAAGAGCTTGAATACCATTAAATGTTCTTTTTTTGTTTAGGTTGCCCTGGATTTGATCGTTCTTGGTATTCCTTTGTACGCTTTCTTTTATGCATTTATGTGTGGATTAGAAGGAAATTCTTTTCAACAAATATTGAAGGTAGATAATCATCTTATTAGAAGCAGGGGCTGCTATTCAGCCAATTAACTCTATTTGAAATTGCCGAAAATTAAATATTTTGTTGGCATAAAACTTGTTATTTATGTAACTGAAGGGAAGTGGGTAAGAAGGGGGGAGAAAAAAAGGAATGGGGAAATTTTCACTTGTTTGTCAGAATCACACTCCTTTTTCTTGATTAGAAGCAAAGCTGAATTTTATGAAACTCCATCAATAAAAGAGACGGGTAGGTTTCTGGTTAAATCCGTAAAGGTTATGTGTTATAAGTAAAAAACAGTAGTAGAACGATAAAAATTTATGTTAACTTTAAAAAAAAAATTTCTATAGTTCTTTTCAATAGGTAGGTAAGAAATACACATATTTAGTGAATATTTTCGTACTATTTTTAAGCCTTAAAAAAACACGTGACACACCTTTACGGATTCTACCAGAAACCTACCCCTCTCTTTGTGTTTTTATCTAATGTTCATAGCTCTAAGGTGAATATTTGACATTTTAAACGCCATAACTTTAGAAGACATTGGTTAAAAATATTAATATCTTCATTAAATAAAAATTTTCGTTTTTGGTTGTAATCGTTCTAGTTTCTTTTAATCATTGAATTACAATTCCGTTGAAATGTGAAGTGTGACGATAAATCTTGTTCAATACAATGTTATTCTAATGCAATTGACTGGCTGTATAATATGTATGTTTAAAAGAAATTCACAATTTCTGTTTCAAACAAGGACGATAACGTCTAGAAGAAAAAAAACATACAGAGAAAAACTAACCCACATTCTTAAACTGCTTAAATTATCCTATCTTTTTGTTTGCATGTGTATGAGATGTTCTTTAAATCATAGAAAAAAATGTACTACGTTCCGATAAAAGAACAAAGAATTGTATTTTAGTGTTGCTTTTTAAAGACAGACATATGTTAATAAGTAGTAAAACAAGGATGACAACATCCATAAGTAGCGAAGCACAAAAATCATAGATGGGAATACGTACAAGTAGATTTAAAGGGTATTTATTAAAATCAAGAATAGATTTATTGGATAAAATAAACACGAAAACTTGTTTTATTTTGTATGATGACGATGGTCAAAGTAAATTACATTAAAGATGCACATAACAATGGGGAAAAATTTTTTGATCCTGATATCCCTAAAAAGTTGGATAAAAAAAAAACAAAGATATGAGGAAATATGTAAAACATATAAAAATAGCCAAAAACCTGATAAAAGGAAGTCTGGCCGCTATGGTTGTTTTCTTAAAACGACAGAAAATTAAATTTTTATATATTTAACTTAAAAAATTTGGAAAATCGAACCATATACACTAAAGATATGGAGAAAAATGTGAAAAATATAAAAATAGCCTAAAACCTGCTAAAAAGGAAGTCTGGCTGTCATGGTTGTTTTATTTAAAAGACGGGAAATTTAATTTTGATATCAAGAATTGAAAAAATTTTGAAAATCGGACCATAAACACTGAAAATATGGAGAAAAATGTGAAAAATATAAAAATAGCCTAAAACCTGCTAAAAAGGCAGTCTGGCCTTCATCGTTGTTTTCTTTAAACGACGGGAAATTTAATTTTGATATCAATAATTGAAAAAATTTTGAAAATCGGACCATAAACACTGAAGATATGGAGAAAAATGTGAAAAATATAAAAATAGCCTAAAACCTGCTAAAAAGCGGTCCGACCGCCAATGGTGTTTTATAGTCAATTGTGCTCCTTAATGATGGGAATGTTGTCAAAAAATTTCAGCATTCTATCTTTTATAGGAGCTGAGTAAATCCCATTTCCCCCATAGCGTTACGGACTGACGGACTGACGGACGGACTGACGGACGGACGGACATAGTGAATTATAGAGTAGCTTCGCTACTAAAAATAGTTAATTGTAATACAGAAATACCAAAGAAATTCAATTGTTTGCATGTTGGTGGGAGAGTAAAATATTAGATGGAAATTTGATAGATACTGAAACTTGCGCCACAAATATAATTTTTAACTATTTACCCTCTTATTTACAGAGCTGAGAACTCTATATATCCTACTTATAAGTATATCTTATCTTTTTTATCAACTTTCTTATTTTCAGGAATTGGAGAAAAAGTTGTTGGCCACCCTGTTGGCGGGTGCAGCTTTCTGGGTCCCGGCTCAAACAATCAATTTTCGATTCATCCAACCAAGTGCCAGAATTTTATTCATCTCTCTCTGTACATTTATTGAAGTCAACATCCTCAGTGTATTGAAGAAAATGGATTTCGATGATTAGAATTGAAAGCCTGGTGGTCAATCATTGTCACAAAAAGACTACCTATATTAATACAACACAAAAATAGCTGAAATGCATAAACTTTTTTTTTATTTTATATACCTACTGGTTTTCTATGTCGAGAGGGGTGTGTCATCTTAAGAAAAATTTTTTGCTCAAACTTAACTGTTTGTTAAATTGATCTTCATTGACACAATTATATTTCTGCGTGTTATTTAATTGCATTATAATATTTATTGCTAATATAAAAATTAAATTCCTAATAATTATGAAGGAACTCTTTTAAAAAACTGTACTGATTACAATTTCATCTCATGTCCATATTTTAGCACAATGGTAAATGTAATGTGAATGTGATTATAAACAATCTTATGGGGCTTTCTCTAGGGATTGGACAATGGGATAATATTAAATCTTCCCCCATCATTATGGTGCCAAATTTATCTGTTATAGCTTTAAATTATTTTGGGGGAAGATTAATTTATTTTCTGTCGTCCTCTCCCCCTATTAGCCTATTCTAGTCTAAATGTTAAATTTCAGATTCTAATTTGAACTAGAAATGGGTAATGCCAACACCCACGAACGGAGGAAGTCTGGGGGTGTACCTGACACAGGTCCCTACATAGAGGATATTAGGTCACACCCAGGAGACGGAGATGAGAGGCACAGGAAAGGGAGGTAGGAATAGTTTACTATTAGAGTAAAACACTAGAGGGAGAAAGGGTTAAATAACTGTATCACCCCATTGCAACCACCTTGAGCAACCTTTCTATTAGGTCATTGAAAATCAACCAATGGTGTCACTTATATTAACACAGCCAAGTAGCAGAAAATAATTTAGAAACAGACGAAAGAGGTCTTTGAAAAATGAAAGGAGGTAGTTGTCTGTATATACATCTATACTATAGATCTTTTAGTTTACTCATATTGTAACAAGGACAACTATTAATATGCTTAGCGGAGCATTGGCAAATGTAAACAAATTTAAGGTGTAATAAAGCAACATATTAAATTCAATTGTCGGCATATACCGGTTTTCGGCGGTAGCAGTGCTTTTGTCGCCGTTTCTTCACAGTTTCATATTGCACCATAATAGTTTAGCGTTTTCCTGTTTTGAAGTCTTAAGAACAAAAAATAAAATTGATCACCTTAATTGGAATGAATTTTTATTTTCTTTGTTACACACATATTTGATTTCAATATAGAGTACCTAGCTTTGATAAGAAAAATTATTATTTAATGATTTGACCGTTTCTTTTAAAAAAATACAAAAAATTCAATATACTTTCACATAATTGAATCTAATTAATAAAGTTGAAAATCTACATAAAATTTTGGTATTTGGTAACAACTTAATATTAAAATTCTTTCATATTTAATTTAGTTAATTATAAATATTTGACACTACAAATATCTATTCATCTTCCAATATTTGACAAAATATGCTTAATTTTCATCGTATAATTTTCGTCAAATATTTTAGATTTAAGTTCCTCTTTATCGAATTAATAAATAATAAAAAAGATAATTTTAACTAATTGGGAATATGTTTATGCTATTTTAAGATTTATATAAGCTAAAATTCTTAATTTGGTTCTACTGGGTTATGCGGTAAAACATTTCCCAAAAATTGAGAACTGTATTTACTTACTATTGACCTCCCTCTCCCACCCAGAATAAGAAGGGATATAATAATCTTTAATAGTCAATACTCAATAATGAAAAAGTCTGGCTAGAGAAAATACGCTTTATATACGTCTTATTCTCATAATTATGTACACTGCGAGATGAATGTGAATTGTTGAGTCTTGGTTTTCCAAATTCCTGGCTGCCTTTTCAAGCGAGTTTTTAAAATACGTTTTAAAATATTCCGTTTCAAGGACATCCAAGCTTTTTGTTAAGAGCAGTAAAATGTGGCGTTTCAAAGGTTTGAGGGGGTAAATCTAGAGTATTTTTTAAAATGTTAATGGGGGTAAAATTCCTAATTTTAAAAAAATATTCAAATATAGCCTATTTACTGTGATTTATATTAGATTTTTATTTAAGTTATGAAAGAGATTCTGAAAGCCCTGGAAACAAAAGCAAAACTCCACCTCCCAGTTTTCACACCTCTCCTAAAGGTATGTTTCATTGGTAATTCAGGTCTTTTGTATCTATAGGTCTTTTGTAACTAGTTCTTTTGTAGCAACGCCACGTTTTATAGGACATAGGTAGTCAATATGATGGCATGTATGCTATTAGGATTTAAAAATAGACTGCCCCTGTTGTTTGTATGGTTTTATGAAAGGGCCCGGCGCTGCATTAGTAGCAAAGATACAGGGATAGAACATATTGGAAGAATCTTTTTTTCCAATCTGGTATTTGTTATTAACAATTTTGTAACTTATTATTTATTTGTGATTGATCATTATGAACATTTTAATCCCTTTAAACTGTAGATTTTAAACAATGTTGTTTACATAGGTATAAAAAGTAAATTAATACACAAACAAATATGATAGAATGCATGGAAATGCAAAACAACGAAACAGATTTTTCCTATATCCTGAAGAGTGTGTCTTCAATTCCGCATAATTATTGTATCACATTGCTAAATCATCAGTAATGCAATCATATCAATAAAACATTATAAAACAATCCCTCCCCCTCTTTTACTTCGCTTTAATCATTAAAAACACCCCTCTTTATATTTACTATTGGATAACACTGCTTGATGATATGTGTATTGTGTAACACAAGCGCAACTTTGAACGAGCGAAATTGAAGACACACCGGGTTGAATATAATCGGAAAAGAATACATCTCCTGTTAGTATCTTTTACATAAATCAGGGATAAGGGACAGCACAACAAAAGATAATTTTATCTTTACTATCAATTTAATAAGAAGAATTATTTTTCTGTTTGCTTACTGTATTTAGAGGTTAAATGGGTGTAGATCATTGTCATCGTCATTGGCCTATCCCTACCTGAGTGAAATGTATCTCTTGTATCCTTTCCCTTAGTAACTTCCCTCTAGAATGAGGCAAACACAAATAGTTTCAACAACATAAGAGGATTTTATCTATTCAAATAATATTTACCAAAATGTAAAAGCTTTTTCTGAGTAATCCTACTTCAGGCTTTTAGAGATAGTAAAAGTTACTATCAGTAAATATCTCAGGAACTACATGTGGCACAGGTATCTTATTTATATCAATGGAATCTGTATTGTATAAGCAGACGTTTCTGTGCATTGTAAGAAGCATTTTTGTATACCTATTGATTTTTAAAGAGCTATGAAATAATTAAAATAATTTAAATAAAATATTACAAGGAGTTGACAGATTTTAAAATGCTTAGATGAACTGAAGGCATCCTAAAGCCAACTTTTAACTATCAGAATCTTAAATAAGCATTACTTAACTTTTCACCCCTTTAAAACAAATCTTTATAATTAAAATTTTATCAACATGACAATAATTATCATGTTAAATGCGCATTAATAATTGTGCACATTTTGAAATGTGACTTTTGAACCGTGTGCAGCAAATGTTGAGAGAGATTGAATCAATCTTAAAATTAGATCAGATCTACACACAAGTAGGAAAGAGAATTCTTGCCATTTCCCAAATATTTGATAGTGGACCACATGGCACCCTTGATTGTCATACTTAATTAATTGAAAGATGATATTAGGTGATTTCCCTCAAAGGGGTAGTTTCACGAAATGCATTTAAACTTAATTCAGTGAACCGCATATTTTATCCTGGTTAAATGGTTAAACTACATTTATATGGCATAAATTTAAAAGAATTTCAATTTTCTACCACGTAGTTTTTAAAATATCAAGACTTGAAAATCGTCTTTTTAAATTGCATATATCACAAAAAGACAAATTTAAAGTCTTGATATTTTAAAAACTACGTGGTAGAAAATTGAATTTATTTCAAATATAAGCTATATAAATTAAGGATGGGAATCCGTCGAATTTTTGGGCCGGATTCGGATTCCGGATTCTGAAGGAATCCGTCAAAAAAAGTGACGGATTCTTGCGGATTCCGGATTCTTATTTTTGGCGGATTCCGGATTCTAGCAGTATTTTAAAAGGCCGTCCGTCACAGAGGGATAGCTTTTTTCATTAATTTAACACTATGTTACTTGGTTGAAGCCTTGATTTGTTTAAATTGTTAAACATTTACATCACATTAGTAATTATTAAAATTTGTTATGTACAAAAAAATTTAAGAGGGAGTTGTAAGAAAAAACTCAAAACGGTAATTTTAGCCTACCAATTTAGAATCCGGAATCCGCTATAAAAAACGGATTCCGGATTCGGATTCCAAAATAGGCCGAAAATTGGGCGGATTCCGGATTCCGGATTCGGATTCCGGATCCGGATTCCCATCACTAATATAAATGTAGTTTAACCCATTAACTAGAAAAAGTTCAAATGCATTTCGTGAAACTACCCCTTTAGACTGAAGCACATGTCACTACTTGCAGGGTGATACGTGCAGTTTAAAGTATTTAAATAAGTCAGTAGGTATTTCATTTGTTGATTACAATTCATAGCATGCACAATACATCTATAATTGATACCTCTACCACAGGCATTAAGAAAAGTGTTGCAAACTCTTTGAAATTGCTTTTTTAATGTAATTGTTTATGTATAATTGTAATTTAACTTCATTAATAACTCGCAGTAACATGTTGGGTAGGTTTCGGGTTCGAATCTGTACCATACTGCGTCTTACTAGAGTTGCTATCACTTCTATGTTTTGCGTGTGACTTCCATAGTTAGAACATTTGGCGTTGCTACAAATGGTCTACCCCTACATAGGATCTACTACTACAAAAGGTCTACCTCTACAAAAGATCTAATTGATAAAAGGTCTAATGTTACAAATGTTGGGAGTGGGGGGGGGGGGGGGGATTTTGTAATGGCCACTTTAACAATAAATAATAGTATCTTACTACAAGATCAAATTCAATTAATTTAAATTGAAGTCCCCCCCCCCCCCTCTCTCCTTGCAATATCCTTCTGCGTACTTAACCATAATTAGCCAAAGGAAGAGGGTATTAACAATTACTAGCTTTAATTTAGTAGGTTGGTTATTGTTAATTTGGATTTTAGATTTAAAATAATAAGACTGTATACCTACCTAAAGAAGTATATACAGAAGGTCCTAGAATGAAAGATTTTGTTTTCTGTTGGATGTAACTTTTCCCAATGCTTTTTTTGAGAATATTTTCATTTTTCGTATTCTTTGTACAGTGTACATTACTTCCCTTATTGAATTTCATTGAAGGGATTAGGGATTTCTTACAAAGTGTGTAAGAATTACCCATGCAATAAAATCACAATTAAAATCTAAACAGATACTTTTGGTATCTCGTAGGTATTTTTTGTAAACAATTTAACATTTTCTCAATGAAATTTAGAATTCATAGGAATAGATAAATGTTTATCTCAATTTTATCACAGGAGAAAATTTTAGCTCACTTTGTGCAGATTAGCCCCTCCACCCATTTTGAATTACAAATGTACTCTAACTTTCATTATTGCTTATCAATTATTGACTTCTCCCCATCACAAATTTGAGTGTGTGGAGAAACTTTGAAACTTCACTTGTCACACAAATTTAACTTGTAATGAATTTTGGTTTTCTATTGAATTGGTTGGCTTCTCTCTCTCTCTCTGTCAGCTGCGCTTTCTTCTATTATTGGATTATTAATAATGCATGGGGCTAAAATATAACTTTGTTCGGGAATTTTCAGGGGCATAGGGACAGAATAATTGTAGATTTTTAGATATTATCTTATCTTGATTGTAGTTGTTTTTATCCTACGGGAACATATACAGACTGGCCAGAGTGTACGTTTTGTACGTTTTGTACGTTACGCATCGAATCTGTGTACGTTCTGGACGTTATTTTGATATGTGTACGTAACGTATTTTGAAATTTGTATTTTTGTACGTTTTACGTTTTTTTAAAAATAATAAGAATCAAATATTAGCAGAAAAGTAATTTGTATGTTTTGTACGAAAATTTTTGCAAAAACAATAGGTGCATTATTTAAATAAATTCAATAATATCTTCAATTTTCATAGAACAAAAATATGTATGTAAATTATGATATGTTATTAGAACTTACAGTTTAAATTTATGGATTTGAAATATATGTCCTATAGATATAGTTTAAACTATTGAACATAAAGAGATATGCAGTTGACTAAATTCAAGTTTAAATGCATTTCATGCTACTACCCCTTTAATAGATTTTACGATAATTTTTTTCAAATTCTTTATATACTTGGGTAAATTTTCCGAGATATCATATGGTGCACAGTGTAGGATTAAGAAGTCTTATTTTTTGGTATCTTCAGTTTTTAAAGAATAAGAATCAAATATAAGTATAAAAGTATTTGTATATTTATTTGTATTTGTACAAAAAGTATTACAAAAATAGTATATTATCTATAATGCAAAGTAGAATGATGTCTGTCCGTCTGCTTGTCCGTCTGTATATCAGAAGCTTAATATCTCAGTAACCACTGAACCTATTGTGCTCTACTCTTCATGGAATATACCTAATAGTCCTGTGATGGTTTTTGCTATTTTCTTTGGGGGAGGGACACTTAAAGCTTTTTACTTTCTACTAGGATTAGAGGCTTCGTATCCCTCTTTTATAGAATCGTTTGTTGGAAATTTGTCAAAAAAAATATAAAAAAAGATTGTGATTATTTTTTTCATTTAGGCTTCGCCCCAGGGTGCGGAGGGGGTTCCCCCACCCCGCTGATTTGCATTAGTTTACAAAAATAAATTGAGGGGTGGTTGATTTTTTTTTGGGGGGGGGTGGGTTTTCCACACTCTAAGAAAATGGCCTAAAACTACCACAGGACCAGTAGATATATTCCCTGAATATTAGAATTTAGAACCCAATCTGTTCAGCGGTTACCAAGATCTTAAGCTTTAGACAGACAGGCATTGATTTACTTTGTATTAAAGACTAGTATTTTCTGAGATCTTTAGCAATAGACAAAATAACCCTATATCCTATTATATGTTTATCCTATAAATCCTTTTTTTCTGTAACAAAGAATCTCGCTAACTGCTGAACCGACATGATCTTTGTGAGGTTGTAGGCTATTTTCTCTGTCCTTCCATATCCCTTCAAGAACCTGTATTCAAAATGGTAGAAAAATAGCCTAAACCCATCTCGGTAACTGTGTGAAGTAGTTATGAAAATCTTAAGCATCAGACAAAAAACTTACTACTTTATTTAATAGAATATACTTAGTACGTAATAACAGGATGTATGTCTCTCTCAGTTTATTTGTACCGAAGGTTCTCGCTAACCGCTAAACCGATATGGTTCTCTTTTACAGGGTAGCTTCTCATAGGTCCTGGGAGAGGGTACAACCACCCTCTCAAGAGAAACTACTCTTAGAAAAAAATCACAACCCTTCCCCTATTTTTTCTTTCTTTTTAAAATTGAAATCAGAAATGGAGATGGTCTACTCCCCCTTCCCTCACTAAAAAAATTATTAGCAAAGCTACTCTATAATCACTTTGTCAGTCCGTTATGCTATCGGAGAAACGTGATTTTCTCGGCTCCTGTTTTTTGATTGAATAAGTTCACATTCTACATATTTTTATTGAGATTTGCCTTTTGGTTGGGTGCTAGATCTATTCCTAGATTTTCTTTTTTTCATGGTTTTCTCGACTTCTATTCAAGATAGACGGCTGAAATTTTCAGGGAATAAATAAATTCACATTCTACATATTTTCAAGAAGTTTCTTCAAGGTTTGTCTATTTGTTGCAGTGCTAGATCGATTCCTAGATGTATAGGTTTTTGTGATTTTCACAACTCATATTCCTGATAGACGGTTGTAATTTTCAGGGATTGTATTAGTTTTCATTCTTAATACTTCCACTAAATTTCATTGAGATTTGCTTATTGGTTGGGGGGCTGAATTTATTCCTAGATTTTCACGTTATTATATATTTTTAAAAGGTTTTGTAATTTATTTAAATAAGTTAAATGCTTATTTTTTACGACACTACTCTGTAGTTTATATAGTTCCCAGATTTCCATCCATAACTTTTGAGCTTCGCTACTTAAGGATGTTGTCATCCTTGTTTTTTACTTTTTATTTTTAAATAAAAAATGGGTTTTTAAATTCAACCCCCCCCCCCCCTAATCAAGTTCCTCTAGAGGCCTCTAAGGGCGTAGTCGCTGGTCCTTATAATAGGATATACTTTGTACATATTAACAGAATGTCTGTTTGTTTGAACCAAAATATCTCGCTAACCATGGAACCGATATGGTTCTCCTTAACAGGATAGCTTCTCATAGGTTTTTGGAAGTTTTTTAACTATTTTGGGGAAGAGTATCACCATCCACCCTCCCAAGAGAAATTGACTTTAGAAAAAAAACTACCTCCTCCCCCCAAAAATGAATTTTAATTGCGATTTTAAGTTAATTTTTTTCCAGATGTCTATAAATAACTTTTGAGCTTCGCTACTTATGTATGTTGTCATCCATGTTTTTTTTATTGAATTCAACTCTCCCCTCCTCAAGTGCCCCTAGAGGCCTTTAGGAGTGTAGACGCTAGTTCTTTTGAATGGAGTAATAGGATATCTTGTGTCTGTCAGTTCGCTATGGTTCTCCTTTACAGGTAGCTGCTAGTAGACTTAACTGTATTGATAATAGGTAACTAGGAAATTATTTAACTTATTTTTATTAGGAATGTACGTTTTTGTACGTTTTTTTACTTTTTTTATGTACGTAACGTATTTTTTTGTGTACGTTATGTACGTTTCTTATTTTCAAAATTGGCTGGCCAGTCTGCATATACTACTTATTTCTCTAGGAAAATTGTGATGACTTCATTTGAATTGCAGATTCTATATATCTGAAAAAATAGCTTTAATAAACTTTAACTCAGATAACGTAAACTCATGTTGGAAGGGGGAGGGGGGTAAGTCATTCGTCTACTTTTGATTTTAGTTTAAAAAGAAGTAAAAATATTTAGGGGGGTCGATATTTTTTTAAAACTTTTGTAAATGCATGCGATTTGAGGGTAATTTCCATTTTCACTTTTCTAGTGTTAATTTGACTTCAATTTACCTATCATTTTGTCCTTTGAAGAAATTGAGAATCTTGCTTTGTTAAGATTAACCTTTGTGATCATAATAGATATCAAAATGAATAAAGAAGGTAAGTAAATCTTCAAGAAATTAAGAAAGAAAATATTCGTTCATTTGTTCTAATCATAAGTAATTTCAAACAAAAGTACTTATCTTTTAAAAGAATGTGTAAACTTACTTATAACCCACCAGGGGCATCTGAGAAAGAGGAGGAATGGAAGTAAGTCGACCCCTTACTTTAAAATTTTGTTTAAAAGAAAAAGACAAAAATTGAGAGGGATATTTTACAAGAGCGATTTCTCTTTGCTTTACCCCAAAATAAGTATAAACTTTCCCTGGACCTATAAGAAGCTTTGCTGTAAAGAATAACCATATTGGTCCTGCGGTTTGTAATTTCTTAGGCTGACAATCATAAAAACACTCAGACATTCCGTTAACTAATAATCCGAACTATTTTAGAAGAACGTGGTGTAGTTGAGGAGCCACTGAGCCCTAGTTCTCCGGATGGCGGTTTCCGCCCCAGGGCAGGCACAGGCGTCGAGGCAAAACCAGATGAAAGCAACAATAGACTTCCTACTATTATCAAGGTATACAATGATACATTATTATTATAAAATCCCAAAAATACCTATAAATAAACATAATACATTATTCTTCTCTGTACAATGTGTAAATTTTTCAATGTTAATATCCACGAATTGTGACAAAAAATTTCATTTACACTTGAATTAGTTCATTATTTGTTTACTAGCGGCTACGCCCCTAGAGGCCTCTAGGGGCACTTGAGGAGAGAGTCGAATTTAATAATTAAATTTCTTATTTTAGATTTTAAAAGAAAAAGTAAAAAAAAAAATTTTTTTTTTTTTTTTGGGGGGGGGGGAGTTGCCCCCACCCCTCATTTTTAATTTTAATTTAAAAAATAAAAATTGGGGTATGGGGATATTTCATTTTTTGGGGGGGTTGGGGGTGTCCCACCCTCCAAAAAAAATAGTTATAAACCTTCCCGGGACCTATGAGAAGCTACCCTGTTAAGGAGAATCCGATCGGTTCAGCGGTTAGCGAGATCCTTCGGTACAAACATACAGACAAACATCCTGTTACTTTATTATAAGGATACTTATTGTTTTTCGTAAACTTTAATTTATCGCAGTTACTCTGCAGCTAAAGTATTTATGTGTGTGCCGGTCACAGTTGCTGAAAGAATTATCTTCCAGGATTTGCTTAAAGTTTTTATTTTCTTATCGTATTAAATTAAGTTTCTGAATCTGCGCGACTTATGTATAATTTTCCCACTTGACAATAAGCCTCTAACCCTTACCTAACCTGTTAATCTTTTAGTACCCCGGCACTGGTAAAGAAGTTTTTGTGTGCGGCACATTCTCAGAGTGGAAAAAGATTCCTATGGTAAAATCGCAGAAGGATTTTGTTGCCCTGATTGATCTGCCTGTTGGGGACCATCAGTACAAGTTTGTTGTGGATGGGGAGTGGATTCATGATACCAGCCAACCTACTATTGCTACAGAAGAGGGAACAAAGAATAATGTCATACAGGTATAGTTTAAAGACTTTTCTAAGAGGGAGTGGAATTTAGTCAGGGATGGATTTAAAGTCAGTCGCAGCATAAATTACCTACCAGAAATTTAGTTTTGGGAGCTTCTTCCTTAGTTTTAGAGATGATTGATTCAAACCTTTTTAAATTAGACTGTTTTACCCCAAAAGGTTACACAAAATTACCTCTAAAACTTAGGAAAACACTCTAAACAAAATTGCTGGAACTTCATGCTGCGTGTGACTGTCCTAACCTTTTTTCACAATCAATGGTTTTTCATATATTATATGATTGCTATTCTAATATAGTTGTTGGAAAATGATACAAAAAAAGAGTAAAAAACAAGGATAAATTCCTTCAGATCCAAAGTTTTTGAATAAGTTAAATAAAAGATACAGGCATGGGTCGTAAAAAATCGCTTATGTGTCAAAACTCCTTCTCCTCATATGATAAACTTAACTGAAATGCTAAAGTAACTTTTAATAAAACAATGATATACCTATAATATTTGTTTAGATTCAACAGGACGATTTTGATGCATTCTCAGCTCTGGATATGGACAGTAAATCTACAAATATTAGACATAGGTAGAAAATATTATTATTTGTCCAAACACCATTGTCAATATGTAGGTTATTGGATGGCATCTTTTTAAACAACATTCATCCAAAATAGTCTAATCCTATTATATAAAGTAGAAAGTTTTTTTTGTCTGAAGTATCTCGCTAACCGCTGTACCTATATGGTTCTCCATGGAAGTGAAGCTTCTTATAGGTCCTGAGGCTATTTTCTGCCCTTCCATATTCCTTCGAATAAAGACCCATTAGATGATAGGGGCGCAGCCGATAGTAATGATATAAGCTATGTTCTACATGCTTCCATATCTTTTTCTATTTATTTTCTCTTTATTTATAAACCCCAACACATTATTAAAGTAAAAAATAAAGGTACACAAATATAAAATAATTCTCAGATTTAAAAAAAAAATTTGATTAGGTTTGAAGTATTAATAAAGGTTATAATTAAGGCGTAATGGAGAAAGATCTTGGGGTCAGGAGATTCCAAATGTGCATTCATTTGAAAACAAAGCTGGTCCACCCATTCTTCCACCCCATCTACTTCAAGTTATTCTAAACAAGGTAGATTTTGTAGAGTAGCTTCTCTATACATACTAAATATAAAATAGGATAATCCGTATGTCCCTTTATTAAACAAATTCTCTTTTAATTGAGAACAAAGCTGGATCATCCGTCATTTCACCAAGTTTTCTTCAAATTATTCTTAAATGATTTAATTGTTTTTTTTTTAATAAGTTTTGCACTTCACAAAGAAGATTTATTTTGTTTCTCATGAGTCATGACATTTAGGATAAAGAAACGTGATAAAATATTTAAAATAGAAACGCTGCTAAAATATTATTGATCTGATGAAGAGCATGATACCTCTAAACCAAAATATTATTAATCTGATAAAGAGCATGATACCTCTAAAACCCTAGTTATCAGCAATAACATATGCAATGCACTTTCATCTGATTTTATCTTTTAAATGTATTTTTTATTACAAATATCATACCACCCATGAATGTAATAAAAAAAACTTTCATCCCTAATTTCCAGGGAGGGAAAAGACAATGTTCGCAATCTTCCCTAATTTTTACAAGCCACCTCAAAGACAGAATAGGACACAAGAATTATGGGAAGTTTAATTTATTGTCCATTGCCTCATCCCTAAAACTATACCAATTTCAGGACACCCCGCTGTCCTGTGAGCCCACCCTGTTACCCGAGCCTAACCATGTGATGATCAACCATTTGTATGCACTCTCCATCAAGGATGGGGTTATGGTCATTTCATCAACTCAAAGGTAATACATCATATGTTAGAGTTAAGGTAGAGTCACCAACATTTGAATTAAAGTGGATTTCAACTATTCCACCAAGTCAATATTATTTCTTCTTTTTAATCAAGTATAAAAAAAAACAAACAGGCATAAACAAGAAGGGTTGGGCCGGATTTCCGGCCGGTTACCTGATATTGAAACTATCCGGATAGGATATTCAGTTGATTTCTAATGCCGGATATCCGGTTATCCGGTAATGTGCCATATATTAGACCATTTCAAATATCCGGTATCCGGCCAAAAAAGTGTCCGGCCCATCCCTATAAATAAGTGTTTATTCATAATTGCCGTGACTAGAGCCTAGAAAGGATGTAATAAGTTATTTATAATTGCGCTGCTATTCTATAAACTAGGTTTTTCTCATTTTCAATTCTTGGGAGTAAGGTACCTATGTATATATATAGAGTCAGACTAAAGTGACCATTTTTTTATCAATGTATTACAGTTTATTGTTTTTTGTTGCTGCAGTTTTCATTACTTAATTTTTCTTGTTAAAACACAACTTGAAAACTTGAAAATATCTCTAACCCCTAAATATATAGGTAGTTTCTGTATAATATAGGGTATGGTTAACCCACTTTATTATGATTTGATCACCCATTCCTATTTTTACACTCAATTTATACCTGGCTTAGGGTGGAAATGAAAAATGTACCTATGTTTAAAGTAAACTAATTTCATATAATTTTACCAGGGATGCGGAGCCGGGAGCCGCCATATTTTGCTGGAGCTGGAGCCGTTGTTTTCGTTAAAAACGGCTCCGGTTCCGGGTTAGATTAAAAAAAGATATTTTTTATTAACTATAATTTGGTAACTCTGTTGTATCTTGTGCAAATGCCTCTTTTTAGTTTTTCAAGTCCATATTTCTCAAAAATCAAACGGCTCCGCATCCCGGAATTTTACTTTTTAGAACAAAAGTTGATAGTAAAAATGTGGTTTTTTTTTGTTATCAATATTAGTTGGCCAAAAAGGCCATTGTCTTATGTGATTAAGAGTAGAAAAGTTAATGATCATTAGATATTGCATTACTAAATAAAAAAAATAGATATAAATATTGATTTCCTATTGAATTTACTTCTCACCTATCCCTGTATATCCCTGAGAATATATGAAGCAAAGTGTACTCTCTGTGCTTTAACACAAACATGTTTATTCATACCTATAATCCTTCTTTAGCATTTGTGCATTTGTTTCATATTGCTATTGTTGATTTTATAATAATAAGTTGGATTAGAGGATATCAAAATATTTTTAAAATACCTGATAATACAAATATGAAATTCTTGTATCGTATAATTGAGTTTTTGTATTGAACAAAGCTAAAGGGGACTATCCACGAACAAGAGCACGTGATTCTAAGTACCTTCCAGCATTGATCCTGAGTATTTTCTTTCAGAATATGAAAGATCACTATTAATAATTAATATATTGACGAGAAAATTTATGTTTCACCACTTCAAGTTGAAGATAAGTAAAAAAAAATGTCCAGCATTTTTAGTCAAAATTATATCAAACGTTTTGTTGAGTTCGGGGTGTCTTTAATTTTCCATGTTGTCAAATGATACAAATTTAAAAAAGTCAAAGGCACATTTACTATATCTCATATATATGTTTAAATTAATGCTAATATGGATTTATTTACAATCTATATAACACAAGTATTCGCATATGTATTATCAAATATCCATTTTATTAAAAGAACTAGCTTCATAAAAGTTTTCAAAATCAATTAAAATACCTAAAAAACATGGTGAAACATAAATTTTCTCGTCAATACATTAATGATATATGGTGACCTATTATATTCTGAAAGAAAATACTTAGGATCAAAGCTGGAAGGTACTTAGAATCATGTGCTCTCTTTCGTGGATAGTCCCCTTTTATTTATGTATATAATAACATACCATATGATGATATCACATAGCATCAATAATTCATTCAAGCTATCATAAATATCGATTGGAACAGAAATATGTACCTAATAAACAACAAATAAGAATAAATGTAATTGAAAGAAGCGGGGGGGGGGGAGGATTTTTTTTAAACTTGCCAACCGCTGAAGCGTTAATGTTGCGCTTCTCATGGAATATACCTACTGATCATATGATGGGTTTTAGCTAATTTAAAAAAAGGAAATACTGATACGGACTTTCTCTAAATATTATAGAGTAGCTGTAGCTAAAAATGAACAAGCTAAAAGTTACAAATAATCTAGTTCAGAACTTATCTAATTCTCTCTCTCTCTCTCTGACTATGAGAACATATCCAGTTACATTCTCCCCCACTTAACTTTCAGACCTTTTTACACCAATCTTCAATTTAATCAAGGTACATTGACGTTAGCTGATGGGTTGCTTGCAAATCTAATAACAATAAATCCAAATCCCGAAATATAAGATATTATACCTGACTTTTTTGCATATGTTTAAAAAAATAGGGGTCACAATCAAATGCTTTGTTTTTATCAAGATATCAATGATATTATTACAATTGAAAAAAAAGTTTTGCAAGCTAAGCTATTCTATAACTCACACGTCATTCATTCAGTCATTTATTAATAGGGGAAATGTTATTTTCACGGCTGCAATTTAAGATAAACAGCTGAAAATTTGAGTGAAGATTCCTGTGACCTGTTAGCATCTAATTTAACATTGTTTTGTGTAATGTCTGTCGTTCATGCTTCAAAAGACAAAAATATTTTTTTTTTAAGTTTCATAATTTTCTTTTTTCCGTATTATCTCTTTTTCTTTTTATGACAACTCAACATATGCTCTATAACTAACTTTGTCCATTTGTCCATCTTTGGTTTATTTTATCCATCGCTACTTATAAATAATGTCATTTTTTTCTAGCTTGTTTGTTCTGTTCGACCCCACTCAAACTTGTCTTGATTTAATTCAGGACAAATGTGTCTTCCAAGCCTTTTAACTCCAACCCTTTTCAATTAAACATTTAATCAATTTTAAAATCTCTCTGCAGAGTTTTCTAAACAAAATCTAATTACATTTTAACATGAATGGATGGAGAGGGTACTTGAAGAGTTTCTGAATTTTAATTTTGGTTCAGTAGATTGTGTGTGTGTGTGTGTGTGTGTGTGTGTGTGTGTGTGTGTGTGTGTGTGTGTGTGTGTGTGTGTGTGTGTGTGGAGTGGATGTAGAATTAGATAAGTTTAGCTAAAGAAGTTCTATTCGATACAATAGAGAGAGAGAGATGGAGTTATTTACCGAAATCTTCTTAATTAATTTTTTTTTATAGATTTACCCTTTATTTAGTTAAAAAGTGAAAGTTTGAATTAAAGTATAAAGCGAAAAAACACATATTTTTGCTAAGTTTATTATATTATCACCAAGAGTAATGAAATCTTAAATGTTAGAAAGACCCTAATAAGCTGTACTGTATGTAGATTTATCAAAAGAATTCTTAAAATTGATGAGATGATACAAGTAGATACAAGTACCAAAGTAGATGTTGAAAATTTAAACTTAGTTGTTACTCTGGCTTTGCAATATTTACACTTTTGATCATGCTAGTTTCATCATTGGAATTTCCATAAAACTGTTTAATTTTTTAGCAGGGATAAATGTGTCCATAGGTAGAACAGCAGAAATATGCGAGGAAAAATACTTGAAAACTGACACATTTATAAGTTAAAGCTGCTCTATTAAAATTATGTATATAAAAAAAGCTTAGGAAACTATTCAAACGGACATACAATTTTTTTTCTTAACTATTTGAGTTTTTGTTTAAATAAGATACCTAAGCTTTTTAAAATTTTACTTCACCCAAAGCGGCAATAAAAAATCAAATACAGACTTAAAATTCTTTAATTTAGTTTAAGAATTGATATTCAACTCATGGCTGAATAAAAAGAATGGGCAAAAAGAATTATTTCTTATGAGTAAAGAGCGTCTCAACTCTGGCTCAACACCATGTTTCCATTATCTTCAAAGACTAGAAAATCTGTCTACTCCACTTCCCCTTATTTTCATCTTCTTATCTTCTCATTTATGTTTGGTAGCGTAGCATTTCTTCAATTTTTATATCTACTCGGTTTGTCTTTGTTAATGTGGTGTGACTGTTATTTTACTGGCAGACAAAATACAAAATTAAATCTGGATTTCATGGCAATTTTCGTAACCTGGGGGGATTCTACACAATAATTGGCGCTTTCATACAAACTACCTACTTGGGCATTGAACCCATCCTCTTTATTTATGAAATACATTGGGGTTATCAAGCTCAACAGGCACTATGTGTGAACGCACCCATTAAATAAACCAAAGCATCTTAACCCTAGAGGGAGCCAAAGCCCTTGTGAGGGTTCAATGAAACCTTACCGCCCTAATCTTTAACCAACCCATATTAACCTAACCTATTTATTAACTTTAATGTAAAAATGATGCAATTCTATGCTCTCATGTTTTGTGTACAATTAGTAACTTCAAAGTTATCTAGAAATTAGTCTTTTTACCTCTTTTGAACCTTGTGAAATATTGTCCTTGTTTTTGTTCTATTGCTTGAGTAATACATCAAAGCTGTGTAAAATAAGAAAAATAAGTTGATTGAGAGTAGGTGATGAGAGGGCAAATAGGATTAAAAATAAAAACATAAGTATTTTAACTAAAGCAGTTTGTCTTAAGTTTGGAATAATTTAGATTTTTTTGACCTTATTATATATAATATTAATAATAAATATTTTAGTTCTTAATAGGTATTCTCACCACTGTCTATATCAGAAGAATGAAATGTTGGATATGACTATTTTAGTCCTTTTGACTTTCACATAACATTTGACAAATTATTTGATTTAGTGTTTATAATATTTTATTTTTGTGTACATACTACAAAAGGTTTAAGTTACTTTTTCTGACAATTTTAATGTAAATTAATCTCTTTTGATCTCTGAAATTACCAATTTTCATTTTTTTTAAGTAATACAAAGATTACATAAAGAGTAGGTATAATTTTGACGTAAGAAATTAATTTTTATCTCCTTATAAGAAAAGAAAATCTGACAAAAGCGGAAATGTGAAACACATGGCTAGAGCAGCTACTTAAACAATGATTTATCTTGTAAACTGAACAGATTTCCAAGAAGTGTGTATTATTCTATATTAGTTGAGCATGTGAATGTCGTACTCTTTATTGGTAGAGTCAATGTACTGATATCCTTTGAAGCCTATGTGCCTTTTTAAAGAAAGATTTTCTTTCAATATATTTCTTATATTATTCCTATCCTATAATTTAAACTATTAAAGTTTTTTTGTCTGATGCTGAAGATCTTAAAAAGTATTGGCCCGGATTGGTTGTGCTTTTCATGGAAGCTTAATAAATGTCTCGGGATGGTTCTAGGCTATTTTCCTAACCTCCACTGCCCACCCATAGTGGCTAGGAGCGAAGCAACTAGTTTCTTATAAAAATCCATTCTATTTCAAGCAATATACAAAATAAAATTATTTAACCATGCATGTTTAATAGGTACAAATTGTTTATTTTGAACTCTTTCATATCAGTTAACAATCATTTATTTGAAGTCTAGGTGAACTTCTTGCATACATATTAGAAACAACTTAATTTGTTTTTAAACAAAATTTAAGATTTTGAAGATATGATATTTGTAGAACCAAGTGTCAAAAAAAGTATTAGTTTATTAACTATTACAATACATATAATCATCCATTCGTGTACCTTGCTGAATATTGTGGTATAGTAAAGAAATATATTGGATAGTATCTCAGTTATTCCCACAAGAGTTGTGCAAAAATAATATTTCAACTAACAAACCTTTTTTCTTCTGTAAAGCAAAATTTAATTTGCAATATAATATTATTTGTAAAGGGAAGCATTTTTAATCTTATTAAAGGGCCAAACATCGTAGCAACATTAATCTAACAAAAAATATTTTATTAAAAATTCATAGGAAAAAATCTTGCAACATTTACATACTTAAGAAGTGGGAATTGAATAAAGCAATTTGCTTTGATATATTTAAAATATGTCAAGGAAGTCATTCTATTTTTTGGTAGTTGATTAGTTGGATATGACAAATCCACACATTGCTGCACTACCAATAATAAAAAGTAAGCTTATTTAAAAACCTAAGTGGGAGGCTGACATTTGGCTGTTTATTAGGTAAGTCCTCAAAGTTTTATAATACGTTTTCTTATTCGTTGGCTCAATAACCTTAGAATTTAATCAAATTTTGATAGAAGGGTTTATTAAGTTGAGAGTTCAAACTTTTCATCCTTTATTTGTAATTTACAGAAGGGGTAATTTTGTGTGATATCATTGAGGATGTACATCAATTTATCGGCCATTACCTTATCCCTTTAGATCCCTTTTTAAAAACAGATACACACACACACATGCCAATTGCCAAATCGTAAATCTTGGAATACAGTCTACTTTGTATAACAGATTTAAAGAAAAATGTATGGGTATTTGCTTTAGTTAACAAATAAATGAAGCCTTTGTTTACTCACCTCATTTAGAAAAGGAAAAATAATATTTGCACCTGCCTCTTCAACCTAGGTGGATTAGTCCATAAAGTTTTTAGACGACAATAAGTGATTAAAAATAATAGGTATTGAATGACTTTTGAGCATTTTTATTGAATTAACATATAGTTAACAAATAACAATATTTTGACAATAATGAAAAGTCGGAAATTGTCGTTTTCGTGATATCGCCTTTTAAGGGGCGTTTCTTAGTATTTTTACAGTAGCTGTTGAAAGGTTATTTTAGGTTAGGTTAGGTATATGTAAATTATTGCCCCGCTGGGTTAGAACCCCCCGCAGGGGCTAGAAACAGAAGAAAAGCTACTGTGAAAATACGAAAAAACGCCCACTAAGAAGTGTTGTCACGAAATGGACAATTTCCAAAAAGTCTTATGTTGATATAACAACAGAATAATAGTTTTACATGACTATTCAACATGAGAATCATAAGATGATCAAAGGAGGAAGAAAAATATAAAAATATGGCTAACAGATCTTGTTTCCCTCTCATCCATCTAGTTTCACTTTTTCCTCAAATATTACAGCGTGGTTCATGAAAAAGAAACCTTTATATATTAGAATACAAAAAGTAGCTGATTTTATGGTCACTTCAGTCTTTTTAAGTTTCTTTTATCCAAATTAAATGCTAAGAGATCTTGTATATAATTTTATTCCCTCTCATCCATCTAGTTTCACTTTTTTCTCAAATATTACAGTATGGTTCATAAAAAACTTTGTATGCACTTTTGAAAAAAATACTTACGTTTTTCACTACTTTTTAATCATAAAATTGCTATTTAATTTATAAAGTAGAGATCTTTTTACATACAATACCTCTTTTGAATGAAAAAAAATTCAAAGTATCCAAATGGGTTCTAAATTGAGCTTAGTCGCGGCTGTGAAACCCTGAAAAAAAAATATAAAACTAAGTTTTTTTTGTATCACACTGTATTTTCACAGTATTTCCACCCCTCTTGGTATTAACAATATTGTATTTACTAGTAAATATATATCAAGTATAAAATTTCAATGCAATTTGTCAATATGAGTTGGGAAGAAATGTTCCTCATAGCCAGTGGTAGGAACATAGATTCAGTCATTTACAATTATAGATTTGGATGGTTTATTGTTTAAAATCAAACAAGTTATTTTGTTCTATGACTTTTTTCTATAAAGCAACTACAGTTTTTTTTGGAGCAAAGTTGTGGCGTTTTTAAAGGTTATTTTAGAAAATTAAAGATATATGAATTCATGGTTATAGCATAGACTCAACTCCAATCCTTCTACTTGTTGGGTTGAAGCATACTTATAATGGTCCTAGGCAGACGCAGGAGTCCTAAACGTCGGAGTGGACATTTAACCCAACCTAACATATTTTAAACCTTCTTATAGTTTTTTTAAATGCCTATCCCCTGCTTGGGGCTTATTTGTACATTCATATATTAACCTAACCTAATGTGTATAGAAATACCTAATTAGATTCATATTTTCTCCTGCGTTTGTGTCCACTCCGACGTTTGGGACTCCTTCGTTTGTCCTGGAACCCTTATAATCCCTCCTCCCCATTAAACGAATACAATATTTGCGGTCATCCTAAAGGCTAGGTATGCTGTTAGGGATGATATATGAAAAAGATAAGACGAGGTTTGCAATTGAATTTCATGGTCGGAAAACTTCAATAATTTGGAAATACTCCATGCATTTAATTTTCAATGTATATTCTAGGGTACCCACGGAATAATCCATGGATGAAGATAAATACCTGACTTTAAATACCTAAGATGGAAATATTTGCCCCGTTATTTTTAGTGATTATCATTTCTCAAACCAATTTTTGGTGTCAAAATAGTCATGAAATAACACATTTAAAATGAACTTATGCACTTTCTGATAATTTTAATAGAGTTGCTAAGCTTTCTATGACTACAATCTTCATGTAATGTGAATGTTAAAAACGGATGGACGGACACACCCTAAGTAATATAAAATCTTTAAATACAATAGCAGGATCAAATTTTATTCTTTCTTTTAACTAGTGTGGTACCTTTTTTTTATTAAACAATGCCAAATTCCATGGGAACCTAGTTTGTATGTTATTGAATCACTTTGTATGCGTCCATGCTATTGTTTATATGCATAGGTATGTTTTCTTATTCAAATGCAGTTTTCCTGAAATAACATCATTCAAATGTAACAAAGCTTCTCACCCTATTGGTCTGTTACACTGTTGATAGTGGATTTGTAACGGATGAGTCGTAGAAATAAAGCCAATTAGCAAGAGAGGAAAAAATACAACCTGTTAATAAGCTTTTTATTTTTACATATTGAAAAAAAGATTATTTTGTATTACTTACAAATATATTTACATTGTTTAAGGTCCAGTTTTTAAGGCCCTTGAAAATAAAAATTGCTTTTAAATAGTTAAAGTTTATGTCTGAGCATCGTTTTTGTGGAACCCAAGCCTTACTGCTATTTTACTTGAAATCCTTGTTTTTCTTCTATTTTGATTTACACTTATGATTTAATTTTAAATATACAAATTGTTTCAGAATTTTAGAATTCCACATACAGGATATGTCTTAATTACTACCGTAATGGATAACTCTTACGTTTTGATCTTCTATAATCGCCCTATCGTTTTCAAACCTTACAACCAAAAATCTGAAATATGTAGCAACTCTTTAATCAGTACCAAAAACTATGTTCGCTTCTTTTAAATATAGGTATTTGTTTCAATTTGGAAAAAATTTACATGATTTGTAAAATAATGATTCCTAGAACAATAAGGCAAAAAGTTCAAAGCAAAGCACCACTTTAAGTGATTCTTAATTTTAAAGGACATATTTAAGCCATTTGAGTTTAAGCCTTCAAATATTTGTCTGCTATGTTGTGCCCCGTTTAATTGGCGTTATGATCCTTGTTAATGGTACATTTATATTTCAGGTACAGGAAGAAGTATGTTACCACCCTGCTCTACAAACCAATTGAAGGAGCAGCTTAACTTTCTGAGAGCTTACGGAATAGAAGAACTCCAGTCTGATACAGGAATGGATTACTGTACATTGGGCACTAATGTACTTTTAAATATAGTGGTTTTGAATAGTGGTATAAACTTGAATTTAGCGAACTGCATATTTTTCAGTTCAATAGTTAAACTACATCCATAGGACATATATTTGAAAGATTTTCAATTTTCTATCAGGTAGTTTTTAAAATATAAAGACTTTTGGATAAATGCAACATAAATGGCTGTCCTGTTTTCACTAAAACGACATGATGACTATTTTGGTGGTTCTTAATTGATTGCTATTTATTGTAATACAAACTTATATATGTTATATGGTATTATTGTAACTCATGCTTGCAATCAAACTTGTCAAATGCACTTTATGCAACTATCCCTTTTGTTTAGTTGTTTGAATCATAAAACCCAAAATAATTTTACATTACCTGTTCTGATGCACAGTGATCTACTTCCGTATCTACTGGCTTAGAAATCTGAATAAGAACAATATATATTTATGTACTATATAAAGTAAAATACATTATAAGTTGTGAAGTAATAACCATAACGATGCCATATTTATCTCTTTAAATCCAGATGATTTCCACTATTTTCCATATATTTAACAATATTTACATGGATAGGTTAATGAAAGATTAAATAATTCTATTTTCAGCTAAATTCACAGATAAAGCAAGAGACTTAATACCTTTTTATGATGACTATTTGAAAGTTTTAAATTTTTATTTGTATTTAAGATTTATTTTAAGATATCCTACAAAAAGTTTAAAACTCGAGTTTTTTTCTTTTTAAGTATCATTCATTTACCTATCAATATAACCTTACATAGCTTAGTTCAACTTACTCGAATAATATAATATTTCAGAGTACATAGAATATCATTAGACTTCTTTAAAAGATATGTTATATTTTCTAAACTTTTGTCGGGTATGGTCCCTTTCGTGACAACGCCTCTTAAGGGGCGTTTCATCGTATTTTCACAGTAGCTTTTCTCCTATTTCTAGCCACTGCGGGGGGCTCTAACTCTGCAGGCTTCTGTAAAAATACTACGTTAAGAGGCGTTGTCACGAAAATGACTATACCCCATTTCTTTACTTTAAATATTTAAAGTTTTATTTTGTCAGATATAAACAAATAAATTTTCAATTAATTTTAAAAAGTTATGTTTTTTTGCCTATAAAGACAAATTATTTTGTAGATTGATAATACTATGTTTATTGCTAGATTTTGTATAAAAAGATTTATTTTTGTGTTTATTTAGTTTATTTGCCTAATACTTACTCATTAGTTCATTTAGTTTTATTATGATAACTAAGGTTGTGCTAAAATTCCGTAAAGGTTGTGAGTTTTAAACATTTTTAAAATTAAAAACAGTAGTACAATGATAAAAATTTATGTTAACTATAAAAAAGTTGTTCTTTTCAATAAGGAATACACATATTTAGTGAATATTATCGTTCTACTACTGTTTTTAAGCCTTAAAACTCATACCTTTACGAATTTTAGCACAACCTACCTCCCCCTTTATGTTTTACCCTTTTTTGCTTTGCATTACCATTTTTTAATAAAGTCGAAATACAATGCAAGGACATTTCAATTTTACCCCGGGGGGCAAAAACATTTTCTAGGGGTGAGTAAAAAGTTTTTTTTTACTCCCCCTACAATAGAAATCTTGGACATCCTTGATTTAAAGGACGGCTGTTTTTGGAAGCCCGCTAAATGTTTTTTTAAATTCTTTCTTTGTATTTGCGACTAGATCCGAATGTTAGGAAATAAATTATGATTGAATTTAATATGTATACCTACCTATTATTTTGCCATTAGAATATTACGATAATCTTTACATTATGAAATAAATTTGATTAAATGAGTTTATGTTATTTTAGTTGCCATGCTACTAGAAAAGCTTATATTATTTTTTAGCCTGTTTTTATAAAAATTTATTTTTACTTTTGAAAGTTGTTTATATAATTTGGCACAATATATCCTTGTTTAGAAGAATATGTTTGTCTATTAGCCAAAATATGTCAGTAACCACTGAACCGATTGGGTTCTAAAGAAAAAACTAAATATGTTGTGTGGTATTATTAAGCAATTTTAGAACCGTCTGAGATCATCTGAAATTAGTTTAAACCCTTTAATATTAAACTATTTTGCATTTAAACAGTTATTTCTAAGGGCAAAGTATACAATTTAGTTTTATACCGTTTTACCACAAGTTTTCACGCAGTTGTCCACTCCCTGTCTGCCAAGGAAGAACGAGAGTGTCAAATTGACAATATGAAATATTTACATTTTATCCTCGCGCCAATAAAAATTGTATTTAAAGCCTCTTTCTCTACTTTTCACTCTCCTCTCTTTTTCTTATATCTTTTTGAAATCGTAGCATTTTTTTCAAATGGGTTTATCCATTCGAAGGGAGAGGGGGGGGGGGTGTAGACCACACTTCAAGGTGATTTTTCTTTCATTTTAGTTGTATGAAAGAACCAATTATAAAATATTCTGACTTGAAATGGCACAAATATGCATTTTTTATCTACCCATCCTGGCGATAACAGGATCCATCTAAAATTTAGGTACGTTTCAAAAGGCGCATGATAAATACTATATCACAATCTTATGAATTTAATTGTCCTTGTTTCTCACTCTTTACCTCAAGTGTAGATCACAGTAGACTCTTAACGGAAGTAGGATTTTTTAAATCGAGAAAAATGCCATACAACAGAAAAACTTCTTCGGGCATCATCCTAATACAATATTATACTAACGCCCAGTATTGGGTTAGGTTATATACAACCAAACCTTTGATTGCACAGCTTTTATCTAAAATTCTTAACTGTGTATAATGGTCAGTAAAAGCCTTTTAAAATAAGAATTTTCAGAATGACTTCGAAACTTGATTACAACCGGTTTTGAGCTATGCTGAAAAATCAAATAAATTAGATAATTTTTCTAACTCCCGTTTCAAATCTACAAGAGGAACTAGAAATATAATATTCCTAAGAAGCGCAGCAACAAACACTATGTAAGAAGAATCTCTAGCTTCCGTTTGAATCTGTTTGTGTGAAGATATACGCTATATATTCTTCCCGCACACACCCGGGAATAATTTATCATATTTTCAATATTCTTCCACCAGCTACAATTTTATATATGTACATGTTTTTTTTTTACTAGGCGAGACTATTCTATACTAGTTTAAAATGCCTTTCTGTCTGACTACCAGAAACGACGGTGTTGGCCCTGGGTTTCTTGGGTGCTGTTAAAGACAGATGGCAGAACAATTTTAATTAACAAATATGCTTCTCTTCTATAATTCACGTATTTATGTTGGTTGCTTACTTACTGCTGAACCATGAAAAAACTCGACTGCCATTTGAAATTTTTTAAAAAGAATATTCTAATCAATAAGTTCTACTACTCAATTAACGTCTGTTTGTCCTTCCATATCATCAACTGAAATTTAATTCACTTGAAATAGAATTTTTAAATTTCAAGTGAAGATTTCCCTCGTCTGTTGTAAAAATCATTTAATCCACCTGTCAGATTTTATAAATCTGAGCTACTTATGAATGTTGTTATCCTTGTTTGTTATTTAAATATTTACACATTTCTCAATATAAGGAAAACATTTAAGATAAATAAACAATAAAAACTTTATTGCAACCATATTTATTACTTTCAATAAGGCGCATTTTTTCATTAATTTTCAGGCATCTTGGGACCTTAATAACACCAATAATCTCCCCCCGTATTATCCAATGATGACGGCTAAAATACACTGCAGTCGCCAGCAAGTAAAATAGGCGACTGGGATCTAAAAACAAAGACGATAACGTCCAATGGCAGCGAAGCTGTTTGAAAACACAAGCAACATATATAGCCAATCATTGAGAATTAGTGAACGGAGAAAATGAAAAAATATGAATTATTAAAGGATCAAAAAATAGATTAAAAGTAAATAGAACATAGATTATATTTAATGTAGAATATGTATAGTAATAGAAATATATCTGTAAAGTCGTACGGCATTGGCATTTGGCTCGTCAAATCCCGTTTAGTACACTTAAACGGAGCTGCTGGTACTTTGAGCGCGACGTCGCGTCACTGTGGTATTGATTATATTCTACCTAATTTTTTAGAATGGTTACGTTATGTTAACGTTTTTTAAAAAAATATCTCTAATTATTTAATTTTTTCAAATCTTTGTGCTTTTTCCTGAGTCAATTATGTCTTATTTTCAATTTTAAATTTCCTGCTATGCATTTACTTACTGGACTAGAAATTTTTATATTCCAAAATTGAAAAGTCATGGAATAAAAATTAGATATTCAGTTTATGTCTGACATTGGATGAAAAATACCCACAGAGAGAGAGGGGGGACAATGGGCTGTTTATTGTATTAGTCCCCAAAGTTTTATAACAACGCTTTCTTATTCTTTAACAACTTTGGAAACTTTTGGTTCATTTAGTTGAGAATTTAAACGTTTCAATCACTAATTGTAATCCACAGAAGGAGTAATTTTGGGTATGACCAATGTACTTATGCAATTAGTATTGAAAGCCAAGCAACTTTCAAGAATAAATTTTTACAACATGTAATAGGGAAAATAAAAATTACCAGCAAATATTATAGATCGTCTTGCTGTATGCATTAATAAAAGCGAAGCTTTTCTATAGTTCAGGTGGGTACATCTGTGCGTATTTGATAGATTGTTTGTCACTTTGTTATAAACCTTACCAGAATTTAGGAAAAGCTACCCTGTAAAGCAGAACCATATCGGTCTAGCGGTTAACGAGATCTTTGGTACAAACAAATACACAGAGATCCTAAGTAGTATAGCAAACTCTATTTGAACTAAAAGGTCAAAACTTCCATTAAGAATTATCACATAAAAAGTAAATCTAGGAATTTGCTTCTGATAAAATGATTTATGGTACAATTAGGCATACTATTTTAATAATATCTTGCTGCACGCTTTTGTTTCAGATAACATGATCCTTGTTTCCAAAATACTTTATAAAGGTGCAAATTTTATTAACAACTTTTTCTTTTTCTTTTGTTTTACATTTTTCTGGGTTAATGTCTTGCCCTACTTTGTAAATTATAATTAAAAGGATACTACTGCATAACATTTTTAATACATATATAAAACATTATTTGAGCCTATGCTCGTAATCAAACAACGCAACCTCCATCCGATCAAGCAAAGCCTTACCTCCTAGAGGTTGTCAAATGCATTTGTAAAGTTAAACTGCCAATAATTATTTTTAAGATAAGATATATTTTCAAATCAGTTTAGTTATAATAAAAATATTACATAACATTTACAGATATAATAAATCACATCAATAGTATGCTTTTCCTAATGTGTTATCTACGATTATTAGGCATTCCATAAACCAGAGGTGTATTGAATGGGGCCTTCAGTGTTAAAAATAATTACATATTAAAGTATTTACATATTTTAAAAAAGTATTATGAAAATTGATAAACATGAAATATTCAACTGTAAGCAGATCTTAATCAATTCAGTGGTTGGTAGAATATTGAGAAAGAGACTTGCTTAATGCGGTTTTATGTGTTAGCATAACTAATATTATATTTGGAAATTAATGAATTAGTTGCACATTCTTTTTAAAATGTTCAAGTAAGACAAAATAAATGACTGTACACTGAATATTCTTAAAAATTCAGTAGGTTGTCTGCAACTCTAGTGATAACAATGATTTCATATTCATTTATATTTTTGATAACTTTAACAGGTTGGTTATACTTGCATCTGTTGCAATTATTTTATAACATAATTTCTTAACTTGTATGATATAACTATCAGATTCATCGGATTTTTGGAATATCGATTCTCAGAACAACAAGGTACAATATTGTAAGCGAAGCATCTCCATAATCAAGTCTTAAAAAGTTAAGTAGGTCATTAAAAAATAGTATCTAGTATTTTTTCATCACATTTATATACAATTTAATTAGACTTAAAAATTAATATTCTGCTTATTAAGTTCTGACACTCTACAAGTGTTTATGTTCATTTGTCATAACGTCTAATTTTAGAGCTTTGCTTCTATGGATGTTGTCATCCTTTTTTTAAAAATAGTATTTATTATTTTTTTTTAATTGTGTGTTTATGGTCCATATGCGATATTAGGGAATTGCCGTGAAACCTTTTCTTTAAATCTTCTGACTTTTTAAATCATGATTTTAATTTACAAATGATTATAATAACTTTATAATAATTCTATTGACATTATATAAAAAGAAATTTATTTTTCTAATAAGCACAGGAATATTTTTCCTAATTCAGGCATTGAAATTACATAACTTTAACCCAGTTCAGTTAATGAACTCAATAATAAGTTTGAATGGATTATGTATGTATGTTACAGGGTAAGGCAGATCAACATTTATTTTTGCTTAATTGCGTCTGTAGATTGCTGAGAAAAGTGGCCGAACAATTGTTGGTTGGTTTTAGAATATTTATTTCATAAAAGAAACAATATACTACAAAGTAAATAAAATTAATGATTATTGTTTTGTTAGTATGTTAGGTTAAATTAGTACATTTTAAAGTAATACATTATTTAATAGTAATAAGATATTATTACAAAGTACTTGAAAATCATTTTTGAGTTAAAAGCACGTTCCTTTTTTAGATAATTGGTTAGTAATAATTAGGGTTGGGCCGGATATCCGGCCATTTTGCCAGTTAAAAAACATGACCGCGGCTAAACAAAATTATACAAAAATATTGCCCTAATTGATAAAGAATTATATATAGCGGATGCAGCTGCAGATTATCTACAATTTTGTCGGCTTAATACTATGATTGGCAGAGTTTTGTCTGAAAAAAAGGGGCTGGTGCGGCTGCCGAGCCCGTTAGTACTTTGTATGTGTGGTGTAGTGAGTGTATGGGTGCCTTGTTGATTTAATGAATATTTTCCTGTACTCTATATTAGGGTTAATATGTATGTTTGTTAATTCATATATACATCACAGTACAGACCTTAAATACCTTGTTTCCCTCTTAATTTATTTTAGTCGCCATGTCTTAGATTAGTGTGATCGTGACTTATAATATTACATGCCTCTAGAGGCCTCTGTGAGCACTTGATTGAAGGGACAAGGTATGAATAAATTCGACCGTCATCTTCCAATTGTTTTTCGAAGGAGTAAAATAATATTGTAGTTTGGGGATTTTTTTCCAGGAGCGAAATCTCTTGGGAGGGTGGACTTGGAGTTAACTTTCCCCAAAATAGCAATAAACATGTCTTGGACCTAAAATATTTGTAGATGAGAACTAAATCGGCCCAGCGGTTGAATGTAGTCACAAATAGACGTTTGTCTGTCTGTTGCAAACATTCATGGAATCTGAAAGAATAAATTTTTAAGGATTGAGCTGCAGTCTAATCAAACTCTAACTGAACATAATTATGCCAAACTTCACATTATCATTTAATTCCATTTTCAAAATTAGATTTTACAATTTAAATTTACAACTTTTCAGTTGGAATATGCGGAAATTTGTATTGCAAGCAGTATTTTTAAATAGATCAGCAACTATAATATATAAGTAACAGGATGTTTATCTGTCTTTGTGTGTTTATCTGTAGCGAAAGATCACGCTAACCACTGAACCGATATGGTTCTCCTTCCCAGTGAATTTACCTTTCCCATCGAACTAAAGTAAACACTAAACGGTCGACTTTTCCCCTCCCTCTCTCCCTCCTTAAATAAATTTACTATTAAGTGAAGACGAAGAATGTCCCTCAATGACGTCATAAATGAGGGATGAGGAGATAAGAAGTGCGAAAAAAAACCCCTAAATAGAGATGTATAATCCCTCGTTTTTATGACGTAACATACTGATTTTTTGAGTGGCTTTCTTCGTCTTCCTATTAAGTACTTAAAATTGTTCATATTTAACTATAAATGTTTTGGTGGAATGGAGTTACAAACCTTTAACCCTTCCAAATGCAATGAATCATTAGACTTGCAGGTATGCCCCTCGAGGCCTCTATAGATACTTGAGGAGGGGATGGGATGGGGGGTTTGAACTCAATAAAACAAATTTTTATTTTAGGACACAACCCAATCTGTCCCGATTTTGTATCACTTTTGAAAAGTGCGATTCCTGTGACGTCATATAAAAAGGGAAGGGGGGAAGAAAATCTCTTCCCTTTTCTCCCATCTCTTTTGAAGAGATTTTCTTCCCCCCTTCCCTTTTTCTTTTCCAAAACGTATATGACGTAACTGGAATCGCACTTTTCAAAGTGATACAAAATCGGGACAGATTGGGTTGTGTCTTATTTTAGATTTAAAAAGAAAGAAAAAAAAGACGGAGGATTTTTTTTTTGGGGGGGGGGGTAATTTTTTTTTATATTAGTGGGAGGGTGGGGGTATCCTCCCCCAAATAGCTATAAACCTTCCCAGGACCTATGAGAAGCTAAGAGAACCATATAAAATTCAGCGGTTAGCGAGATTATTCGGCACAGACAGACACACACACATACACACATCCTGTTACATGATGTGCTTTTATTGAATTCGATTATTGAATCAACCTACAAACAAACTATTACTATAATAATAAAAAAAAAACATTTGCCTACATCAAAGCCCTTGGCCAGACAAAACACAAAGAAAAATTGTGAAAAGATTATATTAAATAGAGAGTCGGATTAACAAAAGATGTTTTAGAATAGATGCACAATAGTAGTTTTAATTGGGTCCAAAATTCATTGCCCTTTTAAGAGTAGATAGATAGACAACCAACTCTTTGATTGCACGACCATTGTCTGGAAGTCGCGCATCTGACATATCAGCAGTATGAATCATTTTTAACATCTTTAGTTATGAAGCTGTGATGAGCGAAGACGATCGGTTGCGCTACGTGTTGAGTAGTGATTATACGAAGATGATTAAAGTCCCTCCACAGATTATGACAGCATACGATAAAATAGCAAATGAGAGGCCAGCATAAATTTTACCATTGGACAATTACTGTGTATACTGACCTCTCATTGGCTATTTTATCGTATGACGTCATAATCTGTGGATGGACTTTAATCATCTTCCGATTATACAGTTGCTATGCTTTCTTAATCGTACCTATTTGTTACAGGAATTATCATGCAGAGTTTAAACTCGATAGGATAATTTATCATGTCTAAATTAACCATAAGAGCTATCAGTTACAGACTTTTCAAAACGTATGCTTTTATGTTTGGAAATTTAGGATTTTAAACTGTACACACGAACGTAAATGTGAAAATGTAAATGTCAATGAGAAAATATGTCGTATGCTCAATGTCCTTCTATTGTTTAATCCTATTGGATTAAGAACTGGCAGAGAGATAATCTCAGATGATTAGTGAGTAAGTCACTGAAACAGATTAAAGGGCATTTCCTAAAACTTTATTTTCGCCAACTTTCCATAGAAGTGCATTGAATTTGTCTGAAAATTTACCCTATAATATAAACCTTTCTCTTTATTTTCTTTTATTTTAAAATACTAATATAATTTTTTTTTTTCTGACTTTTTCAATTTTCTCCTTTGGTTTTTCTTCAGCAGGAAGGGAGGGGACATTTGGCTGTTTATTGCATTAGTCCCCAAAGTTTTATAATAACAATAACATTTTCTAATTCTTTGGTTTAACAACTTTTATTTTTATGAAATTTTGGTCGTATGGTTAATTAAGTTGAATATCCAAACGTTTCAACCATTAATTGTTATCCACAGAAAGGGTATTTTTTTGTATCATCATTGTGGATGTACATCAATTTATCGGCCATTGTCTTATCCCTTTAGATCCCTGATTCTTCATACCCAATATTTTCCCCTCAATTTTTCAATCTCTGAACCAGTTTGACCCCAACACTCATCCTGCTATTAAGAGTAACCAGAGAAAACTTTAGAATAATTACAACACCGCCGAACTTAACTGTAGCTTAAAATTTTGATAGCTACTGGGTTATCAATTTTAGAGAAGCTTTACATTGATACCGGGATGGTTTTAGGCTATTTTAATTTTAATATTTTAAGTCTCAGGATGATTTTAGACTATTTTCTTCCCTTATCTAACCCTTCGAATACAAAGATCCTGAATGTGCGCAACTGTAAGTCAAGAAAATAAAAAATCCAATATTTATCTACCATATTGAAATTACCATTAGGCTAAAGTAAAATTTTTAAGGCTATACAATTAGGGAGTAGGGTTTTTAAAATTATAAAGGAATCTCTAAGGTTTGGAAACCTTAACCCTTTGTCTACATCCTAATGTCTTTACAGTTTAATTTAGTAAATAAAAATTTTGAATGCATTTTACAAATGTTCTATAATCTATGCGCCGTCAAAAAAAAGGCATAAATAGCTACCTAGCCATTCATATAATTTTTCTAAGATGTTAAATAGAACAAAATGAGAAACAGAGATTAATATAAATTTATTTTAATCATGCAATGTTGGTATGACTTAAAACTTTTGAACTTGTTTTTGAGATATTTACTCTATAAGATTTATAGAAAGTTGAATTAAAGATATATGGACTATTTTTTAACAATACATAAGCAAACACAGAATAATTAAATCAATGAAAATAATTCCCTGTCTTTGATTCGGATGCCCTACTAGTATAAACATGAAACGCTGGCAGAGAAAGTGTATTTTAACACAGGGATACAGATATGGGAAAATGGTAGGTTGATTTTTAGTTATTAATATAAATTATAAAAATACTGCAATTTGGGGTTAAGGTGGTATTAACCGCCCCCCTTCCTAAAAAAAGTTTGTCTAAATTTACCCAATATTTTAAAAATATAACAGATTTCAGGTGGTGCCATTTTACCCCCATTTCCTTCCAAAGATGAATTACACCCCTTTTGAGATTTTTACCAACTCTAAAACAATAAATTAGAGGTCCTTGGTCTAAAAATCTGAAGCTCTTACAAATTATAAATAAACAAGGATGACAACATCCATACGTAGCGAAGCACAAAATTTTGTGGATGGGACTGACCGTCATGGTTGTTTCTTCAAACGACGTGAAATTTAATTTTGATATCTTTAACTGAAAAAAATTTGAAAATCGGACTAAAAACACCAAAGATATGTGGGAAAATGTAAAAAATATAAAAATAGCCAGAAACCTGCAAAAAGGCAGTCTGACCGTCATTATTGTTTTCTCCAAACGAAGGAAAATTTAATTTTGATATTTTTAACTGAAAAAATTTTGAAAATCGGACCATAAACACCAAAGATATGGGGGAAAATGTAAAAAATATAAAATAGCCAAAAACCTGCAAAAAGGCAGTCTGACTGTCATAGTTGTTTTCTTCAAACAATGTGAAATTTGATTTTGATATGTATAACTGAAAAAATTTTAAAAATCGGATCATAAACACCAAAGATATGGGAGAAAATGTAAAAAATATAAAAATAGCCAAAAACCTGCAAAAAGGCAGTCTGACCGTCAATATTGTTTTCTCCAAACGACGGAAAATTTAATTTTGATATCTTTAACTGAAAAAATTTTGAAAATCGGACCATAAACACCAAAGATATGGGGGAAAATGTGCAAAATTAAAAAAATAGCCTAAAACCTGCTAAAAAGCCGTCCGACCGCCATTGATGTTTTATAGTTAATTGTGCTCCTTAATGATGGGAATGTTGTCAAAAAATTTCAGAATCCTATCTTTTATAGGAGCTGAGTAAATCCCATTTCCCCCATAGCGTTACGGACTGACTGACGGACTGACGGACGGACATAGTGAATTATAGAGTAGCTTCGCTACTAATAAATATTCTAATATAGAAAAACCGCTCGTTTTTAAGGAGGGGATCGGTTCGAATCTCGGCCCGACACCACGTAAAAACTAAAGACGTTTCAAATGGTTCCTTTTGCTGCTATGTCAGGTAAGCGACACAAATTGTTAGAGTAGGGGGAATGCCTTTGCCCAAAACAGACGCGACTGACTAACATGCACAGTTAGGACTTCTAAGAAAAGGTCGTGCAATCAAAGGGTTGGTTGTCTGATGGGCTAATTATTAACCTAAAATATAAATTAGTTGTGAGGTAATTAATCTTCCATTGATATATCCCTGTTTTCCTGGTAATAGGGCAGGCTGAATGCATCAGAGGAACCATTAGTAAAGTGTATCTAATGTGGATGCTTTCTAGGCGAGTAATCTAATGCATCAAACATTTATTAAAATATATTTTGTTTTAATTATAAGGAAAGACTATATATATGCTATGATTTTACATGTGCTTATATTTGATAAAAAAACGCCCAACAAATCAGTCAGACAAACAAGAATTAACAAATTAAAAGTGAAAAAGACATTGATATTCAATATTTTTTAGAAGTTTAGAAAAAAATCCGTAAAAATTTATCCCAAATAGATATAGGAGAAAAGCTACTGTGAAAATACGATGAAACCTGCAAATTCGTTTTCTTTCTATGATCCAAAGTTTTGATTATAAAAATACTTCGCTTATAACATTATACCTAACCGTCCTTCGAATCAATATTCAAAAATCAAGTGAAAGGCATGATTATATCTTTATAAAAAAATCATGATTTCCAAACCCAATAACCATTATGTTTAAATTGGACATATAAACTTTAATTTTAGAATTGCTACGCTTTTTTAAAATTGTAACTAACTAATACAGGAATTATCGTGCCAAGTTTTAAATTTGTAGGGTAATTATAAAATGCTTAGATTAACAATGGGAAATGCTGTACGGACCGATCATTAATATAGAAAAGCCTCCATTTTAACACAAGCTTATCATTTGATTTAAAAGTAAAACATATTGTTTAATCAATAATGATATAATTAGTGTAAGTTTGATTTTAGCAAAGCACTTAACAGAACAATTTACAATTTCATATTTAAAGTTCTAAATACTTTTCATCTTTCATATGTAATACAAATAACTACTCATTCTACATGGACTTTAATAACTAATAATTTAAATATGAATGTTTATGTGTTTATTAAAGTAAAGAATTGGTAAACAAGGATATCAACATCCATAAAAGAGAAGCTCTCAAATGGCAAGACAAACAAATATTAACATTTGCAGAGTTTCATTACTGAATAAGCTTAATATACATATCTAATTTTAGACAAAAATTAAAGTAAATTTGTTGAAAAATTGCTTAAGTAATGTTACAGGACATACTTACATTTTTAGGACGGGTAGGATAATTTATCACATGAAAAATTGTTATAAAAAAGTAAAAGATCAGCATCTTTTAAATGGACGTTTGAAATCGATAGGACAAATCTAACATGTCTAAATAAACGAAAAGGATGGACGTATGGACAGACCGAGCTTGATTATAAAAAAGCTTCGCTTTTAAATAACACAAAGCTTTCTGGCCATTCATTAAGAACCACACATGAAATATTACATTTAGAGGTTGGAAAAATTAGTGCCCCCTCCCTTTAGTTCTCCTCCCTCCAATTTATCTACTCTATCAAGCCATGATTTATAGTCCAGGGTTCTTTGTTTGTTTGTTTGGAAATAGACTTAGAAAGTAAATTTGCAATAGGTGAAAGGGATAATACCTATAGTAAACTACACTTAAATGTAGACGATTATATCCGATAGAACGGAGAATTCAAAGAAAAAAAATGGTTTTTTTTGAGTTTTAAAAGTGTCATAAAATATTTAACATGTGACGTCATAAAAATGAGGGATGAGAGGAGAAGTGGGAAAGGAAACCCCTTAAAAAGAGATAGATCTATTGACGTCTCTCGGCTCATTATTAGCTCACTTTGTATAGCTTCGATACAATGTGTAATACAATATAATTATCATATTTTTTTAATAAAAAATTACTGAAAATGATTGCTTAAAACAAAATATGTTTTCATGTCTTAAAATAGCCTTATTAAAAATAGGCTGAAAAACGTTTTAACTATTAAAATTAGTATGTTTTAAAGTGAATATGGATAGAAATTCATATGAACATATGGAGAGAGAGACATATAGTCAGATATATGGACAAACATACAGAATGACAGACATATGGAGATATAGAAAGATAGACATATGGACAAACATAAAGAATGACAGATATATGGAGATATAGAAAGATAGACATATGGACAAACAGCATATAGATAAACAAATAGACATTATTCTACTTTACATTATAAATAGAATTTTAAAATATATATTGTACAACATATACTCTTCTATATATTATCTGATAAAATGTAATTATCGTGCTAATGCTTTGGTCCAGAAGTTTCCCAACTAGGAGGATAAACAGGCACTACTACTGCCCAGGCCAAAAACAAAACCAGAGATAATTATGTTCATAACTAGCGCAGCAACAACTAACAAACTAAAATTTAGATTAGATAATTATATTAAGCTTAAATGAAGGTAAAAATTATGTTATACAGAATAAATAGAAATATATTAACATCAAGGACGTCCACGCTTTTTTTTAGGGAAGGGGATAAAATATATTTTCTAAAATTTTTAGTGGGGGTGTGGTTAAAATCAGGGGTGTCAAAGCTTGTGGAGCGTAAACAAACCTAATGCGTAGTGAAAAACTGTGTATAGGCTATATTATCTTAGTGACGCACAGAATGCTACACCCTAGTTACAGAGTAGCTTTGCTACAGATAAGTTTGAACTCTTGGTGTTGTTTTGAAATTGGATGAAGACAGAGAGGGCTTTTAACTTTTGTAAAACCTTTTAGAAATACCATTTTCAACATTAGCTCAACTTTATAAACACAACTACTATACACACAAGGTGATCAGAGGTAGGGTGACTCAAGAAAATAATGGAAACACCAAGGCTATTTTGCTGGAAAATGGGGGTTGCGAGGGTGTGTGAAAAGTGGTCTAAATTTTTAACTTCCCCTTATAAAGATTTCAAGGAGTGGCAGCAAAATAATGTTTTAACCCCCGTGAAGTTTTTAATCATACATGAAAATTTTCTTGGGGGGGGGGGGGGGGGGATTGCAATGATGCATACAGTTACACCCCTCTCCTCCCCCACGTGAACGCTTATGGTAGAAAAAATACTACAAAAAGATAATTGTGATAACCCAATTTGGAATTTTCAGCATTAGGCTAAAATTATGAACACTCATATTTTTTATTAAATCACAGCAACTCTATTACTTTCTATGTATGGCCCTCTTATGGTACACGAAAATTGATTGTTGACGGATTTAAATAATTCAAGAAAGTAATTTTAAAAGCAATATTTCAAACCTTTTAATTTAATGTTTTTCTTCTTGTAGATTGCTTACGTAGGCAATTGTTGATTTTTGAAAATTTATATTAAAATAACATATATTTTTCTGTTCTTTGGGCAATAAAATTTTAATTTAAGTTTGTAGTTAAAAATGTAACCATAAAATGTCCGCAGCAATCTATCTCTACCTGGGCGTAACTGTTAAACTTGGAAACTTAAGTTTACTTGGAATTATTTTTAAAGTTATACTCTTCTGCACATTAAAGCAGTTACACGCGGCTTAAACCCTAGCATTAAGGAGAGGTCTTTATACGAAAGGCCAAACACCATCCCCAAGACTTTGTTTAAGAAATCAAATATATTAAAACAAATCCGGGACCTATGTGAAACCTCTCTAAAATCAAAACTTTTCTAATTGGGTCAGCAATAATTTTACCAAAAAAAAGTTAAATCCATTTTCTTGAATTAAGGAGTTAATGTTAATTCTTCTTATGTTGAATTAATAGCAGCACAATAGTTTAACAGAGCCCTCAGGTTTTGTATCCTTGGAGACTTGTATTTTAATCCTGGTATTTGCATAACCATTTAAACATTTGCCATACCCTTGCCCCAGACAACTTTCTTTTATAATTTATTCTAAAGGCATGTGGCAGAATTTTTTTAAAAAAATTACACAGTTTTTTTATCACTTATAACAAATTAATTTCAAATTATGCGCAGCATTTGTGCTATATATTTCATATAAAATTTCATTATTAAAATTGTAGAGTTTGATATTTTTAATTATTTAATTTGTGTAATATGATTATAAACAAAATTAAAAATTGAATTAAATTAATCTTCATGTTTTAAAGTTTATAACTTTCTTGCCTTTAAAGAACTAGTTTTGGTTAGTAATTTTTATATGAAAATAGTTTTATACTATAAAGCCTTTATTTTGAATATTTTTTTTATACATGCTCATAAAATATTTCTTCTCTTAAGGCTTATTCTCCCCCCCCCCCCCCCCCCCACTGCCCTATTATCACATGCACGCCCCAGTTATAAAGCACAGTGACCTAGATAATAAACATTTGATTTAGATATTTTGCAAAATGATGTAATAAAGCAGGCAATAAAAATTGTAAATTCTAAACTCCGCCACTGAATTCTCAACTAACTAAAACTCTTTTAAAATTGTAAAGCTTTGTTCCTGCATTAAAAAGGGCTATAAAGTAGATTGTTGGCGCTCTACAAACTAATCCTCAAAAGCAATTATGGTAAATGGACATAATAGTCCCCCCCCCCCCCTCCTAGGAAGTACGACTTTTCTTTTCCCTTTTCTACTCTATAATTCTAAATGCCCGTCCGTCTGTCCGTAATAGACAAAGAGAAGGAAACGTAATTTTCTCGGCTCCTATTCAAGATACACGTCAGTCAAAACTAAATTTCCCGTTGTTCTGAGCATCTAGTATGGAATTTACTTTGACCGTCAGTCTGTCAGTTATCAAACAAAATATAGATATTATAAATGTAAAAAGGTTTCATAATTTTTTCTCCAATAAATATATTCTTTAATTTATAAATGCTTTTTGAATCTCCTTGTCTGTATTATTATCTATGATTTAATGCTTCGCTCCTTCTGTTTGTTGTCATCCTTGTTTTTAACTTTTTCTCGTGTATTTTTATGTATCAATGTATACTTTAAAATGTGTTATATTTTCTCGGAAAGAAACGGACATTTTCGAGGAAGAAAGGGGACAATGAGCTGTTATTACACTAGTCCCCAAAGTTTTTAATAACATTTTCTTATTGTTGTCACAACAACTTTGTGACTTTTTATGAATTTTAATTGGTCGATTCACAAACGTTTTTAACTAATAATCTACAGAAGAGGGAATTTTGTGTAGCATCATTGGGGATTTAAATCAATTTATCGGGCATTGTCTCATCCCTTTAGATACCTGCATTTTTGTCCTAGCAGGGACGTAGGGATTGTAACGACTTTTACCTTTAAGCTTCACATTAAAACAAAACTCTTTGTTTTAGCTGTTCAAGAGATTCTCCGAAACATACAATCAACCAACTACTTTGTAATATAAAAAGTGACAATGAATTGGATTATTTCACATTAAAATAAATCTTTTCGCAAAGATAACTGAATTGTAAATTATCCAGCAATTTGCAAATTCCAAGTCATTAGAAAAAGTAAATGTGAATTCCTGGATCATTTTAGATGTATTTAAATCTGTCTCTGCAAGATAACAAGTGGGGATGGGGGGGGGGGGGGGTAGAATTGCAGAATTCTAGGGATAGGAAAATCTAAAAAATATAATTATTCTTGATTCCTATGGTTTGTAACAATTTAACTCTAAACATTACGCTGGTTATAGAAAGAGGGGTAATTTTTTAAATACAAATTCAAAGCATTGACTGTTTTATTTTATTGCCGATAAATGCAGTTTCGAGTACTTCGCTTAAGAAAAAGCTGCTAGTTATTTGTCAAACATAGCTAATATTAATGTAGAAATTAGTTTTGATTTGGTCTGTTTGTAGCCAAATTACTAATAAACAATAGAGAGATATTTGGCTGAAGTTTCTACCGATTTAAAAAAAAATACAGATACAAATTGCCTCAAGATATTGAAATGCAGGTTAAAAAAAATTAAATGCCCATTGCCCTATGCCTATATTCCTGACAAAATGGACAAAATTTAAATCTAAATTGAGTTGGTGAAACCTAATTCTAAATTCACAGGATTAATAGAGCAATGTGAACCATAATATATTATGTCATTTACAATGTGAAATTTCCACAAAATGGAGTTATGAATGAAAATTTAAATGTTATGGTTGTTAGAATTGTGTTGTAATACACAAAAGGTTCTCTGTGCATTTTAAATTAATTGTAAATCTTAATTGAGAAAATCAAGACTTTTACTGTATCATATAATTTCTATAATTGTTTTGTACAAAATAATAATGAATTATAAATGTACTAGTTGCTTCGACCCTCTAGGGGAGGACGTTGGAGGTCAGGAAAATAGCCTAAAACCATACATAGACATACAAAAGTTCCCCTTCAAATTACAACACATTTGAACCAGCAACCTACGGGATCTCAAGCTTAAGACCAAAAACCTTACTGCTTTATATAATACTAGTGGATAAGCCCCTAGAGGTCTCTAGGGGATGGTTTTTTTTTTTTTTGGGGGGGGGGGGTGTTCCCCTCCTCATTTTTTATTTTATTTAAAAAAATTGTTAACATTTTTTTTTTTTTGGGGGGGGGTATATTTGTTTTTCTAGGGGCGTTTTCTACTGGGAGGGTGGTGGTACCCTCCCCCCAAATAGTTATAAACCTTCCCCGGACCTGTGAGAAGCTACCCTGTTAAGGAGAACCCGATCAGCGAGATCCTTCGGTACACACAAACAGACATCCTGTTACTTTATTGTAAGGATGATAAGATAATAACATTTTAAAGGAAAAGCAATATTTATACATGTAGCTCTTTTTCGAGCCTATTCAAAAAGACGTCATACAATACAAATGACCTATGATAGTCCAATACACATGCAGACTAAATTACAAATGGCAGGCCAGTATACATTTTTATTGACCAATAGTAGGCCAATATGACGTCATTTTTATAGGCACTATATTTGAGTTGAAAAATAGATAAAAACAAAAAATAACATAAAAAAGTATATACAAATCAACAAGAAATTTTTCATTAACATTTATGTTAAAATGTTCAATTTTCAGGTCTAGAGGTAGCTGGACAATGTCACTCCTGTTTATCTAAAGACAATACCATGTTTGTTTTGGAATCTACTAAAGAACTCACGTAAGTATGCATGTAACCTGCGACCGTGGCTCAACTCGTCGTCGGAAAGGTCATAGTTTTGAATCTTGGCCAGACACAGCATCATAACTAAAGACGTTAAAATTGGTTGCTACTGCTTTGTTAAGATTAGGGGGAATGCCTTTTAGGCGCATTTAATTACCATGCACAGTTAGGACTTCTTAGACAAAGGTCCTGCAATCAAAGGGTTGGTTGTCTGTTAAATGTACTTAACCTAATATCCTTTGGTGTTAAGAGTATCGAATCCGATTACAAGCTGATGATGCTCTGGTTTCTCTAGATGATCACTTAAAAATCGAAGGAGAATCACGCCCTTAAGAAGTTATAATAATAAAAATTTGCATGTGGGGTTTGTCGAGTTCTCGTGACGAAGAATACTTAAAATAGTTTCTAAAAACTAAAATTTAGCTCATTTTTGTTTTTACATTTCACGTTTTAGAAAAAATGTGAATAATATAATTTAGTTTAACATATCAAACATTATTCTTAATTCAAAAAGACATTAATTACAAAACAATATTATAATTACGGTATAATTTCTAAACTATTTTTAAGGTGTGGAGGAGGATGTTCCTATAGCGATGGAAATGACAAGTAAGGTTCTTTTTGAAAATTATAGTAAAACATAAGAGGAGGAATGGGTTATATAACTGTATGTCCCCATCCCAAGGAATTTGTGCCGAATCTCAATTGGGTCTTTGTAAATTAAACAAGGGTGTCGAGAATACTAACACAGCCAAGTAACAGAAAACAGTTTGCTAGTAGACAAAAAAGGCCCTTGGAAAAGGGAGGCAGGAAGTTTTCTGTAAATACATCTATACTATAGATGGAGTGGGGACAAAACACCTAATTTAAAAATACCTAATTTAAAAATGCCTAATTTTATAAATGTCTAATGTGACAAAACACCTAATTTATAAATACCTAATTTAAAAACGTCTAATTTAAAAATACCTAATTTTAAAAATGCCTAATGTGACAAAACACCTAATTTTAAAAATGCCTAATTTTATAAACACCTAACTATAAATACCGAAGTTTAAAAATACCTAATTTTAAAATACCTAATTTAAAAAAACCTAATTTTAGGCATATCTTAAAACTGTTGTTGAACATATTAAACCGGCAGCTACGCCCCCTAGAGTCCTCTAGAGCGGAGGGGAATTCAATAAGTGTGTGGGGGGGGGAGGGGGTTACAACCCCCTTCCAAAATTTCAAAATATATTTTGAAATAGAAAACTGGACGGACGTACGGACGGACCGACCCTAATTATAGATAAGCTTTGCTTTTGAAAATAAAATTTTATGATTAGTTTGTGGCACCTCACATGACTCATGAGAAATAAATTAATTAGTAAAATAAAAGAAAATGAATTTTTATTGGTTTTTTCCCTAACATAAGTAGCCGTAGTGTCGCTTTCTTGGGGGGTGATAGTTGACCTGACCATCCCCCATTTTAGTTCTAGTTTTATAAAGAAAGATTAAAGAAATATAAAAAACGGGGGGAGGAGGGGGGGGGGATTTTTTGAAAGGGCGATTTCTCATTGGAAGGTGTTGGTAACCTCCCCAAAAGCGTTTTAAACCATGAACTACGGGAAGCTTCATTGTAAAGATGAACCATATTGGTTCAATGACTAGGGAGATCCTCCAGTCAATTGTATTAATGTTATCAAAATTTTAATATTTTAGTGAAAAAAATAGATATTTTAGAATTAGGTATTTTTAAATTAGGCGTTTTTAAAATTAGACATTTTTAAAATTAGGTATTTTTAGTTAGGCATTTTTAGTTAGGCGTTTTTAAATTAGGCATTTATAAATTAGGCATTTATAAATTAGGTGTTTTTAACGTAGGTGTTTTTAACATTAGGTATTTTTAAACTTAGGTGTTTTTAGTTAGGCATTTTTAAATTAGGTGTTTTGTCCCCACTCCCTATAGATCTGTTGTTTGAAATATCATTTAACGGTATTTACAATGCACTAAAGGTACGTAAAAAAATATATTTCTTTTTCAGATATTGTTTTGCAAAGGCTTATGAAGTGTTGGTTGTACCTGCAAATTGTGATACGACATCAACTACTTCAACAACTACAACAACGACCACTACTATAACAACAACAACAACATCTACAACTACAACATCAACCACTACAACTACGACTACAACAACTACTAAAACAACAACTACAACAACGACAACTACTAGAACTACGACAACAGCCACTATATCAACAACTACAACATCCACTACGACAACTACAACCACCACGACAATTACAACAACAACTACGACTACAACAACAACTACTTCAACTACAACCACCACAACTACAACAACAACTACTTCAACGACAACATCCACCACGACAACTTCAACAACTACGACTACTACAACGACCACCACTACAACTACGACTATTACAACGACCACTACAACTACTACCACAATGCCTGCAACAACAACTACAACCGTCTTTCTTGGGTGGGCACCATTTTCAGCTGAGTGGCCAAATACAACAACAACCGAGGGTACCACAGCTGTGGTTAATAAAAATCAACATTCAACAATAGAATGGGCTCCATTTGTGTAATATTTATTGTAGTTTTAAACCTGTAAGTTAAAATCTATTTATATAAAGTATGTAAATACAGCTAGTATTAAAATAATTCAGTATTTAATTATAAAAATTTAAGATTTTTGTTTAAAACTAATTGGTAAATAGAAATATGAAACAGCACGATTTAGCGTTCTCAAGTAAATAAAACCATTTATAATAGCACACCTAAACACTCCATCTCTTTAGCTAGAAAATCAGATCCTCAAGGAATATAGAATTTCTATTACTTAAAATCTTGCATTGACCTCATAGATAAGTATCAGGATGTGTGTGAGTATGTGTGTGTATTCGTGTCTTCAGTGAATTATCTCGCTAACTATTGGACCAAAATGGTTCTCCTTAACAGTGAAACTATTTATAGGCTCATGAAAGTTTTAAAAGGCTATTTTGGGGGAGAATAACTCCCCCTTTTACTACCTAAAAATTAAATCAAATAATAGTTATCACCCCCTTTCCCCTCAGAAATGTGCCACTATATATCTCTGGTGGCGCAGCCACTAGCAATAAACAAAATTCTTAAATTTTGGAACATTTATTCTAGATAAAATAACTATATAAAAACTATTAAAATAAAATAACAATATTTCTATAATCTCACAACTTTAACATGTCAACATGAATAAAAACGTTGTCATAACAAATGTGTTTAAAAAGAGTAGTTTGGTCGGTGTACCATCATATCCGTTGAATAGCCAATCATAAATATATATCAAAATAAGCACATAATTATATAAAGATATATACATCTAGTATCATATTAAATCCAAAATCAGATCAGTTACCCTTAAAAATAATTCCTAATAGCCCAATGTGAAAATCAATTTATAATGTTAAAATTAATCTATGATAATTGGTATGTGAAAAAATTGGCGTTTTTCAAAAAAATAGCTATTGATATTTCTGCGGTAATGATGGATAACCAGTTTTGTCATAAATATTCAAAGCTCAAAAATACATAAATGTGTTTGAAAGCATAATCAAAAATTTGTAAATTTTCACATAGTAATTTTTTTTAATATAACAAATTTATCTTAAAATTAGAAGGGAAAATTTTATCAAAAAGGAACTATTTTGCCCAAGACCTTATATCAACATAAGAAAGTTGTCATACTATAAATTGCAATAATACCAATGTTTGGTAGATATTGGTTTTTAATAGTAAGGCTGGTCGTTAATATGTAAGAAAAAACCAGAAATCAAAAGTTTGGTGCTCTGTATAATTGTATAACCCATAATATTTGTTTAATGTATGTAATATTCAAGAAAACTTGCAAAAAGTTTAGGACAAAATAGTTTTTATTTTGATGAAATATCCCTTCCTTACTTTTTACATAAATCATTACATAAATGTTTGATTTAATTTCTGAAAGTTTTTTTGTCATTTCTAAATTGGAATGTATAATCTTAAGTAATTGTTAAGGTTTTAAATGAAATACTGTATCGTAAATATTAAAATAATTATCTAATTATAGTAAATATGGCTATTTTTAAATCTAAACCCAAATATGAAGTAAATTCTTTATATAATATACGTCATTGAAAGCGGCCTGCAATTATTAGAATCAAAGTCAAAGTTTAGATTGCGAAAGTGCGAGAAAAATATTTTTGTAAACTTACTATAAGCAAATATTTTTTTTTTTTTGTAGGCCGATTACAATATCAAATAGTTGCCGTTTCTAATATAAAATTAATAACCTCATACTTCGTTCTAGATTCATTTTTTTTCAAGCAATTTAAATATTTTTTTTGTGTTCTATAATGATCATATATATTTTATGTAATGAATAGTAGTTTAAGACCAGTTTTGGCATAGTTGATCTATTTGCATTGTTTAACTATTGGCATGGAATATAGGCATTTTTTTATGTAAAGAAAAAGGTTTTAACTATCTGGAAAAAAAACTTTAGCTTTAATTGGACATAAAAAGGATGTTTCAAAGAGTTGAGAGAATGGCACTAAATTTGTATAATGTTTCAACTTAATTTTTAAGATGAAGTATTGTCTTTAAAAAAACTGCATTATACATTTTATTTTTCAATAATACTATATTCAAATAAATTATTGATCCTTTTTTTCCAGATACAAAATCTTTTTTTAATTTGTTATATATTATTTTTGTTGACTATTATGATTAACAAAATCAGAATGAATTTCCTCCTCATCAGTCTCCTCGTGGAACTCTACAAGAACAGTTGTCTGACTAGTAGTATCATCATTAACATCTTCAGCAGTCTTTAAAACTAACTTCTCTTTTATAGTAACAGTAGTTGTATCGTTGTATGTATTATCTACGGCCTCATTAATATGGTTATTACTTTTCTTGCTTATGGCAGCTTTATTGTCATTTATGGCAAATTTATTATTTATACAAACAGCACCATTTACTTCATTCTTTCCGTTGCAAAGTATGGCAGGTGTTACACTTTTAGATTCATTTCCAGTGGTTGCGTCCTCATGAGATGAAAAGACGCCAGATTCAGGTTCTTCACGGAATGTATGGAGGCTGCTCCTGGAGGCCTCCTCGGACCCATAGCTGGCGGAGAGTTGGGTAGTTGTCGGGGCAGGGGACTGCAGCATGTTGATGCTGTCGGGGTTCAGATCACTTAAAGAGCTCTCCCTGAAACAAAAATTAACTTACTTTGCAAGAAGTTTATGTTTAAAAATTAAAATATAAAAAGAAATCTGACATTGTAAAATTGATACATAATAACTAAGTAATGGAAGCTAAACTTTTTAGAGCACATTATGCGTATAACAACAAATTTTGGAAATATCAATACTGAGACTCTACAAAGTGTCCGAAAAAAATGAGCCGTGTGACGTCATAAAAGGGAGAGATGAAAGGAGAATTGGAAAAGAGATGGATCTATTGACGTCACCCGGCTCATTTTTTTTTGATACTTTGTAGAGTTTCTTCAATACTTTTTCCTAAAATTTTATTTAAAGAAATTTCTTTTGTTTTACCTTGAGTAGACAAGCCTGCTACCATCCCAGCTTATAGTGCTCGGGGTGCCGGCTCCGCTCCCAGAGGCGCGAGATCCTCCTCCCTTCTTCCGAGATCTTCGTCGTAACCTAAATATTTAAAATCTTTACAAATTTAATCTGGGACACCTGGCATACAGAACCCTAAAATTATCTAATACAGGACCAGATAAATACAACTACTCATCTGGGACATCTGCCGTGGTTTTGTATTTTGTAGTATTTTCTCCTGTTAAACACATAAAACCAATAACAGCTGTCATACACCTATTTTTGTATTTGCAAATTCCTCTCCTCTTTCAAATATGGCTACATTACTCAACTTTGATCCCTGTATTTTTGTTTTTTGTCTTTATTTTACTCTACTGTTATTTCAACCCAAATTCTGCTTATAAGTGACACCTGCCATACACCCACCTTTGTATTTGTCTTAGTTTAGCATATTCCTCTCCTCTCTCAGACATAGCACCAAACATCTTCTCTAATTCTTCTCTCTCGTCATCACTCCAATCTGAGTCAACACTAAACAAAGATAGCAACGTTTAATTCAATACTTGATAAAGAGTAAGCGTTTATCTATTTTATCAGGAATAAGTACCCTCAGCCACTACCACTTACTGCCGAGTGCACCTTCAAAAAGTCAAACATTTAAAACATTAGCCAAATCCTTGTGTTACTAAACATCTCTAAAATGCCTGATCTGCAAGATATAAAATGTTCCGAGAAATTTTAACCTTAAGAGGTAATGACCATTTCCTTTGGGAGGAAACAGCGTATAGTGTACAATAAAAAGAAATACAAATTACCAATGATAGGCCAGTATACAATTTACCATTGGTCAATTACAATGTATACTGGCCAACGCTGTTTCCTTTGGGAGTATAGAACACCAAAAGAGATGAATAGACCCTCACTCCCACTATTGAAAAAAAGGAATCAACAAATGGAAAAAAGGAATATGCTATGGTAAAAGTTATACCTGAGTGTGCTAGTTATAGAAATGAAAGAATCCTGGTGTGTCAACTTCTTGATAGGTCTTCTGGTAGCTCCAGAATCAACAGTCTCCTCTCCATCAGCATTCCTACACACACAACAAATTTGAAACAAGTTGCTAAAGTGTTCAATTTAGAAAACTCATCTACTACCTCTCAAAACATTTTGATGATTTAAGTCAAGAGCATGCATGTTGAAAATTTATTTATATAGAAGCACAGATTCAATGTCTGCTTTACATAAAGAGCTTGTAGAGCACTGATATCTTTGTAAAATAAATTATACATTAAGGGGCTGGGGGGTTAGTTTTTTTCATTCTATGAAAAGACACGCAAGGACTCTACCTGGTATGACCTAACCCTACGGGGTTATATTCAGTACCGAATATAACAAACCTAACCTGCCATAAAGTAATAAACAACCAAACTAAAACGACCCCTCCATTATTTTTAATTTAAATAATAAATAAGGGGCAGGGTGTGAATACTTTGTGAGAAATATAGTGTACCTAACTTCAGATGTACCATTCTTTGCGTCATCAGCAGCATCACCATTAGTAGTTGGAACAGCACTAACAGCTGCAGCAGCTTGGCTCACTTTAGCAGCTGTACTGCTCAGAGTTGTTGTAACTTCTTCAGAGTCTGGAATCTCATTCCCCTCCTCATCAATTATGAAAGACTTCCCTCCAAGATAGATGCGCCTAAATACAAAATGTTCATTTAAAAAGAAAAATAAGATTTTATGAAACAAAGCTAAAGCAAAATCAATTATATCTTCATATAATTCTGAAAAAATGTTACATCAACAATTTTTGAAGTATACAATTAAAACAAAGTTTATATTATAATAATAATATGCTACAATTGTCATCAAGAATTAAAACAATTTCAAAAATAAAAATAGGCGTGCTTTTTGTATTGATGCAAAAGTTTAGGCAAAGTTAGATTTCTTTAGGATAACCTTTTGGATATTAATTGGAAGACAATTCAATCAAAAAGAATTTGTTTTCTTTTAATGTTAAGGATTACCTAGTTTTCTTTTATCCCATTTTGAAAATTAAATGGTTAACAATGCAAAGCTAAGAAAATTATATATTAACTTAAATAATAAAAGATTCTCTATCTTTTAAAGAAATGAGAACACTTCACTTAAAACTTTAAAAGGTATTGTTTCAATACTGCCAGGGTTACAGGTATGTGACAATTAAAGATTAATTGATCTTTAATCCTTATTTCATAAGATAATCATCAAAAAGAAAAGACTGTAGATTAATTTATACTCTGTTGTCCTTTCCATCCCTGTGTAAGTGACCCTCACTTCCCAACTCAATCTCATTTTCTCGGAACCAATCCAACAAAGTCGTTTAAATTCTTTAAATAATTTTCTTTCCATGCTAAACAAGGATGATAACGTTCAGTAGGTAGCAATGAATCATTTTGACAAATATCAAGTTTTTTAGATAGCAAATTTCTATTAATCTGGAACACAAAGACATTTTCCCTTTCCCATATTTTTATTGCCTTTTTGTTTTTCAATCCAAATACACTTTACTATTGTTATTTTTATGACACAGATTTAGAACAAGGTCTTGTTTTTGAAGAGAAACATATATAATTTCCTTTTCAGTTTTCTGACTATATTTTGAAAAGCACAGCTACTTCCTAATTAAAATATTTGAGCAGTTTTTAGTGCCTAATAAAGAAATGACGTCACAATACAAATGACCAATGATAGGCCAGTATAAATTTTAACATAGGTCAATTACAATGTATACTGGCCTATCAATGGCAATTTGTATTGTATGACGTCATTTTATATTATGCACTATTTCTTGTTTCTATTTCTCTAAGTTGTCTGCAAGACCATTTTTAGAAATGTAAAATATTTTAGATTATTGGTAGCTGCGTTACTTTTAAGACACTAATTGCTTAGTCTTTTTTTTCACAAATAGTCCAACACAAGACCAACTTACTTTCGTTCCTGGATTTTTCTGGCCTCATTTCTCTGAATCCAATCTCTGTTCTCCGGGCTCAGGACACTTCGTGCCAGGCTCTTGAATGACTTGGTATTGACCGGCTCCTGTGCAGTTAGGTACTTGAATGAATTATTGTGTATTGGTAGGTATATTCTGCACAATATTTCGCAATTTAATAAATATACTTCTAATTTTTATTCAGTATACTAAGAATAAAATCAGATTAATTGACTTCGTCATTGTAGTACATTAAAATCATCTGTTTTTTTTCCGAAATAGTGTAATAATTAAGAAAGTAATCCTTGACCTGATTCTACCTTTGATTGCTGGTTAATATGGACTCTGTGCACGCCATTGTATGAGGGGGGGGGGAGGGGGGGGGGAATAAAATAAGAGGTTGTAAATTAATTTAAACGTCACTTTTCTCTCTCTCCCTTTTTTTTCGTTAAAGAACTTAAAATTAAATTCGTAGGAGTTTTTTTATTTAATTCAAAATATATATCTTTAGCTTTACCAATACACACAAATCCATTCTGGTATGTAACTATCCTGTGGTGGGGGTGGCTGTACACACCTCTCTGGATGGGTCACCTGCTCCACTATGGACTCAAAGGTTGGCCGGTTAGGGTCCATCACACGGAACCTTTAATATGGAGATTATTTATTATCATATAAAAGTAACAGGATATCTATCTGTCTGTATCTTAATATCTAATTGCTAATATGGTTCTCCTTTGCACCTTCTTATAGGTTCAGGGAAGCTTTATAACTAATTGGGGAAGGGTACCTCCACCCACCCAAGAGAAAAAAGTACCTTCCAAAATTTTTTTTACTATTAAAAACCAAAATTTAAAGTTGGGGGTCGACTACTACCTCCCCTTAGTATTAAAGTGCGCTACAGGCCTCTAGGGGCGTAGCCGCTAGTAATGGAACAATGGAACTTTATATATTATCAGACATATTTGAAATGAACCCTACAAACTCATAAGTTGGAATGATTTGCACATTTTTTTAACATTCAATGTGGATTTATTTCCCCATATCATAAAAAAACCTTATTTGATATTATCATAGGGGAGGGGGGGGGGGGTCGTTTTATTCCTATGCCTAAACCCTTCAGGGTGCCATAAATCTGCAGGGCTACCCTGTACCCAATATAACATAACCTAACCTGACCTAAAGTAACAAAAAAACAAAAGTTATATATTTCCTTTATATTTACAATTTATTTCAAAATATAAGTAAGAGGTTCTATGCTCGACTTGGCAATTTAAGGGAAACCGAATAAACGTGAAAATGAATGCACACCAAATTTGTCGACATTGATTTTATAGCGGCAATAAAATGTTGGTATAGTTTGTGTGTGCTCTAATCTCTTTTGTCTCTTCAATAAAGATGTTTAATGTCTTTTTGTTGGATAATAAATGGAAAATTCTTGGTCCCAAAACTATTTCTATTGTTGGCTGAGCCCCTAGCATCCAATGGCTCTTTATATTTGAAGATTTAAATAATAAAACCATCCCATGACCTAAACATTTCAATAAAATAGCATTAAAATTTTTTGGACACATATGAAAACTCCATAAAAGAAAGAACTCAACCGGTTTAGTGGCTATTAGAGAATCTATTGTCAGAAAAAAAGGTATAGCCAAAAAGCGAAATAGATAATAAATAATAAAAGGGGTAACATATAAAGGTCGTTGCCACCTAAAATCACGAAAAAATCAACTGAAATTACAGAATATATTTTCGAATTGATTAAGTTGTTGGTTACAGTAAATCGTTGTCAAAATATGTCACCTTGCAGGAATATTTGAGCTGAGCATTGAGTTGGAAACATTTCCCCAAGATTGGTTGGAGCTCCGCCTGGTTCGCTCAACTTTCTCCTTGTCTCTGAAATACAAAAAATCTAAATATAAAGCTTTGAAATTATAATACCTACACATAAGGAAAAAGGATAAGAGGATGAATACTCACCCCTTTTTCATGGTAAAATACTACTTCCCCATCCCTAAATTTAGAAGCAGACGAAAATCAAAAACCGCCCAGGGCTTTTTGTAAGTCAATCATAAATAATAATGTGAATAAAAAGAAAAGCGATCTTTAGCAAACAGCCGTGGGCGGTCAGAATCAGCTGAATGTTCATTATGAAAAATATTTCCCCCTTTTTAGAAATAGAAGGATTCATCTTTCATGAACAAATTTTTTTAAAATAAAAATAAAATTCTATGTAATTTTTAATTAAAACATTAAAACGAAAATATCTAATCTAATATTCTTGCCCTAAATATGGAAATAGTAAAAAGTAAAAAAATATTTTTTTAATAATTTTTAATCCTCCCATTTGAAAAGTAGTGGAATAGCAATAAATCTTAGCGCGGCAACAGCGCTGAGTAGGCCTCTAGGCCCATTGCCTATTTTCGTCTTCTAGTTGCTTCGATTCCTCTCTTTTATTTTTTTCTCTATGTACCTACATTATTTTTAAAAATTTCAAATGGACTAAAATATTCTAGTTCAAGCTATTCTTATAATTTGATTTACTTAAAAAAGCACTAAAAATTAACAATTATATTTAAAATGTAGTATTAAAGACCTTTTACTTTCTTCAATGCAAATAAAAGAAAAGTAAGGCTTGGCAGCCTGACCATATTCAGCCAATATTTCTTACTTAAAAAACTAATTTTTTCCAAAATAAAAAGTACTTGCCAACCGCCGCCAACATAAAACAAAAATCGCACTATTGCCGTAAAAATTCTAAGCCGCCGTAATTTTGTAGCTAATTTTTTAAACTTTCAGTCGATTTAGCTAACCAACCTAACAGAGAGTTGGCTGCCGCGCCCCGGTGGAAATAGGATATTTTCTTTTGGTGCAATGATCTCGATATCATAATAGTTTTCCTATAACAGGATATATACACTCACAGTCACACACACACACACACACCTAAACACACACACCACAAGACCGCTTACTCAAACACCCATCTTACAACCATGCATATTTTTCCGTTTAATTCTGAGTTTAAATTATCATACAAGTATTAATATCAATATTTAAAAAACAGGAACTTTTTGGTTAAGACTAGAAATTTAAGAACTAATGAAATATCCCTGAAATGCTATTGTAATTACTTTCATTGAAAGTTGAGAAAATATGGAATTTTTGAAAGCAGATAAATAAATTGTAGTTAGTTAAAAAGTAAAATTCAAAGAAAATATTCTTTTAATATATATACCACGTTTTCAATAGGACTAAATCCTACGGTGTAACCGAACCAAGGGTAAAACACAAATATATTTTATTACTTTTATAAAAAAAAACGCAACCCCCTCCCCCAACATTTATTTTCAAATCAATTAAAAATTAGTGAGAGAAGGGGGGGAGGGGGGGAGGAACTTCCAGAGAAACCACAGAAAATACAACAAAATTAAATAATGAGCCTGAAATTAATCAATATATTGAAAATTCTCCTTTAAAGAAAGACGGTTATTGACAGACAGAAAAGAAAAAATATAAATCATAGAATTAATCTTAATAACTTGAAGAGTAGACTTGCTGGGCAAAACACAAAATATATATGTATCTATGTAAGATTACCATATGATATCGACAGTTAGTTACAAATACCTACTAATTAGAACATATATAGGGGCTGCTATTCAGCAAATTAATTCCATTTGAAATTGCCACAAAATTAAATATTAAGTTGGCGTAAAACTGTTTTTTGATGTAGATGAAGGGAAGTGGGTAAGAAGGGGGGGGGTGTGAAATAAGGGAAGTGGTTGTGAGGAGCTGTTTGTCTGAATCACATTCCCTAGTCTCTGGAACATATCTAACATTCTTTTTAGCTTAACCAATATTTTTGCCCTTCTCTCATTAGTGTCAGGAAGATAGAGGGCAAGGGAGATTAAATTAAGCTACTTGACAAATAATCATTAACTGAAAATTATACATTTCTTAATTCGGGTGTGTGTGTGGGGGGGGGGGGGGTCTATTAGAAAACTCTGTATCCTTATATTAAAGATCTTGTGAAGTAAAACTGTAGGTACAACATTTTAAATTACAATTTTGTAAATCATAACTATATTTAATACTTTTATTTAACACTTTGACTTTAGTATGTAACACGTTAAAACCCATGGAGTTTAAAGGATATAAAAAAGAAATTTGGGTATAGTCACTTTCGTCACAACGTCTCTTAAGGGGCGTTTCGTCGTATTTTCACAGTAGGTTTTGATTATTTCAGGTTAGGTTAGGTAATTGCCCCGCAGGGATAGGCAATTGGCACTGCAGGGTTGGAGCTCCCCGCAGGAGCTAGAAATAGAAAAAAATCTACTGTGAAAATACGACGAAACGCCCCTTAAGAGACGTTGTCACAAAAGGGACTTTACTTAGAAATTTTTTTCCGAGTTAGCCTACTATTTTAGAAATCTGTCGAAATTTGTATATCTTACTGGACAGACATTCTGTTTGATCAAATGGATTGAAAACAACAGGAGTAAACTAAACAATTTTATTTGTCACTTTTATTTGGAATAAATAAAGTATTCAAACCTGAGTGCTTCTATAATCTTCTCAACTATTTCAGAAGGTCGTCTGCTGGAGTTACCAACTAGTCCTCTGTAGCCGAGATTGCTGCTGCGAAACCTTTCCTCCAGCTCTTCCTCTGTCCGCAGGAAAGTGTCCATGTCAACACCACGTGCCTAAAAAGTTGATTATTGAATTTTATTAAACAAAAAGATCATTTTACTCACAAACCTTACAATCATGTCTTCAGCTTATAAATAGAGGGGGTAAAAGATTCATTTATTCCTATCTTTTTTTTATGGAAAAACATATATGTTTACTCTACCTGGCTGCATAATTAGTTTGGTTTACCATTGCTTTACCTCAAAGTACCTAGCGAACACAGAACTCTTTTAATTTACAATAGAAACACACAAAAAACTACCACCCACTTCATTTTCAATTTATTTCAAAGTAAAGGGAAGGGTTTTCGTTACTATCCCCCTACCACACGCCTATTGTTAACCTATTCACTAATATAGGTTATTCCCTGTAAAATTTATGCTTTATATATCGTTATTTAAATGGCAGTACATTTAACATTGAATATGCTTTGTTAAGATTTTAAGTAAATGATTTGCATATCTTGCACTTTCTATGAAGCTATACATATCAAAGTGTCCTGTTTTCAGGTCATGTTTTAAACTTTTGAATATGAGCCTAGCCAAAAAATGTCGGCAAAACCATTCAAGTCTTTTTTTTACTTTCTTTGATACTTTCTACAACTTAAGAATATGCTATTTTTTAAAACAAATTTTAATTCTTTTGAGTTGTGTTATATTAAAGTCAAATTTCACCACAACTTTGTAGCCTAAAACATGACCTTAAGACGGGACACTTTAATACATAGATAGTGCAAATATGAACATTAAACTAGAATATGCTTACTCATTTTATGCACTTAATATCTTATGCTTCAATTTATATTCATAACAAGGATACGTTTGTTAAAAAGTGTCCCAGTATTAACAGGCTAATATAATTTTTGCAATAAATTGCAATACAGTAATTCAATACAAATTTAATTATGCGCCTGTGAATGTGTAGATGGTAAGGGAGTGTAGAATGAAAATTATTAGATTTAAAGATTATAATGCGCCCCTAGCTTCAGGGAGCCTTGACGAAGGGGTAAAGAAAGGGGAGAAAAAATTCAAAAGAACACCAATTCTTCCTCCATCCTAAAACCTAAACAAAGCAGGATATCATAAAGATTAAAATTTTTCCCATCTCAGGAACAACTCCACCCATTTTTTTAACAGATTTCAAAATTCAAATCTCCACCCATGAACAACCAAGGACAAAGATAAATTCACAAACTTTTCATAACCCCCCCTCCCCTCCTCCCACTTTTTTGTCTCCTCCCAGTTTTTTCTGTCTCCGCCTTCAACCAAACTCACCATCCAAACCTCCGCCTATTTCCTAACCATCAAAAAAATTCCTTTAATAAAAACTATGCCCCGCCCCATAACTCAAACAAGGCCAAGAATTATTCCCTACTCCTCCTGTTTTAAAAAACTAATGTTTTAATCTTTTATTTCAAACTTTTTCAGTAGTCATCTGTATTCTATGGTGATACCTAAGATTCAAAATAATTTGTGACATTGTTCTATAAAAATGTATGTTTAATATCTTTGATCATATTTGCTGTTATCTAATGTCTCATGCCTATATTTTTTTAGACAAAATGAATTGAAAATGATTGCTAAAATCGAAATATATCTTCATGTCTTAGAATAGTGTAATTTTTTAAAAATAGGTTAAAAAACATACTAACTTTAATATAATGAGAAAAAAAGTTAAAACCATCCCACGACTGAACCTAAAACCAAAATACCAAAAAAATTCCAAGATCTATGTGAAGCTTCTCTAAAATGGAGAACCCAATCGGTTCAGTAATTATCGAATTAAACCTTACAATGGGTATATTTTCATTTTTCCTTATTCGTTTTGGGTAAATTTTGTAATAACAATTGTGAAATATATGTCATTCCCTCTCCCCCCCTCTCTCTCCCACACCCACAAACTATCCAAGCAAAGGCGAGGGCTTCATTAGGATTTTTATTACAAGGGTTAGAGCTCATAATTGTAAATTTCCCAGAAAAACTTCGCGGTCGATAATCAATGATCTAAAGGAATAAGACAATGGCCAATAACTTGATGTTTATCCCCTATTATGATACACAAAATTACCCCTTTCTATAGATTAAAATTAGTGGTTGAAACGTTTGGACACTCAACTTAACGACAAAACCAATAAAAATCAATAAAAGTTCCCAAAGTTGAGAAGCCAACGAATAAGAAAACTTATTGGTGACAGCCTAATGTTCCCTCTCTCTCTGGATAATATGCCAGTCATGGCTACTTACATTCCCTTTAACCAACACCCTCCAAGAAAAAGGAAATGTGGGTTTTATTTAAACTGCCCCCTCTGAATACGCCTATAAGCAGACAACTTTAATTTTGTCTGTATTTGTTTTCAAATTCCTTCCAACAACAATTTACTTGAAGTAAAAGGTAAAAACATTTGTTTTAGATTTTACATTTTCAAACTAATTCTTTCTTTTTCAGAATTATTTGTGGCCATTTCAGACATTTACTTTATCTGAAATTCCTTAGATGGGCCAAGGCATTTTCTCTTCAACATTTACAAAAGCAGTTTAAGGTATAATTTCATGGCGTTGATCAGGCCGTATCAATTCATCATCTGTTGCTTTATTGTCAATCACTGTACCAATTGTTTATACTTATTTATAAAATTTTGTCTATTATCCTTTCCAAATCGATAACAATTACTTCAATGTTGAATCAAATTTTCAGGTACTCTAATAAAGTGATGCTCGCAGCTGGCTAAAATAACGATATACCCTATACACAGCCGTTACCCCATTCCCTTCCCTTAAACTGGATAAACAGTGACCGATATATAAAGTACATATTAGCAAGCTAGACTGACAAAAAATTTCCCCCTGTCAATATATCTACACATATTCTAAATTCATTACTATACATTTACATTGATTAATTTTGTGACAAATTATAATCTATTATCCTATCCCTGTATCCCTGGTGTTACTACGTATTTGCATAAGTTAATAGTGTATCAAATTATTATCTATTATCCTATCCCTGTATCCCTGGTGTTACTACGTATTTGCATAAGTTAATAGTGTATCAAATTATTATCTATTATCCTATCCCTGTATCCCTGGTGTTACTACGTATTTGCATAAGTTAATAGTGTATCAAATTATTATCTATTATCCTATCTCTGTATCCCTGGTGTTACTACGTATTTGCATAAGTTAATAGGGTATCAAATTATTATCTATTATCCTATCCCTGTAGCCCTTGTGTTACTACGTATTTGCATAAGTTAATAGGGTATCAAATTATTATCTATTATCCTAACCTTGTATCCCTGGTGTTACTACGTATTTGCATAAGTTAATAGGGTATCAAATTATTATCTATTATCCTATCTCTGTAGCCATGGTGTTACTACGTATTTGCATAAGTTAATAGGGTATCAAATTATTATCTATTATCCTATCTCTGTATCCCCGGTGTTACTACGTATTTGTATAAGTTAATAGGGTATCAAATTATAATCTATTATCCTATCACTGTATCCCTGGTGTTACTACGTATTTGCATAAGTTAATAGGGTATCAAATTATTATCTATTATCCTAACCTTGTATCCCTGGTGTTACTACGTATTTGCATAAGTTAATAGGGTATCAAATTATTATCTATTATCCTATCACTGTATCCCTGGTGTTACTACATATTTGCATAAGTTAATAGGGTATCAAATTATTGTCTATTATCCTATCCCTGTAGCCATGGTGTTACTACGTATTTGCATAAGTTAATAGGGTATCAAATTGTAAGGTCAAAAGGATGGTTTAAGTTTACAAAGAGCTAAGAATATAAATACAATGCACTGTGAAAAATCCATTGTTAGTCTTTTTATATTTGCAATTCCTTTTGTTAATAGTATCTAAAAATAATTTTTATTCATTTAATATATTTTTTCAGAGTGTCTACGAATTATTTCTCTTTTTTAGGTAAGCTTCACATAGATCATGTAATGGTTTTAGGCTATTATATTTTCACATTTCAGTGGTGTTTTTAACCAATTTTTCTAGCACCCCTCTATCTCTTTGAATACAGCATCTAGAGTCTACGATCATATCCACTAGTACTTATAAAACAGAATTAAGTGAAGGATAATTTTTTTTTACAGTGCAATGTATACATACTTATATAACTTGAATAAAGAATTAAGGAAAGGATAATTTTATTTTTACAGTGAATGTATACATACTTATATAAAACTTAAATACAGAATTAAGGGAAGGAAAATGTTATTTCTTTTTAAAGTGAATGTATAAATATATAAAAAAAACTTGAATAAAGAATTAAGGAAAGGATAATGTTATTTTTACAGTGAATGTATACATACTTATATAAAACTTGAATAAAGAATTAAAGGAAGGATAATGTTTAATTTTTGCAAAACATTAATGTCCACTCTATAATTAAATAAATACTTAGGCTCTGTCTTTTAAGTATAGATTTCAATTTTTACAAGAAAACAAGGATCAGGGGCGTCCAAGCTTTTTATTTTGGGGGGGGTAAAATTTTTTTAAGGGGGGGGTAATTTGGTTTTGGGGGGGGGTAAAATGGCGCGCGAAGCGCGCCGCAAATTTTTTTTACCCCCCCCAAAATTTTTACCCCGGGGGTAAAATTTGCTTGGGGGGGGTAATTACCCCCCCTGAAATCTGTTGGCAGGGGTAAATTTGTTTACCCCCCCCAAAATTTACCCCCCGGGTAAAATTTTTGGGGGGGGTAATTTAAATTTTATATAAAATTTAGTATTAAAAATGCGCGCGAAGCGCGCAAAAATTTTTTTTGTTAGAGATTTTCTATTTTGGGGGGAGTATTTACCCCCCCAAAATCGTTTGGGGGGGGTAAATACCCACCCCAAAATCGTTGGGGGTGCCTACGGCACCCCCAAGGTAGGGGTAATTTTTTTTTGGGGGGGTATTGTTCACAAAATTTTGGGGGTGCCAAATGGCCCATTACCCCCCCCCTTGGACGCCTATGACAAGGATATCACCCATAAAAAGCGAAGCAAAGAAATATGAAAATGGGCAAGATGTTTAAATATAGTGGCATCCACAGGTTTTGCCAGGGGGCACCAGAAAAATTTGACTTAGAGGCCTTTAGGGGGAATACCCGTTAGTGCAGAATAAGGTCTTTGTCGTTTGAGCTTTTTATGCTATCCTTAGCAAACTTAAAACATTTTAATTTATAATGCGAAATTCATATTTTGTACATTTTTACTTTTTTGTAACTAACCAGGGGAACTGGGTTAGAATGTTAAATAGCTATGACCCTGTCCCTGGCTAGGAACATAATTAGACTAATGATAATGAAGGGTAGGGGACGATTTTAGGATATATAAGTTTTTAAATTTTATAAAGAATTTTAATGTTAGAGGTAGATTTGAAATCTGCATCAAATTTTAAGGATTTTTTATAAAATTCATTTTTTGTATAATTCTTTATTTAAAAGAGCAAATACAATTTAAGTTAATTAATTTTGACATCCGTGATAGGTTAATTGAAATCTAACTGCGCTCTAATTAGTTGAATGATGTACGACACTTAAGCTTTTTCAATCAGAGCGCAGATAGTTTACAATCCACCAATCACAGATGTCAAAATTAATTAACTTAAATTGTATTTCCGCTTTTAGATAAAGAATTATACAAAAAACGAATTTTATAAAAAAAAATGAAAATTTGATGCAGATTTCAAATCTACCTCTAACAATAAAATTCTTTCCAACTTATATATCTTAATGATTAATATAGGTATCTTTTATTGTACTACCCCCCCCCCCCTAGAAAAAAATACATGTTATTTTTATTAAAACTAAATTTAACAAAATTTGAGAAGTTTGTTTTGTTTAAAGTTTGTTTGTGAATGAATCCAAAATCCTTTATCAGTTAGGCAACTGAATAATTTACATTCTTATATTCTTTACTAGCGGCTTCTCCCCTTGAGGCCTCTAGCGGAACGTAATTAGTTTTCTTTTAAATTTATATTAATTTCAGCTCTTTACGAGAAAAGTTATATTTTTTGAATTTTTTTTGGTGATTTCTCTTGGGAGGGTGGTGTTGCCCTTCCCCAAATAGTTATAAACCTACCCAAGACCTATGAGAATCTTCATTGTAAAGCAGAACCGGATCCTTAAGTATAGACAGACAGCAAACAGATAGAAAGATTTCCTGTTAATATAAAAATTCTTACATTTTTAAATTATGCTCATAGTTTATTTTTTTTATGATAAATACATTTCTAAGATATACTTGTATTAGTTTAGCTACTCTATAAATAGAGTATTCCTTCCGTAATTTTAGCTGATCTAAAAGATTATTATTGCTTTTACAAGTCAAAATAAATATCATCTTATGACATACTTTTTTGCCTAAAATGTTTCAATAAATAAAAAATATGATTTAGCTTGCCAGAATGTTTAGTATCCGCTTACGCTATGCACTAATTATTATCAAAAAAAGAAAATATTTGCAAAATTAAGTTTTTAAGAGAATTATTTTGATCTGCCTTGCTATTTATCTAATTTATTCTTTACTTCATTAACAATATCGGTAAAAGTGAAGAAGATTTAGCGCAGCTCTCAACAAAACCAAAACAAATTCTGGAAAATATCCAGGGAGGGAGGGAGTATTAGACTGTAAATTATGCTGGTACCCAAAGTTTTATAAACAAGATATCTTATTTGTTGACTTTAAACGATTATAATGTAATATTATCATATTTAGATTGGTTGGTTCAAGCTAGCAGTAAGTGTCCCAATTATTTAACCAATGATTTCAATCTACACAAAGGATAACTTTACTTATCATTTTTTTACAATGTAACACAATTTTTAGACCATTGTATTAAAATCCCTTTAAGTTCCTTGGTAATTTCAATTAGGTATTTCTAATAGAACCCTCATTTTAAAGCATATATATAATGATGTACAAACGTGCGTTTGAACTTGGTGCTTTCTCGAAAGTATCTAACGATCACCCCCCCCCCCCCCACTTATTAAGAAATGGTTACTAATATAACCTTACTTAACTAAAATTAAAATCAAATACAAACACATGAAAAAGCACTTTGAGAGAACTGCTCATAAGATTGTCATATTTTAAGATTTTTTGGCGCATTTGTCATTGTTGAAAAGCGGAATAAATAAATAATTAAAAACTAGATAATATTCTATAAATATAACTGGTTTAGCCAGCTCCACTTTTTGCACACAAAACTAGAAAATCCTTAGCAGAGAGGAGGGGAAATAAAAATATATATATATATATAAGATTTAGTGATGTTGTCAGGTTTTTTGAAGATAAAATTACTAAAAAACAGTCCTTAGATATAAAAATAAATTGCTTGTAAATAGCTTTACTTTTAAATGTGGGTTGAAGTTAAAAAAATGCATATGAAACTTATTAAAATTTTGACAAAGTAAATGAGATAAGCAGGAATAGTTATTTCTCGCATCGTATTATAAACGGCTTTCCGCGGATATAGAATGTACAATTAAAAGATTAAAACTGGTTTTAATCTTTTGATTGTACATTTACATATTCGTAGAAAGCTGGATATAATACGATGCTAGACATAGTTTTTTCGTATGGATGAGAACCGGTTCCTATCCACCGGATTCGAATGAATACGAGAAAAATATAACAGGGTATTTTAAATATTCATAAGTAAACTTCTATTTACTGTAATGAAAACAATGGCACGCAAAGGGTTATGTCAGGGGATTTTAAACTCGGATTTAGTAAAGAGGTGGCACGGCAAATCCTTCGAATTACAGTTAAAGGAACACTTTACACCCCCCTTCTGAAAACAACACTTTTGATATAATCTTTATGATATAAAAAGCTTCAATCTTTATGAGTTAATATTTTTTCAAGGGGCTCTATTATGGTATGATCAATCTATCCTAGACAAAAATAGATAAAAAACCATGCCCATAGGCGTGGTCTGCTGTACTTAACAATGAAATTATTACCTGAGATTTATTACTGAAGAATCTTGATGGTATTCTGGCGAGGGGAGAGTTGACATATCCAAACCCCAGGTTGCGCAGCACCTCCTCAGGGTCAGCCTCGCGAGACTGCAGCACAGAGTCAACACTACAATAGTTTTGCTATATTATTATGGACCAGAGAGAGAGGGGACAATGAGCTATTTATTACACTATTACACTAGTCCCCAAAGTTTTATAATAAATGTTTTCTAAATCGTTGGCTTCACAACTTTGGTGACTTAAATGAATTTTGATTCATTAAGTTAAGTGTTCAACGTTTCACTCATTTATTTTAATGTGCAGAAGAGGTTATTTTATGTATTATGATTGGAGATATTTATCTCTTTACCGAACAATGTCTTATCCCTTTAGATCCCTGATTATGGATAGTATTGCAACAAATTCTCTCATATTACATCTGGAACACAAACGAATTAAAAAAAATATGTTAGGTTAAGTAAAGGTTAGAAGAGGCATCAGGTATAGCGACCCACATGTATAAGGTCCAATAAGGCTGTAACCTCCGGCAAGGGAAAGGAAAAATTAATTTTAAAAAGCAAAAGTAAGGGGGAGGAGTGTTCAGGGTTTAAGAAATATGCCAGAGAGAAATGATCAATTAATAAGCGAACCAATAAAATTACCATATAATAAATTAAAGACACATAAACTGTTTCCAATATTAAAATTTGAGTGCTATGATTCGTTAGTCAAGTTAAAGTAAAATTCTCGCGTTGTTTGCAGGTGACACTTTAACGTTCAGACTCACTTAAATATTGGCACTATTCATAGAATAGTTGCGCTACTAAGTATAAAATAAAATTTAGCAGTAAAATATTTGAATATCTAATTAAGTTTATATTTTATTATGTATCTTGTTACTACTTTAATTAATAAACAATATAAATATTTACAATTAGTTTTAATTAGGTCATTTGGTGTAAAATATAAATAACAAGGATGACAATATTTAAAAATGAAGCTTAGAAATTTAGCAAACCAGATAGCCCCGATAGTTTTCACGAACTGATGCCTTTTTGAATGAAAAAATATCGTGTAAAGACTATTAAAAACTAACAAACAATGTTTGTAACTCCGATATAAACCAGAGTGTCCTTCATTAATTAGGCTTGGTTAGGTAATTAAAAAATGTGTAAGAACAACGCTTCTAGCAGTACTTTTTGTTAACTTGGCCAGACTGACGGACATGCTACGTTCATAACATCGTCCTGGGATTACTAATAATAATTTAAATAAAAAAAAATCAATATAAAATGTATCATCATTATATTATGTTTAAAATTGATTTGACGGTTCCAATAAGTCAAAATTGTTGATCAGAAATCATCAAAAACATATTTTAGAATACTTTTATAAGCAAAACTGTCTCTGTTGAACGTCGTGATGTCAGCTGAATAATATGAATGTCAAGAGGAAAGTAACATGTACACAAGATAAGGAGACATGATGGTAATATCCCATTTTTTTTAAAATACACCACTTTACACCCGCTCATATTTTAGATTAAGTTATAGAGTCACTAAAAAATGCTTCATAATGTTTAATTATACAGGCTGGTAATAGTAAAGTAACATGATGTCTGTCTGTTGGTCTGTCCGTCAGTTTGTACCTTCATCCTCCCAAGAGAAATCGCCCAGAGAAAATGCCCCCACCAATTTTATTTTAAATTTTTTTTTTAAATCTGAAGTAAAAAACTCGCCCCTACTAGAGGCCTCTAGGGGGCGTAGCCGCTAGTATGATATATAACGTATATAAAAATTTTGAGTTTATCTATGTTATGTAATCTATGACTAAATCTATACGATGCCTATTTAGTTTAAAGGGAAATACAATCTTATGGCAACCATCTAATGCTATTCTAATAATTAAAAAAGGGAAAATTATTTTGTAAAATAATGCATGGGAGTAAGAAGGGAGGAAACATATGGTCCACAAACAAAATATGAGAATTCTCTACTGGAGACACGTTGTATGTAATCTAGAGATCTTTTAGATTACATGTATTTATTGGAAATAAGCTTCACTATATTCAATACGGAAAGTCTTCATGATGGACATTTTATTTTTATTTTATATGTATAAATACAAAAAAACAATGATGGCAAAAGAAAGATAATTTTGTTCCCCTAAATTTTGGGCACTACACACATAAAAAAACCTATTTGATCACTGATAAAAATAAGGGAGGAGGGAGAGGAGTTAATTTTTTATTTTTTTTATTTAGTATTTTAGGTTAGGTTATATAAGAGTTCTGGATAGCCCCGAAGGTTAGACATATGAAAAAACAAACCCCTCTTATTTTCAATTTATTTATAATTTAAGCTGAGTGCTCAACCGGAATAAGTAATAGATTTTGTAGCTGAGCTGGATCTTTAAATCGTTTATAGGTGCGCTGAACCAGGGCGATTCATTTCAGCGCACCATCAGATTATTAATAACAATCTTTAAATCGAAATGGCATGAGGCGAATCGGCGCGGCCAGTGGCGCCTTTTAAAAATCCATGTTTTTTTTAGCAGTAGCTGTGGCGCACCATCAGCGCACCTCCGGTTCACCTTTAAGTCGCCCCGCTTCAGCGCACCTCTAAAACGATTTAAAGATTCAGCTCTGAATTCAAAATACAACTACACTTTTAAAATCGGAATATTCTGTTAATAAACAATAGTTTTTTTTACAAAATAAAACATTCGTTACAAACATACAGAGTTGGGAAAACTAAGCTCTATTAAACATGTTTTGCATGTTTGAAATAAATTGAAGTAAAATAAATGAAGGATGATTCTATTAAAAGGTTTACCTTGATGTAGAGAGAATAGAGTGTTCGCTATTCAGAGAAGCATTGGTATCAGAATGCATCAAAAGATTACGTTTCAGGTTCCTGAACAAAAACATTAATTTAAATTTTAAACATGGTTAATCATACCCAAAAGTAGCCATGCAGTAACTAGCCTAAATATTGATAAAAAATCCTGCTGTTTTCGATCAGACACTGTCATTAAATCACTTAATATGACTTTTTGTATTTTAGTTTTGTTTTATGGTGATAAGTTGCCGCGGAAGGTAGATGGTTCGAATCTCGGCGAAAAAATTCAAGACGTTAAAAGTTGTACCAACTACTAATATGTGCGACATTAATGGTTTAAGGTCGTGCAATCTAAGGGGTGGATGTCTGCAACAATTGAGTTTTCAGTAACTTTGGCCCAACAACTATTATTAATATCTGTTTTAAGCTAAGATTTTAGTAATCGGGCCCAACAATAATATAGGTCTATTTTTACGTTTTTATCAACCGTTCCCCAAGGTATTGATCTTTTATAATGAGCAAAAAAAGAATTAATAAATGTAGCATATCAACAAATGTCTAAAATTAGATTTAGGAATAAAAAAGATTATAAAATTTCTTATTTCATAACAAACGTACCTGTTAACTCTTTAATTTATGTAAATGTGCTTTTTAAGTATTTTATTTTTAATTTTCAAATAAGTATAAAGTCACAATTTCACAAATATAAACAAATGAAAAACTAAAAATATCCGTTTTGTCTTTACAAAAAAGCAAGATTAAAAAATTACTTAATCACTGTTTAATTGTAAAATATCAATAAAAATGCGAACATGTCTCCAGTGTAAAAATATTAACTAATAAACTTCTCAATGGAAACCTTACAACAACTTTGCATATTACAGTGTCCGGTCTCCCTGTCATAACCAAATTTTTTTAGCCAACTTAAATTTTTTTAAAAGAAATTTTTGGATCATCGAAAGAAAACTAAGTAGCGGGTTTCGTCGTATTTTCAAAGTAGCTTTTCTGCTATTTCTAGCCCCTGCAGTGGGATCTTCTCCTGCAGGACTTATTTCATAACCCTGCGTTGCAATTATTAATATTTACCTGACCCAACCTAAAATAACCTATCAAAAGTTAGTGTGAAAATACAACGAAACCTGGTACTTCTTTTTCTTTCAATTATTCGAATTTGTCAAACCCTAAAAATGAAATATCAGCAAATACGGCATTATATGAGTTTGAACTTTTTGTGAGTTTTACTGTCTCTTCTTTTGCCCAATATTACAGACATGTTTAAGGTTCACTTATAAAATTCGGACGAGAGCCAAAATTTTAATGACATGATCTGTATACGGGAAAATTGTATATTAATATCATGGAATGTTATAACAATTCTGTTAATTAATTTGATTACATAAAACAATTTATAAAAAAATCATTTCTCGTATTCATTCGAATCCGGTGGATAGGAACCGGTTCTCATCCATACGAAAAAACTATGTCTAACATCGTATTATATCCACCTTTCTACGAATATACAAATGTACAATCATAAGATTGAAACCAGTTTTTTAGCCCGTGCCTTCGGCACCTCGGGGCTAAAAAAACTGGTTTTAATCTTATAATTGTACATTCTATATCCGCGGAAAGCTGTTTATAATACGATGCGAGAAATAACTATTAAAAATGTTTGTTTGAACAAAATGCAAGCTCATTTATGTTATTTTCATTTGTCAAAGCGCAGTGATTTGCATTATACATTTTCTTTATTATTTTTTAGTAATGAAATATTTTGTCGAGGTCGATTAAAATGTTCTAGGCTAAGCTTTCTGAGCCAAAGTGAAAAATAATGTAAATCATCGTATCGTAACATAGACAATTTTCTCGAATAATATAATAAAAATTCATAATGTTAATATCAGTTTTGTTAGCCCAAGCCTATCTTACAAAGTTTTATTGTAATATCCGCGGATATACGTCAATTTTACGATGCAATAAAAAAGTTTTACTGGCCCAGGCCTTCGCTTCTTTGGGCCAACTAAACTGGAATGCGATATATAACTATTCTTACCCTCTGAATCCAGATTGAGATGGTTGATAGTGATGTGGTTTCACAGAGGAGGTTGTTAGTCTGCCAGAACCACTCTCAATACATCCAGCTAAATAATAATATAATTATTATGGTTTCACAGAGGAGGTTGTTAGTCTGCCTGAACCACTTTCAATACATCCAGCTAAATAATAATATAATTATTATGGTTTTACAGAGGAGGTTGTTAGTCTGCCTGAACCACTCTCAATACATCCAGCTAAATATTTTTATTATTTTGTTATACTAAAAAGAATAATATTTCTTATAAATTTCTTTGCTGGCAAACCTAAATATCTCCAGGCAAATTACAACTTTTTCCTTTCTAAGAAAGAGCTTTGGTACTTTCTCGCATCCGCAAAATCATTTTACCTATAAATATTGCTTTAGCTAAGTGTTAAACATGTACAAACTCGGTCAACCTTTGTGCTGTTAAAATATCAACGTAAAATTAACGTTACGTTGAAAGCATTATTTAAAAGAATTAGGATTTTTTTTTTCTGTTTGAAGCCTAAGATCTCAGTAGGGAGTATATCTTTTGCCCCTTGTAGGTTTTAATATATTTTCTCGTATTCATTCGAATCCGGTGGATAGGAACCGGTTCTCATCCATACGAAAAAACTATGTCTAGCATTGTATTATATCCAGCTTTCTACGAATATAAAAATGTACAATCATAAGATTAAAACCAAATATTATAATTGTACATTCTATGTATATCCGCGGAAAGCGGTTTATAATACGATGCGAGAAATAACTATTATTGAATCTTCTTGTATCTGTATGGGCGAAACCAATAATATACTATTCGACATGTGATCGAAGACATTCCTCTCTAATAATAGTGATAATGTCATGCATCATAAGGTAATAATTAACGTCTTAAGGTATGACCAGTTAGTGACATGCGGTAGGTAGATGTCGACACCACCCTAAATAAGAAAATTCCTAATCCCTAATGGCTTAACACCACTTGGTGAATTGCTGCTGTGCTCGCCACTGTTTCGAGTAAATTTCTGAACATTAGTTGTTGCTCATGTTTATATTGGTGGAAATGATAGAGCACCAGTAGTTGTACCAAGAGTTTATAAATAATTAAACAAAATATAACTTTTTAACTCCTCTCCCTCTTTTTCTACTAAGTCATTCGAGTTCTTGTTTTAATTAAGTAGCACAGCTATTATTGTCAGTTGGTTTAAATTACGTACTTTTAAAATCAAACGTTGTTAAACAATAATAATATGATACTTTTGATAGATAAGAGCATTAAAAGTTTTTTTTTATTTGAAACTTTGGATCCTTTATATTACGTATTTTTTAAGATCGCTCATTTCTTGCCTTGACTATGGCTTGACATTTGGGGACTTTAAATATATTCTGATTGGCTTGTACAAACTGTCAGTTCCCAAGCTTCCCATAAATAATTATAACTTACTGAAAGGGTGTTTTATTCTTAGTAATTAAGGGTTTGTATCAATGGCTTTTTATAACTGAATTATCCTTGTTAAATATCTAATTACAATTATACTATATCCTTACCTAAGCTAAGAGTAAAAGCCAGGAATGAAGGGATAGGACAATGGATTAATATACCAGATTTTCATTCTAGTTTATATCTAATAATATATAGTAAAGTAACTTGTAACTTTCTTTTGGGGGGAAAGGTAATTAGGTGAAAACTAATTTATTGTCATTCCCCTATCCATAGACGTCCAAGGATGGGGGTAAAGGGGTGTGTACCCCCTCTAACTTTGAAACCCCTCATTTTATCCTTCTCAAAATTTAAGATAATACATTAGATTACCCCGCTCAAACCTTTGAAAACCTTAATTTTTCTCCACTCAAAATAAAAGCTTTTACGTCCCTGCCCATATTTCCCTTTGGTTACAAGTTATTTCAGCTAGTTTCTTCCTTATGTCAACATAAAGTTGTATAATTCCTTAGTACTACATATTCCAGTGATGTTGATTAAAGGAATAGCCGGAAAGGTTTTTTGTCTACATTTTAAGATTTCACTAACTACTGAACTATCAATTAAAGCAAAGGTACACATAGGTACCGAGAAAATTTTGGCTATTTTTTGTCGATTCAAAAAAGGGCTAAAGCGCATCAAAATATCAGAATAATACTATTTAGGTTTTTCTATCTTGTCATTTATACAATTGGTTTAACTTTCATAAACAGTACCAGTTTTACATTAGTAGCGAAGCACAAAAATAATGTTAAAATGGACAAAGTTAGTTAAAGAGCATATGTCAAAGGTAAAAAATCAAATATTTATTAAGAAATCTCAACTAAAAATATATAAAAAGACAATTTTTAAAGGGAACATGATTAATTTTAGCTGCCTTACTGCACACATATAATACAAGTTGTAAATCATGTCAACTTTAAACTAAACTAACTTCTTAATTCAAACTCAAATGATACTAAAACTTTGGGCTCGACAGCCGCTATTTAAAGTACGGCTGTAGATTGTTGAAGAAAGGGCAGGTTGGCTGAAGAATGTCCAACTGGATGCTATACAAATTGACGCCTTCAGTTGGAATTATGGTGGTAGTCCTCTTTTTGAAGTCATAGCAACAGCTGCAGATTTTACAAAAATATTGCAGCATACGATTTTTTAGCTTATCAAAAATAGAAGAATTCGACTATGAATTTATCATTACTGGAATTTTACACCAGATTATCATGCACTCTAATAAAGTGTAACTTATAGCTGGCTAAAATAACGACCCTCCCAATCCACTCCCTAGCCCCAACCCCTCCCCTCCTACTGGAAGAACTGACCAATAAATTTTTCTCCTGTTATAATATCCGCGCATATTCTACATCCATAAATACTCCTGCCGCGCCCGGCTAAAACTTTCTTTCTTGTGCATAATTCATGACAACACATTTGATGAAAACAAAGAGAAATTGCCATTTAAAGTTTTTCACTTTTCCTTTGACAGAAGTTGAAGTTTGTATTGCAAAGTTTTTCAGAGTAAACCGCTTTCATGTGAACAGGGGTGGAAGCTTTACATTTCAGAGCTAGTACAAAATGTTGAAATTAAATAAAATTATAATTATGTTACACTTTTATACTTTTTGCTCAGAAGGTGGGCATTGAACTGTTTTTTTTCTTCACCTAATTAATTTTCAAGCTACCAAAGGCCTACTTTGATAAAAATTGGGAAGTAGAATACTTTTATTCTAATCTTGTTCTTGTTACTTGGCTTTGTCGCCTTTCTGGGGTCATAGAAGTGCACATTTTAGATAACATAAATATCTAACAACCCACCCTTATATTTGGAAACTAAGCACTTATTATTGGATCAAAATCACTCATCTTACATAGGGGGCAACGGGTACCAAGCAAATAATTATGAGAATTATAAAATTTGGCAGATTAATCTTATGAATTTTGTCCATTATCAAAGGTCAAAAGGAATTATTTTAGAAAAATGTGTGTTAAATATGAATTTTGAGATAAAAATTAATAAAAATCATCAACAAAAGCTGATAAATGTAAAACTAGAAATAAATTTTCAAGGAAAAAAAATGCGCAAATTTGTAGTTGGTCCTTGTTCTGTGTGTTTCCCTTGAGACTGTGAAGGCAAGCCAATTACTTAAATACCTTTTATCTTGATGAATCACAACTTAACAGAAACACAACTAATATAAAAAAGAAAACAATGAGATAATTAGGAAAATAAGACTATAAACTATTCATCAAGGAAAGACTATTAATTACACTAGTACCCAAAGTTTTAAAATCATGTTTTTTTATACGATGTCTCAAAAGCATTGGGTACCTTTATCAAATTTTGATTGGTTGGCTCATTAAGTTGAGTATTTAAATGTTTCAACCAAATAATTGTAACATTTAGAGAAGGGTTAATATAATTTATCATTATTGGGGATGTACATCAATTTAACTTCCATTGTCATATCTCTTAAGATCACTGACTATTTGTGTATCTATTTAGAATGTCTATTAGTTAAAATTGGGATTTTTGTCCATGAGCAAAGAGCTTTAATCAAAATTAAACCTTTAAAATAAAATAGCTAAAATAACAAATCAAAATAAAATATTGATGTTTTAAGCAGGTTGTAATCAACTGACATAGGATAAAAACATTCAAAGCTTTGAAAATATGTTACATTGCACTTGATATTCATAAAATACAAACACAAGAACACAGTCACAATTAGTTTGTTTACTATTAATATGCTAGCTGTTTTTATGTAAAGAAATTAATATAGCTAAATTGTTATATAAATCAAAATTAACTATTCCTAACATTCTTAATCTAACTTTCCTGGTTTACAAAAATATAAAATATCCAGTTTTAATTTGGACAGGATCCACTCTTACTAATTATGAGCAAACAAACTTGAAAATGTTGGATTTGAAAGGACACTCAAGTTTTGACAATTTATGATAGTATGTTATTGTTAGCTCTTTTCGTTAATTTTATATATGTTAGAATTGTCCTATCGATTTTAAACTTTGCATGTCAATTCCTATGAAAGTTAGGTACGATTTGCAAAGCGTAGAAACTCTAAAATCGTTACCAGAAAGCCAGTACATGTTGATTTTTAACCTTTTTATCTATTTTTTGGAACATTGATTCCTATTACAACAAGGTACAATGTTATAAGCAAAGCATCTCTAAAATCAAGTCCTAAAAATGGGATAAATTTTTATTTATTAGAAGCTACATAAAATAACAAATTAATGTCCTTTTAAATTTAGAGAGAGGGGTTGCAAAGATGTAATCTTTTAGTTGCACATCATGTATTGATGGAATTATGCAGATTCTCAGATAATTGTTTATATTTTTTAAAAGTTAACCAAAGTTTTAGAAGCATTGAAATAAGCAGATGCATAAAAATCCGCGAAAAGCTGTTTATAATACGATGCGAGAAATAACTATTTTTTTCCATACTAACAAATGACAAAAAATTATGCTTTTACATGTACAAAATGAAATATTAGGTTTTTTAAAAATCAAGTATAAGTTTTTAGTATATTCATTTTAAGAAAAAAAAATATAAAAATAAAACTTTCTTCTTACTTATAATTAATTTTGTACATGTTTTTTTGTCTTAAAAAAGGTAAATTTTATGTCATTAAAAAAATAGAAAATCAGGAAAGACGTGATAATAAAAAAAATCGAATGATAACATGTACATAAATGGTACATCGAAACCTATGCCAGCTTAAAGTATGTAATATAAATATTTCTACATGCAGTATATACAAAACATATTTACTATAAACCAAATTTGCTATCAGCGTATGGGTTGAATTGGACGCACATCTGTGTTATGTTTAGGATGGGACTCGCCAGCTGCCATAAAGCCGCTAAGTTTCTGCTGTTTGGCAGCTTAAAATGTTAGTATAAAAATATGGCCAAGAGTCAAGACTTTTATAGGAGCTATTGCATTTTGTCTAATACATGGATGTCCTTACTGAAAATGTTAATTTTTTTAACCTGTTATTAGTACAGAGATAGTTGAAAGACAGTGAAATTTTTTAATATTTTACTCTAATTTTAAAAAAAATAGTAAAAATATTAAATTATAAGTAAGGAAAAAAATTTATCTTTCATTGTCTTATTCCTGTACATCAAATTAAAAATATCACATATCTGACAGAGCAGTAGCAAGTTCAAACTATAATACATATACAGGGCGACCACTCCAAAACAAAAAAAATATAGTATTTTTATAGTATATTTTTTTAATCCATATAGTATATATAGTATATTTTTTAAAACTCATATAGTATGATATAGTATCGGACTTAGAATTATTTAGTAATACATAGTATAAATATCATCAATAATAACTCAAAGCATAGCTGTTATCAAAGCAATTTCACATATAAGGGGCTTGCTCTGTGATTATTAGGCTAGGTATTAATGTGAGACTATAGGTTACATAGGAAAAAAGTTTACTTTTGGTTAGTATTTCACATATATTTAATCATTTTTTGGATAGGTCTCAGGTTCAGGTGCTGCAGGCTATCTGGAATGTGGTTTCTGGACAGGTAAAAAAAAATTAAAATTTCTGTTTGAAGAGTTAGAGATCAACTTATAAAACAAAATATGAATCTTTTTGGATGTTATTAACATAAATAAGAAAAAATTATATTAGGCCTCCAAGTTCTGGTCTTGCAGGCCTCTAGGTCCACTCTGGACAGGTTATAGATATTTTTTTATTTGAAGTTTTAGAGGCCAATTAATAAAACAGAATATGCATCTTTTTGAATGCTATTAACATATCTGAAGAAAAAATTTAAATCGGCCTCCAAGTTCCAGTCCTGTAGGCCTCCATGTCCACTCTGGACAGGTAAAAAATTCAAATTTCTTATTTGAAGAGTTAGAGGTCAACTTATATAAAAGAATATGCATCATTTGGATTAACATAACCTAACTGAAGAAAAAATTAAAATCGACCTCTAAGTTCTGGTCCTGCAGACTCTGGACAGGTAAAAATCAAACTTCCCTCAATTGAACAGTTAATGGTATATTTGTTAAACAAAATGAGCTTATATTTGGATGTTCTTTATATATTTGAAGGAAAAAATATAATTGGCCTTCAGGTTTAGGAGCTGCAGGCCTTCAGGTGGACTCTGGACACAAATAAAAAATTTTTTTTTTAAGGAGTTAGAGGTTTATTAAACAACATAAGCATCTTTATAGATACTATTTATATGTTTAAAGAAAAAATGACAAATGACCTCCAGGTTTTGACGCTGCAGGCCTCCAGGTGGACTCTGGACAGGTAAAAATCAAAATTTCTTATTTATGAAGTTAGAGGTTGGTTTATAAAACAACATGAGCATCTTTTTAGATGTTATTTACATATCTGAAGAAAAAATACAATTGACCTCCAGGTCCAGGTACTGCAGGCTTCCATGTAGACTCTGTCCAGAGAAAACCAGGAGGCCTGAACTTGAACTCTTCAAATAAGATATTTGAGTCTTTTACCTGTCCTGAATGAACCTGAACTTGGATCCCGATACGTTAATATTATCCAAGTAAATGCATATTCTGTTATACAAATAGACCTCTAACTCTTCATATAAGAAATTTGATTGTTTACCTGTTCAGAGTGGACCTAAAAGCCTGCAGGACCTAAACTTGAAGGCTGATTTATATATTTTTTCCAGATATGTTAAGAAGATTAAAAAAAATACATATTATGTTTTATAAGTTGACTTCTAACTCTTATAATAAGAAATTTGATTTTTTACCTGTCCAGAGTGGACCTGGAGGCCTACAGGGCTTGACCCTGGGGGCTAATTTTCAATTTTTTTCAGATATGTTGATAACATCAGAAAAAAAGATGCATATTCTGTTTTATAGGTTGACCTCTTGCTCTTCAAACAAAAGATTTGAATTTTTACCAGTCCAGAGTGGACCTGGTGGCCTGCAGGACCAGAACTTGGAGGCCAATTTTAATTTTTTTCTTCAGATATGTTAATAACATCCTGAAAGATGCATATATGTTTAATTAGTTGATCTCTAAATTTTACAATTTTATTACCTGTCCAGAAACCACCTTTTAGCCTGCAGCACCTGAACCTGAAAACTTATCAAAAAAAATAATGATTATAAGTGAACTACTACACAAAAGTAAATTTTTATCCCAAATAACCTATAGTCTCACATTAATACCTAGCCTAATAATCACGGAGTAAGCGAAAGTGGTAAAACTTCCCCCTCACCCTTAAGTTAATTCTATGAAAAATAACTGATATTTAAATCATAATCACAAACAAAAATATATTTTAAAGCATTTTCTTCATCTCTTTTTTACTGTAGAGCTTTATGCATTTTTGTCGTATCACAGTATCTTTTGAGCCCCCCGCAGGGGCTAGAAATAGGAGAAGACCTACTGTGAAAATGAGACAAAACGCTCCTTAAGAGGCGTTGTCAAAAAACTGACAATATTCGTTTTTTGTTATATAAATGTAATATTATATAGTATATATAGTAAATTTTGATCAAGTAAAGGTAATAATATATAGTATATATAGTAAATTTTGGTCATATAGTATGATATAGTATCCAAATTCATCCTATATAGTATAGGTAAATAGTATATATAGTATGCAGTGGTCGCCCTGCATATAAGGCACTTTGCGATGAAAGGCATAACTTATTTTTGTGTGTGAAAAAGTAATTTTAATGGCAGCTTCATACTGAGCTTGTTGGCGGCTGCCGTCCCTCACTAGTAAAATGTAGGTTTTTTAGCCAAAAAGATGAATACTCAGGAAATTCGACCTGTTTTCATTTATTTATACCTAAATAGAGAGCCCCACGTCTTTATTTAAATCATAAGTGCATAGCCTAATTTTTTTCATATTTTTTATATTTTATACCTAATAAAACCCTCTATTTTCCAAAAATCTAACATCATTTCAACAAGTTTTATTCATTTATTTTATATGAAGTTCTTTTAAATCCACAATAATATTTGTTTTGTATAGGAATACTTTTAATAAACTAAGATGGCATTCAAAATTTAAAAAAAAAATTCAAAGTATATGAAGATTTCAACTAAATTATAATAGCAATTCAGATCCTCATACTAGAATAGGTCACTAGGACAAACAAACATTAACACTTACAGAATAATCATAATATATATAAATGTCTAAAAGTTGAAACAAAATTGAGTAAATTTGTTGAAAATCTTGACGTAAGGACATTCTGGTAACAACATTACAGTTGCTACGGTTTCTAAGTTATACCTACCAAAACTAAACTACTACAGGAATCACCATGGAAAGTTTGAAATCGATAAGACAATTTTAACATGTCTAAATTAACGGGAAAAAGCTCTGGACGGACCGACCCTAATTATAGAAAAGTTTCACTTTTAATAAACAAATCACTTTAAATTTATAATTCATAATTACAAATATGTTTTACAATAATTACAAAGACAGGTTGGTTCCTTCAGATTTATAAAATCTAAGCCTTCCTTTGCACCAGATTTTACAAGCTTAATTTTCACTATATCTTGGCAATTCTTGTCTTCTTCCACAAGCTACACAAATTATTTTTCGAGCTTTTAAATGATCTATTGCAAAATATGGTAGTTTGATATTAATGAATCAATCACACTAAGTATGAATTTTATTACTAATAAGCTTCCCGGATTTTTCATTTTTTGACTCGTGGATTTTTTTTTATAAATTACTTATGTAAAAAACATGAATTTATACCTTTTTCCAAGAAAAAAATATACTCAAGTTCGAATGCAGTTTATTTTTTAGGCTATGCACTTATGATTTAAACAAAGACGTGGGGCCCTCTATATAGGTATAAATAATTGATATCAGGTCGAATTTCCAGAGTATTCTTCTTTTTGACTAAAAAACCTATATTTTACTAGTGCCCTGGTTTAGCATTGCATTTGATAACATTTCTAAAAGGATCAAAGGATGGTTCCATGCAAACCCAACAACACAGTTGTGAAGATTAAAAAGTCAGATCTCTTTAAAATACTTTTCAGTATTTAATATATCCTTGTTAAATATGCAATGGTTATTGCAATTCAAATATCAATCTGTCATTTTGTTTTAGTTATGTGATAAAGGACTGTTTAATTGTTCAAATATCTAAAAAGACATCATTAAAAACTATTTTATTAGCTTACAAGAATAAAAACAACTTCAACTTATTTTTATGCCATTTCCCTGTCATAGAAAATACACCGTTGATTTTACAATATAAATAATCAGGTGTTTGCAAGTAGAAAAAAAGATTTGATTACTAAAACATTTATTTTCAGCTGCCTAACTGCAACACTTATCCTTCTTTGGAAACATTTGGAAATAAAATAAAAATAGATAAATTAAAAATTTGGCAAAACAATTCATAATTAAATGCCAGAGAATCATAATAATAAAGGGGAAATTATGAAAGGAAGTAAAAAAGAGAAGAAAGGAGAGAGAGTGAAAAAAGGGGGGTGAATGGAAAGAAGGGAAAGAGATAAGATGGATTGGGAGAGAGAAAATAAAAAGAAGTGAATGATATATAAATTTATCATTATAGATGATAAGATGATAAAAAAGAAAAAGTATAAAAAGATAAAAGTAAAGCTGATAATTATTCCAATGCACGCATAACCCCACTCCTGTAAACCCTCCCTCCTAAAACCCTCCTCAAATTGCAAGATTAATTTGCACTTGTGCGAGTCCTAACAATACATGTCCTTTGGTGTCTTTGTGTTATGTTTGGTTCTCTGTTTGTGTTAATATTATAGTGCATGTTTATAGCTTCAAATCTATCTTAGAGAATCAGTATATTGGTCTGTTGATTAGAAATTACAGTGACGTCAAGGATTAGGGGGTTTAAAGAGGTGGTTATACCCTCCCACTACAATCAACTTTTGGGGCACCTTTGAAGATATATACTATACTAGATTTCCAACCATAAAAATTAAACATCTCAAAAGGGACAAGCATAGTTACCCCAAAACTCTTTGAAACTCCTTAAAATTTGTTTGGGTACTTCACATAATGGTTCAAAAGTTAAAGTTTTGACATCCTTGAGGGTTTGGTTAATCTTTCTGACAAAGAAAACTCCAAATAAACAGCTGAATTGGAAATCTTTAAAATAACTTATTTTTAGTTATTACTAGTATGTTATTTTTTAGATTAAAGTAAAAACTTCGGGTATAGTCCTTTCCATGACATCGCTCCATATGGGGCGATGATTTTAATTGATCGCCTCTTATGACAAGGGGCGATGTATTGGCTCCTTGAAAGGAGCGATTTAATAGCCCCTTATAACAAGAGGCGATGTTATGACTCCTTGAAAGGAGCGATTTGATAGCCCCTTGCCCTAAGAGGCGATTAAATGATCCTTTATCGCTCCATAATCGCTCCTTCTAAAGAGGTAATGATATGTCCTCTTATCCCAAGGGGCTATTTAATAAAATATCGCCTCTTCATGGCCCCTTCACGATTTTATATATATATCTGAGTTCCTTGATGGCCCCTACATCGCTCCTTCATCTCTCCTTCTTGAAATTTATATTACATTGTACTTACTTTGATGGCCCCTACATCGCTCCTCCATCGCCCCTTCATCGCTCCTACATCGCTCCTTCATCTCTCCATCTTGAAATTTATACTACATTGTACTTTGATGGCCCCTACATCGCTCCTCCATCGCCCCTTCATCGCTCCTACATCGCTCCTTCATCTCTCCTTCTTGAAATTTTTATTACATGGTACTTTGATGGCCCCTACATCGCTCCTCCATCGCTCCTCCATCGCCCCTTCATCGCTCCTACATCGCTCCTTCATCTCTCCTTCTTGAAATTTACATTACATTGTACTTTGATGGCCCCTACATCGCTCCTCCATCGCCCCTTCATCGCTCCTCCATCGCCCCTACATCGCTCCTTCATCTCTCCTTCTTGAAATTTACATTACATTGTACTTTGATGGCCCCTACATCGCTCCTCCATCGCCCCTTCATCGCTCCTCCATCGCCCCTACATCGCTCCTCCATCGCCCCGTACATCGCTCCTTCATCGCCCCTTCATCGCTCCTACATCGCTCCTTCATCTCTCCTTCTTGAAATTTATATTACATTGTACTTTGATGGCCCCTACATCGCTCCTCCATCGCCCCTTCATCGCTCCTACATCGCCCCTACATCGCTCCTTCATCTCTCCTTCTTGAAATTTATATTACATTGTACTTTGATGACCCCTACATCGCTCCTCCATCGCCCCTACATCGCTCCTACATCGCCCCTACATCGCTCCTTCATCTCTCCTTCTTGAAATTTATATTACATTGTACTTTGATGGCCCCTACATCGCTCCTCCATCGCCCCTTCATCGCTCCTACATCGCCCCTACATCGCTCCTTCATCTCTCCTTCTTGAAATTTATATTACATTGTACTTTGATGGCCCCTACATCGCTCCTCCATCGCCCCTTCATCGCTCCTCCATCGTCCCTACATCGCTCCTTCATCTCTCCTTCTTGAAATTTATATTACATTGTACTTTGATGACCCCTACATCGCTCCTCCATCGCCCCTACATCGCTCCTACATCGCTCCTCCATCGCCCCTTCATCGCTCCTTCTCCAAATTTATATTACATTGTACTTTTATGGCCCCTACATCCCCTACATCGCTCCTCCATCACCCCTTCATTGCTCCTCCATCGCCCCTTCATCGCTCCTACATCGCCCCTTCATCGCTCCTACATCGCCCCTACATCGCTCCTTCATCTCTCCTTCTTATAATTTATATTACATTGTACTTACTTTGATGGCCCCTACATCGCTCCTCCATCGCCCCTACATCGCTCCTACATCGCCCCTACATCGCTCCTTCATCTCTCCTTCTTGAAATTTATATTACATTGTACTTACTTTGATGGCCCCTACATCGCTCCTCCATCGCCCCTTCATCGCTCCTACATCGCCCCTACATCGCTCCTCCATCGCCCCTTCATCGCTCCTACATCGCCCCTACATCGCTCCTCCATCGCCCCTACATCGCTCCTCCATCGCCCTACATCGCTCCTCCATCGCCCCTACATCGCTCCTACATCGCCCCTATATCGCTCCTACATCGCCCCTACATCGCTCCTTCATCTCTCCTTCTTGAAATTTATATTACATTGTACTTTGATGGATTGATAGATGGATAGACAGACAGATTGATAGATTGATAGATGGATAGACAGACAGATGGATAGATGGATAGATGGATAGACGGATAGATGGATAGATGAATAGATGGACAGACAGACAGACAGACAGACAGATAGATAGATGGATAGACAGACAGATGGATAGAAGGATAGATGGATAGATGGATAGACAGACAGACAGATAGACAGACAGACAGACAGACAGACAGATAGATAGATGGATAGACAGACAAATGGATAGAAGGATAGATGGATAGATGGATAGATGGATAGATGGATAGATGGATAGATGGATAGATGAATAGATGAATAGATGAATAGATGAATAGATGAATAGATGGATAGATGGATAGACAGACTGACATTCTACCTTGTATTATAGCAGCTTCTCCTTGTATCTATGACCTCTATTTTAAATTGCAATGTTAGATTACTCATTTGAATAGATTACTTAATAAATATATTAAAAAAATATATTGAGTTTTTTATTTTGTTTTTTTTATGTTTTTTTTCAGATAAGGTAAAATGATGTTTTATTTGTAGAAGGGGCGTTGTAGGGGCCATATAAATATATTAAAAATATATTAAGTTTTTATTTTGTTTTCTTCTTAGTTACCATCTATGTATTGCAATGTATTGCAAATTTAAGGAAGGAGGGATGTAGGGGCGATGGAGGAGTGATGTAGGGGATATCAAGTTGCAATGTAATATAAATTTGGAGAAGGAGCAATGGAGTGGCGATGAAGGGGCGAAGTAGGGGCCATCAAAGTGCAATGTAATACTAATTTGGAGAAGGAGCGATGTAGGGGCCATCAAAGTACAAAGTAATATAAATTTGGAAAAGGATCGATGTAGGAGCCATCAAAGTAGAATGTAATATAAATTTGGAAAAGGAGCGATGTATGGGCCAGCAAAGTAAGTACAATGTAATATAAATTTCAAGAAGGAGAGATTTAGGGGCGATGAAGGAGCGATGTAGGGGCCATCAAAGTACAATGTAATATAAATTTCAAGAAGGAGAGATGAAGGAAAAATGTAGGGGCGATGAAGGAGCGATGAAGGGGCGATGGAGGAGCGATGTAGGGGCCATCAAAGTACAATGTAATATAAATTTCAAGAAGGAGAGATGAAGGAGCGATGTAGGGGCGATGGAGGAGCGATGTAGGGGCCATCAAAGTATGTACAATGTAATATAAATTTCAAGAAGGAGAGATGAAGGAGCGATGGAGGAGCGATGTAGGGGCCATCAAAGTACAATGTAATATAAATTTCAAGAAGGAGAGATGAAGGAGCGATGTAGGAGCGATGTAGGGGCGATGGAGGAGCGATGTAGGGGCCATCAAAGTAAGTACAATGTAATATAAATTTCAAGAAGGAGAGATGAAGGAGCGATGTAGGGGCGATGTAGGAGCGATATAGGGGCGATGGAGGAGCGATGTAGGGGCGATGGAGGAGCGATGTAGGGGCGATGGAGGAGCGATGTAGGGGCGATGGAGGAGCGATGTAGGGGCCATCAAAGTAAGTACAATGTAATATAAATTTCAAGAAGGAGAGATGAAGGAGCGATGTAGGGGCGATGTAGGAGCGATGTAGGGGCCATCAAAGTATGTACAATGTAATATAAATTTCAAGAAGGAGAGATGAAGGAGCGATGGAGGAGCGATGTAGGGGCCATCAAAGTACAATGTAATATAAATTTCAAGAAGGAGAGATGAAGGAGCGATGTAGGAGCGATGTAGGGGCGATGGAGGAGCGATGTAGGGGCCATCAAAGTAAGTACAATGTAATATAAATTTCAAGAAGGAGAGATGAAGGAGCGATGTAGGGGCGATGTAGGAGCGATATAGGGGCGATGGAGGAGCGATGTAGGGGCGATGGAGGAGCGATGTAGGGGCGATGGAGGAGCGATGTAGGGGCGATGGAGGAGCGATGTAGGGGCCATCAAAGTAAGTACAATGTAATATAAATTTCAAGAAGGAGAGATGAAGGAGCGATGTAGGGGCGATGTAGGAGCGATATAGGGGCGATGGAGGAGCGATGTAGGGGCAATGGAGGAGCGATGTAGGGGCGATGGAGGAGCGATGTAGGGGCGATGGAGGAGCGATGTAGGGGCCATCAAAGTAAGTACAATGTAATATAAATTTCAAGAAGGAGAGATGAAGGAGCGATGTAGGGGCGATATAGGAGCGATATAGGGGCGATGTAGGGGCGTTGTAGGAGCGATGAAGGGGCGATGGAGGAGCGATGTAGGGGCCATCAAAGTACAATGTAATATAAATTTCAAGAAGGAGAGATGAAGGAGCGATGTAGGGGCGATGTAGGAGCGATGGAGGAGCGATGTAGGGGCGATGGAGGAGCAATGAAGGGGCGATGGAGGAGCGATGTAGGGGCCATCAAAGTAAGTACAATGTAATATAAATTTCAAGAAGGAAAGATGAAGGAGCGATGTAGGGGCGATGTAGGAGCGATATAGGGGCAATGGAGGAGCGATGTAGGGGCCATCAAAGTAAGTACAATGTAATATAAATTTCAAGAAGGAGAGATGAAGGAGCGATGTAGGGGCGATGTAGGAGCGATATAGGAGCGATGTAGGGGCGATGGAGGAGCGATGTAAGGGGATGGAGGAGCGATGTAGGGGCCATGGAGGAGCGATGTAGGGGCGATGGAGGAGCGATGTAGGGGCGATGGAGGAGCGATGAAGGGGCGATGGAGGAGCGATGTAAGGGCCATCAAAGTAAGTACAATGTAATATAAATTTCAAGAAGGAGAGATGAAGGAGCGATGTAGGGGCCATGGAGGAGCGATGTAGGGGCGATGGAGGAGCGATGTAGGGGCCATCAAAGTACAATGTAATATAAATATCAAGAAGGAGAGATGAAGGAGCGATGTAAGGGGATGGAGGAGCGATGTAGGGGCCATGGAGGAGTGATGTAGGGGCGATGGAGGAGCGATGTAGGGGCGATGGAGGAGCGATGCAGGGGCGATGGAGGAGCGATGTAAGGGCCATCAAAGTAAGTACAATGTAATATAAATTTCAAGAAGGAGAGATGAAGGAGCGATGTAGGGGCCATGGAGGAGCGATGTAGGGGCGATGGAGGAGCGATGTAGGGGCCATCAAAGTACAATGTAATATAAATATCAAGAAGGAGAGATGAAGGAGCGATGTAGGGGCGATGTAGGAGCGATGAAGGGGCGATGGAGGAGCGATGTAGGGGCCATCAAAGTACAATGTAATATAAATTTCAAGAAGGAGAGATGAAGGAGCGATGTAGGGGCGATGTAGGAGCGATGAAGGGGCCATGGAGGAGCGATGTAGGGGCCATCAAAGTACAATGTAATATAAATTTCAAGAAGGAGAGATGAAGGAGCGATGTAGGGGCGATGGAGGAGCGATGAAGGGGCGATGGAGGAGCGATGTAGGGGCCATCAAAGTACAATGTAATATAAATTTCAAGAAGGAGAGATGAAGGAGCGATGTAGGGGCGATGTATGAGCGATGTAGGGGCGATGGAGGAGCGATGTAGGGGCCATCAAAGTACAATGTAATATAAAATTCAAGAATTAGAGATGAAGGAGCGATGTAGGGGCGATGTAGGGGCGATGTAGGGGCCATCAAAGTACAATTTAATATAAATTTCAAGAAGGAGAGATGAAGGAGCGATGTAGGGGCGATGAAGGAGCGATGAAGGGGCACTGGAGGTAAAGGACTATGGAGGGGCGATGGAGAGGCTATGAAGGAGCCATCATGGGGCTATAGTATAGCCTCTTATCATAAGAGGCGATATTAACGCCCCTTCAAAGGAGCTATTAAGAGGCCATGAAGGAGCTATAGCATAGCCTTTTATCATAAGAGGCGATATGAACGCTCCTTAAAAGGGGCTATCACATCGCTCCATATGATAAGAGGCTATGCTATAGCTCCTTGAAGGAGCTATAGAAAATCATCGCCCCATATGGAGCGATGTCATGGAAAGGACTATACCCAAAACTTCTCTTGTATGTTGTCATCCTTGTTTTTTTTGCAAGTACATGTTGTGAATTAGTATGCCATCTGAAAAACAAGTAAAAAATCTGATGGAATATCAGTGGCAAGCACAACATCATAAATATTTCAATTGTCTGCATCTAGTTGCTGGACAGGTTATCTCACCCATCTGACACTATCCGTACATCCATGTCACTGACAGCTTACAAGGACAACAGGGATATAGGGATACGTTAATCTAATCTTTCACAAAATATATAAAATAAATTCTGCATTTACTGAAGATCTTCATAGTGCCTGTAAAAAAATGACGTCATACAATACAAATCACTTATGATATTCCAATGCACAGACTAAATTACCAAAGACAGGCCAGTATACATTTTAATTGACCAATAGTAGGCCAGTGTGACATTTTTTGGCATTATAAAAAGCATCGCTTTTACTAGATTTTGAATATTGGGAAAGAAAGAGTTGTAGATTGGAAGAAATTTTAATGTTAGGGGGAGATTTGAAATCTGCATTAAATTTTAAGGATTTTTTTTATAAAATTCGTTTTTTGTATAATTCTTTATCTAAAAGCGGAAATACAATTTAAGTTAATTAATTTTGACCAATAGGATAGGTGGATTATAAACTATCTGCGCTCTAATTGGGTGGATGATGTACGACACTTAAGCTTCTCCAATCAGAGCGCAGATAGTTTTCAATCCACCAATCACAGATGTCAAAATTAATTAACTTAAAATGTATTTCCGCTTTTAGATAAAGAATTATACAAAAAACGAATTTTATAAAAAATCCTTCAAATTTGATGCAGTTTTCAAATCCCCCCCTAACTTTAAAATTCCTTCCAACTTATATATCCTATTGTGGATAAATACTTTTTATATACTTGTTCTATTGGTCCCTGGAAGGTAAACCAACATTTATGTGCCTACAAAAGAGATCAGAGTTGACCAAAGGGTTGGCAGAAAGAAATAATTAGATACAGGAATAAATTACTATAGAGTGGTCAAGCTAGTGTAAGATTTTAATTTTTCATATACCATGTTTTGTTTTGAAATTCTATTTAAATTTAAAAGTACATAATGGACAATTGTATTCATAATGATTGGGAAGTAGATTTATTTTTCATCTAATCTTCCATCTCTGGTTGATATAGATTTAAGAATAAACAATATTAAGACCAATACAAAAGGTAAGGCTGCCTTGCAAAAACATAGTGATCCATTCGTGTAACAAACCGAGAAAGGTATAAAGAGACAAAAAGCGCATGCTACTTATGGTATGCCGCGCATATTATTGTCGTAATTGAAGCTACTCTATTACTCCAATATGTTATTCATAGATCATTTGCTGAAATAAAAAAATGGCATTAAAATGAAAATCCTATTTCTTTTTTACAAGAGTTTTCATAAAACAGAGTTGGAATATTGTAAGATAAAAAACATAGAAGTAATACTTAACTTGGACAAGTTTCATCCTTGTTAAGTGGACAATGGTCAAAAAGAGACGTTCTTATAGATACCTGTAGACAAAGACTCAGGTAGCTTCATATACAATAATCAGCATTAGCAAAATGTAATCATTTCAGGTAAAATGATATATTATACAAGCATATACTTCAATAAATTAAAAAAAAGACTTTTGAATGCATTTAAAAAATTATCATTTATTTTTCGGGTTATTATTCATTTAGGTATATTATAAGCAAGATGTCAAAAAATTATTATTCTTTTGATGTGTCATGAACAGTTGATACAATATCATTATTAATGAAATAGCAAATATCTTATTCTATGATTGTTTCGCAAGCAACTGATACATAAAAGAATGCAGGGATCTAAAGGGATAAGATAATGACCGATAAATTAATGTACCTCCCCAATGACGATACAGAACATTATCCCTTCAGTAGATAACAATTGATTGTTGAAACTAAATGAACCAACCAATCAAATTCAATTAAAGTCCCAACGTTATCAAGCCAACGAATAAGAAAATGTCACTATAAAACTTTGGGGACTAGTTTAACAAACAGCCCAATGTTCCCTCCCTCTCTGTAAAGAATGTCAATAAATATTATTCTATGGTTGTGTCGCGAACAACTGACAGACATCATGATCAACAGAATGGCAAATGCAACTTTTTTTCAAAGGCAGCAAATGAAGGAATGAGTCAGGAATTTTGCACAAACAAGCATGAAAATGCATGAATTAAGGATAAACAATGAAAAATAGTTTTTTTTTAATTGTAATAAGTGGGGATGTTTCATAAAGAATGCAACAGATCAGTGTGTGTGTGTTGTGTATGTCTGTACCGAAGAATCTTGCTAACCAATGAAACTATACGGTTCTCATTTACAGTGTAGCTTATCATAGGTCCTGGGAAGATTTTGGGGGAGGGTACCACCACCCTCCAAGGATTAATCACCCCTAGAATAATGTTTTTAAAAACTAAAATTAAAGATTTGGGATCGACCCCCCCCCCTCCAACCGCAAAAAATTATCCCCTCCCTAATTTTTTAAAAACTTTTTCTTTTTAAAACTAAAATACTAAATGGGTAGACGGTCGATTTCAACCCCCTACTATCCCAAATACCCCTAGAGGCCTAGGGGGTGGGGGGGGGGGGGGTGTAATTGCTAGTAAGCTATAAAACAGGAACATTAAGAAAGAAAAAAACTAATTAAGTAATGCTAACTTTGCACACAAACGTCATGTTTTTTTTTTCATAAGCCATCCCTTATCAATTTTAAGTATCAAGTACAAAACTCTGATGTCTACAATAACTCAATACCATAAACATAAAGACTTTATTCTTGTTATAGTCAAATACTATTATGAATTTGCAAGCTGGTTAATATATATATTTGTGTAATGAAATTTTTTCAGCTTATTTTTCTAAAATTCTCATTTTCTTTTTTTTTTGTAATTTAAGAGATACGAAGGCTACAGCCATGTCAAACACCGCTTTATAAATTGCCTAATTGAAACTTAGTCATATCCAAGTTATACTTATTCTTCTTAAAAAGTACAGAGCACTACTGAATTTTTAATGTACTCAAATAATATCTAATATAAACATACATATAGAAGTTGCGAGTGCAAAAATACAAGAAATATATCTACATATCTTAAATGTCGAAGTTTTTAACTGTGACATTATCAGTCCTACCCATCAGACCTAGTAATTGGATCTAATTATTGATAAATTACAAAATGTGCATCTAAAGAAAGGGATAATTATCATATGATTTTAATTGTTTCAAATCATGCATTTCTAATAGATGGAATAAAGGAAAATTGGAAGATTTTCCATAAAAGAAGACTGATTTAGAAATTAAGGAAAGATTTTGACTTATTGTGCCTTCAATATTTGCAAGTATTTTAAAGGCGTCTTTATCTGCAATTGGCTTAGCATAGTCCCATAAAGGAATAGTCTCTTTCGTAGCAACGCCCCTTGAGGGGCGATTCGTTAAAATAGCTTTTAATTGGGTATTTTAGTTTAGGTTAGGTTATACTGGGTTAAGCGATTGCCCCACAGCGTTGGGCTATTGACCCTGCAGGGTTAGAGTACCCCGCAGGGGGTAGAAATAAGAGAAAAGCTACTGTAAAAAAAAAACGGAGAATCGTCCCTTATGGAGCGTTGCCACGAAAGGGACTATAACCAAAATTTAATAATGTATTTGTTGTCATAAAGGTTAATATGGTCAACTGTAAATCAAATTTGCACTCTTCCAATTTGGCTGAGACTGACTCTATTCTATTATTTTTGCTTATTATTTATTTAAAATGTGAGTTAAGGTAAAATAAATGAAATTAAATAACAGAGCCAGTTAACAGAAGTGTTACATTAACTAACTAATCTCATTCAAGATATAAATTGCCAATAATGTTATCTGGTTTTATTGAATTCACTGTACAATACTTTACTACTTTTTTTCAACAAACATATAATTGCTGCGCTAATTACAGACAAACTGTCCATGTTTATTCTTTGATTATTCAACTTCATATTTTTGTTGTTCAATTTGAGTACAATTTTAAGATGTCAATTATTAAGTACTTTTTGACTGTGGGAAAAATTATTTGAATCATTTAAAATCATTAACCAGATAACAGATGAAATGTTAATATTAAAAATACAAAATGTATTTAACATTGTTTTTCATTTTTTAATTCAAAACATTTTTTTATAGCAATGAATTTGGATTATAACTTGAACTTGCAGTTGATTAATAAGCTTTGCAACTGTTCGTCAGTCAGTGCATTCTCCTTAATGCTATTAATGTAATGGCAAAGTTTTTAACAGTCTTTGCTATAACGAGATTCGAACCCATTACTTAACTAATAATAATACAATCAGCTGTGTACTAAGCTTACCAATCTACGATTGGCCAAAGGATTCTCACTTCCAATCTCCGTGTGCATCTGAATCCTTCAGAGAATCAGGGCTCATTACATACATACGTCACTAACAATTAAAAACTCATTTGCGATTTAAAAATAAAACAGGGTTTCGTCACGTTTCACCTTCCTCATCTGCAAAAATAATTCCTTACCTTCTGCCCCAAGAGAGAGGGTGTCCAGGTCCTGGCTGGATCCAGGTGGCTCCGGCTGGTTCAGATCTGTGTCTCCAGGTACATCCGGCAGGGCTGCCACCCATTCCTGATATGAAAAAAAAAACATGTTTTTGAAATGTATCTTCCAAATAGACATTTCCAAACAAAAGACACCTTGCCAACCTTAGCAGATAATAAACTAAAATATATTCAAATTTTGTTTTTAGTACCTATAGTTGGCGACGAAATAGATTTTCTATAAGTAACATAGCTAATCTAAAAGTAATTAATTATATTGGTTTATTTGTCAGGTCTGTATGTAACCCATAGAGAGAGATATGAGCAAAAGAGGTTGAAAAAAAGTTCAAAAAGAAAAAAGTACAAAATGAAAATGGTTACAAATAAAATTATGATTTTATTATTTATCCAGAATTGAGCTATTTTTATTAGTTTACTTATATTTAAATGTAAACATTAAACATATAGGAAGCCAAAAATTTTTAAATATAATAAAATATGATGATTTATATTTAAGTAAAATGTCACGAATTAAGTAATCCTTTGAAATTGTGATGTCAGAATGTCATTAATCATGTCAGTAAGATAAATTTTAACAAGATAAGACATGTTACTCAAATATTAAAAGTAATAACATATTTTTAGTAGCGCAGCTACTCTAAGTCTAAAATTTTTTAATGTCAGTCGGTTGATTAGTCAATTACTCACTTGATAAGCATGAATTATTTCGTAATACTTAATTTTTTTATATGTATATATTTTCATATTTAATTAGGTCAATATTTATAAGCTTATTTATAAGCAAAGTGTTGTGAACTCAATAAAAATATTAGCAACTTTTAGCAATAAACTGATAACAATTTTGATAGGTTTATGCTACACAAGTAAAAATATGTTTTATTATGTTATTTTTATTAATCATACACTGTCTCCCAGATGATCCCAGATGGAGGGAACTGTAAATAATACTGGTACCCAAAGTTTTATACAAGTTTTTTCTCATTCGTTGGCTTAGCAAATTTAGGTACTATTATTTAATTGGAATTGATTGAAATAAAAAAGCTGTGTCTTTCTACTTAATCATTTAATCTACAGAAAGAGTGATTTTTAAATCATCATTGGGATGTATATATATATAATACGTTGATCATAAATTGTCTTATCCATTAGAAGCACGAAACAATATTCTGTTTATATCTGAACAAAATAACGCTACAGAAATTTTGACGTACTTACTTTACATTTAACAAAAAAAATCGAGTAGCTTTTCTACTGCAGACAGTGCAAAATGTAGATAAAACCATTTCAAATATAACAACCCAATATATCTTTATTAGAATGCGCAGCTTTTCCACAATTAGTGTCAGTACGTCATTAAGTCAGGGTGTTAGGAAAAATAAGGCGAATACGATATTTGAATGAAAGTGTCATTTAAGGTTATGCATCTAAAACAGATTTGAAGCTTCGATTTTTTGGATGTTGTCATCCTTGTTATAATGAAGCTTTTGCTAAATCAATTGTGTTCTTAATGTTCTCCATTTATCATCTAAATTATTGTTTTCAAAACTGGATCTTGTAGGGAGGTAGGGGACAAATAATCAACAACACGTTCCTCCCCCTAAATTTTCAAGCTCTCAATGGTCGAATTTAGCCCAAACATATTTAGTGTAGACTGATTTTAAGCCCATTATTCCCAATTGAATTTTGAAAGGAAGGGAGAGGACATTTTCTCCCAAACAAGAAGAATTTCATAATTAGAACTGTGATGAAGATTAATTTATCGAACGTTGTCCTATCCCTTGAAATATATGGTAGGTGAGCCGATGTACAAACTGCAAGAACGATTATGTTTCATAGTAGCGAAGCATCTCTAAATATTTCCAAAATAGTCTTGACGATTTTATTAAGGATATTCCAACTCGTGAAAAACTATTGTTCCTTAAAAATTTTGACGGTGTGTATAAAAATTTCGTGGTCAAGCTGTAATTGTTATCAAAAAAAAAATATTGCAATATTTATTTCAGCCAAAATTACCGAACTACTATCCTACAAAAACAAAAACTGTAGAGTAGCCTCGCTCCCTGCAATGTCACAGCTAAATAGTTGACCATTTTTAAGATGATTTGTTTATCTGCGCGCCATAGACCACCCATGCGCGTGTACTTTAGGTCAGGGATAAAGGGATATGAAATTTAGGATGATAAAATAACCTCTCCCCAAATATTTTTATCAGTTGGCCAGGCCTACGAGTATGACTATCTTGTATTAAATTCACTAAAGCGTTGAGCCACAAAAGACATATTTTCTTACAACAAAATTTGTGTAAACTAAAAAAATGGCCCTATGACAAACGCAGGAGTCCCAAACGTCGGAGTGGACAAACGCAGAAGTGGACCCTTAACCTAACCTCACCTATTTTAAACCATGTCTTAGGTAGCGGGGAGCTTATTTGTATATTCATATCTTAACTTAACCTAACCTGTGTAGAAATACTTACTTAAATTAATATTTTAACACTCATTCGTTTGTCCACTCCGACGTTTGGGACTCCTGCGTTTGTCGTGGAACCAAAAAAATTGAGTACTTTCCTATCCCTTTATCTCTGACTTTTGATACAAAATTTAGTGCTTTTTCGTGCTATGTTAAACAAGGACAAGTTCGATCAGCACCGCAGAAAGCAATTATTTCCAATATCAAAAGTTTAAGATATACTTATAAAAACCAGAAAATTCTAGTCCCAAGGCACATATAAAGCAATACCCAAAAATGTATTTAAAACACAAAATCCTTTTATCTTTTTATGTGATTTAGTTTCTGTTTCTTGAATTGGTTTTAGGTGTCAAATTTAATGGTGTTTGAATAAAAATATCATTTATGAGATGTTTTATAAATTGTAAAAACTAGACCATTTGTAACATGGATTGGATAGTTAACGATTCATAGATTATCAAGCTTACATAAATGGAGCTTTGTTTTGTACGCCGTATCTAAAAAAGTATTATAACAAAAGTGCACGGATTTTTTGCATTTCTCGCATCGTATTGCAGACAGATTCCCGATGATAAGTAAATGAGTATATAAAGGATTAGTCGACTCCCCCCCCCAATTTCTTTGGGGTAAAATCATCACATAAATAAAAGATTTGGTCCATGGTTTTGAAGACTAATATTTACATTATTATTTTACATTTATGCATTTTGATATTTTTGTCTGTCTATCTATAACTTTTTTTACGTAAAGATTTGCTATAATGGATGCTGTCATCAGTGTTAAAATAGTTCCATCTGCTAAAAAACATTTTGTCTTGAAAAGCCTTGTTAACGTAAAAACACAAAATAATTTATTGAGTAGCTACGTTATAAAATCTTACCTGTACCGTAACCGGTGACTTAGCCCGTCTAGTATCAGGAAACTGTATATCCAGCATACCATTCCTGCCCCTACTGCTGCTTGTACAGGCATCGGACGATGTGTTGGTGCCCTCCGCGATTTTCTTTAGTCTTGTCCGACCTCTTGTATCACTATCGCCGTTGCCAGGCATTCCAATGTCGCCAGGGTCGCTGGTAATACTAAATTTGGAGTTTACCAGCTATAGAGTAAAAGAACCAACCACAATTGGCAACTTAAAATTCAGGTTTATATTCTAGTCTCAATATAAGTAATTAAACAACTTTTCATAGTTCTTAGGCCCTTTTTTTATTGACGGTTATGCACTGCGGGGCAAAATGAAACTTAACCTCACCTAACATAAGTTAAAAAGCAGTATTCTAATCTTATCAAATTAATGGATTAATGGGGTAATATGATTTGTTGAATTAATGTCCAATTCACTCTTTAACTGGCAAATTGCCTGAATTTCGATAAACTACTGCTTGGTGCATTTTCATTCTCGTCCAGGATGTCGTTGTTATTTGTTGTGGAGAGGTTGTTGTCTGTGTTGGGAAGGTTGTGGTCGTTCAGCTGTATGTTCACCTCTGTGCTGGCACCTGTCATTTTTTTATCTGGAAATTAAATTAGAAATTATTGAAAGAAAAATTTCATCCAAAAGAAGTGAAGTAATAACAAAATTACCCCTTTCTGTATTAAAATATTGGAGGAAAAGTTTGGACTCTGCTAATTTAAATCAACTAATCACGAATAATACCTAATAAAGCTAGGTTTAAAACAATAAAATGAGAGAATATCTGTAAGAAACTTACGAGTACCAGTATAATTCACATTCAAATATCACATTTCTTCCGGGAAAAACTGGGAGACTGCGCAGCAAGACGTATGGACATCCTTTAACTAAAGAGTAGCTTTGCTACTAACGTCGTATTATCTAGTGATACGCTAAGGACAGTGATTAAAACAATTTTGCCTTTAACATTTCCATAGTCAAAAGTTACAAATACATTTGATATCCTAAACAATAATAATTTATGGAGAATTTGACAGTTAATTATTTATCAAAGTTGATATATATCTGTTCCAAATGTTCAGAAAAAAAGCTAAATGAAAGAACAATAAAAATATTGTTTTATTTTACATGCAAGTTATGTAACTCCTTACGTAAAAAATATATTTCATTGTTTTTATATTTCATGAATATTTTAGCTTTTTGTTGTATTTTTGTACATTATATTTATGAATTTTGCATAAATGATAAAAGAAATTAAAATATTAAAAAAAATATTCTGTTGTTTCATTTGTGTGTGTCTTTGCAATTTTAGGTATTGGTGGTGGTGCAGGTTTTATACTATTTTAAAGGAATTATCATGTCCAATTAATTAAAGGCAGGGGGTCCAATAAAAGCTATACGTGCAGCCTTCTTTTTAAACAAAAAACACCACACTTGTAGTTTAATAAATGTGATTATTCTTACAAATTTTGTTAAAATTATTCATCATTTCGTTTATAAATATCACTAGCAGCTTCGTCCCTAGCCTCTAGGGGCTTTGCCCCAAGAGGTAATTTTAAAAAAGTACCTCTGGTGCTGCGACCACCACATTTTAAATTAACTGCCTAAAAAAGTAGATATATTCCCTGAAGAGTAGAAACCAATCGGTTCTGTGGTTACCGAGCTCTTAAGCATCAGTCGGACGGACGGACGGACGGACATTCGGACAGACAGACATCAAGCTACTTTGTATTATAGATAAAAACCATATTTATCTCGATGTTCCACTTAACCCCATTTATGTGAAATGTGATTGTCCTACCATTTGATAAAAAATCCTCAAATCTAAACTCTCTATTTTTGAGAAAAAAAAACCTAAGAACATGCATAAACATATTCTTAGAGTCAAGTTGCATATTTTTTCTTATTTTTTTTACAACATAAGCATTTTTGAAGTTTGGCAACTGTTTTACACACTTTTTATCATGGAGAAGGGTCAAAGAAGCTTGACATTTGTTTAGGGTAGCGAAGCATCTATATACTTGTGTGTTTCTTCACCATAAAAAGAAAGAAAAAACACAAATTATAGATATACATTTACACTAAATTCGAAAGAAAATTTAAAGAAAAAGGTGTTGGGGGTCCGGGGAGGATTGAAGGAAAATTTAGATGGACTTTAAAAGGTTATTAAAAAACATTGGAAAGCGGAAGAACCACTCATACATTACTAAACGGTTCCAGGACAAACGAAGGAGTCCCAAACTTCGGAGTGGACAAACGCAGGAGTGTTAAAATATTAATTTAATTAAGTATTTCTATACAGATTAGGTTAGATTATGATATGAATGTACAAATAAGCCCCCCAAAGGGATTAGGCATTTAAAAAACCTATTAGATTGTATAAAATAGGTTAGGTTAGTGTCCACTCCGACGTTTGGGACTCCTGGGTTTGTCCTAAACTTTATTTTTATATTTCACTTTAAGCAAACTCTTTCAATAGATGCACAACAATTGAATAAAATTATCCTTGTTTGACTAAGAAGCTCTGAAGAATAGCAGGATAACTAAGAGTACATTGTTCACATGACAGTAATTTTTAAACATTTTCTATAGCTTAGGTGTGTTTATTTCAAGTACCTTGGAAAAATAACATTGCTTTGACTTTTGAGAGGATGTTAAAATTTTGGACTTTATGTTTGTGGGTATGCAAAAGATATTTATTATTTTTAATAAATCAAAGGATTAAAATGAAGAGATCTGAAGGTTGGATAGTCAATTTTCCCCGAGAGGTTGCAAAATTTCAATAATGCATTCAATAAAATTTACCCCATTGTCAATTTTAATCTTAGAACATATTTATTTAGACCAAAGGATTAATATCCCCGTGTATCATAATTTCTTTCATAATTTTGGCAGAATTAGCAACAAAAAATGCGGGAATATATTCTCATTCTTAGCAATTTAATTCCTTATTTGTTACATAATTGTCAAAAGTATTTAAGAATAAAGCTGAAATACCATATATTTGAATCAGGAAGACCTTAACCAATTGAAGTTTAGTTTTAATCTAAGTTATAACTAGATTAATCATGAGTATAAATTAAAGTCTTTCTTACGTTTAAAAAATATATAATAAAATTTTTGACAAGTGTTTTAGTAAAATATTCATTTCTATATATCTAATAAATATAAAACCAACAGAATTGCTTTTTAGTTTCTTTTCATTCTTTGCTCTCATCTTTGACGAACTAAATATTTTTATATGCAGATTTTCTTTCATTGATACATTTAGGGCATAATAAACCACTTCATTGAATTGAAAATTTTATTCTTTAACCTTAAGATGGATTCTAATGTTTCTACATATGAAAACAAAAGCACATGCTACACTTAAGTAGATCTGTGACTAGCTACACCTAATTGTCCGTGGAATCAGCTTTCGCATAAACCGCAAATCTTTCCTTTTTTGGACAACCACAAGAATAATAATACGCATATTTGCTTCAAGTGATGATTTTCCAGGGAATCAGAAGATAATGACGATAATATAAATTGACAACCCTTTCTTCCTACCAAATGCCATATTCACATCAAAGATTGGGGAATGGGAATACTTAGTATATTACCCATTGTCCTATCCTTTTATCCCTTGCTAATATCTCTATTCAATACAAAATAGAGCATTAAATGATACATTTTAACTCATAAATGTACAATTGTTAAAATTATTTTACATTTAATTTCATTGTTTTTTAGTATGGAAAATAAATGTTATTTTTTTGTTAAGCTGCTCAATGACACTGTCTGTCTGTTTTTCTATCAATCCGTCCGTATGTAACCGAAAGGAAAAAAAGGACTAACTCAGCTGCCTTTAACTTGCCCATGCGTAAGTTAACCTTCTTTCCCATCCATAAAATTAGGTTTAGTAAAACTGCATAAAAAAATAAAGATTTATATGTAAATTTTACACTTGATCTTGTAAAAGTAAAACAATGCATATTTTAAAAAATCTGCTTATTAAGTGTTTCTTATATATTGCATAGAAAGAATTCTAAAATAACTAGAGGTGTGGGTTCATTTAAGCATTATTAAAATAGCAACATCAAAAACCAGTTATTTATCAATATCAAAACGTAAATTTGTTAAATTTTTTTTGTTCAATTGTCCTCATATATTTTTATAATTTTGGATTTTATATTAAAATTTAATTATACATAATTGTTAATAAAAATTAATTATTTGCCCATGAAAACATTTTTTAATGATTCAATTTATTTTCTAACTTTAAACTTGCTACGATAAACAAAGTATCTTGTTACTTCAAACATAAAAAAACTGAGTTTACAGAAGCATAGGAATTATGTTTTATAATAGAAACCTCCTTCTCATTGTGTTTTGGACTATGGAAAGAAAAAGTAAATTGTAGAACAGATATTCTTTGTTTAGGCGGATCTTTAAGATACACTTAAGCTATCTATCTCTATTAGTAGCTGAGACAATCTTAGCTTAATAAATTATTTTTAGCGCTTAAAGTTTCCTCAATAGAAACTACAGACAGGTGGATAGTGAATTTTAGAGCAGCTTCAAAGATAAAAAACTGAAGTAGTAAAAATGCAAAATTTATGTATGAAAAATTTGAGTACATCTTTGATAAAGTGCAATAAATTACAATCTTTAATCTAGAAATTTAAAAATGTACATATTCTTATACTTCCTTAAAGGTATACATGTACATTTACAATAATAACAAGGATGACAACCATAAAAGTGTCAGAACTAAATAAGCCGAATATAGTTATAGTAAATGTAGAAAGTCTAAACAAAATTTTAAGTAAATTTGTTGCAAAAAAAACTAAAATACAGGTTAAGGACATACTTACTTACATTTTTAGGACTTGAATATAGAGAAGCGTCGCTTACAACATTGTAGTACTATGTTGTCCTAGGAATCAGTATTCCAAAAATCAGATGAATAGGATAATTATATTATGTCAAAAAGCTGAAAATCGGCATGTTTCAAATGGACGCACGGACTTTCTGCTAACGAATTTAGAGTTTCTACGCTTCCAAAATCATACCTAATGCCCAATTCTTGTATTCCTGAATTATAGACCTTACTATTATCAATTTTCTTTTGAAATACAAGATGTATTGTTTATCGCCTATTGTCATGTTCCATAATCCCTGAATAACATATACTTCCATTTCCATAAAAATCTAAGTAAAGTTGTTTATAGTAAGGTCGGATCTACTGCAGTTCACGGTAAAATATTGCTAGGAAGCAATATTTCCAATAGTCTATGAATTTTAAAGGCTGCTAGCTGCCAAACGGCTGATCGTACAGATCATGCCCGCACACTGTTTTAAGCAGCATAAGAAGGCCTACAAATAATCTGGAATAGCCATAAACCAATAATGCATAATTATCTCGCAGTGCAGAGAAATGCGCGAAAAAGACCTATTTTACGCGTTTTTTCTTCTGTGAAGCTTTCCCTGTGCATAATTGGATCTTGGCTATTCCAGATTATTTGTAGGCCCTCTTATGCCGCTTAAAATGGTGTGCGGGTATGATCTGTAGGTTCAGCCGTTTGGCAGCTAGCAGCCTTTAAAATTCATAGATTTTTGGAAATATTGCTTCCCAGCAATATTTTACCGTGAACTGCAGTAGATCCGACCTTACTATAAACAACGTTACTTAGATTTTTATGGAAAGGGAAATATAATTACTTAGATCTTACACCAGATTTTCATGTTCTATAATAAAGAAAACTCTGTATCGGGCTAAATTAAAGAATTCCCCCATACACCACCTTTACCCCATATCCTCTTTCCTCCTACTGGATAAACGGCCCGACCAATAAATGCGGGGGGAAATTGCAACCTAAATTAACGACAATTTTTCTCCTGTTATATCATCAACGTATATTCTACATAAATTTTTATAGATGCATTTTTGTCGCCCATTGACCTATTAATACCTGCATAACATAGACCTTACTATCATCAACTTTACTTTGATTTATAGCAGGCATTATCCAATGTTCATTTAACAAGGATAACAACGTCCATAAGAAGCCAAGATCTTGGGGGATAAGACTATGGACGATAATTGATGTTTATGTACACCCCCAATAATGATAAACAAATTTACTCCAAATTGATGTCATCATCATCATCGCCATTTATCTCTTCTTTTCAGAGCATAGGCCACGCACAATGGTTGGGATATAGATAGTTTGTACCACCCAATCAAGATCTTAAGAATTTAGGGCCTGTATACTTTGTACTCCAACATCCCCATCTTCCCTGATATGAAGCTCAGCTTAATAAACCAATCAAAATTAATTAGAACACATATACATAGTTTAAAATCGATAGGACCACTTTAGTATAACTAAATTCGACTGATAAATCAAGTTCTTTTTAATAGAAAGAAGTAAGCTTACTATAAAGGTTCTAATCAACCTATATAGTAGCTATGATTCTAACAAATTGACTTGCTATAAAACTTTCTGGCCGACACATACCTACCCCCATAATCACACTGCGCCCCCCTCCACCCCCATGGCGCCCCCTTTGAATAATCAATGCACCGTGCCAATAAAAAGTTTGTGTGTAAGTGTTATATGCAATAAAGATACGATTAAACACTTACAATTCTTGTAAATCAAACATAGGCGCGACCTAAAAATTTTAAGAAGCAAAGATTTTATTTGATGAGGGTCTGTCCGTCAATTGCAGTGGGATCTGGTGGATTTTTATACATGATTGTATGCTAATAGAAACTTGACTTTATTATTTATTCTTAGATTTTGGTAACACTTTTTGAATTGCAGCTTCTTAATAACAAAAATTAAAATAATCATTTCCCTAAGAAGTCTACAAGTAGTTCAAAACCAATGGACTTAGACATCATTGTAACTTTTTATGTTGAATCTATTTAAAAACAATAATGCTAGGATTTATAAATGAAAATAAATTAAAATTTCCCATGTTCTATAATTCTGTATTCAATTTTTGGACAAATAAATGTATACTAATTGAACAAAAGTAGAAAATCAAGCATTTAAATTATCTGTTATTTAATTACCCATTTACCCTTGCAATGTAACACACCTTACGTATGACCTATTGCAAAATATATAAGTAGCAAGGCGCAAAAAGTAAGCTAAAAATAATAGCGAGTCGCAAAAAAGGTAAGTGATTGTTTCCATATTTTACCCACAAGATAAAGATCTTAGCAAAAGAATAGGCGTGTTTGTGCACAGCTAATAAACAATCAGGCACATTCTATGTTTTAGAAGCTTGACAAATTGTCATTAAATTATCTATTATAAAGATTTTATATACTTTTATTAGGTACTAGAGTTGGCTCGATATAATTATCTCCCTATTGGCTAGTTTTCTATATGCATATCTATTTCTCAATAAATCTATTTTCCTCACCCGGAATTACTATCTAAAAGAAAGTAAATATTTAATAATCTAAATGATTTTAAAAAGATTTTTTAAATTATATTTTTTTCTTTACATTACCATCACCAAAGGGTTAATGATGATGATTACAATTTTAGTTTAATATTTGAACACACAAAGTGTCGCCACAATCGAATTCTTTTAAAACAGAGTTTTCTTAAATTTATTATATTATAAATTTAAATTTTCTTTTTTATGATTAGAAATTAAATACATTGATATAAGGTAAATAGCAACATGAAATTAAAAAAAGGAATTTATCCTTATACTAAAGTAATAGGATGTCTGTGTGTGTGTCTGTACCGAAGGATCTCGCTAACCGCTGAAACGATCGGGTTCTCCTTAACAGGGTAGCTTCTCATAAGTCCCGGGAAGGTTTATAACTATTTTGGGGGAGGGTACCACCACCCTCCCAAGAGAAATGACAAAAAAATCGGAGGGAGACTTCAACGTCAAATAAAGAGGTATCGTCATAAAAATTAACTTTAACAAACAAAAACATTTAAAGTGCCACTAGAGGCCTCTAGGGGCGTAGCCGCTAGTTTTTAATAAAGTAAAATAATGGGTCTTATCGTTCTGGGCAATGAGAGTTTATAATGGATTATTGGAGCACTATGAGTTTTAAACAAATATTCCTTGGAAAACTTGAGCTCGTTTATAGACATTTATTTCCTATACAGATCTGACATGGATCTTGAAGCAATTAAGCAGGCCATTTTGTACATGTTAAAAATTGGAAGATTTCATTAAATAAAAGTTATCGCAAATATACTTAGTAAATAACAAATATTTTTTAAAATTCTAAAATATTGTTGAATAAATCAAGGACATACAACCTTTTTTCTTGAGGGAAAGGGGTGGGTAGAAAAATAATAGATCTGAGCGGTGGGGGGAGTAAGGCTGGAGGCACCCCTATAATTAATGTCGCAACTACTTATGAAAATACTTTGTACTTGTTGTGGGTGTGTGTGTGTGTGAATGTGTGTCTGTGTGTGTGTACAAGAAATATTTTTAGCAAAAAGAATTTAGGCACACGATTCTGTCTAAGATGATATATTTCCATTTTATGTGTTACTAGTTCAAACCTAGAAAGTGTTAGGTTTAACTAATTTATTCTAATGGATATCTATAATACAAAGTAGAACGATGTCTGTCCGTCTGTCTGTCCGTCTGAAGCTTAAGATCTCAGTAACCACTGAACCGATTGGGCTCTACTCTTCAGGGAATATACCTACTGGTCCTGTGATGGTTTTAAGCTATTTTCTTGGGGGGTGGGACACCCCAACCCCCCAAAAAAATGAAAATACCCCCCCCCAAAAAAAAAAAATTTTTTTTTTACTTTTTCTTTTTAAATCTGAAATACGAAAAATTAAGTTGATCAAACCTCTTGGGGCAAAGCCCCTAGAGGCTAGGAGCGAAGCCGCTAGTAGAATATATGTGAATATTATGACAGAGGATTGTAGTTAATGTAGTTGGTAACATAGACATCCCTTATTGGTCAGTATGTTTATCAAGTAGAAGGAGAGGGGATGGGTAAAGGGAGCAGATGGAAGGGATAGTTATTTTAGCCAGCTACGAGTTTCAAATTATTAGAGTACATGATAATCTGGTATAAGATCCAAGTAATAACAAATCCATTTGTATTTTAATTTAGTGCCAATGCCTAAACCTCTAGCAAATAATAAAAAAAAATATTTTCCAAATGCATCTTTTCCTTAAATAGCCTAAAGCCTGTCAAGAACTAGTATAAAAATGAACTTCAACCCTTGGCCGGATTGGTCAATCCATTTACAGGATCTTACTGGATATATTTACTATGCTATTTACTAAGTATATTTGCGATTACTTTTATTTAATGAATTCTTCCAATTTTTAACATATACAAAACGGCCTGCTTAATTGCTTCAAGATCCATGTCAGATCTATATAGGAAATAAATGTCTACAAACGAGCTCAAGTTTTCCAAGGAATATATGATTAAAACTCATAGTGCTCCAATAATCCATAATAAACTCTCATTGCCCAGAACGATAAGACCCATTATTTTACTTTATTAAAAATAAATTCATTTTTTTCATTTCATGTTGCTATTTACCTTATATTGATGTATTTAATTTCTAATCATAAAAAAGAAAATTTAAATTTATAATATGATGAATTTAAGAAAACTATGTTTTAAAAGAATTCGATTGTGGCGACATTTTGTATGTTCAAATATTAAACTAAAATTGTAATCATCATCATTAACCCTTTGGTGATGGTAATGTAAAGAAAAAAATATAATTTAAAAAAATCTTTTAAAAATTATTTAAATCATTAAATATTTACTTTCTTTTAGATAGTAATGCCGGGTGAGGAAAATAGATTTATTGAGAAATAGATATGCATATAGAAAACTAGCCAATAGGGAGATAATTATATCGAGCCAACTCTAGTAATACATATAATCAGCTACTGAAGGATGTAAGATTGTTTTTTTTTAAATGCATTAATTGAAAAATGAAAATAAAAAACAAGTGTTTTTTGACGTGTTTCTGTTGAAAAATTAATTTTACAAAATATTTAGTCAGAATTTAACATTAATAAATGTTATAAAAATATCAATAATTCAATGCTACAATAAGAGTAATAATATATTATTATTTAAAAGAATTATTATTTTGATTAGTAAGTTACCTAATGAATTCAATAAAATCATGACATTAACCTTTAAATCGAAGATACACAAATTAGTTGTAGGCCATTAATTTTTTTTCAAGAGAAAAATCCCCCAAAAGTAACAAATCGTGATTAAAAGATGAACAATAATCAAAGCATGTTATATTTATTTATCCCCCAAGGAAATAAAAATTATAACAAAATAATAATCTGACATGAAAATATTTGGAAAAAATAACTCCATACTTTTTCTTTGTATAATAAGTTAACAAAATTCAAGACGGAAAAATATTTTTTTTTTATGGCACTTTCGTAAATAAAAAGTTATTTCTGCTTACGATTTTTAGGCATATATTAAATATGTTCCTTATTTGTTTTTAAGCGATAACGATATCATGCAAAATAAGAAAAAGGATTCCTTAAAACACTTTTAAACGTGCTAGTTATTAACATTCACAAAATTAAATAGATAGCTTATTGTGCAATTGCTGTGCTTTAAGAAAATGGCATAAAACAAACCAATAATAACATAATCAAATAGCTAACTTTATTTTCACTCTTATGAACAATCACAAACCAAATCCAAAATGCGACTGACAATTTAAAACTCTTACTTCTCATCCCCCGTATTTTTGCGCGCCACCCCCGACCCAAATATTTCAACCCTTTAGCCCTCCATACCATATCAACTCGCCCCCCCTTTGGGTTGCACCTTATAGTCTTATTTTTACCCTCATTCCCCTCACCTCCATTAGAATAATGGCTATCAGTGGACAGGAAAAATGTTAAGTAAAATCAAGGAATAAGATATGGACTCAAAATATTGGGTTGTTAAAAAATACTAAATCCATAGGACACTAATAAATTAATTTATAGTTCATTGCAATACCCCTTTATTGATGTAAGACAACGATTTACACAGCGAACAAGTTAATATACCTATTCAATCATATTTATTAATGGAATTTTTATCTGAAGTTTAGGATCATAAGATCTACTGAACTCCACTGATTTGGTTCTTCATTTTCGGTAAGCTTTACATAGGTTCTTTGATGATTTTAGGCTATTTTATTTTCAGATTATAGTCCTGGGTTGGTTTTAAGCTATTTTTCTATCCCTTTGCTGACCCTTTGAATACAGTTTCCCTATATGCTAGGAGTGCAGCCGCTTAAGTAACAAAAAGCAAGAAAAGACAAAGATCTAAACATTTGCAGTAAATTATTTACCACAAAAATCACAAGAATATTATTTTTACTTTTCTGCCTGAGATAACTTTAATTTATTTTGGGGAAGATAAATTTATCTTTTGTTGTTCTCTCACTGCCTACTTCTAATATCTCAACTCTAAGGTACAAAAAAGAATTCTAAATACATGAATTAGGGGAAGGTTAATTTATCGTCCATTGTCTTATCCCTTTGTTCCTGTAAGTCAAGATAACCATTTGAACAGTAAGAAGACTAGTTCAACTCAGGGAGTAAGGGAGGGGACAATGGGCAATAAATTCAATTTAAGAGTTTTCGCTGAAAAGCAATGAAAACCAGATTTATCCAAAAAATTTGACCAAAATTGTAAAGGAATCATGGTAATATAATTTAGAACAAAATTAGATCTAAGAAAAAAATAATTTACTTGAAAATTAAATTACCAATACATCACAATGTAATAAACATTCTGTAATTTATCACTAGAAAAATCATGTTTAGAACTTCGTCAACCCTTCTCATATATTTTTAACTGCCACATAAATTCAAGGGGTTCTTAGATAGTGTAATACATAAATATCACAGTACAGTTTCTATACATGAAATGACATTTTCTTGGGAAAAAATATTTGTTAAAACCAGCCATTTTATAATGAATTTCTGTCTGCTATTTTCAAAACTAACTCAGCTAGTGAGCAGGGCATTGCTGCGCTAGTACCCAAAGTCAGGCAGAATCTGCTGAATTCGTGCAAATTCCCTTTAAGCCAGTACCCAAAGTCTGAGACTCTTAAAAATTGAATATTAGATCCATTGTCCCCTCCCTTACTCCCCGAGTTCAACTATTGGTCACAAATTCAAGAATTTGTCAACAAAGGGTTGAAAAATAAGTTTCTTTTTATTGAATGGCTTTAAATTCGATTAATTTCCTTTGGATTAAAACTATTTTTAAAACCATTTATGCGCATTACTAAAAAACCAAGAATCGTGTAGAGATTACAAAATCAACAGATCAACGCGAAATTAAAAATGAGTCTAAATTATCCAAAATCCAATTATAAACAAAATAATTAATGTCTTAATTTAGATCATCATATTTAAAGAATTTATATGTAGAGTAGCTGCAATACTAAGAAGAAAGTTTGCCTTTAAAACAGATTTTTTCTTTCTAAGATGTTAGTAATTTATCCTTGTTTGAAGTGATAAGAAACAAACAAGTTGAAAGAGTTATCATTCAGGGTGTGCAATAACTTCCACTAAATGTTTCAAATTAATAAATCACCAGATAATTGCATATTATTACTACAGCACAAACTTATCTCTTATCGGAAATCATACTACTCTATATCATTTTCTGTTTTTTTTTGTTAACTTGCGACTGCGCCCCTGGCATCTACGGACTGTATATATTCGTAGAAAAGTGTCAGAAAAGTAAACTAAATCCATCCAAAGACTTGAATCTGAAAGTAAAATATCCTCAAACCACCACAAGACCAATGTAAAGCTGACCTAAAATAAAGAACCCAATCGGTTCAATACTTTGTGTGATTTTAAGCTTCTGAAAAAAAACTCTTAGTACTTTATGCATTATGATACTATGCGTAAGTGATGGAACACCATCATTTAGATTAAGATTTAGCTCAAAGATTAAATTAATAACCCTAGACATCCTATTAATGCGGCTTGCTTGACTTTACAAAATAATTCAGCCATATATCTTTTATATCAGCTAGGAAAATTTCGTTCGTCAAAATAGCCAGACAAACAGACAAAGGTAGTTGTAAAAAAACTTTACTCTTGGCTTGATAATCATTTTTTTCTCTTTTTCGAATAATTTTTGTTAGCCCTTTATATCTTTCTATGTTTTACTTGTAAAAGAGTGAACAAGATAAATTAACAGTCTGAAGTACAAACAAACGTCACTGTGGTCTTCAAGATGCAGAAAGTCAATGTTGTTATACTTCAAAGAAATTTTGAAAAATATTCCTAAATAGGTATAACAGTGAAAAAAGAAAATATATTGCAAGAAAAGGCGTATATTATTTTCATTACTAGGATTCTACATCTAAAAAGCAAAGGAAATTATTTTTTTTTTATAGTAAAGGCATTGTTAACTTCAACTTTCTAACTCAATAGGACCATAGTGAATCATATATTGTTTACATTGCCTTTTGTAGATTTTGGGGTAATTATCTTGAAGTTATCTTGATGGATGGCACTCTCAATGAAAAGATCAAGCTCCTAAACCTTTTATATATTTGTTATTAGCGAAGCTTTTCTATCACTATGTATTAAAGTATGTGCGTCACTTACTTTAAAAAAAAAAAAGTTAAGGTTAGGTTAAGAAAAGGTTAGAGGAGCCTCGCAGTGATAGTACCGTTTAGGTATTGAAGCCTGAAAGAAATTTTTTTTTTCAAAAATAAAAGAAATTTGGGAAATATTTTTGCTTCTCTATAATTTTATGTTGTACGTCCATTTAGTTTTGGCTATTAAATTAAACAAAAAATCTGCTTCGCTGTTTTGTAATAATTCAATCTCGTATAACATGTAAAATATACTTTTTCCTTTTCATTTAGACACACACAAAACACATAAATAAAATGATTCACTTTCATTTTTCCTTTTTGTTTTGCCCTACTTTTTTTTTTATATTTTGTGCAATATCTCTTCCTGAAAAAGATTTAAAATTTTCTGGAAGTCTTTAATAGTGAAATTTAAATTAGATACAAATCATAAAGATTGTATGATGATAATTGCTAATGATTTTGATTGGTTTTTCGATTGATAAAAATGTAAAAACAAAAGGCCTAATATATATTTTTGTCTATGACTTTTCAAGTTAAATGTTTATGGGCATGGTGGTCAATTTAATGCTAAACCAACAACCACAAATTTAGAATAATAGTCGTGTAGCTTATTTCTGCACTAGAAAGGCTAAGCTTATAATTTACTTTAAAAGAATGCAAACAATTTACGGTGATTTGATTTTAATCAAAGCTTATGGAGGTTTAATAAAATTGTTGGGGGTTTCTTCTGTAGACTTCTTCAAAACAGAAAGATTGAGAATGGAAAATAAAAAATGAGAACAGGCATTATCCCTTTGGACCGTAAATCTTTTAGAAAGAGATTGCGTCGTGTAGAGGCGGACCATTAGACCAATGCAGGATAGACCAATATTTTTGGAAGCAACGCTACTTTACATAATTATGTTCGGTTCATTTTGACTTGTTTTCACAAAGATGACAAAAGCGAAGATGTAAAATAAGATGGCAGGACAATCGAACATTAACACTTGCGACGTGTCAGCAATTTATAAGAAGAACATTAATTTATAAGTTTAAACTAAATTTCTAAAATGACTTTCATTCAATTCTAACATTTGGAGCTATCCGTTACGGACGTTTGTACTTGAGTTTTGTACTAAAAGTAGCACTTTAAGCTTTGTTAATGATGTTTTCGTTACTAATGTTACTTGACGGTTAGTCGGAAGCAAAGTTTCTGTACAATTGTTTAGTATGTTTACTCTAATGTATGTTGCAGTACTCTGGCAATGATCCTCTGTCTCTTGCATACTATTTTTGCATAGGGACAACTAAAATATTGCAAAACAAAGTATTTATAATAAATATAATATTTTCCTTATCAGGGATGAATGGATAAGTAAATGATAGAAAGCTTTTCTGATATTACATTAAAAAATACTAATAGTGGCGTTCAGAAAGGCGTAGAAGGGTATCAACACCTTTAAAAAAATGTATTAGAATGGACTTTCTTCACCATTTTTCACTCGTAAGATGTGCATGCCACTGTTTAAAACATCAAAAAATAGTCGAAGTAAGTTTATAACAGTAATGTTGTAAAATACATAGAATGAGTGATACCTACAATTGAGTCGTAGTTATTAAGATGCTACGCTCTTCTTCATAGGAATTATCCATTGAAGTATAATTTTAAGAGGACAATTTGATCATATCAAACTAGTTTAAATAATTATCATGTTTAAAATGAAAGTACTGACACTTTGTTAATGATTATTGAGTTGCAACACCTTCCAAGCAAAAAATAGAAGAAAGGGGAATTGGTTAAATGATAAAAAGAATAGTTTAATTTTTAGTTGCACCTGTAGGAAAGAATAAAATGTGTAAATGCAGCTAAACGTGACGTGTAGACGTGTATACATACACACATCCAACCAGGGATGCAGGGATACGATAATGTATTGTAAATGCAGCTAAACGTGACGTGTAGACGTGTATACATACATACAACCAGGGATACAGGGACATGACAATGTATTATAAATGCAGCTAAACGTGACGAGTAGACGTGTATACATACATCCAAACAGTGATAAAGGGATACGATAATGTATTGTAAATGTAGCTAAACGTGACGTGTAGACGTGTATACATACATACAACCAGGGATACAGGGATACGATAATGTATTGTAAATGTAGCTAAACGTGACGTGTAGACGTGTATACATACATACAACCAGGAATACAGGGATACGATAATGTATTATAAATGTAGCTAAACGTGACGTGTAGACGTGTATACATACATACAACCAGGATTAAAGGGATAGGATAATGTATTGTAAATGCAGCTAAACGTGACGTGTAGACGAGTATACAACATACAACCAAACACGGATACAGGGGTACGACAACACATGAAAAATTAATATTCCCCCAATTATTGATGTGTTTAAATAAAAACAGTGAAACAGGGATATGCCAATATGCTTCTTGTCTCCAATATTATTAATGAAGACTTCTTCTTTTTTTACATAAGCAAGGATATAGTGATATAATTATGGATAATAATTTAATTCTCTTCTAAATATTTTGAATATACAATCAGATAAATGGATAACATTAATTATGAATATAATCACCCATCAATTTATCCAAGAAATATAACCCATTGCAGCTTTTTATATATTGAAGAAGAAAGGGTTGTGGTGGATTAATATTTCTCTCCTCCTCCCTGACAGACAATGCACCCCTTGAACATATAAACCTTATATTTGCAAAACTGTAGCTTGAATAAGGTTGGAGGTCTGTACAACTTTAGGGACATTGTAGTGTAAAGGTTTCAAGTATTTCATTTACGTGATATAATTATCTTATTGGCTTGGTAAGTGGCATGGTGATTCATAGGAGAATTGTTAAAAGCGAAGTTTTTTTTTTTACAAATAAGTCTATACTGTAATTTCATCCATATCAAAGCATCCTATGTATCAAGGCTATTCTGCAGTAAATTTACAATGTAGTTTTTTTCAGACTTGTATTTTTTTTGTCTTTTTTATTTGGTAAGTTATAATGTGGTCATTCTTGTTTTTTTTACATGTATTATCATATGAATACATAGCTATGAAAACATCAAAAAATGCATGTTTATTTTGTGTTTAAGATTTTAAATTGGTTGGCCCCCCAAACAATCAAATTTTAGAGTCATAAAACAAATATTATTATATGCATAATAGATTTGTAAAAAAGTACGATTTGAGACTAAATAGAAGGCGTAGGAACTTTATAATTGTAGTAATTTGAAGATATTCTAATTTAAAAGACACATTTGATCATATCAAAGTTCAATATTCCTTTTTACTACCAAAGGTTTACCTATGCAATAGTAGATATACTTTTATTAAAGTAACAGAATGTTTGTCTGTCTGTAGCTAAGGGTCATCCTAACCGCTAGAATGATATCTTCTTCTTTACTGTGAAGCTCCTCATATGCCCTGGTAAGCTTTTTCTTTATCTATTTAAGGTAGGGTATAAGAACCTAAAAATTTGTTAATTTTTTTGAAAACTAAAATTTAAGTTGGTTGGTTCACCAACAATCCATCCCCATCTGTAGTGGTCTCTAGGGGCAATGTTTGTAAATATAATTCACAAAGTTGGGGATGGGTACAGCCACCAAATCTATCACAAGCAATATTGGTAAAAATATTCTGCGTCTGGCGCGAAGCAATCAGCATAATTGCCAGATTGGTTAGGGGTTATCTTTTACCATACATTAAAACTAGATAAGCTTAATGCCCACATCAGGATGGTATTTACACAGTTGGGCAGCAATAATGAAATGTCTTTTCTTTATATAGAAATTAATATTTTACTATTTCTAGATTACTTTTTGAATAACCAGCAGCTACGCTCCTTGCATCAAAAAGAGGAAGGGCACGAAATTAAAAAGCCAAAAACCACCCCAAGACATAAATTTAATAACCTTAATTTTTCAAAATAAATAAGAGAAAGTACAAAGAGAGAAAATCTACTATTGAAAACGTTTTAATTTGTTAAATTCTTAAGTTCTAACCTCTCATTTACACTTAAACATAATACTTCCCTTTAAGTTTCTTCAAGAAAAAAAACATTAGAATATTTATAATTTAAGAAAAAGCTTTTATTTTCTATTACCCAACTGTTAAAAGTGGTATTGTAATTTAATTGTTTGCAAAACATTTGCTATTCATGTTATCTTTTGCGTTAAAACGGACCAAGAAAGCAATACAAATAGCCTATTAAAGTATTAAGGTTTGTCCATTCAGATCTCGCTACCCACTGTTCATAATGTTTTCTACATGTCACTTCAAGTTCCCAGGATGGTTTTAGTCCATTCGACTTATAAAATGGCTTTTGTCAATTTTCTACTTCTTATTTATGCTGAAACTTTTACGGTGATTTCCATCAAACCCTTTTCTTGCCTTTGAAATAAATGGAAAATAAGGGGGTGGGTGGGTGGTGATTGTAGTCGTCTTAATGCTTAATAGTAATCTAATATGCGGGAGGCCTAACACTGCAGGGCTTTTATATGCAGTTTCATGACCATGCGGAACTAACCTGACCTAAGGTAAAACACACAAAAAACTATTCCCGACTTATTATCAATTATATCAAAACAAGGATGACAACATCCATAAAAGCGAAGCACTGAAACGGTAGGACAAACGGACATTAACACTTGCATATTGTCAGAACTGAATAATCAGAATATAAATGTATAGGAGTCAAAGCAGAATTGTAAGTAAATTTGTTGAAAAACTGCTTGATACAGGATAATGTTTATGGACATACTTACATTTTTAGGACTTGATTATAAAGTTGCTTCGCTTATTACATTATACTTTGTTGTCCCAGGAATCAACATATCAAAAATCAGATCAATCGGATGATTAGATCACATAAAAATTAAAATAAATCAACATGTTTAAAATGGACGTATGGACATTTTGGTAATGATTATAGAGTTGCTACGCTTTCTAAATCGTACCTAAATACTAAAGGAATCACCATGCAAAATTTGATATCGATAGGACAAATCTAACATGCCTAAATTAACGAAAAAAGCTATCCGTTACGGACGGACGGACCGACCCTAATTATAGAAAAGCTTCGCATTTAACAAAGGGGGGAGGGGTTCTGTGATATACTATGCACTTTGAGGGAAACCATCCAGTTGGTCGTTATCTATCTTAATAGTTATTAAATTATGAGAGTATTCCAGACTTGATCCAAACTTTTATTTACATTATTCTAAAGTTTAGAATTTAAGCTCTTCTCAAAATATGTAAAATTTACTAGATAAACAAAATTGACTTTTCAAATATTAATAAGTAATAAAGGTTGTTTAAAATAACACAAACATTGTATGATCAATATTTCTGTTTAAGATTTTTGTTTTAGACATCATCATATTTTTTGCACTAGATGTTATATGTTTAGAAATTAGATAATTTATAAATTTATGAAGCTTTAAACTAGGGTTGAGCCGGATACTTTTTTGGCCGGATACCGGATACCGGATATCCGGTTCCGGCCGGATATCTGGCCAACGTTCAATATACGGGAATTTACCGGCTATCCGGCCGGATAACCGGATATCCGGCGTCAAAAATCAGCCGGATATCATGTTACCGGATAGTTTTAATATCCGGTATCCGGTCGGATATCCGGCCCAACTCTACTTTAAACGCGTTCCAGGATGATTTAAGGCTATTTCATTTTCAAAGTGTCTTGGGATAGTTTTAAGACATTTTTTGTCCTTCCTTCCCTTGATGCACGGGGCGCAACCGCTAGTTGTTATTAATATAGGAAAAGAGTAAAAACAGTTAGGGTAGTCAATGTGTCGGCGTAATTATCAGACAAATTTAATTCTTCAAGAACCCTAAACTGCCGACTCAACAATTCCAAATCAATGCCATTGTCCTCTCACTGCCAGAAAATTTAGATTCCATATAAAATTTGGATTAGATCGTGCTGAAGTTTATTTATTGACAAATGGTTTCATCATGATCAATAAGATATATTGATAATTCAACAAGGACGATTGTATCAACTAGCAAAAATTTTTATTTCAAGCCTTTTTTAAAATTCTACATCAAATTGCATTATTCCATTTTCTTGGATACACATTTCTAAGGTGATATTTAAAACAAATCATTCCAAGGTTATCCTTATAATAAAGTAACAGGATGTGTGTTTGTGTGTGTGTTTGTATGTTTGTACCGAAGGATCTCGCTAACCGCTGAACCGATCGGGTTCTCCTTAACAGGGTAGCTTCTCATAGGTCCCGGGAAGGTTTATAACTATTTTCTTGGGGGGTGGGACACCCCAACCCCCCCAAAAATGAAAAATCTCCCCCCAAAATTTTTTTTTTACTTTTTCTTTTAAAATCTAAAATAAGAAATTCAATTTTTAAATTCGACTCTCTCCTCAAGTGCCCCTAGAGGCCTCTAGGGGCGTAGCCGCTAGTTTAATATAATAGGAATAGAATAAACGAATAGCAAAACATTCTCCATAAGAGACCATCCAACGAAAATATAAAACTTATAGAATAGTTTCACTCACATATAATTAATATGCAATTATTGTCCTTTATGATAAAAAAAATAGAATAGAAAATAGCTGGAAAAGATATTCGTAGGCAAAACCCAAAGCATTTTTGAGAAGTCTAATACATTTCATAACGATATAATAAAATTTTCCTATAAAATTTTAATATACCCAAGAGTAGTATTCGTGTTATTACGTACACACAGGCCCTATTATAGAATAGCTGCGCCTAAAAAAAAGATAAAAATGTTTAAACACTTAGACCAAAGTGATGGCAGAATAATTTGAGCATTGCTAAAACATGAGTGAGATAAATGAGTACAGTTTAGCCCTTGCCCCGGGTTCTAACTCTTTTAGTTAGGTACATTCATAGATTATTGTGTATTGGTAAATCACGTGTCCTATCTTTTAGTTTGGTACATGCATAGATTTTTGACTTTTAGGAAATCACTATTCTTTCAGTTAGGTACATTTATAGATTATTGTGTTTTTGGAATTCACGTGTCAGACTTTTAAGTTAGATACATGCATAGATTTTTGTCACGATGGAAATCCCGATTCTTATCTTGTAGTAAGGTACATTCATAGATAATTGTGTATTGGTAAATCATGTGTTCTATCTTTTAGTATGGTACATGCATAGATTTTTAAATATCGATTCCTATTTTGTAGTGGAAATCACGATTCTTATCTTGTAGTGAGGTACATTCATAGATTATTGTGAATTGGGAAATCATATGTTCTATTTTTAAGTTAGATTTTTGACTATTAGGAAATCACGATTTATCTTTTAGTTAGGTACATTAATAGATTTTTGTGTATTGGGAAAATAACCGAAGTTGATTGATTTTTAGAACGTATTTATTAAAAAGATCTTTCTTAAAATAATTTTTATGTTCAAGTAAGACCAAGTTGTAAAAACTTATAATATTAATTTACTATTAATTATAAATACAAAACCGTTCACCCCAGCTCTCCCTAAACAAAGACAGCTATTAGTGCATCTGACTGCTGAAGTCATCAATAATGCAGAGGAAGGCAAAAAGGAGAATTTTGAAAGACAGTAGGACTGATGAAAGGCAGGGAGGAAGGGAGAGGTTAATAACACATAAATTAATCTAAACCCATTTCTTTCCTCGGATTTTTTACACGATACAAATAGGCAATTGGAGAAGATTATTTTATTTTCCATTGTCCCATCCCTGTATCCCTGGAAGGTAGGTGGTTCTATTCATCAGTGGGCAAAACTTATTGGCTTTTTATACACGGACAGCTTTTTAGGTGAAGAGTGATAGGTCTTTTAAAGCTCTTTTTCTATAGTGCCTAGTTTTTTTTTCCTTCAATGAACAATGCCTTATGTTTAAAAGCAACTTTAGCTTTTAAAATGTGAAGCTGCTCTACAAATTCTAATGCAGTCAACTAGTTGATTTGCATCTTGGATAGGCTTAAATTGTACACCATTGACAATTCTCATTTTTAAGATTTGAATTAGATATGTTATTGTGAGACTAGATATGTAGACAGGGTGACAATAGGCTGTTTATTACACTTGTCCCCAAAGTTTTATAAGAACCTTTTCTTATTCCTTGGCTTAAAAAATTGAGGACTGTAATTAATTTGAATTGGTTGGTTCATTAAAATGAGTTTTTAAACGTTTCAACCTTTAATTAAAATCTACATATGGGGTTAATTTGTGTATCATAATTAAGAAAGTACATCAATTATCGGCCATTGTCTTATCCCTTTAGATCCCCGATATGTGTAGGACTTTACATTATAACAGGGGTGGTGTTTATTTTTTGTCTGTCAAAAATTGGTAAACTGGGAACTGAGTCTTATAACCAAGTCAAATCCTTCCATATCATTGAAAGGAATATTTTGTATTGCACATTGGGGCAAATCAACCAAAAAGGGGATTTAATTATTTAGTACCCTTAAAATTCATTTCACAAAAATTTCATTTTATACTTTTTTGTAGGTAATATAACAACAAACAAATTTGCTTTTATGTTTTTTTCTGTCATTTGAAAGGAACATGGAGATAAAGGTCATTTTATGAAGGTAGATAGAAAATTACCAGATTAACCCCTCCCGAAAATAGCCCCCCCTTACCCTATCCATCTATCTATCCATCAATCTATCCATCTATCTATCCATATATCTATCCATCTGTCTATCCATCTATCTATCCATCTATCTATCCATCTATATATCCATCTATCTATCCATATATCTATCCATATATCTATCCATCTGTCTATCCATCTATCTATCCATCTATCTATCCATCTATCTATCCATCTATCTATCCATCTATCTATCCATCTATCTATCCATCTATCTATCCATCTATCTATCCATCTATCTATCCATCTATCTATCCATCTATCTATCAATCTATCTATCCATCTATCTATCCATCTCTCTATCCATCTATATATCGATCCATCTATCCATCTGTCTATCCATTTACTTAACCATTTATCTACCCATATATCTATTCATCTACATATCCATCTATCTATCCATCAACTATCTTGAATTTCGTGTTTAAAATGTCTAATTAGGGGTTTTGGTTATCAGAGCAATATGAGAATTTTTTAGTAGCGCAGCTACCCTATTACTAGCTTTTTGGGCCCTTTAAAGTGTAACTAGGTTAATTGTAGTCCGATTTTAGTGTTCAAAGTGTCAAATTTGGGGTCACGGAATTTATTTCAGTAGGAGGGGAGGGGATGGTGTAAATGGGGGTGGATGGGGATCCTTATTTTAGCAAGCTACAAGTTTCACTTTATTTTTATGTTTAATAAATCCATTATAAATGTGGGCATGATTAACAAAAAATTTTTATTAACTAATATCTATATTTATAATGATATTATGATTCTTGTTTACTGTTTATTTGTACACTAGCGGCTTTGCCCCTAGCCTCTAGGTGATTTGCCCCAAGAGGTAATTAAACAAGGATGACAACATCCATGAAAGAAGCGAAGCTCTGAAATGGAAGGACAAACGAACATTAACACTTGTGAAGTGTCAGAACTTAATATTAATGCATGTCTATACAAAATTGTAATTAAAACAGATTAAATACATGTTACTGTTTAAGGACATACTGACGTTTTTAGGACTTGATTATAGAGATGTTTCGCTTATAACAATAGACGTTATTGAAATAGGAATCAGTATTCAAAAAATCAGATGAATAGGATATTTTTAACATTCAAAACCATTATTTGTTGTCAAAAAAGTAAAAATCAGCTTGTTATAAATGGATGTACGGACTTTCTGGTAACGATTATAGAGTTGCTGTGCTTTCTAAGTCGTACCTAACTGTTGTAGAAATCAGCATGAAAAGTTTGAGATCGATAGGACAATTCTAGCCTGTTTAAGTTAAGTAAAAGAGCTAACTGTACCAGACGTACGGACGGACCGACCCTAATTATAGAAATATGAAAAAATTGAGGGGGATTTTTATTTTTGAAAAAGATCTTTAAACAACCACAGGACCAGTAGATATATTCCCTGAAGAGTAGAATTCAATCAGTTTAGTGGTTAGCGAGATCTTAAGGGATGGGCAGACAGACAAACAGACATCAAGCTACTTTGTATTATACATTATATATTAACACCTAGGGATCTAAGGAACAAAACAATAACCGATTAATATGTACATCCCCAATATTGATACATATTTAATAAATACATATTTAATAAATTATATTACAAAATTATTAGTCTGTAGATGACAATTAGTGGTTGAAAAGTTTTGACACTCATGTTAATGAACCAACCAATAAAAAATCAATTAAATTTCTTATGCTAACGAATATAAAAACGTTATTATAAAACTTTGAAGTTTGGGGACTAGTGTAATTAACAGTCCCCTCCCTTTCTAAATAAAACTGCTGACTTTAAACATGAATACCCTGTAACTACATAATTTAAAAACAAAGCATTACCAATAGACAGACAGAAGACTACTTGCTAATTCCAATTTAGAATAATTATAAGAACCTCACGTTATTTGCATATTAACTTTACGTTTCCGCAGTGAGGTAGGGGACATTGGGCTGTTTATAACACTAGTCCCCAAAGTTTTACAGTTGTGTGTTCAAACGTTTTAACTACTAACTTTAATCTACACAAGGGGTAATTTTGTGTATTATCATTGGGGATGTACAACAATTTATTGGCCTTTGTCTTATCCCTTTAGATCCCTGATATTAGTAATAATCTATAGAAACGATTATTCAGTTACATTAAAACATCAAACATAAAAAGGTTTAGATTTAGGTTTAGCCTTCCCCCCCTTCCTCCCGTCTCCATCATTTAGTGCAATAGAACTTGAAAATATTCATTATCAACTTTAATTCAAAGTCTAATCAAATAAATATTTCTTATAACTATGTTTTTGCGTCTTTTATCTATATGTATTACATCTTTCATTTTGACTTTAAAAGCGCATTTAAAAGATTTTCCTAACAAAGTTTTCGTGCACCCAGCCTCAGAAAACGCGCTAAAAACCCCTACGGGGGCGCGGGGGGGTAAAAGAAACCAGTACTGGCGATTAAAATATGTCTTTGGGTAATCAAATATCGTTTTTTTAGCCGGCGACACCCGGCGAAAACATGTTTCCTCTTACTGTCTTCTAAAATGTTGATTAAAAAACAAACAAAAATAAACTAAAATCTTGACTTCAACTATAATTATTTAGGACTAATTTCTTCAATTTGTGTTTTTTTCTTTTATACTGTCAAAATATATGTAATGCATGACTCATCAGAAGTTATTTTGTCTAATTACGTTAATTCTAAGAGATTTTATAATACTTTTAAAATTGTTGGTGAAACACAAAAAGTATGCCTTTTTCTGTAAGAAAATTTTTGCATTTCTTGACTTCCATGCATTAGAATGCTTACTTAAAAAGCGTATTTTTACGATTCCTTTGAAATCTGATGTACATTGGGTATGCTAATACTCATAGAATGTTTAAAGCTTGATTTGGGGGTGGTGAATTGTTGCCCCTTGTTGCCCCTATGTGTATTGGGACAAAATAATTGTTGTATTAATATAATATTTTATTATTTAATTAAATCTTTAATTCAATTATTCTTTCATAAAATTGTAATAACACTATGATTGAATGTACATATTATCAAGGAGTGGGTGTGTGTGCTGTATTTTAAGTATTATTTTATTTCATACATTCGTGGTATATAGTAGTTTTTTATTAGACTGGCACGGAAAATGAGTTTTTAATCAAGTAAACACACTTTATACATGTACGTTGGTTCGTCGGTAATGAAATAGTACCATCACATCTCTTCAATTTGGACTAAATATGATAAAATGATTAGAACAAGAACAAATTGTGCATGTGGAAAGAAAGCTTACTTTCTTGAATAATGTGGTCGCAATGAAAAGGCTTTAATGATTTCTCTTTAAGTTCCTAGTCGATCACAGAAACTCCCTCACTTTTAAATAAATTAGGAGGGGATTTTTTTTTACTTAAGGTCAAGTTAGACTGTATTAGGTACTGATAGACCTGCAGCGTGGAATAGGTTTTAAGTGCCTAACAGTCAATATTAGTAATTTTTTTCAAAATGGGTTATTGGGGACATTCTAAAACCCACATGCATGTAAATACAGATAAAGTGGGAGGAAGGTAACATTCAACTGTGAATGAATCAATTCAATTTGTAATAAGAGTTGACCATACAAAAAAAGGATTCCTATCATTTCCACCTAAATTGTAATTTTGTAATCAAATGTCACCGGAATTTCAGGGTTTTAAATGGACAAGACAATAGCTGATAAATGGATGTACATCCCCAAAAATGATACACAAAATTACCCCTTCTGTAAATTTGGGGTTGAAACGTCAAACATCCAACATAATAAATCAACTAACTAATCAAAACCAGTAAAAGTACCTACAGTTATTAGAAAACTTTGGGGACTAGTATAATAAACAGCCAATGTCCCCTCCCTCCCTACAAATATTCCTGAGAAATGCTATTTTATGTAATGTTGTGCGAATGTGGGGGAACACATGCACAAAAAAGAGGATTAAAATCATTCATGGCCTACTACTGTATCACAGACATGGATCATTATTCAGTTTTTGAAAAATAAACTGATAATTGACTAATATGTGCTTCTACTTGATTTTACCAAATAGACTACTGTGTTTTCTTAAAATTGTAGTCTTCCACAATAGCAAACAGAGGCTGTTTAATGTTCAAAGTTAAGCAAAGTTAATTTCATTAAAATGTTTATAAATTTGAAAAAGAAGGATGTAAAAGCAAACCCAATCTAATGTTTTTTTTTATTCAGGGAGGAAGGGACCAATGAACTGTAAATGATATTATACCCAAATTTTATAAACTCGTCCTACCATTGGATAACTAAAAAAAGTGGGGGGTTGAAATCTAATATTGATATGGTTGTAACAGTTGCTAAGATTTCCTGCAATTTAATTTTAATCTATTTCTTGTTATTAAGAATTAGATTTATGGAAGTTGTTTAAGAAAAATATATTCACACAAACATTTCATAAATTAAAAGTATATAATAGTTATTTCTCGCATCGTATTATAAACGGCTTTCCGCGGATATAGAATGTACAATTATAAGATTAAAAATAGTTTTTTTAGCCCCGAGGTGCCGAAGGCACGGGCTAAAAAAACTGGTTTTAATCTTATGATTGTACGTTTTTATATTTGTAGAAAGCTGGATATAATACGAAGCTAGACATAGTTTTTTGTATGGATGAGAACCGGTTCCTATCCACCGGATTCGAATGAATACGAGAATAGTTATTTCTCGTATCGTATTATAAACGGCTTTCCGCGGATATAGAATGTACAATTATAAGATTAAAACTAGTTTTTTTAGACCCGTGGTGCCGAAGGCACCGGCTAAAAAAACTGGTTTTAATCTTATGATTGTACATTCCTATATTCGTAGAAAACTGGATATAATACGATGCTAGACATAGTTTTTTCGTATTGATGAGAACCGGTTCCTATCCACCGGATTCGAATGAATACGAGAATAGTTATTTCTCGTATCGTATTATAAACGGCTTTTCGCGGATATAGAATGTACAATTATAAGATTAAAACTAGTTTTTTTAGCCCCGTGGTGCCAAAGCACCGGCTAAAAAAACTAGTTTTAATCTTATGATTGTACATTTCTATATTCGTAGAAAACTGGATATAATACGATGCTAGACATAGTTTTTTCGTATTCATGAGAACCGGTTCCTATCCACCGGATTTAAATGAATACGAGAAAAAGTCTTAAAATATCTGTCTCTGTTTATGCTATTAAAGTATACTATATTTGTACATGCATTACAATCTACATATTTGAATTCTATTATAATATATGTATAGGGATCAACTGAAAATTGATTACCCATTTGTTCCCTAATTTCCGAAGTTGTACGACAGATAACCCAACTATTCCAAAAGCTATTTTTAGATTCTCCGGTCTAAGGGAATAGTGATATAATGTATAAACGATTTATATATTATACATTGATTTTTTTTGAAGTTTGAAGCTTTTTTTAGCTAGTAGTAAATATTGAGATAGGATGAGGGTGATACGTACACAACCGGAAACTAAGATTCAGCTGACCTGTATAGGACCTTACGGAATAAAGGTACTAAGAAAGAGAGGGAATGTCTGATTGAGCCAATAGGAGAATCGCATCGGAATTTACATTGGATCTCATTGGTTGAAATTATGTACACATTTTCCTACGAAGGCATGTTTTTTTTCATTTCATACATACATAAAAGTCAGCTGTTAACAGTATATTTTCTTAGTAGAAAGCTTTGCGGAATCAGAATTAATTGCCCAAAAATTTCGTTTACAATTTGAAAGCTTGAAACAAAGTTGGATTCTTAAAAAAAAGTTAGGCTGACAACTTGCTGGTGAGGCAAAATTATTTTTGTGAAAAATCCTCCAAAAGCGAATAAAAAAATTTACAAAAATGAAACAAAATCTTAAGAGGGTTATTAACATATGATTTTGTTTAATTTTTGCAGATTTTTAATGTGCTTTTGGATGATTTTTCACAAAAATAATTTTGCCTCACTATCGAATAGCGAGTCTATCATTTTTTAAGAATCCACATCAGCTTGAGTCGAAAGTAAACAATACTTTTGTCTGCTAGGAATGTTCTCTCTTAGATTTGACGAAAAAAGGGTTCAGAATATTCTTCTACTCTTCTATTTCTATTCCTTACGGGGATTAAAAGTTTAGTATTAAAAGACTGAATTATAACTAATATTTTCAGTCTTGGAACCCATTAATTCTTATTTACATTAGCTGACAAAAATTTAACAAAATAACATATAGTATGATATTATTTTTGGCTAAACATTTTGCATACTGTTCCGGTAAAATGGCGGAACAGGGCGTTATTTGCTATTACAAGAACAAAATAAAGATTAAAATAAAGTTAAACACCAAATTTACATGATAAACTTAATTTCATTCACATCGGGCCCATCGATTCCTTTGACAATTATTCCACTATTAGTGAGTTATTTACAGGTTGATATGAAAAAGTCATTATTTTAAAAATCCGTCAATAAACGACACTATCCCTGTATCCGTGATGTTTATGTTCCACACCCTTTTATAAGAATGGCCACTTGTTAAAATCAGGGATCTTAAGGGATAAGACAATGAAGATAAATTTTTATCTATCCCCTATTATTAAATTAAAATTACACTTTCTGTATTAAAATTATATAAAGGTTAAAACACTACTAAAACTCAATAAAAGTACCCAATGTTTTCAGCCTATAAAGATATTGTGGTTATAAAACTTTGGGTTCAAGTGTAGTTTGCATTATAATTTCCTCTCCCTCCATGATAAAAATCAACTATGCAAGTGAATTAACAATCATACGGCAATTCATAAAATAAACAGAATTATCAAAATATTATTTTTTCTGCTCAAAGAAAGGATATATTTTAATAATTAGGGTCTGTATGTCACAACACCATAACGTCAGGGTTGGTTACGTTTTACAGGGCTATATCACTTACACATCTAGTAAATTTACAATGGATGTATTTTTTGTAAAATGTTTTATTCGTTTTTCTCATGTTTTAAATAATACATCTAACACTGTCAAAAAAACATCCAACTCTATGGATGTATAAATGACATGTGTTTAGATTAGGCCGATGTATGTTTGCCAGTCATGGATGTATTATTGACAGTGTAAATAATATGCTTTATGAAAGTTTGCCAGGAGTTTTAATATTATTGTAATTTATACAGATAAATTCAGTTTGCCATAAATACATCCATACTTTTTGAATTGCACTGACGAAAATACATCTACTCTACTTTTGCTGATTGTGTAAATGCTAGTCTTTAGTGAAAGAATTGTTTGATCCTTATAAAACTTTGCATAATAATTGTAAAATTATGATATAAAATGTCCGTACTTTCATTTCAAGTTGTTAACTTAAGAGTATTTATGGAGAGCACTTTGCTGATTAATTATTGACCAGAAGTTAGCTACGCTGCTATTATGGACGTGATCATTCTTGCTTAAGCTGTAATGTAAATTTTAGTATTGTGTTTGTAATATGACCCTCAGCTAGGCAGACATAAACCACAAAGTAAACTTAGTGTGCTTACATTTAAATAGATTTTTTTTATGCATATATCACATGAAAACAGTTTTTGGATAGATGCATTTTTCGTTAATAAAACAACCATGATACCATTGTAAAGTAATAGGATGTTCTTCGATCTATATGACTGCATGTTCAGTAAGATCTTGTATACGTCTAAACCAATTTTAGGAAAGATTAGTATTGTTCCATGTCAGTGATTAGGCTCTTTTTGTGATTTTGAACATTGTGTTTAGAACGAAAAAAAATAAAATTAAGTGTTAAACAATAGATTCTCTTAGTTTTTATAAGTTGATTAATTTTTTTGGTTATTTTAAAGGCACACCAAAAATTCTATATCTAATAAACATAAAGATTTTCAAACAATACTCCAAGTAAATAAATATACTAAATATGGTCATATAAGATATAAATCAAATAGTTCATGAATATTCACATTTTTTTTCAGTTTGAGTAAAAATATTCACTTTTAAGTAGTTAATCAATAGTAAATATAGAGTAGACTAATGGATTTATTATTGCTTGGATCATACACCAGATTATTATGTGCTCTAATAAAGTGAAACTTGTAGCTGGCTAAAATAACCATCACCCGCATCCCCCATCTTTACACCATTCCCTCCCTCCTACTGGATGAAAAAATTAAAGATGTTCTTGTTAGCAAACTAAATTGACGACGATTTTTCCCTGTCATAATATCTACGTATAATCTATATCAAGTTTATTTTTTTCAGTCATATTTTATGAAAATAAAATCGTTAAAGTATCTAAACAAAAGCTATACCATTAAATTAAGTATGACATAACAGTAAAATTGTAGAAAACCTTCACTTTGAGAAAAAAAACGTTTGACTGTTTTAGACATTAAATTTAATATACTTCTTTTATCTGTATAAATTAGAGCATTTGATCTCTAACTTTGATAACCCTAAATTGTATACAAGAAAACATCAAATAAACAAGATTAATTATTTCCATTTGTAGCACAGAACAGTTAGATAAGCAATCGATGTTTTAAGATTTCTAAAATATGCAATTAAAAGACAAACTGAAAATCGTTAATTATCAGTTAACCACTAAAAATACTAATAAAGTGATTTTTTGTTATGTTACTATTGTCAGCCAGAGATCTTAAGGGATAAGACAATGCAAATAAATTTAATACTAAATGATAGTGAAAAAAATATCTTTTGTATAGAGTAAAATTATTGGGGTATAGTCCCCTTCGTGGCAACGCTCCTTTTTTTCACAGTAGCTTTTCTCCTATTTCTTTAACCCTTTCGGGGCCAATTCCTTAACCCTGTGGGGCAATCACCTAACCCAATATAACCTAACCTAACCTAAAACAACCTATCAAAAGCCATTTAAAAATACGACGATTCGCCCCTTAAGGGGCGTTACTACGAAAGGGACTATTCCCAATTATTGTTTTATAGGTTTGGAAATAGTAGTTTCAACCGACCAATGCAGATTTAAGTCCAATGTTTTCTCCCTCCTAAATTGTCAACATACATTACAAAAGTTATATAGTAATATGTATTCTGAACAAAATTGTCCTTGTTATATACTTCAAAAGATCAATCTTAAGAATACAAGTTAATGATAGAGTAGCAGCAAAATAAATGTCTCAAGAAAGATAGATAATCTGAAAGAAATAATTATTTGAGTATCTTGTAGTTGAAGTTTTAATTATTACATGTCAAACTTTTAACTACTTAAACCATAATTATTTTTACATCAAAAAAATAATGTTTGGTTTTTGATAGCGTTACTACTCTACCTGTCTTTATGTTGGTACGCCTGCCACAATAAACTGAACTAATAGCTACATTCTACATCAGATCTTTAGTATAGATATATTTACAGATAACCCTTTTTCAATGACTTTTTCGTCTGCAAACAAATTGTTTTTTGCTACTTGGCTGTGTTAATATACCCCACACCATTGGTTAATTTTCAATGACCCAATTGAGGGTCGGCACAAGGACATTGTAATGCTGAGATAAAGTTATTTAAAACTTTCTCCCTCTAGTGTTTTACTCTAATTATTTTACCAGTGTCATGTCGATATAACATAAGCAATAAAGATTAGCAAGGGTTAGACCCCGGGGGGTGGATGCTCAAACTTCAATTACATCTTGAATTTATTTTCGCTCAATCAGGTTTTTTCAAATGAATCAATCAAATCCTATTGAACTCAGGGATACTGCGATAGCTATTATTCCGATAAGCATGCTAACTTAATATTACTGTAACAGTCGAAAAGACACATTCTAAAAGTAATTTGATACGTTCCTTTTATACATACACCAAATATTTAATTGCACTATCTAAGTTTAATAGTCCTAATTTAACTTGATAATGAGTTTTTCTAAATAAATTTGCCATTACATATCTCTTTATCTCTGAACACAACTATTTTCAACACAACAAAGCCTTGACTCTAGTGTCACACACATAGAGATGAATAATCTTACATTATATATCCCTTTGTCTCTAGTGTCAATTGTAGCAAGGAAAACAAAACCTTGACCCTAGAGGTTAATGTCACACAGTGTGTTAGTGGCAAAAAAGGATCAAGCTAATATTGCTTCATTCCAAGGATATAAAGGGATAAGGCAATGGCCGATGAATTGATGTGCATCTACAGTGTTTGCACAAAATTACCCATTATGTAGATTACAATTAATGGTTAAAACGTTTGGTCACTAAATTTAATAAACCAACCAATCAAATTTTAATTCCCCAAAGTTGTTAAGCCAACGAATTAGAAAACGTAATTATAAAACTTTGCAATTAACAGCCCAATTTCCTCTTACTTCCTGGCATCATTTATTTTCACAAGAGATGCGATTAATAATGAGTTTGAATGTTTAAATAAACGTTGTCCTTTTAAATTGGGACAAGAAAGATTTTCTTTGGACAAAAAGAAATTGATATTAAAATCACATTTAGATTGCTCTTATAACTTCAATGTGAATAGAAAGATGAAGATAAAGTAAGAGATAGAAAATACAAAGAAATATCCTATTATGTAAAGCAGTAAGGGATTTTATGTCTGAAGCTTAACATTTCAATAATCACGGAACCGATTGAGTTAATCATTTCAGGAAAGCTTAAAAAAGATCCCGAGAAGTTTTAGACTATTCTACCTATACATTTTAAATCTTTAAATGATTTAAGGCTATTTTTTTTGCCCTTACCTATTCTTCAAATATAATTATAGAGCCCCTAAAAGTTACAGCTACAGCCGCTGGTACTTATGACTTATACTACAAATAGGATATAAATATGAAATATGACAAATGCATATCCTTATGAATGTAATACCTATGTGTTAAATTAAACAGAAAAAATGATGATATAGAATTTGTAAACATAGTGATAATATAAATAATAATTTAGAATAGGTATACCGACCAAAAAGTTTTTTTGGGTAATGTAAAGGAGACAAAGTTTTTTTCTCAATAATTTGATCTAAGATGAGCTAGAATCCATGTTAAGGTGTCTATAGAAGCGTCTTAGCCTACTTTACAAATAACTAGACACTGATAATTAAAGTACTTTGTACGATAACTTTTCACTGTGTACGAGTAAAACGTCTGAAAATTTTGCTTTAAACAAATTAAGTACCTGAAATATCAGAGATAGACCCTAGGTTTGTTCTAGTTATTTGTAACGTATGCCAAAACGCTTTTATATACACCTTAATTTCGATTCTAGCTCATACTTATGCCTGCTTTGCCTATAAGAATGTGATCACACCCAGGAAGATCACACCTGTTGAATCTATCACTATGTATTTTAATTCAAGGTTTAATCATTTAGCTTGTCAGTTAAATAAATTGCAGGGAGGGAGATGACATTGGGTTGTTTATTACACTAGTTCCCAAAGTTCTATGATATAACGTTTTCTTTATCGTTGGCATAACAACTTTGGGGACTTTCAATGAATTTTGATTGGGTGGTTCAATAATTTTAGTGTCCAAACGTTTAAACCTCAAAATTTAATCTACAGAAGGGGTAATTGTAGGAATTGGGGATGTACAATGTACATCAATTTGTCAGCTATTGTCTTAACCCCGTAAATCCCTAATTTGCATGGTGTTCATTCACTTTCGCATACTTTCAAATCCACGTAATTTTTCATACATGAAAAATAATAACATTAGCAATTAAATGAGCAAATGAAGAAATTGGGACAGATATAAAAACTGCCTCAAAGTTTAATTTAATTTGCTACTTATATGTTCCTTTCCCCAAACAGTTTGTGTTTTTAAGTGTAATTTATTTCCTACTAAATAAACAAACAGATGATTTCATTGAAAAAAGGAACATTAAAATTTCAAATTACACCTCCCAAAAATCTAAAATTACATTTAAGACTTTTTAGGACATTAGCGCAGCTGCTCTATAATTATGTCGGTAAGTTTTATCCGCGTGTAGGCGATAGAATTTTTCTAAAAGTTGAATTTCTAGTAGAGGTTTATTTTCGATAAGCGGTAAAAAAAGTTTAAAATATGTTGTTTCTTTTTATATGCGAATAGGACAAAATTATGTACTAATTCTTTCAAAATAAATAAAAGTTTAAAACATAAAAAAGTATTTTTTTACTTCAATAAAAACAAAAACAGTCGTTAATTTCATATATTATTTCTCCCTGCTGAATTTGCACATTTAAAAATGTAAACAAAAATTTGCTAATGTTATTTAGCACAAATTGAAGATTAATGACTAATGTTTTTAGATGATAAATTATTGATATCAGCATCATATGTTTATGGAATTTATATTTTTTATCTCTCACTTTGTCACATGACATGTCACCTCTGGAGTTTTCACTTAAAAACTGAGTAAATACAGAGATAAAAACATTAAAGTTAGATACTCGAATGTACCACTGTAAATAAAAAATGCTTTTTAGTGAAAAATTCAAATTTTTAATACTAAATATTTAATATAATTTAAATTACCCCCCCAAAAAATTTTACCCCGGGGGTAAATTTTGAGGGGGGGGGGGGCTAGATATACCACACTTTTCTGGGATCTTGCTGTGTCAAGTATCAACTGTTGGGAATACCAAAGGATGACTCCATGCAAAATTTGAGCCGGATCCGGCCAAAACCGGCCGTGAATTTTATAAAAAACCGGTTTTTTCCGGTTTTTAGAGGGTATCTGTAATTCGATTCAGCTGGAGCAAAACCGGTTGGAGGTACAAAAATATTTACTTCACATGAAATTTAGCCTAACTTAACCTAAGTCTGGTTATTTGTGGGGTCTAAGAAAAAAAAATCCCGGATTGGATGAAGCACGACGTCGCTGCGCGTCTTCAAAAATTGCTGGTCGGCTCATTTTGCCCCATCAAACCCTCCTCCCGTGCCATTTTTCTGTGTAAAGATTATAATTATAATCTTTTGCATAAGTCTGATTTTTTTCCTAGACCTCACAAATAACCAGACTTAGGTTGGACAAAAGGTCCCGTGAGATTATCTCAAACCGTTTGGGCGTGGCGGGCCGAAAACCGCAAAAAATGGCCTAAAAATTGACCAGCCTGTCATTTCATCGAAGAAATCCATCAAAAAATCACAATTTGAAATTTTAATTAATTAATAACTTTTTTCTCATAAGAGATAATGACACAAGACTTTCACTTAGTGAAAATTCAGCATTGTGGGCCGCCTAGACTTTATATTTGGTGACCCTGGGGTGACGGGTTCAGTGCCCCCCACACCCACGAAGTGGGCATACTTTTGAAAATCACGTTTTTTCAGTTTTTCCCTTTACAGCAAGATCCTAGAAAAGTGTGGTATATCTAGGGGAGGGGGGGGGGGTAAACAAAATTTACCCCTGCCAACAGATTTCAGGGGGATAATTACCCCCCCCGGGGTTAATATTTTGGGGGGGGGGGGTTAAAAAAATTTGCATTTTACCCCCCCCCCCCAAAATACGAATTACCCCCCACTTAAAAATGTTTTACCCCCCCCCCCAAAAAAAAGCTTGGACGCCCCTGTGTCGTTTAGTCTTATCCCTGCCAGAAACGTCGTAAGCATATCGTAGGATTTGCTTACGACGTTTCTGGCAGGGATGGAAATATTAATTAGTTTTAACAACATAGTTTTGTAAGTAGTGCATTTATAAAACCAATATATTAGTAGTAGTATCAAAACACATCAATCTATTCAAACATCTAGACATGTCTAATATATTAATTTCATCATTTAAGAAAACTAGATAAAGTAAAACCTTGAAGTTGCAATGTATACTTTAAATTTATCTTGTAAGTTTGTATACAAGATTGTGTAAAATAATATTTAAAAAGGTCCCATTAAGAGGACCAAAGCCAACAAATGAGAGAAACCTAAAAATAAACTTTGATACCAGTATAGTTTTCAGTACAATGTCCCCCTCCCTTCCTGGCGTTAAGCAACATAATTGTAAATACCCATTACAAATTTATGCAATTCTTCATATATAATTATAATTAGTATGTTAAAGTATGTATTATCAAATATTGGACCATGTTAAAGTTTAGAAACCTGAACATACCATTGCCAGTTTAAGAGCACAATTTCTGGAATAATTTTAATAAAGGAACATTAATGAAATATTACAAATGAAATATTAACATCTTAGGTTCAGGCAATTGATCTTTATGTCCTTCTCAAAAATCCTAAAGTTAATTAAAGATAATATGTCCTGTTTTTAAAATCCATCATTGTGAAATCCATGACCCCTTAATGTGTATATCATCAAGTAAAAGCAAAGCAATTTTATATGAACCTCTATGAGGTAAAGAAAAGTGCATTTCTGCCTCATAATTTTCAAATTATTATGTTAACACAGGGATAGTTTTTATCCAAAGGGTACGCAGCAGCAATATAACAGTCAAACAATATTAAGTTAGTTTTAAATATAAAAGTGAACTGTAATACATCTATTATTAAGAAAACAAGGACAATTATGTTTAAAGGTAAAGCAGCAACAACAAGAAAAAATTATGTTTCTATGAAGAGAAATAAACTGTTGTAAAATAAATAAATAAATACTGCATAGAAACTGTAGTGTAATAATATAGACTACATAGAGTGTTACTTTATTACTGTAAATACTTACATTTTATTCTTAACGGACATAAACTTTTTATAGAGTAGCTGCGCTCCAAAACAGTTGACTGGCATGAATTTTAGTGTCAAGAGCCGCCAGGTAATATAAATTTATTAAAAATTAATTTTGAAAGATTATATTTAAGAGGGTTCTGCATGCAATCATGGAGTAGAAATTTGAAAAAAAAATTAATAAAATATTATTAGATTTCAAAATTTATTTCTTACTTAAAAAAGTAGATTGTTCATCTGCCTGTGCGTTTGTCGGTATTAAAAGATCTTATAAGCCGCTGGATCAATTTGATTCTTCTTTTCTGGTAAGATTGATACAAGTCCAGCTTAAATGTATATCGACATAAACGAAGGTAGACAACAGAAAAGAATTGCCCCCGACAATATATAAAAAACATACTTCCACTCCTAATTAATTTTGATGCACTTATTTTTTAAGAGATTATATTTTATAATTGGGCAAATTTGGAATTTTTTTCCGTTTTAGGTGTTTTGGTTGATTCCCTTATTTTCTAACAAAAAAACAATATCCCCTTTTTTATATCTATAAATCTACACAGAATCAGGCACGTCCAAATGGGAGGGAAATAGTTTACATTTTTCCCTCCCCCCCAAAAAATTATAACCCTTCCAAGTAATTTTATTCCCGGGGAAAAATCTTATTTATATTATATTTAATTCTTTTTACTATTCTTAATGTATTGTATACTGAATACTATACTGTTTTTTATAATGGAAAAAATGTTCGCTTTGTATTGCTACAATAATAATAGGATAAGACCAAAAAGAAAAAAAATATGGGGGATGGGGGTGTTATGTATGGTTCACTATTGAATTAAAGGAATGTTGCCAGCATATTTTAGCGCATGCAATATTCTTGTCATGCTTTGCAAATTAATCACATCATTGGTTTCAGATTCAACAATCTTGGGCCAATATTTCAACACCTATACCCAGGGGTTAGGCGGCCGCCATCATATTTCGCAAAACTCTTACATTTTTCAAAGATGTATTTGTTAAAAAATAAATAAATAATAAAAACTTTTTTCTAAGAGTAATCTACAAAGATAATGTAGTTCAATGATACTTAAATGAATCTAAGCCCATTTCTTTCCAATAATATCACAAGATATAAAAGGAAGCACTTCAAACTTAACATAAATTCATTCTAATGCAAGAAAAAAGTTGTTTGACGGCTGCCGAGCCTTGTCGTACACTATGTATGTAATCATCTTTCAATGGCCTTTGTCCATTTATAGCGCTAGGGCTTTTAGCATGTTGTAGATTTTTTTTATGGTTTGCGTCCTAATTAATCTTTAAATGTTTGAAAAAAACATGCAAAACAATACAAATGAAAATAAGGAATTAATATGATCATATTAATAAACAAACGGTAAAGTATTATACAGTAAATAATATTTTTGATAAGAATCGTGTGATTTTAAAAAAATCCTTCAATAAACAAGAACGTTATAGGATAGCAGATTTTATTTAATTTGCCGTGACAAAGTTACGTAGTAGCGAATAGATATTTTTATTTCAATGCTGTTTTTTTATATTAATAATCCATTTGTATTCCATTGCTTATAAGCATTAATGCAATTAAAAGGCCGTTTTTATCAATTTCCATGGAGTGAGATAAGAAATATGCAATTTTAAATTTGAAATGTTTTTTTGAAACCATGTCTTAAAAAACTTTTCAATGAATAGAATTATTATACCTCTAACTTTACCTCCGATCAGAAATAAATATAATTAAAATAAAAGGTTTTATTTTTTTCTATATTGACTTTAAATTGAACTGTAAATTACACTGGCACCCCAAGTTTTATAACCAAGTTATATTATACGTTGGCTTCAAAACTTAGGTCATTTGTATACAAATTTGATTGGTTGGTTCCTTATAACAATAAGTATCCAAACTTTCTAGCAATAATTTTCATCTAGAGAAGGGCTTATTTTTGGGAAGTGTATAATTTTATCATCCATTTTCTTATCCCTTAAGATCCTTGCGGAAAGTAAAGAATAGATAATCAAAAAAGAAAGTTGAAAAAGAAATGGTTGAAACTTGAAAGAACAATTATGTTTAGCGCAAAAAACAACTTGCTGACCATCTACTTGGAGAGCACCTACACTACAAAAAAATACACAAACATGAGAGGATAGAAATCTGCGAATACAAATCCCTTTTGCTGTGAAGGCCCAAGATACGATATAAAATCTTTTAATTAAAAACAAAAGATGCAAAAAGTGTGTACATCTGATATATCTCAGATGTAGAGGGATACATTAATTTGTGATAAATTGTGAAATGAAGATCAAGAATTATGTATCAACAAGAAGCAAAAATAAACCCATTTAGGAGTTCAAATGAAAAGGTCTTTAAGCCAACATTGTATACAAAGTAATTTTTTTTTTACTAAATCCAGCTTTAATGTTACTTGAATTCCGTTTTATGACCGTTTATAGCATAAACAAATAAAAAATTAACCTCTTACTAGGTTTGAAAAACAGTGCATAGTTGGACAAATTTTAAATATAATTTTCCTTCCATTTACCTATCCCTCTAATCCCTGTAATCACTCAGAATGTGAATGAGATATCCTGTAAAAAATGAGATATCTCTGATGCATGATTAATTAAGCAATTATTAAAGATAGTGGGCTCAATCCAGATTTTGCAAGTATGACAATTCTAACCCTAGCCTACCCCTACCCTTTTATTAAAGCTTTTTTTTCAGGGAGGGAGGAGGCATTGGGCTATAACACTAGTTTCCAAAAGTTTTAGAGTAACGCTTTCTTTCGTTGGCCTAAAAACTTTGGAGACTTTCAGTGAACTTTCAGTTCATTAAGTTGAGCGTGTAAACGTTTTAACCACTAATTGTAATCTACAGAAGGGGTATTTCTGTGTATCATCATTGGGAAAGCAAATTAAATTATCGGCCATTGTAATTTTTTCAAAATTGGGGTAAGTCTCTGAACTGATAGTCAATTTATGTATTTACGAATCGTTCTATTGATTTCAAACTTTGAATGGTGATTCGCGAATTAGAATTACAGAATTACTATTTAAACTATGACATCAATTTTTAATGTGATACAGTTGTCGATTACCAGGATTTTTAAAATAAATTCTCATGACGATAAAGCACCATGTAGTTGCAATAATTTCGGTATGGGTGTTCTACTAAGAAGATTTAGCGGATAATGATTGCATTCTGAGTTTCTGTCACAACTAATATTTTATACAAAGAAAATCTTAACAAAGTTCTAATTAATGGGGAACAAGGACGAGTCTGTTCATTAGTAGTAGCGCAATAATGATAATCATTAAATAAAACTGAAAAATAAGGAAAGTTTTCTGTTCTAATTTTTTTCTTATCTGATAAAACCTGCGCCACTAGCCTTAAGGGGCTTCGTATTCCAAGATAAAAGATTGGCAGAAAATACCCAAAACCCCTACCAATCTATAAATAAAATAACCCTATAATCATTACAGGACCTATGTGTTCAGTGTTGCCTCCCAAAAATGAAGAAGTCAATCGGTTAAGTAGTTATTTATATATTAAGCTATAGACAATTTTAAAAAATATTTTATATAAGAAATTTATGCTATTATATTTAAAAAAAAAAAAAATTGATTAAATACGAAGAATTGATCTTTTAAACTAAAAAGATTGTATTCCAAAAAAAGCCATACGATATAACATGATATTTAAAAGTAGATAAGGTAGATAGAAGGATATAAAAAGTTTAGTAAGTGCCTATGCAATATGCAAACCATACTACCATACATTGTCCCATTAACCCTAGCTTGTCGGGGAGTAGGAGTGGGGAGGAGACTAGACTATAGCACCCTCCTTATCAAATTCATTAATCTTAATGAGTTGAAGTGAAATGACTTTTGAAGATTGATATTTCTACACTATTTTAAAAAGCACCCATTCACAAAGGTTGCTATAAAATTAATGGGAAAAAGTAAGGCGTTGAATGAAGTAATGATGACTCCCCCCCCCCAACTTTGTAAACGGATATCGTCTATACAACCCGACTATATAGGGTTAACTATAATTTTGAGGGTGGAGGTTGACCCTTATAAATGTTTTAAAGTGTGGTAAGGTGAACAAAGAAGATATTAAAAAGTTTCAAAGTTTCAAGTGTGTTGCTGTCTGGAGGGGGGTAGGTGGGGAAATATTTGTAAGTGCCTGTCTGTGTAAATTTGTGTGTGTGTGTGTGTGGTGGGGGGGGGGGGTAAAGTCTGTGCATGTGTATTAGTTACATAAAATAGAAGACTAGTGAGGTAGCTTACCTAACAAGTAAGAAATGGATGGCTTTTGAGTACATTTTAAAATTTTTGAAGTAAATGTAGAAATGACTTTTCTTGATAAGGTTTATTAGATAATTAATGATGGGGTGATTAAAAAGTTGGCAGTTTCTCCTATATCGCAAATGGATAGCAAATTTGTTTGTTGTTGCAGAAAATAACGGTTTATGATGCTTAGTTTAGGTAACGCTATCATAAGAAAGTTAAAGAAGTGTCCCGCAGGAATAAGGATAGAACACCACAGGTTTAATGACCCTTGCAGGGGCTGGCAATACTTGTTTTCTCTAACAAATATTAAAAGTAAGGAAAATTCAAAATTGTTCAAATTCTAATTTATTCTTTGGGGCATTTCCCCCCTTCTTGGCGGAACTTGTAGCAATTAGATTGCCTGGAAACTTTTGCAAGCAAAATTATGCAATACCATCATGTCACACATAGACCACCCACCCATACCTGTTAAACTTGGGAGTGTTGTGTTGACATACCATCATGCCACACATAGACCACCCAGCCATACCTGTTAAACTTGGGAGTGTTGTATTGACATAAAAATTATGTCACACATAGACCACCAAGCCATACATGTTAAACTTGGGAGTGTTGTGTTGACATATATAGACCACCCAACCATACCTGTTAAACTTGGGAGTGGTGTGTTGAAATACCATCATGTCACACATAGACCACCCAGCCATACCTGTTAAACTTAGGGGTGTTGTATTGACATACCATCAAGCTATAAGCTTATGATGATATGATAACAGCATAAAACGGTAAGAGAACAATGCCCCTAATGGAATTTGGTTATAGGGGATATGACTTATTAAGTCCCAGATTTTGATCCTTAACCCATTCTTACTAATCAAACATTTTCATTTCAATCATAAAAAGATAGGAATATGAGCAGGAATCTCAATTGAGCGTTAAGACAATTGATTTACATGCCCAATTACCATAATCAAAATTACTACTTCTGTAGTTTAAAACCAATGCATGATCTAAAAAAGTTTAGACACCGTTAGTTTGAAGAGTAACCCAAAGTTTGTAAGCCAACGTATGCGAAAACGTGTTTAGACAACCAGAGTAACTTACAGACCGATGTGAATATCCCCTCCTTGCCTGGTATTAGAGCATTATATTGTTTCAAGTGCCTAATCCACGAAGAAGGCACTGAAGATCTGTTTATTATACTAGTCCTCAAAGTTGTATAACAACGTTTTCCTATTCGTTGGTTTGACAACTTTGGAACCTATATTTAAATTTGATTGGTTGGTTCATTAAGTTGAGTGAATATACAGAAGGTGTAATTTTGTTTATCATCCCTAGAGATACACATCAATTTATCGGCCATCGTCTTATCCCTACCCCTGGACGGACAGGACAGAGAGATGAAATTGTGTGTGGCGGTGATTTTGAAGAAGAGTGCAACGGATATGACCTTTGATTGCATACAACTTCTTAGCAAAATGAACATGACTGTCAAAATTGCACATCTAAAACACACACACACACCTAACCCTAACACACACACACATCTAACACACACACATTGAGTTAATGTATTAACTAGATGTGTCTTAGGGGAAGGTACTAGAACAATTATATCCATGCAACAAAATAAAGAATAGTAAAGAATTTTATAACACAAAAAGTTTATGGTACTAAAATCAAATCAGCCTAAAAACTTTTCTCGTAGCTGTCTATAGTGCCCTAGCAAAACAGGGAGAGATGTCACCACGTTTAACGTGCCTATTCTATTGACGCCATAAAATACCCTATACCCCATCTCTTTTCTAGGAGGTTTCTTTCCCTCTACCATGAAGTCAATAGAACACGTAAGCTAACCGCAGTGACATCTTTCCCACTTTTTGCTAGGGCACTAAAGACAGTGGGACTTTTCTCAGCAGTCGGCCGATTATACAAACATCATATAAAGAGTAGCTGCGCTACTTGAAAGAAAGGAAACAGAAAATTGATTCTAAGAATCTAAAGAAGCATATGAAATGACACAAAACTAGGTTGACAACATTCATTAAAGCGAAGATCAATTACAATTTAAAATGAAGCTGTCATACCTAAAAAGATGTAAATATTTTTATGTTTTACTTGTTGTGTATATTCAGGGAGGAAATTTTATAAACAGGTTATTTTATTCGTTGACCTATATACCAAGGGTACTTTTATGGAATTTTAATTGGATGGTTTCAAACTTAAATTGTCAAAACTTTTCAAGCAATAATTTTTAAACTCTAGAAGGGGCAATTTAGTTAATCATCATTGGGGATGTATATCAATTTACCCTCCCTTGTTTTTTCACTTAAAATCCCTGCTTTACTCACATAAAGATTTAGAATTATTTAGAATCTGCAAACTATTTTAAAGTTGAGGAGTTTCCCTTTTAAAAAGTAAATGGAGCTTATATAATTATGCACATTATCTAGAAATAAAGATATTACATTCAGATTTAGGATTATTATGTTTATATTCTTGCATAAGGTCTAATTCCCTTATTCTTTTGGATTAACTTAGTTGTAAAAGCAATTTTTTTCTCTAAATAGGGTAAGTCAGTCCGTCCGTTGGTAACATGTTTCAAACTTTGCATGATGATTCCTTAAACATTTATGGAAAACAGTAAAAGTGTCGAACTATGACGTCAGAAAAAATTAACAATTAACGATGCTGTGAGTATTGGTGCAAAAAATATGACGTAACAAAAAAAATTAGCCAATGAGAGGCCGTTATTGACCAATGCAATGGTAAAATTTATAGTGGCCTCTCATTTGCTAATTTTTTTTGTTTCGTCATATTTTTTGCACCAATACTCACAGCATCCAATTAACCAATGAGAAGCCAGCATTCACAATAGTAAAATATATAGCGGCCTCTCATTGGTTAATTGTTAATTTTTTCTGACGTTATAGTTCGACACTTTTACTGTTTTCCATTTATGTACACATGAGAAAGCGTAGCAACACTATATTCTTCACCTAACAGTCTGCATGTCCAGGGGACATTGCACTTTACGATCCTTATACTAAAGTAACAGGATGTCTGTGTGTTTATCTGTGTTTTTGCACAGAAGGATCTCGCTAACCACTGAACCGATCAGGTTCTCCTTTACAGGTCCTGGGAAGGTTTATAACTATTTTGGGGTAGGGTACCACCACCCTCCCAAGAGAAATCACAAATTTTTTTAAGCAGAGACTGAAACGCAACATAGATAGGTAACGTGTCATTTTTAAAGAAACCAAACATTTAAAGTGCCACTAGAGGCCTCTAGGTGCGCAGCCGCTAGTTACATCATATACTGGTTACCAACGTTTTACATACACATTCTTTTATTCATTGGCTTAAAAACATCAAGACCTTTTATTGAACCTTGGATGGGGCGAACTAGTAGTATCCAAGCTTTTACATAAATGATCCATAAAGTGGTAATTTTGTTTGTAAAAATTTGGGGTGTGCATCAATCTATCGTCCAATGTCTTATCTTATTAAATCCATTTAAAATATGGAATTATCATTATTCGATTGTCTCGTGTTTAAATCGTTATACGTTATTATTTTGATCTAATGATTTAAAACGAATCAGATGATTTTACACAGTATGTTATTATAGGCTTTATTAAATGCCTTACAAATTATTTGTTTACTATTTTGTTGTAACTTTTAGGTTTTTTTTGTATCATTGATAATGAAATTAGGTTGCTAATTTCATAACAAGTTTGTGCAATTTTTAAATATGTAATAATATTTTTTTTGGCTTAAATCAAAAGGATGTTCAAGCTGGGTAAATCAATGAAAAATTCACATGCCATGATCTTGTGATAGGCTATTTTATTTAAAAAAAGGCCTAAATTTCAAATTCTAAAAGGTTAATGGCACAGTCGATATTGTATGTATAAAGTGTAAATAATGCTGTTGTAATGAAATCAATGATCATTAAAAAGCTAGTTTTAATGATCTGATAATATAACAACATTTTACTACGTAACAGTGTTATGTTATTAATTTTCCTTGCAGTAAATTATTAGTACATTTGTTATTGATAAAAAACGTTAAAAATAAGACGTACTTTGAATTAGTTTATGTATACCAATATCAACATAAATGTACATATCTCCAAAATAAGTATACCTACCAGTTTACCTATCTCAGTAAGATAGGTTAGGTACACCTTCTATTATTTAAAAAAAGACATTAATCTTAAATGAAAGTTACATCCTACAAAAAAAAATATTTAAAATAAACTAAATATAAATATATTTCATCAAATAAAAATAAATTAACAAATACAGACCATATAGTATTACCTGTTGTAATCGTTTTCACAATCATTTTGACGTGATAAAATAATAAAAAGTTTATGGTACTTATTAAATAAAACGCAAATAAATGAAAACAATACACAATGGAATGACAGTTGATTTAATTCACATTTTTTACGTAACATGATCACTTTTAAAATTCACTTCACTTGAGTTGACTGCCATATAATAAACAATATAGGCACTTTACAGGCCTTTTGGATGGAGAGAGAGAGAGAAGCGAGGGGGAGAGAAAGAAAGAGAGAGAGAGACTGTGTGAAAATGAGAGAGACTAACGAATAAGAGAGAGAGGGAGAGGTACTTCGCTGACTATTTAATGTTGTTGTATATGTGACTGAATAGCAGACAAAAAAGAATGGTGCATGAGTGTGTGTGTGTGTGTGTGTGTGCTGTGCACTGTGGTGGTGTTGTTTACCTTCTTCAACATAATCAGCTGATTTACAACAGCGGTGGTGCGCTGTGTACACAGATTAACAACTTACTTAGAAAAACAACCAGGTAGCTTATCTGTCACTTTTTCACTTTGTCACTTTTTTATCTGTTGCTTGATTTTTGCAAAGTAAACTTTAGCCCTCCAAACGTTTTTTACTCAAAATCATTTTTGTATCAATTTTCAAGTTCTAAATTTAACTAAAATAAAAAAAAATATTTGTACTTTGATTTGTATACTATCTATGTATATCAGAATATAGAAGATTAAGATTTGAATTAAAATATGATCCTTCAAATTCGAATTTTATTCACTCGAAAATTTACTTCAAAAGTCATTTTTAGATTAAAATATTTAAATTTAATAGAATTTTAATCATACTTTAAATTAAAACTAAATTAATAATATAATAAATTAATTCTTTTGAACTTAATTTTCAAATAATAAAACATGAATATTTTGTAATATTATCACTTTTTGTTACTTTAATATCATTTTTTAAAATGCAGCTATTCCATTGTTCTGTAGAAGCTTTGCAGACCATTAACAATTGTCAATTTTACCTTATTGATATTCTTTTTAAAAAAAAGTTCTTTGTCATACGCACTAAAAAAACATATACGCGCATATTTGTGATGCGCCTAATATGAACTTACTTTGCGCGGCGTCGTGACATCTTTGTAGTGCTCTTGGCGCCTTAGTGTCATTTCAGATCAACTACTCGAGCTTTTTGTAAGTTCGAGATTTATATAAAAAAATCCTTGATTTTTGTAGGGATAAGACAATGGACGATAAATCAACTGTAAGGATAAATAAGAGTACCCCTTATGTAGATAAAATTATTGGTTGAAACGTGTGGAAACTACTAGTTTTGAACTACCAATCAAATTTCGGAAATAGTGCACAAAGTTTTTGAGCCAACAATTAAGTTGATATAGTTAGAAAACTTTGGGTACTGAGAGGAACCTGAAATTTCAATTTACTGTGGTATTTGCGCTCATCGGCACGACTTTTAGTTAAATCCGCCGCAGTTGTAATAGAACTAAGTAAAAATTCAAAAAAATAATAAAAAGAGAAAATAAAAATAACGATTTCTGTAAAAATCATAAAATATTAGAATTAAAAAAAATATGTGTCAACCAATATTCCATTCCCCATAACTTCAATTTTAAAAATATGTGTCAACCAATATTCCATCCCCCATCACCTCCAGAAAAGAAAGTCATATAGGAGAGAAATGTAGAGTTTTAAATAACAAAAACATATAGCAAGAAGCGAATCACCGACCTACGGACCGAGTAAATAAAATTCTGGATTCTCATTTCTAATCAAAAGAAAGAATAATCCTTCTATCTTGAATAGCAGCTAAGAAATAAACATTTCCGCCCTACTGTTTCTTACATACAGACAGACGCTAATTCCAAATCATAGAATATCTTTTCGAAACCGAGTAATATCCGATTAGAATCGGTTCTACAAAAACCCTTGTCTAGCATCGTATTATATCCAGTTTTCTACGAATAAAAAATGTGCAATCATCTCGAGGATTAAAACTGGTTATAATCTTATATTTGTACATCCGCGGAAAACTGTTTATAATACAATGCGAGAAATAACTATCTTACCTAAAATTACATCGGTTTAAATAAAAAAGAATGTAAATGATTAAAATGCAAGCCACGTATGTAAGACAGGAACAAAACCATCTAGGCTTCATTTCAATTTTCTAACTCGGATACTAATCAAATTATAAGCTAACTTGAAGAACAAGTATGATAGTTTTCATAAATACAAATTCACCACTGGAAGCTAAAGTAAGGTATCCAATCCAGTTGTAAAGCAAAATATACAAAATTCTAAATTATGAAGCTCCATTGTAAATGAAATTTTAGCAACAAATTTTTAGTAGAGCCGAGAAAATTTTTAAAAAGGTTACTTAAAAGCACTTAAGGGGCAGTTTGGCTGCCATTTATTCTTGGATTATGATATGAACTTATCATTTGAGGTCTATTAAAAAAATAAGTGCGGCTAAAATACAGTCAAAAAGATGCCTGGCTGAAAAAAACCGCTTTAATCTTTTATTAAGGAAATATTGCAAAAAATCGCACAGACGGACAACGTAAAACACACAGTGGCCTTGAAGTTAGAACTAACTTTGAGGAAGAAAAACTAGCTAAACTCCTCAGCTAATCAAGTTGATTAGAAAATTGTTTGCGCTATCAATTTGGCTTAACTTTGTTTTGCACCTAGTTGGGCAGATGAATATATAGATTATTTGCACAGTCAGTTTGAATTTGAAATATTTTAGAATATTTTCATTAAGTTTATGAAAACCGAACTTGTTTCCACAAAAGTCATTTTTAGATTATCAAAATTAAGCAATGTTAACCTCATTTGAAATTAAAGTGACATAAATAAATATTCATTTGCCCAACTGAAGAATTCTCAAGGTTCTTTAAGAAGATCTCCAGGTGAGGTTCAAGGTTATCTAAACCAAAGCCAGTTCATCTAAAGGTTATTTATTTCCTTTATTCAACCCAGTGATTTATAAATACTAATACTTTTATAGATTAATTATTCGGATGATTTTTGACAATGCTCATGCATAACAATTTTAATTTAACGTTTAGAATTTCAATAGATAATTTGCATTCAGTAGTTGATTAAGAATCAGATTTGTAGCTTCTTTTTACGTTGTACAAACGTAATGTACAAAACAAAAATATCTCCATTTTTTTCTAAAAATTTGCAAATATTCTCGGTCTACGGTCTGCGAACATTTTTATGATGTGTACTCAGAAATTTAAAACAATAAGATTAATGTACAACCCCAATCATGACAAACAAAATCAACCCTTATTTAGATTAAAATTAGTGGTTGAAATCAGTGGACACTCAATTTAATGAACCAACCAATCACAATTCAATTGTATAATATCATACTCCCTTTTCTTTTTTATACAGGAGGGTGTATAAATATTTTAAATGTATTTTTTATATTTGAGAATAAATTAATCTCATTGTATGAGACATTATAATAAATGATGTGTAAATTATGCAAAAAAATATTCTTTAGGTCAAGTTGTGATACAGTTATTGCACCAATACAGTCTTTCAGTAAGATACACGAATTGTTTACCGTATATTTGAAGAGGTGATGTTATATTATCTTTGTCATATAAAAAAACTTATTTAAATGTCGGCCAATATTGGAAGAGATAATACCATGATATCATCCTTTCATTTCAATTAGTGACTTCGCCCCTAGAACAATTACATACAACAGACAGACAAAAATCCTGTTATTTCTGTTTATTGAATATTGCATTTAATAATCTAATCTTCTTTTATTTATTTTAAAAGTTACCACCGTTGTTTTGCGATCAGGTGACTTTACTTAGTGTCACCCATGTGACGTCATAAAAATGAGGGAGATGAAAGGAGAAGTGAGAAAGAAAACCCCTAAAAAAGAGATGGATAATCCCTTATTTTGTGACGTCACATGGCTGACTTATGAGACAGTATATAAAGTTACTGCAATCAGGATTATATATTGAAGATATTATTCCAAATATAGCAATACATAGAGATCTACTCGAGTACCTAACTTTGTTATGTAAGAAACCATCCAAAAATGTCAATTCTGTCTCAATTCTCCCAACATCATTTATGCAATTCGAATTACAGATTGCAAGAAAATTTGAAATACCAATTTAGCAACGGTGCCAAATTTGTCGCGATAACATCTGATTTTGTAACAAAATTATTTCTGTTTTTTTCTACACTAAGTTTTAATTCATTTTTCATCATATCCAGTTTAGCATGTCCTTAGGGTCTGCAAAAAAAAGATCTGGTCGTGATTTCTGTAACAAATATAGAATAAAATTGGTCGTGATTTCTGTAACAAATATAGAATAAAATTGTGTAGATGAAAGTAATGACTCAATAAATAATACCAGAAACTAATATTGACATTAATTTTTACTTGAAAGAATAGTCTTATTAGGTTAATTTTGATACATAGTGATTCTTAAGACTATAAAAAAGAATGTCTGACGGTAATTGATGGTTTTTACTTAATTTTTTTGTGTTTTGTTTTCAAAATGAATGTTATAACACCTTTTGTATCTGATTGTTCATATTTCTAGGAGATGTGCATTATTATCACAGGCAGGGAGGGGTAAACTGTACTTAAACCTTTTCTTTCCCCAAAATAATTTTAAGTTGTAAAATACAAATATGAGCTTATATGATTTTGGGGGAAACACTTATTTATTGTGTATTGGCCTATCCCTATGTCCGTGACAACTCTACAATAGTTTCAATGTCAGGATAAAAAATCCAATTATTGGTAAATTGTTCAAGTTCTGGGGCAAAAGGTTTTTGGCATGAATAAATCAAATATGACAAATAGTAAATTTCTGGTATTTTTTTCCTACAGTTTCGTAATATTAATTCGTATTACTTAAAACTTTCAAAGCAATTATAACCTAACCTAACTGTGCAAGGTAACGAGTTGCGCCTGTTTTTGGCCAAGGCACCCCATCTCTAAAACTATGTATGTCGAGTAACTTACACATAAGAATTTTTTATCATTTTTAGTTATGCAAAAGTTTTGGGCCAAGATTCGAAGCTTCTCCAGAACGATGGGTGTGTTACTACTTACGCCACATTCGCAGTTTTAGCAATTTTAGGTTTTATTTTTAGAAAATGTTTAACAATCATCTCATGGCATGCATTTATTATAAAATCATGAAAGAACAATACCAGGACTTATCTATAAAACAATTTAGAATGATGCCTGTCCGTCTGCATGTCCGTTCAGTCATCTGAATAGACTTAAGTAATTGTATGGTTATTATTATGGCTATATATTTGAGAAAAAAAAATTGGGTTAAGCTTAAATGGCTCTGAAAAGAGCTCTTAATAGAATGTTTACTTTCTCGTAATACAATTATCTTGTTTAGTCAATGAATCTATAGAGTTGAGATAAATAAAAACAATTCTGTCAATAAGGAGCGCAGCAATAACAAAATATCCAAATCAAACGTTTACTTTCTGTTAATGCAATTATCTTGTTTAGTCGATGAATCTATAGAGTTGAGATAAATAAAAACAATTCTATCCATAAGAAGCGCAGCAATAACAAAATAGATAAATAGAATGTTTACTTTCTGTTATTGCAATCATCTTGTTTAGTCAATGAATCTATAGAGTTGAGATAAATAAAAACAATTCTATCCATAAGAAGCGCAGCAATAACAAAATAGATAAATATAATGTTTACTTTCTGTTAATACAATTATCTTGTTAGGTCAATGAATCTATAGAGTTGAGATAAATAAAAACAATTCTATCCATAAGAAGCGCAGCAATAACAAAATAGCTAAATAGAATGTTTACTTTCTGTTAATACAATTATCTTGTTAAGTCAATAGATTTGGGATCAATACGAATGATTATATCTAAAAGTAGCGCAGCAATAAGAAATTTGATTTTTAAATTTATTTTCTGATTATAAAATCATATGTCCGTCCGCCAGTCCCTCATCGTTAAGAACTAAATTTGGCTTTCTCGACTGCTATTTTAGATAGATTACTTACTGTTTTTTCTTCTTCTAAGAAGATACCCCCTTTCCAAAGAGCATCCAGTATACAACGTACTTTGTCTGTTGGCCAGTCGTTCATGCAAAAAAAGACAAATAAAAAAATTATAAAGGTTTCGTGATTTTTTTTTATAATTATTAAATCTTCCATTATGCACAGGGACAAGGGAATGATATTCTGACAAACAATTCTAAAGGAAAATTTCCCCACAACCCCCTTCCCCTTTTCTCCCCTTCTTTCCCACCACTCTTCACTTACATGAAAAACTTTATAAGGTTTCGTGATTTTACATCAAAAACTTTATAAGGTTTCGTGATTTTTTGTAGAATTGATTGTTATAATAGCTACCCCTGATTATGCATAAGTCGTTATTTTTGTTTTTCATTCTTTTTTTTGTGACCAATTAAAATTTGTTCTATAATTCACTTTATATGTTTATCAATCCATGATTTTTTATGCTTCGCTAAAGTTGCGGTCATCCTCTTTTGTCCAAAATATTTTACTGGGCTATAATTTTATCTACCGTCCTGCATATTTATGAGTACTGTAATGAAAAAAAGTATTTAAGTTCCCAATCTCTGTTGTTTACCAGGGATCTAAAGGGATAGGACAATGGCCGATAAAGTTATGTACATCCCCAATGATGGTACACAAAATATCCCCTTCTGTAGAATACATTTAGTAAAAAATCCCCAAGGTTTTAAAGCCAATGAATAAGAAAACGTTATTATAAAACTTTGGGGACTAGTGTGAGGTCCCCCTCTCTCCCTGTTTGTTTACCAAAGCTACTCTGGTCAATTAAATTAACTAGTTTCTATTTATCCGATCAAAATTAGATTTTCACAAGAGTAAACATCTACCTCACAGTATTGGCAATGGATACAGGAATTTGGCAAAACAAGATAAATTATCCATTTTTGCTTTATTATCACTTCAAAATAATAATTATGGAACCGATTGAGTTTTCAAATTATTTTTAGGGAGCTTTTTTATATGCTTTACGGATGATACGGATTTATTTACTGCCTTCCACCCCCTAGATGTATTTTTTAATTGAAGAAATTATATCGCCCAAAATTTCGTCGCTTTTTATATATTGTGATTGAATCACATGGGACAAAACATATACAAAATCTTCGCCTGTTAGAATTTCGTTTTTTAAGTTTGACGGATTTATGTTTTTGATTGTCCATCTATGATAATAAATCTATTTTGTATTTTTTGGGATTGATTGAGAGTCTAATTAAGTATTTGATATGATGTTATTTATATTTAAAAATTCTTCTTACTCTTTCCAAGCAAGGATACTAAAAAACTGTTAAAGGTTTGTGTGTTTCTTTTTCCAGGTAAATTTGATAAATTCTTTTATTCGCCTGTATATCGGCCATACTTTTATTGCCTTATATTTACGTCGATATGAAGTTCACATTGACCATTCAAACAACATTAAATCATTAATAAAATGCAAATAGACATAAGACTTGTCACTAACTATGATTACAACTACAAGTGTTATTTATTTCCACAAGACTAGTATTTAACTTTTTTTGATTTATGATTTATAAAAATTAATTATAAGGGCTCACCTAGTAGTATTGATGCTACACTGCTTTGCTTGTTTCAGTGTATGTAAAATAATCTATATACCAATATTGAGTTAGGTTAATAGGTAGGTTAGGTTTAAATTATATATGCCTTTCTTTTATGGATACATTCATCCTTGTTTCGGTACATAGGTAAAGTAATCTACAGTCCACATAGAATGAAAAACAAAAGTTTATTTGTAAAACATTATGTTTCATGCATTAAGCAATCTTCAGTTACACTTAACTTTTGATACTGACAATAATATTAGCATTAATAGATTTTTTCAATTAAATTTAGAGGATTTAAAAAAATGAAATTACAAATAAACTCAATTCTTAAAAAAAAACTATCTTTAAACGGCAGTATCAGGTATCATGAGCACCCAGGTGTTCAATCAGAAAAAAACTTGTCTCTATGTCTGCACTTGCTGTTGTTGACGTCATTGTTGAACATAATCTTCACTTTCTCTAGGTTGCAGTGTTTGCATGTACCGGAGCTAGGGTTGTATGTTGGTGCTTGCTGCAGGATGGACCATCTAATATCATAATTAAGTAATCTATATACCAATTTTTCTCTGTCGGGAATTGGGTAGGTATGTATTATGTATATATAGCAATTCTTTTATGGATAATTTCATCCTTGTTTCAGTGTATGTACACGATATAGGTAAAGTAATCTATATACCAATATTTATCTGTAGGGCAGCAGGGTCTGTATATTTAAACCACACAGGTTGAAAATATATATGAAAAGAAAAAATACAAAAATTTAAATTGAAGCTCTTTATAGTGCCTATAAAAAATGACGCAATACAATAAAAATTAACAATGCTAGGCCATTACACAGACTTAATTACCAATGGCAGGCCAGTATACATTTTGATTGACTAATGGTAGGCCAGTATGACGTCATTTTTTATATGCTTCATTTGAATTAATCAAAATAGGTTGCCTTTTTGCCCTCCAGAATGTATACAGGGCTGCAAATAATAATAAATAGATTTGGATGTTTACTAAAAACTAATTTTTCCTATAAATTAGATGATTTTTTTTATGATTTATTATAGGTTTACACCCTTTGTTTAAAGCCTGGGCAAAACAAGATATTTTCTTCATTTTACAGACAGACAGGAGATAAACTTAAATAAACTCAACAATATTGTTGTTTCTTTATATTTTATCATTTCTATAAACAGTAGGGCAACTCAAAGATTTATTCTTTATAACCTTTTTATAAGATGTTATACAGACGAATTTTCATCCTTGAATTTTTTCTAATAGGCTTTTTACAATTCTGTACAGTTTTCTTTCTTAAAATATGTACTAGCGACTGCACCTCTAGTATCTAGTGGTATGTATTCAAAGAAGGGGCAGAAAATAGCTTAAAACTATCTAAAGCCTTAAGTCTAAAAATATATAGCTAATACCATCCGAGAACCTTTATTTGAAGCTTTCATAAAAAGGAGAATTCAATCAGTTTAAGTGTTCTTGAGATCTTAAGCTTTAGACAAAAAAACCTTGTTAATATATATAATAGGATATAAGAGAAGATTACAGTTTCAATTGACGCAATCAACTAATTATTAACAGTCATTAGATCTTTAATTTTGGATCATTTTATAGAGATTATCTTTCAATAGTATCATTTTGTCATAAGTTTATTTCTTTTAATATTTTTATACAAAATCTGCCAATATAATTGTTGTTATTTTTAATCTGAAATTAAATTATGAACTGGTTTTACCCATTTAAATATCTAGAAAAAAGAAATAGTCGGTTGTTTTTAAAGTAAATTAAACTTTATCATCTGCCCAACTGGAAGAGAAAAATAAACAAAGGTAAGGAAATCTGCAAACATTATTTCAACCTGTTTTTGTTGGACACCTTTTTATACAAATATTAGGAGATAGAGAGCACAGGTTTTTACCTAAATAACATATTTAAAAGAAAAAGAAAAAGCTTTTATGAAAGCGTATTTAGTACTACTTTTCACTCTAAAATGTCTGTCTGTATGTCTTATAAGGAGTAATGTTTTATTTTGCTTTCATTCAAGATAGATGGCTTAGTTTTTTTTGTTAAGAATGATATATATGCTTTATAACTCATTTTGTCCTTCCATTGATTAATTACTGTACATACAATAAAAATGACAATTTAAATATTCTTTTTCACCAATAACTAACACCATATTTTTATATGCTTGAAAGTCTTGTTTTGTGTTAATTAGCTTCGCTAATGATGTATAGTTTTACTTCTCCTCTCTTTATCCTTTTCTCCTTTAAATGGTATTAGGCTTTTAAAAGAATTTTTAGAAATACATTTTCTTAGAATTTTTTCCTTCAAACAAGGATGACAACACCGATAAGCTCTTGTATCAGACGGTAGGACAAACAAACTTTAAAAATTGTAGAGTGTTATAACTTAATAAGCATAATATATATATAAAAGTCTAAACAAAATTGTATGTAAATTTGTTGCAAAATTGCTGAATGCAGGAAATGTATACTGAATAGGAAAGAAAAGTCACACATTAAAAAAATATAAGGTTTAAAAAAACCTGAAACTATTCATATTAACGGATATTTTTGACTTAATTTGCTTAAAGTAAAATTCAAAAGTGATAAAATTTGAATTCCACAAAGAATTTTAAAGTTTTATGAAAGATTCAAGCAATTGATAGAATTTTCAAGGAAAAAACGAATATTTTCATGAAAATCCGTCATATTGTGAGAAATCTATGTCATTTTTGCACTTAACACATTCTTCAGAATCCATTACCCCAGGATTTAACAAAACAGAGGAGGTTTGCAGGGAGGGAGGGAGAGGACAATGTCAGTTAAACTAATCTACCCCCCTCCCCCCTAAATATACATGCTCCAAAGGTTTAAGATTCACATGAAGATTAAGGGGAAGAATAATCTTGCATTGTCTTATTCTAGTATCCCTTTGAACATGGAAGGCTTTCAATGAAAGAAAATACTTTTTTTGTTTTATCTCTCTATACACTTTTTGTCTATCTTTCATCAAAATAGATTTATATTTTTAGACATTAAAAGTATTAAACCATTAATAATTATGTCTAGAAGTATAAATAGCAAAGATAACAACAGTTTTGATGTAGAAAAAAGGGTTCCAGGATAAACGCAGGAGTCCCAAACGTCGGAGTGGAAAAACGCATGATTGTTAAAATATTAATTTAATTAAGTATTTCTATACAGATTAGGTTAGGTTAAGATATGAATGTACAAATAAGCTTACGGAGGGGTTAGGCATTTAAAAAACCTAAATGATGGTTCAAAATAGGTTAGGTTAGGTTAAGTGTTCACTACGACGTTTGGGACTCCTGCGTTTGTCCAAGGACCAAAAAAAGAGCAAAAATTGTGAAAATATTATAATGATTAATGTTTTTCAAGTGGCTAAGTCCTTAGTGTTATACCTTAGAAAATAACTTAAAATCACTCCAGGGCAGGTAGCTATATTCCCTCAAGAGTTGAGCCCAATCGGTAAAGCGGTTACCGAGATCTTAAGCTTCAGACGGACAGACAGATGAACAGACATCAAGCTACTTTGTATTATAGATTAAGAATTAAATGCTGATCAGTGGGATAATCGTTATTTCTCGCATCGTATTTTAAACAGCTTTCTGCGGATGAGAACGGATTCTAATCCACCAGTTTCAAATGAACACGAGAAAAGCATTCTAGTTTTGGAAAGTACGTCCAAAGTTTTACTTAGTTCTATAGTAGCTGCTCCACTTTAAAAATGTTTTAAAAATTTGAATTAAAATGTTGAAATGAGATGGTCCATAGGAAAAGCTTTTACACATAATTCTAGTTTTAATGGATACCATTTTATTTTAATTCAAGTTTTTCTTACACTTTATTACTATATTCAGTCAGCCTTAGGATTAAAATAGAATATAGAATACTAAAACTTTTAAAACCAACTAAGACATCGTTATTTTTTTCTCAGTTCTTCTGAAAGCGAAGATAAAAACTGAATACCCGTAAAATAATTATAATTTGACAAGCTTTAAAAATGTAGTTTAAATGTACCATAAAATTGTGTTACACATAGCGGCGGTTTGCCACTGCCAAAGGTGGTAATTTTAAAATTGGTTAGATAGTGGAGACCATTTACTTAAATATTGAAGTTATTTACAGATTTTCATCCTTGTTTTGAATTCTAAGTTCCACTTAAGATACTTATTTAAAGCACATAAAATAGTTTTTTTAAGTTTTCTTTTTGTAAATTGTTTAAATACCCATGCATACCCTTTTCACTTCAGGGATGTTGAGCCATTTGTAAATTTCTAAATACCTCTGCGATTCTTAAAAGATTCTTTCTAAGTTGAGGCTTCAACATTTAAATGCTCCAGCTCCAGAAAATCTGCTCCAGCTACACCAACGACTACTTTGGCTTTTGATCAACACACTAGCCCTGTATCGCAAAAGGGCTCATTTTGTGGCAGCAATCGGCTCAAGCTATGTATCAAGATCCACACACACGCCCTGTATGCACGCGGGAGGTTTCAAGTGCATTCTAGTGCTACAATCGGCTCGAACAAAGGCTCCGACATTGGCTCCGGATCCACTCACCGGCTGTGTATGCCCGCGGGAGGGCTCAAGTGTAATCGGAATTCTTATCCATAACCTCAGGGGAAAATAAATTTTACAAAGTTCTGAAAAATCAGACAGAGCTGGCTATGTTGTACATACCACAGAATAGCATAGAATGCCATATAAATAAAAATGTATTTGAAGCTAAAACTTATAATAATATAATCTATTTTTTTTTCTCAGACATTCATATGCTGCTTGTGGGGGCTGGTTGATGTTAAAAAAGCCTAAAACCAAAGCTTGGTCGTTTTTGGTATTTCAGAAGATATTTAACTTAAAACAAAAACATTTGCTATTTTGTTCGTGCCACTGTTTCAATAATTTTTAATTAAGTGGTTTTTTATCAAGCCAATCTGACTATACCAAAGAGACCTGTGCATGAAATATATATTTTTTTATCTACCTGACCAACAATCTACAATAATCTTAGATATACATATATTACATATACATAGCCAGATAGATATGATAGAAAACATACACACATACCCACAATGCATTTACATTTTATTGTGGCCAGGAATATATTCTTCAAATATGTATTTTCAGCTTGTCTTCAAAATAAATGTCTTTATACAGTTAGGGAGTTGAATCCATTTTTATAGAAGCAGAAATATAATCTATGATTATGGTTTGGACTCTCTAAAACTGTAATCTACCTTTCCACTTTCCCCTCTCTTGGTGAAGATATCTTCAACGCCGATACGATTTTTGAAATGTAAGATTCTACTTTCCCTTCTCTTGGTGAAGATATCTTCAACGCCGATACGATTTTTTAAATGTAAGATTCCACTTTCCCCTCTCTTGGTAAAGATATCTTCAACGCCGATAAGATTTTTGAAATTTAAGATTCCACTTTTGCCTCTCTTGGTGAAGATATCTTCAACAAGAGAGACAAAAGTGGAATCTTATATTTTAAAAATCGTATCAGCGTTGAAGATTTCTTCACCAAGAGAGGGGAAAGTGGAAGGGTAGATTACAGTTTTAGAGGGTCCAAACCATAATCATAGATTATATTTCTGCTTCTATAAAAATGGATTCAACTCCCTAACTGTTATACGTAAAGTACAAATTTAAGTACGCATTTGCTCAATGATCATCGTAACAAGGATGACATCTACGATAAGAAGCGAAGCACAAAATATTGTCGATTGGACAGACAGATATTGTGAATTATAGAGTTTTCATAAAAAAAAATTAAATAAAATGAGAGGATATTAAAAAAATCACGAACTCTTTATAAAGTAAGGCTTATGTCTTAGGAAGAATGAGCCACAGACAGACGGACAAAATATTGATTTGTACATGTCACATAAATCTTCAGTGAAAATTTCGGCAGTCTATCTTCAATAGAAGACAAGAAAATCATGTTTCCGAAGCTAGTAAAAGTGGCTGACTCAGATTATGACGTCAAAAAAATTAACCAATGAGAGGCCAGTATACACTGTAATTGACCAATAATAAAATTTATAGTGGCCTCATATTGGTTAATTTTTTTGACGTTATAATATGAGTCAGCCACTTTTACTTTAAAAAATAACCAATGAGAGGCCAGTATACACTGTAATTTATCAATGGTAAAATTTATAGTGGCCTCTCATTGGTTGATTTTTTTGAGGTCATAATCTGAGTCAGCCACTTTTACTAGCTTCCATGTTTTCCCATGGCGTTACGGACTGATGGTGTGTTGGCCAGAAAAGATGAATTAAAGAGTAGCTTTGCTACTAATAATGGTAGTTAAAATAAGTATGATAACATTACAATCATCTTAACTATTTATCTACAGATACTATATCCATATATCCCTGTGTGTCTCTAGATAGTATTATAATAATATTATAATCATCTTAACTATTTATCCACAGATACTATATCCATGTATCCCTGTGTGTCTCTAGAGAGTATTATAATAACATGTGGCAATCATCTTAACTATTTATCCACAGATACTATATCCATGTATCCCTGTGTGTCTCTAGAGAGTATTATAATAATATTATAATCATCTTAACTATTTATCTACAGATACTATATCCATATATCCCTGTGTGTCTCTAGAGAGTATTATAATAATATTATAATCATCTTAACTATTTATCTACAGATACTATATCCATATATCCCTGTGTGTCTCTAGAGAGTATTATAATAATATTATAATCATCTTAACTATTTATCTACAGATACTATATCCATGTATCCCTGTGTGTCTCTAGAGAGTATTATAATAATATTATAATCATCTTAACTATTTATCTACAGATACTATATCCATGTATCCCTGTGTGTCTCTAGAGAGTATTATAATACTATTATAATCATCTTATCTATTTATCCACAGATACTATATCCATGTATCCCTGTGTGTCTCTAGAGAGTATTATAATAATATTATAATCATCTTAACTATTTATCCACAGATACTATATCCATGTATCCCTGTGTGTCTCTAGAGAGTATTATAATAATATTATAATCATCTTAACTATTTATCAACAGATACTATATCCATGTATCCCTGTGTGTCTCTAGAGAGTATTATAATAATATTATAATCATCTTAACTATTTATCTACAGATACTATATCCATATATCCCTGTGTGTCTCTAGATAGTATTATAATAATATTATAATCATCTTAACTATTTATCCACAGATACTATATCCATGTATCCCTGTGTGTCTCTAGAGAGTATTATAATAACATGTGGCAATCATCTTAACTATTTATCCACAGATACTATATCCATGTATCCCTGTGTGTCTCTAGAGAGTATTATAATAATATTATAATCATCTTAACTATTTATCTACAGATACTATATCCATATATCCCTGTGTGTCTCTAGATAGTATTATAATAATATTATAATCATCTTAACTATTTATCCACAGATACTATATCCATGTATCCCTGTGTGTCTCTAGAGAGTATTATAATAACATGTGGCAATCATCTTAACTATTTATCCACAGATACTATATCCATGTATCCCTGTGTGTCTCTACAGAGTATTATAATAATATTATAATCATCTTAACTATTTATCTACAGATACTATATCCATGTATCCCTGTGTGTCTCTAGAGAGTATTATAATAATATTATAATCATCTTAACTATTTATCCACAGATACTATATCCATGTATCCCTGTGTGTCTCTAGAGAGTATTATAATACTATTATAATCATCTTAACTATTTATCTACAGATACTATATCCATGTATCCCTGTGTGTCTCTAGAGAGTATTATAATAATATTATAATCATCTTAACTATTTATCTACAGATACTATATCCATGTATCCCTGTGTGTCTCTAGAGAGTATTATAATAATATTATAATCATCTTATCTATTTATCTACAGATACTATATCCATGTATCCCTGTGTGTTTCTAGAGAGTATTATAATAATATTATAATCATCTTAATTATTTATCCACAGATACTATATCCATGTATCCCTGTGTGTCTCTAGAGAGTATTATAATAACATGTGGCAATCATCTTAACTATTTATCCACAGATACTATATCCATATATCCCTGTGTGTCTCTAGAGAGTATTATAATAATATTATAATCATCTTAATTATTTATCCACAGATACTATATCCATGTATCCCTGTGTGTCTCTAGAGAGTATTATAATAATATTATAATCATCTTATCTATTTATCCACAGATACTATATCCATGTATCCCTGTGTGTCTCTAGAGAGTATTATAATAATATTATAATCATCTTAACTATTTATCCACAGATACTATATCCATGTATCCCTGTGTGTCTCTAGAGAGTATTATAATAATATTATAATCATCTTAACTATTTATCTACAGATACTATATCCATGTATCCCTGTGTGTCTCTAGAGAGTATTATAATAACATGTGGCAATCATCTTAACTATTTATCCACAGATACTATATCCATGTATCCCTGTGTGTCTCTAGAGAGTATTATAATAATATTATAATCATCTTAACTATTTATCCACAGATACTATATCCATGTATCCCTGTGTGTCTCTAGAGAGTATTATAATAACATGTGGCAATCATCTTAACTATTTATCCACAGATACTATATCCATATATCCCTGTGTGTCTCTAGAGAGTATTATAATAACATGTGGCAATCATCTTAACTATTTATCTACAGATACTATATCCATGTATCCCTGTGTGTCTCTAGAGAGTATTATAATAATATTATAATCATCTTAACTATTTATCTACAGATACTATATCCATGTATCCCTGTGTGTCTCTAGAGAGTATTATAATAATATTATAATCATCTTAACTATTTATCTACAGATACTATATCCATGTATCCCTGTGTGTCTCTAGAGAGTATTATAATAATATTATAATCATCTTAACTATTTATCTACAGATACTATATCCATGTATCCCTGTGTGTCTCTAGAGAGTATTATAATACTATTATAATCATCTTAACTATTTATCTACAGATACTATATCCATGTATCCCTGTGTGTCTCTAGAGAGTATTTATAATAATATTATAATCATCTTATCTATTTATCTACAGATACTATATCCATGTATCCCTGTGTGTCTCTAGAGAGTATTATAATAATATTATAATCATCTTAACTATTTATCTACAGATACTATATCCATGTATCCCTGTGTGTCTCTAGAGAGTATTATAATACTATTATAATCATCTTAACTATTTATCTACAGATACTATATCCATGTATCCCTGTGTGTCTCTAGAGAGTATTATAATAATATTATAATCATCTTAACTATTTATCCACAGATACTATATCCATGTATCCCTGTGTGTCTCTAGAGAGTATTATAATAATATTATAATCATCTTATCTATTTATCCACAGATACTATATCCATGTATCCCTGTGTGTCTCTAGAGAGTATTATAATAATATTATAATCATCTTAACTATCTATCCACAGATACTATATCCATGTATCCCTGTGTGTCTCTAGAGAGTATTATAATACTATTATAATCATCTTAACTATTTATCTACAGATACTATATCCATGTATCCCTGTGTGTCTCTAGAGAGTATTATAATAATATTATAATCATCTTAACTATTTATCCACAGATACTATATCCATGTATCCCTGTGTGTCTCTAGAGAGTATTATAATACTATTATAATCATCTTAACTATTTATCTACAGATACTATATCCATGTATCCCTGTGTGTCTCTAGAGAGTATTATAATAATATTATAATCATCTTAACTATTTATCCACAGATACTATATCCATGTATCCCTGTGTGTCTCTAGAGAGTATTATAATACTATTATAATCATCTTAACTATTTATCTACAGATACTATATCCATGTATCCCTGTGTGTCTCTAGAGAGTATTATAATAATATTATAATCATCTTAACTATTTATCCACAGATACTATATCCATGTATCCCTGTGTGTCTCTAGAGAGTATTATAATAACATGTGGCAATCATCTTAACTATTTATCCACAGCAGAGTAAAATACTAAATTTTCCAGAAAAAAAACATTAATGTTTGCTTTAGAGTTCAAAGTTTGGAACTAAAAGTCAGCTTAAACCAACAACAAAATTTATTCAAAACCTAAATGTGATTTTTAGCTGTTGTTTTTTTTTTGGGGGGGGGGGTGGCAACACTTGACGATCTTTTTTTATGCCCCCTAAATATTATTTTAGATTTATTTCACTTTTTGGCTAAACCCTATTCTTGACTAAAAGTATAGGGTGTGCTTGTGTTATTATGGTCGGATTCAATTTAAATAGGAAGGCTTTACTTTAATGGTCAGGGGGGAGGGGCTGTGAACACCCTCCCTTGTGTTCTCAGCTCCTATTAGAGCCAGAGGACTTACAAATTATGACAAAGCCCATATTATCCTGTTGTGACTTCATAAATTTCGGGAAAGGGAAAGAAAAAGTGTAAGGAGAACCCCATTTCTCCCATCTCCGTTTAAGAGATTTTCTTCCCCCCTTCCCTTCTCCTATCCCGAAATTTATGACGTCACAACAGGACAATATGAGCTTTGTCAAAATCATGAGCAGTTCCTCTGTTTGATAAAGAATTTCTGACGATAAGTCAGTCCTACTCATAAATAGCTTCCTTCACCTTTTCATTTAAAATCTTTATCATTCTTTTTGAGCTACAATTAGCTCCAGAAGATCTACAAATCTATAGAAGCTTTGCTTTGGAGAGATACTTGATTTCAGCAATTTTCTCCCATTTCTGTTGACACTTTTATGAGATTATCTTAAGCTGTGATTTATAAGTTGTGAACCTGGATATAATACAAATAATACTTTCACTTACTCCGCACACATTTTACCTGTCACAGGTTTCTGGATCCAGATAATATTTTTTTCGTATTGTAGACAGATTTTCGCGGATATTGAAATAAATTTTTATAAGATTAAATCAGTTTTGTTAGCCCCGAGGGTATAAGATATACGTTAATTTTTTTCCAACTATTTCTGTATCTAATGAATCTTTATTAAGTAATTTGGGAGAATCTGCTTTATAACTCACTCTGTTTATCTGTCCTTCATTAAGAAAATGGCATCTAATCTTAAATAAATTTATATTTACTTAAGTATCTAAGATGTTTAGATTTTATCTTTCTAAAGCAGTTACTTGGAAGTATAACTAATTTTCTTTTTGCTTTAATTTAATATGTTTAGAATTAATCCACCCATTTTAGACACATAATTTCCTTGAAGGTCAGTTTTGAAACCAAGTTTTAGCTAAATAAGATTTAAAAAATTGGGTAATATGAAATAAATTGTGGGGGGTTATTTATTTAGAGGGCGACTTCTCTAGGGTACTTGAGGTATCATCCTTTCAAAATGGTTTAAACACACCCTGGATCTTTTAGAAGCTACACTGTAAAAGAGAACTATAATCCTTCACACAGACACATCTGTAGACTACGTGAGACTGTGTTCTTAATTAAGACTAAGAAGAACCCATGGACGAAGGATATCATCTACTGCTAGAATAGCTGTGCTATTAAAATTATTGCTCTCTGCTATTTTCCAAGAAATTCAGAATAGCCTTTCCATGAAAAATGTCCTTCAACTTAATTCAATTTCCTATCTTTAAAGTTGCCCATATGGTCGTACATTCATTTCCGCACATAATCACATACCCATTTAGTTTTTAATAAATGTATAAGTATAGATGTAGATTCGTAGAATCCAGAAAACTAACTGGCCAAAGAAGTTGAGATTATCTTCGTCCGCTTCCAAATTGCTTTTTGTTCTTTGTAGATAATCGGCTTTTTTACTAGTTCTAACGCTATTAGCTGATTATTTCAAAGACCCAATACAAAATCGAGACATGGTCCCCGCCCTGTGGGAAAAGTTAAGCAAAGAGGAAGGGAAGCTTTGTGCTGTTCTATTAATTTGTGGGATGCTGTGAGTATTGGTGCAAAAAATGGGGACATGATTCCAGTGAAGAAAAAAAGAGATGGGAGAAAAGGGGGTTTTCCCCATCTCTTTTGAAGAGATTTTCTTCCCCCCTTCCTTTTTTCGGGAAAGAAAAATATGACGTCACTGGAATCATGTCCTCATTTTTTGCACCAATACTCACAGCATCAATTTGTGGTTCTGATGATTTGATAATGTGATACATGTGCAGTAGTGAAAACACAATATCCATATGTACTTGATTCTTTTAGAATTTTCTCAAGATTTGTAGAAAGAATTATTTATTCATGTCATTCACTTTAGTGAGTTTAATTCTTATGTGAAAGTTTCCCTGCTTGCATTTGTGATGGACCTGTTCATTTTTTTCATTTTTCGCCTTGTTAAACCTATTAAAGTCAATTAAAGCATAACCAGCGACATTGGGGTAAAACGTAGTGCATCTCCAGACGTAGACAAAGGTAGTGCAAATAAAGGGTTGGTTGTCTGAAGTGAGTTTTACCATATAAACCCAATTAAAAACAGATTATTCAACTTAAGATATGAGACCTTAGTTATTAAATCAAGAATAAACAAATAACAACAACCAGTAGCGTAGGAAGTCAACTATATAAGTGTGGAATAAAACAAACTTTAATATTTATCGCATCATATTATAGACAGCTTTCCGTGGATATTAGAATGAAAAATTGTATGATTTAAACAATTTTTGTTAATTTTGATGTGTATGAAAGAAATTATAAAACCAGAAAATACTGAACCATCCTAATTTGCATGGAGCAGCATACCATTTGGAACAAACTTGTGCCAAAGTGTAATTGCAATTAAATTCAAGTCATTCCATATACATATGTTGTACAGGGTGTTTCCATATCTGAAAAGTCATACACAATTCTAATATTTTGATATGATTTCAGTCATCTATCTTAAGTAGCAGCCAAACAAACTTTGTTTTCATGAAGAGAGGGAGGGACATTGGTCTATAAAAGATGTTGGTACCCAAAGTTAAAGAAGAACCTAGAAATAGTGTCTAACTTTTTATCTTTGTGACGTAACAAAAATCGAAGGATGAGAGGGGAGGTGGAAAAGGAAACCCTTAAAAAAGAGATGGATTTTTGTTACGTCACAAGATAAAAAGTTAGACACTATTACTAGGTTCTTAAAGAATCTTTAATAAAATCTTGATTGGTTAGTTTACACAAGTAGTACAAAGCTTTTCTCGTATTCATTCGGATCCGGTGGATAGGAACCGGTTCTCATCCATACGAAAAAACTATGTCTAGCATCGTATTATTTCCAGCTTTCTACGAATATAAAAATGTATAATCATAAGATTAAAACCAGTTTTTTTTTATCCCGTGCCTTCGGCACCTCGGGACTAAAAAACTGGTTTTAATCTTATAATTGTACATTCTATATCCGCGGAAAGCTGTTTATAATACGATGCGAGAAATAACTATTCCATCAATACTTCAGAATTTCCAGCTGAATCTTAGTTTCCGATTTTGTACGTATAACCACCATCCTATCTCAATATTTACTATTATCTAAAAAAAGCTTCAAACTTTCAAAAAAATCAAAATTTAAAAAATTCAAATTTTGTTGTATAATATATAAATCACTCTGTTTTCACAAATAAAAGTCCCTTTGTCCGGATCGTAGCTGAAAATAGCTTTTGTAATAGTTGGGTTATCCGTCGTACAACTTTGAAAATTAGGGAAAAAATGAGTAATCAATTGTATGTTTATCTTCAGAATGGGTAATTATCAGGGAGGGGGGGGGGGACATTAGGTTGTTTATTGCACTAGTCCTCAAAGTTTTAAAATAAAGTTTTTCTTTTCCTTTAGCTTAACAATTTTGGAGAGTTTTATTGAATTTTGATTGGTTGGTTTATTAATTTGAGCGTCTTAATCCCTAATTGTAATCTACAGGAGAGGTTATTTTGTAGATATCATCATTGGGGATGTTCATCAATTCATCGGCCATTGTCTTATCTCTTTAAATCCTTGGGTAATATGTAGATTGGGAATGTTTATCAATTTTTAATCCAAGAGGCTTTTTACAAAACAATAATTTGGTTAGGAAAACTTTTTAAAGACCCGCCCTGTATTAAGAGTATATGTATGTTTAACTAAGGTCAAAACCAAGTTTAATAAGTTAAATAGCTAGCTAGTTACAAAATTAATGGAACAATGCAATTATGTGTGTTTTCCTGTTTTATTATTGTGAGGTATATCACAATGATTTTTGCTATAATTATTTTGCGGATTTAAAAAATATATGAAATTACTATTGAAAAAGTCGATATTAACCCAAGGGCGCCCAGGCTTTAGTAAAGCCACTGTCACTTTGTCAATAATCTGCTGCCTATCCGCCCAAAAAATGGTCAGTTGACGAGCCTGGAAGAGAAGTTTAAAAGATGGTAAAACATAACCCAATTATTTAGCTGTTTTAAATGTCTTAGCAGACCAAATAGCTACCATGTGTTTAATATTTATTATTGGACAGTTTGTCTTTTCCTGACGATTATGTAAAGTTATACTGTCGTCAAATATTCCTACTGGTAAGATTAGATCCACACCATCTCTTAATACAATCAAGACATTATAACAAAAAATGACCATATTGGAATAAAATTGCTTCAGTTTAGAGGTATTCAAATGTTTTAAGAGTTCTTTTTAAACGAATTAGAAGAAGGGACGCAATAAATTATCTAAAACCACCCTCAAACTTAAATTTTGAAGAAATTTGCTAAAACTATAACAAGCCCAATTTGAATTTAAATTTGAAAACTTAATCGATTCAGTGGTTAGCAGGATCTTAAGTGACAAACAAACAAAAAACTTACTACTTAATGTATCATGATTTTTACATAAATGTTTTAAAGCAGAGATATTACAAAATCACTCTATAAATTTCAAGCTATAAACAGATAAAAAACATTATAAAATAAGATTTTTAATTTGCCTATATTGTGATCAAATGTTTTGTTAACGTCAATGAATTTCTGATTTTTAAAATCTGATTGGAATTAATATTAGAATTTGCTTTCATAAAAAGATGAAAGCCAAAAACTAATTTTAGAAAGTAAAATATTATAACATTTATAAAAGATACTTATAAATGTAGTTTTTTTAATGTTTATTTGGACTTTTCTGGTAACATGCTAAAATGTTTTGATTGTATTAAGGAACGGCGCAAGGTATTCATCACGTAGAAAAACATATAAAAAATGTATAAAAAGTGAGAATTATGATGAGTGTCTAGAAAAGGTAATTTTCTGATAAAATCTTGAGCTATTCTCTTCTTCTTGACACTTTGATAATCTGGCCTAATCATAGAGAAAAAAATAAAAGAGAGGAATCGAAGCAACTAGAAGACGAAAATAGGCAGTGGGCCTAGAGGCCTACTCAGCGCTGTTGCCGCGCTAAATTTTATTGCTAAACCACTACTTTTCAAATGGGAGGATTAAAAATTATAAAAAAAATATTTTTTTACTTTTTACTATTTCCATATTTAGGGCAAGACTATTAGATTAGATATTTTCGTTTTAATGTTTTAATTAAAAATTACATAGAATTTTATTTTTATTTAAAAAAATTTGTGCATGAAAGATGAATCCTTCCATTTCTAAAAAGGGGGAAATTTTTCTCATAATGAACATTCAGCTGATTCTGACCGCCCACGGCTGTTTGCTAAATATCGCTTTTCTTTTTATTCACATTATTATTTATGATTGACATACAAAAAGCCCTGGGCGGCTTTTGATTTTCGTCTGCTAAATTTTCTTTACAGATTTAGGATATGGGGAAGTACTATTTTACCATGAAAAGGGGGTGCGTATTCATCCTCTTATCCTTTTTCCTTATGGGCCTAATACATTTTTAAGCAAGTGGATAAATTACTCTCAATGACATATTTGGTTTGCTTTTTATAAAAAAAAACCGGAGGTTTCCTTAAAAGTGCCTTGCGATCACGAAAATCCTATCTATCATTATTTTGAAATAAATTGGAGAGACGGATGATGGGTGGCGGGTAGTTTTTATGTATTTGTATTTTTCCTTAAGTTAGGTTATATTGGGTACAGGGTAGGCCAGCATGGTTAGGGCAAAGCAGGTGCAGGCCACACAGTCCTAGGGCCACTGCATGAGTTATGCATCTTGGGAGGTATCTGAAAGGAATATTCATAAAATATGTTTTAATAGCAGCTAAAAAAAGGACACATTGGGCATAAAAAGTAGATTTCTTGTATGATTTGTTACAAGAAATGTAAGACATCTATCTCAAGCAGAGTCCGAGAAAATCACAATCCCCTTAATAAACTTAATTAAATCTAAGGTACTTATCAGAAAGTAAAGAATAATTGGTCCAGTTACAAATGCAAGGATGATCCCAATAATCTCCTCTGACTACATTGTTAGTAAGCTTACATTCAAGAATAAACTTTATTCATAAAATAAAAAAGTGAAATTTGAATTTTTATTTTTAGTAGTACAGTTCTATTATATAGGTGGTTTATGTTCGTATTTCTATCACACAGTTATCCCAACCATCATTTATAAAAAACTGATCCCAAGATCTCATAATCGATCGTTCCACAATTTTCAGGTAAGATTTGAACGGTCCAGGGAAAGTTTGGGCTATTCAGTTTGAAGGAGGGATTGCAACAACCCTGAGAAAAAAATACCCCCCATTCCTTCCATATTTCTCCTTCTATTTTTTATACTAAAAACAAATCTTCTGCAAAGCCATTAGTAAAAATTTAGTAGCTTTACTTGTAAGACAAAACTTTTACTCTTTATAAGGTACTCTATGGTTTGAAGATTTAATTTTATTCCAAAAGTTGTATCATCATTGTTGTGCTGATGATTATGTTGGCACCAAACAAAGACAAACACAATTAAAACAGGGGAAAGGAGAAACAAAAATCTTCCAGTTAATTTCAAACTTTGATAATTAACTACTCTATAATTCCAGATGTCCATCTTTAACTATACATTAACTTTTCTCATATGACCAATAGAGATGTGTTTAGCTTTGCTTGTTATGCTTTTGGATTCAAAAGATAATGTAATTAACTTAGCATCTATCTAAGATAGACATCTGTAATTTTTTGTGCCGATTCCTATTGGTTTCTTTTTTAATCTAAATTACTCAATCTGTTTGTTCACATTTTTTTATTGTAATAGATTTTGTATATTTTTGTGCTTAATTACTTTGGAAAATTGTCAATCTTTTTTTACACTACTCTAAATTTTATCCCATTGTCCTTCCCTTAAGAGGCTTTTAAGGATTATGTATACTTGGTTCCCTCATTTAAAACATATGCCATAGTTGAGAGGTTGAATATAAACTATTCTCATAAAAAACAAAATCTGAGAGCAATAATATCTTAAATTTTTGTAAAATATTAGTATACTAGAAAAATCCTCAAAATAACTTATGTTGATTATAATATTCAAAGTGTGACACCTGTCTAATTTATAAGAGAAAATAAATATAACCATCCTCACAACTAAGTTATGTTGATTATAATATTCAAAGTGTGACACCTGTCTAATTTATAAGAGAATATAAATATAACCATCCTCTCAACTAAGTTATGTTGATTATAATATTTAAAGTGTGACACCTGTCTTATTTATAAGAGAATAAAAATGTAACTTTCCTCTCAACTAAGTTATGTTGATTATAATATTCAAAGTGAGACACCTGTCTTATTTATAAGAGAATATAAATGAAACCATCCTTTCAACTAAGTTATGTTGATTATAATATTCAAAGTTAGACACCTGTCTTATTTATAAGAGAATATAAATGAAACCATCCTTTCAACTAAGTTATGTTGATTATAATATTCAAAGTGTGACACCTGTCTTATTTATAAGAGAATATAAATGGAACCATCCTTTCAACTAAGTTATGTTGATTATAATATTTAACCCCTTACAGTCGGGCCCCTTGCCGCACCTTAATCGGTCGGGGGGGGGGGCGTTCAACGCCCCCCCCCTTATTATCTCAGTTCCTATTAGAGCTAGAGGGCTAAATTTATTTTGTGCAAGTCCATGGTTTGATAATGAATTTCCGACCTTTTATAAGTCTAAGTCAATTTTCGCTTCCTTCACCCTTTTATTTAACAACCTTTGTTTTTAGGTCTTTTTTTACTTAAAAATTTCAAACGGCTGTAACTTTCTTATTTTTGAAGCTAGAAGAAAATTTTTTTTCCAGAAAATGTTTGTTTTTATGTAAATTTTACATTAGAAATATCAAATATAAGTTTCAGCGGCCGCAGCTGTACTTGGCAGCTGCCAGCCGCCGCAGGCGGCGGTCGGCGGGAAAACGGTGGCGGATCTTCATGAAATTTTAATACGTTATGTAGACATGTAAGAAAAGCTTAAGTTTAAAATATGAAGTCTCTAAGTCAAAAATTACGGCCACAGGAGCCTTTTAAAGATTTCTAGAGACCTGGAGGATCAGGACCTGGAGGATCATACCTGGAACCTGAAAGTGACTTGAACACCTGTATTTTATATAAGGATGTACTACTAGAGGATTTTTTAGTATTTTGGTATGATAAAATGCTTTGTTTTAGTCAAAAAAATATTTTTGCTCTTTACCTGGATGACCCTGCCAGGTTTGCTGGCATCCTGTGCCCGCCAGGATGGAGATATTCAAAAAATTCCAACTCTCAGTTGTGTGTCATACCCATACTTAAAAAGTCAAGCAGTTTGGGCTCTTTATCTTTCACACACAGAAAATGAGATAGAAAAAACCGGATGGGGGGGCGTTCAACGCCCCCCCCCCCCGACCGTTAATGGTGAAATGAAATGAAATGAAATATTTATTTTATGACACATAGTAAAATAGGCATACATATATACATGACATAAATAATCACAAACAAGCAGTAAAATTGATCATGATTAATTAATTACAGTATAATAACAAGGTTAATAATATCCACATAAGACAAAAAAGTTAATATACGTGTCAAAGGACTAAATAATCTCTCTCGAGGTGATATTAGATAGCCTTTGCAAATATCATAGAAAAATAAGCTAAAAGGTAGTGTGAATCTTTTTATTAAAACGAGAAAGTAAACATTTTATAAGGGTATATTACAGGGATATGAATAGAGAAAGGATTTGCAGACGGAAATGGTAGGATGATTGTGTGAGTGTGTGTGAGTTCATATTAATGATTAAAATACTTATAATTAAGTAAAGAATGGAGAATTGATTAATCTAATTCTTGTAAAACAGACAACATAGAGGTTTTACATTCTTAGGTGGCAAGAACGACAAAGTAGTCTATTACATGTTATATCTATTCTTGAGAGAATACAGTTTTTAAGCTGCTTCTTAAATTGATTTAGGTTTAAGGCATTTTTTATATTGTCACGGTCATTAAAACTATTCCATGTATTAGGTAGAGAACAAAGAGGAAGCCTCTCTACTAAGTTGATTCTGGAAAAAGGAACAGTGAGATTATTATTGTTCCTCAAATTATAGTTACCATTTAATTCCCCCCTTCTTGGCCACATATTATTAAAAGACCTGGGCAACAAGTTATTTATGTACTCATAAATAAATTTTAATTTAAAATAAAGTGATAAAGATTCAAAGGGTAAAATATTGAGCTCTTTAAATAAAGGTCGAGAATGACTATAATAAGTTGCTTGCTTAATACATCTTACAGCCATTTTTTGTTTTGTTATGATACCAGTAAGATTTGAATGTGATGCACACGAATAAATAAGGATTCCATAAACCAAATGACAATGAAAAATAGAGAAATACAGAGCCTTGAGGGCTTTTTCAGTAAGTAGACTTTGGCATTTTCGTAGACAAAATAATGATTTAGAGAGTTTTTTGTTCAACTCATTTATATGAACTTTGAAATTCAAGGCTGGGTCCAGAAAAATACCTAAAAATTTTATAGCTGGAATATCACTTTCATGGTTGACAAAGTCAATTCTATGTCTAAGTAAAGGGTTAGGGTAAAGGGTATTTGGTTCATTATCATCAAAATAGAGATTGATTTCATTCCAAGGAATAAGAGAGGGGGTAGGATAAAATATAGTGAATTTTGTTTTGTTGGGATGTAATGACATTTGATTAGCCCTAAACCACTGGGAAATATTTTTGAGTTCTGCATTAACAAATTCAACAAGCTCATTCAGGTTTTTACCAGATGCTAATATAGTGGTGTCATCACAGAAGAGAAGGACTTTTAAAAGTGTTGTTTTAGGCAAGTCATTAAAAAATATAAGAAACAAAATAGGACCTAATATGCTACCTTGGGGCACTCCACTATCTATCTCTAATGGATCAGAATCAAAAAGGCCAAATTTAACAAATTGATTTCTACCTGTTAAATATGATTCAAACCAATTGAGCATATTGCCATGGATGCCAAATTTACGTAACTTCATCAGAAGAGTATTTTTGGGAACACAGTCAAAGGCTTTACGAATGTCACAAAAGATTCCAATTGTATACTCCTTGTTATTCATAGCTTTACTAACGTGATTAAGTAGGTGAATCATGGGATGAAATGTTGAGTTATTTGGCTGGAATCCAAATTGTAGTTCATCAATAAGATTATTTTCAGAAAGATATGCTTGCAAGTTAATAGCAATAAACTTTTCTAGAATTTTTGAAAATATAAGAAGTAGAGAAATTGGCCTGTAATCATTAAGATTAAAAGGGTCTCCGCCCTTTTTGAAGACAGCAGTTACTTTTGCAATTTTAAATTGGTCAGGTACCGAACCAAGTTCAATTGATTTATTGAAAATATGGCATAAAGGATCTAAAATATAATGGACAACTTTTTTTAATAAGAATGATGAGATTCCAAGGTTGTCACAAGATTTTTTTATCTCAAAGTTATTAACAATTTCGGTTATATTTGCAGGTGTGATTGGGGGAATATTAAAAAGATTGCCAGATTCTTCAAGATAAGAATCAGGTGGTCTGTCAGTAGGTGGTATAGTCTGTCGAATATTAAGAGCAATACTAGAGAAATGCCTATTAAATGCCTGTCCTATGTTCTTTTCACCAAGAATGTCATTACCTTCAACAATAATTTTATCAGTTGTAAATTTTCTTTTTGAGTTCAAACCAGCTGCATCTTTAATAATTTGCCAACTCTTTTTAAGATTGTTTTGGTTGGAGACAAGAAGATTACTGTAATATAACTTTTTTGCAGTTTTTAAAACTTTGTTATAAATATTTTTATATTTAGTATACAATTCCTTATTCTCAGTTGTTGGAACTTTTGCTAATCTAGATTGTAATTCAAATTTCTTATTCCTAGACCTTAATATACCGTTGGTCATCCATTTTTGAATGAAGTGGTAATTTTTATTAAATCTGATTTCTTTAACAGGAAAGTTTTTCTCAAAAGAAGATTGAAATAAGTTTTGGAAAATAGCATAGCTTTCTGTAGGGTTATTTTTTTCAAAGACTTCATTAAAAGACAAATTACTTAAGTCATCTTTAAAGCTTTCAATATTATTGTCAGAAAAGACTCTGGTGGAAATTACTTTTGGGCTTGGCTTGTGTTTATTAGTGCTAATAAAATGAAAAGTTGAAAAGTGATCACTCAAATAAGTGGTTATTATTCCAGCAACCATTTGATCCTTAATATCATTTGTCCATATGTGGTCAATAAGTGTAGCTGTATTATTATGGGCTGACACTCTAGTAGGATTAGAGATCAGCTGCAGGAAGCCAGCGCTGAAGAGCATGCTGACAAAATCAGCTGTATTGTTATGTACATTGTAAGATAATAAATCTAGATTAAAATCTCCACAGAGAATAGCTTTACATTTTCTCTCATTAATAGAATCTAAAATACCTTGAAAATGTTCCAAAAAAAGCTCAATTTGCATATTAGGTGTGAGATTGTTTACACCAGTGCTAGGAGATCTGTAAAAATGACCAATAACAAGTTTTTTCTTGTTGTTAAATTCTAATTCAATAAATAAGCTTTCAATAATTTTTTCATGAAAAATGGAGTACTCATTTAGAACAGAGAAATTTAAAGATTTGTTAATATAATATGCCACCCCTCCACCAACGAAAGTTGATCTTGTTTTAAATACAATCGGATGATACAAAGATATTTCAAAAATGGATGGAATGACAATGGAGTAACATTCTTGTATACAAATGATGTCAAAAATAACCCCTTTTTCTTTCCAAAAATAAATTAAATCAGAAAGGCTAGAAAATTTAGCATTTATGGATTGTAAATTTATACTTAAAATAGAAATGTTTTTAGAGTTATTAAATTTTTCACAAAATTGATCAGGAGAATAATATGAACAATCTAAGTCAATTTCTTTATAAATATCAAAATCTTCGTTGTCATCATATAACAATCTATGAAAATTGTTGTTACTTAAATTGTCTGTTCCAAGCCTATGGAATGTTTCATTCATTTATATTAGATCTAATAGTAGGAGAGAATAATAATCCCACACACACACATACGTGGTAAAGTATACAGGTAAAATGAAGGGGGAAAGAGTAATCAAAAGGGAAAAGGGGCGGGAGAAGGAGGGAGGAAGGAAATAATATATACATGTGAGAAAAAAAAGGGTTGAATTTATCATTTACGGCTAAGAAATTATAAAAGTTTAGGGTGTCCGACAATTTTTTAAAATAAGTGATAAGGTTAAGTTATCAAATCAGATTTACTTTAATTGAAGAATGTAGAGGAATTAAATTGTTACATGAAAAAAAAGTAAAATTAAAAACTACATGAGGTGGAATTTTAAGATTAAAATGAAATTAATTCTTTCTATGAATCAGCATTAAAACGAGAACGAGCAAGATCATTTGGCAATAAACCTGTAGTTTTCACAACTTCACCTTTAGGAGCTCCATTAATCACATCTTGCCAGCCCTGATTTTCATTTAGAGAATTGATGCTGGCAGCTCCAGGACAATCTGAAGACTTCTGACTCCCATGGGCTCCACGACCTTTCCCAGCAGGCTGACCACCACGTCCACCAGGCTGCCCCCCACGTCCACCAGGCTGCCCCCCACGTCCAACAGGCTGCCCCCCACGTCCACCAGGCTGCCCCCCACGTCCACCAGGCTGCCCCCCACGTCCATCAATCTGACTGCCACGCCCTCCAGATTCTCTGCCTTCTCTGCCTGGACCTTTTGATCTCAATTGGCGATTGTTAGAGGGAAGATCTGCTCGGCTTTTTCTACTAGCTGCTGGATCATGAAGTGCAGCTACAGCCTTATCAACAACAACTGATGGCTCAATCCTTATATCATCTACAAAAAATACCTCAGAGTGCTCAGCTTCAGTAGTGCCATCTCTAGAGGCTGCCTGTCCTTTGCTATCAGCCAGGGAGAACCTAATGTTACCATCAAAAGCCCAAGCAGCCTTGACTCTAGCGTCTTCTTTCAAAGCTAAGAGATACTTGTGATTTCTAGCAGTTAGGTCAGGATAGGCAGAGTAATATTTTACCCCCATAGTGGCCTCAGCAGCAGTTGGATTCGGCATATATTGCCTCTTATATCTAAGGAAAAGATTTCTCATATACCTGGAAACAAATCTTATAATTATGGTTCTAGGTTGATTATTCTGTTTCCTACCAACAAAGTGACCATTTGAGAGAAGGTCAAAGCATTTGGGAACGCAGTCAAGCTTTTCAGGACCCCATTTAGTGTTCACATCAAGGACTTCAGGCTTAGGGGTAAGCTTTCTCAACACAGGTTCTATGACAGCATTATAAGCTGTTGTCATAAAAGCTTCATCAGCTCCAGCTTTTTTGACTAGATCAGAAGGCACAGATAGCCCATGTATCCTGACTGCCCAATTTCTTGCATACTGTTCGTTGCTATTGCAATATAGCTCTAGCTTAGAAACATTAGGTGGAGCTTTTTTTTCACTATCTTTAGCTTGGCATATAAGTTCAATGAGTTTTTCTGCTGTCACATTATGCTCAGTGAGAATCTTTGATAAATTCTCAATATTTTTATCACTTTGAGTTTCACTGTTATTAGTCGCCATTTTAAAAATAGAAAATTGTTGGACACCCTAACACCAATAATTTCTATTTATAAGTCATACAGGATATGTAGAAATATACGTCCGGTCAGTTCAGCGGTCAACTATCAACTGTCTTATTTATAAGAGAATATAAATATAACCATCCTCTCAACTAAGTTATGTTGATTATAATATTCAAAGTGAGACACCTGTCTTATTTATAAGAGAATATAAATATAACCATCCTCTCAACTAAATTATGTTGATTATAATATTCCAAATATGACACCTGTCTTATTTATAAGAGAATATAAATATAACCATCCTCTCAACTAAGTTATGTTGATTATAATATTCAAAGTGAGACACTTTTCTTCTCTGTAAATTACACATTGCCACTTTACACAAACACACATCGCCTTAACAAATTTTTTTTACAAATGATAGGAGTCTTTTAAATTGTTTGTTTGGTAATCTTTCACCTTTTTTTTAATACATTTTATGATAAATTCTTCATAATTCATGGACTACAACCATCACAAGAATTAAATTTAAAAATAAAATAGCCTGAAATTATCCTAGGACCATTGGAAAAAAATGAAAAACTCAGTCCGTTCAGTAGTTATCGAAATCTTAAGCTAGAGACAAAATAAATTACTACTTAATATAATTAACACATCACTATGGATGAAACTGTTCTATTTCTTAATCTTCCTAAGAAAGGGTGTGTACAGATATTGTCACTTAAAAGTTTAATGTGTGATATGTCTAGGTCTCAAAACTAACTTTCACAGATTTAGAGTAAATTACTTCAGAAGATAGGCGTATTTTGGAAGGGTTATATACTGTTTCATAAGTCAATAAAATCAATAAATTTATAAGGTTGTCAAACTATGAGAATAAAAATCACCCCTGAAATAAATACCATTATAAAAAAGAACTATCAAATTGCTGTTTGAATGAGAATATCATTATGTGATTGTATTTGACATCTTAGTTTGATTTAACAGTAAAACAAAAATAAACCGAAAATAGCTAATCTTAAAAATAGATATTATTTGAATTTCCAACGTACATGATAATGTTGTTTTGTAAAAATGTTAATCCTGATTATCTTGTAAAAAAAGTATGTGTAAAAAGCAATTTCCTGGCCTAATCAATGTCACTTGGTTATGGGCAGATGACGGAAAATGGTGTCAAAACTTTTAGTTTTGGCTTTTTTTACAAGTTCTTATCAGGAAACTTAGAAAAAAGACATCTAAAACTATCCTGCCGGGCACAGGATGCCAGCAAACTTGGATGGGTCATCCAGGGTAAAGAGCATAAATATAAGAGCCTTTTATAAGCAACCAAAAGGGTTTAACTTAAATTGTGATGGAAAAACCTTAAATCAGCTAGAAGATGTCAAATTAAATATAGTAAAGGTCTAAAAATAAGCAAATAGCTGCCTTTTTACACAGAGACTCACCTCCCCCTTACACACACACTTACACCCACAGACATACACACACACACAACCACACACACAAAAACAAATACTCAAACACCAACCTTTCAATAAAGATTATTTAGATAATCCTAGAGTATATATAAATCTAAGATAAAGGGAATAAGTATCTATACATATAACTATAATTATTCTTTTGAATTCAGCCCTAAAAAATAAATTTTTTCCCCCAAAACGTAAGCAATAACCATATAGTTGTTTTTGAGATCATATTAATAGAAATAGAATTATAAACCTAATATATTGGTCCTTCATTTTGCTGGTCTAAATTACTGATTAGGGATCTAGATCTAGTATATTAATTAATGATAGGTTTAACAGCTAAGTGTATATATTAATTCGCCACTAGCCTCTAAGTCTAGAGGTCAGATAAAAACCTTACAACCACCCTGGATATTTATAAAACTTACCTAAAAAATACAAAAAATTTAGACCACCATTTTCCGATGTCTTTAGCTTCTGACAAAAATCTTACCACTTTTTATTATAGGATTAGGGTTTACCCCTGGTATGTGAAGTGTGTATGTGTATACAAGGAGGGAGGGGACATGGGGCTTTTATTATACTAGTCCCCAAAATTTAAAAGTATCCTTTTCTTAAACGTTGGCTTCACAAATTTGGAAACTTTCATTAAATTAAGTGTCCAAACGTTTCAACCACTAATCGTAATATACAGAAAGGGCAATTTTGTATGATATCATTTGGGAAGTACATCAATTTATCGTTCATTGGTTTATCCCTTTAGATTCCTGGTGTGTATATGTTTCAGAGATGAACTGAAATTAGTTTCCGAATGTGAACACATTTTCCTAGGTGTTTCCCAATCCTATCTCAATATTTGCTACTAGCTAAAAAACCTTCAAACTTCAAAAAAAATCAAAATTTGAATGTACTAACGATTTATACATTATACATTCAAAGTTTTAATTTTTCAAATTTAGATTTTTTTTTTTGGAAGTTTGAAGGTTTTTTAGCTAGTAGCAAATATTGAGATAGGATTGGGAAACACCTAGGAAAATGTGTTCACATTCGGAAACTAATTTCAGTTCACCGTTTCAGAGCAAAGTATATTTCATTAGATTAATCAAAGTCTACTTGCTTACAGAGTTAAAGAGATATGTTTGTACTGTGTACATCGAAAATTAATTATTTCCTTATAAAAATAAACAATTTGAATTAAGTTAGATTGGATTGAAAATTTTATTAAAACAAGAGTATTCTCCTAAAAACTACAAGGTAGATGATCATGTTTTTCTTTGAATATTGTAATATATTGAAACAATATGAAATATGATATAATTTTGTTTTCAACAACAGCTTAATTTTATCATTCATTGACCTATCTTTGTTTTTCTGGCTGGCATTGCTCATGTGTGAATGTGATGTGTTAATGGTGTGCTATCACTCCCCCCGTCACCCCTAAAAAACAAAAATAGAACAGCAAAAGTGGAGGATAAATTTTTATATTTCCTAATGATATTTTACAAAATAACCCTTGTCTAGATTATGATCATTGGTTAAAAAGTTTAGACACTATACTGGTTTTGAACAATCAAAATACCCAAATCTTTTGTAAAAGATTTCGAGGTTATAAACTTTGAGCACTATTATTTACTGTCACATGTCCCCTACAAGAAAAACAGAAAAACTAGGCTTCAATATTTCTACGATTATTATAAGCATTAATACTATTATGATACCTTTGATATTTATGCGAGAATGATGGCACACCCCTGTTTATGTGTAAGAGGGAAAGTGTGTTTGGAGATGTTTATTCTAATTGAACATTGACATATATTAAGCTATTTAAATCATATTATGTTTGTGTTTTTTCTAGTTTATTGTCATAGCCTTTGAAGATGTCTCGTCAGCCAGATCTGCAATAAGCTGTCAAAGCAACAGCAGTCCCATAGCTGCTCTAAGTAGCGCTTTATTTTAGCAAGCAATACCAATAATAGCCATTGTCAGTTAAGTTTTAGAGAAAAAATCCAAAGCCCAACCGCAATTACAATCTACTGCCGCGCCATAGACGAGCCGCCACAGATAACAGAAAATCTAAGTTACCGATCGAAAATTCAACCACAGCCGGTTCCGATTTTCTCATAAACTTCAGCTGAGCCAATCTTTTTTTATTATGTATTCCTAGCAACATGATTCAAATTAACAAAACTTGCTGAAGGATTGTCCCTGTGTTTAATAAGGATGAAAAGTATTAATAGAATTAACATAGAATAAAATAGAATTGAAGCTAGAGTAGTATAACCAAATAATTAATGGATGTTATAAATTGGTCGATACTTTAAGGGTTTAAAGAAACTCCATAAAAAAAAACTTTCTTGTAACACTTCAAGTCTCAAAGCCGTCATGAACATAAGAACAGACAGGTATAGGGAAAAATTTTCCAATAGATTCTAATTGGTCAGTGGCATAGGCGTCCAAGGGGTGGGGTAATGGGGCGATTACCCCCCCCCCCCAAACGATTTTTTTCATTTTACCCCCCTATTCAAAATTTACCCCTACCCTGGGGGTGCCGTAGTCACCGCCAACCATTTAGGAGGGGGTATTTACCCCCCCAAACAATTTTGGGGGGGTAAATCCCCCCCCCAAAATAAAAAATTTGGGGGGGGGGGTAAACTAAATTTACCCCTGCCAACAGATGTCAGGGGGGATAATTACCCCCCCCAAGCAAATTTTACCCCCGGGGTAAAAATTTTGGGGGGGGTAAAAAAAATTTGAGGCGCGCTTCGCGCGCCATTTTACCCCCCCCAAACACGAATTACCCCCCCCTGGTCAGTGGTATATTTTCCACGTATGGATCTGATATCCCCTATTAAAGGACTGACGGATACATTAAATTGTTAAGTAAATACTTGAAATGAAATCTTCAATTTTCTATTATATAGCAGCCCAGAACTGATAGACAGACACTATAAGTTTTTGAAAAGAATCGCTTAATCAAGAAAAGTAACCATGTATTATTGAAAAGCAGCTAATTATTAGCTACCTTATTGTTCATCTATAGTTATCTATCTATATATTTACCATCCTTTTTCTATCTTTGATATAAATATATTAATCTAATTTATGTTCGTGTATTTTCTTTCATCTTGTGTACTCTTTCAGTGAAACAGCACACTTTTCCTCAACAGTTTAGCGGATTTAAGACCAACACGCAACAAGCGGTCAATGAATCCTATAAATAGACATATTTGCAAAATCAAAACTGGTTTTACCTAAATTGTATCTGCTCCTTCTTCCGGATTATAGAATTTTTAAGAATTTGACTAAAAATGTGTGATAATTTGACTTTAAAATAGCCTTTGATGTAAAATGTATATTACCTCTAACACATGAAAGCAGTAGTTTTTTTAAAAACTTTTTTTGTAGATTAATTATAACTCATGAAATTGTCGACGGCGGTACCTTCTGGTTTTAATTAATGCTTTTTTTTTCTTCAAATTACCTTGAAATCTTAAATTTAGAAAGTACAAACAGTAATGAAAAATCAACATATTATTTAACTAAATAATTATGACAACATCCAAAAAAGCGAAGCACTGAAACGGTAGGACAAACGGACATTAACACTTATATAGTGTCAGAACTGAATAATCAGAATATAAATGTATAAGAGTCGAAGCAAAATTGTAAGTAAATTTGTTGAAAACTGCTTGATTCAGGATAATGTTTATGGACATACTTACATTTTTATGACTTGATTATAGAGTTGCTTCGCTTATAAAATTATACTTTGTCGTCCCAGGAATCAGCATACCGAAAATCAGATCAATCGGATGATTAAAAAAGTAAAAAAATCAATATGTTTAAAATGGATGTACGGACATTCTTGTAATGATTATAGAGTTGCTATGCTTTCTATATCGTACCTAATTACTAAAGGAATCACCATGCAAAGTTTGAAATCGATATGACATCTCTAACATGCCTAAATTAACGAAAAAAGCTATCCGTTTGTGAAGGACATACGGACGGACCGACCCTAATTATAGAAAAGCTTCGCTTTTAAAAATACTTAGAGAATTTATTTACAACATATTTACTGTTATTAAAAGCGAAGCTTTTCTATAATTAGGGTCGGTCCGTCCGTACGTCCGTCTGTCCATCAGTAAAAGTTAGATTTGAAGGTGGAAATGTTAGATTTTTTAGTGGAACAGTTAGTTTTTTTCCGTTAAATTAGAATTTTCCTATCGATTTCAAACTTTGCGAGGTTATTCCTGTAGTATTTAGGTACGACTTAGAAAGTGTAGCTACTCTAAAATCGTTACCAGAATTTCCGAACGCCCAATTTAAACTGTTGATCTTTAAAAATCTTAAAACAACATATTTTTATGTGATAAAATTATCCGATTTAACTGAATTTTGGGATACTGATTCCTAGGACAACAAAGTACAATGTTATAAGCGATGCATCTCTTTATCAAGTCCTAAAAATGTAATTATGTCCTTAAACATTAACTTGTATTCAAACAGGTTTTAAAAAATCTATTCATAATTTTGTTTAGACTTTAATAAATTTAAATTCTGATTATTCAGTTCTAAAACTTTACAATTAATAATGGTTGTTTGTTCTACGATTTCATAGCTTGGTTTTATGGATGTTTTCATCCTTGTTTATATAGAAACAATAAGCAATTTAACACTCGAATTTTGTAAAAATGACACAATAGTATTAAGTAATAAGTATAGTCTAATTAGTTAAAAACTGAATAGTTCATTTTACATTAAATAGTTTTACTATTAAGTAAATTTGTTTCAAAATACAACATACTGTTTAAGGACATTTCTACATTTTTAGGACTTTATTATAGATGTGCCTCGTTTATAACGTTGTACCTTGTTGTAGTATTTATTACAAAAAGGTTTAAAACTTTTTGTAGAATTGCTATGCTTTCTAAATCGTATCTTACTACTAAAGGAATAACCATGCCAAGTATGAAATCAATAGGACAATTATAAAAGACCTAAATTAATGATAAGAGCTATCCGTTATGGAAAGACAGACCAACCCTTAATAAAGAAAAGCTTTACTATTAAAATCAAGCATCAGAAAAAGTCTTGTTTTTTAAATTATAATTATAGATCCACAACGACCAAAATCTTCGATCTATGTAGATTATGATCACATTTGAAATAGGTTTTGCCATGTCTTAAATAAGATTCACAATTAAATAAAAATTGTTTTCAATTGCTAAAAAATCTTTAATACACCAGACATTAATTAGATGTTAAATTAAAATATACTATAAATATCTCTATATAAAAGATAGCGATTGTGCCATAGCATCTAGTTGGTCTGTTTTCTAAGGGGTAAGGCATAAAATCATCCAGAGATCTAAATCTAAAAATCAAATAGCCTGAACCCATCCTGGGTCCTATGTACGTGAAGCTTTCCTAGAGTGTAGAACTAAATCAGCTATCGAAATCTTAGGCTACAGATAAAATACGTACTGTTTACATACAAAACATATCAGATGATCATTATCAAATTTTAATGCAATTAAAATTAAAATTAAAAAACATTTACTTTACCTAGTAACTACTAAGTAATAATAAAATGGTAAATGAAGTGTATTCAAGTATAGGTATCTTTTAAAGTAATGTTTTTAAATGAACCTTTCGTGTCATATATTAACCTACTTACTGTTTCATTATATCAAAATTTTATCCATATAAAATTTAAAATGGTTTAGAACAGAAAAGATAGACTTTTGTGTAATAAACGGCTAAGTATCTAATCCATTAGGATTAGTTTTTTTATATGACTTTTTATATCACTAATAATGCATAAAATAACCGCTGGTATACATCCTATATATGCAGTGTTGAATTGTCTATAAAAATATTGTTTTAAAGCCTCAACAAATATGACAAAATTATATTTACAAGCTTTAAACTATAAGATGATTTTTGATTAAAGGTTATTTTAAAGTCAAATAATCACATATTTTTATTAAAAATCTTTGAAATACTATAGACACGAAGAAGGAGCAGATACAATTTAGGTAAAACCAGTTTTGATTCAGCAAATGTGTATATTTATAGGATCCATTGACCGCTTGATGCGTGTTGGTTTTAAATCCGCTAAACTGTTGAGGAAAAGCGTGACAGGGATTTATATCTTAGTAATTATGCAATGGGCTTGAAAAATACAGCTAAAAGTGTCCTTATAAGGTTTAACAACAAGGGTGACAATTTTAATGAAAAGCAAAACACTTTGAAAATATTAAGCACAGTTAGTTAAAAATACGAGCGTTAAAAGTTAATTAGAAGATTTTTAGCATTATAGTTTTGTCCGCCAAATCGTGTAAAAATAAAGTTGTAAAATATTTTTTCTGATATCTGCAGCTATGTCAGAAGAATGACAAGAAAGAAAGTAGGAATGATGCCCTGGCTGATTGAAAGGCATGACTTCGTGCTAAGAAATGTAACTCACCCTTAGGATTCCAGGCAAAGGCTATACGATCAAAGGGTTGTCTGTAATGCTAATAGGAACTATTAGTGGAATTAAAAACTTCAAGTTTCGTCTTTCCTTAACTAAATTGTTTAAGTTTTTTTTTCTCTAGCTACACTTAAAAGAAGATATTTGATACTGCGACAATTTCACTTCTGCCGAAAGTGAGTCACCAATCAACTATGTTTATTCTATGTTAGGTTAGGTAAAGTAAGTAAAAGTTGGTGCTCGTATGACTAGTTCCCCTACAGACAGACACGCAATTTTAGGTTAATAAAGGGAGAGGGGATGGGGTTTGTTGAGATCTGTGGTTTGCTCGCTGTTGGTTCGAAAGGGATTACACCAATATTGTTTGAAGGAAAAGTAAAGCTAATTTTAAACAGATATAAAATTTATAGTGACATACATTCTTTTATTAAACAAGGACAATTTATTCGATGTGTTGCAAAGCTATTTTGAACTTAAACAATCTTTGTCTAAGAAGTCCTAATTGAGCATGGTAATTAGTTGCGCCTGTTTCGGGACAAGGCATTCTCCATGCTCAAACGATTAATGTCGCGCACCTAAACTGGCAGCAGTAGAAACCATTTTGCTATGACGCGGTGTTAAGCCGAGATTCTAACCTATCACTTCCCCGACGACGAGCGGATGCGCTACGTGTTGAGCCAAGGTCTTGGGTTAACCTTTCCATCAAATATGTTTATCTACGGAAAGAGTAATTTTGTTTATGATAATTTCTTTCAATTGAATCTTTACTGTATTGTCGTAATCAGGTTTTATGCTACAATATTCCAACACTATGAAGATATGATGATAAGAAAAGACTGTCAACATTGAAAACTCTCTATTTATACTTATATTCAGGGATCTATAGGGATAAGACAAAATCGATAAATTAATTTACATCCCCAATGAAGTTAAACAAAATTATTTCTTATTTTGAAGAATTTAACACTACTAGTTTAGATCTAAGCAATCAAGATTTAATAAAAATTAAATAAAAGTACCCAAAGTTTTGTGGTCAACCAATGCACACCCTGCCATAACCAAATAAAGGATAAACAAAAATTACCATGAAAACGGACAATGCAGCGTTCAAATAGGACCTAGAGACAAGTAGAATCCATTGAGCATGAAATCATAGCTGTTCCTTCTTGCCAGATATTTCAATTTTAAGATTTAAGGTGGAAATCACTAAATTCGCCAATTATACAAGGCATATCTACTTTTAATAGAGGAGGATGACATACTTTTATTTTTGTAAATCATGCTTCTGAGACACTTTTTTAATCAAATAAAATCTTAGTCTTGTAAAATGAATGAAGCAGTTGTGATTTGACATGAATCTTATTAACATGTCATTGTGTTATACTTGTTTTCTTATTCATCTCAAACATTCGGCATGGAATTCTTCACACAATGTCTATAAACTTAAAATAGAGATGTCTAGAGACACCCTCTGAAGATCAGCCATTAGGATGACACTAGAAGAACAATCTGGCTATGTTATTTCCAATTATGTGTACAGATTTTGGCTCAAAAGTGCAAAATGTTTTCATTTTGTTGTCATAATGAGTCACCTATAAATAGATGCATTTCTTAGGTTAAAGTTTGCTTGAGTAAATCATATCCTGTAAAAGTGTATTCTCTCATATAATGTGAAACTTATGATAAAACATATTAGTAAGTCACCTATGACTAGTTGTATCTCTTAGGATAAAGTTAGCTTTCTATAAATCATTTTGTGCAAATATTTTCTTGCTGTATTATTTGAATGGATTGTACATAACAAATAAAAAAACGAAAGTGTTTGTATGCTAGAATATTTTTTTTTAACGTTTGACTGATTATGGGTCCAGTTTGACCATCTAGATATACTATAGCTATTGGTCCAAGATATGATTATACATGTTATTTGGTTCCTTGACTTTATGCTTTGCTTATCCAGGCTTTGTTTTTTTAATATTGTGTTTTGAAATATTTCTATAATATAAATTTTCTAAGTAATAACTTAAAACCAATCTATTTCTTTTAGAAGCTTTTCTATATTAAATTTGTTTAACATAATGGAAGACAAATTATGACTGTACCAAATGTACCTTTGTTCCCTATGAATTAAAGTATGCCTACTACTCTCTTGCTGTAAGGTTTCCTTCAAGTTATTGTATATTCTTTTATGGTCTCTTTTGCTTTAAGCTGTTGTATAGCTTTATACTTAATAAAAAACTTGCAGCCTTGGTGGAACCTAATGTCTGTGATGAGTGGGATTATGATCAGTAACAGTAACAAGCCCTTTTCACTCCACAGGGGGAGCATAGGCCGCTGACAATTTGTCAGTGTTTCTATAACAATGTGGCTTTTTTATGGATGTGGGATAGGGTTGTCAGCCCTAAGCCCTATGATTGTGGTGTAAAGCGTCCATTTGCCCATCAGACAACCAACCCTTTGATTGCACGACCTTTGTCTGAGAAGTCCTAACTGTGCATGGTAGTGAGTTGCGCCTGTTTTGGGCCAAGGCATTCCCCCTACTCTAACTATTTATGTCACGCACCTGACATAGCAGCAGTAGGAACCATTTTTAACATCTTTAGTTATGACGCGGTGTCGGACCGAGATTCGAACCTATCACCTTCCCGACGATGAGCGGATGCGCTACGTGTTGAGCCACGGTCGCGGGTTGGGATTATGATCATAACTATATATATAGGAGGGGGATTCTTTTTACTTCAGTTCTTAAGATATCCAAAAATCCATTTCCCTCTTCTAACTAATTGGTACCAATCAGAGATTTTAAAGATTAACTCCTTATGGTTTTGGTCTGTTACATCAAGTTCACTGAAGATCCCAAGCTTGCTAAACATAGTGCCAAATCCTAAGTTTCCCTGTAAGCAAGGATTATGATGAGGGGTTTGTACCAAACAGTGTAGTATATCTAGATGGTCAAACTGAACCCATAATCTGATATGTAAAATGCTAACTCTATCCTAAGAAATACAACATTGATACAATGTTCATAGTTGACTTATTATTATAGATTTTTGTATATATTTCACATTATATGTGGGAATACATTTTTACAGGATATGATTTACCCAAGCAAAGCTTTATCCTAAGAAATGCATCTATTTATAGGTGTCACATTATGACAACAAAATGAAAACATTTTGCCCTTTTGAGCCAAAATCTGCACACATCTCTAGAAATAACATAGCCAGATTGTTCTTCCAGTGTCATCCTATTTGCTGATTTACAGAGGGTGTCTCTAGACATATCTATTCTAATTTTATACACATTGTGTAAAGAATTCTATGCCCTAATGTTTGAGATGAATAAGAAAACAAGTAAAACACAAAGACAAGTTAACCAGATTCAAGTCAAATCACAACTGCTTCATCAATTTTACATGACTAAGATTTTATTTGATTTAAAAAGTGTCTCAGAATCATGATTTCCAAAAAAAATTATGTCATCCTCCTTTATTAAAAGTAGATTTGCCTTGTATATTTGGCGAATTTAAAGGATGCCTGCAAGAAATAACACGCTTTAACTGCTGAAAGACTGCCACAAGAAGACCCAATACCCCAAATGTAAAGCCTTCAGCTTCAATAACAAAAAAGTTCTAGGCATTTCAAAATAGCATTTTATGTACAATGGAATTTTTGAAAGATTTCCAATGCTCATAAAAGAAAAAACAATATTAAATTACGTTGCCTAGACATAAAATCATAATCTTATCTTTGTCAGAAACTTAGATGCCTGTAACTGATTACATTTTTACAATAAAAACACCACATTTCATAGTCAAAATCTATGAAAAAAATTCGATTTAAATTGCATTTTTAAACAAAAATCATAGCAGAAACAAAGGGGTAAACTAATACAAGCTTAGCTGTGATTGGTTGTTAAGCTGATTCAGCCTTCTGATTGGCTATAGTACATTCGGTACAACGCAAGTAAAACTTAATTTTTTTTTAATGATTTTGACTATAAAAATGGGTATTTTTATTGTAAAAATATAATTAGTTACTGGAAACCTAAATTTATGACAAAAATAATCTTATAATTTTGTTTCTAGGCCACGTAGTTTAATTTCAAAGTTTTTAACATGAGCATTGCAATTCTTTCAAAATTTCCATTGTACATAAAATGTCATTTTAAAATGCCTAGAACTTTTTTTCCTTTAAAGGAAGCCTGCAAGAAATACCACGCTTTAACTGCTGAAAGACTGCCACAAGTAGACCAAATACCCCAAATTTGAAGCCTTCAGCTTCTATAACAAAAAAGTTCTAGGCATTTTAAAATGACATTTTATGTACAATGGAAATTTTGAAAGAATTGCAATGCTCATGTTGAAAAGTTTGAAATTAAACTACGTGGCCTAGAAACAAAATTATAAGCTTATTTTTGTCATTAATTTAGGTTTCCAGTAACTAATTATATTTTTACAATAAAAATATCCATTTTTATAGTCAAAATCATTAAAAAAAATTAAGTTTTACTTGCGTTGTACCGAATGTACTGTAGCCAATCAGAAGGCTGAATCAGCTTAACAACCAATCACAGCTAAGCTTGTATTAGTTTACCCCTTTGTTTCCGCTATGATTTTCGTTTAAAAATGCAATTTAAATCGAATTTTTTTCATAGATTTTGACTATGAAATGTGGTGTTTTTATTGTAAAAACGTAATCAGTTACAGGCAATCTAAGTTTCTGACAAATATAAGGTTATAATTTTATGTCTAGGCAACGTAATTTAATATTGTTGTTTCTTTTATGAGCATTGGAAATCTTTCAAAAATTCCATTGTACATGAAATGCTATTTTGAAATGCCTAGAACTTTTTTTGTTATTGAAGCTGAAGGCTTTAAATTTGGGGTATTGGGTCTTCTTGTGGCAGTCTTTCAGCAGTTAAAGCGTGTTATTTCTAGCAGGCATCCTTTAATGATTTTCACCTTAAATCTTAAAATATAAATATCTGGCAAGAAGGAACAGCTAGGATTTCATGCTCAATGGATTCTACTTGTCTCTAGGTCCTATTTGAACGCTGCATTGTCCGTTTTCATGGTAATTTTTGTTTATCCTTTATTTGGTTAAGGCAGGGTGTGTAATGAGAAAACCTGGTTGTATTACTTTTGGTACCACTGTAATTTACAGTCCAATATACGCTCCCTCCCTGACGTATAATACAGATTATACAGAGTGCTTCAGGTAAAATAGCCGAATTTTTTTACTGGGAGTATGAACTATTAAGAACAAATCATTCATAACCTTCAAGTAGTAATGTCAAGCCTTTTTTTATGAGGAATAAAATAGTTTAAGTTCTACCAAAAAATTCTGCTATTTTGTATTTTAAGCCAATTGAAACCAATTAATCTTCCTTAATGCATTCATATTTACTATGGTTCAACAACAAAACACCAAAAAAGCTAGTACACCCTGTATAATTTATATATATCTACACACATACATATTATATGTAGGATCACAAATGAAAATATAAAAGGCAATATTGGGAAAAGAAATGGTTCTATAAATCTGAGATATCAATTCAAATGGATTTCTCCACTTAACCTCTTGGCAAATATTGTTTGTGGGATATAATAAATATTTCAACTATTAGATACATCGATGGATCACTGTAAATTAGTAGACCTAATGCTTTATTATTTGTTTCATTTTCTATTGCTGTCCATTTGTTTCTTTGACTGTCAGTCTGTTTATAATATTTATCAAGAAACATTTGCTATTAAAGAAAAATATGTGAAATTTCTTTTGACTGTGTAATTTTAGTGGCCTTTTGGTCATTTGAATTGTATGACGTCATTTTTTATTTGACACTACTCTGTTATTTATGAAGATGCAATTTCTATAAAAAAGTATTGTTTTCTAAGCAGAACTAGATTTTCAGGAACATAAAGCAAAATACTTTCTCTGTTAACCACTTTTTTGCTATTCTAGTGAATGAGCTTTGCCTTTTATGGATGTTTTAACATTGTTGTGTAGAATAATATTTTTTAGCCCTAATTAAAATAAGAATTAGTAAACGGCACAAAGATTCATTTGTGTATTTAACTATTTAGGACAAATCTATTTCTTCACATTTTTCGAGGTCTATTAATTTTGTCGCATTTGTTGAGATTTTATAAGGTTAAGGAAAGATGAAAAGGTTCCTTTTCCGTATTTCTTCATTATATTCATTAGTGTTTACGCCAACTAAGGGGGTAGGTGACGTACTCCCCCCCCCCCATACTATCGATTTTAGTGTTAAAAAGAAAAAGTAAGATAACAGTTTTGAGGAGTTGGAAGAGCAATTTTTTCACAGAGGCGATTCTCTTGATAGGATGGTTATACCTTCCTCCAAAATAATTATGATTATTCCCAGGACCTATAAGAACAATCGCTGAAAAGGAGAACCATACAGGTGATCCTTCGTTACAAATTGACAAAGAGAAAGACATCCTGTTACTTTAATATTAGGATAGTAGTGCAGCTCTTCTTTAATTAGGGAATTTAAATAGATAATTACTTTCTCTAATATTATGTTCAAATGTATATGATATTACTGAATATGTAAAAGTAATATGGAACTTTTAAATAAAACCCTTTTCTCTAAATCTCAAAAATAAGCTTTGTTTTTAACATTTTCTTTTTTTATGATAATTTTACACTGATTTAATATTTGGTATGCATGTTTTTCTGCCCACCACTTTTCTTTATAAAATTATAATGCATTCAGTGAGGTTGGGCTTGTTTATGTGTGTGCGAGCCAGCGAAAATTGTAGAATAGTAACGCCAGCTAAAAACCAACACCAATTGAAACCTAAAATGTGAAAGCTTAAAAGTATTATATTCTATGCATATTCCAGGTTAACCCATGAATGTAGCGTAAAATAATGGAACACATCAACTTAATGACATGAGGTGATAGAATCGAAACAAAATGCTATAACAAAAAATTTGAAATGTAAGGTAAGATACTAATGAGGTAAATCTTTTTATATAAGAAGGTTATGTAAACAAAATATGTATTCCTGCATTTTTGATATGACACGGTTCAACTTAGTGTTTTTAATATAGCACCGTGAACTTGGCTCTTAGCAGAGCATGTTATCTTTTAAGTATGAGGGGTATTTTTGACAGATTAAGCTACCTGAACAATGATCTATTTATATCTTTCTATGAGTTGGCTGTATTTAAAGTGTGTTTGAGTATACGAGAGATAGGGCAATGGTGCTTACATTAATCAAAATTACTTTTACTTAATAATAATAAGCTACCTAAGGCAAGTTTTTAAGCTAAAGAAGTTAGGGAAAATTATGTATTGTCTATTGTCCTATCCCTGTGTGTGGGTGTGTGTGTGTGTGTGGGAGTGTGAGTGTGTTTGAGCGTGTGAATGGAAAAAGCTTACTTTGTTATGCATCCATCTTTCTCACACACACCCTCAAGGAGAAAGGGACTGGTCTATGGACAAAATTTAAACTTCCTAAATGTAGTTTTTAAAAGCTTTTGATTAAGGGGAGAAATATTATGTTCTTTGTGGACATTTGGGGGGAAATCTGGGGCAATTTATATTGATACAGTCGTTTTTAAATAAATCTTGTTCTTGCAGGGCTTGTCTAACACATACTTAACCTAACCTAAACACTTTTTTTATAGAAAATTTTCTTTTTTGGTTACATGAATTTATCAAAAGAAAATATCAACACCCTAATAAAAACTTTAAAAGTAAATTAAATACCCTATAGACCCACCCTTCTATCCATGAACACACTAGAAATAAGAAGAAAAGGTGAAGGAAAGCTTATTTAAAGTTTTGAATGAAATAAATTAAAGAAATTAGGGCTGGCTGCATTCTTATTTATAAACACGGAACAATCATTTTCATTTCCACGCGAGAGTAAGAAAGAAAATGGGGCCAACTAATTAAAAAGCTGCAGCTTCTTTTATATGTGGGCAGCTGCTCTATAAACACTTCCCCATAAGAACGATACACCTGTACTGATCAAACAGTAAACACCCGGGATCAAAAGAAATAAGCCAATGGCTGATAAATTGATATACATCCCCAATGATGAAACATAAAATTTCCCTTCTATGGATTAAAATTAGTGGTTGAAACGTTTGGACACTGAGTTTAAAGAACCATGCAATCAAAAATCAATAAAAGTCCCCAAGGTTGTTAAGCCAACAAGTAAGAAAACGTTATTTTCTAACTTTGGGGATTAGTGTATTAAACAGCCCAATGTTTCCTCCCTCATTTTGCTTGTCTTTTAGTCTTTTATACTTTTGACTGTACAAATTCTTTTTATTTAAAATGCTTACTGCTATTTTATCTTTAAATGCTGTATTGCTTGTTGTTGCTGTGGTACTTATGGGAATAACTGATGCTGTTTAAATTGCAAAACTTCTCTACAAGCAGTCTCTAAATTGGTGCTTAGTTGGTCGTTGCTGGAAAGATTATATCTCCAGAGAAATTTCTCCTTAAAATAATTATGATTTCTAATTTTCCTAAATAGGTCAACATTTGGGGCAAAGTAATTGATTAAAATCTAGAAAAAATTAAATAAAAAATGGAACCACTTTCCCAATTGCACATTGTAAATCGTATACAATTTTTCAACCCTTAAATCAAATTTAGAAATATTGTTCAAATTTGTTTCAGTTTTGTCCACAAATTTTATTTCTTTTTTTCTGAGAAATTTACAAAAAAATATTTTCTGGAGTAAAGCTATTATACAGTATTCAACATAAAATATTTAATACAACCTTACTTTAATTAGGGTCGTATTGTCTACTTTAAATTGTGCGAGATATCAAAATTTTTTCAGTGCTAATCAGGCTTTTTATGGGAAAGTGCCAATTTTTATTATTATATTTTATCATTTTAGAAGGATTTTATTTTAAAATAACTTTAAAATATAAATAGGTCTTAAAAGTCAGAAAGGTTCACAAAAAGCTGGATAATATTTTTTCAAGTTTTCATTTCAACATCCTGTTGATAAGTTTCAATGTAATGGGCCAATTTTTTTATATAAATTTATGTAAAACATCTATGATTATATTTGTTGTTATGTAAAGTATCAAATACAAAATGAATTGTAAATGAGTGCTAAATTCGAAATATATCTTCATGTCTTAGATTAGTGTATTTTTATTAAGTTTTTTTTAATAGGTTGATAAACATTATAATAACTTTAGAGCAACTAACACTGACAAATATATCTATAAGTAGCACAACAACCAAAGGCAAACAAGAGTTATACTAAAGTGATTATAAGAAAACTATTGCAAAAATTGTTTTGATTATTTAGTAGACATTTACAATGAACTTTATAGTTTTACACATCATTTTAATAATCTAATGAACACTAAGCTATAGGTTTTCATAATTTAGAATAACAATCAGAACAAAAAAAAATAGTCAGTTAAACTTAGCCATTTTTATTTAGCTTAGCTTAGATGTTTTACAAACTAAAAATAAAACAAAAAGCAATCTAACAATATTAAATTTATTTAAATACTAAAATCTCAATTTACTTTACTTGACAAAAAAAGGAATTCAATAAAAGTATGAATAAGATTTAAAACAAGATATATCAAACTATTTATTGTGCATGGTGTGGAGGGGTCACTGGCGATTAAATTATTCTTCCTTTATAGTTTACTTGTTACTAAAGTCATAACATACCACATTGGTATCGGCTGAAAGATTATTTTATTACCTAAGATATCCTGTATTCGAAGCGCTGGAAAGTGTCAGGTGTGACGTCTTAAAAATACATCTGAAAAGGATCTATAAGGGGAGAAGTGAGAAAGGAAACCCTTACAAAAGAGATGGATAATAGACGTATTTTTATGACGTCACACATGACACTTTCCAGCTCTTTCCTGTAGCCCTGTGTCGTGAAAGATATTATATTACATTATTTCTATTTTTAGCAAAAAGAGATAAATTTATAGTCAAATTCAGTTGGGAAAGTAAAAATATTTTTATTACTTAATGCTCCAAACATCCTAATGAGGTTTAATACAAAGCATATCTATATCTTAAAAAGATAATTAATTTAGGTTATAAATATAGTAATTTTAATGTAAAATCTCATTTTATCTTACTAAAGATTTAAGACATTAAGGTAATTCTAAAATAAATGTAAAATCAAAATATCTTCTTACCCGCAGACGGACAGATGGACAAAGTGAGTTATAGAGTAGATACTCAAATGACAGAACAATCTTAACAAAAATTTCAGCTAGCTATCTTTTATGACAGCTGAGTAAATAACATTAATATTACCATTAATGGACTGGATGAAATCAATAAAATTAAGAAATCTGCATAAATACTTTAGCCAGTTATCTCAAACAGCAGCTGAACTCTATTCTATCAAAACGTTATGGAAATTTTTTTATCTTCCCTCCCTAAAAATGTAAATACACACATATCTAGAAATGCATAAACGCTGTACAGCAATAAAATAAATCATTTGGTGCATTATTAAAGTTCATTTGTTATTCAAAGCATAGCCACTCTATAAAAATAAAGATAATTTTGTCCTTGTGTCAGTCAGACAAGGTTAATTACGTCTGTTGAATACAACTTTTCAGTTTTTAAAAAGAAAATTTGTAAAACATAAATTGATCTTAAATGTCATATTTATTCACAATACCTGCTTAAAATCAAATTTGATTTGCAATTTGTATTACCGTTTCATTTGTTTTTCTGGGAATAGTCCCTTTCGTGGCAACGCCCTTTAAGGGGCGATTCGTCGTATTTTTAAAATAGCTTTTGATAGGTTATTTTAGGTTAAGTTAGGTTATATTGGGTTAGGTAATTGCCCCACAGGGTTAGGCAATTGACCCCGCAGGGGCTAGAAATAGGAGAAAAGCTACTGTGAAAAAAACCAAGAATCGCCCCTTAAGGAGCGTTGCCACGAAAGGGACTATACCCGCTTTTCTTTTTGGATGCTCTTTATTGAAAACTTGTTATTACTGCGCTGATTATGGACACAAACGATCTTATGATTCAAACATATATCTTATAATATTTAAATGATCTAAATAAAACATCATATTGTTATTTATTGCCCTTTCATTCTTAGATTTTTTTTAAAGATGACATTTTGACACTCATACATACCTATAGGATATACCTAAAAATTTCATAAAACCCAATTGTGTTTGCCATCCAAACTTGCATAGGAGCTTTAAATATTCATAATTTAACTATTTTGATAAATTGTTTTGTACTATCAATAGTAAATCTTTGACATAACTTCAACCATCCATCTGACACTACGTTATTTAATCCATACACATCTCTTGTACTTATCGTATTATTATGAAAACTTAAAAACATAATTTTCTCAAAACTATGTTGTAAATACCTTTTAATTAATTTCATTGTTTAATATTAAATCCATATTGCTTGATTACCTCTTATTTTTGTGCTACGTATGAGCAAAATTGTAAATGTTTTGTATTGTTTTGTATTTTGAATATTTTAATATCAAATACAGCTCTTGTGAAAGATAGGAGCAAATAATTTAAATATTTAGTTTTTTTTTCAATAGAAATTTACTTTTTATCTTTATAAATATGTATAAAGTATTTCTATTCATCCAAAGTAGGACCACAGGGATAGGGCAAAAGAAGATTAGAAATATTTTTCCATATGCTATTTATTTATGATGTATTCTTCGGTTCTTTCACACAAAGGGCAGCGGTAACCCTTGGTTTCCTTACTTTAAAAATAAAATGAATATGTAGGGGAGGTTGGGTAGTTTTGCCTGTGCCTAACACCTGCAGGGTCTAAACCTGCGGTGCCCTCTTCATGAGAGGCTACCCAGTATAACCCAGGCTAACCTGACAATTTTTTGGCAAGTAATCTCTATAATTCACTAAATAATACGTTTCTGTTAGTTATCTCATTTAATTAAATAGAAGACGTATTTTCGACATTTTAATGGTTACATATCGCATAGTATCAAAGACAGCTTTCAGCGGATATTAAAAAGAAATATTATGAGAATAAAACCAGGTTTGGCTAAAAAAAACTGTTATCAATTTTATGATTTTTATTTTAATATTTGTGGAAAATTGTCTGTAATACACATGATTTTTCAGAATGGCTGAAATTCTGATATAGTCTATCGGATATTAATCGGTTTCGAAGCCATACTGCAAAACTCATCACAAATAAGGGGAAGATACTTTATTTTCAAAAATCGTTGACCTATCCCTGTAGTTCGGACTTAAACCATGAAAAGAAGAGGAGTAAAAAGTTTTGAAAACTTTTTCGAAAAAGATTTATAGAAAACTAGCCATAAATTTCAAATTTCAATACAACTACACTTGAAAATTTTCAATTGAGAAATTTAAGTTTTCCAAACTAATCTGATGAGAAATTTGAATATAGCGTGTTTAATTTCATACGCCTATCTGAGTTAAGTACACCAATGGGTAATTGTGTATTAGTATAGATCTTTATATATACTGATGTATTGGATATATAATTTACACAAATATGCTATTAAAAATAAATAAATCGAGATGTTTTACGATTATAATACATATACACAGAATGATTTAATTAAAATTATGATCATTTTTACTAAAAAAGGATTTACAGAGCTTTAACGTTTTTGTAACAATTATAAATATCGGCAAAGCAACGAAACAAATCAACAAGACGTTGACTTATTTTTTTACATCTATGGCAGTGATGGATAAATTTTTGCAGTATGCATTAACTAGACGGTTTGGGCATTAAACAAAAATCAAATTACATTAAACACCCTGATTCGTTTGATGCTGGTATAGAAAATTTACTAGAACTTATGCATTGAATATTTGGATTAAAATACAAATAGTATTATTTAAATTTTTATTAATTATTTTATTTATTTTTTTTATTAATTGATTTGTTAATTATGCACAAAAATATTATTTTAATAAACTTTTTAGATATAATTTTTAGATATAATTCAAACATTGTTATTTGTTCTTGATAAAAAAACAATAATCCATTTATGTACATAACTTTATTGTGAGGGGAATTTTAGTTGAAAATTTAATTTAATTGATTTTTGAATTTAATCAAGATTTTTTTATGAATTAAGTTATTGCGTGTAAGTCTTAGTCGATTGTAATTACTGTTCGGATATTTTTTAGTGATATTAATTTAAGTTTTTTATTACCTAATTCGTATTTCTTTTTGTGATATCAATTTAAGCTTTTTTATTAATTCTGGGCAATCATACATATATCAAGGCCCATATATAAGACTACTTTATACTAAAAACATATTCAAAATAATTCTCTGTAAGAGATAAAATTAGAAGAAAAAATCGAAAAATAATTGAATTTTTATATTTTTCTTACAAATATTTAAATTACTATAATGATAAATTTTATATACTTTAAATAAATGCATAAATTTTATATATTATAGGTGCGCAGCTGTTCATAAAAAAGAGAGAATTTTTTAAATGCATCCATTTTTTTTAGGGGGGGGGGATTAAAAACCTAAATTCTGGTGTATGAAATGTTGTAAACTCATCTAATATGTAAAAACTAGAGGCTTCGAACTATTTGGGTTACATAGATTTGTTTATAAATTTATCATTACCCTTTCCCCCCCCCCCCTTCGAGTTCTTGCATAAATGTTGTTAGCCTTTCATTGCTGCACTACTTAAAAGAAAATTTTTAAATTCTATTAAAAGATGAACATTTTATTTCTCTTCTTTTTTAGTTTGTTGTATAGAGTGTAGGAATTGTTGAGTTTTATTCTGAAGAGCATAGTTTCTACGTCCAGTTAGGGAGCGAACTTCATGTAATGAACTCAGCACTCTCTGAAAAACATGGACAATTATGACTATAATTAACACAGCTAAAAAAACTATTTGTTTGACTTGATATGGAAATAATATTAAAGAGAATATTAATTCTTGGAATTTTTAAAAATTCTTTTCAGTCAAAATATGAAGAAAAAAAACATTTATAATCAGACAGTAAGACAGAGCAGTGCTCAATATTTACTTCACATATTTTGATCTGTTTGACTAAAGAATGGCATTTGATGTATAATATAAAGGTTGATATACTGACTAAGAGGGTCTCTGTGAAACATTTGCAACTACACATTTATTTCCCAAGACCTTTAAGAAGCTTTACTGTAAAGGAGAATCATATCGGCCCAGCGGCTAACGAGATCTTAAGAAACAGACACACATCCTGTTATTTTCATATAGAGATAGTAAATAATAACTGCCTGTAAACACAGAATATCTTGATTAAATGGATCATCTGGAGTCTGAGGCAACATCAGTGGCTTCTTTCTTTTCTTCTTAATAATTAAAATTACTTTTTAAAAACTTAATTTTAGTAAGAAGAACAATTACAGCTATGAATGTATTTAGAATATACGAGGATATTATGACAAGAAAAAAATTGTCGTCATTTTAGGTTGCTATTTCCCCTGTCAATTATAGGCCAGTTCTTTCATCCAGTAGGAGGCGATGGGGTGTAGTTTGGGGGGGGGGAGGATAGGTGAGATCGGTATTTTGCCCGCTACAAGTTTTACTTTATTAGAGAACATAATAATCTGGTGTAATTCATTATTACATCCGAATTTAAGTTTTGGCAGTCATTTATAGATTGAACAGATGACTAAAAAACAATATGAAATTTAAAAAGATAAGAATGATTTGTTGTGTAGGAAAGAGGAATTAAAATATTTGTCAAAAAAGGGCGAAGAAAGCTTTGGATATGTCTTTTTTCTTTCTTATTTGTTTGTATCTATCAATAAAATGTACTACTAAATGATAAAATAATAATATTTTCGTGGTACTACAAGGATTAGATGTTTCCTCATAATAAAATAATTAATTTAGTATTGCTTTCTTAGATCTTAAACACTCATATTATTTCCCTTTGTCTCTTCTGAATAGATTTTTACAAGGATAAGTAGCGTAGCTATTCTTTTATTTATTTTGTCTGCAAGAATTTCTCCAAATGTGTTGCACATAATTGTCCAGTAAAAGCAGTAATTTGAAACATATTTGTAGGTTAAAAGCAAAGATTGACGTTCGATGTCTCACTAATGGTTAACATTATGCAGCTGTAGCCTCCAAAAGGTTTTAAATCTAACTGCAGACACCAATTTCTTTTATTAATTAGCAGCCTTTGACAACTGCTGAACATTTATTTAAACTATCCTCAAATCTATTTTGAATTTAATGGCAAACTATGCTGCCAATGGACGAATTCATCCTTTTGATTTAAAATATTTTATACTTTTAAGAAATGAAATATCTTTAACAAAATAAAGGATTATAAAACTATTCTTCATTCTTGTAAAAACAGGATTTGAAAACATTAGACATATTTCGGGATTAACCACAGTGCAGAGAGAGAAAGGACATTGAGATTAAAATTATTCTACAATCCTTATTTCTACCCAATAATTACCATCAACAAAAGATCAAATTTAGCACATAAAAATTTGAATAAGGGGGAATATTTTTTCATCCATTGTGCTGTCCCTTTATCCTTGATTTTTGTGGTTTTAAAGATTATATTTCAATATATTCTTTGCTTAAAAACTTATCTTTTAGTTTTTAAAATATTTAATTTAGTAAGTGTAATGCTACTTAGAAGATAAAATTATTTTTAAGTTAGCTAACGATGAGAGAACATAAGTTATAGGAAAGGTTTCATATGTAGAAAAGGAGAGAGATTGATAAAACCATGATTTACTACATTTATATGCAGCTGGGCTACACTAGCAAGAGAACTAAAAAATGGTGAAGAATACATAGGTTGCTTTGATAGATCAAAGTCCACTACAGATATTTAATTAAGAAAAATGGTTACAAAAGACCTTTTACCTTTTTAGAAGAAGATTTTTTGATCAAATCTAGTGGAGATTTTACCTTCACTTGCTCCTTAACCCTATACTTGTCTTTTTCAACTTCCTAAGCAAATAAGTTCAAAGATTTTCCAATAGGTTACAATGTATTTTATATACATGTGTTTAGCTAACATAAGATGGCATAAATAAGTATGACTACTAATTACAAATGATGTAGCTGGCTGAAGCTTAGATGAAATAATCAGGATGCTGCCATTTTAACAACTAGCAAAACCATTGTACTGTGTTTTTGACAAAAGGGTGCGTATTTGTTAATTTTATTTATTTGAATTGGCAATATTTTTTTATTGCCAATTCATCAAATTACATCTTTATTAATGACATAAAAACCCTTTCAACAAATTGCATAATGAAAAAACTAATAGAATATTGATCTGTTTAAAATAAATATAAAAAGAATTGATTAGAGTAAAACAATAGAGGGGGAGGGGTTAAATTACTGTATGTCCCCTTTCCAAGGTCCCTGTACCGACTTTCAATTGGGTCTTGAATATCAACACAGTCAAGTCGATACAATAGAGCAGAAAGCAATTTGCTAATAGACGAAAAAGGTCCTCAACAGGAGGATCCAGGTAGTTGTCTGGACATACATCTATGCTATAAATTTATTTAAAAAGATATAAATTAAAAACCTAATTACCTCAGGTTGAACTATTTCTTGTTGTTTAATTTCCTCATCTTGGAAAGCCTCATTCAGTTGGGCTATGATGGCATCGAGACAGGTTTGAATCCCAATTTTACAATTTCCTTTGCTTAGCATGCGTTCACTCCTGTTTTAAGATTAATTCATGTTTTTAACAGTTTAAAACTTTGATACAGAAAAGCCTAAATCAGGTTCCCTAAAATTATTTCAAAGCACACAAAAAACATTTAATAAGTAACAAAGCAATCCAACTATTTTGTCATAAACAAACGACAATAAAAGATAGAAAGAACTATTCTGAAAATCTAAAAAAGCGCATATCATAATAAATAGTATAAAAAAGCTTGAATATTAAGAATTTGATTTTACACAGTTACATCTTTTGAATAGATAAGAGAATATCAAATCATAATACCTTGAGATAACGGATTGGAATATGAAAATAAATAGAATTAATTCTTATATTAGATTCTCTTACAATTTTAACTGTAGCTTTTGTTTATGTTATTAAGATTAAAATGATAATTGGAAATAATATATCTATACTTAATTTAACTCAACTATTAACAAGCATTAATTAAAGTACACAAAAAATATTTTAATGGAACTTTAAGTTTTTTTATGTATAAATATATTCTTAACTTCGATGATCATATCTCTTAGTTCCGATGTAGATATACTTTTCCTATTCCCTGCTAAACTTAATAATAATATTACTATATGTTTCAAGTAGAAATGCTAAATGTTGCTTACAATTTAAGCATTAATATCTTAAGTAGACTTTTGACTTCTTTTAGTAAATACAAGGTTGGAGAGGACTTGAAAATAACCATGGTTTATTTTCACGTTCTCTCATTTTATGGCTTAAAATCTTTCGTTACCTTTATTATATCTGGATTGGCTGGTTAAAAATAGGTAATTTTTTCATTCATTATTGTGGATGAACATCAATTTACCGTCTATAGTCTTATCCCTTTCGTTCCTAGAGTAAATGTCATTTTGTAGACATAAATGATGGCAATTGTATGTCAACATAATGATTCCAAGTTGAAGAGTATGTCTGCCTGCCTGGTAGCTTACCTCTGCCAGATATTATGTAGATTCTCTTCTTTTTAATATTTTCTACATGAATGGATCACTTTGTATTGGGTAAGCTATAATACTACGTCCCAAGTGGCAATTTTTCTTTTTTGGTGGGGGTTGTCCTTATATCCTTTGGCAAATTCTATTGGAAGGGGGAGGTGACTTGCAACAAAATAGTTTTTAACATTCCCTGGACCTACTAGAAGTTAAACTGTAAAGGAGAACTATATCGGTTCAGTGGTTAGCGAGATCCTTCCCACACACAGACACAGATATACTACTATTTTTTTCTATTTAAGAAGTAAGCTTTAAAACAAAAAATTCAAATGATTTGCTAACATCACATACCTACAATTAATAAAATCCCGATAAAAGTAGATAATGAAGCTCTTCTAATTAAAGATAATCCATTTGTGTACCTAACTATTAAAATGGAAAAAAGATGAAAATGTAAATGAAGGAATTCTCTTCTCTATATTATGAATGGGAAAAGGGAAAGAAAAATATGAATAAAAATGGAACAACGAAGTCAATAGGTTTAATGAATAGAGGCATACTATGAAATAATATTCCCAAGATGATATTTTAAAATTCAATTTAATTTGAATTGTCTGTCTATATTTTAAAGAAAAACTAAAATATTTTCATAATCAGATGTTAATAACACAAAAAGGGAGTATGCATTATTTTCTACTTAGAGACATCTTGTAAAGGGATCCAGTTCTCGTATACCCAACAGGTAAGCCACCCTTTGATTTAATGACATTTGTCAGTGGGTTTTATCAGTATATTGCATTTGACGTGCTCGTAGGAAATGACTACTCTTGTATGTTGGATTTTTAATATCTATAGTATAACGGGGTGAGTCTAAACACGAACCAAACTTCTTCTCAATAAAATGCATGTGTAACTATTTTTTCCTCTAGTACATAACTTTATTGTAATGTGAATAATTTATTCCATTTCCCTGGAATTTGAGTACACAAAAACAACACCATATTTTGCGAAATATCTCAAAAAACTTGACATTTAAAATTAGACAGATGTTTAAATTTTACTTTGTGTAGAAAGAAAATTTTTTTTGCTTCATAATATTTATCTATGAATATAAAATGCTTAATAAATGAAATCTTTAAAGGAAAAAAGAACAGTCAATCACTATGTAGTAAGACTTTTTTCTTGTTTAATCGTGCTATTTATTTCAAAATGTATTAAAGAATAAGGATCTGCTGCAGTTCACGGTAAAATATTGCTGGTAAGCAATATTTCCAAAAATCTATAAATTTTAAAGGCTGCTAGCTGCCAAACGGCTGAACGTACAGATCATACCCGCACACCATTTTAAGCGGCATAAGAAGGCCTACAAATAATCTGGAATAGCTAAGATCCAATTATGCACAGGGAAAGCTTTACTGAAGAAAAAACGCGTAAAATAGGTCTTTTTTTGCGCATTTCTCTGCACTGCGAGATAATTATGCATTATTGATTTATGGCTATTCCAGATTATTTGTAGGCCTTCTTATGCCGCTTTAAACAGTGTGCGGGCATGATCTGTACGTTCAGCCGTTTGGCAGCTAGCAGCCTTTAAAATTCATAAATTTTTGGAAATATTGCTTACCAGCAATATTTTACCGTGAACTGCAGTAGATCCAAGAATAAGAATGAAACAAAACATACTAACATACCCTATTTATAGAGTAGCGATGCTACGGGAAAATGTTAGAAGCACGCAAAAAGAGGTAAAGGTCACCAAATATAAAACTAATTTATAAAAAAAAATTTGATGTAAATATCATTTAGATAGATAGTACATTAAATTTTTAAAACAAAATATTAGGCTTCACCACCAAAACAAGCATATATTTTGAGGTTTTTAGACAAGAGAATATGTAAACTTTATTATAAGATAAAGCCCTAGTTACACCTATTCGAAAAAATGGTATATAATGAAGTTTGAAGAAAAATATCCATGACACGTGGCTACTTTTTAGAGAGTTTTTAAAAACATTTTTAAATTACTAGGTTGATAAAGTTAAAGATTATATTGTAAATGGAATAGTTTTTAATTATATCAATATCTAAATTTCTTTTTAATTAAATCTTAATGAATGGTTTTCTCTAAAAAAGCATGAATGTATTATCCTGTAATAATAGACTAAGGCATGTTCAAAGTTGTTCATATGATGTAGAGAATCACCCATCAGTTTCAACGCTTTACTTTGTCTCAAATCTTTTCTAAAATTAAAATTAAATTGATAAGAACAATCATGTCCTTAAATAGCCATGGTTTTAAAAAAATTTCAAATTTGAACTTTCGAACCATCAAGATAGAAAAAAGAAAGAAAAAAAGATAGAAAGACATACTTATCTGTACAAATTGTAAAAAGTTTTGCATCTTCTAAATTAGAAAAAAATGTTTAATTGTTAAAAATAGAAGAGAAGTTGTAAGATTAGCTCATTTACGTAAGTGTAGGAGAAATGACAATATAACATATAGGCGGTCAATAATAGTCTTAATGAAACAAATAACATAACTCACTTTCGTTCCCATTTCAAAAAAGCAAATCTAATATTACAATTTACACATTTACTGAACTTTAATTATAATATTTTTGTTGCTGCGATTGTTTATACATAATCAAACTGATAAGAATTTATTTTTATATTTTTTAAAACATCTACTTACCAAAAGCTAATTCAGGGTGACCAAGATTTAAATTTACCTATAAATCATCATAAAAATACAAAATTGGTTAGGGGGAAGAAGATATTATGGGCTTAATACAAAACTTTACCTAAGAATATAATATGTTACAGAGATACACAATATGACCTATTTTAAGTGAAGGATAAAATATTTTAAAATCTTACTAAAGCATCTAAAATGATTAAGGATGAAATTACCAAAGATCTCATAAGTATAGATTCAGGTTCCGGCATCCATGCTTCATCCCCATTTGGATCCGGCTTTTGCAGAATTTCCTCCAGGCACAGGGATGCCAACTCATACTCTCTTCTGAATATGACATTATTACAGTTTGGTACCCATGCTTTGTTTCTACCAACTAATAGTTGTATTAAAATTTTAAGACATACAAATGTATCATTGATCTAGAGGGATAATACAATTGCCGATAAATCAATGTACATCCACAATGATGATACACAAAATTACTTTTTCTGTAGGTTACAATTAGTGGTTCAATGGTTAATGAACCAAAGAATCAAAATTCTTTATTAGTCCCCAAAGTTGATAACACAACTATATCATAAAACTTTGAGAACTTTTGTATTAAACAGCACAATGTCCGCTCTATCCCAGAAATGCATAGACTACTAATGTGTGTTCCTATATTTGTTAAAAAGTACCACAGAATAACAAACCAAAGAACACAAAATTTAATAATGATACCTTTTAATATAAAATTTTGATCTTTCCCTAAGTTCATGTCTCCTCTCGTCTGGATTTATCTTGTACCTGGGCCTTAAAAATATAATTATCATTATTCCGACAAATATGATAGATGTCAGAGTTTAATATGATAGGCGAAACTGTGTCATTAACAATGCTATAAAAATGTATATGAGCTGCACCAAAGGCGAGTCATTTGGTTTTCGAGCAGATAGGGATCTTAATGGATAAGACAATGCATGTTAAATTTATGTATCACAAGCCTATACCCCCCCTCCCTCCCAAGTTTTTTATAATGAACAAAATTCCCCTTTTTGTAAAAATGTTAAGACACTGCTAGTTATTATAATCTAATAAAAGTCCCCAAAATTTTATAATTTGAATTTACAGTTAAATATCCTTTTCCTTCCATAAAAAAGGTTACGTCTGACAAATCATTTTATAAAAATCAATCATTTTAAGAAGTAGGTTTATTCATTACTAATATGAATATAACTTTTTTTTACTGCAGTTTGATATACTTACTTTTGTTTCATTGGTACTGAATGTATAACTAAATGGTAACTTAATTGTATTTTAATACAGTGTGTTTCTTCTAATAAAAATTAAAAGTATTATTCTATATGACCTTCTTATCCTCGATAGATAAATGCTTTATCAAAAAGAATCATGGCTGCATGAAATTATAAGAAAATGTTCAATAAGGCTGCCATAGAATCTAAAATAAGTGCCCTAAATCATTATTTTTCTAGTTGCTTGATTTTTAGAACTGAGCTGGATCTTTAATTCACAGCGATGCCAATGCCGATGCGTCTAGTGAGCCGATTTTGAAAGCGGCTCAACCAATAACGAAACACCACCCAACTCACTGGCATCGCAAAATGACTACTGCAACTGCGCCGTTGGGTGATTCCAAAGTGTTTCCCGGCTTACCCCACTGTCATATTGATTTAAAGTTCAGTGTTTTATTGGCAGAACTGGCAGTGGTATTGGCATCGGCAAATGCAGTGGGCAGCACTAAATGATTTAAAGATCTAGCTCTGCCAACAAAAAAATATTCCTAACAAAACTAAAGTATATTACTTTATAATTATCTCCCAAGCTAAATAAGAAAATACGACTTTGTTTTGTTGGAGTTAAGTGGCTAAATAGATTAATAATACTTTTAACTGAATAAAAATGAAACACACTGTATGTATACTTCTGTTGCTGGTTTGGGTATGATTCCTTGTTAAAGTTGCACTTGACTGACAACAAAATTCAACTTAAGCCATAGAACAACTAAATATAGAATAATATAATTTTTTTTTACTTAGTGGTAAGTTGTAAAAGTTTAATATAAAAAAAAAATTTATTACTACTTGGGTTTTTAGATACCCCCATAAACATACCCATTGTTGTCTGAAACTTAAACTCACTTAGGTATTTTTTTGGCCTGTTTATGGAAAAAGTAATTGCCACTGATCTTACTATTAATGCCATGTATCGAAAATAACAGCAGCAGTTGCCATTTTTGATGAAGATCCAGGCACATCCCATGCATCAATTAGGTAGATGTTTGTGATACCAAAAACAAAATAGAAAAGACCCAAAAAAAGTTTTTTTGAAACAGATGATTAAGTCTATCATAATTTTTACTTCAAGACTTCTAAGGGAAAAATCTTTAGAAAAATTTTAATTAAAAACTCTATATATAAATTAGTCTATGTTAAAAGTCCAGGGTTACCCTCCATATAAATTAATAGTAGTATCTTCTATTTATACTCAGGGTTACAAGGATGGGTAAATTAAAAGAATATAATTTATTGCATTTTAATAGTTCAGGAACTGCTGTCATTCTGGAGCATTCAATTGACAATGATATAGATGGTTCTTTTCGGAGAAAGCGGAAAGTTTCATGTGTGACGTCATAAAAATACGTCTATTATCCATCTCTTTTTTATTGATTTCCTTTCCCACTTCACCTCTTCTCCTTCCTCTATAACATATTTTTATGACGTCACACATGGCACTTTCCCCTGTCCCTTCATTTTGAGTCTTCTACTTACAGTAAGGGTTTTAATAAAATTGGTCGAAGATCTAAGTTGTTTGATATTTGCAAATCATTATACTAACAAAATTTACTATGTATAAGATAAAATAATTTACATTCTAAGAATTAATTTGATACTCAAAGCTAAATGACCTTTTTTAAATTTGAGTATCAAATCATATATTTTAAATCAATTTAACCTTCCATACATCCCTAATTTATACTTCTATAAACCCTACAATGGTGTATACTCTATATAAGTATAAATAAATATATATACATACATACGTTTACCAAGAGGGATATTACAATTATAGAACTCTTTAGGAGGATTTAAAAATAAAATTTGCAACCATTACAAGTTACAACTATTGCAAAGTTATTCTGCTCTGGTCAAAAGTTAGGCGTCGAGAAAGGTTAGATACAAAAACGAATCACAGTTTACAGATAGATTACTTTTGCAATACGAGAGGCTTTTATATAAAGTGACTTTTGAGCACTGATAACCCCCCCAATTTCATAATGAATTGAAATTATGAGGTTGTAATTTTTTCCTTATGCCTTTTTTGCGTGCGGGCATAATCCTGCGAGCCTGTACTTGCTGTGCCCTAACCCACCGGGGCTTCAAAGTACCCAAGATAAAAAATAAACTCAACGAATTCAAATAAGATTCATAGTTCAACAATTAATACAAAATGATTGTAATTTTAAAATGTCTATTTCTAAATATTAAAATACAACACTAGAGGGAGAAAGGGTTAAATAACTGTATTTCCCTATCGAATTAACTTTGTGCTGGCTCTCCATTGGGTCAACCAACCAATGATAACGGGAATATTAAAATAGCCAAGTAGCAGAAAACAATTTGCTGGCATACGAAAAATGTCATTGAAAATGGGGGTAGGTAGTTATCTGTATATACGTCTATTCTATATATTTATTTTCTAAATATTTCTAGTATTCTCTATCCAGTAGTAAACAAAGATGCCTACCGTGGATCTAACTGAAAAATGTTGAGTTAGGCACACAAAGCATACAGAATAGGATTTGGAAAAGAAGGATTCAATCATGGAAATTGCCTATATCGGTTTTCTTCCCAACTTTGGAAAAGTGAACAGAAAGGGTAAAAAAGGAATTAAACAACATGACATATAAATGACAGTGCAAAAATTAATCATATTTGAACAAGGACAATTGTGTACAAAGTAGCGCAGTAATAATCAGCTATTAACACGTTGGTTCAAAAACAGAACTACAGATTGCTTAGAGAGATATCAGTAGATACTGTAGATTGCTTAGAGGTTGTAGACTCTAGAGTCTAGTCAACTAAGATACTGTCATCTTAACTTCATTTAAATGACGACTAGACAGTCGGACAGACATGCCATAGCTATAAGGCTGCTGCATGAAGGGGCTTGATAAAAAGTTCAAAAAGGGTTTAAAAGATAAAAATCTAAAAAGAAAAGAGGAGAAAAAAAGAAAGAGAAAGAGAGCATTCTCCTGAGAGAAAAAGTTTGCGAAAACAACCTCAACACACAAATAATCACATTTCACCTTTTTTTCAGCTTGACCTAACTTTATACAACTAAACTTTTACCTTCAATACAGTTTTATAATAGACGATTATGTCCAATAAAATAAAATATTTAAATGTATTATTTCAAAAGATAAAGGTAAGATAAAAAAATTGGGCCAATATTAAGGAAAGGGAAAAAAATAAAGGAAGGAAATACTAAAAGTAATAGGGAAAGAGAAATATGAAATTATAAGGGATGGAAAAGTGAAGCGAAAAGGGATGGTAAATAGGATGGAAGGAAAGGGAAAATAGAAGAAGAAAGTAAAGATATAAAAGGGGAAGTGAAAAGGTTAGAGAAAGGGTAATGAAAGGGAAGGGAAAGGGAAAAATAAAATGATTGGAAAGGAAAGGAAAAGGGGAGAGAAAATAAAAAAACAAGTAGCAGGGAAGGAAAGGGTAAAGGGAAGAAAATGGCAGGGATGGGAAGGTATAAGAATCTTGGAATAGAACAGTGAAGGGAAAGGGTGCGGGAACAACATGGGAAAGAGAATAAATGGCAAGTAAATTAGAGGAGAAGCGAAGGGAAGACAAAAGTTATTTCACGACATAAACTTCACCACCCGACTTTCGTACTAACACATATGACTTGTAGAGTAGCTTTAATAATAAAATCTATTTTTAAAATCTTCCTAAGCATGGTACAATGCAGCAGAATACATTAAACCAATTAAATTGTCCGAGCAAACATGAGTAACAATCAAATAAAAAGGAAAAACTTTGTCCAATAGACGTAAACAAATAGATATATACTAAAATATTTGTTAACTTGGTCAAATATTTAATGCACTTTTTAACATTCGAACATAAATTAATATTAAAATCATAAAAGTAAATTATCTAATAGAAGTAAATAACAAATGCATGTTTAGAATCAAATAAAAAGAAATGACAAAACCCCATCAGTCCATGTTAAATGAATAGATACATTTCAGATTTTACCATGTATATTTATCTCAAAAGACTTTGTTGTCCTTGTTTAAAGGTATACTATAATAGAGGTTTAATTATCCTTTACAATTTGATAGTTTGTCATTACTGTTGTAAAGAAACATTTTGCCTCCATTATAAGTTACTTATGTTTACACCAAACATTGTCTGAAGGACATTGACTTATGGTAAGATAAACATAAACTTATTGTCCCTCTATTTGTTTAACTTTATTGTTAGTCCTGGCGGCAATGTGGGCTAGGAATGGTGCATAAGTACTGCTGCAACATATTAAATTCACTCTCTACATTAGGCCTGTCCAATATTCAAATATCTTAATTACAGATAATACAAAAATACTGCAAGGTACAAGGTATCAAAACACATAATACGCTTTCAATTTTCACGATCTTAGTTGCATTTGGAATCTTTCTGTTAGTAATAGTATAATTGCCATACCCTTTTTCACCCCCCCCCCCTTCCTGTTAAATCATTGTGCACGTAGCAAATTGTATGATATTTAATTCAATTTTAGCCTCCTTGCCTTTGGATTATACCTTACTTTGATATAAATTAAAAATGTTTTAAATAAAAATACCCTAATTTTTTAAACTTGCTATCTTATCTACAGATCCAATATAATTTAGCTTCTATTTACCTATTTTACCTAAAGAAAAAAATTGAAATAGTTTACAGAGCTAACATGATGTATATGTCTATTTAAATAATTTAAACTTGTTTAAAATTCATGGAACCTTTTATTTAAATTAATCCGACCTACATATTATTTTTGTTTTGTTTGGGTTTACTTTTTTGTATCAGTCATTTAAGTATATTTTAACCTATATTTACAATTAGTTAGAACCTCGTAAAAGTGTCGAACTATGACGTCAGAAAAAAATAACAATTAACCAATGAGAAGCCAGTATTCACTGTAATTGACCAATGGTAAAATATATAGCGGTCTCTCATTGGTTAATTGTTAATTTTTTCTGACGTCATAGTCAGACACTTTTACTGGGTTCAATTAGTTATCTATCAATATAAAAAGAACAAATCTATAAGTATAGATGTATAACCAGATATATATCTGGATCCCCGTGTTTGGGACCTTTTTCTTCTGCTAGCAAATTGCTCTCTGCTCTTTGGTAGCGATTTGACTTTGTTAATATTCCTGACGTTATTGGTTGATTTTCAAAGACCAAATTGAAAGTTGGCACAGGGTCGGGATGAGGACATACAGTTATTTAACGCCTTCCCCCTCTATCATTTTACTCTAATATATAAATGACTATTTTGACTGAATGAGAAAAATAAAGCATTCAATTTTAAAATGCTTTAATGACCAACTGATTAATCAACCCTAACTTGTGGGATTAGTAATAACATATTACAAAATTAAACTATTATACTAAAGAAAATAATTTCCACACTTTTATTGCTTTTGTGATATAATAACTTTCCACTACACTCCCCTCATGAACAAAATTCTGTAAAAAAAAACAGAAAAGGCTAATAAGTCACTTTACAAGGATGACAACATCCATAAAAGCGAAGCACTGAAACGATAGGACAAACGGACATAAACACTTATATATTGTCAGAACTAAATAATCAGAATATAAATATATAAGAGTCAAAGCAAAATTCTAAGTAAATTTGTTGAAAAACTGTTTTATACAGGATAATGTTTATGGACATACCTACATTTTTAGGACTTGATTATAGAGTTGCTTCGCTTATAACATTATACTTTGTTCTTCCAGGAATCAATATACCAAAAAACAGATCAATCGGATGATTTGATCACATAAAAATTTGTTGTTAAAAAAGTAAAAAAATCAACATGTTTAAAACGGACGTACGGGCATTTTGGTAATGATTATAGAGTTGCTACGCTTTCTAAATCGTACCTAACTATTAAAGGAATCACCATGCAAAATTTGAAATCGATAGGACAATTCTAACATGCCTAAATTAACGAAAAAAGCTATCCGTTACGGACGTACGGACTACGGACGGATGGACCAACCCTAATTATAGAAAAGCTTCGCTTTTAATAATTGTTACCCTATTTAAATGGGTGAACAAAATAGAAAAGTTTGAAAAAGAAAATTTTTTAAAAGTTATAATATTTTGTCCATATTAAAACTGCTCACGATGGCAGTAAACTTACATATATGTTAGCCACAGCTGTTTTTGATAATCGGCAGATGAACCACACTTATCCATTTTAACTCTTACCAAGGCAAACACAAAAATCATATACATATCCGTGGACAACTGTTTTTAGAAGAATGAAGCTCTCAATTATACAATATAAATGATCAATGACTGGCAAATACACAAACTAAATTACCAATGGCAGGCCATAATACATTTTAATTGGCCAATGGTAGGCCAGTATGACTTCATTTTTTGAAGGCACTACAAAAGCTTATAGAAGTATATAATAATGTTTTGACTTTTGTTAATTTCTATGCTAAGCCTTTTAAAAATTTAATATTGTGTTCAGAAGAGGTGTGGTAGGAATGTTCATAGATAAAACCAATTTAGCTGTCTGATAAAGCCATAAAGGATAATTTCATCGTAGATATATCATCTTGATCTACCCAGCTCCATCTTTATCACGTCCGGAAAACCGGGGGGGACTAATAATAATACTCTGATTTTAATCAATTTGTATTTTGATTTTTAACTCTTTACAGCCCATTTGGGGGATATACAGAATTAGGATAAGATATTAAAATAAAATACTTTAGCAGAACACGTTTTACGTGTTAAGAATACATTGAATTAAGTTTAAACTGTAATTTGCCTAATCCTAATGATTTTATTTCAAAACAGGGAAGCCATATGTTTGTTATTATATTTTTGCTTACTTCTCTTTTTAATCATTATTTCTTTTTAAAAATCATCTTATCATCTGCGATAAAGTTTCCTTTAAACTTAAATTAGTATATGTTGTTTTTTATCCTTAGACATTTTCAATAAAGACATAAAAATAAAAAAGTAGCTACTTGACTCTTATCTATAGATTTAAATTTTCTATGACACAAGCCCTTTGAATTGAAGTATTACTCTAAGTGCTTAAACACAATAATATACTTTCAATTATGTTATTAACACTTCTCTTGAAGTCATACAGTATTAGGACAACAAAATATATATTTTAATCCTGATAATTTTAGAAGAAAGACGACATGAAAATTTATCAATAAAAATTAAGAAGTTTGTTCCTTTTTCTTATTTCTATACCCGTTTGCCAATTGAATGTTTTTCCTTTGTTTATGTGTAGTTTTAAAACTTCATTAGTAATTGAAAGTAAAAATCTACTAAAACCTGAGCAAAAAGTTTTTGATGATGTAAAAAAGTGGATTGCATGAAAAATGTTGTCAAAGTATCTCCCTCCCTCGGGAGAAATTGGTCACTTCAGACATTGTTGCTAGTCGGGCAGGTGAAAAATTACAGAATGCTTGAAAAAAAGTTTTTTTTTATCCATGCATTAATCAGATACTCCTAGATGCTGCGGTTTCGCCTCTAGCATCTAGAGGGGAAGGGTAGAAAAAAAGTGTAAAACCAATTCAAGACTAACAATACAAAGTAGCCTAAAACCATCCCGGAGCCTATGTGAAGCTTCTCTATAATGGAAACCCAATCGGTTAATTAGTTATATAAATCTTAAGGTATAGAAAAAAAACCTTACTAATTATATTATAGGAAAAAAATAGTGTAGTAGTGGGGACTAAATTTGCAATAAACAAAGCATTCAACCATTTACTTTATTTTTCTTGCAGATAATTTAATTGAATATATTTTTGTAAATCTTGTAGAGTTCAATCATATACTATATTGTCTTCTTAATCAAGATGGTTTAGTTCAGTCACCCAACTGTTGACTGTTAACGTAAAAGAAGAATGAAAGTATATTCTACTATAAGATTCAATGTTATTGTAAAAAGTTAGAAATTCAAATGTTTAAATCAACAGATCTTTTGATTTCAGAAAATAGCGTTGATTTTAGAAAATGCTTAAAAGATAAAACTTATTTTATCCCAAAATTGTTTTTTTTTAAAAGCGAATCTCTTCTATAATTAGGGTCGGTCCGTACATCAGTCCGTAACGTTTTTTGCGTTAATTTAGGCATGTCAGAATTGTTCTATCGATTTCAAACTTTGCAGATGATTCCTGTAGTAGTTAGGTAAGATTTAGAAAGCGTAGCAACTCTATAATCGTTATCAGAATGTCCGTACATCCATTTTTTACATGATTTTTAAAAACATTTCAAAATTTTGTATCTGATATAATCATCCGATTGATCTAATTTTTGGAGTACTCATTCCTAATACAATAAGATAATAAGCTAAGTATCTCTATAATCAAGTCCTAAAATTGTCAGTATGTCCTTAAACAGTATTCTGTATTTAAGCAAATTTACGTATAATTTTGTCAAAACTTTTATATTTATATTTTGTATATTCAGTTCTGACACTCTGTAAGAGTTAGTGATATTCTATCATACCGTTTCAGAGCTTTGCTTTTATTGATGCTGTCATCCTTGTTTATTACTAGAATCAACTTTGTCAATGTTACTTTGGTTTTTATGTACCTATTCCCTCTTTTCTCTGTTTTTTACATTTTTCTAATAGCCTTTATAGATTGGAGATAAATTTGGTATTATCCCCCATTGGTTCAGTTTCAGTTGACCCATCCCCCCCCCCTATACTCAACCGTTATTTCAAATAATTAAAATAGGGAAGTATGGTAGTTTTTAAATAATTTGTAATCTTACAATTAGTTAGTAGATTTTATTAGTTTTTGTTTGGCTTCCAGAAAATATCTAGTCAAAAAATGTGTACCTATCATAGACATAATAGGAGACTTCGCGAGTAGTCTATTCCTTCAGTTGCTGGGCTTGGAGTCACTAACTATAAAAGGATATTGGTATAAATTGTTTAAAGAAAATATTCAATTTCAAGATTAGATTGTGCTCACCTATTTTCACTAATAGTATTGTCTTCAAACATTTTTTTTAGAATAAAGAAAAGTAAATCAATCATTTTAGCATCTTTTAACAGTTTTCTTTACAGAAACAATACAGTCATAATCTAAATAGCTACCTGGCCCAAAGGGTGGAGACCCCTTTCGTCCGCTATCAAATTGCTTTCTGTTCTTTTGTAGGTACTAGGCTGTGTTTATATTTCCGATGCTGTTGGCTGATTTTAACCCTTACAGATCGGGGGGGGGGGGGGGGGCGGGGGTCATATTGACCCCCCCCTCTAGTTTTTTCAATGTCATTTTTTTGTAGGTAAGATGAAGAGCTGTGACTTCATGACTTTTAAAGTTTAGTAATTATGCGTCGGCAAGAGTTGATTTTATTAGGATATCTGGTCTGTGTCGGTCGTGGTGTCCGGTCAAAGTCGGTTGGGTAGCACCAAAATTAAACAAAAATTCTAAATAAATCTTAATTTCTACATTATGACTTTTGTGTATAAGGTAGAAACCTAATTTTTTTTTGGTGAATACTGAGATATCAATGACCTTATGAGAAAAGTGGTGTTATGACCGTTTGACCGCACCCTGATCGACTTTATGACCGATTTTTGTCCGGCTTTTACTACATACATATATCATGAATATCGTGGCTTCTATTACAGCTATTACAGAGACCTATAAATTTTTTTGGTGAATTCTTGAGCAACAATAAACAGATTAAAATATTAATTGGCGCCGCCAACCGCCGTTTTACCGCCGAAACCGCCGAAAATGGCGGTTTCCGTTATTTGCCGTTTTTCGGCGATGATCAGAAAAAGTAATTTTTTTGTTATGAAAAATAAAAGTTCGTCCTAAAATTTGGTCATCCTAGCTGCAAAATTGGCCGCTCTACAGCTGTTTTAAAATTTAGCGGCTGGCCGCTAAAAAGCGGCTAAGGAGCGGCCTAATTTTCTCCAAAAATACACATGAACCACCAGAAAAAAAATTTACGTCTTTATCTGTAACAGAAGCCGAGATACATCCCCCCCCCCCCCCCCCCGATCTATTAAGGTGGGAATTGGGGCCCGATCTGTAAGGGTTAAATATCCAATACAAAAGGGTCCCTTCCAAGTGGGCACAGTTCATGCCCCCTTGATCATTTTAGTTTAATACAGAACTATCAAAATAAACCTTAATTTGACATTTTTATAATATATCACATATAATTTTGGGCGATTTTTTTTTAAATCGTCAAGAAACAAAGTAACAGCAATTTTATTTATGGATCTTTTAGTAACGGACTGAAAAGTAAGATACCAAATTAGCAATTTGTAAATAAGTATTGATACAATTATAAAGTTTGCTAAGTGATATTATGTTTTATTTTATTTTTAACTTTTCAATTCTTAAAAATCCCCCTTTTTCATAGAGAAAGTGTGATGATTTTAGAAAGAAACCCTATACTAAAAATAACAGAACAAGAATGATTTTACTTTACAGTATTTTTAAAAATTACTTTCAAAATGAGACAATTAAAAATACAAAAAAATAATAAAATTTTTCAAGGCTTTTTAGCGTAATGGCCTTTGGTGACTTTTTATCGTCATCATGTCATAACTTTGATTGTCATGTTGACTTCATGGTAAGGGATAAAAGATGTCATTGCTGATCATTGATCAATCATCAACTTGTTATATACTAATTTGACTGTTGACTAATGATCAACGTTAATCAACAGACCACAGACGAACAATGAAAATTGCGTTGCAGCTACGAGATGATAAGATTAAAAATATTATGTTATCCTAATAAACTTTTTCTATGAAATAAATGAGATAATATTATATCAAGATAAATAGGGATTAAACAGAGTATTTTATCAAGTATTATAAGTTTAAAGTAATATAAGAAACTCCATATATTGCAACAAATCTATGTACAATTTTGTTTAGACTTACAAATTAATGTTCTGATTATTAGGTACTGTCACTCTACAAGAGTTATTGTTCGTTGGTTTTTCGTCCTTCTGATTTTTGAGCTTCGCTTTTATGGAAGTTACCATTTTTTAATAGGACGATAGATCTGATCCTCAATGAAAATACAAGACAAATTTGCTGATAAGAATTGTTGGTTGAAAAGTTTAAACCATTCAACCAAGATTTGATAAAAGTACTTAAAGTTTTTAAGGCAAAGAATTAAAGGATATGTTGATGAAACTTTACCAGTTAAATTTACAGTTTCTTTTCCCTAGCTTCTGAACCTCCAAAAACTTTTGTACAGACACTATTATTAGGTAAGATTAATTTAGTTTGAATTAATAAACAAATCTTTTTGTCATTGTCATCATTGTCACATACTTGCATTAATACTTTGTAGATTATATAATCAATAAGATATTGAGATGAAGATTATTTTTAAGAGAACAAAAATATAATAATAATGTTTATATATTCAGTGTATTGTTTTTTGTTTATCAAAGAAAAGTCCAATAAAGGAAATGAAACATGACTAAATATCAGATAAAACGAATACAGAATTTTTTATATAATTAGTCATTCCGTCCAACCGTCCGTACGTCACAGACAGTTATCTCTTTTCGTTAATTTATAGGTTAGAAGTAACCTGTCGATTCCAAAAGTCCAGAATGTCCGTATGTAATTTTTATGTGATCTAATTAACCGATTGTTTTGATTTTTGTATACCGATTCCTGAGACAACAAAGTACAATATTAGAAGCAAAGCAACTCTATAATCAAGTTCTAAAAATGTAAGTATGTCCATAGATATTATCCTGTATCTAGAAGTTTTTTTAACAAATTTACTTAAATTTTTTTGACTATATATATAAATATTCTGATTACTCAGTTCTAACACTCTACAGTTTTTAATGTTTGTTTGTCCTACTGTTTCAGAGCTTCGCTTTATGGATGTTGTAATCCTTGTTTTCTTTTGCTAATTAAAATACTTTTAAATCATTATTCTAAACGTTTTAGCAGAAGTTTTTTTCTCATACTTTACAAGTACAACCCAAAAATACCCCTCCCAAAAGACTGTGATCTAACAATGTATCTAATTGTAAATTCCTGACCTTTAAAATTTGACTGTGTGTGTGTGAGTGTGTTTGTGTGTGTGTGTGTGTACAATGGTTGGTGGAAGCTCCCCTGGGAAATCACACTCACCATATCATCACTCTTTAAATTCAAATTAGATTTCATCCAGTTATAGAGGGCTAGAGCAATGGGAATATATTAAACTTATTCTCCTTCAAACTTATATTATTTGTTTAATAATTATGTAAGCAACTGACAGCTGCGCCTCTAGCACCTAGTTTAGGAAGTGGAGTAGAATAGCCTAAGACCATCATAAAATTTGAGAAGCCGAAATCTTTCCGCGGCCTATGTGACATTTCCCTTGCTAGAATGGAATACTCTATCAGATCAATTGTTAGCGAGATCTTTTCGGTCAAACAAAATAAAAAACGCTTGTTGATATGATAGCTTAGGGATGTATTTGTAAAGATTGTCCGGATATGAATATGTACATATATAAAGAAAGAGAAAGAAGGAGAGATAGATAGATAGATAGCCAGATAGATAGATAGAGAAATAGATAGATAGATAGATAGAGAGAGAGAGAGAGAGAGAGAGAGAGAGAGAGAGAGAGAGAGAGAGAGAGAGAGAGAGAGAGAGAGAGAGAGAGAGAAGAGAAGAGAGAGAGAGAGAGAGAGAGAGAGAGAGAGAGAGAGAGAGAGAGAGAGAGAGAGAGAGAGAGAGAGAGAGAGAGAGAGAGAGAGAGAGAGAGAAGAGTAGAAAGATAATAGTAGAGATGAAAGAAGGAGAGATAGATAGATAGATAGCCAGATAGATAGATAGAGAAATAGATAGATAGAGAGAGAGAGAGAGAGATAGAGAGAGAGAGAGAGAGAGAGAGAGAGAGAGAGAGAGAGAGAGAGAGAAAGAGAGAGAGAGAGAAAGAGAGAGAGAGGGAGAGAGAGAGAGAGAGAGAGAGAGAGAGAGAGAGAGAGAGAAGAGAGAGAGAGAGAGAGAGAGAGAGAGAGAGAGAGAGAGAGAGAGAGAGAGAGAGAGAGAGAGAGAGAGAGAGAGAGAGAGAGAGAAGAGTAGAAAGATAATAGTAGAGATCAATACTGAGTAAGTAATAGTAATGTAACTTTCATAGAAAAATAATCTTAGAACTATCATATTATTATTAGAGAGAGAAAGAGAGAGAGAGAAAGAGAGAGAGAGCGAGAGAGAGAGAGAGAGAAAGAGAAGAGTAGGAAGATAATAGTAGAGATCAAGAATGAGTAAGTAATAGTAATGTAACTTTCATAGAAAAATAATCTTAGAACTATCATATTATTATTAGAGAGAGAAAGAGAGAGAGAGAAAGAGAGAGAGAGCGAGAGAGAGAGAGAGAAAGAGAAGAGTAGGAAGATAATAGTAGAGATCAAGAATGAGTAAGTAATAGTAATGTAACTTTCATAGAAAAATAATCTTAGAACTATCATATTATTATTAGAGAGAGAAAGAGAGAGAGAGAAAGAGAGAGAGAGCGAGAGAGAGAGAGAAAGAGAAGAGTAGGAAGATAATAGTAGAGATCAAGAATGAGTAAGTAATAGTAATGTAACTTTCATAGAAAAATAATCGTAGAACTACCATATTAACAAATATGGAAATTTTTTAATACAAGTAATATCTGTCTGGCAGATTGGTATGCAAGTATAATTTTTAGCAATTTTACATCATCAGAAAGTAAACCATAAACAAACTTTTTTGTAGAATTAAAATAATTTATATATCTTACATCCTATAAAATAAAGTAGTAAAGATTTTTGTCTGTAGCTAAAGATCTCGGATGCGGCTGGTCTGAATGTGTAATTCTTTTCAGGGTATGTTTATTTATGTCTTGGGTTGGTTTTAGGCTGTTTTCCTGACTTATCCGCCCTCCCCTAGAGGATAGGGGCGCAGCAACTAGTCTTCTTCTAATATATAAAGTAATAAGCTTTTTTTGTCTGTAGCGAAGGATCTTGCTAACCGCTGAACCGATATGTTCCTCCTTTACAGTTAAGCTACTTATATGTCTCAGGATGGGTTTAGGCTATTTTATTTTTATAAAACGTCTGTGTAGGTATATATTGGGCTATTTTTCTGACCTTCCATATTCATTTTAATATAGAACCCTATTCCTTATATCAAAGTAAAAGGATGTTTGTCTTTTTGTTTGTCTGTACTGAAGCACATCGCTAACCGCTGAACCGATCGGGTTCTCCTTAACAGGTTAGCTTCTCATAGGTCCCGGGAAGGGTTATAACTATTTTGGAGGAGGGTACCACCACCATGCCAGGAGAAATCGCCCCTAGAAGAATCCCCTCCCCCCCCTAAAAAATGTTAACAAAAATTCAAAATAAAGAAGTTCAACCCCCCCCCAAAAAAAAATCAACTCCCCCCTATGAGTGCCAATAGAGGCCTTTAGGGGGCGTAGCCTCTAGTTAAACTTATATAGTAGCATAATATGACAGTCATGCCTACTTCATAAAAAGTAGTTGTACCTGTAAAAACTCTATTTATTTATTCCCTGTTCAATTTCACTATTTCCAATAAGAGAGATTGGTGTCCGAATTCAATTTAACATCTTGGCTCCAAACTAGAGTTTCCAAGACTGATAGAAACCCCTAGAAAATATGAAATGCTAAATAAATAGATATGCTTCCCTTCATATTTTCATGTATATGACTCATATTCATGAACAGTTTGTTTTTGGAAATTTAAAATGACTTGACTTATTGCCAATTACTGATGCATTTTCTGTATGAAATATTTTGTTGTACGATATTGCTGTATCACAGTTTACTGTACTATGTTGCTTTAAAATGATTATATTTTGTTGATAATGTGGTTTAAGCACATTTTAAAAATATTTTACTTTTATCTTGTTATCAATCTGGTTTTATATAAATTCTATTTTTTCTCTGCGCCTTATATTAAAAATATATTCTTTAATATCATGTAGAAAATTCAACTCTGTAAACAAAATTTCTTTCAATAAAAAATGTAATTTAAATTTAGAAACTCAAAATAAGAATTTCAACAAAAAACCTTAATATACTATAAAATATAAAGCTTTCATATAAAATAAATTTACAATTTCATAAATGTTAAGATACAGGCACACAGATAGAGCAGCTACTCTATAGCTAAGGCAAAATTTTATTCTAGATTTTCTCTATTATTTCTGAGTAATACATTACTATTTCCTTTTTGACAAATACGTAATTTGTTCTTGTTGCTACGGTACTTATGGACAATATAGATATTTGGTCTTGTTTAAAAGAATTCTAAATAGCTGCAAAGCATAATATTCTTAAGGTGGAGGAGTTTTATAAACTTTTTCCAAGAGACAAAATATGGATGCTAAAGTATTTTTGGGTAAAAAAGTTTGAAATTTTATTTGTAAAGTTTTACAATGTGTTACATTATGTCTAATCACAGTTATATATAATAAATACGCGCCGTCCATAGCTTCAATGGATGGAGATATTACAAAAGTGTTCATGAATCTTTATTATAAGATCTTACAAATTTGTTAAATATTTTTTGTAATTATAGTTTGCGTTAGGAAATTTCTTTAATATTGGGTAATTAAAGTAAAACACTAGAGGGAGAAAGTGTTAAATAACTGTATCTCCCCATCGCAACCACCTTGTGCAACCCTTCTATTGGGTCATTGTCCCCAAAGTTTTATTAGTTATTTCTCGTATCGTATTATAAACGGCTTTCCGCGGATATAGAATGTACAATTATAAGATTAAAACTAGTTTTTTTAGCCCCGTGGTGCCGAAGGCACCGGCTAAAAAAACTAGTTTTAATCTTATGATTGTACATTTCTATATTCGTAGAAAACTGGATATAATACGATGCTAGACATAGTTTTTTCGTATGGATGAGAACCGGTTCCTATCCACCGGATTCGAATGAATACGAGAAAATATATTACAAAATTTTTAAATGTTTGTTTATCAAGTTGAGTGTCCACACGTTGCAACCATTAATTTTAATCTACAGAGGGGGTAAACTTGGTCCTTATCCCTTTAGATCCCTGCATTTAAGAACAAACCTCTAGAATCATACGAATTATTACAAATCGACGTCTAATTGCGTAGAATTGAAAGGGTTCTAATGTATTTTATTACACTGTTTAACGATTACTTGCAGGTTTAGGAAAACGGAAATATAAATCTAGGCTTAATTATTCTTATCTACTGCTCTACTGTAAATGAAACACTAGGCATTTGCAGGGATCTAAAGGGATAAGACAATAGCCGATAAATGTATATACATCCCAAATTTCCCTTTTTTTAGATTACAATCAGTGGTTGCAACGTTTAGACACTAAACTTAATAAACAACTAATGAAAATTCAAAGTCTCCAAAGTTGTTAAGCCAACAAATAAGAAAGAGTTATCATAAATCTTTGGGGACTAGTGCAATAAGGAGCCTTATATCCCCTCCCTCCTTGAGACATTTGTATAATTTCGTGATTCTAATATTACAGACCATAATAAAAGTAAATAAAATTGTATGCTTTGCTCTGAGTAGTGCTCTGTGATAAAATAGTTAGGGGAATAAATAGATTTTGGTTAATTAGAAATTTAATATATTTTGGAAAATTACCAATAAATTTTAGATGCAGTGTTATTAGGTCTATTTTTGTTTATTTAAGGTAAAATTGACTTTATTCGATTTTTTGTTGGCCTTGTTATGCCGATTGTAAAGATATAAGTTACACCGTTTGTCCGATAGTAACTGTAATAGTTGTCAAAGACTGTTCCGAATCACGTTATGATAATAGAGGTAGGGGACAATGGATTGTAATTTATACTGTTATCCAAAGTAACATCTCTTGGTTGTTGGTTCAGCATTTCGGTGTCCAAACTTTTCAACCAATTTTTTTCTTCAGAAGAGTTTATTTTGACATTGGGAAATTACATCAATTTTTCGTCTATTGTCTTTTACCTTTAGACCCTGAATGATTTTGACCATAGCTAATACACAGTTATCTATCTATGTATCTAACTTATATAACTGGGTGATAAAACAATGAGAAAATTATCATTATAATTACTGCAGAAATAAAGCATTTTAGGGTAAGTATGTTAATTAGATGTTAAACTCAAGTTTTTTCCTACTATAATAATGCAAACCAAAAGTATTAAACAAGTAGATGTTGAAAAGTACCAAGAAATTTTGTACATTGGAAAAAATTGTAACAAACATTTATTTTGTTCTAAATGGTAATGTCTTTCAGTCTAAAAGGGCTTGACTATAAAGATCAATTATTAAAAAAATAATAAAAGTTGATACTCACCTTTAACTATAGGAAACAATTAGGAGTTTTAAATTTCAAAATTTGTCAAAAAATAAGAAAACGTGTTCTTACATCCATGATAAAAGTGTAAAAAAAACTTTACTGCATTCATAAACTAAGAACCTAATTATTAAAAGCAAAGCCTAGACACAGACTGAGATGGGAAATGGACGATAAATTTCTCTTTCAATTTGGTCTTTGATGTTTTTTTCTCAACAAATTACAGTAGATCAACAATTTTAGGGAAGCTTGGTGTTGGATCTGAACAGTTTTTAGGCTTTTAGCAAGGGATATTGCTACCACTCCAAGAACTATGACTTTTAAAACAAACTGAAACCTCCTCATTTATTTCTTATCTTTTAAAAATTTAATATTGGGGGGGGGGGTTACTCAACCCTCTCATTGAATAAGATAATTGAAGGCTAGAGCCGAAGCAACTAAAATTGGAAATGTAAATGTACTTGTGAGCAGATTCACGTTGTAAAGACTTGAAATCAATTTGTTTACCATGTTTGTATTCGTTATCAATTTTAAAATTTAACAAGTACAACAAAATTCAAATACTACGCCTAAGCTTCTTAAAAAACTGTGTGGTGGTTGGTGTTGATTATAAGCTGTGAGGCAGTGATTTAAGGCATAAGTAATCAACGAGGCTTAGGGTAGCTGTTGTTGTGGTTGTGGCTGCCAAGCACTAGCAGTAACCATAGCATATTTACCACCATGTGTTGTTCAACGCATGTAGTTGTGCAGAAGCTTCGCTTACAACTATCTCCACCACAAGTAGATGACAAATCTCTCTCTGTACTTGAATTAGCATTTCAAATTTATAAAATTTTACATCTGATCCAAGGGTATAGATAGTATATTTATTTTAGCAGAAAAATAGACTGAGACATCTAGAAATAGACTAAAACTATCCTAAGAATTAAATCTATAATGAGAATAGCCTAAAACCTTAGATTCAATAGTTATCGAAATCCTAAGCTACAGACAAAACAACCTTACTACTTTGTACAATAGTAGCTATGCCCTTTGCCTCTAAGTGAGGGTGGGGGAGGGTAAGAAAATGGTCTAAACCCATCCCAAGACATTTATAAAGCTTAACTGAAAAGTACATCCCATTTAGAACAGATCTTTAGTTTCATACAAAAAACTTACTACTTTACATAATAAGATAATTTTAAAGAGTATCTGTTATTGAATATTTGTATTTGTATTTTGATATTAGGGTAACATTTTATTTGGTCAAAGAAGTATCTAATTACTCTTTAAATGACTAACATGTGGGTGGATGATTAACCCTTTTTATCTCCCTTGCCCTATCCTTGAATGTAAATACATAGATTTGAGATGAAATGTTTTCCAATTTGTTCAGGACGCCTCAAATCTTTCAAATAAAATTCTATTGGGTAATTTAGAACAATTTTAAAGGACTAGGACTATTCCAACTAATTAAATGGTAAATCAAATTTGCCTATTGAATACCATAGCTAACATTAAGTTCATCAGTTAACCAAACAATGAAATTTATTAAGCCAAAAAATAGTTTTACAAGATTAACTTTTAGGAATCTGAATGTAATTTGATACTCAAAGCATTAAATAAAGTAGTAAAGATTAGTATTCTTAAAACAAGATTATTGATGGTTTCAGGATATTTATGAGCCCCCTCCCCCTTAGACGATAGGTGGTTGGGACGCAGCTACTAGTATACAACATAACACTGTTATAACAAGTTATAAAGTTGCTACGTAAATAATATTTCTAGACGAAGCCCAATCTGTATCACTTTTGCACCCTTTTGATTCATGTAACGTCATAAAAATGAGGGATCTCCATCTCTTTTTTAGGGGTTTTCTTTCCCACTTCTCCTCTCATCTCCCTCATTTATATGACATCATAGAAAACAAAAGTGGTACAGTTTGGGCTTCGTCATATTTCCAGTATGGCTTCGAAACCGATTAATATTCGCTGGATTATATCCGGTTCTATTGAAAACTATGTATAGCATCGAATTACAAACAAATTTACACAAATATCAAATAAAATCATAAAATACCAGTTTTGTTAGACCGACCATTTGGCACCTCGGGCTAAAAAACTGGTTTTAAACTTATAATTTTCATGTTAATATCCACGGAAAGCTATCTATAATTGTTGGTGTACATGTCTGTCCTTATATAATCTACTAGCGGCTACGCCCCTAGAGGCCTCTAGTGGCACTTTAAATGTTTTTGTTTGTTAAATTTAATTTTTTATGTACGATACCACCTTATTTGACGTTGAAGTCTCCCCTAAGGGGGGGATTTTTTTGTTTTTGGGGGGGTTAGGGGTGTCCCACCCCTCAAGAAAATATCTTAAAACCACCACAGGACCAGTAGGTATATTCCCTGAAGAGTAGAGCCCATTCGGTTCAGTGGTTACCGAGATCTTAAGCTTCAGACGGACAGACAGACGGACAGACGGACAGACAGACATCGTTCTACTTTGTATTATAGATAATACAAAGTAGCTTGATGTCTGTCCGTCCGTCCGTCTGTCCGTCTGTCCGTCCGTCCGTCTGTCCGTCTGTCCGTCCGTCCGTCCGTCCGTCTGTCTGTCCGTCTGAAGCTTAAGATCTCGGTAACCACTGAACCGATTGGATTCTACTCTTCAGGGTATATACCTATTGGTCCTGTGGTGGTTTTAAGCTATTTTCTTCGGGGGTGGGACACCCCCAACCCCCCCAAAAATGGAATTTTTTCCCCCCTTAAAAAAAAATTTTCATATTTTTTTCTGATTTTAATGTTTTTTGTGTTTTTATATAATTTTATATACTTTTATTAATTTTCATATTTTTTTATACTTTTTTATACTTTTTTATACTTTTTTATATTTTCTTTATATTTTCAATTATTTTTCTTCTTTTTAAATTTCTTTTCTTCTTTTAAACTTTGTTTTATCAAATTCAAAAAGATTGTGAAAACTTCCTTCTCCTGTGGGAGCGAAGCCCTAAAAAGACTAATGGCAAAGAAATTTAAAAAAAAAATAAATAAAAAGAAAAATTTCAAAGGTTTTAAATAATATAAATCAATATAAAAAGTTATAAAGAGTTATAAAATGCTATAAAGAGTTATAAAATGATATAAAGAGTAATAAAATGTTATAAAATACAAAAAATATCTAAAAATATGTAAACAAAATTTTTAAAATTCTCCCCTGAACCTTCAGAAATAAAGCCCCTAGAGGCTAGGGGCGAAGCCGCTAGTATATGTATATGTCAATAACAATGCTCTATATTTGGTTCTAACTTCTAAAAACTCCTTAATCTACTCTCACACTTCATTATACAAATCTATATCTCCCTCCATCTTCTCTCCTTCTCTTTCTCTTTATCAATGTTTAGCTTAGAATTTTATCAAGATACTAGCGGTTTCGCCCCTAGCCTCTAGGGGCTTTGCCCCAAGAGGTATAATTACATCTTCTATTACTTACCCAGCAGAACGGATTGCAAATTTTTGCACCTACCCAGCAGGAAAACATTTTCTCGATTAAATAACGAATTCGCAAAATTCGTAAAAAAAAAAAGAAATAGCGATTAAATAACGAATTTGCAAAATTCGTAAAAAAAAATGGGGGGAGGATTTCTTGGGGCTTTGCCCCAAGAGGTAATTAAAAAATAAATGTAGTACATGTGATGGATCTTCATCCTCATCATATTATAGTTATACATCATCAAAAAATAATAATTATAATTATTCCTAATCATCTTCAAATTATACTTCATCAAAAAAAAAAAAAAAAAAAAATTGGGGGGAGGATTTTTTTTATTTTTGGGGGGGTTAGGGGTGTCCCACCCCCCAAGAAAATAGCTTAAAATCACCACAGTACCAATAGGTATATACCCTTAAGAGTAGAATCCAATCCATTTAGTGGTTACCGAGATCTTAAGATTCAGACGGACGGACGGACGGACGGACAGACAGACAGACAGACAGACAGACATCGTACTACTTTGTATTATTGATGGTACTATTACTATAGAATGTAATCATTCTAGTTTATCAACAAATTTTCATTTATAAAATGTAAATTTCTACTATATGAATGTATTTATTTGAATATGATGAAACAAAAATTTACATTTTGGGTCCTTGATGTGAAGAATTTGAAATAGACTAATTTCTACAAGGACGGGCCACACAAGAATATTTTCAACAATTTTAAGATTGAAGTTACTCCCAAATTATTTATAGTTTTTGTCCGTCATTAGATCAAAATGCTCATAAATAAAACGTTAAACCGTTTTAAATTGTTGGAAGAAGTAATGACTATATTTTTAAATATAAAATAGGTCAATTGTCGAGGGTCCAGACCAAGAGATTCCTCTAAATCCTCCCTGTGTGACAGACAGACAGACATATACTCAAGACAACATTTTCAGAGATTACCGTTTTGGAGGTCACTAGGATAATACAAATGACAAGAATGGACTTTTAAGGCTATGAATCGGTGGAAGAAGTTAAAACTATATGCCTTTTTCAAAGACGCTCAAAGACCTTCCCCCAATTCTTTATTTTGGTTTCAAAAAGAAAAAGAAGGGAAACATTTAAATACCTTACCTACAACTTACAATATTTACTATATAGAGGCCTCTAGTGGCATTGTTTTTAAATAATACGTTACCTTTCTATGTTACGTTCAATTCTCTATTAAAAAAAATGATTTTTTGGTGATTTCTCTTGGGAGGGTGGTGGTACCCTCCCCCCAAACAGTTATAAATCATCCAGGGACCTATGAGAAGCTACCCTGTTAATGAGAACCCGATCGGTTCAGCGGTTGGCAAGATCCTTCGGTACAAACAAACAAACAAACAGACAGACATCGTTCTACTTTGCATTATAGATAGATAATTCTGCTTTGAACAATGGTATACTTGTTAAAGTTCAGGGGTTAATATTTGAGGACAGAACATACTGAGAATAATAATAAGCTGTCATATCCCTCCAGCTAGTCAGTGAATCAACCATAAACCCCACTAATTCTAATTACAAAATGACTTTAAAATGGGAGGGAGGGGGTTCTTATAACACTAGTATTAGTTCTTTTGGTAGTTTATCAAATTAGTTTGTTTTAGGTTAGGTAAATTTAGATAAAGGGTGCCCCAAAGGGTTAAGGCTAGGTATTAATAAAACAGAGCATCATCGATTGATTTTTCTTCCTGGTGGGGGGGGGGGGGGGGGTTTGATCTTTGCCTTTCCTTAATTTGAGTTTCCAAAGTCAAGTCCAAACATTTCTTTTGGACATGAACCACTTTTTTTTGATTTGTTCTTTCTGAAAAAAAGCTGGGTTTTGTATGGTCCACCAATGATTTATAATAATGTGCCAATAAGCTTTCAAATGTCTTCCAACATCAAATTCTATTGAGGAGTCTGTAGGAGAAACAAGAATGATAAATAAATAAAAAGGGTAGCTTGAATAGAGATTAAGTTGAAACTTTTAAATGAACTATTGAGCATCTTCACTTTAAAACATGTAATTTATTAACCTTTTAATGTCTGCTTAATATAAGAAAAAATTATTCAAGATAAAATGTGAATTTTAATTTAATAAGAAATATCTAATTATAACTTATTTTGTCTGTCTATGTGTCTGTTAGCCTAATAACATAGATTTCAATTCCAAGAATACAGGACAAATTATCCAAGAACAATTGTGGAGACACGGACTCATGTCGATATTTTGTGTAAATAAGTCATACTAAATTTCTGAAAAAAAGTCACATTTAATCCATTTCTAATACCATTTCATCTATCTAAATAATCAATTTCCAAACATATTAGTTTAATAAAAAGATTTCATAAAGCTTTATTGACGATACCTGTCAAGAATTGTTAATTGCGCTACTTGTAGACATCTATAATACAAAGAAGCTTGATGTTTGTCTGTCCGTCCCCAAAGATCTCGGTAACCACTGAACCGATTGAATTCTACTCTTCATTGAATACACCTACTGGTCTTGTGGTGGTTTTAGGCTATTTTTTTGGGGGGTGGGACACCCACAACCCCCCGAAAAACAAAAAAAATCCCCCCCCACCAAGTTTTGAGATTGTTAATTTAAAATTAATGGTGGCTGCACCAGAGGTTCTTAATTTTTTTAAATTACCTCTTGGCAAGGGGCTAAGCCGCTAGTTGTTCTTATAAAGTACTTTCATATTTTACAATTTTGTGACAACCCGACCCTCTATCTATCGAATATATGTACTGCTAAGTTGTTAATGGGCAGCCCGGCAAATATTATACAATATTTTATCATAACCTCTCTATGGAGAGTTCAAATATCTTGGGAACCATTGAAGGGATATCTCACAGAAATGTAAATACTATTTTGCGCGCTTACTTTTTGCATATTTTCCTTTGAAGATGACTAAAGTCCCTCTACAGATTATGACGTCATACGATAGAATAACCAATGAGAGGCCAGTATACACTGTAATTGACCAATGATAAAATTTATGCTGGCCTCTCATTGGTTATTTTATCGTTTGACGACATAATCTGTGGAGGGACGTTAATCATCTTATTTCCTTTTAGTGTTGATTAATGGGCAGCCCACAAATATTCAATTATATTTTGTCATGAAGTTTAGATTATATTTTTTGTTGTTGGTGTTACTTAACCTAATACCTCGGGTGTTGGGACAGAAAAAGAGAGATTGGCTCTATTTTCTGTTCCTGGGTTGTTGGACCTGACGTTAAAGTGACATGGACAGCAGCTTTGCATGTATGAGGTAATCTATATATAGACCTTATAAACTTAGAAACAAGCCACATGCAAAAGTCTTTATTTATATGTTGCCAAAGAATAAACCGCTAAAATTGAGTGTATCCATTGCTATGTATGCCACTGCCTCTCACTTTATATTCTGCATATGAATCACACAATTGTAGGATATTCAAAATAAATCAGATTCCATCTTATACACATGGTCAATTTCTACACAAATTCACAAAATGCTTTTCTGTGAATTGTGCGGATTTGTGGAATTAATGCAATATTATATTGTGTTGGTTTGTGTGTTACTATATTGTATTAGAATATAAAATTTTTCTTTTAATATTTTAAAAGCTTCAAGTTTTAATTCATTTAAAACAATTTCAATCAAAAAATATTATTCAAGTAAAATTCTTTTTTCAAAATCTGTTAGTTAAGGCATGAAATTAATTTGCAAATAATGTTAAATATGATTTTTCAAATTTTCTAATTTATATTGACATTTTATACATATAAGTACCCTCTATCCAACCCAAATACTTTTCTTTGTGAAGATTGACGGGAAAAAAGTTTAATAAAAGGTTAATCTTGTATTGTGTTCAAATGATTTTTGAGTGGGTTGGACAAGGGTTTCGATGGAGTTATTCCCTTTTTTTGTTTGATAAAATCTTCAAAGATAGTACCTAATGAAAATCAATTATTTGCATATGTAGTCAAGTTTACAGCAAATATTTTAGGCTTTTCCATCCTTTCTCCACTGATTTATGTAATCTAATGGCAATTTGATATGTTTGGAAGCTCATCCAATCATAAACCTTTAAGTAGGAATAAAATTTTGCATTCCATATAGTTAACATTATAAATTTCATACATGAAAACACTCCTAATCTTTAACAAGTAATTTAAGGATTATCCCACTCTCATGTTCATTGTTGAGAGCAGATCCAAAAACTTTCAGAGTAAAGTAAACTAATTTTAAAGTGACTTGACAATTTTAAGAGCGCTGAAACTCTACAACTAAAGTCTGTCCACCATATAGAGATTTTTCGTCTGCTATGTAACAAAACATATCTTATATCTCAATTATATTTTTGTATTCTTATGAACAATTGGCTTAGCTATGTTTTGCATATCATTAGTGAAAGGCCATTTTCTTTTTTCAAGTAAATTGTTTTAATTCATCAGGCGCATCTCTCTTTTTGACTGTTAAGTCCAGAGAATACGGACACCTTGTTCCTCCATGAATTCCTTTTTTTGGCAAGTGCTTCAGCTTCTCCCCATGTTAATTCCAAATTAAAGAGGTCCTTTTCAGTGCTCCGCCTCCAGGTCATTTTTGGTTGTCCCCGTTTACGTTTACCAGTGGTGGGGTTTCATTTTAAGCACTTATTTGGAAACCTATTTTGTTCCATTCTGAGCACATGTCCTAGCCACCTTAGTCTTTTATATTTCACTTCTGCTTCAATACTATTGCACTTGGTCTTAGCATACAGCTCCATGTTTGATATTTTGTTTGGCCAGAATATTTTGCAAATTCTTCTTAGGCAGCTATTGTGAAATGCATTAAGTTGATTTGTTTCAGTTTTCACAGTTCTCCAGCATTCAGCTCCATAAAGCAGAACTGATTTCACATTACTGTTATAAAGTCTGATTTTTGTTTTCAAAGCAAGTTTCTTTGAATTCCAAACGTTGTGTAGACTGTTGAAAGCAACCCTAGCCTTATCAATCCTGGTCTTAATATCAGCTTTTGAGCCATTTTCGCTGCTGATAACACTCCCCAGATAGGTAAATTTGTTGCTTTGTTTCAATTGTTCACCATTTATTGTTATATTTTGATCAGGGTTTGTAGGTATATTCATAATTTCGGTCTTCTTGACATTAACAAAGAGCCCGACTTGTCCTGCATATTTGACTAGTCTATCTGTTTTAGCTTGTAGATGTTTGATTGTTTCTGAAATCAGTGCCAGGTCATCAGCAAAGTCCAGATCCTCTAGGTGTCCTAGTATGCCCAGCTGGAGACCACGTTTTTTGTCCTCTGTGGTTTTCTTCATCACCCAGTCAATGACCAATATAAATAGAATAGGTGATAAAATGCATCCCTGTCTAACTCCAGTGCTTATTCTAAAGAAATCAGATGTCTTATTGTTTCCAACTGAAACACAGGCTTGAAAGTTGTCATAGAATTTAGTTATCATAATTATCATCTTTTCAGGTATACCATAACTTCTTAGTATTTTCCAGAGTGTTTGTCTGTGTATGGAGTCAAAGGCCTTAGAGAAATCAACAAAATTTACATGGAGTGGCTTGTTAAATTCAACACATTGTTCAATAACCGTCCTAAGGGTGAAAATTTGGTCAACACAGCCCCTTCCAGCACGGAATCCAGCTTGTTCTTCTCTTAGTTTATTGTCGATTTTCTCATCAATTCTGTTTAAAATAATTTTACATAGGACCTTGCTTGGGATAGAAAGCAGCATAATTCCTCTCCAATTATCACAATTGTTCAAATCTCCCTTTTTAGGAAGTTTTATGATTATACCTTTAGACCAGTCCGTTGGTATCTTTTCTTGCCTCCAAATTTTATCAAAGAGATCAGTTAGAGTCCTAGCAGAAAGATCTATGTCTGCCTTAAGCATTTCGGCAGTTATTAAGTCAGGTCCAGGTGCTTTGTCATTCTTTAGACTATGTATAGCAGCTTTAACTTCTTGAATAGTTGGTGGTCGTGTGTCTATGTCTATTTCATGTCCTGGTTCTGGTTCAGCAGTAATTTCTGGTTCAGGTCTGTTCAACACTTCTTCAAAATGCGATTTCCACCTTTCAGCAACTTCTTTTTCTGTAGTGAGTAATTTACCATCTTTAGCCTTGATAGTCTCACCAATCTTTTTGTTACATTTTCCACTTAGTTGCCTGGTTATGTTGTATACTGTTTTCATGTTACCGAAGTCAGCTGCTCTTTGGGCCTTTTCAGCCAGATTGTCAATGTAATCTCTCTTGTCTTTCCTTGTGCACTTTTTGACCTCTTTATCTTTAGCAGTATATTCAGCTCTTAAATTGCTCATGTCAGCCAAATGTTGAGCACTATGAATTTTATTTTTAAGCTTCTTTCTCTCTTCTATTTTGTTCCATGTTTCATCAGAGATCCAGTCCTTTTTCTCTGGTTTCTTGTGTCCTAGGATTTCCTTAGCAGTAGATTGAAAGTTTTCTTTAATTGAAGTCCATGTGATCTCAGTCTCGTCATTTAGGTCCTCTAAGACCTGAAATCTATTTCTGAGTTTTAAGACAAATTCATTCTTTATCGCAGGGTCTTTTAATCTTGAAGAATCATATTTTCTACCAATCTCACTCTTTTTATCATGGCCAGTACGCTTCAGCTTTAATTTAATCTTACTGACAACTAGTTCATGGTCACTAAATATGTCGGCTCCTCTGTAACTCCTACAGTCTTGCATTGACTTGACCCATTTTCTATTGATCATAATGTGGTCAATCATGTTTCTTGTTTGTCCATCAGGCGTTGTCCAGGTATATTTGTGAATGTTTTTGTGTTGGAATAGTGTACCTCCTACAACCATATCATTATTTAAACAGAATTCAAGTAAAAGTTCTCCATTTTCATTTCTTGTACCTATACCAAAGTGTCCCATTGCGTTCTCCACTCCAGTCCTGTCAGTTCCTACTTTAGCATTCATATCTCCAAGAACTAGGCACATGTCATGTTTGGGTACTGAGTTTCTGATTGATTGCAGTTGATCATAAAACTCTTGGTTTACTTCTCCATCTTTGTCATTTGTTGGGGCGTAGCATTGGATAATAGTCAACTTGCAATGCCTTGATTGGAATCTAGCCTTAATTATTCTGTCTGATATAGGTTTCCAGTCTATTAGTGAATTGACATGTCGTTTATGAATAATTATAGCAACACCATACATATGTTGGCTTTCATGACCAGAATAAAGTATTAGGTGGCCATCTTTGGTTGTAGTTTGTCCTTGTCCTGTCCATCTACATTCCGCAATTCCAAGTATTCCAATATTGTAACTTGTCATTTCTTTAACTACTTGGGCTGTTTTAGTTGACTCATACATTGTTCTAACATTCCAGGTTCCTATCTTACAGCTTTGCTTAGAACTTATTGGTCCTGTCATCAAGTTGATAGCTTCCTTTCGGATTTGACCATCATCTTTCATATTCTCAGTAAACTGAGCATCAGTTCCAACAGTTCTTGTTTCATGTACACCTCTGGCTGTGTGAAAGCCATAAGTGTTTGAGGTTCTGTGGGTGTTTTCGTTAACTGTGGGGATTTTTACAGGTAGGATAGTTAGTCCTACGCAAACCTTCCATATCCCTGGAAGGAAGGGTGACTGGTAAGGGGAGGGACGTCAATATCCCCCAGTACTTCAAGAAGTACCTCCTGCCCTAAATTGTTTTAATTACACATGTATTAATAATGATATAATTTATACATCTAAAATGATCTATTCTCCTTACTTTTCTTTAATTCTATTGCTCCGCTACTTATGGACAGAACTAATCTCGTGGAAACAAATCTAATCAAAATTAAATATTCATTTAAACAAATTTGATTAAATATTCTGTTGAAAAGTTTAAGCTCGTCAAGGACTTCAAGTTTAAAGTATATATTCAAACATATAATCATTTCTTTTTAAAAATCAAAGTAAAACTAATTTAAAAATTCTTTTTCATAATCCTTTTTTCTTGGTGCAAATGGACAAGGAAAATTTATTACAAAGAATTAAAGCTTTAGATAAAAAAGTAAAATCAAGGATGCATAAGGATGGGAGGATGAAGCCTGTTCAACTGTTCATCTTAGTTCAAAGCCCATTTATGTCACACAAAAAAGTTGGTCTCCCCTAAATATTTAAGGGGAATAATTCCCCCAATATTTAAAATTTACTCCCAGGTTAAACATTTTAGGAGGAAAATAAAAAACGTTTACTGTGAACAGAAGTGTATCCAAGAGTTGTAGAGTAGATTTGCCACTAAAAATTGTTGAAGTAAAATCCTGGTAATCCATGTAAACTTTTAAGCTAATGCTAAAAATTAGAAAGTAAAATTTAATTCCTTTTTTTCTAACAAAGTTAAAATAACATGAAAAATAAATTAAAGATTTTTTTTAGGATTTTTAAAATAATGCCTCTACTAAAGTGTATCTACTATTCGTTTGTCCGTTCATTAGTCCTTTAATACAATAGAACACTCTGTTTCTTTAAAAATTACGATTGTTAACCTTTTTTGGGAAATTGAGGGTGATTATATAATTGCTTGTCTTTATGACTTACAATTCATAACTAGACGACTATTTTCAAGATAAAAAACCCGCATGTATTTTATCCGACTTGATTTTAGTAAAAGAAGAACGCTATCCTCGTTTTACAGTTAGGCAGCAAATTAAATAGTCTTTCTCAAGATGATTTTTTTCTAAGTTAGAATAAAGTAGCCAAGAAACTTCGTCGTAATGACTCTTTCTTTACCTTATCATTGAACCACTGAACCAATTATACCTTGACTTCTAACTAAAATAAAATAATCTATTGGGCTTATCCTCCCCCCCCCCCTGTTGCATTGATACATAAAAAAAAAATTAGTAATGGCAGTAAGGGAGGGGAAATTCGGCTTTTTATTACACTAGTCCCCAAAGTTGTATAATAACGTTTTTCTTTTCGTTGGCTTAACAACTTAAGGGACTTTTCTTGTATTTTGATTGGTTGGTTCGTTAAGTTGTGTGTTTACAGGTTTCAATCACAAAATGTGATTAACAAAAGCAGTAACGTTGTGCATCACCATTTGTGATGTACATAATTTATTGGCCATTGTCTAATCCCTTTAGAAGTTTAAATTCCTAGGTAATGTTTGAAGAAAAGAAAATATTTTGACCTGCATAACTTTCCATTGTCAAAATGATCTTCCCCATCCATCAGAAACAAGATCTAAGATTGCCATTAACACAGTCAACATCTCTCAGGGATATGGCACAGAAACAAAATTATGACATATCTTTTTTAAAATAAAGTAGTAAGATTTTTTTGTCTGAAGCTTAAGATCTCAATATCTAATAAACCGATTGGATTCTCTTTTTTAGATAACCTTTGCATAGCTCCTGGGATGGTTTTAGGCTATATATTTTCAGGTTTAAGTCTTGGGAATAGGATGAATTTAAGCTATTTTCCTTGTCCCTCAACACAGAACTCCTAGATGCTAGGTGCGTAGCAGATAGTTGATAATGAATAACTTATAATAAAAATTCCTAGTTTAGGCAATTCATTCACAAAAAAAACATTTTTTTTTCATGTGAATATTTTCATACATTTAAATAGTTATGAAATACCAAGTTATAAGCCATTGTTCTATCTCTGGCTCCCTGACAGATATAAATATAGACATTACTACCAGGGTTCGGAAGCCGCAGCCGCAGCCTCAGCCTCAGCCACCATCAGCCGCGCGGCTTACGAGAAGCCTCAAAATCAGCCGCGCGGCTTCCTCAGCCACCCAATAAGCCTCAGCCTTAGTCGCAGCCGCGCGGCTTAAAGAAAACATAAGCCACTGTAAGCCTCAGCCGCATTCAGCCACTGTAAGCCTCAGCCACTGTAAGCCTCAGCCACAAAACTCCAATTCAGCCACATTAAGCCTCAGCCGCACTAAGCCTCATTCAGCCAACGCCCCTCTAAGCCTCAGCCGCAATCAGCCGCGCGGCTTATAGTTGGGGAAGCCTCAGCCACACTCAGCCGCGCGGCTGTTAATAATTTGAAGCCGCAGCCGCACTCAGCCGCGCGGCTTCAAGAAAGCCTCAGCCGCAGCTGCAAAGTTATGATTATGCCGCAGCCGCAGCCGCGCGGCTTGATATTTACTACAATTGATTATAACTTGGGTCATAATTCTGTACAATACTTTAATGTTTTCTTAGTAGTATGACTACTCTATAATTGATTATACTAGTGGATACGCCCCTAGATGCCTCTATTGGTACTTTTGTTTTTTAATTCAAATATCTAATTTGAGAAATAATTGTCTATATTGCGTTCAAGTATCTACTCAAATTTTTTTCTCGATTTTTTTTGTGATTTCTCTTTAGAGGGTGGCGGTACCCTCCCCCAAAATAGTTACAAACCTTATTTGGGACCTTCCCGGGACCTATGAGAAGCTACCCTGTAAAGGAGAACCCGATCGGTCCAGTGGTTAGGGAGATCCTTCGATACAAATAGACAGACAGACAGACATCGTTGTTTTTTGTATTATAGATATCAATTTGATCTTTGCATCAAATCATGTTGTTATTCTTGTTTTTATTTATAGAGAGAGAGAGAGAGAGAGGAATAAAAACAAAGCTTTATCTCTTAATGTTTTCATAATTGTAATAATGAATATATTAATCAGGGAGGAAGAGGACAATAGCGTTCAAATTATTAAACAATAATTTCTTCTCATGGATTATCTACAAGTCGATTATTACATATTTCATAATACTTTTATGGAAACTATTAAAACATAATTGATTGTCCAATCCCTGCATCCCTGATAATAATGCAGTGCAATTATTATTGTAGAAATATTATCTTTAATGCATGCATTATATACTATATCAAATTTAGGGGCGTGCACAGTATTTGTACAGTAGAAACTAAGTCATAAGTCATTGGGAATTAAAGTAAATCTTATTTGGATTGATGGGAATTTGAATAGTAAATTATGCTTGTCCTTAAAATATAAACACATTCTATCTTTTGTTGGCTAAAGAATTATGGCTTAGTTGTATAAACTTAAGGGGTAATATTGTTTATCATAATATGATGTGTACAACAATTTATTGTATTAAGATCATTGAATTAATCTGATTCTTGCAAAGCTATAGTCGGACGGACGTAGAATTTAGTTATACAGTAGTTTCTAGATAGGAATGGATATAGAATACATTGATGTTGTGTAAGATTCCCGCATACCCTGATAAATTATTTCTCCCAGCAGGCTATTATAACGATACCCGCCATTTACCGCCCTTTATGGCTTATCAACCTCCTCCCCGGACCATAGAGGAACGTATTGCCCAATATCTGAGGACTATATTAGCAACCTCAATTGAAGGCACAAATTCCCCTGTCATAATATCCACATATTCATATTTGTTCTGATTGGGAAGTTCAAATTTAATTCTTATTGGCGGAAGCACAGGGGTTTGTAAATGCTGGATCCTCTAAGGCACGCCACTGAGCAAATGATAGATTTATTAGCTTATTTATTATACTTAAAGACAAAAACAATATTCATGAGAATCTAAATGATCTGCAATACATACAATTAATTAGGATGATAACATCCATAGAAGTTAAGCTAAACATCCTATTATATAATGTAGTAAGCCTTTTTGGTCTGTAGCGAAGGATCTCGCTAACCGCTGAACCGATATGGTTCTCCTTTACCGTGTTATAGGTCCTGATATGGTTTTAGGCAAATTAAAAAGAAACAACTCTGGGTATAGTTTTAGGCTATTTCTTGCCCTTCCACATCCCTAAGAATATAAAACCCCTAGATGCAATGGGCGCAACCGCTTGTAATAAACATAGGATAAAAGCAACGCTTTTTAACCTCCTTTTTGGGTTCATCGCATCATAAAAAAGATGGACATTTTTCTAGCTTTACTTACATCATTGTGGACTAATCATAACATCAGTGGAAACCCCGAATAGCTAGGGGCTCAGCCACTGGCACTTCATAAGCGGAACTCCCCATCCAATTTTGTATAAATTTGTAGTATTAAAAGAGTTTAGCCGCAGCAATATTGATAATTCTTTTTTATTACTGTAAAACACATTCTTACACATGTTATTTCTCATCTTAATCAAATGAATTCCCTGAAAATTATTCTATATTCTTTTTGCTAAAATTTCATTTCTTTTTCCTTTTTTAAACCTTCTGAAATTGTAACCCCTCTTCCTACTTTGAAGCATTCTAGTATTATCCTTCAAATAACCAGAAAGACACATAACACCCCAGTGGATTATATTTAAAAAATGAGGGAAAGTATTCGATTGGTGAGGATGTAAATTTGTAATCCCCTGCGGAAATCCATAATTTGTGGGGCTTCATTAATAAAGACACCCTTCTTTACTAGCCCTTAATTAAATTATCCTTGATTATTTTTAAAAAATTAATCAAGAGAGGAAGGGGGGGGGAGTAAAGTGGTCCACTAACGTCGTCTAAAGGGATTTTATAGAGCATTCTTTTAGTGAAATGTTTAAAAAGAAGTTTAGTATAAAGTTTGAGAAAGTATAAAGGCTTACCAGTTTAATACTTTGGGCCTGAACCAGTTAGGTGCCTAACACAAATATTTATAGTTATAATTAATGATTACATATTACAGCATAGTATTATGGATTGTTATCCGCGGATAGTAAAATGAAATCATAAATATGTATTTTAGTTTTGGGCCATACACAAGGTCCAATATAACTTGGATTAATTGATGATTTTTATATTATTATCCGTTGAAAATTCTCTTTAATATGAAACGACAAATGATTTTTCAGTATAATTCAGACTTTTATTTAAATCCTGTGAAAATTTTTGGATTCTAAGACCACTTTATTTTTTCTAAAAGCTTGTAAAATTTAAATGCTAGTTTATAACTAAAATATTGAAATAAGTTTACTGAAATTACTAACTTTTTTGGTTTGGCATCGATGTTAGGATAAAGAATTGTTTTCATGATTCCATTTAAGGATGTGAGAGGTTCGAATCCTTTAGTCAAGCTTACTACTATGCTAAAAACACTAAACGTAGATAATAGAATAGGCCCTTATTTGTTCTTATTTTATAATGTTGTTAAAAAATGTTTTCAATTAAATCTTTACATATTTCTGCGTATTTCTTAGCACATTAAATTTAACTAAGAACCCTAACTGTAGAATTTTCTTTTCCTAGATGTTGTATATATATTTTTCTAGGGTTTGTATGTGTTTATGGCGGAGGGAGAGTAAATAAAACAAGTTAATGAAGGCAAGGTTAATTACATTTATAGTTAATAGGGCACCACTGACATGGTCATGTTAAAGTACTGAAAAGAGACAAAAAACAAACAAGAAAAATGGGCAAAAATTGGAAATGCATGATCAGCACCATGAAATTTTATTTAGATCTAATTATAAATTTAAAATTTAATGGTTTCTAGTTAACTTTACAGAGAAGTAACTTCTTTTAAGTTTATCAAAAGTTTTAAAATAACTAACCTGATGTTGGCAACGTAAAGTGTCTCAGAAACCAACATCTTCAAATTTGTAATATTGGTTTTTAAAAAGATTTTTTACTCAAATATGACCAAAATCAGGGGTCCTCTTATAGTTAAGTATTACATACATAAACACCCTAATATAATATAAATGTAACAAATAGTTGTTAGTAGAACAACTGCTCTATGCTTAAAGTATGTCCGAAAAAACATTCGTTTTTGAAATTTGAAATATAAACACAAATCTAATTTAAGGGATACTGAATATACAAGGCAAGAAGATAAAATAGCCAATGTCATTCAATTTACTTTAGTGTCGTGCACAAGTTTTTGCCAGGGGGAAATTTAACACAGCCCATACCAAGTGGAGAGAGGGGGGGGGGGGTGCACTAACCCCCTTCTTCTCGCCTCTTGTTGACTTGGTTAGCTTTAACATAAAAATATTTGATTATACACATAAAAAGCTTTTTTGATCTAGTTCTATTTGTAATTAAAACTATTCTGGCTACACTACCAATAGACATAGTTGTCCTTGTGTCGTGTATATTTGTATTTGCTATAGTATTGGGAAAGTTACAATTAATTCATTTACTTTCTCTAACAAACATAACCAAGTCATTTTCAGAAATAATTGTAGAATGTGCAGCATTGGATGTTAACATTAGCTTGGATTAAAAAGCATGAAGTTACAAATTAAGAAATCCTTATATAAAAGTAACAGCATGTTTATCTGTCTGTGTGTCTGTATGTATGATCTCGCTAACTGTAGAACAGATATGGTTATTTACGAAATATCTTCTCATAGGTCTAAGTAAGGTTTTATAACTATTTTGGGAAGGATAACACTTCCCTACTAAGGTAAAATGTCCACAGAAAAAGTTGCCCCCACAATAAAAAATATTTGTAATGTTATGATCTGTAAATAAAATACTACAAAAATCACAAAACCTTTGGAGCTAAAGTACTTTTACGTTGTGAACGGACATATCCTAACTATAGAGTAGCTGCTCTGCAAAAAAATGAACAGACTGGAATACATATGACACTTATATAGTAGCTCTGCTCTTAAAAATTATTTTGAATATAAAGTTATATAATTTAAATGTTTTATCTTACGAATAATCTCTGTCTGCAAGGGTTTACTATAGGAAAACAGAATACATATTTTAAGTTACTCAAAAATTCTATTGAAATTAGATCTTTAATATTGCTCATGGACAACTTATTATTTGATCTTCGACAACTAGTAAAGACATTAATATTTATGGTAAGACGTGGGTTCGAGATAGATAATTTTTTCGTCGGGTTCCCTTTAAGTGTCTAGTCATACAAAGGAATTCCCCTCTTTTGTAAAATGAAAGTGAGAAGGGGGGGGGGGGGTTCTTGTTTGGGTTTATATAGAGTTATGAGGTTTAGGCTATATTTGGTAGAGGGTAGCCCCGTAAGGGTATGGGCCTTTCGGTTAGGTTCCTAGGGTCGAAAAGAATTTCGAGGTAAATCTCCTGTTTCTTTTTGAATAAACTCATTTCCATTGATCATCCCTGCTTTACAGCAAATCTTCGCAAACTCAAAATTTGAGAAGGAAAAGGATTGTTTACCTGAATATATTTATGATAAAATTTAGAAAAATAATATTCTGGGTTTGATATTTATATAATTCTACTTTCATAGTAATATACATTATACACCGTTTTCTTTAACTTTTAAAAGTGTTCGATATTATCAATTTTGTATATGGCTGAGCCTTAAACATTGAGGAGCTCTGTATTAAGGGGAAGGGATAAAAATAGCCTAAACCAATCTCGTGATCAATTATGAGCTTTAAGCGTTGATAGGGTATTCCAAATTAAATAATCTATATACTACATATATATATTTATATGTATATGTTAAAAGGTAAGTAATAAGAATCTGACAACCCTAACAGACAAACAGGAGAACGAATACTTACTGAGTAGCTTCGCAACTAAAAATGCATGACGTTCTTTTACAAAGTTTATAAAAAACAGTACAGGAACAAAAAAGTGTTGATCTTTGTTGAAATTGAGAAGACAAGGAAAAAGTAGATTACTTGATAATAATAATAATGATATATCCTTCTTAACTTTGCACACCTTCATTATTACACCTGGCCTGCAGAGTGCTCCCTCCCCCCCCCCCTCTCCACAAACCATCAGATTATATATCCGGGGTCGGGGGGAGTTATGGTGGGGGGAGAGAGGGACGGAAATAGGGTTATATTATATACTGAGAAGCAATGAGCAAAGCCCCGTGCTCTTAACAATATCATACGACATGAAAGAGGGAAGGGGCAAGGGGGGGTGGAATTTGTATGGAGAGTCTCTTTCTTTCTCTACCCTATCTCCCTCTTTCTCTCTCCCGCTGTGGAGTATAGTAATAGTGAGAATAGTAACCATGTATTGGAGTCCAGCTTGTATATAGTTCTACTACTACGCCCATGAGAGACAGGGCTGATGCAGTTACATACATTTGTGATCATTTTATCTAGTCAAATTTTAATATTTTCAGTAATTTAGTGAGTAGATTAAACTTTTAAAGCCATAGTTTACAGCTGTGATGTTGTTTTAAAACTAATTAACCAATAATATGTCTTAAAATTTTGTTAAAGTATGAATTTGAATCTTTTTTTGGTTTACATAATTTGTTATGAATGGTTTATAATCTTTGTGCGATTCTGTTTGGCCAGTGGAAACATCCAACATACGTAGTTTCAAAACCTAGAATATATATAAATATATTTGCGAGAGAATATAAATTAAAAACTTAATTTATTACATCCAAGTTCATTGTATAAAATCTAAAATGATAAATTGTTAAGTTTTGCTTCCTATATCAAAAGTTCTCTGTAATGGCTAGGAAGATTGATTTTTGTTTTTAAAAGAAGATCAATAAATGGATTGGGTTGGTTTTAAGCTATTTTTTAAGATAAAAACTCTCTAGTCTATGACACAGTCTCTAGAAGCTAGTAGCTCAGTTATTAGCTTGTTTCTTTTGCGCAGCTTCTCAATTGATTTAGGATGTCCTTCTTATTACATTATTACAACTTATAAACATACTAAACATTGTACATATAGTATAGAGAAATTGAAAATTTTGTGGTTTATTTGGAGCCGCTTCAGTTCATAACTTTCTTTATTTTTAGCCTTAAATTTAGTTTTTATCAGGTAAAACTTTTAAAAAGTTTTCAAATCAAAATTATAATTGTTTTAAAGGGTATATCTTCTATCAAAGTATAAGAATATGATTTTAATTAAACACAAAAATATCTAGCTTTCATAGCACAACAATTTTTATGTGTAACAGAATATATTAAAAAACATTCGGAAGAGCTTAATTATGTTATTTTTGTATCATATTATTTCTGTGTATTCATATTATAAATGTACATTGCTAGATACATAAATAGATTACTGTGTATTTTATTTAGCTTATATATCAGTTATATTCCTTGTAAATTAAACACAAAACCACCAGTCCTGAATATATACAACCTCGTAAATATTATCATACTATCGGTTACGCCTCTTGTGGCAGCTAGGGCCACTTTATAGTTTCTAAAGGTGATTTCTCTAGAAAGAGTGGAGGTTCCATAAAAAAGATAGTCATAAACCTTCCCTAGGTCTACAGTAATCTGCACTGCACAGGAAAATCATATAGATTTAGCGGTTAGCGATATCTTAAGCTACATATAAAGATATAAATTCATCCTGCTATTTTTATATAAGGAAAACCATATAGACTTAGCGGTTAGCGATGTTTTAAGCTACAGGCACAGGCAGAAACACATCTTGATACTTTTATATAAAGATAAACGCCAGTCTTTAAATGAACCAAGTTGAAAGAAGGCTTAATTTTGAAAATTTTTATATTAATTGACAAACTTCCATCTAGGTATTTTGACAGATTAAGTTGGAAAATAATAAATTGATTATACACTCAACAGGACACGACGCCAACAAAATAATGTTGAATTTTCTTGACCGTAGCAAAGCATTTGATAAAATGACTATGCTAGAAACCCCTCTAGAGTAAGTAAGTTAAAACAGTTTAGTAGTTTACTAGACTATCGAGTAAATAGAGGCTGCAATTTTATTATTGGTGACATTTTATCATAAAAAAATGGATAAAAAATATGTCTAGGATCTATATGAATCTTCCCTAAAATAGAGTTCATTTGATTCTGTAGTTAGAATGATTTCAACATACAGAAAAAAAACTTAGTATCTTATATTTTAGCTAAACGTTTATTTTCCTCAGTCTAAAAGTTGTTTAAGCGCTGCTGGTTTTTATCATAGTTGTAACCAAAAGATCCATTTATGTAGCTAACTATTATAAACTTCAGGTAAAGAGAAAAGAGAGAGAGAGAAGTATAATAAATATGTATTGGTGAAAATAATAGAAGATATATATCATTATTACCAGTCCTAATAATAACCTATTTATGTACATGAAGGTCGCATTATATGCTACAATATTGTATGATCAAATTATCTCCTCTCATACTAGAACTGGTGTGTATTCACTGCCGCCTATTCATACGTCATCGTAGAGTTTCATATTCGAAATATATTTGCAAAAGCAATGTTTATTGAAAAGTGAAGGGGCAGTTTAATCTAATGGAATGATATCTGTGTTTAATCAGGGATCTAATGGGATAAGACAATGGCCAATAAACTGATGTACATCCCTAATGATGATACATTAAGTTACCCCCTCTGTAGATACAATCAGTGATTGAACCGTTTGGAAACTCAACATTATGAACTAACCAATCGAAATTTAATAAAAGTCCCTAAAGTTGTTAAGATAACGAATAAGAAAGCGTTGGGACTTGCGTAATAAACAGCCCAATGTCCCCTTCCTCCCTGGTGATTAATAACTTGATCATGTGAAAATCTGCGGAAGTGAATACACACCACTAGATATACAAATTGAATAATGGAATGGTACGAGCAAATAACATAACAAAGAGTAGCCGAGCAGAATAAAAATAATAAATATCTTTAAGACAATAATCCAACATAGATCCCATGTCATAGCTGGAGGATTTCTTTCCAGGATTCATGTTGACTAAGTACTCATGCAGCTAATATGACTGATTAATATATAAGATTACTTAATAGGCTGTTTTAACTTGCTTAAAATTTATGTGGACTAAAGTTAACATACTTTCAATATTGACACTGTTGATATAATTGCAGCACTAAAGTTTTACTGGGACAAGTGGTAATATTCGAATATTATATAATATGTCTGCCCTCTGTTTTATTGTTATAAACAAATTATTGACATATTTGACATTTCGGCTAAGTATGACTAGATTTAGGAATAAACACAGACGATTTTCTTAATAATGAATATTCTTTGCCAACAAGAAATTTCTGTCAGCCTCTATATAACAGAAGATATGTTTGTAATTTCATTTTGTTTTTAAAACACTAGTGGCTGTGCCTGTAGATCATTTTAATTTTGGGGTAATTAACTTTTTTTCCTTGGTGCTTTATCTACGAAGAAAGGGTAAGACATATTAACAAGACTAAAACAAAGCTTCCGGGAAAATTAGACAATTTGGTATCTTTCTGTACATAAATACCAATTCATTATCCTATTAATCCTATTAAATTAAGAAGAAAGGTTTTTTTTGTCTGTAGCAAAATATTCCTATAACTACTGAACCGATCGAGTTCTATTATGGAAATTTCTTTATGCTTCACTGGATGGTTTTAGGCTATTTTCCTACTTCCTTACTCCTTAGAATACATAGCTTCTAGATGCTAGGAGTTTAGCTAAAATTGTTTTAACATTTAAACAAAATGAAAACAATATTTGATAAATTAAAAATGTCGTAGTAATTGACAGGTTAATATTTTAGGCTTGTGTATTAAATGTTATCATAAACATAAACATAAACATAAACATAAACATATTTATTTGGGCATAAAAATTAAACATAGTCATAAAATAAAAAACAAAATATAAAACACAATTCAAATTACTATAACAATAAAACAACCTAAATCCTAATCAGTTCTGCCCGGGTAACCATGAATAGATCACTAAGGATCTGTCTACTTTGCCCAAAATATATTAAACAAAGGTATCCTGGATCCCTTTAAACTTATAGAACCTAGGTAGTATCGCCAAAATAAAAGTCAAACTGTCAATAATTGAAAGTAAAAATTGATTACTTTATGGAAAAGAACAAATGAATTAATTCAAATCATATCATTGTTTGTAAATGATTTTAGATTCAGCTAATAAAAAAATTAAGTGTTTAGGGTCATATTAATATAATAACTTTGAATATTTTTTCTATTGGAGGCTTGGAATAGTTGGGGTGAAGAGGGGAAGTAAATTAATCTAACTTTAACTCTACTGGTGAAAAGCAATTTTAATTTTTGTTAATTTTCTATTAAACATTACTCTAAAGTCAAGCTGTCAATAAATGTTTAAACAAATTAATTCAGTGTGACACAATTAATCAATTTATTTTATTTTTGATTAGTTCGCTTGTCAAACTGGCGTGAAATTCAATAAATTAGAGAAAAGCTACTCTTCAATTTAAAATAATATTTTTCCGTTGGTCATAAATCCTATCAAAATTAATACTAAGCCATTCATAGTTTTGTCTATTGTTATATACAGGGATATGAAAAATTGTCTTAATGTTTGTTGAAGTATTAACTTTATTTATTTGTTTTCCATTTATTATATTCTGTATTCTCTTTTTTGGATGTTGTCATCCTTGTTACATTATCAATTTATAATAAAAAAGAAACTATAAATGTATGTGTCTATACATATGTATGAATCAAATATTCAAGGCTATATAAATATATTCATATGGTTTCCCATCACTTCCGCTAAAAAACTAGATTATCAAATTTACCGAAATAAGAATGGACATGTTAATTAAAATTCTAATTGTTAAAAAAGCATTAATCAATATTTGGATTGACTATTTTCAATATATTAATAAAGAAAAATGAAAAATGAGGGATAATATCTAAATATCAGAATAAAATTATAATATTTATAAAATATAATGTTGTAAATATTATTTTTATGTTATATGCAGTTCTAATTAAGATAAAGATGTTTTGATATTAAAGTAATTCGTATTCTTGGTACAAAAAAATCTAACACATCATTTTAATTATATCTTACATATATTTAAAAGTATAGAAACTATCAAATTGCTCTCTGCTTTTTTGTAGAACCTTTATTAATATTTCCGACGCTATTAGTTGAAATTTAAAGACCTAATGGAAAGTCGAAACAGGGTCCCCACCCCGTGGGTATAGTTCTATATAGCTTGTGCCACTATTTTCTTTTATTTTTATATATCATATGCTTTTTGGATTTTGGCGAAAATAATTCATTCTGTTATTTATGTGAAAACGAGGGCTCATTAAATGTAAGTTATATACACTCTCTCGTGTCTAGGTAGAACAACAAGTATTTAGGTTAATTCTGGTGTAAGATTAATTAATTATTCACTTGTTGCTGAGATAATCAATATGGATCACACCCGTAGGTTTCTTTTATTTTCTCCTCTTTTGCCCTAGGGATCATAATGATATTTGTGTTTTTAAGAAAAAAGTAAAATTGGATCATAGAAAGAAAGCATTGTAGCGGGTTTTGTCCTATTTTCAAAGTAGCTTTGGTTATTTTAGGTCAGGTTAGTTAAATATTATTGTTTGTCCCGCATGGCTAGAGTCCTCCTCAGGGGCTAGAAATAGGAGAAACGATACTGTGAAAATACGACAAAACCAGCAACTTCTTTCCATGGTCCGTGAAATTTTTATTCTTCGTTAAGAAGAGCTTACTAATAGCCAAATACCTGACCTAGATCAATAACGAGCTTCCCTTAAAACTTAAAACTCTTACTATTACTATTACTACCTTACTACATTACTCTCTAATTCTTAAACAATTTGCGTAATTTCAATAATGTTCCCCCAAATATTAAAAGTGTAAGACTTCTGACCTTTGGTTCCAGGAAGATAATTAGCTGAAAAATAAAATACGTTTTTGTTGAAATTTCTCTTATTCTACATGTTTTTTTAAATCATAATAGATACCGCTAAGGTACTCAATGAACCGATTTTAGTAATGTTTTACATATTTAGGTCCAGAATAGTTTTAAGCTATTTTTCTGTCCTCACCTGTCCCCTTAAATGAAGAGCCTTAGATTTTAAGGCATAATCACTAGTTTATAATAAACTAATAGCTTAATTTTGAGTATCAAGAGTAGAGCTTATCGATATCCAAGAAATTTATTAGCCAATCACAGCCTGAAATTATTGATTATAATTATGTTTTGATATCAACCATTAAACTAATGAATTATAGGAGCCCTTTCAAATTGAAGAATAAGGTCTAAAATGTAATGTAATACCAAAACCAGTTTATTAGTCAGATTTAAAAACTAATTTGAATAACTTCTTCTTATAATATCGTATTACCCGCTGCTCAAGGCATATATTAGTTTCTAAAACCACCATAAAGCTTTCCTGAAATGTAGAATTTAATCATTAATCGTTAGCTAGATCTTAAAAGGCAGACAAATACCATGCTACTTTATAAAAAAAATAGGATAGCATCTTAAAGAAAGAATAAAATAATTCTTTATATGATGCACTGCTATTTTCTAGAGTCCCCAAATCAACTCTGGACACGGAGAAAAGGATAGCAGACATTGAATTAATCTTCTAGCAAATAATTTGAGTTTTGTAGTGTTTTATAATTAGGAATAGATTTTAGTTATTGATTAATTTCAGTACAATTGTCCCTTACCCCCTCTACAATCTGGAAGGATAAAAAAATTGTTATGAAAAATAAGTTTGATGGCATTACATTAGAGATGTGATTTGCCCACCCAGTGCAACAAAAATTGGTTGGTGCATTTTTTCTTCTTCTTAAGGAGCGTAGATACTCTACAAGCAGCAAAATAAATAAGGCAACATAAGTTTCTAAATTAATAAAAAAGTACATCACCGATTAAAATGAGGTTTTGCACACACATAGAAGACAGTTCACTTTTAGATACCTAAAACTTTATTTTTGAAAATTATACCTAAGATATAACACCCTTATTTAATACCATCAGTCGAAATCAATTATATCATTAGAATACCCCTATTTTTATTTATAATCATAGGTTAAGCAATTTGAATTTTATGTCATAATGGTATAAGCTGAAAACAATCTTTTATTGTTACCATTCACGTTCTTATTGTATTTGCATTTTTTATCCTGTAACATGAAGTAGTACGTTTTTTTGTCTTTAGCAAAGGATCATACTAACTGCTGAACCGATATGGTTCATTACAGTGAAGCTTCTCATAGGTCCAGGGAAGGTTTTTCAACTAATCCCCCACCAAAATTTAAATATTACTTTTTCTTTTCAAAACTCAATTTGAAAAAGAGGCAGGGTGTCTTTTCCCCTTCCCACCTTAAGTGCCCCTAGAGGTTTCTTGTGGCGTAACCACTAGTCATAAATATAATAAAACTTTGAACGTACTCTTCCTTGTTTCTATTATTCCCTAGCTTCAATCCAAATAAAGGTTCTCGGCATACAAAATATTATTATTTTTATATTACAGAATATCCTTATGTTTTCCTTACTACGCATGATTTTTTTTCTTTTTTGTGACCATGAAAGCAATCATACTGCTATTAAAGTGGGAAAAACAGTATTGTGAATGTACTTAGCGATTTAAAAGATAATATGGTTAAGTTAAGAAATTAATAATCTATTTTTTGTATATCAGTTTGAATGTTCTAAATAAAACTTAATCTAATAACATTTATCTTAAAGTACAATTTGTCAATCGTCACCTATAATTGGTTGACTTTTAATGAATCTTGATTGATATCACATTGACAAATTAAATCTTTATATAGATAAAAATATTGGTAAAAAAGTTAAAGCACTAAAAAGTTTGTGTATCCCAATACAGGTCTCCCTAGTAAGTTTCATACTAAATGGCTAAAAATTGATATCATTCGGACCACATATGTAATTTTGATGTTTAAGCCAAAAAAACAACATTAAAATAGATAGCCTTAGATAAATATTATTGATATATTAAAGTAAAACACTAGAGGGAGAAAGGGTTAAATAACTGTATCTCCCCATCGCAACCACCTTGTGCAACCTTTCTATGGGGTCATTGACAATTAACCAATGGTGTCGCTTATATTAATACAGCGAAGTAGCAGAAAATAATTTTGAAGCAGACGAAAGAGGTCTTTGAAAAAGAAGGGAGGTAGTTGTCTGTATAAACATCTATACTATACATATTGATATGCCATTTTTATGATTATTTAAGTCGACTTTATGTTATTATATAAAAATGCCATCCTAGTATTATAGTGAAAATATCACATAAGTAATTTGTTTTTCCATTCAGTTATCAACCTGAATGATGAATTTCTTATTTAGGATTAACAAAAAATATATAAGCTCTATAGGTTATCTTTCCTAATATAAATGAGGTTGAAACTAGAGTCAAGTTGTAATGGAACTTTTCCCATTTAATTAAAGATCTTGAAAAGTACATGTTTATATCATGGATATAGTTAAACACATGTGTAAATTTCACAAGAAAGTAAGTTTACATTAACAATTCAAATTTTCCCATCATTTCTTCTCATAGGATGTAGAGATATATTATGTATTTCTATCTCCATATTAGTTCCATTGTCCTATCTCTATTTTCCTAAAGACTACAAAGATGATGTATTTATATCTCTTTGTTAGTTCCATTGTCTTAACCCTGAAAAATATAGACCCATCATATGTCTATCCCTGTATCCCTGCTGAAGTATACAAAGATATTGTATTTCTCTCTCTTTATTCGTTTGTAATTAGTTTTTTTTACTCTCTCGGACCAACTTTCATCATTACACCAATATTATTATTTATATTTCAAGAATAAAGCCATTCTAAGATTTGTTTTAAGTTCAGAAAGAAATATTAGATTTAAGGGAAATAGTCCTTTTCGTGGCAACGCCCCTTAAGGGGCGATTCGTCGTATTTTTAAAATGGCTTTTTATAGGTTATTTTAGGTTAGGTTAGGTTATATTAGGTTAGGTGATTACCCCAGAGGGTTAGGCAAATGGCCCCGCAGAGTTAGAAGAATCGCCCTTGAAGGTGCGTTGCCACGAAAGGGACTATACCCGATTTAAGTTAATTTGAAGTAATCCTTTAACAAACTAAATAAAAGGATGTCTGTCCGTAGCTAAGGTCTCTAAATGGTTCATCTTTACAATGAAGCTTCGTATATGTCCGTAACTTTTTTGGGAAAGTATCTCCACACTCCCCTCCCTTAAATTTTGTTTTGCTTTTTAAAAACTAGAAAACGTAAGTGCCTATAGAGGCCTCTAGGTGACTAGCCACTAGTTTATTTAATAAAGTAGTTGTGAATATATTTAACTTTTTCTCACAAGGGTTAACAAATCTCTGTGAAAGGTATTTCTTTCTACCATTTAGGTATACATAACAAGAAATAATATACTTTTTTGTTATTTCTCCTTTTTAATGAAAATATACACTTTTGCTTTTAAAAATATCCCATGTTATTAACAAAAAATGTCACTATGCTTTCATAACAAAATTACTATTTTTTCCTTCAAGCTTCAAAAATAGGAAAAGTCTTAATTTTGTATTTGTTAGAGCAACTTTTCTTTAACCATAGGCTGTCCATACGTTCGTCACTACGTCAGCACTAACAATTACTGTACTATGATGATTCACTTTTTACTAATTAAACTTGTATCTAAACCTAAACAGCAAATTGCAAGGAAAACTTTTTTTTTTTGGATGCCGAAATCAAAAATAAACTATTGTAGCTGCGACAAAAAGGAATCTTTGTTAGAAATCAAATTAATTTGGTCCCAAGTCATAATTTTAAGCATAATGTGCAAAAAGATGAAACTTTGATAATTTAAAAGAAGTGGAGAGGTAGTTTAACATTTGATTGTTCAAACTTGTTCAAATCAGGGCTCGGTAGCTGCAATTCTTTTTCTAGTGGCAGCGGCTTAGTTTATTGAAATTTGAAGCTTAGTTTGTTAATTATATAAGAATAAAAAGTAGAATAAAAGTTAGATTAGGGTGAAATTTGCTGTTGCTGTTTTGAAATTTTTTACTGTTTGAAAATTTGATGTCTTCACCTGCAATAAAAAATAGGCTGTCACTAGGTAAATTTCTTCAAAATTGTGTTTTAAAATATTTCGCAATGTTAATATTGATGTGACCTGAACAATACAAAGAACATTTTTAAATTCATTCGGAGCCGGGCTTGAAATTTGAATAAAAAAATATTAACTAAAATTTTACAAATATAATGATTTGTTATCCGTATCCTCCAAATCGACCATACTTTTAATATAGAGGGGTATAAACTGTATATTTGAATATTTTTTTTTTAGATTATAATTTAGCATAAATTCAAATTATCCAATAAGAATGTTAAAATCTGATAATATTTTAATATTATTATTGTTACTGGTTTATATAAGGCTTCTTAATATATAAAACAGTGCAACTGTTTTTGTAAATTTATAACAGATCATAAATAAAAAATCTACATATATTTTTAATGAATTTGATATGCAAATTAAAGTCATTATTTTATTCTAATTGTATCTCATTTGATGATTAAACTTGTTATTACTAAAGTAGTTAGTTTTACCTATATTTTATTTCACCTTATTGCCCTTTTTTATCTGAAAAATTGCTTATAAACTAACATTTTTATAATTTTATTAGAGTTAGATTGCTATGCAAATTTGGCATGATATTCGGACTTTTTCTTTTATTTTGTCAAATCATGCTCAATTTTACACATTGCATTGTTTGTGTTTGTGTGTGTGAGTGTTGGGGTGAGGGTGCGTGAGTGTGTGTGGGCGAGATTGTATATTTTAAATAGTAATTCTATGGGAAAGGCTTTGACAATAAAAGCAACAGTTCTTTTTTCACATAAAATAGCTTAAAAGCGGTTGATTTATCTCAACCCAAGGCTACTTTATTAAACTACAATCTTTGTTTTGATGATTGTTTCTATCTTTTTATATAAATAATATTAATCAATATTTTCTACCATAGTCCCTAACAATTCTAGAAGGTTTTTTACTTATCCCAAATTGATAAAATGTGTTCAATTTAAAAGTTTTTAGATACTTCCACTCTTCTAAATTCGCTTGAAAGATTTTTAGGCTCGTTCATGGAAGGATCCGTTTGTTTGTTTTAACGTGTGGGTTGTGTGTATTTTCATGGTTGGGCCATCAGTTACCCCCCAAGTATCAGCAGTTTCATAAAGACCGCCAAAATATGAACAGAACGTGATCAATTTGCCAATATGTTTATTTAAAAGTTTAGTTTTCGCAAGGTATTTCAAATTATAAAACGCAATCATATTAAAATATCTAAAACTTTAAATTTAGTATTTAGCCATTTAGAATCAACTTTACGTGTTGCTTATCTGATTTTAAAGGATCTTATAGTTTTTGCAGAATTGATGGTACACCGCTTTCATGCCTCTTCCTGAATTTATTTTACAGCGTCAAGCAGATTGCCTTATAAATTGTGTAACCCTTTTTACTGAATTAGATTCTCTCACGTTCACGGCTCAGTTTCTTCGGGATATATTCATGTATGTTTATATGGGCTGTTCCACGGGGGAAGATACAAAATAAGTAAAAAATGTTAATATAACATTAAGATATTCGTTAAACAATCATATTGATTATGATTTTGGGTTAGTTGATTAAAAGCAAGTGCAAGAACACAGTAGGGTTAGAGCTCTCTACAGAGGCATAAAACAAGTTTATCAGAATTAGAAAATTTTCTTATTTAAATGTTTTAGATAATCAAAAGGTTTTGGCATTGAATCTTTTTTTTAATCTTCTGTCTTTCCTAGACTTTTTCTATATTTTCCGTTTTTTATCGTTTTAAGTTTAAAATTGTCTATTTTTGTGTACAATGTTATTCAAATTATAATCCTTGTCTTTGAGGATCTCTGTATATCTTTACCAAAGGATCTTAATAACCCCTGAACCGATATAGCTCTCCTTTACAATGTAGCTTCTCATAGTTCCTTGGGATGTTACCACCACCCTCCTCCCAAGATAAACTGTCCATAGAAGAATTGCACCCTCCCCCCCTAACACCAAAATTGAAAACGGTAGGGAAAGTCAACTTCCCTACCAATCTAAAGTGCCCCCCAGAGGCCCCTAGGGGCGTTTCAGCTTGTTATAAATAATACACACAAATACCAGGTCAGCTTCTGATATATTGTTACTGTATTTATCAAACACTTTGTTTTATTCAAAGTAACATTAACTTTCTCTTTAATTTTATCATTAGAATAATTGATATAGAATACACATGTATATTATGACATGAAAAGATTGTCGTCAATTAGGTTGCTAACATGGAACTTACTTTTAGGTCAGGTCGTTCATGCCTTAGGAGGGGTGGGTATTTTAGCCCGCTGCAAGTTTCACTTTATTGGAGAAAATAAAAATGTCGTGTAAAATCCAAGTAATAATAATTGTAGTTTTTGTCCTTCTCATAAAAAATAAACAGTAAAAGGCGACTTAAGAATTTTTAAGTGTAACATTAAAAATACATCTTTACCAAAAAAGTGACGACGTCACCGAAACTGTCCCAATTTTGTATAACTTTTGCGGAACAAGTTCCAATTACGTCATATTTTTCTTTCCCGAAAAAGAGAAGGGGGAAAGAAAAAAAAGGGAAGGGGGGAAGAAAAAAGAGATGGGAGAAAAGGGGGTTTTCCCCATCTCTTTTGAAGATATTTTCTTCCCCCCCTCCCTTTTTCGGGAAAGAAAAATATGACGTAATTGGAACTTGTTCCGCAAAAGTTATACAAAATTGGGACAGTTTCGGTGACGTCCCAAAAAAGAATATGTTTTGTAATATTATTATATACATATAACTTGTATATTGTATGCATGACCTGTAAAGCAAAAAGATGTATTAATCTGATAATATTCCATATTATTGGAAACAAACCAAAGTAATAATATACACACATGTATACAGGATATGGCATCTGGAAAATCATTTTTTTCCCTGCAAATTCTTTACAACCCATATTTTACTATTTCTCGAATAAGTGATTTAAAAATACCCGACAACAAAATATAAATCTTATTATTAAAGTGCAACAAGAATGTTAGTATCCTTATATAAAAGTGATAGGCTGTCTATTTGTATGTTTTTACTGAAGGGTCTCGCTAACCACTCTCATTTGCAATGTAGCTTCTCATAGGTTCTGAGAAGGTTTATAACCATTTTGGGGAAGGTTACCACCACCCTCCCTAAAAAATCTCACTTAGGTAAAATACCCCCCCCCCCCCCACAAAAAGGGATGCCACCTCATGTGCCCCTAAACACGCTAGAGGAGTACCCCCTTGTTACTTTATATTTTTACTAGCAAAAAATTGATAAAAATTATTTTTTTTTCTACATATTCCTTTAATACCTGACTGGAACATACATATTTAATATTATCAATAATCAACTTGTCTACATCCATAAGCCAATGTTCTTTTCTTAGAGTTTTATTCTTTATCAATCAGGATCTAGATATGATGAAATAGTTCTATCAATTTGAAACTTGAGCGTTTTGTAGCTGATATATTATAACAACAAATAGTCATTTAATTCCTCCAAAATAATTTGTAATAATTTTTTAACATCAAACATTTCAATTTAGCCAGCCATTTTTAAATTAGATTTGTCCATTTGTTATTTCAATAAAGACAACTAGTTATTTCCCAATGATCTATCACTGTAACTTCGTATTAAACTACTTGATAAAGAATCGATTTCCACTCTTTTGTAAAAAGTGTTGAGTAGTGAAGGTCTAATCGGAAATAGTGAGCTGCCGTTGTAGGTTCGACTTGGATTTAGGGCCAGAATAAGTAAAACATCTGCGTTGAACTATGGAAGTGAATAATATTTTTATACCAATATTCTACAAAAAGCTAAAGTATTTTGTCTTATATCACAAGTCAAATCAAAATATGAAAGTAGCAAACCTTTGATTTATTAAAGGAACAATCTAAAAGTTGTATATTTTACCCTTATAAAAAGAACACCCTACTAACTGCTGCTTTAGAAAAGGAACAATACCTTATCTGTTACAGACATCAACTCTTACATAGGGAAGTACTACAACCTTTTAGGCTAATTTCAGATATACGGAAACAAACAAACACTCACATTTGATTTTTGCATAAAGTTATAAGTATTCATTAATGACATATTATCACAATAGCGATATTCTATTGACATCATTACTTAATAATTGTTGCTTATGACCATATACAGTAACCACAAACAGTGTGTTAAGTTACAACAAAACATACTTGTTTTTGAAATACTAGCGGCTAGGCCCCAAGAGGCCTCTAGGGACACATAAAATTGTTTCTTTCAATCTATATTAAATTCAGCTATTTACCAAGAATATTTCTTTCGCCGATTTTGTCGATTTCTCTGGGGAGGGTGGTGGTACCCTCCTCCGAAATAGTTATAAACCTTCCCGGGACATATGAGAAGCTACCATGTTAAGGAGAACCCGATCGGTTCAGCGGTTAGCGAGATCCTTCGGAACAAACACACAGACAAATAGACATCCTGTTACTTTATTATAAGGATTTTGCCCTAAATTACTAACAATAAATAAATAAATTTACTATACATACAATAATTAAATATTAACATTTATGCTTTTATTGAATATATTTTATACACGCAGACATGCATATTTTATAGATTGTCTACATTTTTAAAATTCCTTTTCATATTTCCAAAAGTAGAATATTATATTTACCTAAAACCCTAATCTTATCTTTGAACGTATCCGTAATAAAAACAGAGCAAGTGAAACCTATATATTTTCTGCCACGGAGGGAGAGGACAATTGAAAATTAAATTTATCTTCAAAACCTTTTCCAATGTTTAAAAATTAAGAAACTCTAAATTTTACACATCATTAAATTTGGGAACATTGAATTATTGTCCATTGTCTTCTCCCTTTCTCCCAGGTTTTCTCCATATATTTTCTCTCAATCTCTTTTTCTAAATAATGGTTGTAGAAAGTTTTTTTTCAGGAATTATTTTACATTAAAGATTATAATAAAGAGCATACTATTACTATTTGGAATTATGTTGCTGCGCTGTTTTCTACATAGAAGTGTGGTGATTGCCTTGGCCCTTTAACAGGATTAGTAACAAAATACATTTGATTTATTACCATTATAGAGCACCTACAATAAAAAATGTTGGTTTTTTTGTGTGTTACTGAACGAACACCATGGCTTTCTGTCAGAAAATTTACGCTTCCCCAAAATTTTAAAAATATAATTTTTTTAGAGTAGCTTTGCTATCAAAATTCATGAAAAAACATATTTCTAATTTTATCATATTATCACTTACCTCGAACATAAAAATTCAATTTTCCATGAATAATAAAATTATTAATAGTTTAATTTTCTACATATTTCATAATTTTCATGGGCAAAATAATGTACGGATCGAGCCGAAAATATGAGGAAAGGCAATTTTTTCATATTTTTTAAAAAGCTGCTTACGGCTTTTTAGTCCTAGAAACGTACAAACTATGGCTGTTTGCTGCTTTTCTGTCGGGCACTTCCTCCAAGGGCTCTAAACCTGCGATGCCTATAACTGCGGTGCCCTGATTCCGAGAGACTACTCAGTACCTAATATAACCTAACCCAATCTGACTAAAAGCAATAAACAAAAAAAAACCAGCCCTTATTTGCAATTTTTTTAATAAAAGAAAGGGGTTTCTGTACTCAGCAAGGTACTTAAAGGGAAATCACAGAATTTTCTTCTTTGCATTTTCGACTTGATTTCAGTTTCCATTGTTTGCTATGTGCCCGCATAATAAAGCTTTTCAATGTTCACCTAGTTTTTACACGCAAAGTGGTTTTCTTCAAAGATTCGGCTTTCCGACTGCTTTGTTGTCTGTGTAAACGCATCTCAGATTTTTAATTCTACTAGCAGGCTTAGATTAATTTGATTATGGAAAAAAACGAAGTAGCGGGTTTCGTCGTATTTTGTCAGTAGCTTTTTATAGATTATATTATGTTAGGTTAGGTAAATTTAATGATTGCCCCGAAGGGTTAGGAAATATGCCCAGCAGTGTTTCAGCCCCCCGCAGTGGCTAGAAATAGAAGAAAAGCTACTGAAAATACGACGAAATACACTACTTCGTTTTCTTTCCATGATTCGATTAATTTTTTTAAAAAATGCTATTCGATTGTTGTTTATTAAGAAATTTGGATGTTCTTAATTTTCATTTTTTGCTTCATATTCTATATTTTTAAAGAAAGTCTTTTAACATATACGCTTCCGTTTTTTATCTCTTTTATTTTTCACCTGACAGGCTTATGGCTATGTGCAATCCTGTTGCTAAAATATCACTTAAACCTTGGAAGGGAATGATTATATCATTTATCATGATTTAAAATTCAAATTAATTTCCTTAGCTGGAGTAAATTAGAACAATTTATTTATTTAGTACTTTTAGGTGTTTAATATTTGGAAATTTTTAAAAGTTTTATGAAGTAAAAAACAAATATCTAAAGATTTCTCGAAGTTGTTATCCTATTATATAAAGTAGTAGGTTTTTTGTCTGCGGCTTAAGATTTTGCCAGCTACTGAACCTTTTGAGTTCTCCATTTAAGGGAGGCTTTACACAGGTCTTGGAATGGTTTTAGGCTATTTCCCTTTAAATGTAAGGCCCCTAGATGCTAGGGGCATATCCGCTAGTTGATTTATAAAGAATTTATTAGAATACATGTTATCCTTAGAATTAAGAGGATGTATTTCTGTGTGTTGCAAAGGATCTCGCTAACCACCAAACTGATATGGTTCTCCTCTACAGTGAATATTGTTATAATTTAAGTGAAGGTTATAACTATTTTGTTGGAGAATACCTCAACCATCCCATGATAAAATGCCCCTGGAAAAAATACTAACTCCCTATTTTTTTTTAAATTTTGATTTTATAAGGAATAAATAAGTTGGAAAGGCGAATATGTAAATTTAATGTTATATTATTTAGAGTTTTAGTTTTATAAAATGTACTTTTATACCTTTATCTGTTGTAACCCTATGTCTACGTAAATAATAAAGTTTTTACTACAGGCCTCACCAAATTAAAATATTTCGGCTAGGTACTTGAATGGTTCTCGTGATATTGGGAGGGTTAATGTTAATTTATCATTTATTGATCTTAGTTTGATAAAATACTATTTTAAGCATTTTTCATTCTTTTGGCTGTATACGCCAAATTTGATTATAAATTGTTGAAAAATCTGCATCAAATGAATCTAATACTTCCATAACTAAGATGTAAAAAAGATAAAAAAAAAGCAATTCATCTACAAATCCACAGTAATCCATTCATGTATCTAACTCTGATTTCCAGCCAAGAAAGTTTAATTTTCACAAGTTAACTTTTCCTTCCTGTTTCACTCCATTTTTATTTTCATAAACTTATTTTATTTTATGAATTTGTGCAAAATGACTTTATAAGTTTTTAGTGTGAAAATTAAAATTTTATTTCAATTCCAAAAGAAAAATATTTCTTTTTCAAGATTCTAATTTCAATTTGTTTGAATGGTTTTTAAATTCATTTTGATTAGATTTTCATTTCTTATTTGAAATTTTTGTCTTTTCCTTATGGAAATATAAGTTTTTTAGAAGAATAATTTCATAATTAGTATTCATAGATTTTTGGAATATATAACTAAGGGAAATGACAATAAAACTGATTAAATTTTTTAATTCTTCAAAAACTTTTTAAAAGTAAATCATATTTTTATATCTTTATTCCAACTTCTTTTCATTATGAAAATGTACCTATAATATTGACTTGTAAATAGCTAAAGCTAAAGATGAAGAAAAAACCTAACCTAAACTTTTTGATAATTTTAATAGTTATTTATCGCATCTTATTATAGACAGCTTTCTGCGGATATTAAAATGAAACCCTAAGGGGCCGACGGCCTGGGCTGACAATACTGGTATTAATATCGTAGACAATTGTCTGTAATACGATGCTATACATGATTTATCAGTTTGGTTATAATTCAGCGGATATTAATCAGTTTGTCAAGAGGTTTAACAAAACTTAAAAAACAATATCTAAATATGATTCGATGGTTATTTTTAAAAACGAAAAAGATAAAGAGTGGTTTCCTGGCCTAGCCCAAGGATAGAAGACTGTGACTCAGGCTGATTATAAATACAGGGGCCATATCAAAGATGATTTGTGAGTAGAAAAAGTGATTTAGTTCCTATAACATCATTTGTATTAGATGGACAGTATACAGAGAGGGCATACTTAACATATATACACAGTGGGGAGGATGGAATATTTTTATTAAATGGACAGTATATAGAGTGGGCATACTTAACATATATACACAGTGGGGAGGATGGAATATTTGTATTAGATGGACAGTATATAGAGTGGGCATACTTAACATACATACACAGTGGGGAGGATGGAATATTTGTATTAGATAGACAGTATATAGAGTGGGCATACTTAACATATATACACAGTGGGGAGGATGGAATATTTTTATTAAATGGACAGTATATAGAGTGGGCATACTTAACATATATACACAGTGGGGAGGATGGAATATTTGTATTAGATGGACAGTATATAGAGTGGGCATACTTAACATACATACACAGTGGGGAGGATGGAATATTTGTATTAGATAGACAGTATATAGAGTGGGCATACTTAACATATATACACAGTGGGGAGGATGGAATATTTTTATTAAATGGACAGTATATAGAGTGGGCATACTTAACATATATACACAGTGGGGAGGATGGAATATTTTTATTAGATGGACAGTATATAGAGTGGGCATACTTAACATACATACACAGTGGGGAGGATGGAATATTTGTATTAGATAGACAGTATATAGAGTGGGCATACTTAACATATATACATAGTGGGGAGGATGGAATATTTGTATTAGATGGACAGTATATAGAGTGGGCATACTTAACATATATACATAGTGGGGAGGATGGAATATTTGTATTAGATGGACAGTATATAGAGTGGGCATACTTAACATATATACACAGTGGGGAGGATGGAATATTTGTATTAGATGGACAGTATATAGAGTGGGCATACTTAACATACATACACAGTGGGGAGGATGGAATATTTGTATTAGATAGACAGTATATAGAGTGGGCATACTTAACATATATACATAGTGGGGAGGATGGAATATTTGTATTAGATGGACAGTATACAAAGAGGGCATACTTAACATATATACACAGTGGGGAGGATGGAATATTTGTATTAGATGGACAGTATATAGAGTGGGCATACTTAACATACATACACAGTGGGGAGGATGGAATATTTGTATTAGATAGACAGTATATAGAGTGGGCATACTTAACATATATACATAGTGGGGAGGATGGAATATTTGTATTAGATGGACAGTATACAAAGAGGGCATACTTAACATATATACACAGTGGGGAGGATGGAATATTTGTATTAGATGGACAGTATATAGAGAGGGCATACTTAACATATATACACAGTGGGGAGGATGGAATATTTTTATTAAATGGACAGTATATAGAGAGGGCATACTTAACATATAGACACAGTGGGGAGGATGAAATATTTGTATTAGAGAGACAGTATTTAGAGATTGCATACTTAACATATATACACAGTGGGAAGAATGAAATATTTGTATTAGATTAATAGAGTTAATAACAATTAAAAGTGTATTATCAGTTAGTCTATTTAAGTAGGACAATATATTTATAATTTTATTAGTAGCACTTTTACAATATGAACAAACACATTAACCTATCATTATAATGTGATTAAAGTTTATAATTTTATAACACATATCTGATAAAAAAAAGATTGTTGAAAAAATAATAGAAAACACTTTGTTTCACTGTCCTAACTGATACAATTACAATTTATAGACACACTCACTAGATATGTAATGGATCCTTTCCTATACTTTTTCACATAGATACACTAACCATGCAGCATTGAGGTAGTGGGCATATCATAGCAATATAAATTTAGCTATTTTCCCACATGTATACTAACCATGCAGCATTGAGGTAGTTGGCTTATCATTGCAAGTAAATGTAGCTAATTTTATATAGATGCACTAACCATGGCATATTGAGGTAGTGAGCTTATCATAGCAAGTAATATATAGCTAATTTTATATAGATACACTAATCATGACATATTGAGATAGTGGGCTTATCATAGCAAGTAAAATATAGCTAATTTTATATAGATACACTAACCATGACATATTGAGGTAGTGGGCTTATCATAGCAAGTAAAATATAGCTAATTTTATATAGATACACTAACCATGACATATTGAGGTAGTGGGCTTATCATAGCAAGTAAAATATAGCTAATTTTATATAGATACACTAACTATGACATATTGAGGTAGTGGGCTTATCATAGCAAGTAAAATATAGCTAATTTTATATAGATACACTAACCATGACATATTGAGGTAGTGGGCTTATCATAGCAAGTAAAATATAGCTAATTTTATATGGATACACTAACCATGACATATTGAGGTAGTGGACTCATCATAGCATGAAAAATATAGCTTTTTTTTTATAGGTACATGCAATAATGAGGTAGTGGGCTTATTATTGGAAGTAAACTTACATTCTTGTTAATAGCGATTTAAAAAGTTAAAAGAATACAAGTAAATATAGCTAATTTTATATGGATACACTAACCATGACATATTGAGGTAGTGGACTCATCATAGAAAGTAAAATAGAGCTATTTTTTTATAGGTACATGCAATAATGAGGTAGTGGGCTTATTATTGGAAGTAAACTTACATTCTTGTTAATAGCGATTTAAAAAGTTAAAAGAAAACAAGTATTTGCTGTTCAAACCCTATGCTGTTTTCTCTTACAGATATGTAACTAAATCTATATTAGTATGGATATATATTTATATTAGATGTTATTTGCCATTTAGCATTGAATATAATAATGTAGATTGTAGTTCTTGATATAAACATTCATTACCAAAGTATATTCATATTTTGATGTTTGGTTTTTGTCTACTTCTATCATATTTTTTTACAATTGCTGTAAATTACATTTATCATAAAAGACATTACTGTTGGATGTTTTTAGGAATTTTATTACTGTTTAATAAAATTTTTGGGCCAATTATACTTTTCACAAACTTTCCTTTCAATCACAGTTGGTCAAATATCAGATACTAGATGCTGCGCAACTAGCTTCAAGGGGAGGGCGGGGTAGGTCAGGATAGCCCAACACCACCATAAAACATTTATAAAGCTTTCCTGAAAACTACAACCAATTCGAACCAGTATTTTCCGAGAACCTTACAATTTAAATATAGGATATGACTAAATGATACCAATTGTAAGGGAAAAAAACTTGCATAATAAAATTAAAAATAAAACTAATGGAGTTTTTGGTAGTACAAATATACATCTGTAGTTCAAAGTAAAATGATGTCTGTCCGTCCGTCTGTCCCTTAAGGCTATTTTCTTGGGAGGTGGGACACCCCTAACCCCCAAAAAACCAAAAAATTCCCCCCCATTTTTTGATTTTTTAAGGAATTTTGCAAATCTTGCAAATTTGACATTTATTTGCGAAAATTTGTGATCCATTCACATTTTTTTCTGCTGGGTAAGTCAATAACGATGTAATTATACCTCTTGGGGAAAAATCCAAAAGGCTTGGGGCAAAGCCGCTAGTTCAAATATAAGGTAGGTTAACAAAAAATCACTTTTAGAGATGCTGTGATGCAAAAAAACTAGCATAAGTTGCATAATTACCACTTTAAATATTCTCTTTTCCTGGTAGCAAGTAAGGTACTCTTAAATTATAATGTAATCAAACAAAACTACACAAGATTTTTTCTTTCATACCACACACACACACACATACACACTAGACTTATACATCTAAGATATTCAAAGTCCTCTTCTTGTAAGAAATTAAACTAAGAAATTTTGATACATTTTGACCCCATCAAATAATCTCTAACGGTTTTGCAATCCCAAATATACAGTAAATTTTAATTTATAACTTCTATTGATTTCATTTGCTTTAATGATTTCATTAAAGTTTTGAAACATAATATTATATGTGAAATTAATTTAGGCTTATTAAATCTGAAAGCAATATTGTCCTGTAAAAATTTCTAAAATAATCTTTGCTTGTTTAAAAGTTAAAAAACAATTTTTCCCTCTATCATAATATTCACCTGTATTCTATATGTATTCTTACAATATACAATCTACCAAAAAATTTCATATTTTTTGTTTAAATCTAATCTAAAACTTTCTGATTGTTTCAGCCTAGTGTGCACACTCACATACCTAAACACACACACACACTCATACACACAAGAGAATTAAAATATATATTTTTCTTTGAGGAACAATCCATCTTCCTTCTTGCAGAATTTGATGTTCAGAACCCAGCCTCACATCTTTAAATGAAGATGTATCATCTAGTTATATATTTAGCTTTATTTATAAAGTTGAGCAGTTGCATTTTTCATTGTTATTTTCAAAGCTAAATTTATCAAGAATGATCTGTTCGATTCCAATTTGATCTTTGCTGTCATTTAATATTTTTTTTATAAAAGAAGATGTGAACTCTATTCCAAAATACTTAATTTCATATTAAGTGGACAAGCATTGCTTTTTATTCTATCTTATTTTCTTGGTACCACAATTATTATTCTGATATCTGTAGGATATAATTTGATGGCGTGCACAGCAATTCACCAGATGGATATGAAGCCTCTTTGGCAGTCCTTCCAATTTTTTTTTATGGAGGTGTTGACAGGCCCCTTCTGCAAGCAATTGATGAGGTAATAGAAACAACTATATTTTTTTTAAGAAGGTAAAACAGTTGTTACCTTCCTTACTGTCATATTATGGTGTGATGTATAGGTGGTGGCAAATAGAACAAAAAAATGAAAAATGGTTACTTGAAAAAAGTAAATGTCTGATATTCAGACAATATGCTAAAACTAGGTTAAACAAGGATGATAAAATCCAGTAAAAGGATTCTCAACAAATCTAATGATATAATTTTGCAAAAACAATGTGCCCTATCAAACTAGAAATTGCAATTTAAAAAGTTTAAAGAGTAAAAAATCACCCTTAAAATCTTGCTGTTATTAAAACTATTAAACAAGCAATAAGTTTAAAATGGACCTACAATCTTTCTGGAAATGTTTGAGATCACAGATTTCAAACTTAACAGATGAGATATAAACCTACCCTAAATGTTTAAAAGATTTTCTTTCAAAAAGAAGGATTATGATTTAATTGTATTTGCTAAAAGGATGGCAAACAATTTTACTCTAAAACAAACAAACATTTAATATTTAAGATAATTGCCCTTCATACATCAGTTGAGCAGATAAAATTTAATGAAGTCTTACTACTATTTTTATGTCATCAATAGGAAACTTAAAGCTCATATTTGTTTAAAAGAGCTATATTTTGTAAGGCTAGAAATCTACCCCAACAATTTGGTTTGAGCAAAAAGTTAAAAACATTCTCAGCATGTAAATTATTCTAATCATCTTATAGTATGTATAATGTTTAATTTAATAGCACTTACATTCTCTTTCTTAATTATTCAGCTTTTATAGATTTAGACCTATTTGAAACACACAAAATGCATTTCAATTCATCTTCAATTAGTTTGGAATAGGATACCATCTCAAGTTTGATTAGAACATTCATGTCCTTTGCTCAATATTACATTAGAAAAAGATCAAGAAAATTTCCTTTCATGGTTTAAAATCATTACTCTAAGTGCACAGTGGAGCATAGTTGGTCAAAATAATTTTCTACTGGCGGGTAATCATAGAATCTTCACATGATTCTTAAGGAATCATATAGCATCCAATACAAAAAATAAACCAATTTTGTCAAACACATTTCACTTGAATTTAAAGAGAAAACTTCAGCAAATACATTTTGATCACAGTTCAAAGTAAAAGAACTTGAAAAGTTTTAAAGCCATTTATTTTACTTTGAAAAATCTGCAAAAGGCACCTCATCAAGAAAATTGTAGATTTTTCTCCTGATTTTCAGCTAGTTGTTCCGGAACCAATTTGGCAAAGGTGTTCACCATGAATTACCATGTTTATCCACTCCACTCAAATACTTACACAAATTGCTGATTTCAACAAGGATTACACTGAAAAGAAAATTGATTTTCTTCTTGGTTGGTGGCAAACAAACTAAATTGAAGAATTTGTTTAACACCACTTCACTTGATACTCAATGCCATTTAGCAAAAAGGTTTTTGTACTCAAGTTGCAAAATTTATAAATTATAATTTGTTCTTTATAATCACATTATCAAGATTTACAAACAATAAATTTTCAGTAAGAAATTTATAAAATAAATAGTGTCTTATTATTCTTAAATTTATTGAAGAAAGATGTGTCTTAGTAATTGATATTGGTAAAAAATAGCCTTTTGCTCCACTGTTCAATAATATTCTAAATATCAAATTGTTTTGATGAGAAAATTAATCATCTAAATCACTTGAACACCTCTCACTCACTCCTAAACACTTGATTACAATGTTGTGGAAAAACACAACTTTAAACTGAAAGTTGTTAATAGAAAATTTGCAACATTTATGCAAAATCTTGAGGAAAAAATTAGCCAAATTAAATGCACTAAAGGTTCCCAAGAGCCCAGGGTTCTAATCTTGATATATTAATCACTGTTTAGATACATAAGTAAGTTTTCAAAGTAAAAAAGTTTTGTATATCATTAGAAGAAAACTTTTAATTTGGCAATTTAGGGTAAATTAGGTTGTATGTAGGAAAAAATTATATTTTTGTGTCACAACATTTTCCAGCTTAAACAATAGCATCTAGAATTTGATTATTTTCCTAAAAATATTATTTTACTTCCTATCTATCCCTAGCCATATTTAGCAGAAACTAATTTTCTTTACTTTTCTTAATTCACAGTTTGTTTGTTTTTGTGTTTGTTGTTGACTATGTGTGTTTAAGAGTGTGTTGGTGAGTGTTTATATGTGGGTATGTGTGTGTATTTTTGAGTGTTTGTGTGTGGGCTTCTATGTGAGAGAGAGTTTTTCATAATTGGATGGAGAACTTTGTTTATATTCCTGACATCCAATTTCCTCTTCTGTAAAATTTCTTTTCATTTTGTTGGACTGCACCTTCCCACATACCTGCCCCCACACTCCACCCCAAAATGCATCTTTTCCCTTCTCTTTTCAATATTTTCCTTACATATATGAGCACACATATCCGATCCCCCCACCTCCCCCTGTTGGGCAAGTAGAAACTCTGATTGCTTTCTTGGATGCATTAATTTCCTAGAAGCTCAGCTCTTCATCCCAGCTACTCAAAATTCAATTTCACAAAAATATAAAAACTTTTATTTGTCCATTTTTCTAAAAATAATTTGGTATTTTATATCATACTAGCGGCTGTGCCCCTAGCATTTAGGGGGACAATGAAGGTCATATTAATTGCACAAAATCATCCAAATACATTTTGAAAACATCCAATTTTAACTAATCCCGATCAGTATTTTCCATGATCTTAAGCTTCATAGAAAAAAACCTTACTATTATATGTAAATCCCTAAAACTTTTAGTTTTAAAATATATTGTATTTCCAATTTATAATACAATAAAACTAACCTTTACTAAATTTATTTTTTGAGTTTTTTGTTAAAAAAGAAAATTGTGTCCTGCTAAAAAGTAAAATTCTTTCGTTTTCAATTTTTTTGTACGTGAAATCAAATAACAACAAAAAGTGTCGTATAAGCATGTTTTTATTCCCATTGAAAGAAAGAAACAGATACTTTGTTTCCTCTTCCTCTCACCTCCCCCATTCTCCTCCATACAATAATATTTTATGTGTATTATTATTTCCTTAAAACACATATCTTGACTGCCGCCAAAAAGCTGCCAATAATCCGCCATTTTAGCACCCTTTTATCAAAGAAAAATAATAATAAGGAAAATTGTAAAACAAAAAATATGCCATACTTTTTTTGTAATTAGGTTTTAAAATGTTATTGAATTTTACTATAAAACCAAATGACTTTAATTAAAATTTTCTATATACACTCATTAATACAATAAGTTCTAGAAAGGCTTTATTTTGGTTTTCTTATTAAGGATATTTTTCTACGGGCAAAACATTTTTTATGAATTGGGAAAAAAGTCAGATAATGGTGGTAATAGCAGCTGGCGAACCCCGCATTAAAGTCTAGCTTAACAATACAAATATTGTGCAAAAATTCAAGGGTACAGAGATAAGACAATGGACAAGGAATTGTCCTCCCTCTTTGAAATAATATGTTGCATTCAGTCTTGGGAATATCAGGAATAAAGAAAGGATGAATATAAATAATCTGCAATTGTCTTCTTCCTCCCTGGCACAAATTGGTTTCTGTGTTGTCAAAGTGTTGGGGACCAATGATGGTCCATTGTCAAGTATAAAAACTTTTGATGCATTAACCCACAATCACATATACACAGAGAGTTGGGTAGATCAATTATTCTTCTGTTGAATCAACCCATTTTAGCATATACACAGAGAGAGTTGGGTAGATAAACTATTCTTTTGGTGAATCAACTCACAATCATATTTACAATGAGAGAGTTGGGTAGATAAACTATTCTTTTATTGCATCAACCCACAATCACCTTTACACAAAGAGAGTTGGGTAGATCAATTATTCTTCTGGTGAATCAACCAATAATCACATATACACAGAGAGAGTTGGGTAGGTAAACCATTCTTTTGGCGAATCAACCCGCAATCACCTGTACACAAAGAGAGTTGGGTAGATAAACTATTATTTTGGTGAATCAACCCATTTTCGCATATACACAGAGAGAGTTGGTTAGATCAATTATTCTTTTAGTGAATCAACCCACAATCACATATACAAAGAGAGAGTTGGGTAGATAAACTATTCTTTTGGTGAATCAACCCATTTTCGCATATACACAGAGAGAGTTGGTTAGATCAATTATTCTTTTAGTGAATCAACCCACAATCACATATACAAAGAGAGAGTTGGGTAGATAAACTATTCTTTTGGTGAATCAACCCACAATCATATATACACAGAGATAGTTGGGTAGATAAACTATTCTTTTCATTAATTAACCCACAATCACATATACACAGATATAGTTGGGCAGATAAACTATTATTTTGGTGAATCAACCCACAATCATATATACACAGAGAGAGTTGGGTATGTAAACTATTCTTTTGGTGAATCAACTCACAATCACATGTACACAGAAAGAGTTGGGTATGTAAACTATTCTTTTGGTAAATCAACTCACAATCACAGAATCATGAGAAAAGATAAATAAAAGTTCTAAGTTAGGAGAAATTAGATTAGCTGCCTAATTGTGAAACTCTTTTTTTTTCTATTGTTGAAAGAATGGACATGACCCTTCACAATTTATACTCCCTGTTAATCTTTTGCTGTTGTTATATCAAAAAGAAAGCATTCATCAGAACATTTTTGTATGGTAGATTTAGTTAGCATTTTAAAGTAATGAATATAATTCTTATCATAGACGTCCAAAGGGGGGGAGGGTAAAGGGGTGATTACCCCCCCTCAAAATTTTGGATTTTCAATTTTTACCCCCCCCCCAAATCAAAAAAATGCCTCTATGAAATAAAGATTACCCCCCCCAAAATTCTTATTTTCAAAATTTTACCCCCCCCCCCCCAAATAAAAAAGCTTGGACGCCCCTGATTCTGATCTCAATTTTTAAAAAAGTTATGCTTTTAAAAGATCACTGATAATTCCTAACATCCAATGGCATACAGTCGTTTAAAAACAATCGACGGAATGTCAATACAAAGATCCTAAGTTTAACAGGCCTCTACCGCAAATACTTTGCTAATAACATTAATTATGCTGAACAAGTGTTGCCTTAAAGTATTTGTAATTAGTTGACAATTTTTTGCTATATTTGCATTGGCACTAATTGTGTGTGATTGTGTCAGGGACAATTTCACCCATAATTGCGAAGGAGCAATCATACTTTTATTATTATCATCAAGTAATTAGGTTAGAATAAATTAGACTTTTTGATTAATTTGTAGACAAAAAAATAAGCTTTAGATATTGTAAAAAATTAAGAATCAACTATAAACAAATTTTCTTTAAAAACTGATTTTCCCATTAAATTTAAAATTATACAAAAATTAAATTCATCGAATTTTTGGGGGTGGTTCGAATCTTTGCTAAAAAACTTTCCTTCTAACATAAAAGAATATTAATAATTTTTAACTAAATATTAATTAGTTATGGTAATTTTCAATTCGCTAACATTTTATTAGAAATATTACGAAAGTAAAATTGATAGTTTTTAATTTAATTATAATGAAGAAAACTGTAGATATTACAATTTTAAAAATATCTTCAGACATTTTAAATGTAAATAAATATAAAGTAACCAATAACACATTTGTATACTGAAATAATTGCATTTATATGAAAGGAATCCAAAGATAGTTGTTACAGTTGCATCTGAGCGTTTTTTGTTCTTTCAAATTATTATCGCAACTTTTAATATATATATTTATTTTTTTAAAAATGCTATGGGATTTCATTAAGTTTTTCCTAAAACGCCAACACTTAACTTGAGGAAAAGATGATTAACATTCATTGCTCTCTCCCTCCCTAAGTTATATAAATGAATATTATCAACATTCTGTGAAAACTGAGGTGTACATCCACTTCCGCATTTTTATTCTTCTTCCCCGCATTTTATTACATTAAAAGCTTTACTCTTATCGAAAACACCCAAAATATTTTTTTTCTCAAATATAATAAAGTTAGATGTTTAACCCAAACAACTACCTGACCAAAGTGGAGAGGACCTTTTTCGTCTCCTAGCAAATTGCATTCTGCTCTTGTATATGTATTTGCTGTGTTTATATTTCCGACGTTATTGGCTGATATTCCTAATTGGGTTGAGTTACATAAAGCTTGTGCCCCCTCTATTCTTTTACTTTCAGGCACAGATATGATGATATGTGGGAGTGAATGCACACGAAAACAGAAATATATGAGAGAAAAATATTTTATATTTTCATTTTTTCTTCAAGAGACAGAATAAGAAATAAATCGGGTATGGGGAGTAGAGAAATAAAGGGGGTGGGGATAAAAAAAGAGAAGAAACTTAAAGGGGGGATGGTAGTTAAGTCGGGGTAGCATATTTTAGTTAGATCCCTTTTAACGTATAGTAGATCGCTCGTATTTCCCTCCCATATATTTTTTTAATAAAACTGTTCATAGCTCCTGTAGAAGTCGAATAAAATAGTACTAGAGCACCATAACTACCGTATTCCGTATTTGTATCAATGACATTTAAACTTTGTTCTCTTATTAAAGACAACCAAAAATATTTTGTTTACCTAACTTTACATTAAATTAGAATCGCAAATTCTTCGCTTTCTTTAAAACATTAAACAATTCTAAGTGAAAGAGGAGGGGGAGGGGGTCTATGGAACCACTGGTGATTCCTGAGAAATTGCTGATGGCATATTTCTAGAATATCTTTTACACTTGGTGATTTTATCAACTCTCTTTTCAAGTAGCTTTCTTCATATGCGCCATAGATCAATGTAGAAGTAATATAAATTGGGTAGCTTACACAATTTTTTCTCAGTTAGCCTAATTAAATAATTACACTTTCTAAGGTTTTGGCGTTAAAAAACGTACTTCGACAATTGAAAAAACTGTTATTTTTAGTAGCAAAGATACTTTGTGACTTACTATGTCTGTCCGTTCGTCTTTAGGTTAGGTTTTTTGAGTAATTTTTGGTGCTGATTCCTTCAGCTCTCTGTTAACCCTAGAATTAATTGTTGACACATTCATGTCGACTATTACACATTGAAATACAATTGTTAAGGCTGACTACAAAGAGTTTGAGCAGTCATTGTGTTTCTATACAAATTAATCAATGATATGCATACATTATTGCAACAAATATTTGAGAGAAAGACTTTTTTTATTTGTTTTGCGAATAAACTATTTTACATTTTTGCTCAAGAAAATAATGTATAAACAGTACTATTATAACAATGATAATTATGTCCATAAGTTGTGCAGTATGCATTGTTTAAATTACAGAAACGCACGTAGGTTAATTATATTGTTAGAGTAACGCTACTAAAAGTTGAACATATATCCTTTTATATAAAGTACTAAGCTTTTAATGTCTGTAGTGAAGGATCTCGCTAATCCCTGACCTGAAATGGTTTTACTTTACAGTGAAGCTTTGTGTTGGTCCAAGGAAGGTTTTTTACCTATTACAGAGGAAGGTATGTCTACGCTCCCATTATTTTTTTCTTTTTAAAACTGAAATGAAAATGGGGGGGTTGAGATCACATCCCCACCTTAAGTGCCCCTAGAGGCTAGGGGTGATGCAACTAGCATATATACAAAGAACAATGACAATGATAATTCAAATAAATTGTAGAATATTTCCTGGGATAGATAAATATATATGAATAGACTTCTAAATAAAGATAAAAGATACTTGAACAAAAAGAGAGAAAAAGAAAAGGAAGAAGGAGAAAAAAGAGGGAGATAGAGAGAGAGAGAAAGAAAGAAAGAGGGAGGCGGGGAGATAAAGAAAGTGATGTATTGATAATGTCATCAAAAATGTGATCACATTATCATATAAATATATGCATATGTATCTCAGAATAGTAAAAAAAAACTGTGCTCTGCTTCACTAACTTTAAGGATATTTTTTACAGTGAAAAATGGGTTTCTTGACTTATGGAAAGCTTACTTGAAAAATCACAATTATATCAGTAAAGCCGCAGAATAAACTTTTGCTAAAGATGATTACAATTTATAAAAAAATTTAATAGGGGACATTGAACTGTAAATGTTACTTTTAGAGTGGTAATGTTAATTCATGATTGGATTGTACAAAGTGTTAAGTAACCCTGTAAAAATATAACTGTTTTTTATTCTTGAATATTTTTTTTCTTATTTGCAGTACAATAAACTACATGCTAATATACCTGTATATAAATCTATGTCAAATCCGATTGACTGTACCTATTCCATCTATTATTGTCTTTTCAGATAATATATGATACTATGACTTCTACATATATCGACAGCTTTGATTAGGTCAAACATACATTTAATTGTAATATACTTTCCCGTATGGACTCAAACCGATTAATATCTGGTGGATTAGAGCCATACGAAAAAAAATATGTCTAGCATCGTAATATATCCAGTTTGCTACAAATATAAAAACTGGTTTTAATCTTATAATAGTCCATTTGCAAAAAACGGTTTATAATACGATGCGTGAAATAACTATTCCAGTATTTATTCGCTAAATAATAAAAATTATGCAGAGCAAAAATGACACAAAATAAAAAAATACCATATTTTTATATATAAAAGAAATGTTGATTTATCCAATATATTTCTTCCTTGATTTTTTTTATAAACCATAAAAGATTATACAATGCCCTTGTAACAATAAATAAATATCTACACGTAAGAGGGTTCAGTAGGGAGGATGAAAAATTCCATTCCATGATTATAAAAAGAAAATAGGAAGAAGCCCAATCTGTATTACTTTTGAAATTTTCTTCCACCCTTCCCTTTTTCTTTCCCGAAATCTATATGACGTCACAGGAACAAAAGTGACTCAAAAGTAATACAGATTGGGATTCGTCGAAAATAGCTCTAAACGTGGATTTAGGCACGTTAGAATCTTTTTATCGATTACCAATCTTAAAAGAATATTCCTGTAGCAATGCGGTATAATCATAACTATAAATTATGTGCAACTTATTAAAACCCCTTACTTTGCTATTTTATTTATGCAATTGTAATTTATCTTTTATTAAATTCTTAAATATGATATCAGAAACAATGCTTTTCGGAAATAAGCATGAATCATGATATAATTTTTGTTTTTAAGAGGAGAAATTTGAATTAATCCGCCCAACTATTATGTTTATCAGAGTAAAGGTTCCCAGAAATATATCATTCATGTCTACACATCCTTACTACACGTCCTGATAACGTGGTTAAGTACATGTTTGGATTATTATGTTTCAGAAGAGCAAATATACTACACTCCTTACTACACGTCCTGATAACATAGTTAGGTACATGTATAGATTAATATGTTTCGGAGAGCAAATGAAGTCTCAAAATCTATGTAAAACTTACCTAAAAAATTCAGATACATATGTGGACTATTGTGGTTTAGTAGATTAAAGTTAGGATATTTTATTCATGTCTCAACAACATAGCTAGGTACTCGTATGGACTTCCTTAAATTTATCATCTCATAGTACATTTAATACTAATAGCATGCACAATTAGATACACAAATGCACTAGTCAAGATTTTATAATATTGTTTATGTATTTTCATCCTTTACAATCATACTTAAAACGGTACTTTTGTAGAGACTATTTACTATTACATCCTTTAAAACACATACTGATAACATAGTTAGATACAGTAACTATCTATTGTGTTTTGTTGTAGATATTATTGGTATTATACTGTCTACATGGTACTACTTTATAATACATAGAAATAGCATAGTTAGGTGCATGTATGCATGTATGTGAGTTTCAGGAAAGCTAATTCTCTAAATCAAGCCCTATGAAAGATAAAAGCTATCATTCCAAATTGAAAATAATTTTTTCATGTACCTAACTATCACAGATAACATATATCTAAAGTATGCTGAAAAAAAAACAATATGTGGAGTAGAAATATATTCTTTGTAAAGATGAACCGATTTTCTGTCACCTTTCATTATGCCTCTATATAGTATAAAAAAAGATAATCCAAAATCCTTTTTTATTCAAAAAAAGTCATATATCATCCCCCTTTAATTGTATGTTCAAGGCTAAAAAGTGCCTATTTAATTTTGTTAGTTATTGTTCTTAAATTATTTAAAATAATGTATACGTGTCGAACCTGCACTGATCACTATTAATTAAATAGTAAAATAGGGGGGGGGGGGAGGTAAAATAATCGTTGACAATAAAGCATAATATGTACTTTTTCATTTTATCCTGTTTACCATATGTATAAAAAACACACAATTTCTTACAATAATAGGCTTTACAAATTTTAAAACAAAAGCTTTAATTCTAACTTAAACGAAAATGAAAAAATGAGAAATCATAGAATATACAGGGTGCGGCACATAAATCCGGACTTTTTCTAATTTTTAAACAAATGAACATAAAATCGTCAATTTTAAAGATTTTATTGAATTTTAAAAACTGAGATGCAGAATAGGTATTTAACTATTAGATTATTCAAAAAAATGACCGCCAGTATCATTCGCCGCCTCTACCCGCCGCCTCAACCGCCGGCAGGCCCAGGTCAAAATGTACCTGTCCAAGCTGGCAAAGTTCTCCTTGATAGTGGCAATGAGGGAGGTCTTTATGATATGGGCACGTCTATTGGTCCATGCTTCAAAGTAGCTTTAGGCCCAAAAGTCTATTGAATTAAGATTAGGCTGCTGGAAGGCCACATTTCCTTATAAATGTGAGTAACCGCAGGGTCCAAATTAACACAACTTTCAAGCTACCCTTAGACACGGAGGCTCTAATTTAGACCACAATTGAGCTATAATGACGTTTTTTACCTTTTTGGAAATGGCATGACGATTCAGCTAGGGTTGTCAGCGCAATTCATAGTCTAAAATGAGTTTTAAAGTTCCATATGGGTCCCTGAAATCGAAAATCGAGAAATATTAACAATTTTTTACGATTTTTGACGATTTTGACATCTTAAAATCTGAAACGTTTTACTTTGCTGGAGTACTACGGCCAAGCCATTTCAGATAGCGAGCTCTAGTCTTTTCTAGTGTCTTACTTATGTATCTAAGAGTATCTCCAGCAAGTTTCATATGCATATCTCACCTACAGATGGGCTGAGGTCAGATTTAGTGGGCCCTAGTCGAGAATCAATATTAAACTACCTGCGCATTTCGAATCTGCCTTGTTGAACATATGCGCGGCCAGCTCATAATAAACGTCCATCTTCGTCCAAAGATTTTTCTGTGCTAAAAGGTCATTATCTAAGCTTTTTATAGTGGGGTCAAACGTCCTGATTGGTCAAGTAGTTTTGATGCTATGGCCGTTTTAAAAAAGTCCGGATTTATGTGCCGCACCCTGTAAGGTGTGGCCGTCAATTGTCATCCTGTTTTTTTAGTTTGATTAGGCAACACCTTCCAGCTGTAATAAATGCAATATAGAAGCTGTTATGCAATAATTTATTCAATAATAGAATTTTTTACGTCTGAAAACCAACAACTAAAACTTTATTATGAATGATATATCTTTTTTTAGTAGCGCATCTTTTCTATAATTAGTGTATAAATTATGACTTACAGTTGAAACTAAGCATTTTAGACTCTATAGTATCTATGCAGTCTAAACTCTTTTTTATAGATTCCTAAGACATTGCAAATACTATACTCTACAGTACCTATGCTTTCTAAACCAGCTCCAATTTAACAAGGCATCTAAAGTATCTAAGCAATTAATACTGTACAGTATCTACATATTTAATACTTTACTGGGTCTGCTTCATTTCTGAATACTTACTGCTCTTCATATGGTCATAATTATTCTTGTTTATTAAGTAAATTTATTCTGTTTTTGATAAAAGAAAAAAAAATGTATAATTTTACGGTTGCATGATTCAGTTGTAATAAGGTTTAGTAGTTCTACCATACAATATCATAAAATACTGAATTAATATGAAATTAGAATATGAAAATAGACTTTTATTATGATGATATTTAGAATAATTACAAGGCCAATATGGCCTCTAGCAGTGGAAAAAGTATTATACTATGGACAATTTACAACCAATTTGCAAATAAAAGAAATGTCAATTTGATTAATCATTTTTTAAAGTTTATATCTCAACTCCTTTTTTTAAATTTGGACGTACAGAACCGCTTTATCATTGAGTCGCTACACTAATAATAACTGATTTGCCTTCATAAACTGCTGTAAACTGCTTCACTTACTATTGACCAAAAAAAAGCAAAATCGACTCTCTCTATTCTTTTCATTAGAATTGACACTACAAACAATAGGTATTGGTGATCAGAATACGTGTGCTGAATTTTTTTTTGGTATGCTATTATTTCCGTAAGAATTGCAAAAAGATACAATAGCAAATACATTTGTATTTAATGGTGTGTGAAAAACAAAGGAGATGGAAAATTTGTGCTTTAATAATAATTTTCCGTCATGAAGATTTTATAATAATGCAATTTTCTCTACATGTATTGCCTAAGATAAGGCAATGGGAGAATATTCATACATATGCTTTGTGTATCTGTCTAGTTATGAAAGACAATATCCTTTTTTTCCTAGTAAATATTAAAGTAACAAGTGTAACATTTTAAACATAGCATTGTTTTTTTAAAATAAAATTTCGCCCTGATATTTTTAGATTTATTGAAAGTAATGTTTGCAGCATTAATATTATAATTATTAGACTATAATAATAATTGTTAGACTTTTATTCCAAAATTTAAGACACCTTTTTTGTAAAATAAAAAATGTAGCCAAGAAATAAAGAACATCATTTGCAATGAAAACAATAGAACGATTTTTTAAAGGAAACATTACAGAGAAGAAGCAGTATTTTAAGTTCCGTTTAGGATCAGAGAAAAAATAAAAGGACGATCACTTTCAATAGTAGTAAAACTTAACATCAGTAAATAGCAATTTAAATAGAGATAGTCTTTGGTTTTATCATGCAGGTTTTTTTATAATTGATACAACTTTTTTGAAACACTTCTTTCAATTTTTTACTATGTAAAATCATATAAACTACGTCAAACATAGACTAACTTTCAAACACTTGTATAATAGTTACGCTACTAAAAATCTTTAAAAGAAAAAAACACAAGAAAACAATTGTAACAAATGTAAATATTTTGGCTTCCAAGACCTGCATTTCCTTGTTTTAAGTAAACTTTTAGTTTTTATGGGCAAAGCTTTATCGCTTTACATGCTTTTACAAGCAAGTATAGTGTGAATGTACTCCAAGCCAAATTTAACAAGAATTACAATGTTCACTGGTTGCACACTTTGTAGAATTATTTAGAACTAAATAAATGCCTGGACAAACTTGTAAATAGTCCATTTGTGATTCTCACTCTACCTACTATTTTTAACTTTAGGATTTTTTCAACAACCTAAACTAAATACCGATTATATGAATTGTTTCATAATAAATAGCGGCTGCAGTTTAAGCATCAATGGCTATATATCCAAATGGAGTGAGCAGAAAAATAGCATATTAACCATCCTAAATCTTGAAATTAAAATAAATGAAAAACTCAGTCGGTTCAAAAGTAATCGAGACTAAAAATACAATCTAAAAAGTTTCTTTTCTTTATAATGATGGTAACAGTATAAATCGTTAAACTATCCACAGTTGAAAAGAAAAGCTTTGCTACAACCAAACTTTATGCCACAATCTAGGAGAAAAGTTTTCACTTTACACATTTACGTTTACAATGTATATTAATATCACACTAGTCTTTAGTGTTATCAAGGCACCTTTCTTGTCACAAAAATATCATTTAGAGACAAGACCTTATTTTTAAGCATAGAAAAGTCTGTTGGAGATAATTCAATTTAAACTGTTAAAGGCTTCGTAACTTAAAAGGACCGAGATCATAGTCTCATAAAGCTACTTCTTATGAAGTGTCTAATTAATCTTTTTGATGCCATTTCAAAATGTCTTAATGGGATTCAAAAAGAATGTGAAATATATTGTGCTGCCCAATAAATTCTCAATATTCATATTTAAATTTTAGAATATTTTATTACAGGAGCAGGAATTTCATTTTCACATAAGTGTGAAGAGAGAGAGAGAGGTAAATATAGAAATTTACATTTAACTTTTTTGTTAGTTTGGATACAATTTTATAATATAATTGCTTACATTTTTTACTCTAACAAAGACATGTATGTTCAGAAGTAGCTTAGAAAAACACAAAGAAGTAATATACAAAAGTAATACATCGAAACATTTTACTAAACTAATTTTACTAATACGACTAATTCCACTGAAACTATTGTAAAGTCATTTTTAGTGACACCTAAAACTTTTTTTTCTATTGTTCTTAAGATCTAAGTATTTAACCCTTTGGGCTAAAAAAGCATCGACAAAAAGACTCATAAAGTAGCTTCACTACAATAGAAATATTGTGCATAATTTCTCTGCAAAAAATTGTGACGACAGAAACCATCAATGGAAACCCCAGCAGGGGAGGTCTACAATAAAACATATTTATTTTGTAGATCTACACAAATTTGTCATACCTTGTATAAATAAAACTAAAACTAAACTGAAACAAGACATCCATTGCTGTAGTGTTGTTAATTTCAAGCAAGAAGACACTTTATCATGTCTATTTCTTATTCTGAAGTGTTTTGGGTATGGATGACTAATAAAATCTCGAAAACATCTAAATTTTTGGGTATTTAGTTTTCATGTAAAACTTTTTTCTACAGTATAAACCCAGTGGACATAGCATAATTCTTTGAAACAAATATTTATAAATTTGTATCACTCTAGTGAAAATAAGTGGGGATAGTTGAAAGGTTGCACTTGCCATTTCAGACTCCCTTTCTGCATAGGGATATCACAAATTTCACATTTTTAGAAAACACAAAAAAATGATGTGTTATTTTTGCTATTAAAGCAATGGTAATTCGACAACCATGAATTCTTTTAAACTAAGTAAGAATAAGACAATAAAATTATCTTATGCATGTACTTAAAATATAAACAAAGACTTGATTTGTAAAGTTGATTTGCTCATTTGGAAGTTAAAATTGAAATTATTTTTGTATAAAAAAGTTTAACCCTAGTTAATTGTCAACCTTCTTTTTTTTCCTGCAATAAAATAAGCCGTGGCATTATCAGGACCTGGGATAAATATTCGTGGATTTAAATCATGTATAGCAAAATTGGCAATGACTTCAATTATTATATTCTTCTTAATTTAAAAAAGAATAATATAAATTTAAATAAAATTAAAACATTTTTAGTAAGTGGTATTCGATCCTTTTTTTTACTGAATGTACGCTTATAGTCAGATTGACTTTAGATAAGCATTTGATACAAGGCAATTTATTTAAATATTGGATTTCATTCAGCAGTTTCATTCTAACTTTACTTATAAATCATTTTATGTGAATCAGCCATCAAAAAATATGATCTCAGCTGGATCTTTAAATCATTTCAATTGTGCTCCAAATCGGGGTGCGCCGAATTTCAGCCAATCACAGCGCGGCATTTCGTAAAATGCTGTGCTCTCATTGGTGGAAAGTTGGCTCAACCCGATTTGGCGCACCATTGAAATGATTTAAAGATTCAGCTCTGATTTAAATGTCTGAATATCTCTCCCTCTCCCTGGTCATGATCGAAAGAAAAATTATTGTCCCCCACCACCCCCACATCTCCAAAATGTAAGTACCAATGTCATAGACTATTATAGAACATAGAATACTATATCAACTTTAAAAAGTAGGATATAATATAGGTGATAGATAATTCATGAACAGCTAAAAAATCATAGAATTTCATAGTAATATTTTTAAAAGCTGTAGTAAACTAAAACATGAAAATAAAATATAAGATTAGAATTTTGATTTCATAAATATTGTAAATGTACTTTAAAAATATCTAAAACCTTAATATGAAATTAAAGTCTTCATGATATATAACTAGATACTACGTTCAAGCCTCTTGAAAAATAGCCCCAAACTAGCAAACCTAAAACCTTGTCTAACTAGTCATTTCTGAGATCATTAGCTTCAGACAAAAAGATCTTTACTACATATTGTATATGTCTTCCAAAACGTATTATTACTTTTTTATGTTCCTTAATATCTTGCTGATGATATTCAGGTTAAAATTAGCTACCTGACCTCTTATCTATTCTTGTTTATGTTGTCAATCTGCATAGTAATAAATACTGGTGAGTTTCAGTGCAAACAATACATAAACTATTTAGGTCAAATGACGACTGAAACTTTATTTTAAAAATACTAATTTAAAGACTTTTCAATGGATACTCTTAAATGTTTTTAATTACAGAGCTATCGATAGATTGAAACACATTTGGTAGGTAAACATAAAAAGCTAAAAATATAGATTTTATGTTAACGATATTGGAGTTGCTAATCCTTTTGGTTCTTATTTGTTTACTCCTTTTAATTTTTTCATATTTCTTATTTTGTAAATTTTTTATTTTGCATTTGAAATTCTTACGCTTACTGTTATATAATAAGATTATACATATAAATGGCAAAAAGTTTTATACATATTTTTATAGTATATTTTTCCTCTTATATAAGTAACTGTGTTATTTTAGTATTAGTGTAGCGTAATAGAAGAAAATATTAACTTTACAATATATGATAACAAGGATGGTAACATATATAAAAGCACAGCTCTTACATCAGAAGAAATAAAGAGATCGATGTTTGTATGTGTGTATGTTCTAGAAGATTTCGTAAACGGCTTGAATTATACTATTAATTGTGTCAATGCAGGTTTTAGCCTATTTTGCAAGTATTCATAGGTTACGGCTAAAACAAGAGATCTATAGTATAGATGTATATACATATAACTACCTGCTTCCCTATTTCAAGGACCTTTTTTGTCTGCTAGCAAATTGTTTTCTGCTACTTGGCTGTGTTAACATTCTCAACATTAAATATTGGTTGATTTTCTAAGACCCAATTGAGAGTCGGGACAAGGTCCTTGGGATGGAGACATACAGTTATTTAACCCTTTTCCCCTGTAGTGTTTTACTCTAATGCTAAATCAACATAAACTTATAAAAAAACATAATCATAATAAGATATTAGATCAAAACATTATAAATGAGATGGTTTTGATATCTAAAATGATATATATATTGTCCATAATATATGAAGTGCAAACCCCAAATTAAATATCCGCCACGCGTCTGCTCTACTAATAATATCAATGTAGAATTGTATACTTCTTTTGTTGTAAAAGTTTCATCTGTAATGAAACCTTTTCATGTATTTTCTTGATAAGAACCAGTGATGTTGAGCCGTTGTTTTCTTTACCTAGAAAAACTAACACTAAAATGCTAGCACTAAACTTCTATGTTTAGTATGAAACAGTAGAAATATGTGGTAGATGAAGGTTTTTAGTAGAAATGCTAGCAAAATTTTGGGCATATATCATCTAGTAATTGTTATGTTAATTTTAAAATTTTAGATAAAGATGATTTATTAAAAATTTATGAAATGGCCTAAAGTTAAAAATATAGCCCCAATGCCCTGGTAAGGAAATGGTTTCCAGGAAAAATAAAATTAATAATTAAATAATCAGAAATCATATCACACAAAAAGGATATTAAAATATATTTTGAACAGAAATGAAATCTTAAATATTTTATATTTTAAAGATTTTAAATTCACCGTTGTTACACAATAATGAAAAATGAAGAAAATTAAGATGTCAATATTTTTGGATAATATGGTTGATTAATATGTCAAAACATCAAATCAATTTAGCTCCTATAAGAATAGAAAGACAAACAATGACTCACTTCGTTCGTCGTTTGTCAATCCATAATCTTTAGGTTTGCTGCATATTGTTGTTTTTCTTATAATGCTGTTTGCTAATATCAAGTAATATGTTAAACTATAATGTCAATACTGTAACCCAGACAACTGTCTGGCCCTTGCGATGGGGACGATTTTCGTCTGCTAATTTCTGCTCCTTTGTGGAAACTTGGCTGTGTACATATTTTCGACGCCATTGGCTAATATTCAAATTAGAAAGTCGGCATAGGGTACTCACTCTGTGGGTAGAGTTACTTATTGTTCGTGCCCTCTCTATTCTTTTACTTGGATATTATGTCCTATAAAATGAAGAAAAATTTAAATCATTACGGAGCGCAGCCAAAATAATTATCTTTTTTTTCAGAAGAATGTTAATAATTTAGTTGTCATCATGTTGATGATGATTATAGAATGAGATGTGGAATAATGAACTTCCTCCTTTTATTACTATGTACTATTCTTATAGGTAAGAATATTTTTTACTTCGCTTTCTAAGTCATACCTAACTGTTATAGGAACCATCATCGATATTACAATTCTAACATATTTAAATCAACGAAAAGAACTAATTATTACAGACGGACGGACCCTAATTGTGGAAAAGCGTCGCTTTTATAACCATGTTTAAAATCAAAACTAGAAATTTAATATCAAAAGTTGTGAAATTACAAAATTATAGAATAATCTCCTTCTTAAAACTTTTCTTTAAATCTTTAATACCTATGAAGATTATATTTTTTACTTCATACAATATTTTGATTAAAATATTAAAACAAGAAATATTGTTTTCATTTATTAAAAAGTTTATAGTTGTTATTTATATAATTGTATTGTACAGCCAGAAAAAGTGAAAATTTTAAATTTCGCATTTTCTTGGTATTTTGCAATTGGGCAGATAAAATATTTGGAACTCATTTTATAAATTTAATATGCGTCTAATATTAAAAATGTAATCTTATAAGTTATAAAATATTTGTCCAAATTTTTGTTTTCCTATGAGAAAGAATTGTAATCAAGCATACAGTCTCTGCGCAGCAAGGGCGTCCAAGCTTTTTTTTAAATAGGGGGGTTAAATTTTTTAAGGTCGGGGTAATTTTTTTTTTTGGGGGGGGGGTGGGGTAGTAAAATGGCGAGCAAAGCGCGCTGCAACTTTTTTACCCCCCCCCCCCTAAATTTTTACCCCGGAGGTAAAATTTGCTCGGGGGGGGGGGGAATTACCCGCCTAAAATCGGTTGGGTGGTTTAAATACCCTCCCGTTATTTGTGGTTGGGGCTAATAACCCCCCTAAAAAATTTTACCCCTCCTCCTCCTAATTGATTGGAGGTGTTTTTAGCACCGCCAAGGTATAGGTAAATTTTGTATGGGGGGAGGATAAAATAAAAAAAAAAATGTTTTTTTTTTGGGGGGGGGGGGGGAATTACCCTTTTACCCCCCCCCCCACCCTTGGATGTCCCTGCTGCACAGTATATTACCATTAAAAATTATTATTATCACTTATTCAAAAACCCTTTCATTTGCTCATTAAACTCGCTCTTGCATACATATTTAAAGTAAAGGTACTCCATAATTTGTAAATTTTAATTCAACATTGTATTTTCTAAATATATGATCATGCTATATCTATATTACATACTATTCGTTTTAACTTGGAATATTGTAAAAGCCTTAGCTAAAAAAAGTCGCAAATACCAAAGTTAATATAAAAACTCTTTTTTATTTATTAAAGAAAATTTTTTTCATTTGCCTTACTATTGTATACTACAGAACTGCAGGGACTTTTGTTGATTAATCTTGAAAGTTGAGTTGTACAAGTTCACTGTTAGTGTTCAACCTATTTCAACTAACAGTTGGGAGGATAATATAAGTGTCATCTCTTCAAAGATCCAAGCAATATATTAAAAACCTCGCAAGACTAAATGCTGTTATTAAATCGAGATATCAATAGAAAAATTTTGATATAGGCTTTAAAAAGAAATGTTTATTTTGGTCTTGATGTCGACTCAAATAAAAGGCAAATTAGATCATACGCATTGTATACTATGTAAACTGTGACCATTTCTATTTTATGACATGAAGTTGAAATTAAAGAATTTAATCTTAGGTCAAATTGTATCTTATTCTAATCAGAGAGTGAAATAAAAGTAGACTTTAATAAAAGTGAAATACTCCTAACCTCCCTGCTGAGAAATGCATTCAATTGCTCACAGAGTTCATTGGAATTTTAACAACTTTAGTTGAATAAAGAATAAATAAACAGATGAATAGGGAAAACTTTACTGACAACTCCAAGATAGATTCTTCACTTTTTATAAAAACTTTCTTCTACTGAAACATTTGGAAAGTAAACCAATCCATTTTATTTTGAAAATGCACTTATTCCCTTTTATATGCGTAGCATATCTATGAATGTTCGGTTCCTTTATCTCCTCACTTCTTAACTGCCTTCACTAAACAATAAAAGATATCTAATTTTAGAAATTTTAGTTTAGTACAGTGATCAAAGGGATAATACAATGGTCAAAAATGTTATGTTCATCCCAAAAGAATTACCCCTTCTGTAGATTTAAATTATTGTTTAAAAAGTTTTGACACAGCTAGATTGTATCAACCAATCAATATTTGATTACAGAAGCTAAAAAATGAGAGTACGTGTTCATAAAAATTTGGGTATTAGTATGATTTACAGTCCAATGTTCCCGTCATCTCTCAGTTAAGCAAGACTTTATTCTTGTTTTTATTTAATATCTGTAATTAACGTACTATATTTTAAACTAAATTAAGGTTACCATGAATTAAAGATTTAACTGATTTATTAGTATAGTATGTTTAGAATTTTACGCAGTTGTGGACTTTCAGTGGCCTTGTTTTTTTGCTTCTCACAAGTTCTCACTATTCTTGGGTTAAAAGTTTTCTACTAAGTTTTCTCTTTGGGGTTAGGTGAGAACATAGATAAAGAAGATCTTAGAAATTGCTGTATTAAACCTTTTGGTATAAAATTAACATACTATAGTTCCTTATTATAATTATGCCTCATAATTATGAATTATAATCAATTTGAATGATTGCCATTTTTTTGAAATAACTAAATATATTAAAAAAAAGATTTATTTCTATAGGTACATACTAAAAAGTTAAGTGTTACTGATATATATTTATACAATCATTATTACTATAGTTTCATAGGTTTCTTCCTGAAAAAGATTGCATGGCTAATACAATTTTAATAGTTAAAAGAGATTGCAATCAGTAAAATAATACAATGTTTAATTCCTGAAACAGATTCATATGGTATATATATCAGAGTGAAAGGTTTATGGTAGTCTTTTTTTCTTTTAAGAATGGGTATCATAATAAAACAAAAAAGATAAGCAAGCTAATAAGATATGTACAGACAGACCAGCTGCAGAGTAGCTTCATCTTTAAAAACCCTTTTTATGTTTCCTTTTTAAAATTTAAAAGTTTATGACATTTTGTTTGAGAAATGAAGCAAAACAATTTTATATTTTTCTGAGAAAAGCTAAGATGAAAGAGAGTGTATAATTCCATCTCATTACTTTCAAAGACTGGATTAATTTTCTTTTGATTAAAAAAGTATGGATTACAGAATTTAGCTTCTTTACATCGTAAAATATAAATATCAATTTATTTCATTTTCTTGTAGAAAATTGAATTCTAACAGGGATATTTGTATCCAATGAAAGAAAAACTTTTTAAACCAATAATCTAGTTATAAAAACAAACTTTAACAAAGCAAATTTAGAAATGTATATAAAGAAAATTCTAATAGATAGTTTCAAAATTATCTATTTTATTCTGAAAATACAGATCCTCTCTAAAATTACAATAGAATGAAAGCATTAACATCCAATCATGAAAGAGAGATCTTCAATATAAAAAATGTAATTTATCAATATGAAAATATCAATAGAATTATTAATAATATTGGAGTTCATCTTGATGATATTTGTTAGTGCACAATTTTTTGTATAAATCAATATAAATCCCACAAATCTGAGAGGCGTTGTGCAACTACCTAGAATACTCAGTATATCATGGGTGCCAGAATATATATCAATATTGTGCAACTACCTAGAATACTCAGTATATCATGGGTGCCAGAATATATATAAATATTGTGCAACTACCTAGAATACTCAGTATATCATGGGTGCCAGAATATATATAAATATTGTGCTACTACCTAGAATACTCAGTATATCATGGGTGCCAGAATATATATAAATATTGTGCAACTACCTAGAATACTCAGTATATCATGGGTGCCAGAATATATATAAATATTGTGCAACTACCTAGAATACTCAGTATATCATGGGTGCCAGAATATATATCAATATTGTGCAACTACCTAGAATACTCAGTATATCATGGGTGCCAGAGTATATATAAATATTGTGCAACTACCTAGAATACTCTGTATATAATTGGTGCCAGAATATATGTGAATATTGTGCTACTACATTATAATAATCATGAATACTATACAATATTGAAATAACTTGAAGAATTTGAACCGATGATTATTTTGGCAACTATGAAAATCATGTATAGGGTAGCCTGTAAAGAAATCAAGCAAAATTGCACTTTACATAATAAATAAAAAAGATGCAGAAATCCTTCAATATAATCAATAAGATTTTGAATTTATTATTTAGATAACAGTTAAAACTTTATTGGTGTCATAACTAACATGGATAATATGAAAAATGAATTTACTAGTTTTTTAAAAATTTTTTGTACAGTTATCTAAAATCTTTTTTTCTTAGTATCCAATTCGGCACAAACAAAATACCTTTCAGAAATTTTTTTGCAAAAAGAAAGAATGATCTAATTAGCATCTTTTTGCAACACACTAGAACCGCCTGCTTGCACATCCTAGAAAAGATTGCAAGTACAGATTGCTACTTATAGTTGGATATACAATTATGGTTGTGTAATATATGTATGTGTGCTTGATTGCAATTAGGGTTTGATAGAACAAGGTACAAGTTTAAAAAAATGGCCGGGATGTTTTGTGATATTTATTAGATTAGATTCAAACTAAACAACATGTTTCAAATAAATGTGGTCAATGTAATAAGTATATAAAACTGATGAGTTAATATTGAGTAATCACCAACGAAACTTTATTAAATCAAAATTAGCCTCCCTCTCTAAGTAGAATACAGCATGTGCAACTGGTTAAAATATATTTTTTTTTCAAATTTATCTACAAATTATAACTAAAGATTCCCTTAATTTTTAAGGAATTTTCTTTATAGAATTATTTAGTTGCTGAGTTTTAGTTATGGCTACTGATGGCAAACCTTAAAAAATAATAATGTTTCACAGTTCAATGCATATTAATTATATCAATATGACTGCTATATTTTTTTATGTTTTCAGGACTAGCTGATATTGGTTGTTGTAAGAATATACTAGAACCAATGAGATGTTATATTGGGGAGTGTTCTGGCCATGATGAGGACACTGTCCTCGAGGAATGCAGGTTAGTTCTAGTTCTGTTGCACAGCTGCTCTATAACTCTATAGCATATGTTTATATGTCCATCAGTGTTACCAAAGGTTATCTACCCAGATACTATGTAATCTGACTTTTTGTTTAGATTATCATAAAACTCTTGTAAGCATTAATAATTGACTGACTCTGGACAACTACATATTTTATGATTCAATTTCTAAGGTTAATTAAATCTAAATGTCAATAATTTCAAATTGCTACCCAAAGGATATATTCAATAATTAATCACATAAGAAGATTAACCCCTCTTAATATCAAAGAATAATTTAAGAAATTCAAATATATTCTAAACTGTATTTTAAATGTAAATAAGTTGAATATTACTGGAAAAAAGTTTGTATCAATTTAGCCTGTATTAAAAAAAAGTAATGATGTTTTCTATGGTTTTCTTTATGCTTTATAATTGAAAATTAGTGTGTACTTTCTCGAAAATTTTTACTTATCAAGATGATTTGAGGTTTTTTAATCATTTTATAAAAAGTAATAGTAATTTAATAGTAAATTTACTCTTTACACTTTTTATCAAATGAGGTGTTTCCTAATTAACGAGTTTACGTTACAAAATGTTATAAGTTTTTTCTAATGCAAATCATTTTTCTTTTATTGTAAAAGAAGAAGAATAATAATAACAAAAATGTACAGAGCAAATATCATTAATGCAAAAATATGTATTTATTATTTATCCTTTTAACATTTGTTATCTGTTGTTTCTAACATTTCTCTATCTCTCTATTTCCTCCCTTCTTTCTCTTTTTGGTTTTCAGTGTAGGATTATATTGGAAGTTTCCCACAATTTTATTTTAGAACACATAATAGCCTCCTAGCCATAAATATTGCATTATAATATGTTAAAATTAAAAGAATACAAATTATCAGTTCCCGCTGAGATACACTACGAGATGTTATTTTAGTATATCTCTGAATAAAATTAGGCCTAATGATGTGCAGTGCAAGGTAATAAGGTCAAACGCACTTCAGACAACTTAACCTTTGATTCCACGACTCTCGTCTGAAAGTCCTAATTTTGCAAGGTAATAAGTTGCTCCTGTTTGAAACCAAGTTATTCCACCAGCTCTAATTATTTTATCGCGCTCCTGCCAAAGCAGTATTTGGAACCTTTTTTTAATGTCTTCAGTGACGCTGCTATGTCGGGCTGAGATTCGAATTTATCACTTTCTTGAAAACGAGCTTCGTGTAGACATACACAAGAAGGTACAGTCAGACCATCATCTATCTACTTAAAACTATAATATTGTGTAGAGATGGCACGGGGAGGGTGGGTTCAGGTCCACAGAAAAAAAATAAATGATCCTGGATTAATCCAAATATTATATCCAATACTTTTGCATTTTCTGGCATATTGTAAAGGCCAATACATGCATTAAAGGTCTTATTCCAATTTCTTTCTAAGGCCTCTTTTTTTGCTTTCATGTAAGAGGCAAACACTTTAAGGCAAGGAAATTACAAATTGGATTGAGGCAGGATAAAATTTAATTTGGTTCTATTAATCTATAAAAAAAACTAAAGAAATGGATTTATAATTGATATTAAAATAATTGTTGAAGACGAATGTAACAATAATGTTTTCTCGTATTCATTCGAATCCGGTGGATAGGAACCGGTTCTCATCTATACGAAAAAACTATGTCTAGCATCGTATTATATCCAGCTTTCTACGAATATAAAAATGTACAATTAAATTTTTATGCCATTAGTTCGCGGTAGTTAGCAGTATTACTAAATTAATGACTTTAATCGATTATGCAAGGTATAGTACAAATCAAAATCAAATATAAATCAAGGGCAAATTAAATATAAATTTTATTACACAAAAAATCCAATAGTTGAGTGCAAATAAGGGATACAGGGATAGGACAATAGGCAATAAATAATTTGTTCCCCTAAATTTATATTGAATTTATCATTTTTGATATTACAGGGGGAGAAGAAGGATTGTAGATTTATTCAGCTATTATTGTCTCCTCCCTCCCTGATGCAAAGTAAAGTAATAAATTATTACAACTTCTCAATTTGTCACAAGCTTAGAATATAAAGCTCAATTTTTTGTGCAAATTTCGGCAATTCCCATCAAACCGAAAGTGTAAGACAATAGCAGTTTTTTAGAATCGTAGATCAAATACATATAAATACATACTCTAAAGACAATATAAATTTTATTAAAGATGAAAATAAAGACGAGGGGGTTTGGAAGGGGGGAGGGTTGTGGTCATCTCTCGATTGGAAGGATAGTACCTATTTTTTGTGCAATGTTTTTTTTGCAATGAAAATGATCCTGATTTAAGTAGATTTGTCTTATCTTTATATAATTACTGCATAAATATTTTAATTTATATTTATTTTATCCAGCTTCAAGCTTCACTTTATTTGTGTACATGATAATGTGGTGTATGATCCAATTATTAATAAATCAATTTTCTCAATTATGTACATGACAGACCAAATATAAGTGCATCTTTAGAAAAGATTTGCTGTTAAAATTTATAATTTGATGATTTGTTTTGCAATATTTTATCAAAAGTTGTTTAAAATTATAAGCTTTTAAGGCTGCCTAACCCTGAAAAACACATGTTCATATTAATCAGATAAAACCTAGCAACCAATCCAAACCAATTCTCCATATTCATATTTTCTTTTTGAATCTGTAAGCTTAAACAAATATTCATATGCATCTTAAACCACACTCAAACAACCACACACACACACGCACACACACACACACACACACAGATAGATATGTACCACACCTGCCTGGAGTAAAGTTGTACGAGTTTAAAGTAAACATATGTATATTATGTGTTATTTTTTAAAATTTCTTTCAATAATAAATTTTTTCAAACAGCGTCGAAAACAATAATTCTAAGATTTCTAGTTTTTTTTCTACACTTTTAACTATAAGAATTATATATGCTACATATTTAGATGATATTTTGGTAACAAAGCTTTCCTAAAGTCTACTTGACAAAAATTGCATAGTTGGAATCCATAAAAAGCATAACACTTTAAGGACTAAGACAAAACATACTGATTTGTAGTTATTCTCAAAAGTCCTAAGTATAATTGAAACCAGGTGTGTTCTGGAAGGTGCAGGCAGCCTGCACAGGGTATACCTGGCAGGCATACACGAGGAATCAAGGCAAGTGATCCTTTAATGAATATAATCAATGCAAATGTATATTTTATATTTCTTCCTGGATTTTTATACTCAACTCTGCAAGGTCAATACTATGGATGTTGAAAATGAAAATGGTTTGGGAAATAAAATTTGGATCAAGTAACATTTATGTAAAATAAAATAGTTCAAGTATTTCAAATATTTTCTTTATTTGTTTGATATTTTGATTATTAAAAGAACATTAACCAGTTAAAATGTAAATAAGGAATTTGATTGAACTCTTGTTTGTTTGGGTAGGTAAATACTTACATAAGTTAAACCATTAGGTTATTCAATGTTTTTATTAAGAAATGGGTTAAACAATTGAATTTGATATAAATTGAAATGTACCAGACCTGATCCAAGAAATTCTCTATTTGATTTAACGGCAAGTTGAAATCTTACTTCAATTTCTTGAAACATATTTTAAAAGAAAAAGAAAAATTGAGATTCAGTAATTGATCTTGGTTTTATTCTAGATTTTGTTATAGAAAAAAAATCAATAACATTTTATACAATAAATAAAACAGTATTACAAAGTCTTTTTAGTTGATATTATCTATCTGTATTTTTATCTAAGAAATGTCACAACCATAAAAGCGAAACTCTCAAACTAGACAGTGGGACAAACAAGCAGTAACATTTGTTAATTATCAGAACTATTTAAACAAAATTTTATACAAATTTGTTTCAAAATTTATTTAATACAGGATAATGTTTAAGAACGTACTTGTTTTGAATGTATGTACGGACTTTCTCGTAACTATTATAGTGTTGATTTCGCACCTAATTGTTATAGGAATCATCATGAAATCGATAGGACATTTCTAGCTTGCCTAAATTCACGATAATAATTATTTGTTACAGACGGACTGACGGACGGACGGGCACTAAATATAGAAAAGCTTCGCTTTCAAAATGGTCTCATAAATTCCTCTACTAACCAAGGTATTATGGTGTACGGGGAGGGAGTCGATTAAAAATCAGCCACGTGACGTCATAAAAATGAGAATTATCCATCCCTTTTTTATTTTTTAAATTAAATTAGTTTCTTCTCTGAAACAAAAATGTATACAGTATTATATAAACTAATTTTATATTGAATTATTTCGAAGACAAAACAAAGTGAATTGTCAATAGAGAGAACTATGATTTTGGAGTGCAATTATTTCCGCAATTGTATCACACTATCAATAGCCAAATATTTAAATAAGATATAAAGGCGGTAAATTGGTGTACATCCCAAATGATGATAAATAAAATCACCCTCATGTAAATTATTGGTTAAAAATTGTGTATACTGCTGTTTTAAAACATTCAATCAATTTTGAATAATAGAACCCAAAGCTCTTAGACAAAGAATGGGATAACATTTTTAAAATTTTGGGTACTAGATTGATTTACTGTTCAATATCCTACCCTTCTCTTACAATATGCAGAATAGAATGTACACCAATAATTTCATCAGAAGAACTAATTTGTTTTGTCATCGATTTCCAATTGTTTCAAGTCATGTCTAATGAGAAGGGAAATGAAGACAAAGTAGGATTTGCACACTATACTAATAAAATAACAAGAACAGAGATATCCATAGGTAGTAGTACAGTAATAATTATTTCTAGTCATGTCTAATAAGAAGGGAAATAATAACATAGTAGGGTTTACACACTATACTAATAAAATAACAAGAACAGAGATATCCATAGATAGTAGTACAGTAATAATTGTTTCTAGTCATGTCTAATAAGAAGGGAAATAATAACATAGTAGGGTTTACACACTATACTAATAAAATAACATGAACAGAGATATCCAATCCATAGGTATAGTACAGTAATAATTGTTTCTAGTCATGTCTAATATAGAAGAGAAATAATAACACAGTAGGGTTTACACACTATACTAATAAAATAACAAGAACAGAGATATCCATAGATAGTAGTACAGTAATAATTGTTTCTATCCATGTCTAATAAGAAGGGAAATAATAACATAGTAGGGTTTACACACTATACTAATAAAATAACAAGAACAGAGATATCCATAGGTATAGTACAGTAATAATTATTTCTAGTCATGTCTAATGAGAAGGGAAATAATAACATAGTAGGGTTTACACACTATACTAATAAAATAACAAGAACAGTGAGGTTCATAAATAGCACAGTGCGTGTTAGACAAAGTTAGATAAAGTCATTTTACTCAAGTAACTGATATATTTAATAATGTTGTGACGTTCTCCTAGTTATCCTAGAGTAGTTGTGCTACTAAACATGTAGTTCTATAGGGTTGGGCCGGATATCCGGTGTGGCCGGATATCCGGCTGGATATCTGGCTATTTTCAATATCCGGCCGGATACCGGATATTGAAACTATCCGGCCGGATATCCGGCTATATAATCTTTTATATTTTTAACAAAAATCTCTGTTTTTTTAAACTTAAATGGCTGTAATTTTCTTATTATTAAAGCAAAAAGAACAATTTTTTTTGAATATGTTTATCTTTATGTTTTTTGTTTATATTAGAAATCTCAAAACATAAGTTTTGGCGGTAGCAGCAGTACTTGACAGCTGCCAGCCGCAAACCGACGGTTGGCAGGTAAACGGCAACGGATTTTATGAAATTTGTAATATGCCATGAAGATATATAAAAATTTGAAATCTTCAAGTAAAAAATTGCGGTCACAGGAACCGTTTAAAGATTTCTGGAGACCTGGAGGTTGAGGACTTGCAGGATTTTACCTGGAACCTGAAATCGACTTGAATACCTATATTATATATAAGGATGTACGACTATGGGATATTTTAGTATTAGATAACATGAAATGCTTTGTTTAAGTAAAAAAATATTTTTACTTTTACCTAAATGACCTTACCAGATTTGCTGGCATCCTGTGCCTGCCAGGAAGGAGGTATTAAAAAAATTTCAACTCTCAGTTATGTGTCATATCCAAATTTCGAAAGTATCTCAGTTATAGCCCTCTACCTTTTATACACAGAAAATGGGATAGAAAAAAAACAGAGGGGGGGGGGGGCAGGCATTCAATGCCACCTCCCCGCCACTCCTCCAACCGTTAGGGGTTGATATTACAGATTGAGGGTATTAATAGTTAATTAGATTTATTTGCTAAGAAGAAAGATCCTTTTATAGTTACTTAATTTTTAAGTTTTAACCTTAATTTTATCCTATTATATAAAGCAGTAAGCTTTTTTTGTCTGTAGCGAAGGATCTCGCTAACCGCTGAACCGATATGGTTCTCCTTTAGTGTGAAGCTTCTTATAGGTCCCAGGGTGGTTTTAGGCTGTTTAATTTTTATAAAAAAAGTCGTTGTAAGGTTTTAGATTATTTTTCTTCACTTTCATGTCCCTTCTAATATCCCTATATACTAGGGACGCAGCCGCTAGTATAATATAAAACACCAGTTTATGAAGAAATTTATTTTGCGGGTATAGTCCCTTTCGTGGCAACGCCCCTTAAGGAGCGATTATTCGTATTTTCACAGTTGCTTTCCTCCTTTTTCTAGACCCTCGCGGGGGACTCTAACCTTGCCAATTGCCTAACCCTGCGGGGCAATCACCTAACCAAATATAACCTAACCTAACCTAAAATAACCTATTAAAAGGAATTTTAAAAATACAACGAATCGCCCCTTAAGGTGCGTTGCCACGAAAGGGACAATCTCCTTTTTTGATACTTTAATATGTAGTAATTTGGCCGGTTATCCGGCCGGATATCCGGTAATTTGGCCGGATAACCGGATATTTGCCGGATATCCGGCGTTGGCCGGATATCCGGCGGGATACCGGATATCCGGCATTTGAAATCAGCCGGATATCCGGTATCCGGTATCCGGCCAAAAAAATATCCGGCCCAACCCTAGAACTTCTAATGTAATAGTGGTATCTTTTTTTTTTAAATAATAGAAAGATCAAGAAAGTGGATTATAAAGAGGAAGTAATTACTATTGACATTTCTATCAGAGTATAATCCTTTTTTATCAGTTTCTTTTTTGTATTTTCAAAAGCAAAGCTTTTCTATAATTAGGGTCGGTCCGTCCGTACGTCCGTCCGTCCGTACGTCCATTGGAAACATGTCGATTTTTAACTTTTTTGACTACAAATTTTTGTATGTTAAAACTATCCGATTCTTCTGATTTTTTGAAAACTGATTCCTGAAGAAGGTACAATATTAAACGCAAAGAATCTCTATAAACAAGGCCCAAAAATGTAAGTATGTCCTTTAAAGTATCATCTATTTATGCAGTTTTGCAACACATTTACTAACAATATTGTTTGTACTGATGCATTACTATTCTGCTAATTCAGTTCTGACAATCTACAAGAGTTAATGTTCGTTTGTCCTTCTATTTAAGAGCTTCGCTTTTATGAATGTTGTCATCCTTGTTACATATTATTTTTTTAGTTTATTTAAATGATAGTTTTTCTCAAAGTGCCTGAATAAAAACAGCAAACACTTCATTTAGAATAAATTGAAATTAATGTTTTTTTAGTTGAGGTCAGGTTAGGTTAGGTTATATTTGGTACAGGGTTGCCTCGTTGGGTTAGGGCACCCCGCACTAAGGGCACTTATAGTAAGAGGGGGAAAAGTCGACCTCATCGAGTCATCCCATTTTAAATTTGAGTTTCAAAAGATTTTTAAAAATATTTTTTGGGGGGAGGGGGGTGAAGACACCCTCCCCAAAATAGTTTAAAACCTTCTCACGACCTATAAGAAGCTGCACTGTAAAGGAGAACAATATCGGTTCAGCGGTTGGCGAGATCCTTCGGGACAGACAAAAAACGCTTACTACTTTATGTAATAGAATTTCTTTTAAAAATAATCTCTGAGCAGGGACTAAGAAAACACAGAAAAATAGCCTGAAACCATCCTGAGACTTACCCAATTCTCAAGAACTCTCTAGATTAAAAAGTTATCGAAATATAAAGCTACAAACAAAAAAAGGATCTTTATATACTAAGATGTAAGCCTCTAATATAAATAATATTTTACTAAGTTTAGAAAATTTAAAATATTTCATGCTAGAAAAGGATAAATGAACTTTGTAGACAGAAAAATAAATATAAAACAAGAACGACTACGCCCGGCATTTAGCCAGCCCTTTCAGTTTTTTGAACAATTCATTTTCACAACTATGGGGTTTTAGTGTTTTGTCTTAAATCTACTCCATTAACAGGGCCCAAGAGTGTTACCATTCCCTTTTGAACAACGTTTTCTTTTACGAAAATTTTAAACTCTAAAATGGATTTAAATCTTTAGAAAATTCCATATATTTGTTATTAAAGAAGCGCAGCAACTTTATAATTATTTTCTGTTTCAGACATGAAGGTTTGATTTCTGATTGTCCGCGGGACCAAATGTATGATAGCTGTTTTACACAAATTAATAGAAAAGGTAAAAATTATTTAATAACTAGCGAAGCTACTTTATAGCTATAGTATGTTGGCTTTCCCAACATTACCAATAGAACCTTGTATCTACAACAGATCTATAGTATAGATGTATATACAACCAACTACTTCCCTTTATTTTTCAAAGATCTCATTCGTCTGCTTCTAAATTATTTTCTGCTACTTGGCTGTGTTAATATAAGCGGCACCATTGGTTGATTTCCAATGACCCAATAGAGGGGTTGCACAAGGTGGTTGCGATGGGGAGATTAACACTTTCTCCCTCTAGTGTTTTACTCTAATGTATCTACTATAAAACAATATTATGATAATTAAAATATGTCTACATTTTTTTTAAAAATGCGTTGATTTATCTTAATGAAAATTCACTAAAATTTACTCTAGAATTTAATTAAAAGTAGCATAATAAACAAGTTTAAAATTTACGAAAAACTCTTTTCAGAATATAATTTAAAAATTCAGTTTCGGTATAAATTATAATCCTTTTTTAATGAAGTTCTTTATTTCTTAAACAAAATGTTGAATTTAAATTAATAAAATTTATTCTTTTGGTTAGAAAAAAAAATCCTTTTAAACATTCTATACTGAATTATTTGTATATTAATATTTTTCTAAAACAAGAAAAATTTTGTTTATTAGTAAAAAGGCTATTAGTTCAAAATTTGGTCCTACCCCAAACGTAGGAGTCCCAAACGTCGGAGTGGACAAATGCAGGAGTCCCAAACGCGGGAGTCCCAAACGTCGGAGTGGACAAACGTAGGAGTGGGACAAACGTCGGAGTGGACAAACGTCGGAGTGGACATTTCTTAAGTAAAACATAGGAGTGTCCGCTATTTTAATAATATTTTTTTATACCCTTGTCTACAAAATAATGACTCGGCCCCCTAGCCTGCCTAGCCGCAGCGCTCGGCCCCCTGGCCTATAACCTAACCTAACCTAACAAAGTAAAATAACGACACAGAAAAAATTGAAGAAAAATTTGGGACTCCTGTGTTTGTCCACTCCGACGTTTGTCCCAAAAAATCCTGCGTTTGTCCACTCCGACGTTTGTCCCACTCCGACGTTTGGGACTCCTGCGTTTGTCCACTCCGATGTTTTTCCACTCCTACGTTTGGCGTGGAACAAGTATATAATAATTTTAAAACTAATAAACCAGACTTTTTTTTATAAAAAAACATATAAAATAATGCATTTGAGTAAAAATGAAACAGAAAGAAAAAAAATTATAAGTGACCTCACGTTTAAAAACTATTTTTAAAACTATTGTAAAATTAGCACAGACTAGCACTTGTAAATTGTGCCAAATTTATTGCACAAGTTGTTAATGGACCAGGGTTACCATGGATGTGCCATGTGAAACATAAACAAGAACGATTATGTCCGATAGTATATTGTTGAAATAGTTTAAGATAATAAAGTACGAGAGGTTTTATTTTTTTTTTATGAGAACTCTACTATTAGTAGTTTTACCTGGGCCTACCAAAAAAGCTTAAATATCTAATAAGATTATGCATTCTACCTCCGCATTTACTTGTTTCAGGACAAAAATACCTTTGGAAGTAATTTTTGATGTCTAGAACTAATTCTATGGGGAGTATAGTGACAAAAAAATGTATCCAGAAATCAATTTTGAAATTTTTTTGGTTATCGTCTTTAGAGGGGGCTACTTCTCCCTTTCTGGTTGAGATAATGCCTTCAAACTTTAAAAAGTTCTAGCACATGTTCCCAATAGTATCTATATCAATTTTTAGCTCCATATCTCAACTTTATGGTGTTTTGCAGTCATTCTTACAAAGGGTATAATATTTGAGCATAAGAAAAATGCGCTAAAACAGGTTTTAGATGTTAACACCTAAGTGTTTAATTTTAAATTTTACTGTACTTTTTAAATAAAAAATGAGAAATATATTTGTTGTTCTATTAATTGTCTTCAAAAACAAAGAAAATAAGCCATTAATCATTACATTTTGATAACTATAAGTAGGGTAAATTTGCTTTCAAAAAGTTCTCATAAAAAAAACACACAGTACAAGAGATATAACCAATCAAAAAGCAGCATCACGAATACGTAGACGGATAGATATACATTATCATGTCTTATAGAGAAGATCAATTATTAAGTAAGATAATGCTATAAATCTACATGCTACAATACTTTTGATTATGCAACTTTTGTTTGGAAGTCCTAAATCTGGATTGTAAATATATTTGTCTGTTTATGGGCCTAGGCATCGCCAAACTCTTAAAAGTAACATTAAGCACCTATTTAAGAAGACTGGTTTATTGTTGTATCCCTTTATACATGAAAAGACCTTACAGATATAGTTAAGCAGTTTGACCTTTTAGTTTTTGCATTTTTCGTTTCCTCTTTTTTTCTCTTTCAATCTATCAATGCTTATAGGTTTATTTCATAATTGATGTTTTTTCTTCTTCTCAATTTTTACCTCGTTTCAAAATCAAACTTATAAGTACTTTTTAGACTCAAAATTTCCTTGCCTAACCCGACTGTATGTCATTCACTAAAATTTGTCTTGGCTCATATATCACTAACATGATTATTGTAATGCAATAAACGCTTGTTGAATTTAATATACGGCATCAAATACGGCAAATGGGAATTGATGACATATTATCGGCATAATGTTAATATTTTCTATCGCTATTTCTAAGACTTAATATTATTCCTTCCTTTACCCTCTTCTCCTTTCGACCTGAGAAAAGGTAATTTCCCTACAAACCCCTACCCCTTTTTCTTCACTTCTTACCCACCCCTCTTCAGTTACATAAAAACAGAACATATACTTCCAGATACTTTAAAAGGTGATTTTTTTTTGTAGAATTGACTGTTGGACTGGCTACCCCTGCTTAATATTATTCCTCCCCTTACCCTTTTCTTCTTTCGCCCCTTCCATTTTTTCATTTTTATATTTTTAACAGCAATATTCTATCTCAAATTTTTACAGTCTCTCTATTTTTCCTTTTTTTTCTCATTTCATTGTCTTTCCCTATCCAATTTGTTTTCCTTGTTTCTAATTTGTATTCGTGTCTATACCAGGGATATAGGGATGTGGTCATGGATCTAATATTCACTAATTTGTACTCTTGTCTATACCAGGGATATAGGGATGTGGTCATGGATCTAATATTCACTAATTTGTACTCTTGTCTATACCAGGGATATAGGGATGTGGTCATGGATCTAATATTCACTAATTTGTATTCATGTCTATACCAGGGATATAGGGATGTGGTCATGGATCTAATACTCACTAATTTGGTTGTGTTGCCTATTTAAGGGAAAAACAAATGCAGCATTTCCGTTTTTGTCGAATTTTTAAGTTGTAGGGCGCATAGAAGCAGAAGTCTACCCTTAATTCTAGCAGAAGGCTCTTAATAGTTTCTATTATAGACCATTACACAGACTAAATTACCAATAGCAGACCAGTATACATTTAGTTGACCGATAGTTGGCCAGTATGACGTCATTTTTATAGGCACTTATAAAGGTCTTTTTGGCAGACATGGCTTAGTAAAATAATTGTTGATTGCAAAAAAAGTGCTTGAAATAAGTTTTAAAAAAATAACTTTCTCAAAGCAGATTAATTTTAATGTAAATCTAGTTATTTATGGTCCATTGTCCTATCTCTAAAGTCCAGGTCTGTTATAGTTTTAGTTTTGCATCAGTTTGAAAGTAGTTGAAAATTTATTTGGATTAATTAATTGGGTCTCTCTGCTGCTACTCTTTGTTTTTATGTACTTTACCTTTTACCAGGGAAATGGAATCAAGTAATAATATATAAAAAAAAACTGAATTTGTGTCTAAGCATAAAAATTATCATAACTTAGGACGTTAAACGATATCATGCAAGACATTATTAGGTTAAGAGTAGGAAGTATGCACTTACTCATAATAAGGTTTTTTATCCTAATTTTATTTTTGAAAATGAATAGTTGAAACTACTGGTCGGGGGAAAGGGGGGGGGGGGGGGGTGGTGCTTTACTTAACCTAACATCACCCCAATGAAGTCTCTAAATACGTGCTTGAAGTTTAGTTTATCTTAAATACATGGGAAACCGCTAAAACTTACAACGATAAAGACTTACAGAAAAAGATCCTTCACATATGTTACTGTTTCTAGAATATATCTTCTTGTTTCATTAAAACATTAAACAATGATTAAAAGGACAGAAGCCTAAGCATTGTCGGATAGCCATACCTACAGACATATCTTAATTAATGAATATCTTTGAACATAGTTTTTGTGAATTCTAATGATTCCTATTTCCTGCCATTAACTTTGTTTGGAAGTAAGAATTAACAAATTAAATAAAATTAAAGGTGTACATACACATCCGCATGTGTAGTGTGTTCAAATAGTAACAACACCAAAGCCGCATAATATAACATATCTCAGAAGAAAGGTTTTGAATATAGGTGGATATTATAACAGGGGAAAAATTGTCGTCAATCTAGATTGCAATTGCTAAAATGGACATCATTTAATTGCTACTTCATTCATCCAGTAGATGGCGAGGGGATGGTGTAAAGTTTCACTTTATTGAAGTACATAATAATCTGGTTTAAGATACAAGATATAATAAATCTATTATTAGAGGTCACCTTAATCTCTTTTTACCATAGTGTTTATGAGATCCATTTATTCAATTGCTATTGCGAATATAAAAGACTATGCTGATTTGCTAATAAGTGTAAGTGATTGCACACTAGAATTAAAGTAGGCCAGTAAAATCAAAATGGAAGTGTATTAGACAACAACAAGTTTAAAACAGGATTGGGTTATCAAAACTACAGATATTTCTTTCCCTACCTATTTACCATACCGAAAAACATGATTAATAAAAAAGTATTTCAGTGAAGAATAGCTTATTTAATTCAGGGCTAATTCAAGAAATAAATAATTACCCAAAAATGTTAAATCGACAGTTTAAAAACTAATACTCAATAATAAGAAATTACAAGGAATATTAATTAATACAGGGATATAAAGGGATAAGACAATGACCGATAAATTGGTGTACATTTTCTCAAAAGATGATACAATCAACTTAATGAATCAACCAATCAAAATTTAACAGGAGTCCCAAAAGTTGTTGAGCCAACGGATAAGAAAGCAATATTTTTAAACTTTAGGAACTAATGTAATTAACAACCCAATGGTTTCTCTCTCTCTCTGCAAATAATCAATGCATACAATGTACACCATAGTTTTAAGATGCTCGTGTAAATCAGTTCATATTAATGAAAATCCACCATACACAAAAATACATTGTAACAGACGGACGGACGATAGAAAACAAACTTGTTTCTTGGTGTTTCCCATATAATTATTTATTTTATTTTCAGCATATGGAAGCATAACAGTAGTGAAGGGTTGTGGTTTGAGGCCTTGCAACCCTGAGGCTCCGCTCACGCCGGAGGAACAGAGAGAGTATGACGAGTGCCAAGAGTTTCAGTTCCGCGACTCGTACACGTGTCGGGTCTGCTGCCAGCATAACAGCTGCAACACAGCCACTGCTATTAGTTCAATCAAGTCACACTACCACAACCTAATTCTAGTTACAATATCTTTGCTCTTCTTTTTTCATTATAGATAATCACAGATTTTTATATTATATTATAAATTATTATATTTGTTCTCATCTGATAATTAAATTGTGTTATGAATTAATTATATGATTCTTATGACAGTTGTTAATTATTCTATTTTACTATTTTATAATGCAGCTACTCTAAAACCAGGGTATGGATGTACGTTTATAGTGAACAATTAATATGATTTTTTGTAAAAATAAATGAAATTCTCAAACGGTCTAAAATAATTTATTGCAGTGTTGGTGGTTTATATTGTCTGCCTGACCGCCAAACAACCTTCTTCTTCTTCAGGTTCTTCAGGACGCTCCAGGTACCAGGTTATTCTGGTGCCAGTTATATTTTTCAACGGTTTTTCAGAGGACAAAAAAATGTAGTAAACTTTTTATCAATGTTTCTTTGTGTTTAGAGCAAATTGAGGCATAAAGAATGTAGTATAGTATTTTTTTCCTTCGCAACTTTAAAATATACCTGGATTTACCTGAATTTGGCAGTTAAGCTTCTTATACACCTAATTTTCCTTGCTAATAAAAAAGATTTTTTTTTCAACTGTGACACTGAAAAGTTTATGATGCAGTAAGCAACAGCAATGAGAGTTCTTAAATAAAATGAAAACAAGGACAATTGATCCATATGTTGCGCAGCAGTATTTTATGAAAGAAATATGGTACTTTTTAATAAATATCTGGATGTTTGTTTTTGTATTTATTAAGCTTTTTGAAAAAATAAGACAATACCTCCCTTCCCTAATTTACAGTGAATGTATTTCCGTAAGTACAATTTTAAAAGTATGGATGTATTTATGGCAAACTTAATCTTGACTGTATAAATGACTAAAATCTATTATCCTGGCAAACTTACATGTAACATATTATTTATGACGCAGTAACGTATTGACACACCTCAATCATAGAGTAGCAACGTGCTACTAAAAAAAGCACCAACCAAGAGTAATAAAAAAACTGAACAAGGAAAGCGTGAAATAAATGTTTACTTTATTCAGTACTAACATCTTTAAGTGAGAGCCATTATTCTACTGTAAAAATGGATTTAGAATATACGTGGATAATATGACAGGGAAAAAATTGTCGTTAATTTAGATAGGAATTCATTTATTGGTCAGTTCGTTCATCCAGGAGGAACGATTAGCATGGGCTTACGGTCATGAATAGGAGGTATTGTTATTTTAGCCTGTTGCTAGTTTAACTTTAACACCAAAATCAATTTTACCGTAAAAAAATCTTGGAATAGACAATTATCCTTAAAAAATTAGGAGAAACATAAATTAAGACCTTTTGCATTTTTAAAAATAATACAGGGAAGATTATTTATCTTACATTAAACTTTCCCTTTATCCCAAATATGGAGATAAGCTAATATAAAGCAAATAAAAATTAGCATAGATGTAAATCAGAGCATTTTATAAATACTTATGGCTTCTCCCCTAATATCTAGGGAACCTATATTCGATTAGAGAGAGAGAGAGGAGAGAAAAATTGACCGTAAACAATCTCTTTAGACTTTAATAAGATTGGTATCTTTTCGAAGTTTTCCAAAAATTTTGGACTAAATCAGTTCAGTGCAGTGGTTAGAAATAACTTAACCCATTAGTGACGAACCGGCTTTTAACGCCCGGTTCCAGAAAATGCCAAAAAAAACTGGTTTTCAGTTTCAGGACTGAATCATGCTCGCATGAGCCTACCCTTTACTGCGCTGTTTTTCAATTCCCCCCAGAGAGAAGCGTTTCTATCTATTAGGTCGGCCACAATCTTTCATCGAAAATGGGTGAACCAAAAAAAACAAGGTGATTTAAAATACCCCTTCTAACTTTTTTGTTTATGAAGTAAAGTTAGTGATTTTTTTCGTGAAATTTAAAGTTTATTGGCAACTACATTCATTTGTGAAATCGTTTTATTCAAATTATTATTTTTTATATGATTTTTTTATCGTTTAATTATGTTCTATATAACTCCAGTTCGGCGTGAGTAAAAATACCCGAAAGTTTTATTGCCCGGCTCGGCGTGAGTAAAAATACCCGTTTTTAACTTTTCAAATATTAGATATATTAGATATTTTTTATCATTTATTATTCTCTTCAAATGTAAAAATTTCTTTATTTCCCAATGATAAATATAATTGATAGATAGATAAATAAAAGGATCAATAGATAGATAGATTGATAGACTGATATATAGGGATAAGACAATGGCCGATAAATTTATGTAGATTCCCAATGATAATCAACAATTGTTAGATAGATAAATAAAAGGATGGATGGATAGATAGATAGACTGATATATAGGGATAAGACAATGGCCGATAAATTTATGTAGATTCCCAATGATAATCAACAATTGTTAGATAGATAAATAAAAGGATGGATGGACAGATAGATAGATATATCTTGGTTTAGACTTTATTACATAAATATTTTTAAGGGGTGGGGTGGGGGGATATGTTTTTTTCTCTCAAAAAAAAACAATACTATTTTAAATTTTGATTATCTTGTCATAGCCCTACAGGATGGGGGCATAACACACGAAAATTCAATTATTATTACTTGTAAATATGATGGTTTTAGGCCATTTTCATTATCTTGTCATCGCCTTCAGGATGGGGGCGTAACTAACCAGTATTCTATGTAAATTTGATGGTTTCAGGCCATTTTGCTTATCTTGACATTTCCCCACAGGATGGGGGCGTAACTAACCAGTATTCTATGCAAATTTGATGGTTTTAGGCCATTTTTGTTATCTTGATATTACTGTATTATTCTATTCTTTTGTTTGTGATATTTTTTAAATACTTTAGGCCAAAGATATGTAATAAGTCTTTTCTAGTCTTTCCTTTATCAATAAAAATTATATTTTTTATATATTTGTCAATTACTGATACTACTAGAATAGTTGCTACTCTATAATTCACTTTGGAAGTTCAAAAATTACATTATCAATATCCCTCCCATTATTATCAATACAAATATTAGCAAAAGTTTTAAAACTTCCTCGAAATGGGCTTTTTTAACCGAAAACGGCGGCACCTATAGCCAAAATCTTAAATGTGATATAAATTGTTTTGTATGTTAGTTGTAGCTCTATCAATTACATGAGGTTATGTAGTTTTCAATTACGGATCGTATCAAAGTTCTAAAAAGTGTTCATCTCACTTTAGGCGTTCAAAAATTACATTTTTAACTTTTTAGGCCAAAAAACCGGGTATTTAGGTCGCAAACGGGCTTTAATGCCTGGGGAAAGCACCAAAAAACGCCAAAAACGGTTATTAATGCCGAAAGTTTTTTTTACTCGCGCCGAACCGGGTTTTATTGCAACTTTCCTGTGCACGCCACTAGAGCAAAACAAAAAAATTGGAATTCCGTTTTTACCATTATAAAGCTTCCCTGAGATTTTCAGCTCGATTGGTCCATAAAAGTGGCGCTCGGCACTAATGGGTTAACGGACTGCTAATTAACGTCTTTATGAAATTGGGAAAAAATCACATTTCTTATTGTCCAAAATGAAGCTTTTTTTTACAATTTAGGTGTTTGTTATTACTACAAATTTAGATCTTCGGCGAAAGCTTAGTGAATAGAGCAGGGATTCCATAAAATTGCAAAAGGGAGGGGGAAGGGGGGGGGGGTCGTGCAACGAACAATGTAGCCATTGAATGAGGGTTTTATTATTTTGGTGTAGACGAGAGATTAAAACGAATTTTATGTTCGAATTTTCCTACCAACTTTAAAATCATAACAATATGTTAAAATCGTAAATCGCTTCCATGAATGCTATCATCCTTTTATAATTAAAATATTTGGTATATTTAACATCAAATTTCTTCTAAAATACTTTATATAAGAGTTAAATATAATATCAAAATTAGATATTTTAAATCAAATATTCAGTTAATTAAAATTAAAATATATACATATTGTTTTGGTAGTGAAGTTACTCTATAATTATGTCATATGTGTAAGTCTAACATTTTTTAGATCGTTCTAAAACTCACTTTGTGTTCATTGTTTATTTCTTTATCATAGATTTTAAACTTTTTAGAAAAATCATGAACATTTCAAACACAATGTACAATTTGTACATTTTCTCGAAACCGATTAATATCCTTAAGATTAGAATCGGTTCTTATCCATACGAGAGAAAAATATATCTAGTAACGTATTATATTCAGTTTTTGTACGAATATAAAAATGTACAATCATACATAAGATTAAAATCAGTTTTTTAGCCCGTGGCTTAGACATCTCCGACTAAAAACTAGTTTTAATCTTATAATTGTACATTTTATATCCGCGCGCGGAAAGCAATTTTTTGTCATTTCTCTTTCATTCCCGAAAATAGATATAAGAGAATCTACCTTGTTAAGGAGAACCTGATCGGTTCAGCGGTTAGCGAGATCCTTCGGTACAGACACACAGATACACAGACAAACAAACATCCTGTTACTTTAGTTTAAGGATTATGCACTATATTATTTTAAATCAATTATAATAGGTACAATGCTATAGCTGCGCTACTCATTGAACATAAATGTCCTTGAATTCTGGTGAAATTTTCGTTGTAGATCGTATTTAATATCATGGAAGTTAAATTAAGGTTTAATTCAAGTTGTAATCTAATATTCCCTTCTCTTTATAAATCAAAGAATAATAGATAGAACAATGACGACACCAGAAAATGGTATCCTTTTTACATATTGAGACATTAGAAATCTTTTATTGTTGTTTTTATTGTTTGGTAATAGGGTATCTCTAGTTACCATGATGTTAAAAATGTCCACATATGTATTATGTATATTTATTTACTTCGGTTTAAAAGTCAATTATAGCCTTTTTTCCTCTGCATATTAAAGTAAAAGTATAGAGGGGGCACGAGCTATATGTAACTCTACCCACGGGGCGGGAACCCTGTAACAATTTTGTATTAAAACAGCCAATAGCGTCGGAAATACAAAAGAACTGAAAACAGTTTGCTAGAAGACGTGAAAAAGTCTGTGTCTTGGGCCAGGTAGTTGTTATTTGGATTATACATCTATACTTTTATTTTTTACACTTAGAAAATGATAAGAGAAAAGGAACAGTTTACACAGACATGCAATGGCCCATAGGTATACAGTAGTTTCGCTACTCAAAACGCAGAATTTCTAACCAAACTTACATTCTACATTGCTCCATGTCCCCAACTTTTTTTCCCAGAAATAACTCATTCTACTTAGAATTACTCTACTTCTAATTTGAGCCGCAGGATTATGTTAAGGATTCCGGGCAACTTCTTTCAAAATGATCATAAAAAGAATTCAGAAAATTTTCTTCAGTTTCAAAACTGGATCAACCTTGTAAAAAGTTTCTTTGGAAAGTGTTATTTGAGAAGGGTTTATGCATAATGAATAATATGATTTAAATAATTTACGGGTTGTTTTGTTTATCCTATACTATATAGTAGTAAGGACTAAGCCCATTGAGTCATCCTTTTTAGGAAAGCCTGACAGAGGTTCCGGATTGGATTTAGGCTATTTTCCTGCGCTCTTACTCCTAAAGTAAGGGGTGCAGCTGCTAGATGATATATATAAGAGAAGGCGCATATAAAAACTTAAGCCTTTTTTTGTCAATTTGATTTTCAATCTTTTTAGGCGAGTTGCATCTGG